>NC_136928.1:70649755-72047016 GCF_949752795.1 Hyperoodon ampullatus
CCTGCTTAGGGAGCGTAAGGCTTGATGGTCTGCCTGCCCTCCCTACCCATCAGGGTGCCTGGCGCTGTCAAGTTATACTCAACGACCTCACAGTTTCTGTTTTTTCAGTGTGGCTGGTCTCAGCAAGATGTTGGGAGGAAAGTAATTAGATTATACTAATTCACTCTAAGGTAGTAGGAAAGGACACTAGACCTTTTGCATTTTTAATGGGTTTATATTTTTAAGAGAAAATTTTGTGTAACACAGGCAGTATAACAGAGAAAAGTAAGACGTTTCAGACAATGTTGAAGAAAGTGTTTTGCATTGGGAGGCAAATATGAGGCAGGTTGTCCTCACTTTGTGTTAGTATCTGCTTTTCTAGGTTGCTTCCTTTCTTCTAGTTCTGAGAGCTCCAAATTTTAAAATGATTATCATACAGAGAATGAAGACAGTTTATAAGTTACTGCTTAGAGCTGAAGATTACTCTTATCTTCCTTTTAGGGGATATGTTTGTTAAGATGATATTCTGGTATGACTTGGCTTTCATAGTTGTGGTCTAGTTCTCTTTAATCTGGGTTGCTTAGTCTTACCCCCCTCAAAAAATCATTTATTATTTAAAGAATTACACCCTTATTCCAAAAGGATTTGTGGTGGGTAAAAGAATGTATAATTGTTTGTCTGATTTTTCTTAACTTTTATTTGCTGCAGTGCTTTTTTTTTCCCCCCCCAATTGTAGGTGCTTCTAAAGTAAAGAAATATCGTAAGTTAATTTTAGAGCAGGCAAAAACAACAAGCCTGGAACTGGTTCCAGAAGAGCCATCTGAGCCTGTGCCACCTCTTATAGTTGATCATGAGAGATTGAAGGTAAGCTTAGCTCTTCCCAGGCAGTTTTAAATGAATGGAAATAAAGCTAGTTTTGATAATCTTTTGCTTTAACCTAGGAATATAGGTACTTTAGGGCTTCTAATGAAAAAGAGTTGTGTGTGTTTTGAGGGGTTTAGAAATACGAGAATGTTCTTGGTAATAAACTAAGCCCTGGAATCTTCTAAACTCAGGTGTCACTATTACACCATAGCATGTGGTGTCTGTTGCCTAGCATTTGCGTGGAACCGTTTCAGTTTGAACAATGAAATCAAATTTCATTTTATTCCTTTTTCTTTTAATTTTTCTTAGAAATTGCTTGATTTGTTGGTGGATAAAAGCAACAATCTGGCAGTTGATCAACTTGAGAGATTATATTCTCTTCTTAGTCAGTGCATCTACCGTCACCGTAAAGATTATGACAAATCACAACTTGTAGAGGTGAGTGCTTATTAGTTCATCTGTGGAATAAACAAATATGTGCTTTTACTTGTTCCAAAGAAAAGAGGAGAAAAAAAAGGTTATTTTAGTCTAAATCTTTCACCAAGTAACTGAAGAGTGGTTTGAAGATTTAAGATTAGAAGAATCATTAAGAGTTACAAAAATATACTCTTGGTACCATTTTGTCTCAGAACAGAAGTAATCTGGGGTTCTTTGTGTATCAAAACACAGAGATTCATGGTTGGCAAATACACAGATTAGCATGTCACAGTTCTCCCCTCCCTTACTTATCACTGACTTGACGGATTAAGCATATCACTTTGGCCTATTGAATGTGAGCATGGCCTCACAGTCCATGTTACCACTGCTCCCTAGGCAGCCACTACTGGTTAAAAGGAGTTGGCATGGGCCATGAGACTTACTGGCCACCCCATTAATGATTGGAAGAGAGCTTAAAAGTCATCTCATTTAATCAGATCTAATCCTGTGAAATAACCACATGAAGGAGTGGTTGTTCTTGTGCTTAGACACCTTAGAGGTGAACCATTCGCTTTCTGGACAACTCTGGGCCATAAAGTTTTTTATAAATACGAGCTTATATCTCTATTCATATAATTTACATGATTAATTCACACTTCTTTTTGAGGTCATCTGAGCAAATAAAATGTATAAGACAAAAGTCTCTGCTCTCAAGAAGTATTTCTAGTATGTTAAAGATTTATGTGTAGAGGATGTGATTATTTTGCATGTGTAATAAAGAATATAAGCATACCTTGCTTTATTGCACTGTGCAGATATTGCATTCTTTGCAAATTGAAGGTTTGTGGCAACACCGCCATTTTCCAGCAGCATTTGCTCACTTCGTGCTTCTGTGTTAACGTTTTGGTAATTCTTGCAATATTTCAAACATTTTCATTATTGTACTTGTTATGGTGATCTGTGATTAGTGATCTTTTTTTAAAATAAATTTATTTATTTATTTATTTACTTACTTACTTATTTATGGCTGTGTTGGTTCTTTGTTGCTGCACGCGGGCTTTCTGTAGTTGCGGTGAGTGGGGGCTACTCTTCTTTGCGGTGCACGGGCTTCTCATTGCGGTGGCTTCTCTTGTTGCAGAGCACGGGTTCTAGGCGTGCGGGCTTCAGTAATTGTGGCCCGCGGGCTCTAGAGCACAGGCTCAGTAGTTGTGGCGCACGGGCTTAGTTGCTCTGCGGCATGTGGGATCTTCCCGGACCAGGGCTCGAACCCATGTCCCCTGCATTGACAGGTGGATTCCTAACCACTGTGCCACCAGGGAAGTCCCTGTGATTAGTGATCTTTGATGTTATTGCAAAAAGATTATGACTCGCTGAAGGCCCAGATGTTGGTTAGCATTTTTTAAAGAAATTTTCTAAAGCATTTTTAAAATTAAGATGTGTACATTGTTCTTTAGACATAATGCATTACACAGTATAGTGTAAACATAACTTTTATATGCGCCGGGAAGCTAAATAATTTGTATGATTTACTTTATTTGCTTTCATCTGGAACGTAACTTCTCCGGGGTATGCCTGTATTGGACTTGAATCAAAGCAAGAGAGCATTTAAAAGTTACTTTGTAATCACATTTTTATGAGTCACATTTTTACGAATCTATACTGACCTTATACAATATATAGATATAACAGAAATAAAAAATCACCCATATCCCACCATCTAGAGGAAACTAATCAGCGTTAATCTTTTAGAATATCTTCCATCCTTTAAAAATGTCTAGATGTACATAATCTGTATAAAAGTGTGAATATATATTTAAAAATTGGGATAGTATTGGATATTGTATTTTATAACAGAACTTTTCTCCTACTCAGTAACATGATGAAACATTTAGCAGAAGTAATTTTGATTGGTCATTTATAAGAACTTTTTGATGCGATGATAATCTGTTAGTATGGCCTGTTAGTTCTGTAGAGAGGTAGGATATAATTTCTTTGGAGGTGTTTAAAGATGGAAGGGAAAACCAAATGTCTTAGATGTATTTGACATTTGCCCATCTGAATGTAATGTGTGGGGGTAGAGTTCTTTTTAAAAATTCTAGAACTTCTTTGTTTACGTGCTTGACATTTGATTAGCGTGAATGGATTGAATACTCTTCAGCAGTTGAAACATCTTGCAGTATGGGTCTTGGAACCCTGTAATCTAGGGGTCTCATTTAGGAGAGAAGGAATCTATAGCAGAATCACCAGTGAGTGGCATTCCTGGTGTGGATGGCATCGACTCTTTCTGGCTTTTTTTTTTTTTTTTTTTTTTAAATTTCATCTCTGATTGAAGTGAGTAGCACTGGGAGCAGGGTGCGTTCTACTTTGGGTACAAGTTTTATTATACTGAGTACATTCATTGTGCTTTGGGAGTCAGTTGAATATAATGAGTCAGAAAGGGTGCAGGCTCTGGAGTGAGGTTACCTGTATTCAAATCCTGACTCTGCTGTTTTTAGCTGGCAGATTACTTATACATGTGAATTTCTTAGTAAAGTATCTGGCACAATAAGTACTCATTGTTGGCTAGCATCATCCTCAGTAGTCTAAATGTCAACTAGGAGGCATCTGGAAGTGCCTAGGGCAGATAGTCTTACACAGTAGCTCTTGTACTGTAATCAGGAATATATTTAAAGCTTAACTTTGTATCTAAAATTCTTTATCTAGAGAGTTAATTTGAAGTGAACTTTTCTGTAATGCTTTTGTCTTTCCCTTAATAGATAATGTGTACTTTTCCCCCCTTATAGGAGATGGAAAGAACAGTTCATATGTTCGAGACATTCCTGTGAACCTTCCAAGAAGAGTGGTGTGTCCTCTCCAATCTGCTCCCGCCAGAGCAGTCTTCTGAGCCATTCAACTTCAAATTGCACCAATTACGGGCAGAGCCTTGGTGTAAAGTGCTCTCTCACTCATTCTTTCTCTCTGTTGAATTTGGTGCTATTGTCTCAGGTACCTGAAACCAACCAGCCTACAAGAACCAAACAGAACTTCGGAAACATGTTGTATTTTCCACAAATAAAAAATACAACCCCACAGATTGGAGATTTTGGTGCTACAGAAACTGCTCTCACTTCGGCCCCTCTTTTTGTGCACTCTGTTTTGGAGACCTCTCTTAGGGGGCAGACCAGCAAAACACGAGGAAACTGGATGGGGCAGTTCTAAGTGTGTTGAATTGTTTAAACAGTGGGCAACCTGTACCCCCCTGCCCCCCCTTTTATCATATTTGTTTTTATTTTTTCTTCTGGGTAATGGACTGAAGCCTGTTTTAAAGTTGGCTATGGTATATTCTGGTGGGAAACTGAAGAAACTGGATAAAATTAGATTAGGCTCTTTAGAACTGCCTTTAATGTGCCTTTTTATTCGAGAAAGATAAGGCTAAACACAAGGATGGGCTTACTTGTAGCAAATGAATTAGAATGTTTTCTTTGGTCACAACCCTGAAAATAAGTTTTGATACTCTGTATCATTAAGAGGCAACCAGTGTTTTGGTATAAAATGCCTATCTGGTTTTCAAAACTCGATCAAGGCAGTGGTTGAGCCACATAATATACTAAAAATGGTAAGTTTTCCTGTATGGTCCGTTTCTGTTTAAGAAACATATAATAAACAACAACAACAAAAAATTCACAGCCCATCAAAAAACACACACCCTATTTGGTATGGATGACAATGATGGTCAGAAAATAGAGTGACGTTCTGTTTTCTTCTGTCAATGGCAGTTTAATAGTTATTCATGTTTGAGTTCCCCGAGAAGAATGATTTTCATGTATAATAAATTGTTACAATTTTGGTTTAAAGCCAGGACTTGCCAAATGGACAGAAAAGAGGAATTTGTCAGAAGCTCCATAAAATTCATTTTCTATATGCATAGTTGCAAGTGAGTTCTGGTATGGTCCTTGAATAACAGTATTAATGTTTAAATCCCTTATCATAAGCTTACCTTCACAACTATTCATTTTGATTGGAACCTGTTTTGGATCTTGTTAAGCGATTTCTGTGACTTGTACTTATCTAAAATTAATTATGGGTACTAGTTTTACAAAAACTTTCTACAAATTCAGAGACACAGTCTAGGCAGTTGCAAAGAGACAAAGGGAGTGCAGTGACATTTTTTATCAGATGATTTTTAAACAAAAAAGTAGAAAATTTTGACAAGTTTTCTTGATATCTTCATTCATTATAGCTGTTAGCTGCAGGTGTGTCTTTACAATATATGCAACACATGTAGTTTGGGTTTTAATTAGAGCAAACGGTCTTGGACTACTGCAGAGATAATGAGCTACCTCAGCTTTTTGTATTTTAGTTACCAACAGTGTCTACAGAGTTCTGTATTCACTTTGCCACCGTTTACATGCTGAAGCTAAGGTACTTGTCTCCTCGTCTCTGGCTTTGTAGGGTGCTGGATGCCAGCGCAGAAAGCACACTTTGGCCAAGGCTACTGCAGTAATCTGAAGTGCTTCTTTGCATTTATATTAACATTTTATGCCTTCTAATTCTAGTTTAATTTTTACATAATGCCACTTGTTTTCTTTATACCTAGGAAGTTTTCAAAATATTCAGTTAGTCATATATAATTCAAGATACTACCCATGTAGACACACTGTATTTTAAGGTGGGCAAGTGCGATTAACGATGAACCAATTTTAAGGGGGAGGTGATTTGAAACCTCTAATTTGATTATTGGGAGGATTTTCATGCTTACTTTAGTATTTATTACCATCATACCAGTTCAAGCTATTTTACAGTCTAATACATTAGCATTTTGTATTTTGATGGAAATTGTTACAGAATTTAAAGATTTGATGAAATAAGATGTAGCAGATTTTTTGTAGCAAGTTTCTGGTAAAAGGGTTTTTTGCAAGTCTCAGGTTCTTGCTGCACTATTTTTCTTTAAATATTTATTCCAGTTACTCTAATTCAGAAGCATTCTGTTCAAGTAACAGCAGCACTTGTGAATGGAAAAAATAATGCACATGTTCTTAGTAGTTTACTAAATTTGTACAGGTTAATTAAGATTTTAGCCATCAGTGAGTTTGACAAGGGAAATTTATTTCTGTTTAGCATTAAAATGCTTCCACAAGATCAAGTTTTTAAACTTTAACCTTGATATAGATGGAGAAATAGGAGGCAACCTCAGTATGATAGGAACTGCCACTTTGAACAGTTTAGGTCTTAAAGAGAAAGCCAATCTAATGCCAAGGGGAGAATAATGAGCTGAAATTGTACCAACTCCTCTGGCCCCTTTCCCCCACACACACTCTACCAGTTTTTCTTATTTTACAGATATCTGGTGGTTCTATAGTTTAAAGCAGCTTGTGAAATTATCCAAGTGGACTCAATTTTGTTTACCTTTCTGTAAGTTCTTAATTTTTGCCATATAGCATTGGCAAAAATATGTACAAATTGACCTCTGTTCTTATGTCCTGTTGTGAGCATTATAAATGATAAGCTCCTGTGTAAAACCTTGCTCTCAGATCACTAAAGTATGTGTCACAGCACAGCCCAACAATAGTTAATGCTCAGCTGTGGGGACCATAGGAGCCTTTCGAAGATGATGGAACCGCACTAGGGTTGAAACTGATGGCTGTGGAGTTAATTGTGTTTTTGAGCTTGAATCTCACCTGTGATTAATTATTTTTTTTTAATGTCCTTTCATGACTTGATTTTTCTCATATGCCAATGTATTTGTAGGTTTACTGGATTTTATTTTTAGGGAGTGGGGTGGTAATATCTTCCCATTTTTTGATTAAGTTGGTTCAGCTATGGTGCTATTCAGTAGGTATCTTCAGTGTCAGGTCCCGTAGCTGAATGCCATTGTTATTATAATTATTATTTGTAATCACATTGTAAGCTTGAATTTGGACTTGTACCTACATCTTTTGTATTTTGTACATTTGGTTATTTAGACTTTGGGAGTCCTCTTTGGTTTCAGTCATGTATGTCTACTTTGCAGATTAAGTACACTTCATCAACTATGGTCTGTTTTGGGTTTGTAGTTTAATTTAGAATTGTGTTAAGTTGATATTTTGCATTTGACTTCATTTTACATTAGTTGGAAATAAATTATTTAATTTTTGAATTCTGGAATTTTGAACATTTACTGTAATTTGTAATATAACTGCTGTGAAATACTTGAATAAAGATGACAAGAAAAACATGTCTTTCTTTAGCTTAATTATGATCACTGTTGGCTGCGGATGCAATGCTACTTTTCTAGCTGAACTCATTATTTTGTAGCTAGGGCGTATTGATGTTTATTAATTAAGCATGCCAAAAATCTTGTTATATGGTTCTTTTAGATTTTAGTAGCCCTCAGTATTTTTTATCTAAAAGTTTTTCAGTTGAGAAAGTGTGGTTTTAACTTCAGTTGAATATTGTCTAAAAGTCGTTGTATAGCAGCAAATGGATTACTTCTGAAATTTGTTTTTCTAATTGGAAGACTATGCTACAATAGATGATCAGGTAGTATGGTTCACTTAATCTATAGTGTTTTCTCTTTAATCAGGTAGTTATCAGTGTATTTTGAACAATACATAGAATTTAAATGTGGAGAGAGATTTCATACCAGAATTTTGAGGGGCTTGTTGCTTTAAGTGAATAGAATGTTCTTGGCTTTAGATTGCCCATGTTTCTGCTGTCTGCCATGAGACACCTTTTCATGTCCCAAGATTAGTATACTAATCTTCCTCTATATAAATCTTTAATTTTCTTTTTTTCACCATAAAAAGGAACTGTTTGAATTTGAGTAAGACTTTGTTTTTCTTGGTTTTGCAAATTGTATAATTTTTACTTTTTTTTTTTTTAATATTCATTCATTTACCTATCTATTTTTGGCTGCATTGGGTCCCAGCAGCAGCACACAGGATCCCTTGTTGAAGCACACAGGCTTCTCTCTGGTTGTGGTACCTGGGCTCCAGAGCACGTGGGCTCTGTAATTGTGGCATGTGGGCTCAGTAGTTGTGCATGGACCTAGCTGCCCCGTGGCATGTGGGATCCCAGTTCCCCGACCAGGGATCAAACCGACGTCCCCCACATTGGAAGGCGGACTCTCAACCACTGGACCACCAGGGAAGTCCCTAATTTTTACTTTTGATTGTCTATATCAAAAGACTGGTAATGATAAACCTGGGAAACAGACTTTTTTAAACCTTTATCTGGGGCTTCCCTCGTGGCGCAGTGGTTAAGAATCCGCCTGCCAATGCAGGGGACATGGGTTCGAGCCCTGGTCCGGGAAGATCCCACATGCTGCAGAGCAGCTAAGCCCTTGCACCACAACTACTGAGCCTGTGCTCTAGAGCCCGTGAGCCACAACTACTGAGCCTGCATGCCACAACTACTGAAGCCCGCGCAACTACAACCCGTGCTCTGCAACAAGAGAAGCCACCGCAATGAGAAGCCCGTGCAGCACAGCAAAGAGTAGCCCCTGCTCGCTGCAACTAGAGAAAGCCTGTGTGCAGCAACGAAGACCCAACACAGCCAAAAATACATACATACATAAATAAATGTGTTAAAAAAAATAAAGCTTTATCTGAATGCTTAGAGAGTTTATAACTGCATTTGAGTCTCAGTTAAGTTTTGAGGGCTCCAAGGATGAAGCTGGGTTTATGTATCCACTTTTAGTTTCCATCAGACTCAAAACTACAGTAAAGTGAGAGACTAATATTTAAGTACCTACTTCATTTTATCCCTATGCCCAAACACCTGAAAAGTTACCTCTTGGCTATTTTTTAAAATACAAATTCCCTCTCTTACCCGCACAATCGTATGTCTGTTATGTCCTAGGCACTATGCTAGACATATGTGATACACAGGTGACATATTCTCTATCCTTAAGGAGCTTATAGTCTGCTAGGGGCGGTTGGTACAAATACTAGTAGTAATTATTCAGTGGGTTAAGGGCTGTAATAGAAGGAACACAGTGTTGTTCAGAGTTCTAAGAAGGGAACCAATTAATTCTGTTTAGGAATGGAGGCAATGAGGGAAGCCTTCTGGGGGAGCTGGCATTTTATTTTCCCTTTGCCTCTACCTGGGTTTTCTATAGTCTAGTCCCACTTTACCAACACTTTTTCTTAGTTTCTTGTGACCCTTCATATTATATCGTATCACTTTCACCACCTGGAGTATCTTTATCTGTTGAAATCTTGCTCATATTTCAGGAGTGGGCCTAGATTCTACACCAATAAATCTCCTGTACGGTATCATTCATCCTCAGAACTTAGCTGTATTTTATACTGTGCAACATAGTAAATTACTAGTGTTATGTAAATCTTAGTAATTTATTCACGTGGGAAAGGGGATACAGAAGAAGTATTATATTTTATATTCCTTGTAGGAATTTAAAACAATGCTGGACATATAGAAAATGCGCAATTCTTTTTGGTTTAATTGATGTAGAAAGCTGAAACTTACCTAAATCATCCTTTCATAGATTCAACAAATACACAGTAAGTGCCTACTGTATGCCAGGCACTGTTGCAGAAGTTGGAAATAAAGCAGCAAAAACAAACAAACAAAAAGTCCCTGTCTTCATGGAGCTTAAGTTCTTTTAGATATAATGTGCCATATTTCTGTTAGGGTTGATAAGGGTTCAGACTATTTTTTTAAGTGTTCTTTCTTTAAGCATTGCATGAAGCATTTTGTTAAAAATTTGCCAAGAACTCTCCTTTTTCCTTTTTGCTTTTCTTATATTTTCCATCTTATGAATAAAACCATGTCCATCAAGTATCCAAATCCTGTCATCCTAAATTTTATCCTCTTTACGGTGCATCTCATTCTAATCATGCAGCATGTTCTGTTGATTTTTTCCTCCCTCTAAACTTGTCAAATATCCATCACCCCTTCTCCATCTTCATTGCAGCTGACTTAGTTTGGGCACTAATCCTTTAGTCTGGACTAGTGTAAAAGTCATCAATTTGAGGGAAAATAAACATGGGCAAGACATTGTGTGTATCTTCAATGAGATTGTTATAACATATTTATATCACATTTACTAGGTGGCAGGGACTGTTCTGAGTATTTCACAAATACAGATAGAACCTGTTTAATCCTATGAGAACCTTATGAGATAAGTTATTATTATCCTCATTTTACAGGTCAGGAAACTGAGACATAAAGTAATTCGCCCAAGGTCACACAGCCAGGATTCAAATGCAGGCAGTCTGGCTCCAGAGTTGATGCTCTGAATCACTATGCTTGACTTCTTGTATGGGTAGACGGACACACAAACATCATTTCAGTATAACGTGGCACGTGTTACAGTTGAGTTCTGCATAAGGCACTATAGGTGTACAGAGGAGGAGCGTGTAGCCCAACCTCAGAGAAGCCTTCCTGAGAAACCTGATGCCTGAGCTGAGGCATCAGGCTAGGAAAGGCCTTCCAGGCAGAAGGAGCAAGAGAAGCACAGATTGAGAAGGGAAATAGCATGACAGCTGCAGGGGAAAGTACAAGCAGTTCCGTGTCACCACAGGTCAAAATTTATTTAACAAATTAATTTGAGCAACTGCCACTTGCCAAGCACAGTTCTTGGCATTAGAGTTACAGCTGAGGACAGGACAGCAAGGTCCTGCTTCTCTTGGAGCTTACAGTTCAGTGGGCAAAGAGTAAACAAGATGTTATCTAGTAGTGGCCAATGCCTGGGTGACAGTATGTCTACTGGCATCACCCTGTAGTAGGAACAGCAAACATCTGCCTGTTACGTACTATTTTAAGAATTAACCATTTAGTTATCACAGCAATTATATGAGGTAAGAACTGTCACTGGTTCCGCTAAACAGAAGGGGAAACTGAAATAATGAGTTGGTTAAGCAACTTGCCCGAGGTTACACAGCTAATGAGTGTTAGCTGGGGTTCTGTCTTGTGTCGCTTCAGAGCTTGGATTCTTATCTATCATTAAGGGGAAAGAGAAATTCACTTGCCCTTATTCAAGTTTTTCTCCCCTATGAATAAACATTTCTTAAACTACAAAATACTACAGAGAATAATATAGTATGCATATTCCCACCATCCAGAATTAAATGCTAACAGTTTGTCATAATTGATTTTGTTCTTTTTTTAAAGAAAAACAAATTCTGGATAAGGTTCAAGTTCCCTTTCTACTCCTCCCCAGTCCCATTCCTTTACTCTCTTCCCCAGAGGGAGCCACTCTGATGCCTTTAATGAATATCTTTCTTGTCTGTGTTTTTAATTTATTATTTGAGAAGGTAATAGTATGGGTGCTGAAGCCAGACTGAGTTTGAATCCTAAGTATGTCCATTCTTGGCTGTGTGACATTCTGCAAGTTATTTCACCTGTCTGCACATCAGTCTATTTGTAACATGGAGAATATCATGATAGCACTAAGCTCATGATGGTTATTGTGAGGATTATGTATTTGAGTCAACATATGTAAAGCACTTGGAACAGTACCAGGCACATAGTAAATGTTCAATAATTCTTAATCATTACTGCTCTGATTATACAAATACTATATTTGTATGTACCCATAAAAATGGTTTGTTTGTTTGTTTGTTTTTTGCGGTACACGGGCCTCTCACCGTCGCGGCCTCTCCCGTTGCGGAGCACAGGCTCCGGACACACAGGCTCAGCGGCCATGGCTCACGGGCCCAGCCGCTCCGCGGCATGTGGGATCTTCCCGGACCGGGACACGAACCCGTGTCCCCTGCATCGGCAGGCGGACTCTCAACCACTGCACCACCAGGGAAGCCCCAAGCTTTTGGTTTTTTTAAAATGTATGTAAATGGAATTATTTTACATCTTGCTTTAAAATTTATTTTTAAATTGGAAATGCAGATATGTAGTTTAAAGAATAAAGTAGGTCTAGAAGCCTTGTTATACAAACCAGCAATCCCCTGATTTTCCCTCCTCCCCACAGAGAAAGGCTCCCCAGAGCCAATTGTTTTCAGCACCTGAAACTAATTATTTGGTGTGCATCTCTGTATTTCTACATAATATTCTTATATGGGTGCTTTTTTATTTTCCAGTTTTTGCTGTTACCTTTTGATTTCCCACCCTGGAAGGGGACAGTCACACCTGCCACCAACATACACCCACATTTCTTGTTTTCCTATCCTCCCAGCTGGTTATCATTTTCATTAGATCATTATTCAGTATTTACATTATTGTAACTATGTAAAAACTATTGACAGCTGAGCTATTTCGTATATTATTTTCCTTTCCTGTACACTTTTTGGTTAATAAGTCTTTGTTATTATTTGCCTAGTTTTCTATGTATTAACCACAACTGGTCCGCAAATTCATCCCCGGTAGTCCAACTCTCTTTTTGGTATCTTCAAACAAATAAGGTATGCTAGTGTTTCATCTTCTTGAGAAAATGTCTCCTGGAGCATTCTAACCTTTTCCAAATTTGCATTGGCATGTACCAAGGTCTTGCATAGCCATTTTCTTGGGACCTTATTCACTACCACCCTTTGCCTTTCTCTTCTTATTGTCATTTGTATCCTGTGTTGCTGTTGAGAAGTCCAGTGTTATTCTGATCCTTGACTCATTTTCCTGATATTGTTTTCCTTTCCCAAAGCTTTTAGAATCTTCACTCTTTCCCTAATGTTCTGGAATTTCACAGACATGTCTGGGTAGGTGTCTGTGAGCTAGAAATCTATGGGCCTCTCTACTCTGCAAACTCATGTCCTCATGTTCTGAGAAATTTTCCCGAGTTATTTCTTTATAATTTGCTCAGCTTTGTTTTCTTTGTTCTCCATTTCTAGAACTACTGTTACTCAGATATTGGCCTGCCTAGACTGTTCTCTAAATTCTGTAATTTCCTTTTAGGTTTTTATTTCTATATTTAATTTTTTTTTTACAGCTATTTTGTTCCCTTGATTTTTTTAAAGTATCATTTTGTTCTTGTTTCATGGATGCAAAATCAGCTCATCTCTCTGAGGATATTAATAACTACTTTTTCTTCCTTAGTTTTTCTTCTACCTGCATAGACTCTTTCCTCCAAGTTGCTTTTCTTCTTTGTTTTAGCCCCTGTTTAGTATTGCAGCCTTTTTTCAAGTGTTTCGTAATTCTTTGCTATCTGTTCCTATTTAAGAGTGGGAGACTAAAAAGCCACTTTCAGGATATAGGGAAAGTCTCTCCAGATAGAAGTGTAACAGCCTTCTCTGGGAAATACCATTAGCCCAACAGGAAAAAAGCTAAAGATAATAACATTTGGGGTTCCTTTATGAAACCATCTAGCCAGAGCACCTGCCGGAGTTGTATGGATTAGAAATAATAAATACAAAGTTGGATAAATGTAGGCTACTTTAATATTCTCTATTCTTTCAAGAACTGACCCTGAAACTGTGGTTTTGTTGGTTATCCCAACAGAAGTCTCTTAGAAGGAATGCCTTCGTTTTTAGGTTATTTTTACAAATCATTTTGAGATTTTTGAATAATCATTTGTACTCCATTTGTTTGCTCCCATCTTTGCCCTCCTAACCTCATTTTCCTTTCATTAGGCCAGTGTATTAGCTACAAGAAATCAGAGGGAATTAAAGTGTTCTATGGAAGATTTTGCACTGGGGGCTTTCCCCCCCTTCAGGAGCAACAGTTATCTTCAGAGTGAGTGCTTGGAGGTGATGGAATCAGGCTTTTTCCTTTTCTTTGACTTCTATTAACACCAACTGTTTTCCTGACAGCACCTCTTTTTCCAGAATCAGAAATGATTGGTCTGTGTAGGACCATTTGGGCTAATAGTCCTACCTTTTTTTTTTTTTTTTTTTGCGGTATGCGGGCCTCTCACTGTTGTGGCCTCTCCCGCTGCAGAGCGCAGGCTCAGCAGCCATGGCTCACAGGACCAGCCGCTCCGCACCATGTGGGATCTTCCCGGACCGGGGCACGAACCCGTGTCCCCTGCATCGGCAGGCGGACTCTCAACCACTGCGCCACCAGGGAAGCCCCTAGTCCTACCATTTGATGAATGGCTAATGTGGCAGCTCTGAAAGGTCACACACTAAAAGTCATGACACCCTGATTTTCTTACTGGAATTTTTATTTCTTTCTGAAATGCCGGCTATCTAGAACTCTTTCGGGTCAGTGTTTTGATTAACAGAAGAAGCCTAGCCTCAGGGAAAGAAGTCCCATATTAGCTAACCCTCTCCTCTTCATCCCTGATGAGTTTCAAGCCAAGAAAGATGAAAGAAGCCTGGACTGGAGAAAAAAAGGTGAGAAAAGCAGAAAAATGTATAGTGTTTTTCTTACATATGTGATGTCTTTTACAAGTTAAACAAAAAGTTATCTTGGCCTTTCCCCCACTAGCCATTTACTGGAGATAAGGAATTTAGGATGTGACGATCCCATCCAGGTATCCATTACAGCAGTGTGTTTAATATCACACAACATTGTGGATTAATCACTAGTGAGTTGCTAACAAAGTTTTGAATTTAATAGGCCAACATTTTTTGGGGTTGTAATGGTTTTGGGAGGTAAGGATCAAAAAGTCAGTTTGGAAGACTGAGCAGACTTGTTTAGAATTAAAGCTATATATATGTATATGGAAGTATAGTGGAAGATAAAGTTGTGTGTGTATACTGGAAGATAAAGCTGTGTGTGTTGTTTGGGGTCTTGTTATGGAGGACTAGGCTTAAGATATTTGTACTTTATCATGTGACAATCCTTGAACATTTTTGAACAACACTATGGCATGTTGAAAATGGAACTTTAGAAATATTAATTTGACAGATACATACAAAATAGAAAATTTCTTTCTTCAAGATATGTTGACTGCCTGTCATATGCCAAGTAAGTGCTAGACACGGGAGTTAAAAAGCTAGGTAAAACAGTCCCTGCCCTTGGAAATAAATATTCAGTAGAAGGTGACATAGTAAGAGAAAAAAATGTTTTAAATTAGGTAAGTGCAATGATAATGGTTTAGCTTAGGTGCCATTGGAGCAGAGAGGAAGGGAACTCAACTCACCTAGGAATTCACAGGAGGTTCTTCAGGTGGATATGATATTTTAATAGCATCTCAAAAAGTGAAGGAATATATGCAGTAAAAAACTGGGGGAGAACATTCCAGGAAGAGGGAACAGTATAACAAATGTATAGAGACAGAGGCAAACATGTTAAGTTCAGGCAACTATGGGCACTTCTAGTTTGCTCTTTCTAAAGCAAAGTAAAGAAAAAAATAGTATTAGAGGTAACCAAGGACTTTATATGCCTTTCTTGTATTCCAGGTAAGGGATGCTGCAGGCCTGGACTTGGGAAGTTGAGAAAGGGACAGTTTGCAGCAAATGTAGAGTGATTGTATTTTGGGGATGAGGATAAAAGAGGAGCCTGGAATTGCTCTTAGGTTTCGGCCTGGGTAAGCAGATAGATAAGTAATGCCATTAGCTGAGAATGAACAGGAGAGAATAGCAAATCTGGGGTGAATGCAGTATTGGACATTTTGACATCCAGGTCCAGCAGACATTTAGATAAATACATCTGAAGCTTGGGAGAGTTCAGAGATGGAGACTTTTGGGGTTAGCTGCCATAAGTGTTATTCAAACTGTGAATGTGAATCAGACCACTTAGGTGGTGCTTCAAAGCAGAATGAAAATGGTACATAGAGGAACAAAAATGTATAAACAGCACGAGAGGATGTCTCTTACAAAGGAGACTGATCATACCTTCTCAGAAGCAGCACTACCAAAAGAGTGGTGTCACCAAACTCAAGGAGAAAATGTTATATTTAAAATGGACAACAGTATCAAATGCTCCAGTGGAGACTAATGAAATATATACTAAAACATTGCCAGTAGATATGACAGTTTGGTAATCTTTGTTGTTTTTAGGAAAAAGGGAAGGAGTGAGAGCATAACTAGAGGTACACAGGGTTGAGGAAAGGATTTTGATAAAAGTGAAAAAGTTTGAGCATGTTATACACTGAAGGAATGGAGATGATGGTAGCGGTGGTGGAGGTAGCTAACATTTATTGAAAAGGTGCTGGATTCCGGGTCCTCTTCTGAGGCCTTTACACCTGTTAACTCATTTACTCTTCACATCAACCCTATGAAATAGATACTGTTTTCCTTATTTCACTGATGAGGAGAGTTAATCACAGAGATTGTTACTGATACATGACTGACAGCTAGTAAAGAGCAGAAAGAGAATTTGAACCCTGGGATTCTGACACAATAGCCCAGTTACTTACCATTATCCTGTATTGCCTCAATAGAAAGGTGGAGGTCGAAGATTTGGAAGAGGTGATAATTAAGGGTTCAAGATTTCAGAAAAGATGGGGGGGTACAAAATCAGAAACATAGGTGGCAGTGTTGGTCTTGAATAAGAGTAAGGATTCTTTATTCCTGAAGACCAGAAACTGTGGGTACAGATGGACGTGGTAAGTTTGGGGACTGGATAGGATATTGCGAAGCTTAGGAAATTAATACCTGATGGTGTCAAACTTTTCCTATCAAATATTTATGTATGTATTGAATTTATACCTTTTTATTATAAAACATAACAGATATGGAAAATTGCTTAAAACAAATGTGTAGCTTATCATAAACTGTTATAAGATGTAACCACCACCCAGGTAAAGAAAATAACACTTTGTCAGCCAAGCCAGAAGCTTTCCATATGCTCCATTCCAATTAAAACCCTCTTTTTCTCCCCAAATGTAACCACTATTCTAACATTTATGATAATGATGTTTTTGCCTTCCTTATAGTTTTGTCACCTGTGTGTATTTCTAGACATTTAAGTTTTTCCTGCCTTTTTTTCCTTTCGTCTTTAAAATATCTTAATCTACATTTAAGTTTTTCCTGCCTTTTTTTCCCTTTTGTCTTTAAAATATCTTAATCTACATATTCCTCCTTCTTCTCTTTTTTCCTTGTCATTGGTTTGTTGAAGAAACCAGTTTTGACCTGTTGAATTTCCCAGAGTCTGGATTTTGCTGATTGAATCCCTTTCATGAAGCTAACATGTTTGTTTGTCCTCTGTATTTCCCATAAATTGGTGCTTGGATCTAGAGTTGTGCTGTCCGATATGGTAGCCACTAGCCACATGTGGCTATTGGGCGCTTGAAATGTGGCTAGTCCAAACTGAGATATACTATAAGTGTAAAATGCACACCTATTTTAAAGACTAATTTCAAAAATAATATGAAAATATCATTGTTTTTATATTGATTGTATATTTTAATGATAGTACCTTGGATATATTAAGTTAAATTTATTAAAACATAATTTCTATCTAGTTCTTTTTTCTCTTGTAATGTGGTTATTTGAAAACACATGTGTGGGACTTCCCTGGTGGTCCAGTGGTTGGGACTCCGTGCTTCCACTGCAGGAGGTGTGGGTTCAATCCCCGGCTGGGGAACTAGGATCCTGCATACGACATGGCGCAGCCAAAACAAACAGCACATGTGGCTTGCACTGTGTTTCTATTGGATAGCACTAATCTAGAGGCCTAATCAGATTCTGGTTTTGTTTTATTATTTTGTGCGAGACTACTTTATAAGTGATGATGAGTGTGTTCTTCTGCTTGGAGGCACATAGTACCTGGTTGTCGTTCTCTTTGTGATGTTAGCAGTAATCGATACTCAATGCCTAGGCACCTTAATTCATCAGAGTTTGCAAATGGTGAGTTCTAATGAAATCACTCCTTACTAATTTATTATTGCCTTGTCTATTAGCCGGTTATTCAGTAGTGCAAATCATATAGGAAAGGTAGGATTAATGTTTGATTCTTTTAAAAATTTTTTTATTTATTTGGTTTCACCGGGTCTTAGTTGAGGCAGGCAGGCTCCTTAGTTGCAGCTCGCTGGCTCCTTAGTTGCGGCAGGTGGGCTCCTTAGTTGTGGCATGTGATCTAGTTGTGGCATGCATGTGGGATCTAAGTTCCCTGACCAGGGATTGAACCCGTGTCCCCTGCATTGGCAGGCGGACTCTCAACCACTGCACCACGAGGGAAGCCCCCTCTAAATTCTTAATTACATAAAAAGGTAGTTAGATAAGTTAGCCCATACTACCAAAAAACCTCAAACCTACTAAGTAGAGTTCAAATTCTGTTTATAGTGCTTTTTGTCTTTAGTCTGAGGGCATATAGTCTAAATACTCTGTTCAAAAGTTACTTTGGTTAATCTTCTCTACGCCCATCCTCTCTGGTTGTGTTATTCTTTGAAATATGGTTAGGTTCTTTTGTTTTTTGGTTTGTGTTCAGTTTTAATGTCCCTCTTATTCTTGTTGTTCATGTGTTTTAGTATGTAAAACATTAACATATTTACAAAAGTCATGACTGTGCAAAATAAATAGATCCAGAGAAGTATCACTGCTCCTATCCCTTCCACTATGGAAGGTAAACAACCTCATTAGTTTCTCTTTATCTGTCTGCTGTTTCTTTTGCTAAAATAAAGTTACATGTATATTTTCTTATTTTCCCCCTTTATTCTTACACAGAAGGGACTTGTTCTAGATATTCCTTTCCACATTGCTTTTTTAAAAAAACAATAGACTTTTGTGTGTGTGCAGTTTTAGGTTTAGAGAAAAATTAAGTGTAAAGTACAGAGTTCCCTTATATCCCCTTACCTACACCCCCCCCCCATTTAACCATTATTAACATCTTGTATTACTGGGGTACATTTGTTACAATTTATGAGCAAATATAGATACATTATTATTAACTAAAGCCCATAGTTTACATTAGGGCTCACTCTTTGTATTGTACTTTCTATGAGTTTTGACAGATGTATAACGACATGTATCCATCATTGCAGTATCATTAAGACTAACTTCACTGCCCTAAAAGCCTCTTGTGCTCCACCTGTTCATTCCCTGCTCTCTGCCCAGACAACCACTGATATTTGGAGTGATATGCTTTGAAGATGGAGGAAGGAGCCCTGAGCCAAGGAATGCAGGCAGCCTCCAGAAGCTGAAAAAGGGAAGGAAAAAAGATTTTTTTCTAGAGCTCCAGGAAGGAACACAGATCTGTTGACGCCTTAATTTTGGCTCATAAGACCCATTTAGACTTCTGACCTCCAGAACCATAAAATAATAGATTTGTGTTGTCCTAAGCCACTAACCTGTAGTAATTTTTTATAGCAGCAATAGGAAACTAATATAGCTCCCTATGTGCACCATGCAGGGGCCGGCTGGACTAGCAGGACGTGGGGGTGGTCTCTGCTATAGTTCAGATCTCACAGCCTTTGCTCCACTGATCCTGGTCAGTTCTATGCATGTGCAACTCAGAATCTCACACAATCATTTAAAGGGCCTCATTCTCCATTCTCTACTCTTTGTGATCTTCTCCCTCACTGTCAGGTTCCCCAGAGCCCCCTTTTCTGCTTATCTGGATAGAAAGAGAAAAAATATCACTGTCACTGCTGCCACGAGGAGGCTGATTCATTACTGAGGCTTACCTGGGTTTGGGTCTGGAGGATGTAGAGAGACCATTTTTCTTCTGAGATTCTGGCTTCCCTAGTGTAAGCTGGGGGATATAGGTGATAAAAGGCAAACCAGGGAACTCATGTGGGTCATAGTTTGAGTTTTGAATTTCCCATTGAGTTCACATGCTTTGTTTATTTTTCAGAGCCCTTAGCAATTAATTATTTTGTTTTATGTGGACTTGTAAACAGTGGGAGAGATACAGTGGAGTATGCTTACTCAGTCTTAACCAGAACCAGGAATGTCTTCATTTCTTTGTTGCTTTAAAAAAAATTTCCTGGGCTTCCCTGGTGGCGCAGTGGGTTGAGAATCTGCCTGCCAATTCAGGGGACACGGGTTCGATCCCTGGTCTGGGAAGATCCCACATGCTGCGGAGCAACTAACCCCATGAGCCACAACTACTGAGCCAGCGCATTAGAGCTCACGAGCCACAACTACTGAAGCCCATGTGCCTAGAGCCCATGCTCTGCAACAAGAGAAGCACTGCAATGAGAAGCCTGAGCACCGCAACGAAGAGTAGCTTCTGCTCGCCACAACTAGAGAAAAGCCTGCATGCAACAACGAAGACCCAATGCACCAAAAATATATAAATTTATTTTAAAAAAATTTCCTGCCTTTTCTTCCCTTTTGTTTGTCTTAAGGCATTATCTATTTTTTTTTAATTGGCTCATGTTCTTTCTACTTTAGTGTACATTTCTAACATGATTTTTTTTCTTTCTGAGTTATTTCACATCCTTTGTAAGTTTTTCTAATTTTGGTTTACATTGTTCTTTCATTCTTCTATTATTTTTTTGTCCTTTTGCTTGTTTTGAAATAGTAGGTTATAGTTTTCATGTATTTTGTAGGAGGGCCTTTATTGCCTGTAGGGTAGCTTTCTCCTTTTAAAGTTTTTTCTTGTAGTATATTTATGTGGGATTTTCCCTCAATCCACACAAAGGTTCCTCATTTTTTATATGAAATTACTTTCCTTGAACTTTTACAAGGAAGCCTGAATTTTATGGCTCTAGAGCTCTCTCTTCTGTTATTTCTGTGAAATCTGCTTACTTTGTTCCCCTCCCCTATTTTATCTGGATTTCTCTTTTGTCCCTGTGCTGTTCATTTTAGATTCTGTCCCTAGTAGTTTTGTCTTAGTATGGGGCTTGGACCTGAAATGGGGCTTTGGCTGATTCGTTTTGAGAATTTTCACAAGGCTAGTAGTTCCCACAGAGCACTTACCCTCACCTGAGAACTAGAGGGTGCAAACTCCTCTCAATATCAGGAGCTCTCGTCAGTGCCCCACCCTCACTCCCCGCCTGAGTACCTGTGCGGGTTCTTACTTTCCTTAGATGCCAGTGCTTCTCCTCTGCTTTCATCCTCACACATGTACCACAGTCTCATAGGTGTCAGCGGCTTGACCCCACTCACTTGGGATTTGGAGCTCTGGAGATTGCTTGTTACTTAGTTTTGTTTTAGAGGCTATCCAGGAGTCTTTGAATGTTTCACCCTGGTTTCTCTGTTTGTTTGTTTATTTATTTTTGGCTGCGTTGGGTCTTCGTTGCCGCAGGTGGGCTTTCTCTAGTTGCTATGAGCAGGGGCTACTCTTCGTTGCGGTGCGCGGTCTTCTCATTGCGGTGGCTTCTCTTGCTGCGGAGCACGGGCTCTAGGTGCAGGGGCTTCAGTAGCTGTGGCTCAAAGGCTCTAGAACACAGGCTCAGTTGTTGTGGCTCACGGGCTTAGTTGCTCCGCGGCGTGTGGGATCTTCCTGGATCAGGGATCGAACCTGTGTCCCCTGCATTGGCAGGTGGATTCTCAACCACTGCACCACCAGGGAAGCCCCAGTTTCTCTGTTTGTAATGGTCAGTTCAGGAAGATTTAAAAAACTGTATTGTCACTTGCCATCCTCCTCTGCATTAGTTTTTTCGATGTAAAGTTGTGCTCTTCTGCTAAGAGTGAGGGGTTCTAAGTAAGAAATTTAAGGGGGAAAAGTGAAGGTTTAGAAGTCACTGATGGAACGAGGAAAGGGAGCACTCCAAGGACAGATGGGAATAAGTTGAGGGCACAGGTGAGTGTGGGCGCCATGTATTAGTAGTGCTGCCAGCCTATGTGAATGTGGGTTTTTCCCCCTTGTAGGTGTCACCCCGAATGAAGCCTCAGAGGAGGCTGATAGTTGGATTAGGACTATAATTAGGCTTGTTGGTCCAACTGAAGGGCCAGAACGTTAGGGGGATGAGGTAACTTTTGGGAGAGGAATTCCATTCCTGGGTAAGAATGGAAATGAAACCAAAGTGGGGTTACTAAGTTGGGAGACAACGGAAAGGATCTAAGGACTGAATGTCTGAAATGAAACTAAAGAGCAAATACAGTGGGGGGAGGAGTCGTGAATGTGTTGGATGGAGACTCTTATCAGAGCACAGAGTTTAAGATTTCTTAGGTTAAAAAAAAAAAAAAAGACTTCTTAGGTAGAACAGGTTTTTTTTTAAAAAAAGGTCTAGTGTCAGGTGCAGTTTAATATGTTTGATCCATAGTAAGTTATTAAATGCTCTCAAATTTCCAGTTTCTGAACAAATGGTAAATCAGTAAGCATTACTCCAAAATCGTATGTTGTCACAGTAGCTGAAGAGCCATCAGTAAAACCACAGGTTTAAGAAACTTTGGTTCTTTTAATTAAAAAAACACATGAATAGCCTGAGTCATATGTCTATGGCTATCAATGTAGAGTACAGAGCTTTTCTAATGTCTCATTATGGCAAAAAAGCAAAATTAATTTTGATATGAGATAGCATTATTTCTAAACACTGTGTAGAGTTACTTTGCTTATAGCTTAAATTTCCTTGGGAAAGTGCTGGAAATAATAACAAATTTCTATTTTAGCATTTTAATAAGTGCAAAGTATTTTAACAAGCCTTTGCAAACAGAATGTCCTTTTAAAAAGAAATGTGACAAAAAAAAAAAAGAAATGTGACAATCCACAAGTAACATTATACTTAAAATGTTACTGAAATAAAAGTTATTTGTGGTGGGAAGTCTCAAATTACTTCACATATTTAAAGGAAACATCAGTAAGCTGTCAGTTGTGTAGTTTACCATGGTTTAATAAAAAAATTTCCTTAATAAGATTGTTTTAAATGGAGTTTGTAGCAAAGAAAGGAGTAATTGCCCATCACACTGTAAAAAATCAGTTTCACATCTTTGGAGTGTTTTTTTTACACTTAATTTCCACATTGTTTGAACTTAAACATATATCCACAGAAACAAAAAAGCAAAAGATCATCAAAAAGCTCTTTGTTTCTGAGACATGCTCAAGGTTTTATAGCTGGAATTAGATGAAACTTTGTCTCACTATTAACACAAATGTTAATCTAAACAGATATTAGATAGAAAATTTTTATGTTTTAATATATTTTAATGAGAATATTGGAACTAATGTGAAAGTTTTGAATTTTAAATATTGATGGGACAAATGATGAATGTCTTTGTTCTCATCTGCAGCTGACTTGTGGAGAAGATTGTCATGTTGTTCAAGATTAATAAGATACAAAATGCCCAAGAGTCTTTTCCAGAAATTGTCAGGTCACACTTTTGCAACTATCATTAGATGTGTGGGTTGGATATTTTAGTTGTGTAGAATGGTTATTGTGTGATTATTTCCATTTTTTCAGTGTTTTTACATTGCAGTGTAAGAGATGCTAAAGTCTTTTTGGAACTTAGAAAATTGCAGTGAAACATATTTTGCTGTATTCAGGAAAAGTATTTTGTTCATATCAAAGAATACCGATCTCATTTCTTCTGCTACCATATAAAAATGTATCAATTTTTCTTAAGAAATATTTTGACAATTTTAAACCAGAATTTGCTTCAGAATACTTCCCAATATTACCTTTACTTTCTGATATGCTTCTTTCGAAGATGAAAGACAGAATGTATTGACTCCAGAATCCCATGTAACTATTTGAGCTTGTGTCATAATTTAGTAAAGAAAAACGTTTTCTAGATTTGAGAGGTGGGGGGCAATTTGTGGCTAAATAAGCTTGGAAAACCCTGCCTTGTGTATCCACTTCAGTAAAATTGTAATGACTGTTACTGTGTTTGTTTGTGTTTTGTTTTTTTTTTGTTTTATATTGGAGTATGGCCGATTACAATGTTGTGATAGTTTCAGGTGCACAGCAAAGTGACTCAGCCATACGTATACATGTATCTATTCTCCCCCAGTGGTACTGTGTTCTTGACACAGAAGTTCTGTCATAAAGAAACCTATTTAACTTTGTTAAACCCAGCATTTCCCAAATTTATTTAATCTCAGACCCTTGTACATGATTGTTTATAGCTGCATTATTAATGGTTAAAATGAGGAAGGAACCCAAATTCTGATCAATTGGTGAATGGTTAAACAAAATGTATCCATTTATATACCCCTTCAATGGAATATTATTTGGCCATAAAAAAGGAATGTGATACTAGTACCTACTACAACATGGGTGAATCTTGAGAACACGATGGTAAGTGAAAGAAGCCAGAAATAAAAGAACACATATTGTGTGATTCAATTTATATGAAACGTCCATAATAGGCAAATCCATAGAAACAGAAAGTAGATTTGTGGTTGCCATGTGCTGGGGGTGGGGGAAATAGAGAGTGATTACTAATGGATACAAGTTTCTCTTTTTTTGGAACAGAGAAAAGTTTATTGCAGGGCCATGCAAGGAGACAGGTGGCTTGTGCCACCAAAACCCTGAACTCCCAGGTTTCTTTTTGAGATGATAAAAATGTTCTGCAATTAAATAGTGGTGATGGTTGCTCAACTCTGTGAATATTCTAAAAACCACTGAATTATATACATTAAAATGGTGCACTTTATCATATGTGAATTATATGTTAATAAAGCTGTTATTTTAAAAACACCTATAAAAAGAAGATATAATAGCAACAACTAAGGAGAAATAAGGGCTAAAAATAGGGCAGTAGTAACAGCGAGGTACCAGAGAATGTAGGGAGTGAACTGAAGAGCTTCAAGGACTTATTTTTACCACCAGGGATGCAAAGTCGACAGGCCTGATGGGTCCGGTGTTGCCTAGGTTTGCGCTAGCGGTGGCTAGCTTCTCCGAGAATGATGGAAATCTATACACATGGTAAATAGAAACCCTTTAATAAAAACTATTGTTTCTTTAGTCATCTGTAGATAACAGGGGTGGCTAAAGCAGTGCACAAAATTGTGGCCTTGCCTTTATGTTTTTCATAACTCAAAACATTTTTCATGCTGCCAATAGAATCTGGCTGTCACTACTCATCGGGGTGAGGTGCCCTGTGGGGGAAGATAAGAGGACATGACCCCTGCCTGCAGAGAATGTAGTCTTATTGACCTAGTTTGATCCACTCAAAGGCTGTGCTCACCTTTCATGAGGAAAGACACCCAGGTGACTTGCCAAGTGTTACATAGAGGGCAGCAGAGCACGTGGATTATAAATTTGGGAAGATAAACACAGAATTTTGGATTGTCTAATTTTTGCCATCATGTGGAAAAGGCAGACTTCTTGGAGTTGGAGCCTCACTTTAGTCAGCTCTTTGATCTTCTACCTCCGTGGGTGGCAAGGTCATGGTATGCCCTTTGGGACTGAGGATGGTGCAGCCAGTGTTAACGCTGTTCTCCCCTTTCCTTTACTCTCCCTGACCAGGTGTATGGTCAGCAAGAAGGTAAGGAACTCCTTAAGACTTCACAGCAGAAGGAGTTTCAAATGAGGCAGAAAAGATATCTTAGTCAGAGGCCTCTTTCTTTCCCCCAAACCCAAGTTTCCTGTGTAAAGCCAAGCCTTCAATGGAAGAAGCCAGTGTGTTATTGAGACTCTAACCAGATATTTCAAAAATTGCTTCTAAAGAGGACTGTATCTAACACAGAGCTGAATGTCTCTTATATTCACAGAATTCTCTGTTTTCTTAATACAGGTTTCTGAGGTAGCTTGGGGAGGAGGAAGGAGCCTTAGTCTTGGAGCCATAAGAGCTACACAGTTCCAGGCAGCCTTGAAGAGACCGTATGATGTAGCGCAGCCTCTCTGGAGGCCCACTGAGCAGGGTTTTGAATACTGATGTGCCTTAGACGGACTCTGCTTCACGTCTGGAAGCTGTGGTCTCACCTGTGCAGCAGGGATACCATCCTCTGCAGGATTGTGATGAACATCAAATGCGATAGTGCATGGAGAACACCTGGGGCATAACTATTACTGCACAAATCACTTAACTTTCTTGATATTGTTTCCTCTTAAAGAGTGAAGATGATGCCCTATGCCTTTTAGGGTAGCTGAGAGGATAAAATGGGATAATGTATGCAATTATGTTATATGTTATTGAGGTTTAATTAGAAAAGGACTTCACAAGGATCTTGGTAACCTATTGCAGAGTTTTGCACTAACACGTGTATCCTTTTGTTGAGCTAGAATTTTTTCTTCTTTATTATTGTCTTTTTCATCTTTCTTGACCTTCCAAGAACACAGAGAAGTGGTGGTGTTCATTGGTTTCATGCAAATCTTCATGCACTGAAAGATATAATCCATTCACCCCTAGCCTTTAGGTTTTAAAAAAAAGTCTTGATTATTACTGGAAATCTATTTTCTTGTTCAAAATTCTTTGTTACATTATTCTGAACCCTTTTAACTTCTCCATTGATTATAGTGTCCAAGATAGGAATTGATCTTTGAGAACTTCTCAGACTAAAATATAGGAGAAAGATTACTTTCTGTCCTTCATTCCCCATTAAAAATATATATATATATATATCTGTTTCTTTATTATAAAAGTAATGTCATCACTTTGTATACATTTTGGAGAAGAGAGAAAGAAAATTGCCCACAATTCCATCAGTTCAATTAATAGTAGTTTTATGACTGTACATTTGGTCATTTTAATATACATATTTTACATATCTTTGTGTGTGTATATATATAGCTTATATATCATTATATACATATCTTACATAACCACAATCATATACAAATATGAATCTTCCTTTTCCCCCCCTTCTAATGTTTTCTATATTGCTGCATGTCTTTAGTACCTGTCTAGTAGAATTATGAGGATTCAGTGCTTTAAGTGCTTAGCATGGTGTCTGGCAATAGTTAGTGCCAATGTGGGAGCTAGTTGTTATATGACTTTTTCCATAGTTTGCATTATTTCCTGATGGACGCCCAGAAGTGGATTTACTGGGTCAGGTACTCTTTAGGCTCTTGATACATGGCACCTGCCACATTGCTTTCTGAGACCCATTTCAGTTTACAGAGCCCTTGGTGCTACTCAGGAGTTTCACTGCTCTTCATCAGCGCCCCTCACCCCGCCCTTTATTTTTAGCTTTGAGAAGCTCATTTAGTTAGGTAAAGATGTTACCTAATTATTTAAGTTTCATTATTTAATAATTATCAGTGTTGAACTTTTTGTTGTATGTTTCCTCTTTGCAGTGTCTGTTCATGACCTATTTAACAGTTGGAATCCCTTAACAGTTTCTAATTGAATTACATGGCCTCTTTAATAAAGATATTAATCTTTTGTCATATGGACTGCAAATAGTTTTCCTGTTTTTTTCTTATTTTAGCATTGAGTTTTGTTTTTTTTTTAAAGTTCTCACACAGACACACACAATGTGATCTGTCTCCTGTTTGTGGCTGTCACAATGAATTTCCTCACCATCCATGCCAGGTCTGATGGTAGTGCCTTGAGTCCAACAAGAGAGACTCTCCCCATGGTTACATGGGTGCCAAATAACAGCGAACACACATGCCTTCTATGGTAAGTACACAGACTCTTCATAGACCCAGAGAACATATTTCCTTTGATTTAGGCAAATAGAGTAGAGAAAGAAGGAGGTAACAAAACTATTGCTTGGTTTTTTTTGTTGTTTTTTTTCCCGATTGAATTTATTTATTTATTTATTTTTGGCTGCGTTGGGTCTTCATTGCTGCGTGCGGGCTTTTCTCTAGTTGCGTCGAGCAGGAGCTACTCTTCGTTGCGGTGCACGGGCCTCTCATTGCCATGGCTTCTCTTTGTTGTGGAACACGGGCTCTAGGCACGTGGGCTTCAGTAGTTGTGGCACGCAAGCTCAGTAGTTGTGGCTCGCGGACTCTAGAGCGCAGGCTCAGTAGTTGTGGTGCACGGGCTTAGTTGCCCCGCGGCATGTGGGATCTTCCTGGACCAGGGCTCGAACCCGTATCCCCTGAATTGGCAGGTGGATTCTTAACCACTGTGCCACCAGGAAGTCCAATTGCTTGGTTTTTATAATTTTAGCTTATAATTTAGCTTATAATTTTAGCTCTTCGTGATTGGAATCTTCTAGACATTCTCCATCCTTTCGTCTAGGACTGGTGTCTTGAAGGTACCAGTGCAGATATTTTTGGCAAGTGTGTGGTCCACTCATCATAAGGCCTCAGCTGAGTTCTCTGAGAACTCCCAGTCCCACCCACCCCAACCTACCTTCTTCCGATTTTTTTCTTGCAAGGAGATACTAGGTCTTGGTGACATTTGGGGATTAAGGGTGTGGGGCTCTTCCCTTGGGTAAAATGCTGGTAAGTCTACCTTCTCCTACTAATCCCTTAAATCTAACGTCCTTCCATGCAAGAGAGGGAGCAATCCCGTCTGGTGTTCTACGCTTTTGCCCTGGGCTTTGCGTGGGTATCCTTAGGAGAGCAAAGCCGGTCTATACAACAGGTTAGAGAACAGCCTCAGGCGGGACTGAAGAAGGCAGGGAGGCCCCCGACTGGATTTTAGAATGGCAGTCACAACTTGTTCTTCCTGAAGGGAGGGTGTTGCGTCTCTTCTCAGGCTGATGGCGTGGAGTTGCCATGTGGATTTGTTACAGTTCTCCAGGACAGCCTCTGGCACAGGAAGCAGACCAGGGGGAAGCTAAGTTTTTGACGCTTTCAGTTGCACAAGTGTAATAAGAGCACTTAAACTGAAGGGAGACCCTCAGAGTCGATACCAGAGTGTTTGCAAGTCCCTTTCAGCTTTGACCTTTAATTGCCCTTTATTCTTGCCTTTCAGCCCTGTACATTCATTCCCTCGCTGAGGAGTCCTATGCTTTATGATCACCAAGATGTGCATTCAAGTCTGTAACAGAGCCCAGACAGCTGATGGGAGAGGTGGCACAGGCCTGCACTGGGGTTTCTCATCTCGGTGGCAAGGACAGTGGCACACAGAGGCATTACATTGGCTTCCGAGTCTAGATCTATAAATATATTTATTATAACAAGAACTTAACAATAAACATATACTATGTACAATACCGTTACAGAGAACCCTGTTTTATAGCATTCACAGAAATAGCCAGTTTTGCTCCAGTGTGATAACTGAGGAGAGAACAGGATTTCAGTGTCGTCCGTGTTGAGTCTTGCTGACCGCTAGCACCTCCTTTGGAGGTAGACGCCCACCAACGCTGACATCGCCCTGCCCCAGGCAGTTAGACACTTGTGCTCCAGTTCTTGGGTTCACACTTGCACCCTGTTTGACATAAATACTTTAAATGACATACAACGTATGTAGTTTTGTGCTTATTACTTTTTAAAAGAATAAATAATATTAAAAACTGCATAACGAAGCTCGGTATCTTGTCCAAGTGGGAGCCACACTTGTAGTGCTAGAAGTTGATGCCCGACATTGGGACTTTGTGTCATCAAATACTGAAAGATGGAGAGCGTGTCCTGTCCTTTTCTCCTTATGAGTGGCTTTTATGATGAAATGACGGCAAGTCGACTTACCAGGTATAAAAATGGTAAATGTGTATTTGGTACCAACTTCAGCTAAACAGCACAGCAGTGGCAGCTGCCTCCTTCGTGCCCTGGAATGGAAACTGGTCACCACGTGAGGTTTGAGGGTCTGAGGACTAGAGGGAAGGCCTTTCTCTGTGAGCCACGGGGTGGCCTCCCTCCTGGCTCCCCTTGCTTGGGTTAAGATGCTAGTAGAAGAGTGATTCTGCTCTTACCCCTCAGGCCTTGGCTGTCACGGCTCGTCTGAGAAGGCTGTCCCCATCCTGAGAGCTCTTTGTGGCAGGTGCCTTAATATATAGCTATAAATATCAAAAATAGTCTCCTGTGCTTTGTAGACATGTATTCTCCCTCCTTCCCTTCCAACCTGGCCTGGGTCCTCAGCTTTACCTCATGGAGGGAGCTGAACTGGTATCACGAGCCAGAACTGGTTTCCTTCAGGAACAGAGTTGTCTCTCTGTGACAATGCTTCCACGAGGCACGGCTTTTACGGGGCTGTCTGGGAGTTACTTTTTCTAAAAATAAAACGGGGGCATTCACCCCCACCCAGGAGAGATCCTCTATTCTGAACATAGAAAAATTAGAGCAAATGCCCCACTCTGGCACTACCTACAAAGAGCTTTGGGAATTCCCACGTTATCCCTCTCGTGGCTGCCTCCTTCTCTCGGTACTTAAAAATAGCCTTTTGTTTATCAAGAAAATGCCTTGGAAATCTAAATAATTCATATGGGATAAGAGAAAGCTAGCACAATCACCTTGTCCTTCTCCAGCAAAAACATGGTAGAAAACCCTGTGAAGTGACAGACGGTTCTCCCTAGCTGTCCCCACGGCTGCCGCCGCTCCAGTCACATTGGGCTCCGCAAAGAGCCTGGACTTATCTTCGACCCAGTGGGGACCAGCAGCCTCCTAGGCCTCGGGCCCCATACATAGTATTGTCCCTTGTTTTCCCTCGGCCACTGAAAGCGTAGATTGGTTAAAAAACAAAAGTAGGAATCAAAGTGATAAGGACACTTTGATCTTATTCCAAGAGAGCCTGACGCCTAATATTGTCAGAGGATAACTGATCTATGGTTGGCTGGGGATCAAGCTTGCCCTGCAGGAAGGAGAAAACGGCTTCTCTCTCCCAGTTGAAAAATATGTGAAACTATTGCACCAGGCAGAGTGAGCGCCTCCGTTCAGAGCAAGTGCCTCTGCAGGAGCCCCAAGGCCCAGCTCGCTCGCTCGCTCGCGGTTCCTGCTGCTCCGAGGCTACTCCCTCATTTTCCCCAAAGGCGAGGATGATCTCCTACATTCAATGTAGACGGTATTCAAAATGTGTAGCGTAGTGAGTTCCTTGATTGTGTGGGTCGGCCTCTTATTGGTGTTGCTGAAAGTTGATCTTTGTGAGTAGCCTTGGCCTCACCAGACGTGTCTGTCCACAGTCTCGGCGTGGGCTTTCCGTTGACGTCAGCCGCTTTGAATATATTTCTTTATCACGACGCAGCCGTGTCTGAACACGGGGCAGGGCATGTGGGGGAGGAGGGCCCACGTGTTGGTTGCAGGCTCGTAGGCTTCCATGTTGCCCAGGGCAGGCCCCTCACTGCTCACGATGCCTCCAGTTGCATAAATCTTCCCATCGAGTACCACAGCACTGTCGGAGAAAGCGAGGAGAGACTTAGCCACTGGATTTCCACCTGGGAGCTGGAGATAGATTCCCGGCACCCTGTCCTGTCGCAGGCTGCCTCTCCCCTTTTGCAAAAGTCATGTGGGGCCTTGCTGCTCTTCTTTGCCCTCTGACCTCAGCGGGGATAAGAAAAAACACCTTTCCTCCAGGACCAATCAGGACGTCATGCCATACTACCCTCCAAGCTGTGGGTGACACTGATGCATACTGGCTGTCCCAGGACCTGCCCATCTGACTCAAGTCGGCTGGGAGATGAGCAGCCTCTGTGTACAGGTGCTCGGCTCAGTTCACTGGGTCTCTATGGAGCATCTTTTTGGTGTTGCTGGGACAGAGCCTTCCTACCACTCAAATCCAGCTGGGAACATGACGCGCCGGAATGATAGCAGACAGGGTAATACGGAGCTAAGTTGTAACTGAGCATCAGCCACTCCACTGGGAGTTTCACCCTTGCCCAGGTGCTCAGTCAGAACTTCCTGCTGTGACTCCTTCACACGCGTGACCTGATACTGCCGCCCGCCTGTGGCTGCAAGGGCCCGGTATGCTCTCTGCAGCGTCCCGACGGCGGCCCGGCACCTTCCCTGTGCCACACTCACGGGCTTGGTCAAGCTGTCTCAGGCGGCTCTCTGCTCCTCTGTGCTTACTATCTCACTGCATCCCAGCTACCCCTTTACACGGATGCCAAACCTATGCTTCCAGCCCCGAGTTCTCTCTCATTTCCGCTAATGGCCATTTCTTCTTGGCTGTCCCCTGAAATTGAACAGAAACCCTTCCAAAGTCTCCACCATTTCTGAAAATCTGAGCCTCGACAGAACATGTGTATCTAGACGTCCTCCCAGACACTGAAGCCCCCAGCTGTCTCTCTCGCAGCTCCATGCCGTCTGGGCCCCTCACACTTCTCCCCTTGTGGCATATCCTTTCCCTGCTTCTCTTGCAAGACCCAGCTTAAATCTCCCCTCAGGCATCGTCTCTCCATGCCCACACTCCGGCTGTCTTGATCACTGGACAGTATTCTCAGAGTTGCCCTGCACACAGCCACCATGTGGGATATGTGACATGAAAGTAGGGCTCGAGAACTGTAGCATCTTCATACTAATAGGAACTTTGCACTCATCTAGTCCAAGGGCGTGTTTCATAGGTAGAACTTCCCCAGAGAGGGGAAGTTATTTGCCCAAGGTCACGTACGATGTCAGTGGTAGACTGTAGCTTTCCTAGCTGTGCCACACAAACAGCAGCCACTCAATAAATGCTTCATGCTCTTGCCACACCGAGGATTCAGTGGTCACCTCTGCACAGGTACAAGATGTCTTCAGGAAGGCTCTGTTATGGAAATGCTGCAAATGGGGTCTCTGTGGGTCCCACGTTTTCCCTAGTTCCTCTTAGTCCAGGAAAGGGTGGGGCTAGAAGAGCAGGGTGTGTGTCTCACTGCCCAGGGTGGTTAATTTTTCTGGGCCAGAGCGCCCCGGGAACCAGGCCACACTCCGACCTCTACCTCTCTCTTCCTGGGGGGCTGGTCTGGGTGTGTTTCTGCCCAGTCAGCTGCGGGACTACAGGGCAGCTGTACCTTGTGCCTCACTGGGTCCAGCTCCAAAGAGCCGTCAGGATCATGCGTGCCATCAGGGCACTCCCCCAAAAGCCACCTGTCCCATGTAGGGTATCACACAGCTCTGGCCTGTTGCTGCCTCTCGTCTGTGACCGGGCAGGCGGTCCTGGGGGGAAGTTGACCTCATAGCACCATCCTCACCTCTCACTGAGAGAAGGTGTGGCCTTAAGGACCTGGGCCGGTGTCTGTAGGAAGCCCTTCCTGTGCAGCTTGGAGGCGGGGTCAGCTGGAGCCACAGGGTCAATGCTTTTGGGGCGCTTCACACTCTGCATGAACACCCACACCCGCGGCTGGCGGAGGCTGGTGCTGCTCTGGGCCCAGGCACCGCCTTGGGCATCGGATGGCGGCCAGTCATCATGAACCAACCCGTCCGCTGTCCCTTCCCCCGCCCTCCTCCTCCCCGGCCCAGCCTCCTCACCTGCAGAACTGGCGAGAGTGATTCATGTTGGGACCCGCCTTAATGTTCCCTTTGTCAGGGTCATAGATAGTGGTGGCTCTGGCATAAGCCCCACCCAGGATGAAAACGAAGCCATTGAGGGTGACGGCGGGAGCGTACTTGTTGTCTGCAAGGAGAGCGGAGCAGGCAGGCAGGTCAGGGCCCTCTGCCGGGCGCCCCCGCTCCATCCCAGCAGGCCCTGCAGGGGACGGGAGCTGCAAAGACCTCCAACATCACTGGTTGGCCCGAGAACAAGGCTGGGGCCAGGAGACACCTGGCACGGACCAGCTTGCCCTTTGTCCAGGTAGTGGGAGCTTCAGCTGCACCTGAGCTGGGGCCTCCCCTCCCCTCCCACCCCGTGGACTTGGGTCTGCAGAACGCTTGGGCTCAGCCCGCCCTCTGGGTTTGGGAATATTGACACCGACTAAAGCGATGAGGTGGGGCCACTGTCCTGATCCTGGGCTGAGGAGACAGCTGGTTCTCACCAATCATCGGGGACTCGATGAAGCTCCATGTGTTGGTCTGTGGAACGTAAGACTGGAGGACGCCTGCAGCTCGGCCCGCCTCGTTCACGCCCCCAAACACGTAGATCTTGCCTCCACACACTGTGGCTGCTGCCGAGTGCACTGCCTTGGGCAGAGGGGCCACCGCCTCCCATTGGTTGGTGATGGTGTCATACCTGTTAGAGAGGAGAAGAGCCAGACTCAGAGATGGGCCTCATGAAGGGCAGGGGCCTCAACAAGACAGCAGACACGGGGAGCCCCCCTGCCACTTCCTGCCCTCGGTGTAGCCCGAGATCACACAGTGGAGGGCACTTGGGATGAATCACTCAAGGCCACCCAGGATCTAGCCCAAACCGGCCCTCTCAGCCTCCCTCTTGAACCTCAGGGGGGCTCTTGTCTGTCTGTGGAAACCTCTCTCAGCTCCCCAGCTTCCGGGCCTCTTCAGCCCTCTCTGTCCAGCTCAGTCTTACTCCTTCATTCAGCAGCCCGGCACTGGGCATCTCCTACATACCCAGCCCGTGGGCTGGAAACTGGGGAAATAGTGGCCTGGACCAAGGAAGGAGGTGGGAACAGAAGGAGAGGTAAACTGATGAGGTTTAGCATGAATTGATGTCTCATTTCAGGGAGTCGCTGAGGATGCCTCAGGGTCTCTGGCTTGGGAAACTGGACAGAGGGGACACTACTCATGGGACAGGGAATCGAGGTTGGGAGGGTTTGGGGGAGGAGGATGATTTTGGTTTTATTCATGGGAAGTTTAAAGTATCTGTGGGTAACAAATTGGGGGTGTGCAGGGGCAGTTGGTATTTAGGTCTGGATTCAATATTTAGCTTTGGGATCATGGGCACATAGATGGAAACTGAAGACGAGGTAGTTCACAGGGGGCGTGTGGGGTGAGGACGGGCTGAGGACACTGGGGAGATGCCAGCCTGTATGAGGGGAGCTGAGAGGATGTTTAAATGTTTAAACATCCAGCTCTCCAGGGAAGAAAGTTCTGGTGTGTAGCACTTGCTGATTTCTGTAATGTAAATCCTCTCATCATGGCTGATTTCAAGCTACCAATGGGGCATCACTGAATGTGGGGTTGGGAAGAGATGCCCAGTAGTGCCCCAGGATACAGAGTCTCACCCACGTACAGATGCAGTGGACACATACAACCTCCAGAACATAGGCAGTAGTAAAATGTAGTAAAAAAATTAGACAGTGATGAGTTTTGAGTATGGATTACCTTTGTTTTTAAATAATTTAATTCTAAGTTTATATGACTTAATTTTTAATAATCTCTGTAGCTAACAACTGACTTGAAGAGTTCCTGAAGATTTAACAGTGGGCTCTAATGAACCAGTATGAACCAGCTCCAGCACAGCATGGGTTTTATTTTAATTTGCCGGGGGGAGTTTTAATTGTGTTTACATGCTGATAGCAAGGAGCCCAAGTGGATAAGGAAGGATGAACTGTATATGAAAGAGAGGGGAGAGCTGATGATGGGAGGCTCCTGGTAGCTGGATGCAAATTGGATCCAGAGTAGACAGGGAAGTGGTGGCCATTTAGGCATGAGAGAGGAAGGCAAGGATGGCATGAGCATAAGGACATATGCAGGAGTGGTGGCAGGAAAAAGAGAGAGTTCTTGATTGATGGCTCCATTTTCTCTGTGAAGCAGGAGTCAAGTACTGGAGGAGTCTGTGGGGTAAGAGCCTTGAGAAGAGAGGTGAAGATGGGAGACGCACGCTCTTGAGAGTGGGAGAAGCGGCTGACAAGGGAAACACAAAAAATGCCCTGCGCCATGAGGATCCAGTAGAGGTTGGAGGACTTCATACACAGTGGGGCCAATCTACAAGACGATGGGATTTTCTCCACCAGCAATCAGCCTGCAGAGGGCAGGCGTGGAGATGGCGAAGGGTAGGATTGAACAGGCTTGACCAGATCTCTAGGATCTGTGGTGCAGGCAAAGTGGCAAAGTCAGAAGATGAAGTGATGGAACATGAGTTCCAGGCAGGGCAGGGAAAACGTGAGAACAGACACAGCTGATGGCAAGGGTAGACTTGGCACTAAGCAAATGGGCCACTGAACCGGGATCTTTGAGGTCTTTCTTAGTGGGGCAGCTGTGTTTCTCAGTTGTTCCCTGAGGGCCACCCTCACAAGCATTCACTCTGGATCTTCCATCTATGGCTCACCACGCTGTTCACTGCTCTTTCGTGGGTTCTGGACCCAAGGCGGGGCCTCCACCGTGGGCTTGCTGCACCACCACACTTGGGATTCTCCCAGGACACCTTTCCCGGGAAGCACACGGGGCCCACTTTTCCTCGTGAGCCTCCTTGGGGCATGAGCCATTGCATGGTCACAGCTCGGTGACCCAGGAAGATGGTCTCTCCTAGCTGGTGCCCCTGGCTGTGAGACGTCCAGCTCTGTGCTTGCACAGACTCAGGATTTGAGAAGAAGCTCAAGTACCTGAAAGGGGAGCAGGGGCTGATTCAACTAAGCCCCAAACGAATGATACGTGGCTAATAGGCAATGGAATAAGTGCCTTTTTGGACAGTATCAGAAGTTCAGATATCTGTTTCTTAAGCCCATGTGGCAGAGATCCAAAGAGCTGCAGAAGGAGCTGGGAGACAGTGGAAGATTATGTGGCTGTTAGTCTTCAGGTTTTCGGTATAATGGCACATTCTGCCAAACGTGAATTTCTTGTTATTCCAGGTGGCTGATTGCCAAGCCACAAGCCCTCCCGTCAGCTCAATCTGTCAGCTTCCTGCTTGAGAAGGATATGCTAATGACATGCAAATGACCCCGCGGAGTGCTGCGCTCTGCTATCATTTATCCAGTAACCACAGCTACTGCAATATATTGCTATAAAGTATTAGACCCAGTTATTTATATAATGATATAATACAGGTTTGTCTATTACACTGTTGTTTTAAACTATAATTATATAACCTTGCTCTAGTCCTGCAATACAGTAAGGTAATTATAATGCACCATACATCTCATTCATTATCAATATAAGAGCAATTTGTACCATTAGTGCTTCCTGGGGAACAAAGTGTCCTTGTGTCTGTCCTCATTCCCCTGACCTTCCTGTCACCCTGAATTCTCATCATTGCCACTGTGTGGCACAGAAATTGACTTGACCAAAGGGGGTCTAGCTATGATCCTTGGGAAGCAGTGGGCACCCCTGCCATGTACCCTCCACCCAAGAGTCTTCAGGTCTGTGTCCTGTCCATACAAGGACAGCTGACAGATCCCAGTGGACTAGGGAAGGCCTCAGGGCACCATGTCCTGGACTGCTCCTCCATCTCCTGGGGTTCCCAGGGTGGTCTTGCTCATTCTGTGCCCCAGCTGATGTTTTGCAGCGGAACAAAGGCCTAGCCAGCTGCCAGGGCAGGCTGGTACAGGCTGCTCCTAGGCATTGGCGAACTGTTCCTGGGTCCAACAGGAGTGGAGTTTGTTCCCCTTCTTTGTGCATTTGATCCTTGAACAAATGCCTGTATTTATCAACAAGTTTGCAAAATGAGTAATCAGCATTTTAGGAGATTAAAAATAGCTGACAAGAGCAAGACAGGATGACAGGTCTAGCTCAGTTTACTTCTACATAGAAAATGTCTCGTTTTCGTGTGTTTATAGTGGATCACAAACGAGTGGAACCTGGTGCTTCTGGAAAGCTTGGAGAGTGATGGGTGTGCAGTGAGTCCCACCGAAGGCGTCGGCATCAGGGCTGAACCAGGTTCAACAGCAGTATTAATATCTTCATAATCACACGGGGATTCCCCATTATCTTCAAATCAATATGACAATTAAACGTTGTTACTGAGCCATCTCTGAGCTCCACTTGGGGGAGTTAAAAGCCCACAGTGAAAATCCAGAGCCTGTCTCACTCTGAAACCATCTTTGCCGTAACATTTATCAAGCGTCCAATTAGCCATCGAGGGAAAAATACAAACTGAGGGGTTTGTGTGGCTCTACAGGCGAGAAGCCGTCACACGGGAAGATGTGCTTTTCATGGCAGCTGATGACGGGGGCTGGGATGGGGGGCCCAGGGTGCGGGAACAATGTGGGAAAAGGGCTCCGGTGACTTAGCCGTGACCCCCTGGGTTGGAATTTGGGGCCAGTTCAGCCTAACTTGTCACTCTCTGGGGCACTAGATTCTCCAAAAGCCGGACTGCCCTGCAGTTTCCCCCATCCTGCTGCTGACTCACAAAGCTGTCTGAGCTCTTTCTGCAGTTTCTCTCCAAGGTGTCCGTCCTCTGCATGATCCATTTCCCCACAGTCTCAAAGGAAAACACTGTTTCCACCCAGAGAAGCGCCCGCCTCCAGCCTCTTCCCCTCCTGCCTACACATGAACCCTCCACTAGGCGCGGCCAGCTTTAAAGGGCCAAAGTGAGGAAGCCAGCCTGGAGCTTCCAGCAGAGGGCAGGCTTTATACACACGACTTACATTCTATTCTAGAGAATTCTAGAGGGTTGGCCAGGCCTGTGTGCAGTGACCCTTCTCTGGGTTACATGCAGATTTCCTTGGATGTGTGGGAGGCAGGGAGGAAGGGAGCTCCCTCGTGTGTCACCTCCACTTGGCAGGAATATGAAGGCACAGCCACTGGCGCAGTGCACATTTGGACCATTGGTTCCAGCTTAGCCCTACATCCTAGCCAGTCACTGGGCTGCTGCTTCCGGTCCCAGTAAGTTCCCTAAGTGCCTGGTCAGGGCATCCAAGCCCATCCTGTGTTTTTGCACCATTGGCTCTCATGCCTCCAGCTTGTCAGGCCCCCTGAATGGGACAAGAGTGTCCCGTCTTGGTGGCTGGGCAGTTGTTACCCTTCTTGCTTCTACTCCACCATCAGGACTTCCCTGGTGGCGTAGTGGTTAAGAATCTGCCTGCCAATGCAGGGGACCACGGGTTCGATCCCTGGCCTGAGAAGATCCCACATGCTGCAGAGCAACTAAGCCTGTGCACCACAACTACTGAGCCTGCGCTCTAGAGCCCGCGAGCCACAACTACTGAGACCATGAGCTACAACTACTGAAGCCCCCGTGCCTAGAGCTTGTGCTCCACAACAAAAGAAGCCACTGCAATGAGAAGCCCGCGCACCGCAACAAAGAGTAGCCCACGCTCGCCTCAACTAGAGAAAGCCCACGCAGCAACAAAGACCCAACGCAGCCATAAATAAATAAATAAATAAATAAATAAATAAAAGTCCAGTCTCCAGTGGGTCTTAACTGGGTGGGGTTTGGGGAGGAGGAGTGATGTGCTTTTAGCTCTCAGCAGATGTCAGAGGATGCCCCTGTCGTGACTGTGGTCTCCTTACCTCTCCACGTGGTCCACATTGCCTGCCACACCAAGTCCCCCGAGGGTGTAAATCTTCCCATCATAGACAAGGCTATTGTGCCGACAGCGGGGGACCGTCATCCTGGAGACGAGGTTCCAGTTATCGAGCAGGGACATGTAGCACCAGACATCGGCCAGCGTCACCCCTGATTCCATCCCACCTGTGGGCAGTATGGGAGGTCCAGAGAGTGGGCAGGGAGTGAGGAAGGGCCCCAGGCTGGGCAGGTGCAGCCCCGGGGGCAGGAGGAGAAGGCTTCTCCTGCAAAGTAGACACTTGTGGCCTTGGCCTTCCTTAACCCTGGTGCGGGGAGAGGCCCCCGGGGGAAGTCTGTGCCCGGTCCCCAGCCCAGCCCCGAGGGGCCTCACCTGAAAGGTAGATGTTGTCCCCGGCACTGACTACGCTGAAGAACTCGCGGTCATAGAAAGGCAGTGAGGCCAGGGGGTACCACTTGTTGTTCTGTGGGTTCCAGCAGGTGACGGCCACCAGCGAGCGCTGGGTCATCCCCACCATCTGACGGCCCCCAACCAAAACGATGACCTCGGCCACACCTGCAGGGACATGGATGGGTACCCTTGGGATAGCCTGACACTGTGTCAGCACCTGTACTTGGCACTCCTTGGGGGACCACCCAGAGTTGGGCTGACGGCGTGGCTCCTGCCTCTGGGGGCTCGGGGCATATCCCGCTGTACCTGCTGAGAGGCGGGGCCGCGTTCGGGGCGTCTGCATCTCCTGGCGGGCGTGTGGCAGCATGTGGTAGCGTTTGGCCTCGTTGACCAGGTCCCGACACGCTTCTGACGACTTGATCAGCTCCTCGTTGTCCACCACGTTGAGCAGGTAGCTGGGGTGGATGAAGGGGAGGCGGACCACAGCCAGGAGCTCCGCCGAGTACTGCGGGGTCAAGGGGGCATGGGGTCTCCTTAGGTCATAAGGTGGCGCCACCTCTTGTGAGGCGCATTGAGAAGGAAGCAGGGGGAGGTGTGGGACTGGGCAAAAGGGGTCATTCGAGTGCGCATTTGGCTTGGGAGTGTCGACACTGCTCACCCCAGCCCAGGCAGAGCTGACGGGCGCTCCCGGCAACAGGAGGCGAGGAGGGATGGAAGGGGGAGGTCTGGCGTGCTGTGGCTGACCCTGGGGTGGGCCACCCATCGGTCTCTGGAGCACCTTCTCCCTGCCTCCACCCAGGTCGTGGGCCTCTGCTTCACACCAGGCTGCCGGGGACTGAAATGAGGATCCTGATCCTTGACGAGGTGGGGGAGGAACTCAGGAGGGGGTGGGAGGGCCCAGGAGAGCTGATGGTGATCATCGAGCTTGCGAGTCATAACCATCAGAACCTGTGCCTCCCCATCACCGGCAGCCGCCTCACCTGCATTAAAGGCTTTTCAGGGACCGATGTGAATCTCCCTCTTGTCTGGCAAACTCTTTGCTCATCACTCTATTTGAGTTTCACCCAACAACTAATTGGTGACCACTCTTTGCCGCGCATTGAGTGTGCTGTTGGGGGTGCAAAGACCAGTAAGACCTGGTCCCTGACCTCCAGGTGTACACAGTTTAAGGGTGGGGAGGGAATCCATCACATAAAAGGACTCTCCCCACAGCAAGAGTCTAGTTAGGGGTTGTGGGAGTGCAGGAGAGGAGGCTCCCCAGAGTGGGTGCCATCTGAGCCTGGTGTGGAAGGATTGCCAACTTTTCCAGGCCTAAGGCGGAGCGGGGGTGTGGGGTGGTGGGGGGGAGGGGAGGAGGAGGGATTCAAAGCACACGCAGAGGCGTCGGAGTGTGAAAGAGAGTGTTGCATTTGGGGGATTCTGTGGGGTTGGATGCAGAAGGCTTCTGCTGGACGTTGGGCAGCAGACAGGGAGAAATGAGACTGGAGAGGTCAGCTAGGCACTGGCCTCTGCTGACCTCCTGCCTTGTTTGCCAAGGGCTGTGTAGTGTTTCTTGCAGAGTGGATGGGAGCACTCATGAGGGGTTTTACTTTATTTATTTTTATTTTTAAAAGTTTTATTAAAAAGTTTTTTGGGGGCCGTGCCACGTGGCATGTGGGATCTTAGTTCCTGGACCAGGGATCGAACCCGTGCCCTCTGCAGTGAAAGTGCCGAGTCTTAACTGCTGGACTGCCAGGGAATTCCCTCATGAGGGGTTTTAAACAGAGAAATTACAGGACCAAACATGCTCCTAGGAAGACCACGAGGCTGCAGGGTGGGAATGAATTTGGAAGGAGGAGACTGAAGGCAGGGAAACCTCTCAGGAGACGACTGCAGTCATCCTGGTGATATCAGGGGCCTTGAATGGGGAGAGAGAGAAGCTGGCTCTCGTAAGAGGAGGCACAAGTGGCAGTGGTGTGTGGCCAAGTGGAGGTGGAAGGTGTGGCAGGACTCTCAACGTCTGCCATGGGTCATGGGCAGAAGTGAAATAAGGAACACAACACGTGTGGAGGTCTGGGGGTTTATGAATTAGAGGGGCTTGGGGGACACAGGCTGGAGGTGTCCAGTAGACAATCAAAGGCAGGGGTCTGGGCTGGAGACAGATTCGGGCATTGTGGTGGACGGTGGTGGTCATTATTACAGCCACCCAACCTGACTTCCTTCCTCTGAAAATGAATCTTGCCCTGTCCCCGCCTGATCAGTCAGAGGACCGCCTTCTCCTGGGCCCAGTGGCTGCGGCAGAGGCGGAGAGCCATGTCTGCACCCTGTATCCACTAGGGCTGTATCCATCCTGTATCCCTCCCTCCCTCATGCCTCTTCTTGGTCCACACGCAACAAAGTAGCCCCTGTCACGTGTCACTCAGCTGCCTCAGCTCGTTCTGGGCTCCCGCCTCCCTGACTCCGTCCTCCCATTTGCTGCTCTCTGGGGGGGACTCTGAGCTCTCCTGGGAGCTACCTGTGTGTCTGCACTAACTGCCAGGGGCTCTTCACACATTAGAACCAAGGTAATTCCGTTCTAAGCAAGGCTGTCAGCCGGAGATCCTGCCGGGCTGTGCTTGATTTCCTGTAACTCAGGGGCCCTCCTGGGGACCCTGCCCTCTTTTCCTTCCACCCTGGGCTCCAGCTCTGATTTCTTCAGCTGTCTCCCCTGAGGGGCTCGCCCTCCCTCCCATCAGGCGAGCAGTGGTTTCCACGTGGTCCGGGTGCTTTCCACCCTCTCAACAGCCAGAGCACAGGTGGGGCTTCTCCTGCTGGGTCCGAGCTCACGGGAGCCCAGGGCACCCTGGCTCAGGCACACACTTCCTCTCCCTGCAGGGCCCTGGTGCTGCCCACCTGGCCCTGCGGCCTCTCGGTTGGCTTGGGTCTCCTTCAGGTGTAAGGCCAGCCCTAGAGAACCCTCTAGTGCCTGATTTCTCATCTCTCATCTCCCTTCACTTCTCTGCACCCACGGGAGCTGGTCCAGCCTCCCTACCCGGGCCTGCTGGCTCTCAGAGGCTCCCACCGCTGGTCAGACCAGGCAGCCCCGCCTCCTCTAATTTCCCGGCCCCTTGCTCCAGACACCAGCCCTGTACTGTGAGGGAGAAGGGGGAAGCCGGGTGGGGGTGGGGCGGGCCCTACCTGCGCACGGGACACGGGGTCCTTCTTGATCCACTTGATGACGGTCTCGTACACTAGCTCTTCGGCCTTGGTGTTGAGGCTGTCGTTGGCGATGTAGGCGATGAAGTCATCCTTGGAGATGTTTAGGATCTCCTCCTGGGTCGCCACCTCGGGGAAGATCTGCAGCGCAAAGGCCTTGGCCATGTGGTAGAGCTCGCTGCACTGCATGGCCTCGGCCATGGCCAGCACCCCCAGGCAGTTGCTGGCCGTCAGCTGCTTCTCTGGGGGCAAGAGCACAGGACGGGACCACTGACTGCAGGGCCCTGGAAGGGGTCACATCCCGTTCCCAGCGCCTGTCACTCTGGATCCCTCTCTGAGCTCATGTCTTTGTGACCTGCCTCCAGCATTCAGCGTCCCCACAAGCCCATTTCCTGTGTTCCTGGGTCTTCAGATCCATTTTCTGGCTTTTTCTCTGCCCCGTCTCATGCTCACTTCCCCGGGGCCTCCCTCTGCTCCTGCAGGTCCCAGCAGAAGGGCCGAGACTGAGGTATGGAGTGTCAGTGCCAGGCTCGGACCTTTTTCAGTGCCTGTGAGTGAAAGAGGCCTGGGCTTGGGGGGTCACACTGAGGCTCATGGTGTCTGCCATAATTGTGACAGGCACGTCTGGGGTCACAGCCTTCTACTTTAGAGTCATGGCAGCAGGAACTCCCCTTATAAGCCCACCCACCACCTCCCATGGGTCTCGGCCTCACCCAACCTGACTTCCAGACCTGGGGTCAGTCTGGCCAGAGCTCCTGAGATCCGACTAATGGTTATTCTAGTCTAGACGTGTCTGGGTCCCAGGAGGCCCATCACTTTTGTGGGCCCAACTCAGGAGCTGTGGTTCCTGACTCTTCTAGATGGCTCATTCCCCCGAGGTCACGTCTCAGGCCCCTGGCCATCCCCACCTGACCTGCTCCCATCCCCACGTCTCTCACTCCACACTCAGGCCGGTTCTGGGGACTCCTGTCTCTGCCCCTCCCTCTCCCTGCTCTCACCAAACTGGGCAGCTCCAAACTGTAAAGTGAGTGGGTTCTCTGGGTTGGGTCTAATAGAAGCAACTTTGTTTAGTGTTTAGAGAGCAGGGCTGCGAGGCCAGGACACAGGCTCCCCTTGAACAGACCATTCACACAGGCTTCTCGGTCCATTTGTCCTCACAAGGCTGCCCGGGGTCCCGGTGTGGCCTTTCCAGCCCTCAGAGGAGCAATGCAGAGAACGTCTCTGTCCACCGGTGAGCAGAGGCCTTTGTGCACAGTTACCCAAATTATCACCTTAAAACTGCTGTGGAATCCCGCTACACCCTGAGGCGGTCTGGCTGGGCACGCACAGCCCTTCCCTCTCAATCCTTGCTGTTTTTGAACTGTTTGCACATCAGCACTGTTCCCTGCGGCTCACCGAGAAAGGACACGCAGACTTTGCAGAAGGTGTGGAACTGGAACTTGCTGGCTGCCTCTAGCAGGGTCTTGGCGTTGGCCGAGTCGATGACCAGGGAGCCCGTGTAGACAAACTCCAGCAGCAGTTCAAGGACGTCGGCCTGCAGGTTGGACAGGACGAGCTCCAGCTTCTCCCGGCCGCACTGGCTGCCGTCTTGCACCGACCTAGGCACAGAGACCAGGGTGTCCTTACCTGCCGCCCTGCGGCCACGGCGCCGCCTCCTCACAGGGCTAGGTCTCCCTGCACACCTCGGTCACGCCCTTCGTTTTAGGACTCAAGGGACACAGCAATGACACACCTGAACCTAGCGACCTTACACGGGATCTGAAAGAGAAGAGTCTGACCAGAGACGCCCAGGAGAACAGAAAACCCTGCTTATCACTACTCGGCATGTCCATGCAAAAAAAGATGCAAATCAAAAAGCATGAGCTGTGGATGGGGACGAGGACCAGGACTGGCCTCAAAGGGAAACAATACGGTTCGGCTCCACTGCTGACCCCGGCGTCTCCGCCAAACAAAACGTGGCCAGCAGGTCCCGGGCCGCGGGGCCCGTCTGCCTTCAGTGGGAGAGTCTCCAGCATGACTGAGGCTCCCAAACCTCTGTGATCACAGCCAATCCCTTGATTGCCCCGAAGACTGAGGGCCCCAAGCCGTCCCGGAACCCCGACTCCAGCCCCACCTCTTTCCAAAAACATATTGTTTCCTTTTAGGCATGGAAAGGAAGCCCTTCATGACATTGCTTGGAAACTGAGGACGAGACGAGATAGACGGACAGAATGGTTAGAGCCAGGAGGTGGGGAGGGGGAACAACCAAGGACTTCCGCCACAGACAGCCAGCAGCCATGACCTCGGACCTGGCCCGGGGCGGGGCCTCCTGCCACATGGAACACGGGGTCAGAGGTCAGAGTGGCCTGCGTGTAGAGTGTGCATCGGGCTTGTGGACTGGGGGGAGCGGGGGAGGGACACAGATATATAAATATGTTTAGATCTGGTGTCTACAGAAATACAAAACCATTGCAAAGGCTCCTAAGGCCTGGCAGCCGCGCCCTAAAGCTGGACCTGGAAGGAAACAGACAAGATGAAGCAAAAATAACACCACTCGAGAAGTGACCGAGAGGAGAAACACCCAGAGAGTTAAGAGGGAGGCAGGGTTCTCAGAGGCGATCGGCTTGGCACGCGGTCTCGGCCGCTCTGACCTGTCCTGCTTCCCGCACTGAGCCTGCTCCTGCCCGGGGGGCTGGGTTCAGCCACGTGCTGGGAAATGACCTCTGTGTTCCTCGCCCTGCCTCCCCGCCCTGTCCTGTGGAGGCCAGGGCCCGAGACTCTTGTGACTGGTCCCTTGGGTGCACCTGTGGCTGGCAGTGGGGGTGTGCAGGTGTCCGGCGGGTGAGCAGGCTGGCCCCAGAGAGAGGCCGACTCCCGTGTAAGCAGGGAGTTAGGGGACCTGGGTGCCCCAGCTTTGCCACCGACAGGCGGGCAGCCTTGGTCCCTCTGGCCCTCAGGCTCCTTATCTGCAAAACAGAGGACTGAACTGGTTGAGGTCCAAAGTCCCATAGAGTTCACGTGACAGAGGCTGGAAAACACCTTCCGGGAGACTCTGCTCTACACGACAGAACCTGAAATGCCCCCGTCTGAGCAACATTCTCTCTGGTTAGGCACTGGCCTCCCACGACCTTTACAATGCAAATATGACCTGGCAGGGAAGAGGTGAAGCAGTGAGCCTGCATCCAGGCCCCCCTCCCAGGGGTGCCACTCTGCACCTCCACGTAAGATGGCTCATCTGACCGGGGCCCTGAAGGCTTCATTCTGCCTCGAGCCCTGGGCAGGCCCAGAAAGCTGAGCGGAAAGGTACAGGCTAAACAGAGGGTCTGAGCAGAGCCCCTTCTCAAACCCATAGATGTACACAGCGTGTGTGGGTTTTAAAGTGTCTTAACACACCCAGTGTTCCGCTGTCAGGATGGAGTCCCATGCTTGGGTGACTTTGTTAAGTATAAAAATGGTTTATTACGTGATCACTTGAAACCACAGACATTCTCCACACCCCAGGCCTCCGGGGCCATCTGGTCAACCTCTCACTCGACTCTGCCTTCCTTCCTACCTGCCACTCTCTGGCCTCCACACCCTCACCTCCACGCCCTTCCTGCTCTGCAGGGGTCACGCTGGGCCACAGCCAGGGCAGGGCTGATGAGGCCAAAGTAGGGCCGCCCCCCTTCTCCCAAGGCTCGCAGCCACTGCTGCCTCCCCCTCTGGCCAGCCCTCCAGTCTCCCCACGAGTCCTCAGCACAAAATCAGTGAAGCGCTGAGGTGGGACTTTAGGATGTGCACACGCACGTGCGTACACACGCACTGAAACGCATGTGACTTGTGACCCTGAGAACCAAGGAACAACCCTGTGAGGAGGGGTGTTGGGTAGATGGAAGGCCGGTGGAGCCCCCGGCCCCGAGTGATAGGTCTGATGGGACCTGCATGGCTGCACTTGTGGGGAGATGTTGTCTTGCCCAGAGTCTGAGCCAGGGAGAGGGTCCTGGGGACAAGGTGATGCTCGCATGGCTAGGAGCCAAGGGTTTGCTTGGGGAGGCTCACGGGATGTCAACCGTTGCAGGTGCTGTCCAGGGTTCAAGAGGACTGCTGCTCCTGTGATGCTCAGCTGAGGTTCTGCTCCTCCAGACCCCCCACTTCCCATGGGGGCAACCTGTGGAGAGGAGGGGGCCGCTGGGCAACCTGTGGGGAGTGGCTGGAGGCCCCTGGGGCCAGATGCCAGACACTGTGAGCTGACTGACCATTCCTCTCGGAATGAGGAACTCTTGGGGATGGGATGGAGACTTTGTCCCGTGACTGAGTTCAAGATCAGGAGGAAGAGAGGCCCCCGACAGTGAGGTCTCGTGCCGCTCCCTGCACAGGCATGTTTACGGTCCACACAGGCATTCTTGTGTGGCCGGACAGCTGTGGGAGCAGAGGGAGGCCAGTGGCCACTCTCCAACCCTGACCATCAGACTGTCTTGGGACGGGACCTCTGTGCTCCTTAGACCACTTCCCTCTGAGCAAGGACCCCCTGGGAGGTATCGCCCTTGATGGGTGGCCCTGGTCACCAGTGGGGAGTTGTGTCCTACCCAGATAACCATTCTGTCCCTGTGCTGAGCTGGCTTTGGGGGTCTGAGCATCCCATTTCTCTCAGCCCCATGGAGTATCTGGGGAGCTGCTGGGCAATCGGGGTCATGATATGACCTTGGAGAAGGGGAACAGGGCAGGATCGGGCAGCCCAAGCCTTATCAGGGTGGGGCTCTGGACCTGACAACTGGGGGCCGGAGCATGGCAGTGAGGGTCAGGCTGGAGCTGCCCAGTCCACACAGGGCCCCCAGGTTCTATCAAAAGACTAAAACTTCCTGGGGTCACCTTCTCCCAAGATGGGGTGTGTCTCTAGGGTGTGGGACACAGCCTCTGCTTGGCAGGTCTAAGTCTGTGGATGTGCTGGGAATGCCTTAGCCCCAATATTAGGATGTTTGCGACCCCACCATGAACAATTCACTCACGTGGGATAAGAACTGCCTTCTCCAGAATTCAGGACAGAGTGCCTCATCTACCCCTCGCGCACCTCAGTGATCAGATGCTTTCATTTTGCAAGCTGGACCTTGAACTGTTGGGGCAGTGGTGGGTGGGGACAGTCACGGAGCAGGGATGAACGTGGATGGTACGCTGCTCTGCTCAGGAGGGTGACCCCACCCTCCTGACGTGATGCCCACCCTGCCCCAAGGAGAGGGACTCAAGCGTGTCATCAGCTCCAGGGCACGAACACAAGCACACACCAGACTCATTGTGTCTGAGGACTTTCCTGGCAGTAAGTCTGGCTCATGTCATTCTGTCAGCATTAGAGATGTGTGACTATCTGCTCTTCTAGTCACACTGCTCTATTCTCCTAGAAAAGGGGGCCGACTGCCACCCACAAATGCCCGGCGTCTCGGGGAAGGAGGGCAAAGGCATATGGCTTGACTACTGCGTTAACGTCTGTTGGGCTCCCCTACATCCCGGGTCTGTGCCACTCAATTAGAGAGATCCTTTTAGCCTCCTCTGGAGAGGGAGCTGGCGTGAGAAGCCCAGAGTCTACACATGGGGCTTGTGAAAATCAACCTGCACAAAATCAGTTTGTCCATCTGTTTTCATTTACTATGAAAAGAGGATACAGTTCAAACACGTCGGTGGCTCCAACAGGCTTAGCGAGATGAAGGTTTCCGCTGGAAGGTAGAATGCCAGGTCTCTGTCCTATCTGGTGGGACCAGGGGGCGGTGCTCCTCTGGGGCTGGACATTTCCTCCCACACTCCCAGCAGGGAGGGCAGTGTCCCTGCTGTCTCTAAAGAAGAACAGTCCCGTCCCCTCTGATGGGGCCTGCAGCCCACCCAGCCAGTGAGGGCAGCCAGTGCCCCTGGTGGCACCAACCATCCCCCAGAGCTCCTTGGCTCCTGGGGGACAAGTGAAGGGACTTCTCTTCCATGAGCCCAAAGAGAAAGTCCAGGGCAGACCTAGGCCCTGCTTGCTGGGGTTGAGAAGTGACTCTTGTGACTTGGGGGCTGCATCCCCAGGACTCCACTAGGTCTAGTCTGCTCAAACCTATCCTTCTTCCTTCCTGAAACCTGGAAGGAGGCTCAACCCACAGTCTTCTCCTCCACTCAGTCCTCCTGGGGTTCCCCCTCCAGCCGGGATGCAGGTGAGGCCTGGTTGTTATGCAGCACTAGCCTTCACATTATCCAAAGACAGAGCTGCAGCTCCTTTTCCTGCTGGGTTTTCGCCTGATTCATAGGGACTCAGATGGGGCAACAGATGGATGATGGGGCAGCCCAGCTGTCTCAGCCTGGGCTTTGCTTTGAGCTTCCCCATGGCCTCATGCGCTCTTCTCCTGGCCTCCTCGAGCCCCTTCCAGCCCTCACTCCAGGGGACCCGGCCCCTCCTGGGTGTGAGGGAGAGGTCCTGCCACTTAGGTGCCTGTCTCGGGGGGGATTGTGTCTTCTCTTGGGCAGATCCTGTGGCCAGTTTACAAGTGTTTCTAATAGATACACACGCGTGCACGAGTACACACACACTCTGCGTCCCTTTTCCTTGCATATCTGTCTACACTGTCAACACTGAGATTTTATTTCCCTTCCTTACAAACTTTGTGCACAAACAAAAAGTGCAGTTTTGTTCTTCCCTGGGTTAGCAAATGGATGACGGTAAGAGCATGAGCTTTGGAGTCAGACCTCAGTTCAAATCCCAGATCTACTGTTTACCTACAATTCTCTTGCCTCCAGCCCTTTCCCTGTAGAATGGGGGTACTAACGGCACCTGCCCCTCAGGGTCAGTGGGAGGGTTTGCAGGATGACATTAGACATCTCAGCAAGTCTCCCTGTGGGCTGGGTCTTGCCCTTGTCAGAGGAAGAAGACGAGTTTGAAACTAAATAAGGGAAGACGAAGGGCAAGAAGCTGTTGCAGCCTCAGCAAAAGTATGAGCACAGGTGAAGGAGGAACAGGTGGACACAGTGGAGGTCGGCCTGGAGCCTGGAGAATGGGGCTCTGGGCAGGAAGTCTGCACGGCCACGGGGCTGGTGGGGTGGGGGTGCTGATGGGGCGCTGATGGGCCGAAGGGGAATCAGAGGCTGGTCCAGAGGGCACTCTGAGACCCGGCTCTCCCGCTCACGGTCCAAGTGTCATCCTTACGAATTGCAAGTCTGACCATGACACCCCAGGCTTAAAACAGAGCCCCATGACCCGACTCCACCCTCCCACGCCGCCTCATTCCCTCTGTATTCACCTCGCACTTGGCGTTGCAGGGACACCAGGTCACTCCCGCTGCCTTCACCCCCTGCTGTCCTGAGGCCCTGCCCTCACCTTCCTGGCCAATTCCCCTCTGGGTTCAAAATCCAAGCCAGATGCCACCTCTTCCCAGGGACCGTCCCTGAATGCCCCTCCCGCTGTGGAGTCAGGCACTCGGCCTGGGAGCTCCAAACCTCCACTGCTACCCTCATCCTGCTCTCCCAGTCACACTGCTTTTCACTTTCTCCCCCACCAGACCGTGGGCTCCCTGAGGGCAGAGACCCACCTCATCCAGTGATTCTCACAAGACCTGTACCTGGGAGGGGCTCCTGCTTGTTTGCTGGGAGAAGAGTAGGGAATGACTGGGCTCCCTACGTCTGGCCTGTGGCTCCACGTGAGGCCATCCACACTGGGGCTGGGGCTGGGGCTGGGACAGGGTCCTCAATGGGGCCAAAGCGGTGAGTGCATCATCCGCCCCAGGCTAGATGTGGGAGGGAGTCCAGTCGGAGTCTCGAGGCCTGGGGGTCCCAGGACGGCAGAGGTTGGACCCCCACCTCTGACAGTGCTCACCTAGGCCCTCACGAAGGTAAGGACCAGCGTGTCATGTCCCACAGATCGTCCCCACACCCTCTGCTTGTGTTAGTGCAGCTACCTGAGAGGGTAGACCCTGTCTGGGGTTCGGCGGGCAGGGCCCCATCTCCCCTGCTGGGCCATTTGGGCCACGGCACATTAAGTCTCCAGGGTCACAGGTTTGGAGCTTCCACGGTCTCGAGGAGACTGAAATGACGTGCAACATCAGCTGCTCCCCGATCACTAAGAATGTGAAATTCTTGAGGATGTTACACGGCTGGAATGGAAATCACCTTCCGGAAGAGAGTCTGCTTTCCTCCCCATGGAAGGAATCTGTTTGCAGCTATCGGCAGAGATGGTGACGTGTGCTCATGGTTAGCACGAGAGAAGTAAAATTTAAATTGGCTGCAAATTAAGCTTGTGATTTTGAACTGAAGGGGCACCTTGGGGCTCTGCTATGGCCACCTCTCCCGCTGAGTGACCCTCCTGTACGCTGAAGACGCAGCCCTGTCTCTGCAGACCTCAGACCTCTCTGGGTTCGGATCCATCTGTCTGGCTGCCTACCAGGTGTCTCTACTTGGGTATCTTCAGGCGGCTAAAACACGACACGCCAAACGCTCAATGCATCACCTCCCCCTAGCTCTCCCCTGACCTTGGTCCATGGACCTGCCTGTCTGTGACTTCGCCCTTCTCATGTCCCCGTGCTTGCACTTGGGAAGCCCTGCCCATCCCCTCACTGTCAACCTGGGATGTCAGAGCAGGAAGGAAACCTGGACATCATTTGAACCAACCTCCTCTATTACAGATGAGAAAACCCGAGGCCTGAGGGAGAGGACGTGACTTGCCTGGGGTCATAGGATGAGTGGCAGAGTCAGATGTAGAACCCAGGTCTCCCAGCTCCCAAGAGGCTGCCCTCTCTCCTCCGGCGACTGCCTCTCAGCCCCTGCACCCATCTTTTCCCGTTAGGGTTACTGAGGCACATCCTGCAGTTCTCCTACCTGAAGGTGGGCACCCCCACTCCACTTACCCTGATGGCCTCCACACCCTCAGACTGAGCCCAGGGCCCTAGCCTGGAGGTCAGGGCCTGTCTGCCCATCCCAACCTAGCTCAACCTACCTCTGAGAAGGCCATCTCCCCATCCCCACTGCTCATGACTCTCTCTGTCCTCAATTTTTTATTCCAGGCAACCCAACCCTTGCCTGGAATATTCTAAAACATTCCAGAATATTCCTTGCATTCCAGAACATTCCCCACAACCCATCTTTTGCCTGGAATGCTCTTCCTCCTTCTTTTTGGTCTGTCCAAGAAGCGTTCACTACTTTGGGTTCCCAGCTAGTGGTATCTCTTCTCTGTTGTGTGCAAGGCTTTGGTTTACATGTTAGGTCTCTGAAGCCAGTCAAAGAGCTCCTGTGCCCTCTTGCCCACATCTTTCTAGCCCAGGGCCAGGCCATCGCTCAGTACCAGCCAGTCCCTGCATCCTGCCACCTCTGTGCTCTCCAACTGATCTGGATCAGGGACCAAGGCCTAAGATGCCACATCTGCAATCCAGTGGCCAGTTGCTGGTCACCGTCGGTTGAGAATTTGCCAAGAGTGGCGGCACAAAGCCCTCCCTTGGCCTGAAGAAGCCACTGGCCGTGCCCCTTCACCCCAGAGCTCATGCCCCTGACCCCTGTGCTCGGACAGAGAGAACCCAAGCACTGGGGCTGGGAGACCCGAGCTGTCCGTGAGACTGGAAGTCACCAAGAGCCTGCCCCTTCCTGCGTGGCTGGGGCCAGCGCGGCTCGGCGGGGCTCGCACGCCGGGCAGCTCAGCTCTAAGTGAAAGGACACAACAGATTGGAAAGGAGATGCCAGCCAGTGTGCCATCCTGAAACAAAACACAGTCACTCTGGGGTTAGTTGGCAAGTCCAAACACAGCATTGGGAAGCAAGCAGAGGTCCTGTCCTCCCACTCTGAGCACAGTCCCGGCTCAGCGTCTGCCCCGGAGAGGCTGCAAGGCAAAATGAGCAGCGGCATTAATCTGCTGATGGGTGAGAGAAACAGGAGCGTTACCCTGGGCCGGCCCCCTCGGCTGCTCTCCCTCACTAAGGCGCTAGAAGGTGGCCCCTAACGTCTTTGCAAGGGTATGAAGCAGACAAATTAAAAAATCAACATAATGGAAAAAAAAAAAAAAGATGCTCATGCACCATTAAGACTCATTCAGGTGGAAATAGCCAGGGCAGAGGGCAGAAGGGGAGGGGGGCGACGGCTGAGAGAGACCGTGTTTAGGACACACCTGGTCTGTGCTCAGATCGCGCTGGTTTGAGGCTCCGAGTACAAGTATCAAGACATGCAGCGTGAATGAGGCTTTAGCTACGAGTCAATTCTCCCCGACTCTGGCTGGGGAAAAGCGACCCCTTGGGTGCCTCGTGCTCCTCGGTGGGGGATGGTCTGGTCGATGTGCTTTCCTGGCATTAAGTTCACTATCGACAGCAGTGACGATGGTGCTGGGGACACGTGCTGGCCCAGTGGGGGCAGCGTGCAAGTGGTCCCTTAAAGTGGAGTCTGCAGCCCTCCTAATCTCAGGGAGGGCTTGTGAGCCACTGAGAAAGCAGGATCCTCGCGGGGTGGGGCCGGGTGTTGTCTACTGCTGGCAGAGGCCCCTGGAGACCAGCAAAGCTGTGTGGGACGGGCCGGGGAAAGTGGCTGCTCTGAGGCTGTGTGTGAGAGGGCACTGGGGGGGAGGGGGGAAGGAGGAGAGATGGCTACTGGCTCTGTGACAGGGAGTCACGCTTCAGGAACCTGCAAGAGAGGGGAGGAGAAAAGCGACACAAAAGCGTCCTACAAAGGAACAGACCCGACCACAGCTGGAAGGAAGGCAAACCTTTGAATCAGGTCCTTGAAATACAAGCTGCAGGAAGCTAGAACATTTTGGTGGACTTCAAACTCTCTGCCTTCAACAACAATTTTCAGGTCTGTAAACGCTTTCGCTCTGCGCTGCTGGTTCAATTCCTTCAACATTTCTGCAGAACAGAGAAGACAGACAGGGCCAGGTTCCCATTAAGAGTTTTTTTTTTTTTTTTAATTAAAATTTTTTTTCAAGAAGTAGAGAAATAGGAGAATACTTGACACTGTTTCTTGGCAAGACTGGCTCAACACTGACAGTCAAAAGAAGTCACAAACATAATGCGTAAACAAGCAGCAACTGGGAGGGGCTACATAACCAAAGGAATAACGACTTTCAAAAGCAAAAAAACAAATACAGAAAAACGAAACAAACTAAAAAAAAAAAAAAAAACCCCAAAAACCAAACCCAGAAATTGAAAGTCTGGGAGAAAAGATTCCCATACTGACAACCGGAAACAGAGAGAATACATCATCACAAACAACTAAAAACTGTAATTTAACTATGCAACAAGTTCTCCAAATGCCAATGAGTGCTGATGTATTTGATGCCAAGTAAAGCATGGCATTGTGATGTAAGATGGGCTGGATATGGTTCAAAGGAATAAAAACCACAAAACCTGCAAAAACAGCATCCCTTATGTTAGACACTCACAGTCATGGCTGGGGCGAGCTTCTTGGGGAGGGACCCCCGAGAAAGGAGGGGTGGAGCGGGGGCCTGACGAGCACTTCCCTTTCACACTTCCGGGACAGATGCAGGGTTGGGGGTGTAGGAGGGGAAGCAAGCAAGGGGCAGGGATAGTCTGCACCTCCTCCCACTTCCTGGGTCATCTCAGGAGCCCCACCCTTCACCTGGGTCTTCAGCACAGAGGAGCCTGGCTTGCAGCCCCAGGAGGCCCCAGGAAGTGACCTCAGGGGACTTCCCACCCTGATGCACACCTACCTTTGCCTGGTGGCTTGGCCACCTGGGGCCAGCACAGAGAATGCCCCAGGTCCATGGACTCCAAACCTGGGTATGTCAGAAGCTTCTCCCAGACCCACATCAAGGCTCAGAATGGGGAAGGAGGAGAGCCTGACAGCTGCCCTGCTCAGTTTATATAAACTCCTTCACTTGCAAAGTTAAGGCCTTCAGATGAGCAATGCTCCCAACAGCCGCGCCCTGCCGGCCTGTCCCCCAACCCCACGGGCCCATGGACAGAGCCTGCCCTTTGTAGTGCTGGTCGCCGGACATCAGAGGTCCAGATTCTTGGGCCAGAATGACCTAGGCTGTTCATCAGGTGAATGGGAGAGGGTGGTCTGCAGAACTGAGCCCCACCCTCTGAGTCCCCCACCAGCACCTCAAGCCCTCCGAGTGGGTGCTTGCTGCACCCTGGCTGGTGTCCCGGAATTACCCTCCAGTGTGCCCTGCTTCAGCCTGACCAGTCATCTCTGTCCTCTTGGGCCAGCATTGGGTGCCTGCCAAGACGCCCTGCTGAGCCCAGCTCCTCCTCTGACACTATGACTGTGGACAAGCCCTGGTACTTCCTGAGCCTCTGTTTCTATGTCTGTAAAATGGGGATGGAGGCTCCCATTCCATTCCCAGCGCTGGGTGAAGATCAGATGCTCAGGCCCGGGGATGGCCAAGGGCTTGTGGGCTTTGAGGTCAGCCAGGCCCTTCTTTAAGAGGACATGCTGGGCTCCAGCTCTGCTGAAGACCAAGGAAGACGGTGGGAAGGGGGCGCCCTGGAGCACACCCCACATGGGGGACTGAGGTGGTCGGGCAATGCTGAATCACTGTCCCCACCAACCCCACATCAGGCTGAGCTGGAGTTGCTGCAGGGCACATGCAGGGGTGTGTGTGTCTTGCGGGGGCATTGGCTGGGGTCTCTAAAGGCTCCCCGTGGAGCCTGGAGCAAGGGAAACCAGCAGGACCCAAAGCACCAGTGGAGGGCATGGAGGGCACCTGTGGGGTAGATACGGGGGAACAGACTCAAGGGCTGGGGGAGAGACAGAGATGTGATGGGTGGACAGGAGGGGTCAGATCCCAAGAGCCTTGTGAGGGGGCTCGAGCTTAATGCTATGGGCACCAGGGAGTCACCAGGGATTCTGTGCAGGCGGGTGACAAGGGTAGACTCCGGCAGCTATGGCAGAGGCAGGATCGGGGGCAGGAAAGCACCCTGTGGAGAGCTGGGCCTCAGAGCCAGGCCTGAGGGAGAACCTGATCTCTGCCTCCTATCAGTTGTGTGACCTTGGGAAAGTAACCCAGCATCCCCAAAGCCTCAGTTTCCCGCTCTGGTGAAGGTTAAAGGAGCTAGCCCGCGGTAAGCTGTTAGCCGCGGGCCCAGCACATAGTAAACACTCAACGGTGGTAATTTTCATGTTTTTGTTGATGATGGTGATCACTCTGCAATCCAAGTGAGACGTGACAAAGGCCTGAACTACAACGGTGACGGAGGGACAGAGAAAGACAAGTATTTAGGCTGTGGATGCCGTGGCCATCCGTCCTGGAGGGACCGTGGCGGGGTTGGGAGGTGTGTGAGGACCATGTCCGGGCTTCTGGGGGGGACATCGGGAAGGGAGGGGGTGATGAGTTGAGTTGTGGGCCTAGGGTTAGGGCCGTGGGATGCCTGGGGAGAGGTGGCAGTGGGGACGTGTAGCACATTGCCGGGGTGGATCCCACACAGGAAGGGCCTGCAGGGTCAGGCTGGGTTAAGGCTGAACTGCTGCGCTCACACATCAGCTCCAAAAAGAGCCACCAACTGAATTCATTCCCAAACCATGAGCCAGATGGATGATGTCATGTTTTTGAGTGGAATCCCTTGGGGGGAAAAAGAGTTCTGGGCTGGAATTCCTGATTCTTGTTCCAGCTTTGCCACTAATTGGCTGGGTGACCCTGGGCAACTTGCTCCAGCTTTTGGTGCTCAATTCCCTCAAGCACCCACGGGCACCTGCTCTGGTGGCCCCAGTTGTCAGGCTGCACTGAGTGATGAATGCAGCCCCACATGCCTCCTGAGTTAACCGTGCTCAGGGGACCGGGGTAACACAGCGCCACACAGAACGCCACCCCTTCTGGGCCCAGAGCATTCTGATTGTTTTGGAAGATTTTATTTCAAATGAAGGTTCCAGCAATGATTATATCTGCGGCCTCAACGCCTGCTGCCCTGGGAATTCTGGGCCGGATCTGAGAGGTGGTGCTTGGAGATCCAGGTCATCATAACTGTAGGCTCTTTCTACTCTCATTTTGTGGAAATCTGGATTTAATAGCTGGGCAAGATTACTCAGTTTCAGAAGAATTTTTCAATTTATGAAAGGGCTCACCAGGGGATTCCTTTTCACAGCAGGGCCCCAAGTACATTCAAAGTATTGATCAGCTGGTACGTGCTTACTGTTGCCCCCTGAGTGCCCAGCTGGAGAGCTGGTATTTCGGGACATTACGACCGAGTATCCATGGGAGGAAACCAGTATTGGCTCCGGGCACAAACTGCCCTCCTGCCCACCCCATATTGGCAAGGACAACTCCTTAATGTCTGAGGGGCTTGGAGGCCTGTGGGTTCCTGGGGAAGCCTTTGGACAAGCCACGCCGGTGCCCAGGTTAGATAGTCTGCAAGCCTCAGGGCAGAGCCTGGCAGGGGCTGCGTCTCCAGAGTGGACTTCAGCCGCACGCATCCCAGCACCCTGCAGAATTTGGCTGCCTTGGGCTTGTGAAGGAGGAGAAGTCTTGACCTCAAGGTCCCTCCCTGTTGGCTGGCATCAGGGAATTGTTTTCTGGTCTTCCCTACTTTCAGTGGGACCCCACACCCTTGCCTTGCCCACCCAAGTGGCTGCCCTGTGCCCTTTGCCTAGCCCCTCCTTGGGGAACTCCCCTGACTCAGACCATCTGGCAGAAAGGTCACACCCACCAGTTTACTAGGCTTCTCACTGACCCCTCCCCACCCAGTCCTGCCTCTTTTACCACCTAGAAATCTCTGCATCGATTCTCCACCAGCGCCGCCATCCCTCACTTGAGTCATTGCAGCCGCCTCTAAGGCCGTCTCCCTGTTTCTGGCCTGTTCCCCTCCAAGCTCTCTCCATACATCAGCCTGACCATCAACCTCTGCTTTTTTTTTTTTTTTTTTTTTAAATATTTATTTATCTGGCTGCGCCTGGTCTTAGTTGTGGCATGCGGGATCTAGCTCCCTGACCAGGGATCGAACCCGGACCCCCTGCACTGGGAGCGCAGAGTCTTAACCGCTGGACCACCAGGGAAGTTCCCATCAGCCCCTGCTTAAATAAACTTTCCAAGGCTGGGTAGTGGGAACAAGGCCCTCTGTGATGCCTCCCCCAACAACGCCCAGCCCCTCCCCTCCCCGGTGAGTCCTTCACTCCCCACTGAAGCCTCACTGCACCCCAGGCACGTCCCCCTCCATCTTTCACTCATCTCTCTGCCCCTCTGCCCAGATCTTTCTTCCTCCCTGCTTCTCCTGGCTAATTACCATTTTATCTTGCAGCACCAGTTACAGTATTATTTTGTCCCAGGCCTCTTTGCCTCTTTCCCCTTTTCCTGACAGATACCCTTGCCCTCCGCCCACCTCGGCGTCCTGTGCTTACTTATTTAGAGCATACTACGTAATTATTTATTTATATGGATGTCTCCTGCACTAGATTGTATTTTCTTTTTCTTTTTATCTTCAACAATTAGCGCAGGTCCTGGAGTATATATATAGTTGGCACGGTAAATTGCAAAAATTCTTTGCAGCCCCTCCCATCATCAAAGGGTGGAGTTATTTGCCCCACCCTTTGGATCTTGACCGGCCCTATGACTTGCTTTGGACCCTAGAACATGGTTGAAAAGACACTGTGAGTCTGAGCCACAGCCTCAAGAAGCTTTTGCTCATTTTCTCGGGACGCCTGACACCACCACCATATAATCATGCCTGGGCTAGTCTGTTGGAGGATGAGAGACCACGTGGAGCAGAGGTAAGCCCTCACAGATGAGCCGCCTACACCAGCCAGACCCCCACCAATATCATCTGAGCCTGACCCAGATCAGCTGAGCCCAACCCAAACTGCATAATCTAAATAAGTGGTTGTTGTTTTCAGCCACTAAACCTTAGAACTGTTTGTTACGCTGCAAGAGCTAGCTGATATCAAAGGCATGAACAGATGATGAACTCAAGTGCTCAGAGAACTTCCTCTGTGTCATTCTCTCCCTTGCTGGTGCAGTTTGAAGTTAATTCTTTTTGTTGTTGTTGTAAAATTACCATCCTAACCATTTTTAAGTTCAGTAGTGTTAAATACATTTACACTGCTGTGCAATCAATCTCTAGAACTCTTCATCTTGCAAAATTGAAACTCTGTACCCATTAAAGAACAACTTCCCATTCCCCTCTTTCCCCACCACCTGGCAATGACCATTCTACTTTCTGTCTCTCAACTCGACCACCCTAGGTATCTCATAGAAATGGAATCATACAGTATTTGTCTTTTTGTGACTGGCTTATTTCACTTAGCATAATGTCCTCAGGGTTCATCCATGTTGTATCATATGTGAAAATTTCCATCCTTTTAAAAGTTGAATACTGTTCCATTGTATGTATTGATCACATTTTGCTTATCCATTCATTTGTCAGTGGGCACCTGGGTTGCTTCCCCCTTTGAGCTCTTGTGAAGAGTGCTGCTATGAGGCTAATTCTTAACCTCACACAGACATCTCTAAACACCCCGTCTCAAACTCCATTATATGTGGTTAGGGTAAACCAGCTCTGTGGATCCAGCAGCAAGTGGCATCAGAGGGAAAGGAGACACTAGGAAGGGTCTGCCCGGGGCTGGATGCTTTGCTTAGAGGAGAGTGAGGCCGCAAACAGAACCAACACTGGAGATGAAGTTGCAGCCAAACTTCTGCATATTTTTCACCAAACGACACAAGTTATTTGTAAGAGACTAATGGGCTCGTTCCAGCTGGACCAGAAGGGCTGTCTGAGGTGGTAATAAAGAGGAAGAAATGTCAGATATTAAAAGGCAACGAATTTCAGTGACTTTGCAGCAGAGTCCATTAAATCAGAGCCCCGAGAAAGGTTGTGCGGCCAAATAATTTTTTTTCAGAGCTCAAGTAAGAACCCAGCTAGGTGATAAACGCACCCGACTCCACTGGTATTTATGACACCTATTTGATAAAGGACCCGAAAAAATTATAAACTCAGAGCAGTTGTGAAATATACTGAGAGAGCACAGCGAAGACTCTCATGCACACCCAGAGGATAATTCATTCGGGACCAGGAGCCTGACATGTGCAGACACCGTGGGGACAAATGATGGCTTTATGCAAACAGAGCCTCCTGCTGCTTCTGCCATAGCCGGTCAGGGAGCGGCCAGGCTGCCAAGCCAGTTGCTGCCTTTCCTCCTCTTCCCTCTCCCACCCATCAGATATACACACTTCTCCTTTCTCCGCTTCCAAAGAAGTACTGGGCTCAGAATCAGCCTTGAGAGCCAGCTGGGCTCCAGCTTCCTGGTAAGATGGAATAAAGCCCCCCGTGGGCTGCACGCCCAGCCTGAGTCGGAGGGATGGGCCTTCTACTGGGAAGTCACCCAGTCCCAGTCCCACCAACCTGCGGGCAAACCCTCCCAGGAAACGGGGTTCTCTAGAGCAGGGAAGCGTGAAAGACTCAGGCTTCTTGCCTGACTTAGCATTTTAGTAAGGCGACCTTCTGCTTGTCCTGCTGTCCAAATGGAAATTTCTGCCATTTATCTGAAAGGGAACAAAAGCCCTAAGAACAGTTGCCACCTCTCAGCAGCCTGCCTTTTCCATGTCGTCCAATGCTGGGTGACAGACCTATTTCTCAAGCACCAAAGGTCCTTTCTCTTCCTACAGTCCCCGCCCCAGGGCTGCCTACCAGAGGGTGCTCACTAAGCATTTGCTCGGCAGAATGAAGTTTACATTTCAGTTGGAACATTCTTATGCCCTCCAAGATGATATAAAAATCATTAAAAATTTTCCCCTTCAGTTTTTTTGAAACCCACCTAAAGCTAACAGAAACATCCCCCTCTCTTCCTCTGTCTCTTAGAGTCAAGGACTGAGCAGAGGCAGCTTGCCAGCCTGAGCATGGGGGCAGCATGACCCAGAGACCTAGATCAAGCCACAGAATCACCACGACTGCCTCATCTACAGGCCCACCCAGGCAAGGAATGCCTGATCCCTCATTCCTAAACTCCTACCCAGTGGCTCCCAGAGCCTTCTAGGACCTGTTTGTAACCTTTGTTTATAGCTTCACTTCTATTCATGTCCCCACACACCCCTCAGCCCTTTCTCTAAGTTCATGCCCTCTATAACCTGTTCCTTCACTTTGGTTGTTTCTCTCTGCCCCTTTGGCCAACTTTCCCCCAACACTTGTTTCTTAGGGTCTCATCCATCCCCTAAGCCTCAGCTTAAATTCCATCCTATAAGAATTCTTACCGAGTTCCTGGATCACAGACCTCTCCAGTGGTCCCACGAGACTTTGTTGGTGTCTCAATTGCAGTAGAGGTCCCTGGCTGCCTAATTTCAGAGGAATGTCTGTCTGTCTGTCTCCTTTCTAGGCTGTGATCTCCTGGAGGGCTTTCTTCTCTGCCCCCACCACCCCCCTCCCCACTGGACACCTGACACCATGTTTTCCACAAAAAGTTCCTTTCTGATTGGAATTCAGGGTGTGTTACAGACCAGATGCAGACATGTTCTGGGTGGTAAGAATAACTTCCCCAAAACATGATCCAAAAGAACCATTTGAAATGTCACACTTGTGTGGAATCAGCCGGAAAGAATGCAAAAATCAAGCCCCTTCTAACTTCAGGAGACACCAGTGTTAATAATGACGATGATGACCCCACCCTTCGTATGGCATCTATGGCTGCTAAAGCATGGTTACATTGATTAGATCCTCCTTGGGGAGGGATTTATCTATTCTGTTCAGTGCCAATGGCTTTGAAGAGCCTAAAAAGCCCTCCTGGGAAAGACTGACCACCCCACCAGCTCTGCTGAGCAGAGGTGCAGCCTGGAGCCCTCAAGGCAACTCTTCAGAACAGGGGGCTTCACACGCAGTGGTCAGAGAGAGGTGGTCTTCTCAACTTTCCAGGTTCCCAGCTGCCTGGATGGTAAGACCTGCCCACATGTAAGCCAATAACTGGCCACCTTCACTGACAGCACTTCCCTTGTGACCTTGGGGTAGGAGGCAAAGGGAATGGTATTTTGTTTGGGGAGGGATGGGGGAGGCTGGGGGCAGAGTGTTAGGACCCCAGCACCAGCCTTGAGGAGCCTGGCCAGAGGGTGGTCACTGCAGAAGTGGGGGCAGACCTTTGGCTGAGCAGGAAGGCCACTGGGCAAACCCTGAGGCTATAGTTGGAGGGAAGTGCCTGGTTAGGTCAACACTGGCAGCTGTTAGTCCTTCCTGCCCCAGTAAAGAAGGTTCTGCCTGGCTCCTTCTCCTGCTTTGAGGTTGGAAGCTGAGGGGGTGACGGGAATACTCTGAGCAGGAGAGGGTGAAAATGTCATGGTGGGAGGGGGTCAGAGAGATCTCGGGAAAAGTCCAGGGCTTAGGAAGCTTGGGTGAGAAATGAGGTCAAGACCAGTGTGCAGAGAGCTGTGCAAGGAGCTGGGACTCCAGGGTGACACGCTGGAGTGGGGAGGGCTGACATGCAGTGAATTAAGCATCCAGGTGGTTCAGGTCAGGATGCTGAAGGTGGGGTTCACGAGCGCCTGGTGGGAGGCCAAGGCAGATGAGCTGGGAGCAGCCAAGTGGTCAAGGATTTTGGAGGGAAGGTGACCCCTTTCAGGGGCTAGAACTTGGTTAGAACTTCCTCAGGGAGGCGGGTCCCCGCAGGGGCCTTGGTCCTCAGGATCAGGGGAGGATGAGACTGGGTCTGGCAGCAGGGACAGAGTTGAAATTGATGTCTGGGGTGGCGGTGGGGAGCACCCCGCTCCCTCTGTGCTCTCATAGTGCTCTGTGCCTCTGTGAACTGTGTTCTGTCTATATTATATTTAGAGACACTGTTTCTTCTCCACCAGAGCGTAGATTCTTGGAAGCCGGGGCTGGTTCTTGGCTACAGGGACTAGAGTCAAGAGGCCAGGACAGATAGTTGGGGCCAAGTGAGAGAACCAAGTTCAGCACCTCGGAGAGCTCTAAGTGTCCAGGGGTCAGGGCAGAAGGCAGGGAGGGCTTTAGAGAGGTTAGGGGTGCCCTGGAGGAGGAGACCAAGTCCACAGCTGAATGAGGCTGAGGTGTGGACATCCCCTTTCAGAGGCAGACTCTGGGAACTTCAGATACCTTGTGTCTGTCCCATTCATTTATCCATCAAACGGGTGTTGTCTCCTGTGTGCTGGTCACTGGGTGGGGGCCCCAGGGACACACGTGAATGCACATGTTCAGAGACCTGGGGAGCTCACTGTTTCACGGGGGACACACTAAGTCACTGTGATGCCGGGTGAGAGGTTTTAGTGGGGCAAACATCGGGCAGAAGAAGAGCAGGGGAGGGGGCTGGGTCTGCTCCATGGAGGCTTCCACGGGGCTGGCGATGGTTAAGGGAACACTGGAGAGGTAAGGAGGAGCGGACCAGGTGGGCTGGAGGGGCGAGGTGTGAACCACACGTATGTACGTGTGTATTTGAGTGAGTAGTGTGTATAAGTATGTGGGCAGGAACATATGGCGTGTGTGAGCACGTGATGTGTGTATGAGCATGTATGTACGCATGCATGTATGTATATAAGCACATGTGTGTACGAGTATGTGTGTTTGAGCATGCGGTGTGAGAGACAAGCCCATATCAGGCTGTGAAAGAAACCAACCCTCCCGAGGTCTTTATCCCACAGGAGACTGGGTGCCATGGGTGAATTTGATGAGAGGGAGCGAGAGAGTCGGTTTTGTCCCCTACACTCCAAACGGCTGCTCAGAATCACCCGTGAGCGCGCTCACAGCCCACACCGGGGCCCACATCCTCACACTGCCCGCACCCCCATCGCCCCCCGCCTTTTGCACACCCGCCTTTTGCACACCCGCCTTTTGCATCCCTTCTTCCCGATGGCCACTCTGCTCTTCCAACCCATTCTGATGCCCTCCTCCGAATTTCCCAGGTACACAGTCAACCAGCTGAAGCACATTTGTCCGGTACCTTCAAGGTGCAGGGCACAGGGCTGCGAGCTGGGGTCGGGGGTGGGAGTTGCAGAGGAGCCGAGGCAGTAGATGAGCCGGACCACCCCGTCCCAGGGGAGAGTGAAGCTCAGTGGGGACACAAGGCGCCCATGGTGAGAAGCTGGATAAGAGCTCCATGGCAGCCAGCGGGGGTGCTGAAGTCCTCCTGAGGAGGGAGAGATGGGTGGCCTGGGGATGACCAGGAAGAGCAGGGGGTGTCGGGCGATGGCTAGCTATGTCACCATGGAGAGCCAAAGGCACACGAGGAGAGGTATTATTCTTAATTTAGCTCACAGTCTAACACAGGTCGACTGAGGACCTACTATGTGCCAGGCCCTGGACTATGAAGACGAAACCACTTTCCATCCTCAAGGAGCTCACGGTCTGATGGGGGAGGTAGACGCTGCAGTGAACATAGGTGAGTTTGGTTGCTTGACGTTGGAACCCCTTTTCTACTGGGGAGAACCCCAAGATGCATGGGGAACTGGGCCTTGTCCCTGTGGGAGTGGAGTGGAGTGGAGTGGGGGCGGCTCCCTGGCAGCTGGCATGTAGCCAGGAGACCTGGGCTCAGCTGGTCTGATGCTCGTGCCCTGGACTTGGAGGTTCCAGGGAGGAGTGCAGGGCCAGCCGGCGATGGTGACCGTGGTGACTGGCGGAGTCAGTGGCTCGGTGGCACTTGAGCACCGGCGGGGGAGCTGCTGCCAGTGCAGAGTCCCAAGCAGACAGGCCCTGCTGGGGACGGGTCTGTGCTGCCTCCGTTTCTGCCCCAACTCCCAGCCCAACTCCTTAGCCTCAAATAAAGATCTGCTCGGCCGAACTCTGTCAGAGCTGTGCACTGTGGTTGGCGTCCCAGGACCCGAGTGGGACAGACATGCATGCACTCGTGTTACACTGTGTCGTATGCGGCGTGATGAATGCTGCCGAGGGCGTGGGGGGAGCACAGGGTACAAGTGGGTGAGGCGAGGTCTGTCTGTGCAGAGGCCTGGAGCCCCATGACAGGCTGGATAAGCTGTGCTTAGAACCTAGAGACTGTCGGCCTGGGAGGGAAATTTAGAAAAGCCGTCCCAGTTGCCTGGGGCACAGAGGGGTGGGCTGGATGACTGGAGGTGGTGAGACCCTGCCCCTAGGGGTTGCTGCTATTGGGCAGGTGAGCGGTGAGGGTGAGGCCTGGTCTAGAGCCTGGAGGACGGTGGAGGGGGCTCTGAGGTCTAGGGGGAAGCAGAACCACAGGGCTTTGAGAGTCCACGTAGGGCTGGGGCCGCGGGGAGGATTTCTGGCCACGGTCCCTGACTTCGGAGCTCCAGGGTCCCCTACCTCCGGTAAGGCCTGGAGCATGGCGTTCAGAAAGCAGGGGCTGGTTGCTGCTTCTGTTCCTTCTGCATCGTTGGATGAGCCCCTCAAACAGATGGTCTCCAGGCCTTGCCTCTGGGGCTGCGGGGACGGAGGCCCTCCTCTGATGAGGAGCAATCAGCCTTTGTGCTATCCTGCGCTCTGCTACCACCATGTTACAGCTTTCTGTCTTACCTTTCATTATCTTAGGGGCAAGACATCAGATTTCTGAATACATGTGAGAACCTGTAGCTGGGACCCACCAGAGAATTTGAATAAAGAGGTGTCAGTCCTGCATGTACCCCCAGAGAGGTATGAACTCAGAGCTCAACTAAGCCGTCGGGGAGCAGACGGCGGCGGCTACCGCATCCTCCAGCACAGCCCAGCCTCCAGCAGAGAAGATGCGACTCCAGGGGCTCAGTCTAAAAAATGCGCCGCCTGGTTTCTTCACCTGGGGCAAACATGGAGCGTGCTGCCTACCCTCCATTCCTGGCCAGCAGGCAGCCCAGGGCAGGGGGAGCCCACAGGGGGCCCTGCTTCCCTCCTTCACTGCCCTGGATTCCCAGAGGGGCCTGGGCTCTTTACCTGGACTGGCCACCCTGACGGCCCCATCCTCTTTCACCCAGAGGCCCTGCTGACCTGCCTTCTACCAGGCTCCTGGGAAGCCTGGGTGAGACAGCTGTCTGTGTGGGTGAGCAAAGGGGCTGGGTCGGGGAGAGGCGAGTGAGGGGCCCCAGAGCTTCTGCACCTAACACTGCGGACCCCAGAGGAGGGCGTGCTTTGGAAACAGAAGAGCAACAAGGACCCAGGTGAGGAAATGATACCTCAAATAAGGGATGTAGAGCCCAACAACCAGACACAGTCCCAAAGCCTAAATTGTCACGGGCTATATCCCGTGGAACCTTGCTCTGTTGCCAGCTTCCTGAAGGGAGTCCCTCAAAGGCTCCAGCCAGCCGGGCTTTGGGACAGTCAGCCCCCTGCCCGAGGAAGGGGCGGGACGGCACAGAGAGGGGGCGGGACGAGGTGCTGCGGAGGATGGGGGACCAGACAGGAGAGAGAGACAAGGAGCGGGGCACTCCTGGCCCTCCCCCAAGGTTCCAGCAAATCAATCAATCGTTTAAAAGGATTTGTGAGAATTAGTGAACCGGAGCTGGGAGTACAATCAGCTCAGTTACCCAGGTAAGGAAGGAAATGAAACGGAGACCCCCAGATGCCAGGGCCTAATGGCAGCTCAGAGCTCTGTGAATCACACTGCAGGAGAAGAGAATTCACAGGCCGAGAGGACTTGGGGTGAGGAGGCAGGGCAGGAGCGTGCATGCGTGTGTGCGTGCGTGCGTGCGTGTGTGCGTGCGTGCACTTGGCGGGGATGGGGACCCCTCTCTGCCGCACTTGTCCCTCTATATTCCTCTCGGAGGGGGTGTCTCTCCGTGGCCGTCTGCCCCTGGGTCTCCATCCGTGCTCACCCCTCCTGAGGGCCTGGGCAGGGTCAGGTCTGGGGCAACACATCGCCTCCTGGCATTTCAGGGGAGGTGAAAGCCTAGGCGATATTTCAATTTTCCTATCGCTGATGGTCTTTAATCGCCACCATCATTCTAGGAAAATTAGAAAATTAGCATAAATGAAGAAAGTGGGGCTGTGCCCCCCAGAAGATCAGGGGCCAGCTGCAGGGCCAGAGGGCCAGGTCTGCCTTAGCGTGCCCGGGCCAGCCCCGGTGTCACACCTGAGAGACACCATGGCCACCGGGGAGCAGTCAGCCCCGGCCCTGCCTCGGGTGGGCCCACTCTCGGTGCCCCGTCTACCAGCCAGGTGTCCTGCACTCCTGCCTGTCACACTGGCCGTGGAGTCCTGGGCGCACGCAGCCCGTGGACGAGGCACCCCAGGCCTGGTCCCCGGAAAGGTCTCCGGGTGGGCTCTCTTGACACCCCCTTCGACCCCGCCTCCTGCCTCCAGCTCAGGCTTCTCCCCTGCCAGGCCCTCCCTCTTCGGTATGTGACCTTCGCCTGCTGAATTCTGTCTCTGGTTAGACTGTGAGCGCTGGTGCCTTTCATTCCCTGCATCCCCAGAGCCCGGCGCAGCCTCTGGAACCCACAGGACTGGGTCCCGGGGTCGCTCACACATGCTGAGCTCCCGGTGGCGACATACGCAGCCAAGGCCCTGATGCAGCAAGACAGTCCTGTCTGGGCACATGTGCAGGCCGTGCTCCTGGACCTTCTGGGTTGACTTCCCTGACATAGGACCTTTCACACTGTTCTCATGATTTCAGCTGTGCTGTTGGCTTTAATGATACCCCTCTCTGCCCGGTCACTTCCCCACAGGTATTTAGCCTGACAGTCTAGTTTTCTTGAGGAGCTGAACCTATTAGACTCTATAATGAAGCCAGAGTACTGTTTTTACAAACTATCCTTGGAAGTAATTACCCAAGAGAAGCCGTCCTGCATAGACAGGGCTGGGCCTGTGTCTTGGCTGCAGTCCCGGGTTCTGGTGTACCTCTGCTCCGGGCAGGCTGGACACAGGGGGTGGGCACCCTGGGCACCTGCCACTGTGCTCAGAGGCTGACTGAACGTGGGCACAAGGGGCGGCTCCACCCCCTGCCTGGCACAAACGCTGAGAAGCCCGGCCTAGCCCGGTCTCCTGCATGGGCTGTGTCCAGCAGGAATCAACCTACAGGAATGGAGTGTGTCTGTGTGCAGGCAGGGAGGAGACCAAGGCGACCCCACTGTCCCACTTTCTGCCCTCGAGAGCCTTCTTGGCACGAGGTGCAGCTGTGCACTCACAGGGGGGATGACGGCCGTGACGGGTAGTGAATGGCGTGGTAGGGACTTGAAGGGGCGGCTCCCAGCTGTTGTTTGGACAGGCGGCTCCCCTCCCTTCATCGGGTCCTCTTCCTCTGCAGGACCTGTCTACCCATCCCACGAGACCAGGTTCAGATGCCGTCTTCTGTCCCACCACACTGGGCTCACTACAGAGCCAAGGTTATTTTCTCATCTCTCAAGCCCTTGGACTGTGGGTGCCCACAGACGGGACCCCAGTGGGGGGACTGGGAGGGGCAGGGAGGGTGTTTGCTGATGGAGTGAATGGCTTTGACCAAAAGGGAAAGAAAGCAGAGTCCTGCGGGGTTCGAGGGTTTGAGACCTTGCAGCCTGGCCGCGTGGAGGGCTCCTGACCAGCTGGGTCTGCAGTTCCCAGGGATGACACAGAACCTGATGGAGAATCCTCCTAGGCTCCAGCAGTAGCCTCCCGTTCGGGCCCAGGGATGGGGAAGGCGATGCTGGTCCTGACCTGGGAGTTGTCCTGCCATCTGTGGGCCTGGAGCTTCTACAACTCTCCTGTGGGGATCTGGGCTGGTTCCTTCTTGGGGTGAACGTTGCCTTGGGTGGGTGGAGATGAGGGGGAATCCATGGGGTAGGAGGGTCTGGGTGGGAACCTACAGCCCCGGGCCCAGGGAGAAGCATCCAGGCCCTGGGGCAGGCTGGAAAGAAGGCTCTCCCCAGCACAGCTGACCTGGACTTGGGCAGGTCTGCAAATCAAGCTGTAGAGCTCCCCGAGGCCTTGGGAACGACCGCATGTGTCCTAGCAAAGGTGGATCCAGGGCTGGCTGGAGTGGGCTGGCTGCCCCCAGAAGCTGCTCCCTCAGCTCCCATCTTCTCCCCTCTACCTCCTGGAGGTTTTGAAACCAGCACTTCTCTCCTTCCTCAGGCTCTGCAGGCCAAGGTATGGCTGTGCCTGTCCCCTGTTAGCAAGACCTATGTTGTCTACCCTGAGCAGCTCTCTTAATGGGATACGTCTGCACAGAGAGGAGCTTCCTGTTTCTCTGACAGTTGCTGCAGAGGAGAACGTAAGAGATTTTGACCAGTGCTCCAAAAAGCTCCCACTGCTAAGAAAAGCTCTCAAAAGCAGAGCCTGGATCTGCCTAGCCTCTCTACCCCAGTGCCTGGCATAGCTTCTGGCTCCGAACAGGTTTCAGGTAAGGTCTGAATAAGTGATTGAGGGAATGAATGAATAGTTGCTGGATCGGACAAGGTGTCACAGAATCGGACGCCCTGAGCTGGGTCTTGAATGGATAGGATTTGAGCCAACAAATCCTGAGTCCTTCCATGGAGGAAGTGTGGCCCCCAGAGTGCACGGCACAAGCAAAGGCACCGAAGCAGCAAAGCCCATGGAGGGACCACGGACTCTACGGAGTCTGGGGCAGCGGGCTGGTGGACGGACGGAGCAATGGCATCAAGCCGGGAGAGCGAGAAGCCGCAGAGCCCTGGGAACAACTGCGCCGAGTACGGTAGGCGTTTCCAGATCTCCAGCATCTTTCTTCCCCCAGCAGCACCCACCAGGGAAAGAAAACCCTGCGATCCCCAGCACTTGGCTCTCTCCCAGCCTGGAGAGAGGGCGGAGGGAGGCGAGCAGGGCCACGTGGACACGCTCTCGTGCGCACTCTCTCCCTTGCCAGCACCCACTCCCCAGGCATCTGAGCAGTGACGGACCATCTGCCTGGAAGTCATCTAGAAGAAGAAAGGACCGTGCACGTCAGCCAGAACAGACCCAGGCCCACCCTGGAGCACTCGCTATTCCTAGGGGTGGATCGGAGGCCCAGGTGGTCCAGGGTGACTTGGGTGGCAAGGCCAGAAGGAGCGGGCAGGTCTCCAGGTGCTCTGGTTCTGCATGGTGACACTGCGCAGAGATGGTGATGACGATGAAGGGCATGGCGACCTTTCACTGAAAGCCCATGTGTGCTGAGATGGCTCTTCACACACGACGCTGCTCTTAAGTTTCGAGTGTCTTTTACATATGAGGGAGGCGAGGTGAGGTGCCCGGTGCCACCCACTGGAAGCTGAGGCGGGTTTGATCTGACACGGGCCTGCCCTGCCTAAGGCATCAGTTCTCAACCTTGGCCTGTGCATCGAAGAACTCATCTGGAAGCTTCAAAAAAAAAAAAAATACTGATGCCTGGGCCCCACCCCCGCAGTGCGTTGGGGGTGATCCAGGCACCAGGATTTTTAAAAAACTCCCCAGGAAATTTTAATGTGTAGCAAAGTTGAAAACTTCTGGTCTCCTGCCCCAGTGCTGTTGTTTCTGCTTTTTTGTTCTCATTACTGAAATCTCCAGAGCTCAACGAAATTTAGTGAAAAAAATAAAATAAAAATAAGGAACGACAGTTCGAAGAGCCAGGAATTTATGCAAATGAATGCAAATAAACACACACTTCCATACATATGTTTATGCAAATATTCTTGTGGTCCTTGCAAATCACTCACCCGCCTGCAAGCAGCTGTCTGTGATTTTTTGGTGAGAACCCCGGGCAGGGTGCTCCGGTTAGTGACAGGTGGTATCACAACCTCCCAGAGCAGATATCTCTATTAGCAAACTCACCCTAGAAGTCCTCCACGCACAGAGCCCAGCTTTGTGCACCAAAACCCCTTCCCCAACTCGCTCAGGCCTCAGGGCTCACTGAAGGCCACAGACCAGGAGGGCTCAGGAGCAGTTGCCTGGTGGGTACCTCAAGGCCACCAGCGCCGTGGGCAGAGAGAGTGGGGGCCTGATAGCCGCTGGAGGACAGTTCTGATCACCGAGGGCCGGGCCACTCTAGGTGCACTGTGCCAGTCTAGGTGGGCTGGCCTGTGGCTGGGCACTCCACTCCGCCCTGTCAGTGGGTGCCCCATGTGTGCTGTCTGCCCAACTGGTCCTACAGCTCATTCACATCAACCCAGTGGGAGACACTGGACTTCAGAAGACAACTTGCCCGGTCAAGATGAGAGACTGGCACCGTTCACCCTCATCCCCTCAACGGACGCTGACTGTGCCTCCAGCACTGGTTTGCAACCGCTTCTCCCAGGCCTTGCCAAACAGTTATGGCCTCTGTAACTTCAGTCTCCCTTGTTTTGCTGCCTCAAGGATGAGCCAGTTCTGCACCCTGCTGGCCTCTGGCTCTGTTCCCTGAGAAGGACTAAGAGCCACTGAAACCTCAGTGCTTCCTTCCTGCAGGCTCAGCACTTGTCAGGGTGTCCTCCCTAAGCTGGGCACACTCCGCCAGTGGCTGCCTGAGGTAGAGCCTCCTTCCTGCAGGCTCAGCACTCATGAGGGTGTCCTCCCTAAGCTGGGCACACTCCGCCAGTGGCTGCCTGGGGTAGAGGGAGTTCCCCAAGACCAGGCCCTGTACTTTGGGGTACCAGCTCAGCCTGCTATGCACAGCCCTGGAAAGGTCACATCCAATTTCTTATTTCTCTCGCTGCTGAATCCAGGGGGTGGAGGCCATAGCCAGTTGGGAGGCTTTGGGGAGGCAGAATGTGAGCTCTGTGAGCGTTCTGTTTGTGATGCATGGTAAGCACTCACTACATTTTTGTTGGCTGAGGGGACACATGAGCCTTTCCCCTACAACACCCATGCCTGACGATCTTCCCAGTTGTCTTTGTGACTTGTGCATGACTTGGGATGGGGGAGGTGTGGCCTGTCCCCATGAGGGTGCTCACCACTGGGAGGGCAGCTGTAGACAGTGCCCCTCATGGACCCAGTGCACAGCCCGGGTCAGGAAAAGCCTCCCGAGTTGAAAGGCCAATTCACCTGAGCACAGTTCTCACTTCGGGTGGTGCTGGTGGTAGGGAGTTGGCAGAGGGGTGTCAATCCTTCCAGGCCATGATGGAAACCCAGTGACTGGTGTTCCAGTGGGGTGCCAGAAGTCCATTCAGGTATGATTCTGTCTTAACACAGAGCTCTTACGACGACCTCCGCAGCAAGGACAAAAGCCTCTGAGCCTCTGGTGACAACCTACCCACCAAGCTCTTATGTGCCCTGGGAGTCCAGTGCAGTGAAGAGAATTCTGCCAGGCTGTGTTGGGAGACAGAGCTCAGCCTTCCCGCTCACCCTCCCTCCACTTGCTGCCCTCAGGGGTCACTCTTAGCTCTTGTTGGTCCAACTATCCAAGAGAAAAAAGAGCTTTCACACTTGGGAAAATCTTTGCTAGAGTACCAGCTGGCTTCAGCTCAGCTCCCAGCCTCCGCGGAGTTGCTGCCTGGGCACCTGAGAGACCCCCCTACCCCGCCCGCCACCCCCATCGGAGAGCACTATCTCCCCGCTGCCTGCTTCACTCTTGCTGGCTTGAACTGAGCTTGTAAAGGGTGATTTTATTCTTTAATTATTTCGGGCTAACCCTTCACCTCCTCAGCTTTTCTGGGCTGTTAGGGAGATTCCCTGTGGTTCCAGTCACTCAGTGGCTGTGTGACAAGGGACAAAGGAGATAAAGCCGCCTCCTTTGGAGGAAATGGGGGGAGATTAGCCCCGGAGCCTCCATGGCTGGTTAGCTGTGGGCCTGGCCAATGAGACTGGGTCTGTTCCATGGCAGGCTGTTGTCTTGAGGGACCAGCCTTCACCCATACGCTGACCCTAGGGCAGGCCAGCCATGGCTTCCCTCCTCTCTGTTGAAAACTGGCTGGAATGGTCAGAGGTGAAGGGAGGGCAAACAGCATAAATTTCTGTGGACAACCTGGTCCACCAAGCTGACAGCCAACTAAACCAAGACTGTTAGGAAGCATCCGTTCCCTTCTCTTGGCTCTCTCAGTACAGATGTGCTGTGGGATCATCTCACTCAGGTCCCAGGGACCCAGCGTGAGTCATCCGGAGTCTAGAGTTAAGACAGTAGAACCGGTCCAGAGCCCAGGACCTAGGGCAAACTGAGAATTTACATCTAGAGCCCAGAGCTTAAAATCTAGAACTTCAAGCCCCAGCCAGAGCCCAAAGTGTAACACAGAGGCTAGATGATTACCAATTTAAAAACCTGAAGTTCAGACAACTGGACCCAGTTCTGAGAACCCTCCCAGCACCAGTGTGCTAGAAAGCTCCCTTCGCTGTCTCCAGCCCTCTGATTGACACCTGACAGTGTGTGGAGAATTAATTATGGTCAGAGCTTTTCAACATGCAATAAAAAGCCTTTTAAACCATTCCGATGGGAGGTGATTAACTCTATTAAGTGGCATTATGGATCTTCCTATCTGTTGCTTTCATAAACATAGTTGTAGACGGAATGTTTTATTATGGGCATAAAAATGTCCCACATTACAATGCATAAGCACATATTGATGTTACATTTCTTTACTGTGCTGCACGCCCCAATTCCCAACCACTCCGAAAAGAAACTACAGTTCTTAATAATTTATGCTGCAAGTTTTAACCAGGATTATCAATGGCAGCTTTTGAGCTTTCTCTTTTGGCAACACAATAGATCATAGTAAAAATGCACCGACAAGCGATGTGTCCGTTTGATTTTTTCCACCTGAATCAGCAGCCCAAACTCCAGACACAGCAGTTTAGGGCAAGCAGCACACTGAAGAATTTAAGTCTAAGCATTTAATCTGTTCTTTCCATAAATTTCTGCTGCTTGTGCTTTATAATGATTCTACCAGAGGAAGTTTATTTATATCGCAGATTTTCAGCATCAGCACATTGAGAACACAACGGCGATCGCTCAGTCAATAGCTTACAGCCATGTATAATATCACTCCGGAAATCAAAAGCCCATTTGAAGAAAAGAAGCCTCAGATTAAAGTCACTTGAAGACATCAATAACTTGGAACTCGCTAAAGAGAAGTTATAAATACCCAGCCGGCGCATATGCAAATAGGCGTTTGCAGACGCCCGTCCGCCCCGTGCGCCCGGGAACCTCCCGTGGTCCCTCCCTCCCCGGAGGCACGTGCGGGGGCGGGCCTGGCTACGTCACTGGGGGCGGGCCCTCCCCTCTCCCGGAGGCCGCGCGCCCAAGTCCGCGCGCGGGCACCTGCACCCCAGTTAGAGCGGCCGGCTAGGTCTGGGTGTTGTGCTGGGCTTCACGGCCGGCGAGGAGTAGGAACCCAACCTTAAAACCCAAAACTATAGCGCCTTTCTGGTTGTTTACCACGTGTCAGATACTGGGTCTGGAGGCACTTTACATCTGCCGCCCTCAGCCATCTTACTGATTCCTTAAGTCATATATACCCAACGGCCACCCCGCCCCCATCGGCTTCATCTTGTTGAGGGGAGGGGAGGAAGCACCCGCGCTTTGAAAAGCTCCCAGCGTGCATGCTTCCTGCTACCCCGCTGAGATGCACGGATTACATTATCGCTTTTTATTCTCGCAGCAACTCTGTGGCTGAAGGTCCCCATTTCACAGATGAGAAAAAGGGGGTTCAGAGAGAGTCCCTGGCCACTGAGTGGCAGAAGCAAGATTTGAATCAAACTCTGCTTCATTCGAAGCCCCGCATTTATAATTTTAAGTTGCTATAGTTCGTTGTTTCCTGCTTGCCCTAGCTGCCTTTCTCAGGGCAAGGCAGGGCAGGGCAGGGCAGGGCAGGGCAGGGCAGGGCAGGGCAGGGCCTGCCCAGGGGCCTAGAGAGATTTAGGGTCATTTGGGAAGGTGAGGCTCAGGGTCCAAGGAGCACCATAAACGGTCATGCTGTAGACAAAGGAGGGGGATGTGGGTGATGGAGGCTGGGTAGAGCTGGCTGGGGAGGCAAGCTGGAGGGCTGGCTGGTGGGCCTGCTGGGCAAGATCCTTGCGAGGGGCCCTGGGGTGGGATGGGAGGGGCCAAGGCGAAGCCCAGGCCGTGGATCTGGAATCAGCTGGGGGCCTGGGCTCTGGACTTGAGGTGGTGAGGGGACCTCAGACCTTCAGGAAGGGAAGGAAGGCAGAATGGACCCGTTGGGAGGGGCCGGGACCCCAGGTGGTGCTGGTGAACTCAATGGCCACAGACCAGAGGCTGCACTACCCCCAGGTAGCCCTAGAAATGGCCAAGGCCTACATGGCCAAAGCCCCTGAGAGCACAACCACCCCTCAGGGGAAAGAGGAGCTCTGCTCATTGCCCAGGAGCGTGACGTGGTCCTGCACAAGGCAAGGCTCCCTCAGAGAGTGAGTTACCTATGGGCAGTGGGCCATAATAAGGTAATAAGGTTAAACCCTGCAAAAGTGGACAAGAGAAAATGTGACAAAGGGCAGAGCATTTGAATTAAGTTCTATAAAACCATAGAAGGTGACCGAAAAAGGACAACTTTCTTCAGGATGACTTCTGCCTTAAAGACACCCTAACTCTGGAGCCACCTCGCTGCCTTCACTCAAGCTGTCCCGTCCCCCCGGACCCCCACCCTGTGTCCACAGCACTGCGGTAAGGTTTATGCTTCAGAACTGGGAGCGTAATCGATCACTTTCAGCTACACTCATTCATTCCTTCACTCATTCTATTCACTTGTACGTTCAACAGATATTTATTGAGCACCTACCATGTTCCAGGCACTGGGGCTACAGCAATGAATGAAACAGACCCAAAGCCCTGCCCCCACGGAACACAGATCCCAGAGGATCTTTGCTGACCTCTCTGTCCCTCCTTCTCCAGGGCTGGTGTGGGTCAGCGGGCTCTTGAGGGCTGGGCAGCACAGCCAGGCCGACAGGCATCCTCACTCATGTATCTGGCTGCAGTTGGTCCCAGAGCTCCCAGCAGATGGCTTTTCTGAGCCTCAAGCTGCACCGACTCATCATCTCTCTGCCCTTCTTCCTAGCCTGCTGGGGAGGTTGTTTCTTTGGAGATCCTTCCAGGCCAAAGGTCAGTGTGTGTGTGGGGTCTCTACTCCCAGATGGGGAAGACCACATCCTTCCAGATAAATGACCTGGTGCTGGGATGGGGATTATACACCCATGTTCTCCTCTCCCCCTGCTCAAGTGCCAGGAGGACTCCAAGCCCAGCCACAACTAGAGCCTGGCAGGGTGGAGGACTGACCCTCTGATGAACGCGGTCGGAGGCCTTGCACACGTGTGCAGGTGCGTCCGTACAGGTGAAGCCTTCTCAGGAGAGTCTCCTGGATGTATAGAACATTCAGAGCTTGGGCTTCTCTCCTTCCTATTGACTGACCAGGGCAGAGGCTGGCTGGATGCCCCTGATCAACCGCCAACTCTCATTCCAGCCCTAATACTACCTGCCCCCGGGGGAGGAGCTGGATTCCCAGGGGGCTGGAGCCTCAAGGGTTGAGGGCTGGGGGACAGTAACCCGAGATCCTCTCCCCTTTTTGGCTGCAGGAACCAGCTCTTGTTGGGACGGAATGCTCCACTTTCCTGGAATCCTCTGCCCCTCTGGGAACTCTTGGGCAGGCACATACATACTCTGTTTTCTGTAGTTCCTTAGGAGGGCCCTCTGATTTCTGTTTAGCAGCCACAGGGGTTCTGGGGATGGTTGCCGGGAAACCCTGCTGAGACCACACCTGACTTTCCCCAAGGAGGATAAGCTGCCTCAGCTCGGGTGGAGGCCCTGGCATGAATCTGAAGAGACAGGGCCAGTGCCGGCTGCGGCAGCAGGCGGCGGGAGCTGGGGCTGACCAGAGCCACACCTGGGGTGGCTGGAGGGGGCAGTAGCCTCCAGTGACGGGTGAGGGAGTTTAGTGAGAAGTGAGGACCACCGAAGGGTTTTGACTAGGGCAGGGCCTGCTCAGACGGGCACTTTAGAGATGCTCTAACTGTGGAGTGGAGAGTAGCAGTGAGGGGGCAGGCCTGGGGCCGGGGGGGAGAGGAGGAGGCCGCATGGCCACCCAGGGAGCCCTGAGGGACGGGCGACAGAGCAGAGCGGGGGAGGTAAACCGACCACACTGAGGCTCACGGGGTGGGCAGGAGGGCCTGGATGAGGGACAGGGTGTGGAGGGTCGGGTGGGCTGAGGTTGAAAGGCCCCGGTGAAGAACGGCCGACAGGCCTGACGTCCTCCTGGAGGTTTGGGGCTCCTCAGCCCTGAGCACAGCTTGGGCCCACGTCTGGGCACCTCCTTGGGTCTGGCTGCATGGCAACCTGCCTCAGCTACCGTAGGGTCTGCGTGTTCCTGAACCTCTGAGACTCTGCATCCAGCTCCTCACCTCTCACACGGGGAGGCAGAGATTCAGTGCGGGGGTGGGGGGAGGACGGGGGAGACTGGACTAGGCTGGACTATGCTGGAAGCCAGGCCCCTTCTGTGTTGTTCCAGAAAACACACACTTGCCGGGCATCCTCGTGGCCAGATCCAGAATTAGGTGCCGAGGATATAACAGTGCATATGGGGCAAAGGGCAAGGCTCTGGGGCCAGACAGTCTGGGTTTCCATCCCAGCTCTGTCCCTGAGCAGTTGGGTAAACATGGGGAAGTTACTTCATGTTTCTGAGCCCAGCTTTCCTCATCTGTAAATAAGTCATAACAGCACCCACTTCAGAGGCTGCTGTAAGAATTAAATGCGTCAACGGGAGTAATATGCCCAGAAGTGCACCTTCTAAGGGTGACGGGAGGTAATACCCTCTGTAAGTTCCTAACAGGCTGCTCACGTTGCACACGGCACACCTCCAGGGGGTGCCATTCACCTAGCATCGTCATAGATGTCTTTAGTTATTGTGACAGTTTTCTGGTAGGTGGCAGGCAAGGGTCTTGAGAAAAGGGTATCTTTAAAAATTTCACATAAAGTTGCTAAATCTAAAGTCACTCACAGTCGAGTGGGGAAGACAGACATGAAAATAGACCATCAAGATGCTCGCTGGTGAGCCGGGCGAGTGAAGTGTGCGCGTGCCGGGGTTAACTGAGGAGAGGGTCTGGTGGTCCTGAGCTCCTCTGTTTCTGGCTGAGGCTGGTGCCTCAGAGTTCTGACTTGAAGGCTCGGGTGTTGTAGGAACCCCAGCCTCATGGGAGGCCTGAGGCTGAGGACAGCCTTGCTCCCAGGCCCTCCGACCGTCCTGTCCAGACTTTACTGCCACAGGTGAGGCCATGAGGCTGCGGCTTCAGCTCTGAGAGGCCCAACTCCCTATCCTCGGCCTCGGATTGTAAATGTTCCTCTCCGTCCGCCTTCAGGTCTGCTGTGGGAAAGCCAGGCGAACGCAAAATAAATAACCAGAGACCTCTGCACACCAGGCTCCCTTGGCTCCGCGGTGATTCCTGACTAGCTCATAATTCACCTCCTACATCCCACAGCAAGGCTGGCCCACAGTTCCTGAGGTGGGCCTCCCACCTGGCCCACCTCCCCTGCTGTCAGCCCAGGCAAAACCAAGTCCCTAGCCTCTATCTGTAGAGAGGACATGTGGCCTGGGCTGAGGACACTCCCCGCCTTTGCTGCCACCCCTCTAATCAGCCATCAGTGGAGGTCAGACCCTGTCACCCCCAGACTTAGCAACTTGTGCTGATGGAGCATCTTCCCTGGTGACCAGGGGTGAGGGGTGATTTCTGAAAGGGAGGGGCCTTCCTCACAGACCCTTGAAGCTGAGGCTGGGGTTTGGCTCCGGTGGCACAGGCTGTCGAGCCCTGGAAGACAGAGACCCTTACCCCCGTGCTGGCCTTTGTCGGGGAGTGTGGGACCCTTGACGGGAGTGAGCAGGGTAGGGGAGGAAGGGTGAAGGGAGGAGAGGCCAAGTGTGAAGGCCAGAGGAAGGGAGATCTGTGGGCCCTGGTTCCAATGGTGGTGCCACCTCTACAAACCTCCGCAGGCTCCTCCTGGGCCTTTTACCTCAGAGGTCTGATGATCCCTGAGGGCTTTTGTCCGGCAGCTGAGAGGCCAGGGAAGAAAATGCATCTTCAGCCTCTTGGCTTCTGCACCTGCCAGAGCCTGGAAGCCTCCAGAAGCAGGACACCCAGGTGACCAAGCAGCTCAGGTGAGCTGATCCGGCCAGTGTGGAGCCCGTCCCCACCTCAGTGCTCCAGGGGAGCCTGGGCTCTGGGGAAAAGGAGATGCCAGCCAGGCCTGCAGCTGTGTCCTCGAGACCCCACAGAGTCCCCAGCTCGCTCCCAGAGAGGGCCAGTGCATTTTTCCGGCTCTGCTGAGCTCCTTCAAAGATATCAGCACATGGTTAATCTTCCTTCTGTTCAGAAATGCAGGGTAATTTGCTCGAGTGGGGATTTCTGCATATTTATACTAATGTCTGTGTTTAAAGCTTATGAGACAGAGAATTGCTGAGAGATGTCCATTAGCAATATATACAGACTGCAATTATTTCTTTATGGTGTGTGGTTTGACTGCAGAATATTTTATTTCAATGGAAGTAGCAGGCTTTGCCTACTGTGTTTTCTTATGTGCCCAAAGAAATCAGTAAGAACAAAAAAGGAAAGAAAAGAGGCAAGAATAAAAGGAGTGTGACCTTTTAGGATTCTGGGAGGCTTGAATATGCTATTCCAGGAACTGCCTGCGTCCTTGGAATCTAATGCGTGCACCCAAGTGCGGGGAATTCAGTGCATTTAAGAACGTGCATGAGAACCTTCCCCAGGATGGAGGCGAAGCTCTCAATTCATTCACCCTCGATGAGCCGGGGGCGGTGGTGGGGGGAGGCGCCCTGTCAGAGACAAGCAGGAAGGGAACAAGGGGTGTCCTCAAAGGACCCCACTTCTGACCTCCAGCTCCTTTCCCCCATGTCCACCTCATGGACAGAAGCTAAGAAGGAAAGCAGGTTTTGATTTGAAACAAAATAAGCCTCAAGCTGGAGGTTCACAGACCAAGGCTTTCTGGAATCTGCTTGGAATCTGGTAGAAACCAGCGTTTTCCTGGGGTGGGGAGGAGGGAGGAAGAAGGAGCAGGACTGTTCAGAACCAATGAGCTGAAATTTCCAGCATGCAGACCAGGAGGGAAGAGCCTTGTTGGGGAGTTTCGGTTAGTGGGGGCCCAGCCGGGGAGAGTGTGGCCTGGAGGCCGGGGAACCCCTCCTCTGCAGCAGCCCCACCTGGTGCTCACCTAGCTCCACTGCAGCGCCCACCCGGCCTCTCCTGTGACTTTTCCATGTCGGTGCCCAAGAGCTTAAGGCAGACAAACGCCCAGCAGGCCTCATAGACAGATCGGACCCCCGTGTGCCCTGCAGGAACGCCTCAATTACCAGCCACTGGGAGGGAATCATTGAGCCTAAGGTGGTTCCCAAGATGCAGAAACGGATGCTGTCCTAAAGGGCTTTTTGGATAAGAAAGGCTGGACAAGCCAGGGTGGATGGATGCAGACGGATGACTTCTGGTTCTGTGCAGCAGCAAACCGGTGTTGGCTTTTTCTTGCCTCCTCCTGGGGCCCCAGGGCCTCTCGGCCCTCCTCTTCTGCCCTCACACCTCTCTGTCCTCCCAGCCGGCCCTCGGCACAGCCGGAGCATCTGGGCAGCACCAGCGGGGCCGCTGGCCGCCTCCTTCCCGTGGCGCCCTCCATCTCCTGGCCTCCCCAAAGCCAGCTTTCATCTGCCGCCTCGACTTACCCTCGGTGGGGAGGCACCATTCTTTTCTGGCCTCAAAATAGTTCCCTGAAGTCAGTGTTGACTTCTCACTGCCTTCTTGCATAGAAATCTTTTCCAAGAGGCGCCGGGGTCCAGAAGAGGGACAGATGGTCCCTTTCTTTTTATAACACGGCCAGTCTTTTGAAGTGAAGAGCTATAAACACAAGTTTTGCCTTCAGCAGATGTTCTGTGGGCACAACAAGTATCACTTTGTACTCTTCAGCAACTGTGAGCGGTGTTAGCTGGGGAGGCGACTGAAATTGGGCAGAGCATCGGTATGTATTCAGGGGCCCAGGGGCCATGGCGTGACGGGCCCCATTCGGTCTGAGCCAGAACTTGTCTTTCTGCTCAGCCAGTTACAGGTCTGTACTTCCTGGAAATGGTGTCTGCTCACCTTCACTGAGCCCAAGGACCACCCAGCCCAAGACCCACTTGTGCAGTGGCTGTTTTTAAAGGGGTGGCCCTCTACCTGTGCTCTGTGCAGCTCTCCACACTAATCCTAAGGCTGGGTCTAAAGGGTTTAAACGCTGTGGGCCAGGGCGGATGCTCTTCAAGAGATCCACGGTTCAGCTTGATCACTTTCTCCCTTGAGCCATTTACCATACGTTGTCCAGTCCCGGTGGCTGTATTGGGGTGATTCAGGCAAGAATGGTCGGTCAGACCTATCTGTTGAGTTCCCAAGGAGGTGAAGGCTGTGCTAGATGTCGGTGGGAAGCCAATTCCCAGAGCTCTACCCTGGTGGCTCCCTCGTCCACTGGTGACCGACATATGAGGTGTCAGTAACCACTTCTAAATGGATGTGCTGCTATTTGGTGGACTTCAAAAATGTCGTTCATTTAAAAGGGCATAAGCTCAATTAATAGACCTCATTAACTTCAAGGATGTATCATCTTTGCACGGAATTGTCTCTTTCATAGGATGACGGGCTCCATTAACTTTATTGCGCTGGTAATACTTTGTATAACGTGTGGGAGATGTAGCGACAGGAAGGGATCTGCTTGACTCTCAAGCTCCAGCGGCTTCTGTGGTGGCCAGTGAATGCCCTGTCTTCGGCTTCCTGAAAGGGCCCGATAATTAACTTTGGGAATTAGGTCCAGCCATCCAGTCACCCATCCATCCACACGACACTTTTGGGGATGAGGAACGAACCCAAGAATCATCAGTTTATACTGAGAAATATCAGATGCATGACTCTCGGGGACATAAGACAGCCATTGTGGGAGTTGCCCATCCTTAACCCAAACATGCCTAGTGACAATATAGGCTGCAACTGGAGGCTTCAAGCTGTGGTGTGGTGGAAAGGGGTGGGCATCAGAGGCACGCAGTTCTGATATGACTCCCTTCCCATTCTACCACTTATACTTGGGCCTTGATTATATACCCAGGCCTTGATTTTCCACCTATGAATTTGCCTCACAGGACAGCTGCAAGGATTACATAAATACAGAGTGAATAGATGATGAAAATGAAACATCCACTCCCCGCTCTGTGCCCTTCTGCAAGGCTGCATCTACCAGCGTTGCCCAGCAGCCCCCTGGAATGGCAGAGACCACGCAGCAGCGCCAGCTTTACAGCCTGGGTTGGTGTCATTACTGCAAACACCCAGGGGGAGGCCACAAGCCTACTCATTCCCTGCCTTCTGGGACGAATGACATTAAGTTAGGAATGCTGGAGTCACTGCCCACACCAAAAAACCTTGCCTCATAAATAACTGTTGGTTAGTCTAAGAAGGTAATGAATGTCTCCGTATAGAAGAAAGACCGAAAATATAGGAATTATTTTTGGATCAATGAGAATTTCTGAAAGCTGCCTGTTCAAATGGCCAGATGGTCTAAGAGCCTTCAGAATCACCACATGGCGGTCCCTAAACTTAGGGACCTGTGAGGTCCTTGGCAACAGGTTCTGGGGTTTGAGCAAGAGTAAGGCATCCTGGGCATGTGAACTGGGCCACTGTTTTGGTTCTCGAAGGTGCTCTGGACTCTAATGGACAAGTGTGGCTGACCGCTAAAGGCGTTCATGCTTCTAGGAAGGAGCTGGGCTCTTTAAATGGGCCTCAACTTACTGAAATAACCACAGTGTATCAGCAGTTTTGAAAGCCCCCAAGTTAAAAAACAACAACAAAAACCACCTAATATTTGTAGAGACCTGGAGGGCGGGACTCTGCTCAGGGGAGCACTAAGCAGGCATTTCCAGGACAAGCCCCCAGCCACGGGGGTGATGGGGTGAGGGCCCGGAGCCCGAGTTACAGAGCTTCCCCCTGTCATGCTTCTCTCTCCTTGCTGGACAGCGTCTCCTCCCCGTCACTCCCAGGGCCAACATGGACCTTGCCCCTGTGGTGCCATTATGACGTGGCCCCCCTTTAAGTGTGTGGGTGTCTTGTTCCTCCTCTTCCTCCCATTCAGGCCTGGTGGAGCTGCCGGTGAGCACAGCATTCCTGTGGCCCGTGCCGCTTTGATCACAGTGGCCTGGCAGTGTGTGTCCCCTGGGCAGGGCCTGGAGAGGCATGGTGATCAGGCCAAGTGCAGCCAAGGCAGACACTGGGCCTGTCTCTATGTGGTGTTCAGTCTGCAGGGAGAGAGAAGGTTCCAGGAAGAAGAACTCCTAGCAGCAGATGATCCTAGAGGATGGGGGAGGTTTCACAGGGAATTTGCTAGAGGCAGTTTTTTGCGATACCTCAGTGACACCTCTGAACCTCAGTTTCCCCACTTGTAACATGAGGGGGGCAGGTCTCTAAATGAGCTTTAAGGTAATGGCCTACTCTGAAATTCACTATCGTGGTGGAGGAGGGAGGGGAGGGGTGGAAGGGAGGGTATGGAGTTGTTGGGAGAGCACAGCTGGGAGGTGGGGCTGCGGTGGGCTGGGCTGAGATACATCTAACACCTAGGCACCAAAGGAAATAAGTTTGAAAACTCGGTGGAAAGGTTAACTTGCTGCTGTGGCCAAGACTGGGGGCAAAAGGGTGCAGGAATAAAGGGGTGTTCAGAGGAATGACCAACAATCCCGAGCCTGATGAGAAAGAGGAGGGACGAGACCCCAAAGGACCAGTGGAGTGGACAGTGGGACTTTTGTGAGATTGTTTTCTTTTCTCTTAATTTGGAAGTTGGAGTGTGTGTGTGTGCCTGTGTGTGTATGAGTGTGTGTTTTATACAAATAAGTCATGATCGTTACAGAAATGTTAGACTATCTGCAGTGTGATGCTCAGGACCAAGGGGGTGACTGTCCCCTGTCGCCTGGTGTCCCTTTAAGAGGTCCTTTGACAAGCTGGAGCATGACCAGGGAGGACCCCAGCATGGTAAAGGACTGAAGGGCCCATAGGATGAACTGCTGAGGTCACTGGAGATATTTGTAGAAAAGGAAATTCTGCCACCATCACAAATCTGAAGGGCTGTCATGTAGAACAGGGGCCAGCTTTGCTCTGAGGGCCCCAGAGGGTAGGACCATGGAAATTACAGGAAGACAGCTCTTGATCATTTAACAGAATAAACTATCTAGCTGTGGGTGGCCGCTGCTTAGTCCCCAGTGGTGGAGGGCAGATTCCTGCTTCCACTAGATGGCTCTGAGATCCCTCCCAGCATGGAGGTTCTATGGAATTAAAAAGTTAACCCCAAATGTGGATGATTCTAATAATGGAAAATAGAGACAGTGCTCACTTAACAGGGAATAGGTGAGCAGCTTGAAGCTAAACTGGTAAAAATGATGATAGTAAGCTTATGAAGAGGTTCAGATAACTATAAACCATAGAAAATATCCATAGTTACATTGTAACTATCTAGTAACTGTGCTGTGGTAAGGGGCTACCCTTTCCATTTGCCAACAAGACTGACACATAGCCTGTTACAGACTGAATTGTGTCCCTCACACCCAAATTGCTATGTTGAAGGCCTAATCCCCAATGTGACTGTATTTAGAGATAAGGCCTTTAAGGAGGTAATGAAGGTTAAATGAGGGCACAGGGATGGGAATCATCCATTACAACCTTATAAGAAGAGATTCCAGGAGCCCACGCACACAGGAAAGGCCACATGCATACACAGTGAGAAGACGGCCATCTACAAGCCAAGGAGAGAGGCCTCACTGGAAACTAACCTGCTGGCACCCTGACCTTGGACTTTCAGCCTTCAGAACTGTGAGAAAATTAATTTCTGTTGTTTAAGCCACCCAGTCTGCAGTATTCGGTTATGGCAGCCTGAGCTGAGTAATATATAGCCCATGAAATTGGTCCTGCAGAAGGTGGTAAAAAACTAAAATGTATTTGCCTGGGACGTGTGTAGACCTGGGTCTGAGACACTGAGCCAGTGCAACATTGAGAGGTCTCTTGGGAGAAGGGAAGAAAAGGCATTGAGAGGCCAGTGGGCAAAACCAGACAGTTCACGGCACTGTGCTTGGGCATCCAAAAGGCTGCAGGGAGACCTAGAAAGTGAAGAAGAACATTTTCTTGGTGCTGCACCGAAAACGCTTGGGCTTCCCTCTAAGATGTATATCTTTAAAGAGAGGTACACTGAGAAAACAGGCAATGACAACAATTTCAGTCGATGGCAACTTTTTGGCCATTGTTTTCGTCAAGCAATTTACACAATGCTGTGTGTTCCTTACCTACTGTGCTTGCATTATTTTTACCTTTTACGTTTTTAGAATAGTAAGTGTGCTCCTGAATGGAATGCAGTTTCAACCGAATGGTCTGAGTCAGGTTTGGGCCACGGTGTCCTGGTTTGGTGTACTGTTACCTCCCCATCCCTCAGGGACAGGAGCAGATGCGTCACACCTGCCCAGCTCTCCTTCTCTCAAAACTCGTCCCCAGCCTCGAAAACTGAAAAGCCCTAGGGGTCAGCCCAATGGGACATGACTTTCCTAGCAAGACGGCACATGCTGGCTGTTTGAATAGTGATCAGGCAACAGGAAACTCACCATTAATGTCTGTTATGATAGGAGAGAGAAAGGTTTACCAAGACTTCCTGGGCCCTGGGTGTGCACCGATTCCCCAGTTGGGGGTTAATGGCCCCCAAGCGCTTCCTTCCCAGATGAAAGCCCCTGAAGACCAAGGGGTCTTCACCTTGTAAGACCAGAATGGCCTTGGGGACTGAGGAAATGGACTCTCGCCCAAGATCCCGGATCCTTACAGCGCCATCACTGACAGGGGTGTGGGGGGGCTAAAGAGAACAGCCAGGCAGCCCGAGGAAAGCCCAGGCTGTCTGGACTTTATATGTCAAGGGTTCAGAGAATGGACTTCACAGGCATAAATCAGTATAAACCACAAGCTCAACCTGTCTCCGATCAGGACGAGCCCTGAGAACCATTTGAATAGAAGCGTGTGCGTGTAACTCTATGGTAGAGAAGTCACAAGTCTGGGTCCCTGGCACTTATCTCAAACATTCTTCCTAAGGTCTTGCATTTGCAGCACTACCTGCCTTCTGCTTGTCTCCTCTGCATCATTCTAACTGCCTCTAGAGGCCCGGTCCACACTGGCCTCTCTTTTCCAGCCCCTTAGCTCTTATTACTGCCCCCTGCCCAACGGCCCCCTCCAGTGGAGTTCGGGTTCCTCCAGGGAGACCTCCATCCCTCCCAGGACTCGGCGTGGTGTCTGGAACACTGCGGGCGTCACCACAGGGCCTCACCTTCAGTAGGAGCTGAGATCTGTATGGGGCATGCAACTGGCACCCTGCCTCACATCTTTTGCCTGGGAGAAGCCAAGTGTGGACTCTGCACACAGTAGGTGCCTAATACTACACATCAGTTGCTCAATAAATGCCTGGTGGTGCAGCACGGAGGGCGGTAACATGGCTCAAGCCTGTCAGTGGCTTCTGACTGTCAGTGGTCTAGAACTTCGTGGTCATCCCTGCTGGCGTCTGCTTGGGCCACCACTCCTGAGAGAACACAGGGCTTGGGACCAGGGCTGCTGGCTTCCTGCTGTGGGTCAGCACCATTTCCTGAAACCTCTGGAAAGGAAATGTTCCCTCCCTTTGCTCCCATTTGAAGAGCCCCCTCATTGCAGTCAGCATCTGGACTCCTCTGGCCCTGCCTGTCAGACAGTTAGGGCCGGAGTGGGATTTCTGACCTGGAAGTTGCTCAGCGGAGATTTGGGGCTGAAAGCCCCTGTGCCCCGCCCAGCTCAGTGGGGAGAGGGGACAGGGAGCCTCTCTCTGCCTGAGCGCTGTTGAGCAGTGGGGTCCAGAGAGGGACATACACAGGCTGGGGCTCACGGGCCACTTCCTGCTCCAGGCATGACACGATCTCTGGGTGGTCTAGCTGCTTTGCTGCATCTTTCCGCTTGCCTGGTTCATTCATTGTCAAATGATCTGTTAACAAAACCGTTAAGCCCTGGATAACCCTCCAATTAATGATGAACAAACCCCTCGAGGACAGAGCCCTGTGAAGGGAAGGAGAGCCTTCCAAGGCAGGCTGGGGGCAGGGACCATCCACGAGAGGAGGGAAGACCTCGTGTAGACGGACTTTCAAATTCCATAGGCTCCAGGACACCTATTTCCTGGGGGAGAGTGTGTGTGTTGGCTTGGGGGCTGGAAAGGGGAAAGTTAGGGTGATGGTGGGACTGAGGGTTTGGTTCCAGATCTGTGTTGAGTGTTATGTCAGCCAGATCTGGGAGATTATTTTGAACAATGTTGCTTTAAAAATAACAGAGATCCTGAGCCACAGGGGCTTCAGACAGTATTCACCATCCCCCCAAACCCCAGGATCCAGGATTCTTTAGAATTTACAGTAATGGTACTAATAACAATAGCTAACATTATGGTGAGCACACTATGTGCCAGGCACTGTGTTAAGACTTTACATACATTATTAAATCCTTAAAGCACATCTAAGAAGATGGCACTATTATTATCTCTATGTTACGGATAACTTGGAGGCTTAGCGATACCAGGTTTCTAGCCAAGTTCATTGGGTTAGTGGGTAGTGGAGTTTCAATTCTACCCAAGCAGTCTGGTGCAGAACCTGGGCTCCTGGCCCCTTTCCATGCTTCCAGCCACATGCTCCTAACCCCCTCTTCACCTGCAGCCTTGGTTGGTTGGTCTGCATGAGTGACCTAATTCTATTTGTCCCATCTATGGATATGGCCATGGAGGAGGACCCCTGCAATATCCTTGGCACCCCAATATCAAGCTGAATGTCAAAGGATGCTGAGAGCCCCTGTGGGTAGTTAGGAGGAGCCCTCCCCAGACAAATAGCTCCTGGAATTAGGGGGAAGTTCCCAGAAATGGGCTGGTTCCTTCTGGCTGTGATGGTGATGGTGGAGGATTGTAAAATGTTGTGATGAGAGAAGGCAATTTTCTTTTGTACAAAGTGGACCTCCGGGAACTAGGTATTTCGAACATCATGAGGTTAACGCAATCTCCTAAGACTCTGGAAGGCAAACTGGTTTTTGGCTTTTTCACATTACCCTGGGCCCCTAAAGGGCCATGGACACTGAAAGATGGTTCTGGTACCAGGAATGCAAATAATCATAGCAAATACTTTTATAGTAATTACAAAGTACTAGGCATTCTTCTAAGGGCTTTATGTCCAATAACTCGCTTAATCCTCACAACAGTAAGAAGCAGATTCTATTGTTATCCCCTTGGTATAGGTGAGGAAACTGAAGCAGAGTTTTAGATCCCATATGCTCAGGGGTAAGTATTTTGGTGGAGGTGCTTGGCTACAGGAGGAACTTTGAAATAGATGGACTTCTGTTCCCAGAAGCATGGGACAGGTATTAGGGGGGTGACCATGAAGCTGCAGAATGAAGTCTCACACGGACTTTTCTATATGCCCGGACCCTCAAGTACTAACCTGCTTTCACCACACAAAGGGAGGAGGTGGCTGGAGAGAAGTCACGGAACCTCGCGGGATAATTCCCAGCCCAGTGCCCTGTGCCTTCATTCCCAAACTCTTCTTGAGCATCCTTTAGTGCCAGGCACTGGCTTGGATACTGGGGGTGGAATGGGATGGAGTCTGTGCCTGCCCGCAACCCAGAGGCTCGCAGTCTAGTTGGGAGAATGGGCCAGGCAAACTGTATTGCAGGCGCTCAGCCAAGGCCCAGAACACAGCTGGACAGGAGAGAACCCAGGCTGTGGAGTGGCTACAGGGCAGCCTGCAAGCAGAAGGGTAAGAGCTGAAGTGGGGTGGCAGGCAGGAGCCGGATCCTGAAGCGCCATGTCAAGGGCTGGGCTCTGTCCTGAGAGCAGTGGGGCTGTTGGAGTCATTCACTGGGAGTGACCGGACCAAACCTGCGTTTTGGAAAGATCACTCTGGCTGCATCATGGACTCTGGATGGGAGGGGTTGTACTGTGGGTCTGGTGATGCAGGCCTGGAGTGATGGCGGCCTGAAAGGAGGCGTGGGGTGGGGATGGAAAGGAGAGGACCATCCAGGGAGGCAGAAGCAAAGGCGTTTCCAGACTCACTGCATACGGGCATGAGGACAACCACAGGCTTTGACTCTGGACTCCTGCCTGGATTCATGGTGTCATTTCTGAGACAGAGACACAGGGAGAGCTCTGTGGCAAGATGATTTCAGTCTGGACATTTTGTGTCTCTGGGCGAACCAGGTGTGGGCAAACAGCGTTATCATGCATCCCCAGCTTCTTCCAGAATGTTTATTGAGGGAGCAGTGTGCCCTGGCATGTCAGAGCTGGTGCAGGGCGAGGTGAGATCTGTGCTGGGTGCCAGGGCTGGGGGGGAGCAGTCCTGAATCCCCCAGCCAGGAAGGCGACTCATCCCACTCCCTTTTAGGGATGGGGACGAGGCATTCGCATTAAGCAGCTTGACCAGTGGCTGCCAGCCCTGTGAACACACTCGGGCTTCTTCCGTCTCCTCTGCACTGGGGAGGGGCCCCTGCTTTCTGCCCCTCCACCAGCTTCTCTCTCTGCTGAACTCCCCGGACCTGGGGCTTGTGTTGGCAGGAATAACTGCTTTGATGTCAAGTGGGTATAGTGCCATGTACGGTCAAGCCCACGATCTCATTCAATGCTCCTCTATGCCCGATGATGGTGGTACTGTCATCACATTTTCAAGATGATGAAAGGAAGGCTCAGAGAGGTCACAAGACTTGCCCCAGTCACACAGCTGTTCACTCTGTCTCAAAGTATCTTTACCAGATCCTGTCTTTACCACTTGTGGAGGCCAGGGCAGCTGCTGTACAAGCAGAAGGTGGCGTGAGGACAGACAGAGTTCCGCAGGGTGGAGGTCCAGGGGCAAGGGTGGGATAGGAGGAAATGCAAAACCCACTGGGAGGGGCTACACACACCCCACCGCATGACTCCCCAGCCCTGAGAATCCTCGTGGTCCCTCACCCTGGGCCTGTGAAATCTAAAGTCAAAAGAGACAAGCCTCTTCACTTCTGGTCAACTTGGACTTTGCTTTTCGGTCCTGAAGCAAGAGGGAGCAGGTGCATCCTGGCTTCTCTCTCCCTGACATGCAGGTGAAAATATAATAGCCTTTCTGCAGCTCACCACTAGGCCTAGTGTCTGGGGCTTGAGAGGGTCTCTGGCCACCCTCCTGGCCACCAAAAATCCTTTGTGGAAGAAGGTAGGGGCTAGAAAGAATGACATCAACAGCCTGCACCTCTGCTGTGACACACACAGCTGGGCTCATGTGGTACCAGTGCAGTGACACTGGACTTCGACGGCTCACGAGGTCTGATGCTGGCCACCAGCTCCGCCCGTGGATTAGCTCAGGGGTTCCAACGCAACAAGACCAACGGCTCAGGTATTTTGTAACAGGATTCAAGCGGAACTAAATCTTTGTTCCCCTCTTATCACTTTGTACACATAAAATCTATTTTAATCAGCTTTCAACATATAATCTAAAAAAAAAAAGAAAGGAAATCCTACAGATTCCTCCCACACCCCCAAACTGTTCTTCGAGAAAGGAAGGTTTATCTTGTAAGTTTCTTAAGAAAAATCTGTATGTGCTCATTGTATTGAAATAACACTCATTACAGCGAGCTGCATGCAAGCCGGCTTCTCTAGTCAAAGGTGAGAGACAATTGCTTGACCTATTGCAAATCAAAAAGCATTTCCACACCACCTTTATTTTTCAACTGGTTAAGTTTTAAATGAAAGCTCCAGCGCCCTTTCTTGGTAAGGCAGACTAACAGAGCCCCAACTGAAATTTCAGCTCAGTCAATGGGAAGATAATTACAAGAAACAAAATGTGAAGTTTAAAATCAGGGCACTAATGAAGTCTAAAAATACCAGGGGCCCATCCTTCTGGCTGGCAAGACCTTTTCTTCATGGAGGGGATCTCTTCATAATTACTCAGCCCCGCGAGAGGCCAGGTTGTCATGTCAAACAATAGTACGAAAAATCACGGGACTTTAATGAGCTAGATCTCAAGGAGTTCTATGGTGGATCTTATTATAATGCTGGGCAAGCTTTCAAACAGAGAACAGGGGAAAAGGAAAGTTCTTTTTTTTTTAAGTAGAGCTCTGACTAGTGTTGATGCTCTCACGCAGGGCCTCCTGGTTCCCATCGGAGCCAGCTGCCCGTCATTTAGGAGTGTGAAATCAATTGGGCTTCGGAGATGTAAAATCCCTAGGGGCAAAATTAAAAGTGACCCAAATCCAAACCCACGTGGTCTTGTCAGGAAGATGAGTCTCACATAGCAAGTTTCAAAGGTTTGGTTTCAAAATTCAGGTTTCTTATTTAAAAAAATATGCAGTTGTTTGACATTAGATCTGACAGACAAATTATAGCTTTAGCAATAAAGGCTTTTAAGATTAGAAATGAAAGGAGAAATTACCTAAAAAAAAAAAAAAAAAAAGAAAGAAAAAACCCACCCAGGCTTGAGTTGGGAGGCATTTGTGTGTGCATGCTTCATTGTCTTTCTTCACCGCAAATATAAGGGGATAAATCAGCTGATGAGGGCCATAAGTAGAGAAGCAAGTTCAATGTAATTTCCGGGGAAACAACCAGCTCACCGGAAACCTATGAAAATCAGCATGATGGATGGGTCACTGGGTCACCGGCTGGAGCTGGGGGAATCCAGCTAGGTCACCGGAAGGCGGGGCTGTGAACACTTTCTAGGTCCACACCATCCCTGGCCCTCACCTGGTGCTGAATATACACCATAGGGGCTGGAAGAGCACACCCCACCAGGGGCCCCCTCTTTACACCCCTCCTGTGTGTGTGGGCTCAGGCCCGCGATAGAGGATGGTTCACGCCGTCTGATGATGTTACAGGTGCAGCTCTGTAAGGGCCTGCAGGCCCAGCGCCAACAGGGGCGCAGCAGGGACCTGCCTCTACCACCTATATCTTCTTGATCTTAGGGACCCAGATGCTTAACAGCGATCAGATGTGCCGACGCCTGGCAGCTTCCAGGAGGTGGATCCCAGCTCTGTGCTAAGCCCTAAACCAGGGAGCAGCCCCGGCTGGGCCAGTTGCCTTTTTACACAGAACAACTCCTTTTCCTAGGTGCATGCCTGACATTGGCAAGTAAGCAAGACCTTTGCTCAGTCCTAGGAGGCCCCCTGGGATGGGGTGGGGAGAGGGAGGCCCACCCAGTGCCTCAGGCTTTGGCACAGCCTTAGGAGCAGGCGGGACACCTAGCGCCCAGTGTGTCAGAGTTGGCGGCATATAAACTGGGAGTGAGTTTTTGTTTAAAGGGAGAGGGAGCCTAGCCAAAACAATTCAAACAAACAAAAAAAGTCAATTTAGTCAATTAAAAAAAAAAGATCTTAAAGCAAGAGTTTACCAAAATGTAGATGTAATTTTCTATAATTTTGTCACTTAAAACTAGTGTTGATTTCCAAAACAAAGGCAGTCAGGGGCACAACCAGATTGGGAATTAAACCCAACAGAGACCTAGACATGGCTTTGGTGGTGCTGGGACGCTTGACAAGGCCTGGAAGTTGCTCGAAGGGATAAAGATAGAGAGCAGGCTGGACGAGCATGGCTGGTTGGAGTCCATGCTCTGCTAAGACTCTGCTTTGCAGGTGTCCCCACCCCCCAACTCTGCCATCTCAAGTGGTTGTAAGTAGGGAGGCTGAGAAGTCACGCCCGAGATCCACACCTCCTAGACCATCTACTCCCCTTTCAGAGGAGGCCTGGATGCCCAGCAGGGCAGGCCCCCCGTTAAGTATCCTCTTGCCCGCACCCAGATCCAGGGCTCGCTGGCCCTCCTCTCCAGTCAGCAGGAGGAGAGGCCCGGCTGACTGGACCTGGAGGGGATAGACAAGCCTGGGGCAGATAAGCCCCACCAGCCTCAGCTGCGGCCCCCAGCCCTCCCGCTCCCTTCCTCATTCCAGCTGGCCAGGTCCCTTAGACAGTCGTCAGGAGTGAGGCTGGTTTGCTGACGCCCTTTGCACTGACCCTCCGGCCGGCGCCCAAACTAAAACCACATCCTGGTGTCCTCCCTCCCCTGGCTCTGTTCTCGAATATCTGCCTTGGAGCTCCCCTGAATGACAACTGCCCTGGGCTCGGCGAAGAGGGGTTAAATGAAGGCCAAGGCTGGAGGTGCTCTTTCTTGGGGCCTCATAGAGCCACCCATGGGACCTCACAGAGCCAACATTCAGCTGGCTCAGGATGGTCTGGGCGTGGCTCCTGGGCCTCAACTCATGCCCCTGAGCTGCTCTCACCCGACGGCACGGCAGTAGATGTTTTCCGGAGTGGGGACGGGGAGCACAGACAGTTCATGTTCTGACTGTCCTCGTGAGTGGAAATGGAGAAGGCCCCCAAAGGGACTGATTTAAGGGAGCCCTAAGAGGAGCCGAGGATGCCTGTCCATTCTGCACGTGGCCTGGCCTTGGGTCAGAGGGGAGAACGGCCCAGGGCTCGGGCTGAAGGCGGAAGGCCCTGGACTTTGCAGGCTCTCCCCTCCCCTCCGCTCCCTACGCACTCACGTTTCCCCGCCTTCCTTGTCCTGCCCTCCACCTTCCCCTCCGCCTCCTTGGTCTGAGGCCAGGCTGCCCTTGGCAGGGAGCCTGGATGAAACCAGTGAGAGACTGCTGGACAGCACGGAAGCCAGGAACCAGACTCCTGTCCGCGCCGTGGCAGTGACCATACAGGGAAGCACAGGTGCGGGCACGCAGGAGCGTGTGGGCAGCAGGACTTACCTTTGGGGTGCCCGGGGTCGGTGAACTCATACTTCCCCACGCCAATGGTCCGTAGCATCTGCAGCCCGTGGGCCGAGTCTGACGTGGGGGGCCCATTGGTGGTAGGGGCACCGCTGGGGAGAGTGGCAGACGGCTGGGCCGGCGGTGGTGGAGGCAGCAGGGGCCCTGCCATGTGGCCATTGCCCACAGTGGTGGGTCCTGGGCGGGCCACCTGCCCGACGCCGGGCAGCGTGGAAACAGCCAGGGGCTGCGGGCTGGCATACAGGGCCTGGGCGGGCATGTTGACCACCACGCTGCTCAGTGGCTGAGAGGGTGGCTGTGGGAGTGAGTAGTGGCCTGGCATCAGCGGGAGCTGGGGCCCCACGTGGGGAGGCAGTGAAGGGGTCACCCCAATGACTGGCGCCTGGACGTTCACAGCCGGGCTGAAGGTGGGAGGCTGGGCCACTCCGTAGGAGTGTGTGATCAGGGCAGACTGGCTCCCGGCGGCCACCGTGGTCACCCACGGCCCTGTGCCTGCAAGGGAGATGGAAGAAATGTCACCTGCCAGTTACATCTTCACTCAACAAACACCGACTGCCCCCGGCCCTGGGCTGAGTGCCGGCGTCACAGAGGTGAACAAGAGGCCTGTGTCCGGGAGCTCACGGACTAAGAATCCGTGGTTACAGTGGCACAAAATAAGTGCTTTAGGAGTAGATAAACATGGCTGTGGGGTCTCAGAGGGGGGAGCATAACCTGCCAGGGAGAGGCTGAGAAGCAGCAAAGTACAGAGGAGAAAGTGGAGACCTTCCAAGAGACCTGGTTTCACATCTGGCTCTGCCACTTACTACCTAAGAGCCTTAGGCAGGTCGCTTATCATCTTTGAGACTCATTCTTTCTATCTGTCAAATGGAACTAGCAACACCCACCTCATAGGTCTCCCGGGAAGAACTGAATGATGAAGATGTATTTGACAAAAACTCCCCAAATTAGCAGAATGTCTGGCATGCGTTACATGTTCCATAGATGTGGGTGTTTTTCCTTCCTTTCTGGAGGAGCGCTGTCTGAGAAAGGTGGGGAGAAATCTGGATTGTGAAGATAGTAGGTGTTTGCTGGGCAAAAGGAGAGGGCCAGAGCCTGGAGCCCTGCAAAGGTTCTGTGGGGGAGGAAGGGAGAGCCAGGGGTGGGGGCAGTGGGGGGTGGCGGGCCGGAGCTGCTCTCAAGGCCTTGCTGGGGGCCAGGGTTTGTCCTAAGCAACCTCTGCATGGCCAGCCCTGGGGGAGACAAGAGAAGTCCATATTGGCTGAACAAAGGGGTCAGTCACACCTCCTGAGACCCCAGTTTAAGATGCAAAGCCAGCTGTGCCCAGATCAGGCAGAGCATGGCCCTCTGAGCTCAGCTGACATGGAGGTGACCCAAGTGGGCTTGTGAGTGAAGCTGGAAGATGCTGTGACTGGGAAGGTCAATCTGGGTCACCTCTGATGAATAAGTCTGGGTCTAGGACTCTGTCTTCTGAAGGCCACCTTGGTTGTCATGATGCCTGGAGCGGGGGCAGAGTCTGAGGAAGGAGAGTGGGAACCAAGGGGTACTCAGGGCCACCAGCTCCAGAGGCTAGAAGATGGGGCCTGGAGCTCTCTCATAGAAGTACAATTTCGAGGCAGGGCAGGAGCCAAGATGGTGGGGTGACTCCCTAACCACCAGTGGGTACTGTCTCTGAGGAGTTGTCCAAAGGGGGAGCCACTTGGCATGGTGGTGGACAGCCAGGCTTGGCTTGGCATTTTAGTCCCGGGTGTTCCCTCACTAGCTGAGGGACCTTAGGGCAAAGCCTTCCCCGAGTAGTTTCCTCATCTGCAGTGGGACAATAATGCCAACTTCGTAGTGTTGCTGTGAGCAGTGAGATGACACACAGAACAAGGCACGTAATAAACGTGCCACAAATAGTTTTGGTTTCGATTATGAGAGAGGCTGGAGAAAACTAGAAGCCTACAAATGTCCGTGAAGCAGTGCCAGCAAAATTATAGAACTGGCTGCTAAGGGGGATTGTCCCCAAGCCTGAAGAATAGGGGGTGGCATCAGTGTGAGCTAGCCTGGTGTCTTAAGCACAAGGCATGCCACCTGAAGCTCAGTCCTCTGCAGGATTGGCCAGGGAGCCTGGAAAAATGCATTAGAACTTCAGAGTACAGCTGGCGAGCTCTCAGAGAGCTCTGAGGTGAACATATAGAGAGGTAGGGCCACAGAGGTGATTGATTCGTGAGCCAGGGAATGGCCCAGAGGATGCTGGAGACATAAAGGGAGGTCTCTAGTGATACGCTCACCATTTTTTATCAATGATTTGGATGACAATATGGAAGACATATGACCAAGTCTGCAGGAGACATCATATTGGGAACGTTGGGTAAAGGTCAGTAATAAAAGCAGGCATCTAAAAGATGCTGAGTCATACAGGAAGATATTGACAAGGTCTTGCCCTTGGGTCCCCACACCCAGCTGCTTAAGCCAGATTGTGAGGAGATGGACAGGGGTCAGAGTAGCCACCTTGACAGTCTTGGGGTCTTACTGTTGAGACAGCATGCGATGTGGCTACCAGCAGAGCAGAAGTGATGGGAGGCTGCAGTGATCAAGGTAGAGGGGCTGAATGAAGGAGGTGCTACAGACCACTCGTGGGTTGTTCGTTTTGGGTTCTGGGCACTGAAGGATGCAGGAAGAGGAACAATTCCCAAGAAGGTAAAGGGACTGGAAGCCATGGGCTGAAGTCTTGGGGTGTTTGTCCTGCAGAAGACTTGGAGAGGGGATGAGCAGGGGTCTTCAGATATCTGTGGTGTGGATGGCCAAGCCCACGTGTTCTATGTATCCCAAGGGGAGGTCTGGGATCCAAGGGAGATAGCAGGGAAGGTTTTTGTTATGGTCAGAGCCATGTAAGAAGGCCTCCGGTGCTGTAGAAGGTAGTAAACCCCCAGTCCCCGGGGCGGGGGAGCTTCTCAGTTCTTATGTAACTGTTGGCAAGGCAAGACCTCACTGGAACGGGTGATTTTGGAAATTTATGAATCAGAGTACTGAGGTTTAGGAATGACTAACTATTCAAAATAACTCGAAGCAGATTCAGAGTCACCCCTATAATGTCACTCTCACTCCCTTGTCCTTCCAGATATTTTCTTGAGAAAGGGGTAGGGACACAGTTACTGCCCAGGGAATTACACACAGTCATGCCCCACTGCCCCACCCCCGTCCCCCTGCCCCCAATGCAGCCTGAGTTCTGGGCTGCTGCAGGCCGTGGGTCAGGACCTGCTGAGCAGCTGGGGCACCGAGGACGTCTCAGACACTTCTCCCCCTCCCCTCCAGCTCCCAGTGTAGGTGGCTCTGTCTGCCCTGTAGTACACACCTGGATTGTCGCTCTCCCTCATCTGTTTGGAGGGCGGCTCATCAGTGTCCCAAGGCGTGGACTGATTGATGGGCGTCTGCCCCCACCGGATGCTGGTCGTGAGTCCCTGGGACTGATTGTCTGCTTTGGAGATGCCGGAGGCCTGGGGAGAAGCAGAGCAGGAGGGTGAGCACAGCCTGGCCACGGTCCTGCCCTGGCGCCCATCCCCCACAGTACTCCTGCTGCCTGAGCCACAGGGCCAGAGGCAGAGACCTGGCCCTGCACCCAGTACCACGGGAGAATTGCAGGGCGTTTTGGTGCAGCAGCAGCAGCCGTGGCCTCGGCTAGAATCCTGCCTCCAGGGACACCCAACGTAACCCGGTGCCTCCTCCACCACCCGCTCTCCCTGAGCCATCAAAACGGAACGAGCGCTCTGTGCTATGAGAAATGACATCCCCCCAGTCCTTGGGTCATTAATAAGCTGCAACAATATGTGCGGGCATGTGCTGAGCACCAACTGTATACTCAGCCAAGGCCCAGTACCACCATGTGCCCAGCCCTTTGACATGTGAGACGACGGCTCTCCAAAGCATTACCGTCGGGCCCCATCCTGCTTCCACACCAGCTTCCGAGGCCCCAGACTTCCCACTCCACAGAGGAGGCATGGGAGGGGGTGGACTGTGGCCCCTGGGAGGACAGCGCAGGTCCTGCTGCAGGGCTGGAAGGCAGGGAGCATCTTCACTGGGACCTTCGGCTCCTCCCTGCAGGGAGCAGGCAGGCTCTCTGCTCCAGGATCTCACTTGCTCATTTAGATATTCAATGAGAAAACAAACCTCAGGGCGAAAACAAACATTAGGACAGCACTGGTCTCCCTGAGCTACCACCTTACCATGGAATATTATATAGGCAATAAAAATCATGTTTACTGGGCTTCCCTCGTGGCATAGTGGTTAAGAATCTGCCTGCCAATGCAGGGGACACGGGTTCGAGCCCTGGTCTGGAAAGATCCCACATCACACGGAGCAACTAAGCCCATGCGCCACAACTACTGAGCCTGTGCGCCTAGAGCCCATGAGCCACAACTACTGAGCCTATGTGCCTAGAGCCTGTGCTCCGCAACAAGAGAAGCCACCTCAGTGAGAAGCCCGCGCACCACAAAGAAGAGTAACCCCCGCTCACCGCAACTAGAGAAAAACCTGCGCGCAGCAACGAAGACCCAATGCAGCCAAAAGTAAAATAAATAAATTTTTTTTAAAAAGTCTTTGGAGATTAAGACTTGTTTAAAGAAAAAAATCACGTTTACTAAGAATTCCTAATGAGGTGAAAAAATGCTTACACTATAATGTTAAATGAGAAAAGCAGGACATAAAATGACACTCATATGAACTTATCATGTAAAATAATATGTGCAGAAAGGAAAAATTCCAAAATATTAGCAGGAATGTCATTCTTGGGTGAAGGGATTAAGGGAAACTTTTATTCTTTTTGTCTATACTTCTCTGTATTTGCCAAATTTTCTACTGTGGCCATTACCATTATTTATAACTTTATCATATTTATAATAAGCAAAAAAAAAAAAAATCCCCAAAACACATTGGAGGGCCTGGTACTGGGATAACTGGGATGTGAGGGGGTGAGAGTCTCAAGAGAGATGGTTCCAGGAGCAGTGACCACAGCTTGCAGGAGTGTAGCCAGAGCCCAACCAGGTTTGGGGACAGTCACAGAAGGGCAAAGGAGCCTCCAGGGTCATCTGCAGGCCTCTCTCAGGTGAGGCCACAGTGCTCTTGCCTCCTATTGGAAGCTAAGTCAGTGACCCAGCTGGTGGGGGGCAGCGCCCCTTTCTGGGCATCTCTGAGCAGCGGGATTCTCCTTACCGGGCTGGCTGGAGAGTACTGGCAGGCGGGAGGGGGTATGGACTTACTGGGGCTTTGATGCCTTACGCAGATGACAAACAGTGCCTGCATCAGGGCCTGCTGGGAGAAGCAGGAGCGCATCCTATTAGGACCATAAGCTGTGCTGAGCTAATTGCATTAGGCTGTACTTTATCTCCGGCCTGCATTTCAGACGCTTCGCTTCTGTGAACAGCGCAGGAAACAAAGGAAAAGAGTCAATCTCCTGAGGAAAGAACAATTCTGCGGACAAGCTTCCTTATCAGAGGCCTCTGCCCTGCTTCCGTCTGTGGGACAGATGAGACAGGGTAGGCGGGGAGGCTGGGGATTTAGCCACACTCACCAACAGTCTTAGGGAACTTAGGAAACAAAAGCGTGGCTTGTACAGCGTTCTCTAAATAGACAGCTTTCCAGGGTGCCCTGCCTGCAGCCCCCTCTGTATTCCCAGGCCCTTGGGGAGCTGGTGGGTCAGAGGTGCAGAGGTTGCTTTTCCCACAATAAGAGGCATCCGGGGGGAAGAAGCCAGTGTGATGTCCCATTCGGGGCCCTGTTTTGGGGTGAAGTTTGAATGGGGAGACCCCGGCCTCCTTATCCCTTCTGCTAGTAGGGGGTGCTGCAGCCCCCTCTCTGCAGCCTGGAATTCCCGGAGGCCTCCCAGGCCAGAGGCAGGTTTGGTTTTCTGGGTCCTCCTGCAGTTGCCCTTTGGCCTGGCTGAATCAGCACCCAGGCCTGGTAACCTGACAGGGTGGGGAAGGGCTCCGTGAACTTGGAGGCCCTGGGCCTGGTCCTTAGAGCCGCCGCTGCCACCAGAAGGGGTGGTCGGGGTCTCCTGCTTGAGAGAAGGTAATCAGACTCTAGAACTTCAGGCGTTCGGGGTTTTGCCCTAAAATTGGAGGAGTCTCTGAACTTGAAAAACTGCACGCTTTTCCTCAGGCCCTTGATTCTAAAACACTCCTGCCAGCTCGCTCACTTGCGCCTTTGCTGGTCAGGGGGTTTGCTCTTCAGTAAACTGGGCCCCTGCTCTGTGGCCGGCCCTGCCCAAACTGGGCCCCCTGGGCTGGGGACGGGCAGTCACTGAGACTCAGCCCTGCCCTCGAGGGGCTTCTCCCAGCTATGAGTCACACGCCAGAAGGAAGCTGGGGGTGCAGGGGGCCCAGGGGGTACTGGGGCGGGCCCAGGGCTCCGGGGTGATTGAGCTGTAGCTACAACAGGCCTGCTGTCTGCCTGTGTCTTTCATGACTATGACAAGCGAGTTCTTATGTACAAGAAAGAGGTTCTGCTGTGAGAAGGAAAACAGCCTATTTTTTTTTTTCATTAGGAAAGATAAATAAGGACTCATTCTATTTGGCACTAGCAACTTCTGAAGCTATGAGCAACTTGCAGTTCAGGACTTTTTATTCATTGTATTGAAAAAAAGAAATGAACATTCCTTCCTTCACTCCCTCCAGAAAAAACATGGACACGGGTTGTGCGCTTCGCCGAGGCGCCTGGACGCCCAGGTGGTGAGGAATGTTGCAGCTGGTGATGTGAGTCAGCTCAGCCTGACCAGAGCCCTGTTCTCCTGCAAACGGGTTCCAGGCCCAAGGTAAACTCGAGGTTCCCAGGTTCTGGAGGCTTCTAGGGGACCGTGTGTGGGTTTGCGCCTCCAGTTGGTTTTTTTTAGGTTTTTTTTTTTTTGCAGTATGCGGGCCTCTCACTGCTGTGGCCTCTCCCGTTGCGGAGCACAGGCTCCGGATGTGCAGGCTCAGCGGCCATGGCTCACGGGCCCAGCCGCTCCGCGGCATGTGGGATCTTCCCGGACCGGGGCACGAACCCGCGTCCCCTGCATCGGCAGATGGACTCTCAACCACTGCGCCACCAGGGAAGCCCATGCCTCCAGCTTTGAACTTGGCTCCTACTAAGCCTTTCCACCTTGGTTCAGGGTCCCCAGAGGTCCACAATTCCACCAAAGGCTCTCCAGGCCACCCACCCCAGCCCAAATGCTAGGCCTCCCCGAGTTTCAGGGGGCTGCCAACTCAAGAATGTACAGACACCAACCAGGAGAACAGCCTGGGCCGGCGGGGAGGAGGGCGGGGCTGAGGGAGCCTGCCCTCACCCCCTCCCACTGCCATCACAGAGGACATCACCGAAGCCACGAAGACATCTGGCCTTTCCCCAGTGTTCTGGCCTTGCTTCTGCTCCAGTGACATGACGGCCCTCGGCACAGAGAGGCAGCCGAAGAGAGCCCTCCTCCTGCCCAGCACCTCCAAGCGGCCCTATCTGCCCATCATCGGCCCAAGCAGGCTTCTCTCTGCTTCCCTTTAATGAGATGCTAATGGGATGCATCATTAACGCAGCAGCTTTTAAACCCCGAGCTCTTGTAAATTTTCAAAGGTCACATTTTTATGGCGGCTGACAGCATCCTGCTTCTTTCAACGGCTGAAGAACACTAAGGACCCCGATCCTTTATGGATGAAGCTCTCTGTGAGGGGCGCCATGGGCTGAAGCGCCTGCTGGCTGGGGGGCTGGGAAGCTCCACCTGCGACAAGCCCCCCGAGGCCCCTGCGTTGTGCTCTATCAGCGTGGGGAGAGCCAGTTACACGTCGCCTACGGAGCAGCACTGGGGACCCTGCTCCACTTAGGAGTTGGCATGCGGGGCCGCAGGTGGTGCCCGGTGCGAAGATGCCTGTGCACCCGTGAAGCTGTGACAGCCCGGAAGGGCTGCTTTTGCTAATTTGTCCATCCAAAGGGAGCCCTTTTTTCTACTTTGCACAAGCGTGCCATATAGGCCAGCAGCATCCCAGGTGGTCAGGGAAATTCGAAAGATGAGGGGATGGGACTCCCCGGGGCCTTGCCGTGCCTCGCTTGTTCTCACCCCTTGCCCTGCACGCATGAGGATCACAGCCTCGGAACACTGCCTTTCAGGGTCGGTACTGACCTCTACTGGTGGGTGGGCTCCATGATGGCAGGGACCCGCACGGCAGGACCTGACCCAGCTCCCGCCGGCCTGGTGTAGGTGCCCAGGGAAGGCGAGGTCTCCGAGTTACAGTGTTGGCCAACGGTAGGGGTGTCCATCACTGTTGGTTCACGAGTGCATGAATGCATGGCCTACACTTCAGGAGAGGGCATCATGGGAGTAACAGAACAGAGATGTGGAATCGCTTAGTGCACCTGGGAAGCCTGATACAATGTGTTCCTCTCACTGGGGAGATGACGTTTCCAGACCGTGGAGGCCTCGTGTGCTGGGACCCCCAACACCATTGCCCTGAATGCTGCTGGAGGCTGCCTGGAGACCTAATGCCTCAATCTGCTGACCCCTCGCGCAGTGCCCGAGCATAGTCGGAGATGTGGGATGCTGAGGTTGACTCCTGCCTCGATGGGGCTGGTGGAAAAACCAGAACTCAGCTTCTTCCACTGTTCACCCAAGGACGTCAGAAGGGAGTGAATCAATGGAGGCTGGAAGTTAGGGAGAGCTGACGTTGGACCACAAAAGCTGGGCAGGGTTCAACAAGGCAGATGATTCTGGCCAAGGTCGCCACCAAAGGGCCCCACAGCAGCTGGTGCATTTGCAGCCTAGATACAGTGGACAGAGCCAGGCTCCAGGGTCCACTTCCGGGGCTCGCGTGGGCCTCCTCTCGGGGGAGTGACAGATGACAGTGCCAGCATCCAAGTCCTTCTCCTGCCCATGAACCTGCCTCCACAGATTGGAACCTGCAAGTCTTGACACTCTTGTCACTCATGTGGTGTGACAGTGTTAGCAGGGACTGCCATCTGCTGAGCATTCCTGAGTACAGCTGCCCTTTCCCTCACCGCAGTGAGCCCCTTCTCCCAAGGGAGCCCAGAGTCCCCCAGCCCTCACCTCGCTTTAATCGATCAGACAATACTCCCATGCTCACTCTGGGCCAGAAGTACCACTGGACACCAAGGCACACCCCAGCCCGGTGGGGGGTTGGGAAATGGCCTGTGATGAAAAGAGAAGCAGTAGGGAGGACAGTAGTGGGAAGCCTGGAGCTGACTACACTCTGAGCTTCACCTGCAGCCTCATTTTTTATCTCGCCGCTTCCCGTGATTCCCACCTAATTTGGGAAAGACAAGCTTTGGTGAGATATCCCCACAACCCCTGGCTCTGGATTCTGAGAGCCCCTTCTGCCAAGGGACTGCTGATATGGCCTGAGCCCTGCAGTGGGCCGCTGGCAATGTTGTTCCTGACTGCCTGGCACCTTTTGAACACCCCCACCTTGCCCCCATCTTGAGGTGGAAGCCAGAACACGTACTCTGCCAGCTTCCCTTGTGGCTGGAGCACAGGCGTGTGCCCGCCCGCTCAGACACACAGGGGTGAGGTTTCGGTCTGGGGGTCGGGCAGTGTGGGGAAGCCAGCACAGCTCCGAGTCCACGCTCTGCAGAGGCTGGTAGCAGAGGCACACGGATTTGGGAGCACGAGGATGATGCTGGCTCTGGTGTCCTGGGCCCAGCATCCGTGGTGAACGCTCTCATTTCCTTTTTCTTCTTACTCTGAAGCATTCTCAGGGCTCCTCTTGCAGGTTCCCACAGGGCTCCTAGCAGACATGAAAGCCCAGGCATGTCTGACCACCAAACCCTGGGTTGCCCTGGGAATCAGCTCCTGGAGGCTGCCAACTCCAGGACTGAGCATAACTGGGCAGCCTGCTCCCTGAAAAGAGTGGATGTTTCACTTCCTTTTCAGCATCCCTCTTCCTACAAGGCACTTAGGGGCTTCATGGTGCTCAGGTCCAACTGTGGGGACTGACAGAGGCCAGTTTTTGGTAAACTTATTCAGACTGGGGTGTTGGGAACCTCCCAGGGGCCCTCACACTACAAAGGTGAAAGCCCAGGAAAGCAGTTCTTACTTAAAGGAATGGTGTTGTAATGGTGGAAATTCAGGCTGGGGGTAAGGGAGAGATATTTTGGTGTCTGAGGTTTTTAGATTACAGCTCCGAGATTTATACATAGACGTCTGGCTTTCTAGGACTTGCAGGTTATCCATGAGAGCATGGCTTCCAAGATCACACAGGTAGAGCATTGACCACCTCTATGGCAGGGGCCCTCTGACTTGTGTGAGTGCACATAAGAAGATTCCGGGGGGCAGGGTGTTAAGAATTCAGGCTTCAGGACCCCACCTTCAGAGCTTCTGATTCAGTAGGTCTGGACGGGGACCCCAAAATGTGGCTCCTTAACAGGGCTACCAGGTGATGCAGTCTATGGACCTCACTCTGGTGGGGGTAAGGACAGTCTTGACATTCAAGTTCTCAGACCCCTGTGCCCCAATGTGGGGAACCTAGGGGCTGAGGCTGCTGGGCAGGTCCTGATCGGGACAGACTGTTTGGTCCTGCTCATGTGGCTCATGGGAGCCAGACAGGTGACACCGTCTTCTTGGACTCCTGTTCCCAGCGTAGGTTCTAGGGGTCAGAAAAATGTGTTGACAGACACCAAAGCTGTAAGTCTGTGACCTCTGGGAAGAGCAAATGACATTTATGGGTCTCTCAGGTCTCATTTCATGATTGCTACCGAACTACAAACAAGAAAATAATCGCAGTTAAATCCCCACTTGGGGCTGGAGGAGGCTCTCCTGAGCCCCTCCTGCCCTCATTAAACAGGCTGCCCACTCTGGCCCCCTGAACCCAGGCCGCGCCCCCAGCACTCCCTTCGGAGCAGCGCCATAATGCGCTCTAGAGCCCGATGAAATTTCTAATAATACTAACCAATGATGTGTTAAATTGAGACACTTCTGGCTCGCATTCTGGAAACTGCACGATGGTTTAAACGACCAGTGCTTACCTTTCTCTTTCAATTTGCTGCTAAATTACTGCTTTCGGAGCAACTTACAGAAAAGTAATTCTTTATTTAAATTTTAATTTCAAACTTGTCATTTTAAATATATATTCAGATTCCAATCATATTATGGAATATGATGATGTCTCTGGAGGGCAAGTGTTCCTGTCAGGAGCTGGGTGGGGGCAGAGGATGTGATGGGAAGAGGGGTAAGGGAGCAGAGAAAGCAGGTCTCCACCCCAGGGGGCAGTGTGGCGAGCGACACCATGTGCTGGGGTGGGAGACAGCACTGCAGAGGCCAGTGGTCAGCCTCTAACCTGGCCCTGCGATCCCAGGCAAATACTTTAAGTTGAAACCACCAAGCACTTCCTGTGCCCTCTTTCTCTTACTGAATCACCATGAGGACCCAACAAACCACAGCCATAAATGGATTCAGGCACAGATGAGGTGGGGCTGCCCAGCTTGCCCCCATCCTAATGGCTCACGTTTATTGAGTGCCCTCTACATGCCAGGCATGGGCAGGATGTGATTTCTTTCCCTGAGGAAATCTGTGTTCTCACCTTCATTTTACAGGCGAGAGTAAGAAGGCCCAGAGAACTTCAATGACAGCTAGAGCCTGCCAGGCTTGGGGTGCTAACCGAGGCCTGTTCTATCCTAAGACCCTCAGAAATGCTCTGTGATGGCTGGAATGTTCCCAGGCCACCCCTGCTGGGGTTGGCAACTCCATAAATGCGCGTAGTCCTATCAAGCCCATGCCCACACTACCCTTTTGGGGTTGTGTAACCCCTTTTGGGGTTACACTTAGAATCCCTGGTCACAGGAGTACCAGCCATGGCTTCTCCTTCTCCCATCGTGTCCAGCCCAAGTGGGCCTCCTGCTCTGACCCCGACAGCACGCTGGGGTTGGGGAGCCAGATCCACTGGTCCTTCCGTCATCTCTCCCACTCCCTCAGACCCCCAGACTCTAACCCACCACTGATATGTCCCACCAACCCCTGCCAGTGAGGTCTTGGCTGTCTCCAATGGGGCCAGTTCTTCAGTCTCAGACCAGGGCAGCACAGACTGACGTCTCCACCCTTCTCCAAAGCCAGCAATGCACTCCCACCCTTCACGTCCCCTCTCTCTCCCTCTGATCAGCCCCTTCCCCTTGGCTTTCCATCACAGGAACTGAAAAATCCTTGTTCGACCACTTTACCTGTCATTCCAGCATCCATCTACCTTCCCTGTCCCCCCTCCACCTTTTGTGGTCACCCCCTCCATGGGATTCAGGACACCTGGTACCCACTCCTGTTACCCCTCAGCTTTCACTGTTTAACTCTTCCCACCCCTGCTCTTCAGTGAAATCACCCCCCTTAAATGGACAGTCATCTCCTATTGCCAAGCCCAGTAGCATTTCCCCAGGCTCTGATCCCTGACACCAGCTTCCTCCTCCTTCCTACTTGAAACTCTTCCCTTCAGTTTCTGTACCAATGCTTTTTCTGGTTGTTGTGTTGTTCACTGGCCTCTTCTCTTGCTGGTTCTCCAGCATGGATGTGTTCCAGGGGTCACGCCAGTGTCGCTCTGGCTCTGGCCCCTGCTGTCAGGTCCATCTGGGCCCTATCTTCTTTCATAATTATTTTTCTGATATGAAACATCTGTGTGGTAGCCATCATCTCTGGTAGAACCCAGCTTCCTATAGTATTCTGGAAGTATGTTTGCTATTCCCCGTTCCAACCTCAAAGTCTATACCTTGGAAACATTTTTGCGGAAAGATCAGCTCAGATGGCCTCCCTTGCAAATGTAAAGCAACTGCGGCCGGGGCTGGTTTTTGCGCCGTGCTCCCTTGCGTGCCCTGTCCAGGCCCCCCAGCCCCTTCCCCCAGACCCCCTCCCAGTGGACGGGCCTCACGGACAAAAGAAATGATAAATCTGGTGGAACCTTACAACTCAAAGCTTTCAACTTTCCTCTAACCATGTTGAACGGAAAACTTCTTAGTCCATTTCCAAGTAACTTTTCATCCATTACAAAACCCCACGAAATTTTCAAAGGGGCTTTGAAATAAGATCACCTAGAAAAAAAAAGCCCATCGCAAACGAAAGTCTTTGAAAAGAAAGAGGCCTTCCCTGAGCTTCAGCTCTCCTCTGATATCAGTTTCCCTTTCATTCTGCTGAAAGGTGCAGGGCAGGCCTGGCCCTCAGCAGACGCCTGTGATGTGAGGAAGCCAGCGGCCCAGACGGATGGGTGGGCACGGGGACGAGAGTGAGGGACACCTGTTCGCAGCGCTGGGCCAGGCCTTTCGTCGCCCCCTTCAATTGGCCCTCACGGCCCCCCCTGACAGCTGTGTTCCTTGGAACCTGCCCGGTCTGCTCAGAGGCCCAGCTGGCCTGCTTGTTCCCGCTCAGCTCCACACCGGTGAGAGCGCAGCACCCCCACCGGAGCACAGCGACCCATCTTCATTCTTGTCGCCAGAGTGGGCGGGAAGGTAGGTGAGGCAGGGGCGGCCCTGCTCTGATCTGTGATGGACGTTTCCCAGATGCTGGCCCTGCAGGCGACGACTCTGGGGCCACCCCTCGACCTCCCAGCCTCAGAGCCTGTGACCCGCTCGTCCTCCCCGGGGGTTGGCTCCAGACTCACAGACGCACATCACACAGCAGCCACATCAGGAGCCTCTGTTATCTTCAGATCTGAAATCCTCAGTGAGTCTGGCGAGGAAAAGTCCCCTGCACAGGGCAGCTGAGCTGAGAGCGGGTGCGGGGACACGCGCGGGCCCGTTGCTGACCCGGCCTGGCCCTCAGACGCCTGTACTCTGAGCGCCCGATATTAATTTGGGACCAGGCCTTCCTGGAGTTGGCTCTGAACCACCCGAGGTGGGGGAAGCAGCGGGCTCTCAAGAACGGCTTGGCCAGGGGCTAGCCTGGCCCCTCTGCACCCCAAGGCCCTCCCAGCCCCTCCCCAGAGAGCATTCTCGGACAAACTGTGCTTTCCTTATATGGAGGACCCACTGGAGCCAGAAAGGACCCCAAGAATGAGCACTAGCTGACTGTCTGCGGCTCCTCTGGGGTCCTTTCTTCAACAAACACCTGACACTCCTATTCAAATCCGCCGTCCACCTTTTGAGTCGTGGGTCTGGATGGAGTACTCCTTGTTTGTCGTTACAGACAAAGGCTCGCTGGCGAGAGGGGACAGTTCTGACTTCTGAGCCCTCTGCCTTGTGACTCTCTGGGCAGAAGTCGACTGAGAGCTCGACTCTCACGCCTGGTAAGACGGTCCTGACACAGGCATCTTCGGCGACCTCGTTAGAAGCCTAATAAGAGAGAGGATTGTGGCAGGGCCACCCCGAGGCCAGGCAGGACAAAGAAACAAACAACATAGCGCAAATGTCGCCACAAGGCAGCTCCTCAGACGGGGTGGCGCAGCTGAAGGAGCTGTTTTACTGCCAGGACTTCAAGACATATGGAAGCAAGTCAGTGCCCGAGTGTGCGTCTCAGCACTGGAGCCTGGATTCCAAGGCAGTATAGGGCTGGGAGCCCGGTGGGTTGACCAGCTCTGTAGTGGAATCTTCCAGAATGCTTGAAGAGGCACTCAGTTGACATCTTCCCGCTGCCTGGTGCTTTCTCTTTGCTATCTCCTGCCCAGGCTCTCTGTGAGAGTGGTGCATGGCCAGGCAGTGTCCTGAGGGAGGGGTGTGCCCTCTGGCCGTGGTCCAGCTCAGCTACGGTAGTTCAGGACTGAGGCCATTCAAGTGATTTTTTTTTTTTTAAGGGAAATGGCATCATTCAGCTCTACTCTGTTGTTTCAGGCTTCAGAAAGCTTGCTGGGGCAGACGGATTCTATCTAAACTCTTTGGAGGTCCAGGTGCGAAAGGGAAAGTGGTGAAATCCTTAAGAGGTGGTGGAAGGGCGGGAGAGACAGGGAGGCAGCCCCTCTTGGCGTAGACAGACAGCTAGGCTTCTCCAGGGGGGTGACGTGGGAGGAGGAGTGGGCTTCTGGGTGACCAGAGCAGGGTAACGCTCTGGCCCTGCCCTGCGAGAGGATGCGGCAGGCAGTGTACCAACCCCTGGGGCCACTGGGTTGGACCCACCATGGAGGCGGCCTGAGAGGCTTTCTGCCTGCGGCTGCTTGCTGTGGATCCCGGGTCACGGAGAGGGTCCCAGACAAACCCCATCCACTGGCACCCCTTCCCCAGCAGACTACCTGGGCCAATGCTCCCTTCCTTTCACCTCCTTGCAGGGCTGCCTGGATACCACAACTCCATCCATGTGGTGCTGGGGCCCATTGACTCAGATGCATCATTCATTCACTCATTCATTCACCCACACTTACTGAGAAGCTATCGTGTGGTTGAGACAACAATAGATAGCCTCTGGCTTCGGAGAGTGCACAGGCTATAGGAGAAATCATAATTATAACAGCTAATATCTGTCAACCCTTTAGATGTGCCAGTTTACAACACTCAAGTCCCAAGAGTTCTCTGAGTCCCAGAAGAGTGTGTCCACCTCCATTCTTCACTGTATTAGCTTGGGTCGCCGTAACGAAATACCATAGATTGGGTGACACAACAATAGAAATTCTCACAGTTCTGGAGGCTGGAAGTCCGAGGTCAGGGTGCCAGCATGACAAGGTCCTGCTGAGGGCTCTGTTCCTGGCTTGTAGTCGGCTACCTTCTTGCTCTGTTCTCACATGGCACAGAGAAAGTTCTAGTCTCTTCCTGTTCTTATAAGGACAATAGTCTCATTATGGGGGCCCCCATCCTCATGATTTCATCTAAACCAAATAATCTCCCAAAGGCCCCATCTTTTTTTTTCTTTTTTTTTTTTTTTTTTTGACGTACGTGGGCCTCTCACCGTTGTGGGTTCTCCCATTGTGGAACACAGGCTCCGGACACGCAGGCTCAGCGGCCATGGCTCACAGGCCCAGCCGCTCCGCGGCATGTGGGATCTTCCCAGACCAGGGCACGAACCCGTGTCCCCTGCATCGGCAGGCGAACTCTCAACCACTGCACCACCAGGGAAGCCCAAAGACCCCATCTTTAAAGACCACCTCAGTGGGGGTTAGGAACTCAACCCTATGAACTCAGTCCCTTGTACCCACATAGCATGCATGCTGTGGATGCTGAGAAAATGCTTGCCTAGTTGAGTTGAGCTCTATCTGCCTGTTGCTTCTCTGCCCGACTCTGTCCATCAGACTCCAGGGGTGTTTAATGGAGGGCCACCCACAGGCCTGACCAGCGTTCGCTTGGTCCTCCCACCAGCCTGAGCTCTAATTTTCCGGTGGTTTGCTTTCTCCTCTCACAACATAATCTCCCTGATCTCTAGTCTTTCCCGAATGCTGTTGAAAGCCTTGTTGTATTTATCTCCGGAGAATCCGCCATGCCCCTATGCAATTTTCCATTGTCATGGTTCATTTTAATTTCCTGTAAGGCTGTTGGCCACTCTCGTGTTCAGAAATAGCTTGTTCCACTTAATAAAAGTGCTTAAATACGCAGACATGAGAAGATTCCTTTGCTCGCCCCTAAACATCACAGTAAGTGGAGTGAGATGCATGCCCTGCCTCGTGCAGTGAGGCTGAGCCCATGCCAGGTGGCTTCCCAGGAAGAAGGAGCTTGGAATCAAAGGTACAAGGGCAGAAACAGGATCCCAAAACTTCTCTTGGAAACCCAGCCAGCCTGGGTGGCCAACCCCGGAATCGTCCAGCTGACGGCACAGGGTTTCCTGAACTGCCTCCCATCTCCATAATGATCAGAGCTCTGGCCCCGCAGGTGGGAGGTCTGGGTTCGAGGCTGGCACCACCTCGAACTTGCCTTGTGACCTGGCACAAGTCAATTTACGTCTCAGAGCCCCTACCTCTTCATCTAGAAAACTGGCCTGGTAATCCTCCTTCCAAAGACTGATTTCAGTGAGGAGTAGAAATCCCCCATTTCCAGGGCTTATCACAGAACCTGGGGCAAAGCAGGGGGCTCAGCAATGGCAGCTCTTATTGCTATTGGGGGAACCCAAGAATGCAAGAAGGATGCCGTGCTCAAGGCATCTGTCTTCCACATCCATTTTCTCTGGGTTGCTGGAGCCAGAGAATCCCCCCAGGCTATGGATTATCGAGAAAGGACAAAGGAGAGGAAAGCAGGCTGGATTGTGAGTCACATGCCACATCTACCGAAGCCTAGCCATTTGGCCATAAGACCAAAGCCAGGGTATTACAAGCTCTGGTGGCAGCTGGTCTGACTTGCAGGTCAAGGTCTCAGAGCTGTGCTGGGCTTGTAGACCCAGATAGCCAGGGGCAGAGTCCCAGGGCACCTTTCTTTGGCTTAAATAACAGCAATGAGGAACCAAGAGTCTAGGGTGACTGGTGGATGAGAACAGGAAGGGAGAGGCACAGGCACTGACTTAAAATCCCCGATAGAACGGCAGCTGGATGTTCACGTGGGTGCACAAGTGTGCACACACACGCACTTGCCTACTTACACACACGCCTTCCACATTCCCCCACAGACACCCCGCCCCCGCCCCGCCCGCCAAACCCCAGCCTGCTTGGGCAGCCGGGAGACTCCAGCCCTCCACAGGGCAGGTGATGCTGGCAGACACCCCCGGCCTGCCCCACGGAATCATTTTTCTCCACCGGCTCTGAAGCACAGAGTCCCCCATGGCCACTTTGAGCTTCCCTCCCAGACACTTTTTCCTAAATCAGTTTCCAATCTGACTCATTTCAGTTTTAAAACAAGAAAACATCAACAAACACGAGGAAGGGAAACAGATGGTAACAATTACAGGAGGGAGAAAACAGCCCGTTCCCTCTACGAGGGGCAGGCAAACAGATTGGTCTCAGACAGTGCATCATCCCCAGGCCACAGCTGGGTAAACCTGGGCGCAGGGCTCCAGGGCCCATCCCCACTGCAGGGCACAGGCCAGCACTGCAGGGGCCGCAAAGGCCTCCAGGCACCACTGGGCAGGCCCACCGGAACCTGGCAACAGCTAGTTCTCCAGGGAGGAAGGGATAGACGTTCCAGCACATTCCAGGCAGCCTCACTACCTCTGACGCCCTGTCTGAGGCCTGACGTCTGTGTGGGATGGCTTTCTCCCCTGTACACTGGGCCCACTGGGACAGCAGAAGCCTGTCTTACCTTCCAGACTGTGAGCTCCTCAGGGAAGCCTGGGGTTTCTCATGGTTGGGGGTAGTTAGAGCTGAGTGGGCTCGTTCAAATGCAAGTCAGCCTCTTACAAGTGAGGTGAGCTGGGGGCAAGCGAACGGACCTCTCCATGCACTCCTTTCCTCACCCCTAACACTGAGGTGAGTCTAAACCTACAATTTTTAATAATTAATAAGTGCAAAGGACTTAGACCCATGCCTAGCACACAAGGGCGCTGTGTGTGGGTGCTGTCTTGTTGGTATCACCCATGTGGACAGCCGGCTTCTTGTCTGGCACTCAGATTGCATTGGAAAGGCCTGCAGGGCTGAGGGATGAGGAGGCGGGCCTGAAGTTGGGTCCTGAAAGATGGGGGCTTTCCAGGCAGGGGAAGCTGCAGTTAGGGCTGAGAGGATCAGCCCACATTGGAGTGGGGTTTCCAAGGGTCTGGGAGCAGACGGCTAGGTCCAGGGTCCTGAGCTGGAGTTCGCCTTCCTCCCTCTTCTGGGACCAGCATTTGTCCATCCTTTATGGTTCGAGTAGGACAAGGACTCTGCCCTCCGGCAGATCAGACTGGCAGAGAGACAGGCAAGGAAATGGGTCCAACCTGGAGAGATCAAGTGCTGTGACAGAGAGGGGCACCTACCCCAGGAAAGCTGCCTGGAGGAGGGGGCTGAGTCCTGAGCCAGAGGCGGAGGGGCGTGTTGGGGGTGAAAACAGGGGGTGATGTGCTATTCTGGGCACAGGGGACACGATGCCTTTGGGGTCAGAACATAAGGTCGTCCAGAGTTGGGAGTTCGGATCCCTGTTCTTTCATTTCCGAAGTCCCCCAGGCAAGGATGGAATGTTTCTGAGCCTCAGGTTCTCCACCTGCACAAGGAGAATGATATAGTCCCCTCCTTCCCAGGCCCGAGGAGGGGTCTGTGTAAGGATGTACAGCGGAAGTGCCTGGTTGGCTCCTGGCACGGTGCGGTGCTCACTGCAAGGGGCCACTGTTTTGGCCTCATTTGCACACACAAATTTGCACGCGGGATAAACACTCCCTAGCGCAGCAGTAACTGCCCTCCTCACGCGTGGCTGTGCACTGAATGTGTGAATCCTCCCAGAGTTCAGATCCTAACCCCCATGTGACAGCATTAGGAGGTGGGCCTTTGGGAGCAGATTGGGTCATGGAGGTGGAGCCCTCGTGAGAGGGACCAGCACCGTTAGAGGACGATGAGAGCGCCTGCTCCCTCCCCCGCTCTCTGCTGTGTCGGACTCCTGAAGAGGGTCCTCACCAGACCCTGATGGTGTTGGCATCCTGATCTCAGCCTTCCAGCCTCCAGAACTGCGAGAAATAAATGTCTGTTGCTTATAAGCCACCCAGGTTATAGTATTTCGTGACGGTAGCCTGAGCTAAGACACACGCGAACCGCCCACAGTTCACACACAAGGGTACAAAGAGACAGCAGCTGGCACGCACTGATGCCCCGAATCTCCCCCTTTGTCCTGACACGTGCTCCCACCTCCCCCAGCCTGCTGGACTCTGCTGAGCCTCTAGCCCTTGGGGATGTACGGTGGCCGCCCCTATGCCAGGGCCCTGGATACCAAGAGCTGCATTTAACCATCACAGAGTGACATCATTCTGGGCTCATTCTGTTAGGCAGAAGGAGGCTGCGGAAGTCTCAGGAGGAAGGGGAGGAGGGCAGGACTTTACCCCTTTCCCGTCCCCTCCCGGGGCCTGTCACTCACAAACGTGCATCAGGCAGCTTGTCTGGTGAGCACTCCCCAGGTGCACGGGGGCAACTTCCTGCTGCACATGTTTTGGGCGGCGCCTTCTGTTTTTTGTGTGTGTGTGTGTGGTACGCGGGCCTCTCACTGCTGTGGCCTCTCCCGTTGCGGAGCACAGGCTCCGGACGCGCAGGCTCAGCGGCCATGGCTCACGGGCCCAGCCTCTCCACGGCATGTGGGATCTTCCCAGACCGGGGCACGAACCCGTGTCCCCTGCATCGTCAGGCGGACTCTCGACCACTGCGCCACCAGGGAAGCCCGCGCCTTCTGTTTTAAGATGTATGAATGCTCCCCTTGTCGTCCTGGGGGCTCAGCATTTTCACATTCTCTCCAGGCTGCCCATTTCCCAGCCTGGAGGAGTCGTTTCCGGCAGCACCGGGGCCCAGCATGCTCCTCTCCTCCCAGATGCTCCAGACACGCACGGCCTTTCCCAAGCTTCCCCAGGAGGGCAGCAGCCTGGGAGTCGGGGGGCCTGGGGTCTGGGTAGCCTGGCCTAGACCCTTCTCCCCTCTGGGTCTCACTGGAAAAATGGGCAGTTGGCAAACAGCAGCGTCTGAGCCTGGAGGCCTCTTCCATTCTCTCCCCTGGGCCGCCTCACTCAGGTGGGCTGAGGGGGCGCCTGGGGCTCTGGGTTGCAGAACCAGTGCCTCAGCCACTGCTGCTCCTGCTGGGAGAGGCCTGAGACCACCGACCCGGCTGCTTTGCAGGACCAGCTTCCTTCACAGGCAAACGCTCATTCTTCCCCGCCAGGGGACTGGGACTTGGAGCACTCTGGTCCCTCCTCCAAGGCTGTCCCTGCAGTGGACAGGCCGAGCACCACTTAAGACAACATCCCAGTAGCTCCCTGAACGCGGGTGCCATGATCAGGACCAGGCTTGCCCATGGGGTTGTTCTCATGCACGGCGTACATTGGCCTCTAGGTCCATCTCGGTGGGCTTGGCCTTCTCTCTTTAACTGTTGGTGTTTCTTGGGGTTCTTTAACGTTCTTCTCATTATTGCCTGGTTGCCAAATCTTTGCCACCTTTAAATTCCACACCCCACATATTCAAATGCCTCCTGCACACCTCCACTGTGTGTTCTACCTGTACCTCCAACACGGCACGTCCCCTTGGATTCCCATCTCTGCTTCCCCAGCCCAGACCTGCCGTCTCTGCTGTGTGCTCGGTCCCAGAGCTGGTTCCCCTATGCACTGTGGTCAAGGCAGGAACAGGGACTCAGCTTTCACAGCCCGGTCCCTGTCCCTACACTCTCCACCCACCAGCAGCTTTGCCGAAGCTCGCCTCAATATTTCTGTAACAGCCCTGTCCCCCTGCCCCCCGCTTCCGCCTTCCACCTGGCCTTCCGGTCACTGTGGGGTCTGCCCTACCCTGATCCTTGTGTTGCAGGTATTTTTCTAAAATGTAAATATGACCACATCCCCCCTCCCTCTAAAACCCTGAAGTCTTGAAGTCTAAGGGGTCAAGTCCAAACTCCCCGATGTAGTTCCCAAATCCCCCCTGGTGTCCTGGGTGCCATCTCTCGCCACGCGTACCCTGACACTTTGCTGCTTCCTGTCTCCATGCCTTGGCTCAAACCCTCCCCTCTGTGTGTCCAGTGGGCTCCCCGTCATCAAGCCTCACTCCATCTCACCCTTGAAGACTCAGCTTGGGCATCCTCTCCTTGGAGAAGCCTCCCCTGAACAGCCTCCTTCCCCAGCCAGGCCACATGCATCACCTGGGGTCTTCTAACACCCTCTCTACCCCTCCCCCTCACGGGCATGGAGCCCCTGTGTGCTCCTGGATTGTAATTCCTATTTGCTTATCTGTTCCCCAATAGACCATGGATTCTTGGAGGTCAAGACCCTGCCTGATCGCCAGGATAGGGTCCAGCACATAGTAGGTCCTCAGTAAAGATTTGAGGGGTGAATGAAGGCTTAATGAGGAAGCTTCTCCATGATGTTTGAGAGGGTGGGGTGGGGATGGTCTGCATTTATGCAGTTGCTGGCTTCACCAAGGCCCCAGAAATGCCTCCATCTGTCTCTTCCTGGTATGATTCCAGGGCACAGTGAGTTTCGAGTCCTTCCTAATCAAGCTGTCAAGAGGGAGTCCTGACACCAGGCAGTGATTTTTCGCTGAAGGGGAGACAGCTTCCCCTCTGCATCCTGCGTCCCGGCAGTCACTTCCTATTTGTAGATCATAATCTCTTCTGTCATCACGGACCATGGCCCACTTCTGGGCCCCTGGGACCAAGTTTTCTAAAATCAGTGTTAGGGTTCCTGTCACTGGGATGCTTGGATTTCAAGAGGAGCCACAGCCAAGGCCTGCAGGAGTGGACCCATTTCCCAGATCCATTTCTCCCATGCCCCAGTCACGGTGAGGCCCCAGACCCCTCTTAGTGCACCCACTACCCTCAAAATATCCTACTGGCCCAGGCCGGGACCAGGCACTTACACTGCAGGAGGAGTGAGCCCCAGCTCTCAGCTCAGCCCTGGAGATGTCCCTAGGTGAGACATAGTAGACTCAGAGCCTCACCTGTGGTGAGGACAATCACAGACCCGTTATTTTAAAGCATGCCATTCACACCTTCCTTTCCCTTCTAGCAGGGGGTGAGCAGAGCGGCAGTCACTGAGTCTAGGGGGCCAAGGACCAGGGGCTCTGGTTGGAACTGGCCTCCTGCAATAGAGAGGTCAAGGAGCTGCAGCTGCTGTAGGTGTGTCTGAACAGCCTCAGGTCTGGTCCAGGGCCAGTGAGGTAGCAGGCAAGAGGTCAGAGCAGAGACCTGCGAGCACATGGGGTGTGGCCGAGCTACTGCATGTATGTGGCTGTGCAGTGCCCTTCTCTGCCCACTAAGCCATGTGCCTGGGGCAAAGGGTTGTGTCTGCCTGGAAGGGTGTCTGGGATGGTTAATTTTATGTGTCAACTTGGTTGGGCCATGGTGCCCAGACATGTGGTCATACATTATTCTGGATGTTCCTGTGAGGGTGTTTTTAGACAAGATTAACACTTATCATTTTTTCATAGAGTGTCAAGGAAGTAATTAACATGGTATAGTTCATGAGGTAGCAAGTAAATTCTTAACACAGTTGGCCCAGGGTTTCATTTGGTAAGTCTATGTCCTGACCTTACGGCTATGAAATTCCAAGTTTGTGCTTGAATAGACGACTAAAAGAATAAGAATGAAATGACCAACAGTATGTACCATTTAAACTTTTATTAATAAAGCAGAAAACTAAACTAACATCCCCCCCCAAAAAATCATTTAAATCAGCAGACTTTGAGTAAGCAGATTGTCCCTCTCTAATGTAGGTGGGCCTCTTCCAATCAGCTGAAGGAACAAAAGACTGCCCTCCCTGAACAAAAGGGAATTCTGCCAGCAGACAGCCTTTGGACTTGAACTGCAGCATCGACTTTTCCCTGGGTCTCCAGCTTGATGGCCTTCCCTGCAGATTTTGGACTTTCAGCCTCCATAATCTCATGAGCCAGTTCCTTAACATAAATATTCACTATATATATACACAGCCTATTGGTTTCTCTAAGAACTCTGACTAGTAAAGCACCTTTATTGAAATTGCATAAAGGCGCCACAAGGACTAGTGGGCACTGTGCGAGGGAGATCTGCCATTGGTACAGGGAATTCACTGCATCTCCAGTGAAGGCCTGGCCACGCCCTGGCCTGAAGGGTCCTCCTGGTGGGAGGGGCCCCTGTGATGTTCTTACAGGGAAGAATCACTGCTGCATCCCAGGCTGTGACTTTCCAAGGCAGGTAGCCCAGCATGCCCCCCTAAGCTTTCAAAAAATGCAAACCTGGCCATGCCACTCCTGCTTCAAAATCCTCAGGGCCCTTCCACTGTCCTCAGGTCAGAGTTTGAGCCGGCCATGCTGCTGACGAGTCCTTCCAGGACCAGGTCCCAGTCTGGTCTCCAGCCTCATGCTTCACCACGCCCCTCACACACTCTTGCATCCTCTCTCTTGGTCCCCAGTCTTTCTCTTTCTTGTCTCTCTGGCTTTGCATTTACAGTCCTCCCGGGAGTTCTCTGCCACCACCTCTTTGCTCGCCTAAGTGGAACTCAAACTTCAGCACAGGCATTACCTCCTCCAGGAAGCCTTCCCTGACCACTCTGTGTGCCAGACTGTCTCTTCCTCCAATGAGCTGTGATGGGGCTCAGGACTGTTGACCTTGGGATTCATCACAGAGTATTGCCTGCTTCCTCCTCCAGGCCGTGAGTTCCTTGAGGGCCTGGGCTGGGACATAGCTGGCATAATAAATGTTTGTTGAATGAATGAATGAGGGTACAAATGAAATAGTTACTTCATAGAGCTGCTCTTGGATTTTTCCCAGTTAGAACGTTTCAGTGGATCACTCAGACTTATTTTTTGCACCATTTTCGTGGATGGGATGATGTTATTTGCTGAGACTCCAAATCTTGTGGGTATTAATATAACTAGTGAGAAATGCTGATGATCTAAATAGGAAAATTATAACAAAATTTCATCGAGCACTACCTTTATTAAGTACAGAACCAAATTCTTTATTTCATAATCTAATCTACTCCTCATAACCAGGTTCACAGGTGAGCCTCGGAGAGGTTTCTTAACTTGCTCAAAGTTACACCGCTAACAAAGTAGAGTTGAGACATGAAGCTGGGTCTGATTAGAAAACCTGTGTGCTTAACTGTTGAGCTATAAAGCCTGGCAGTATTTTCATTCTTGGTAATAGTGCCTGGGTGGGCAGTAGAATCTGGACCAACTGGGGCTCCCACCCCATATGGACCCCGTAAATGAACCCCCAGGCCACAACGGACCATGGGGTGTGGGTGCCAGGTGATACCCAGTCTCTCAGGCAGGACGCTTAGTTCCTCTCAGTTTCCAGTCCAGGGTCTGAGCCCTGTGTCCTCTCCCTGCCCCTCCCACCAGCCCCCGGGCCCTGTCACCTGGGCAAAAACAGAGGCTGTGGAGGTAGAAAAGAGTCAGGGCCTCTCTGTGGCCGAGGGCCACCTGGGGAGATGCAGTTAGAGAGAGGACAGCTGTCTGAGGGTGCTAGAGGGTTTTCAGTTTTCCTACCAAAGCAGTTCTGAGGAGGTGGGAGGGACTCTTCCATGGACCTGGGTCTCAATCACAGTAAAAGAGTATCAACAGCATGTGGATAATGTTAGCTTTTATTTCCCAGAGTTTAGCAGGACCGTACCCACCCCTGGGAGGCCAGGCCGGCTGGGAGTGGGGGACGTGGAGCTGGGCTTGGGTGTCAGGCCAACTCTGCTTGAGTCCTTTGCTCTTCCAAGGGGCATTCTGAGTGGGAGGAGCCGGGAGGCGCCAGGTGACACAGGCAGGTGAGGCCGTTTCCCTCCCCCTCCTGTTGCTTTCTCCTCATTTCCATTCATGGCCTCTGATATTCTCAGCAGAGAGGTGTGGCCAAAGAGCTTTCTGGGGCCACTGGCCACATACTGAACACTTTGGGGATTCAATGACCCTTTTCTCTCATACTGGACACAACTGATATGGTCAGGTTATGAATTCAGGAAAGATTGTAATATTTCAATCCCTGCTTTATTAATGCCATGTGTATTAGTCAATCAACGTTGTCCAGAGAAACAGAGCCAATAGGAGATGGATTAATTAATAGGGACATACATGTGGTTTTGGAGGCCTAGAAGTCCCGAGATCTGCAGTTGGCAAGCTGGAGACCCAGGGGAACCAATGCTATAAGTTCTGGTCCAAAAGCTGGCAGGCTCGAGGCCTAAGAAGAGCTGATGTTTCAGTTTGAGTCTGGAGGCAGGAAAAAAAACCTATGTCCCAGCTCAAGTGGTCAGTCAGGGGGAGTTCCCTCTTACTTGTGGAAGGGTCAGCCTTTCTGTTCTATTCAGACATTCAACTCATTAGATGAGGCCCACTCACATTAGGGAGGGACATCTGCTTTACTCACGCCACTGATTCAAATGTTAATCTTACCCAGAAATAGCCTCACAGACACAGCTAGAATAACAGTTGGCTAAATATCTTGCCCCCCAATCCCTCCCCGGCCAAGTCAAGCTGACACATAAAATTTACCCTTTACTACAACTTCCACAGTGATATCACTTCTTGTTGCAATTTTTATATGAATCTGTCCTCTGGGCTGGGAGAGTCCAGGCAGCAAAAAAAAAAAAAAAAAAAAAAAAAAAAAAGCCAAAACAATAAGAATGCAGAGCAGGGCTTGAGAATTCCTTCCATGATTACGGAACTTTTCCTCCGGCTCTCCCTTCCCAGTAACTACTGCCCATTCCCAGGAGAGGCGGGGTCTGTCTGCCTCTTCTCCATCCCCCTGCAAATAAAAGGAATAATGCCACTTCCCAGCCACATCTACTCCCACATCTCAGCATATGCCCCACCTTGCTCGCTTCCGAACTGTTCGAACTATAACGGGCAGTGTCTTTTGTGCTTCCAGCACCCTTGGTACGTCTCCCCGCCCAGCCTTCCCGAGCTGCTGCTTTATGCATTACCCACGACATCAAAAATGTTCCACTGGTGGTTTCAAGATTCCTAAAAAATAGATTCAAAACATCTTTAATACTCTCTGAAGAAGCAATATGTCACAGAAAAAGCTGTAACCTTTAGTTCTGCTGATATTAGCCAGACTGAAGGCTGATTAGAAGGTAACTGTTGCCTCCTCTTATTCTGCATGGCTGCTGCTAGAGGTGCATTGTAGCCCGTTCCCCCACCATTTGAGCTCCCAAGAAAGGAAGCTGCTGAATATCCAAGTGTTTGCCTAATGCCCTTTTATATAACCTGAAAAAGAGTCACAGGACTTGAAGGTGATATTTTCCGAGAAACAGCCTTCCCCTATTAACACAACATGCCTGAAAATAAGACTGACCCAGCGCAAAAACAAGTCCTGCATGGAATGTATTTTCCCTCCTTTTTTTCCCATTACAGAGCCACTAGCATGGAGCTGCGGCTGAGCCTTGCCAAGGCCAGCTGGACCCAGGGAAAGCTAAATGAATTGATACATATGCGAGCTTCACGATGACCAAAATCCAGCAAGGAACTCCCTTACCCCGAGAGCACGAGGGGCAGGCGTGGGGTGGACGTGAGGCCCACGGAGGCCTCCCTGCCGGGTAACTCCCGAGAGGGTCTGTGGCAGGTGCTACTGCCTTGCCTGAGAAGGGTGCAGCCAGGAAATCAGAGACTTGGATTTGCCCGCTTGTTTACTTTCGTTTCTTTCTGAAGGTTAATGTTATGGGCAATCAACGCGAGCGGAGGGGAGGAGACGGAAGGCAGAAACATGGAAACCCTTCAGACCAGTGAAAGGTTTCGTTTACCTTTGGTAAATAAAAGTGTGCTCCTATTTTCACAAGGATATTTCTGTTTCACCAGCTTAGGATTCAAACTGGGCTGGGCAAACATACTGTGATATGGTCACAGCCCTAACCCAGAGAGGAAGCTCTGAAATGGGAAGCAGAAACCAAATGTAGGGGATCCCCCTGTGGTGCTCTTTTAGCTTTGGGAGTCCCGACAGCTTCTGGCCACGGAAGCTCTGGTGTGGCCTCTGACCACCTGCCTTGGTCTGAGTGGGGCTCCATCATGAGGGACAGTGAGGACAGTGCCAGAGCATCCCATACTTGGGGCGAACCCCAGACCCAGCTCTCATGCGCGCCGTGTCCTGGACAGGTCGCCAGGCTTCTCCAAACCTGTTTCTGGATCTGTAAAAAGGGGATGGTATCAACCTTTCAATTCATGGGGTGGGTGAGAATGATAGGTGGCCAAACCCACAGCCCGGGGCCTGGCATGGATTCAGCCCCTCCAAAATGATAGCTTTTATTCTTCTCATTATTCCAGAAAATGTCTTTGTGAATTGTTTGCTTGGTGATTGAAACTACGTCTCTTTTTAATAAAATCTTGATTGAAAAAAGGCCCGGAGGCACCTCTATTTTCTTTATTTAGCGGAACAGGGAGTGTGGGGAGAACAAAGTTCAGATACTTGGCAAATCTCTCACTCTGGCGCTCATTGCCACGTCTTGTTTCTCCTCCTTTCATCTTTCCTTCTTTCTCCCAATTTAAGAAAGATTAGTTTAGGTAAAATGAGAGTGGTGAGGCTCCACCAAACTCCATAGCCTTCCTGACACAGAATTAAAGAAGATGATGAAGCCAGGCTGGGTGTGAGCTTTCTGCAGGGCTCCATAGAGGAAGACAAGCTGGGTCAGAAAAGAAAGGCTCCACAGGGCTGCCTGGGGAGGAGGGTCAGTGGGGGAGCCTGGTGGGATGGCAGGGTGGGAGGTGTAACCCCCGGATGTGCTACCAGCGGGGAGGTGTGGACAGGAGCACAGAGGTCCACTCTCCCTACTGGGACCCACAAGCCCATCGAGGTCATTCTCATGAGCCCCGAGGGAACTGACCTTGGGATCCCTCATGAGGAAGAATCAAGGTCACCAGTCCTGGCAGACCAGAGGCCACAGTGAAGCGGTTCCCAAATAGAAGCAGAGGCGGGTCCTGCGGTACCCGGAGCAGGGGCGGGAATGTTTGCTGACAGGGGACAGAACTGACCTTGTGCTGAACGAGGGGGATGGTGACGTCACTCTGCTGAAGGCCAGTGCAGCTGAACCAGACTGACTCGGCCACTTCATTTAAACACAAAACCCTCAGTGCCAGCTGCGTCCATGCAGTGACCCCAAAAGCATGTAATCATCCGGCTGTAAATGAGAGCGTGCCGGTGCCCGTGGGTGTGAAGCCACCAAGACTGGAATAATGGGTTTTCTCCCAGGAGGAGCCGGAGCCGGGGTGGGGGCCACGCAAGGTGCAGCGTCAGCAACATTCCTTCCCACCACGCCTGCTGCAGTTGTGCAGATGCACTCAGGCTGCCCGGGCATTCAGCCCACACCCGCCCACCGATAGATGAAGCTTGGTCCCACAGAGCCTGGGACCTCCTCCCTAGAACGACGCCCCTTTCAGCAAGGTAGCCCTCAGAGCAGAACTCAGTAGACAGAAGCCCCTGAGCACATGGGCTCCCGGCCTTGGGGCACGAGTGTGACCTTCCCGGAAAGCTCTCAATGGCTCTGAAATCAAAGGCAGGGGTGGGGAAAGGGGTAGGTATCAGGATGCTGAAAACATACCAGCTGCAAGCATGAAGCATCACGAAAAAATACTTGGACTTTTTTGCTAATTTTATTAAGGCATAATAGGATTTCAAACCATGCTCAACTTTTGTGCAAAGCCCAAGGATATGGGAAGAACCAGGACTGATGCTCTGGTGGCCACCTGGACCCACAGTGGTTTCCAAAGCACTGGAGAACCCTCTCAGCAGTTGTAACTCTGCTCTGGGGTGTGGTGAAGGGACCATGCCCTGGGGGTCAGAAGACCCGGGCAGCTTCCCCCAGGCACCTCGACTGATTATGTTTTCGGAGCCTTGGTCTTTCCAACTATAAAATGGGATAATAATACCAGCCTCATTCAGTCATTCATTTGCCAAATATTTAACTCCTGCCTCAGGCCAGCATTGTTCTAGGTACCTGGGAGACACAAATGGAAAACAAAAGAAACCTGACAAGGACCCCATTCCCACCCTCATGGGTCTAGAGACAAAAATAAAGCAAGATGATTAAATACACAATACTTTACCAGGTAGTGATGAGTGTTCTTAAGAAAAATGAAGCAGGGTAGAGCTTCAGAGTAATGAATGCTGTGTTGGGTTAGCTCAGTTTTGCTCCATCCAGGTCCACCCCCACTTCTCTGCCTTGCTGTGTGTTGGGGAGGATGACCTCTGAGGAGTGCATCCCTGGGCTGCCTGGCCCTCTGGCTCCCAGGTGGGTTTGGCTCGTGGAAGTATCCGCAGGAGATGGGAGGGCAGGGAGAGGTCGGGGTATTTACTCTGGCTCACTCCTTTGGGCTGAGGTTGGTGGTGGCTGCATTCTTCTACTAAAGGCCACAGCTCCGGGCATGGCCCCCTCCTACAGCTATGCTCCCCTCTGTGTTCTGATACCACACTCTCCTTCCTAGCCTCTTCAGGCCTAAGGACGGTACCAGCTTCCTGCTGTGCTCACACCGGGGATGCTTCACCGTCCCTAACCTGAAGCACACCTCTGTAAGTAGCCCTTCATTAAGCAGTCTCCAACTGCCCTCTTGGAGTGTGCCATCTGTTTCTTGTCCAGAGCCTGCCAGCACAGGTGTGACTTCAGATAGATTGGTCAGGGGAGGCCTTCCTGATGAAAGGCCATTTGGGCTGAGCACTGGGCCTTCATCTGCAGACCCCTGGACTCAGGGCAGTGTTCAAGTGGGTGCACCCTCAGCGTGTGAGAAGGTCAGGAAAGAACCCCGGGAGGCTGAGGCACAATGAGCAAGATGGAGGGGTGGGAGGTGAGGGTGGAGGAGCAGGCAGGGGTCAAATCTATAATCGAGGGGAGGAGTCTGGGTTTTTCTTCCGAGTGAGGCAGGGAACCATTGGAAGCTTTGGAGCAGGGTAATGACGTGATCAGATTTATGTTTTAAAAGAATCTCCCCGAGCCCTCCTACACTGTTGATAGAAATGTAAATTGGTGCAGCCACTATGGAGAACAGTATGGAGGTACCTCAAAAAACTAAAAATAGAGTTGTCATATGATCTGGCAATCCCACTCCTGGCCATATATCCGGACAAATCTATAATTCAAAAAGATACATGCACCCCTATGTTCATAGCAGCGCTATTTACAATAGCCAAGACATGGAAGCAACCTAAATGTCCATCAATAGATGAATGAATAAAAAAGATGTGGTACGTATATACAATGGAATACTACTCAGCCATAAAAAAGAATGAAAGACACTACCATGTGTAAAGTAGATAGCTAGTGGGAGGGAACTTACAGTATAGCACAGGGAGCTCAACTCGGTGCTCTGTGATGACCTAGATGGGTGGGATGGGGGTGGGTGGGTGGGAGGGAGGTAAAAGAGGGAGGAGATATATGTATACATATAGCTGATTCACTTTGTTGCACAGCAGAAACTGACACAACGTTGTAAAGCAATTATACTTCAAACAAACAAACAAAAGAATGAAATAATACCATTTACATGGATGGACCTAAAGATTACCATACTAAGTGAAGTAAGTCAGAAAGAGGAACGACAAATACCATATGATATCACTTATATGTGGCATCCAGAATATGACACAAATGAACTTATCTACAAAACAGAAACAGACTCACAGACACAGAGAACAGACTTGCAGTTGCCAAGGGGGAGGAGGGTGGAGGAGGGACGGACTGGGAGTTTGGGATTAGCAGATGCAAACTATGATATATAGAATGGATAAACAACAAGGTCCTACTGTATAGCACAGGGTACTATATTCAATATCCTGTAATAAGCCATAATGGAAAAGAACTAAAAGAAAGAATCTCCCTGGCTGTTACGTGGAGAACTGACTGTGGGTGGGAAGAGTGGAATCAGGAAGACCACTTAGGAGGCAATACCAGCAGCCCAGCTAGAAAGAAGGTGGACGAGGTGGTGCAGGGAAGGCGTGGGATGTAGTTGGATTTGGGATCGCTACTGAAAGTAGAACCAAACAGATTTCCTGGGCTGCGGGGCTTGACCAAGACTCTGTGCTTTCTGACTTGAGTGACAGGGATGGAGGGCTCTTGTGGTGCACAGACTGGGGAGTGTCAGTGATCACACTGTGAACTGTAGAAGGCTTGCCAGTGCTCAGGGGCTAGAACTTCATCCAACCTCAGACTCCTGAGCAGGGCTCTTCTCTTCTTCCTTGAGGGGAAGACTTGCCTTGGGAGATGGGAACAAAGGCCACCCGAGAGCCTCAGCCTGGTTAGAAAGATGAGACTCGCATGCAGCAAGCGCAGAGGTCAGTAGGAGACCTTGAGTGACATGCGAGAAACTGAACAGAGTGGACCACACGTCCCTGAGGGCTGGAGCCTGCAGAGGAGGCCCAGTGGGGAGGGGAAATCTGAACTGGGCCTGGGAGGCTGGATGGGGAAGGAAGAGAGAGCTTCTCCTCTGCCTTCCTTGGACTGGAGGCTGGGGCTGGACACTGGTCCCCTTGGCCAGGATGGTGGGGTTCCTGAGTCTGCCCTGGAAAGGGCTACAGGACTGCCACCGGCGGCAATGGGAAGTGCCTGAGGGAAGTGCTGAGGGTCCTCGCTTGTCCTCTGGGCCCAGAGATACGGACAGGGTGGGAGGAAGAGCGGGGACCCCTGGAGGTGGCTGCTCTGGAAGCTGGGTCACCAGCAGAGCCTGGTTCCAATTCAATCGGAGGGTCAAGTGAGCATCTGTGCAAAGATTGAGTTTACAAAGGAGCAAAATTTCATAAGAGTTTTCCCATCTGTCAAATGGTATAATAACACCTACCCCCGCCCCCACCCCCCAGCCCTCCCGCCAAGGCTTGCTAGGATGAGATAAAGCAGCAGTCCCAACCTTTTTGGCACCAGGGACTGGTTTTGTGGAAGACTATTTTTCCACAGACGGTGCGGGGGGGGTGTGTGTTTCAGGCGGTAATGCGAGTGACGGGGAGCGATGGGGAGCGGCCAGTGAAGCTTCTCTCGCTTGCCCATTGCTCATCTCCTGCTGTGTGGCCCAGTCCCTAACAGGCCTCCGTGCCCCGGGGGTTGGGGACCCCTGAGATAAAGTACCTGAGAAGGCCCGGCGCATTGCAGATCCCCAGTGCATGTTCCATAGACACTGGGTTTAGTGCCTTCCCTGAAAAGATGGCTGACAAGACACAGAGGAAGGCTGAGCTGTGAAAGGGGGTCAAGATCCAGAGACCAAGGGAGACTGGAAGGGCTAAGCAGACACAGACAGGAAGAAGTAACTTGAGGCCTTGAATGGAATTTTGGAAGACATTGGCTCCATGGTGTTGATGGAGCCAGCTGGCCGGGCTCTGTAAGGAGCAGCAGCCCCTGATTCCTGTCAATCCGGGGCCGGCCCCACGCTCCCCCGTGGGGACAGTACAGCCCACGTCTTCTTCCCTCTCCCAGTTCCCTCTGCTCCTGTCCTGCGGGGCCCGGGCTGCTTCCCGGCCAGGCAGCATGTGTATCCTCAGGCCCCGAGCCTCTTCTTCCCTCCGGTGTCTGAGTCACGCTCTTATGTCCTTCTGGTCTCTGTTCAAACGCCACTTCAGTGAGGTCTTTCCTGACCCCATTATTTAAAATGGCACGCCCAACATTCCATACTTATTCTTCTCCATGGCGCTTATACGTATTGTCTGTAATTCAAAAGAATGTGTATTCCCTAGTTTCTGTGCATGATATTCTATACCTGTCCGTTAAGACATGCTTACTAATTGCATCCTCAAATTTTCTATACCCTCACTTTTGTTTTGTTCAGAGAATGTGTTTAGAGAATGTATTAAAAATCTCCCACTGTGGTTGTGGATTTTTCTATTTTTTTCCTTGTATTTCTATCAATTTTTGCCTCATACACTTTGAGGCTATATTCTTATGTGCATGCAATTATTGTACCTTCCTGGTGAACAGAGGTTTGTTTTTTTTTTAAAAATAATTATGAGATGTCCTTTAATTCTATTCTTAACTCTAAATGCACTGCTTTTTGTCTAAAAGTCTAATTAGTTTGATATTGATGTAGCTACACTTGCTTTTTTCATATGGAATCTTTTTTCCCCTGTCTTTTTACTTTTAATCTTTCTATATCTTTTATCCTTGAATGTGTTTTTTATAAACAGCATAGAGTCAATTTTCAAAAATCAGTTTGAAAATCTTTTTCTTTTGGTTGAAACATATATATTTGATGAACTTCCTGATGTATTTAGGTATAAATTTATCACTTTATGAAATGCTTTCTATTGGTCTCACTTGTCCTACATTCCCCTTTCTTTTTTTCCTTTGCTTTCTTTCAGATTAAATATTTTGCATTGTTTCATTGTAATATCCATCGATGTTACTACCTGTATCCTTCACTTATTGATGTCTAAAGTTAATTGATATTTATACTCTTTTCCTTGTCAATTCAAGGGCCTTAAAATAGTTTAACTCCATTTACCATCCCCTCTCTCTTCCCTATGCCATTTTTGCATCTATTTTTTTCTTTCTCTGTGTTAAGCTCCATATGAGAGTATTTTTATTATTTTATAAGCTAATATCCATTTAGACATACACTTTTACATTTTTTATTGCTTTTCATTCCTTCCTGAAATGCCAACCTTTCATCTTGAATTCATTTCCTTCTGCCTGAAGAATATACTTAAGTATTTCCTTTAGTGTGGGTTTTCTGGTGTTGGATTATCTCAGCTTTGGTTTGTCTGCACATTTAAAAAATCTCATTTTTGGGGCTTCCCTGGTGGTGCAGTGGTTGAGAGTCTGCCTGCCAATGCAGGGGACGTGGGTTCGAGCCCTGGTCTGGGAGGATCCCACATGCCGTGGAGCAACTGGGCCTGTGGGCCACAACTACCGAGCCTGCGCGTCTGGAGCCTGTGCTCCACAACAAGAGAGGCCGCGACAGTGAGAGGCCCGCGCACTGCGATGAAGAGTGGCCCCAGCTTGCCACAACTAGAGAAAGCCCTCGCACAGAAACGAAGACCCAACACAGCCAAAAATAAATAAATAAATTTAAAAAAAAATCTCATTTTTGTTCTTGAAGGGTATTGTCACTGGGTATAAAATTCTAAGCTGACAGTTTCTTTCAGCACTTAAAGGATATTTCCATTGTCTTCTGACTTCCAAAATTATGTGTTTTTGTACCTTTGAAAGTAATCTTTTTCCCCTGCTTTTTGGATTTGTCTTTGTCATTAGTTTTCAGCAGTTTTAACATGAATGCCTCAGTGTGAACTTTTTATTTATCCTGCTTGGAGTTTGTAGTGCTTCTTGAATCTGTGACTTGATGTCTTTTGAAAGTTTAGGGATGTTCTCTGCCATTATCTCTTGAAATACTGCTTCTGACCCATTTTCTCTGAACTTTCTTTGGAATTCCAATCATACATATCTTAGACATTTTCACGGAAACTTCAATGTCCTTACCTTATTACTTTTTTGGGGGTATTTTTTTCTGTTGTCTCTCTCTACTTAATGCTGGTTATCTTTTCTAACCAATCTTTCAGTTCATATTCCTCCCTTTGGTTGCATCTGTTAAACTCACTATTGAGTCCTTAATTTTGGGTATTATGCATTTATGTACATTTGGTTCTTTTAAAAAATACAGTTTCTCATTCTCTGCTGAAAACTCCAATTTTGTCTTTTAACACCTTGATCATAAGGTATAATTATTTTAAAGTTTGTGTCTGTTTCTGTAAACTCTAATATAACTGGAGCCCCTGTGGGTCTCAGTTTCTATTTTTTGTTGTTTCTACTGATGTTTGTTCATATTGTCTTCTTGTGTCTCCTTGTCCAGGGGATGAGGGCTCTCCACTGCTTCTGGCACCAAGTGAGCCCCGAGGGACTGTTTGATGTATTTGTCACACCAACATTCATCTGCTTACCCCATCCTCCCTACCTGAGTAACATACCTCCCACTGCCAAGTCACTGACTATAGTAGTAGGGACCATGGGCTCTGAAATCAAACCGGGGTCTGGGTTCAAGTCCAAACAGGAGTCTGGTTCACAGTTGCCACTCAGATTAGTGGTGTGCACAATCTTGGGCCAATTATTTATCTTCTTTGTGTTTCAGTTTCTTCACCTATAAAATGGTGATAATAAACTCTGCTTCACAGGTTTTGTTTAAAGCTTATATCAAATAAACATGTAAAGCACTTACTATAGGGTCTGATGAATAGTAAGAACTAATTAAATACTTATCATTGTTATTTTTATCAGCTGTCCCCACTGTTATTACTGATATCCAGGCCACCATCATCATGAATTTCTGCATCTGGTGGTCCTGCTTCCTGTCTCATCACCCCACAGTGCAGCCAGCATGAACATTCTGAAGTGCACACCTGATCACTATTCCGATAAACCCTTCAGTGGCTCCCCACTGCCCTCAGGATATGGTCCAAACTGACCTCTCCGACTCAGGTCTGATTGCCACTCCTGTCCAAAATTCAGTCCTCTGAGTTACCAAGCTCCTTTTTTTTTCTTTTTTTTTTTTTAGTCATTGGGGCTCTCCAGGGAGCTCTCTCTTCTCCAGGGGCCAACTTTCCCCTGGGTATCTCCAACTCATTCCATAGGTCTCAGTTTAGACAAAATACCCACAGGGAAAGCTCCCCCATAGCGTGAAGTACCTACAACTGGCCATTGCCAGCCATACCACACTTAACTGTAATAGACACACACCTGTCTGTAGCCACCCCAGACCACAAGAGTGGGGGCTATTCTAGTTACCATTGCATTCCCAGCATCTAGCACTCTGCCTGGCATACACTTAATACATATTTGCCAGATGAATGAGTGACTAACTGATCACCATCAAGGGAACAGGTTAACAGAATCACAGACAAAATAGAACCCTGTGACCAACCTCAACTCCCAGCTGAAAAATCCAGCTCTCACACAAACCTCCTTGTAATTATTCTATTCCTGTTCTTAGTGCAAGGCTTGCTAAAAGCCCATAGATATGTTGCTTCCTAATTGCTTATCTGCCCCTTAATCACATAGTAGTTTTATTATTATTATCATTATCGTTATTATTACTGGTGACAAATAAAACAGAGCATAAAAGAACTTCCAGAAAAAAACAATGGTGTGATTTAGAATTTTTAATTAATATGAGTTGGGGTTTGTATTGAGTGCCCTGTGCGAGAATGGATAATCCTCAGTACCTCCCCCAACGGGTTTGGTATCTCAACGCTCCATATTGTAATTTACATGCTGAGGGGCCCACGTCACTTAGAAAACCATCAGTTCTCCAGTTATCTTGTTCCTATCAGCATCGCTTTCTCAAATGAATGCATTTCAATTAAAGGAAGAATTTACCAGAGGACATGTGAGGTGTGTATTTTGTGAATTATAGCTCTAACTTTGAATAAACACAAAACAACAAACATATTCTGAGCTCCTATGATATCCCAGGGATTGAAGATAAGACAAAGAGAAAGAAGGCTGGGCTCTACCTCCAAGGAGACTGCAGTCTTGTCGGGGAAGAAGGATGTATACAGAACCAAAACGTTCAATGTGATTCGGGGCAATAGCGGAGCAATCATCACAGGGTGTATGGGAGCTCCTGGTACAGACAATAAGCTATAGATATGTTCAGGAGAAAACGAAATAAAAGACTAAGACTTCACTAATGCAGATACTGCCATTTTCATGTTTCCAGACACAGTTTTACTCCCTTCTGTATGTGGTAACACCTTCCAAATTATTTCTGGGCATTGCCTTGTTCTCTCTCATCAGACCAGGAACAGAAATGGATATTACTATCTGTGGACACCAAAAGGTGACATTTTTGGCCAGTTACTGATAAGCTCTAGGCTGGAGCCTCACTGCCCCTCCCTCCTCATCCTGGGTCAGTTCAAGGGCCCTGAGAAAGAGGGGTGTGTGAGAATCTAAACTGACTAAATGGTAAACCGGAGAATGGCAGTTCACGTTACGACAGAGCCTTGCTCATCGAAGAAACAAAGTTAAGAAAGAAGTATCAAGTCTATATATATTCAGATATAATTCTATTTCAGATATTCAATTAAAAACCACATTCCCGGGTTTCCCTGGTGGCGCAGTGGTTGAGAGTGCTTTCCTAAAACCTCACTTTCTCTCTGGGGGCAGGGATCACTGTCCTGACTTATGACCTCACCCCAGATTGCCCACTACCAAGCGGGGCACAGAGGGCCACTCACTCCACAGTCAGTGTCTCATCTGCCAATTGGCAAGAGTTGTGATGTTGTTTCCTGAGAAATCAGGGGGTCAGTGAGCTGCAGAATCGCTGGCTAATCCAAGCTGGCCTGGGATGGCAGACCCTCCCGTGTCCTGATGTCTCTGAGCCAATGGGGTGCCGTCCCCAGGGCCCAGGTTCACGTAGCACCTGAGATCCAGCCTTACACCCCTCCAGGAATCAGACCCTCTGGAGAGAGGACCTGAGTTTACACCAGCATTTTCTCTAAGAACAGTTGCCTGGCGCTGTCCCTTGGCTGGGAGGGACAGTCACTTGCTTATATGCCATGGCCACGGCTTTCCTGACCTCCTAGTGGCTTCCCAAAGGTGCTCCACTGACCTCACCCAGGACCCTGGGCAGGTGGGGTGGACATACGGACTCAGGGTCAGCCTTGGGACTGACCAGGACAGAATATCTCCAGGAGGCCTCTGCGCATCTGCTGTAGCCAGCACTGTTACTAAGAAAAGCCCAGGGAGAGAGGGTAACACAACACGCCGGCCTGGGACAGACCTGAGGTGGGAGGAGGGGCGGATGACTCAGGGGACGCTCCGGAAGGCACAGGGATGGCGTCATGTCTAACCGACCAGCATGCTATCCCTTTGCTTGTTAGGGTGAGGAGGCCCTGCGCTCTGGTTGTCTCCAAATCCTGCAGAAACCAGGCATGCTCCAGAGGGGCCCTAGAGAGTAGACATCCTGTGCTTGTCAAAGGTGCTGAGGACCAGAGACACACCCGGGACCCCTTGCTGCTGTCCCCTGCCCCTGGGTGAGTGGGTTTCTCCAGGGCTGGGATCGCCATGGCCACTGGACTCTGCTCTGTCCACCCCCGTCTCAGCCTGGCCATGTGTGCTCCTCTGAACCCAGAGCCCCACGGGCTTCCTTCTCTGGGTAACACTGAAGCAGCAGCTCTTAACTGAGCCCCACGTGTGCCTGACACCAGGGAAGCTAGGTTGTGTATCTGGCATGGCCCATGAGAAGTTGGGACATAAACAAATGACACGCTAGGATATAGGGTAGAAATCCCTGAAGACAACATAAAAAAGTCATCAGGCAAGACCAGTTTGGGCAGTGCAGTGGGCTAGCCTGAGAACCTAAAAGGCAAAAATGCACTATGTAGTGGGGAGGCTGTTATGGACTGAATGTTTGTGTCCCTCCCTTAATTCATATGTTGAAATCCTAACCCCCCAATGTGATGGTATTAGGAGGTGGGGAGTTTGGGAGATAATTAGGTCATGAGGGGAAACCCTCATGAATAGGGTTAATGCCCTCATAAAAGAGACCCCAGGGAGCCCTCTTCCTGCCATGTGAAGATACAACAAGAAGTTGGCAGTCTGTAAGCTGGAAGACAGCCCTCGTCAGAACCCCACCAAGCTGGCATCCTGATCTTGGACTTTCAGTTCCCAGAACTATGAGAAATAAACTTCTCTTGTTTATAAGCCACCCAGGCTATGGTGTATTTGTTATAGCAACTAGAACTGAGTAAGACAGAGGTGCAGTCTTGTTTTTCACTGGGCATCTCGGAGCTAAGGGTACATCCTCTCCCACTCCAGTGGTTTTGCCTAAAGGAATTTGCTCTTACTCCAGGGCTGTAGAAGCTGGAAGGAAACCACAATGAAAAAGGGAACTGATAGCTCTCACAGAGCCTGGCTCGGTCCTGAATTCCCACCCTGAGGACTGAGGTGGTCCCTAAAGGGTCTGCCCTTTTCTGAGGGTATCATTCACAAGCACAGCATGGTTTAATAAGATCCCAGACCTGCCAGTGCTTTCCTGTGGCAAACCACTGAGAGCGGAGTCCTGAAAATATATGCCTGTTCCAGTGTGGAATTCTGCTTCCTTAGAGCCACAGAAATTACTTCACCTCATTTAACTTCCATTAGCAAATTATTAATCTAAATTCACACACCTAGAGTGAAATCACTGAACTCAAACATTTTACTCTCAAGGACGCTTTCCTCCCAACCAAAGCCCATTTAAAACGTATGTGAATTTTAGCAGCCCAGCAAATCTTGCTTCCCCTCTTGCTGAGCCTCTCAATAGCTCTTGCAGGCATTTATAAGTTCTTCTCCCCTTTTGAATGATGCTTTTTGTCTAGTTTTCGAGCATGTGAATATTTATTGGTTGGTACAGTACAGTGGAGTGGTCAGGAGCCCGGACTTGTGGGTCAGACAGATCCAGATTTAAATTCCAAACAGTTTGAACATTAGCTAACTGCAGATTAACTTCCCTAAGCCTCAGTTTTACTATCTGTAAAATGGGAACAATGGTACTTATGTCATAGGGTTGTTTGAGACTTCAATGAGATGATGCAGAGTGTTCAGTGCAGCGTCAGATACACTGCAGGCAAGCAGTGATGATGGCTATCATTGTGGCTGTTGTTATTCTTAGCTAAACACAGGTGGACAGCGCCAAAGGTGGCCTCTTCTGTTCTCTGACTCAGGGACAAGAACTTGATCAGTGGCCCAGAGCAGACTCTGGCAGGGAGGGTTCTGTGTGAGCCAGGTCTTTTCCCATCTCCCAGCCTGACGGATCCCACTTCTTCCTTGAGCTCCATTCTTTCTGACTGGAATCTCCCATCCAGAGAACATTCCATTTAAGAAGGTCTCATCCAGGAGTCAGTGGAGGCAATGCAATCAAAGGGGCAAAACTGTAAAAGCTGAGCTGGTGGAGGAACAATGCTCCCTGCACAGGAAGGCCTGGGAGCCCTGCCAGGTAAGCGTGGATGTCCGCTTGGGATCCTGGGACAAAGATACTCATTAGACAAGAGATCGGAGCCACAAACACCCAGTGCCCAGGTTGGAAGACCAAGGTCTTTCCGCCTCGGTAGTGAGTCTTTAAGCTTCTAACCCTTTCACTCGTTCTCCACTCCATGTTTTAACAATAATGCTATTTAATATGGGCCAGTCTGAATAACTTTATCCTTCCCTTAGATCTGTGCCTATAAAAGGATGCTGTGTTGTCCAGACTGCCCATAATTCATTATGCTGAATTCCCTTCCATCTGGAGACACATACAGTTGTTGAAAAGCTGTCACTATAACCTATTGTCACTGCAACCTTTTATGAACCAGCCTACATTTTTATGTCAAAAATTTATCTTAATGGCCTCACAGCTCTTATCTCCAATTATTTCAGTGTCACCAACCTCCAGCCTGGGCTGTGTTCCCGCTAATATGTGGGAACTAATTTCCTCTTTGCTCCTACCCTGGTCCCACACTGGAAACCTTGTGGATAATGTGGCATAGCCCCTCAAGTGGCATATATATATGTTCACTGCAGAATGTGAGGGAGGGCCAGGACCTTTGGGGGACACCTTAAGGAAGGCAGTGGAAGGCTGTGGCTGAACCCAGAGGAGCTCTATGTAACCAACATGCAGAAGGAAGCACAGAGGAAGGACCTGGCACCAGTGGTGCCTTGCAAAGAGGCTGGGCTCATTTTTCTCCTTTGTTTTAAAATTACAAACAGTAATACACACATTCTCTGTTCACACAACAGAAAATGCTAGAGGAAAAAAAATCATGGGTACTATTAAGGGTGAGTACCAGTAGCCTCATTTAGAATGCTTCTTGTTCTTACTTTTCCAAAAGACATATGTGCATATGTACATGTATACATGTGTAGATATATGAATATTTCTATATGTAAATATATATTTTCTATATTAAATGTATATAAGATATTATATATGTTATATAAATTAAAATATTTACAGCTATTTCACTACTGTAGGAGGCAATGATAATTGAAAAGGTAGCTAAAGAAACCAATATTTCCTTCCCTGTCTTCTAATGATTACTGATGGGAAAAGCCCTGGCTTCCTCATTCGGAGAGCTCCTTAACATTTTCTACAACTACCTGTGGCGTATTCAGGGGTACTGTCCCCACTTAATAGGTGAGGAAACAGGGACCAAGACACACTAAGAGATTTAGGTGAGGTGGGGGGCACACCTGGGCCTCGAACCCAGGGCTTGAAGCTCAGCCAGTGTCCTCACCACCAGCTTCAGACGATTCTGCACAATGCTCCTTTCTCCTCACTCTTGTCTGACATCAAGAAACTGAAACATTCTCTCCTTCTCTTGCCCCTGCCTGACCCAGTGTAGCTGCTTAAGTCATAAACGCTTCTTCAGTAGGAAAGAATGCTGGGATAGGAATGTGGGGCTTCCTGTGACCCTTCCCCGGGCAAGCTGGCCTGAGCGCTGGCAGCTCCTAAAGGGCTGCACTCCAGGCCTGGCTCTCCCATGCCCACCCCTCACCCCGAGCCTTCTCAGTCTGAAGAAGGTCACCCCTGGGATCTGGCAGGCACAAGCCCTGAAGTTCTGTACTCTCAAGCCTAATTTCAATGTGGCCATTTTGAGCTATCAGTCTCCCCGTGGCCCTGCTGGAAGGAGGACAGCCCAGGGACCCAGCATGATGAAGGCTCCCCATCACAGGCAAAGCGCACTGCAGCCCTGGCCTCTGCCAAAGCCTCCCCCTGGGCCACCGTGGGGTTGTAGGCAGGCACTCTGGGAATTTTCTCTGTTGCAGACCCTGCTGTGCTTGTGAGTTTTTGATCTGCCCTTGGAGAGGGGTGATCAGTTCTTTCTGTGACTGTGTAGTGATAGTTCCCACACACCATCCGTGGTTGCAGGGGGAGCTGGCATCAGGGAACGTGGGTGCAACCAGGACTGGGCTGTGTGTACCCGAGCGCAGCCCACGCGCGAGTGTGCACGTATGTATGCAAACAGTACGATGAACGCCACCAAAATTTTCATTTTTGCTTGAGGCAAACACAGGGATGTTAAACTCTTACACACTGTCTTGGAGTCAGGTGAGCCTGAGTTCAAAATCTTGGAAGTTTACTTACTTTGCAAATAACCTTGGCAAAGGAGATTCCCACACCTCAGTTTCTTCATCTTAAAGTGGGGATAATACCTGCCTTACAGGATATGATGCAAAACATGTGCAAGGCACTTACTGATGCCTGGCAGGCAGTAAAATTCAATAAATGCCAACCACCATCACCATTGTTTTTATTACCAAACTCCCATGCCCTCAGCCTGGTTATTATTGTCCTCGTGATGTGACGCCATGTCCCCCACACCCTGCAGAGCTGCCCAGCTGCCTTTCTGACACCTCCAAGTCCTGTAGAACCAAGTGTTCCCCATATTGGAAAGGAGCCTTACTCCTGGCACCAGGCCCAGAGGAAGACAGGGCCCATCCCTTGACACCCAGGGGAGGAGAAACCCTCCCAGCACGAGGGCCCAGGGCTCTGGGGCAGGGTGGGGAAAGGACCTGGAGGATACACCTCCATGGAAGCCCCCGTCTCTTTTCTTTAGACGAACCTGCCAGGGCTCCCCATGTCCTGCCCTGGATTGGTGACATGTCAGGGCCAGAGAAGGCCTTACAGATGCTGGTTTTAGAGATGGGTGAAGGGGCTTACAGCAAGTCTGTAGCACAGCCTGGAGGAGGTCCAGGGCTTTGAATCTCAATTCTAGGACTGTTTCCCTCCTTCAGATCAAGCCCAACTCTCATCCAGGCATTTGTGGCTCCTTCCCCCTTTCCCTTATGCAGCCTCGTTCTCCCGTCCTCTGCAGGGTAGTGTCTGCTCCTGCCAGGCTGGTTTCTTCTGAGCCATCCTGCTGCCCCTTGGCCTGTCCGTCCCAGTGTCTGCCACCCAAACCCATCGGGCCCAGCCTCCTTCAGGACGGCCGCCGTGTCTGCTGCAGCCAGGAGCCTAATTACAAGTGGCCCTTATCTTGTTCCCTGACCGCCTCTTTGCCTAGCTCTCCCTGTGCAGCCAGAATGAGGGCAAGTGCTGAGCTGAGCTGAGCTGAGCTGAGCTGAGCAGACCAAGCAATACCCCCCTGAGGCCGTGTGACCTCAGGCAGTCTCCTCAGTCTCCATGCTTCAATCTCCTCCTTTATAAAATAGGGGAAATGCTAAACAAACGCCTAATTGCACACTTTTAAAAAGGAAGACTGCCCCCAACTGTCCTTTTAATGTGCGGGCCTGGATTTCAGGGGAAGCCCAGCTAACAAAAACGGACTCCACACCCTCGCCCCGGTATAATGCAGCAAGCAATCCGGCTCTGAAAGCTATTTTATCTCCCTTTTCAGGGGGAAGAGCCTTCGCCATTAGCTCTATTTGATTCTAAATGCAGCCCTGAGACTTTCTGAGTCCCCAGGCACCTATCTGGCTGGTACCAATCCAGAAGTACCACTTACGTTAGTGCCATGAGTAAGAGGGAAGAAAATCTGAAAAATGGGTAAAGGGTGCACCGGGCATTTCCTATTTATTTATGTCCCCCTGGGTCTGAGACGGAGGAAAGAATTTCACCATTCTGGGTAAGAGATGGCTTTGTCCTGGTATCGTAAGTCTTCCAATGTCCCTCGTTTAGAGGGAGATGCTCACAGGGGAGGGATTAAAGATGAGCTAAGGAGGTATATTCCTGCTCCGGCAGGGGACTTCCCCCAGCACGCTGAATCCCCGCCAACGCAATCTCATCTTCTGTTATGGAGAAGGATCACTCATTGTGAGCTCTATTTTCTGCTTAAACGTAAGCCACGTTGTGTGCAAGGACAGTGTGGCATGGCCCCTGATTAATCACGCCGCGCGTAGCAGTGACTCTGCTCCGGGCTGACATGAATGCGGTTACTAAGTGGGCTCCTTCCTCTCCCCGGGGACATAGCCACCAGGGCACAAAGACCTCTGCCTGGAGACTGAGTCTCGCAGGGGCTGCTTTGTAGCTGGAGCCTGGATGAGAACTCAAGAAACCCCCTGCAGAATGGAGCTGGCGTCATTTAAATTTAATACGTTTTTAACCTGCTAATAACCCTAAGGGATGGGGATGCAGCTGGCTGGCTGGGTCAGAGCAGAGGGCACTGACCGCCCAGGGAGGGCACCAGGGTGGGAGGCGACTGCCCTGCCCTGCTTCGGCTGGTGGGTGAGGGCTTCTTACTGCATGTAGCACAGCTCAAACCACCAAAGGGCCCAGCTTCTCCATGGCAACCCCAAACAACCTATTCATTCCAGAGGCTACGCTGGCAGCAAAAGTGGACCTGGTGCCATGGCATGGTGTCCTTGTGACAGATAATGTGAAAATCGTTCCTGATTGACCATCGGCTGCCTTCTGGGGAGGCTTCCGAGAATGAAGCCAGCCGAGGGACAGCCAGAGACGGCCTTGGAGAGGCAAGGGAGAGTGATTTACACACAAGGCATCATGGGTTATGGATGGGAGATGCTTGCCGCATTGGGGAACTCATCATTTACTGACTCGGCCGCCTCCCTGAAAGAGAGAGGGTCTAGGTGGAAAGAAAAGGTGGCGGGGATGGGAGAGACCCTGGGGAGGGGCTTCCACAAGATTCAGCGACTCTAGGGTATCCAGAGGGATAATCCTGGCTGTGTGTTGGGGACACGGCCTCTAGGCAAGACTGGGGGCCTCTGCCCCCTAGACAATCAGGATGCTTCTCCTGCTCTGCTAGGAGGCACACATTCACTCCCGCGGCCCGGCCAGCGGCCACTGTCCCCCACCCATCTTGCCTGCTTCTTCCTTCTCTGTCCCTGCTCCCACCCATGCTGGCCGCAGCCTCCGTCTCCCTCTGCCGGGGCCTGGGTCCTGATGCCTGTCCTTGTAGGAGGGAGGGAGAGGGACTCAGCCTTGGGTCAGACACATGCGGATCTGAACCGGTGGCCTGGATTTGAGTGGCCGCGGGTAAGTTAGCTAATGTGCAGGCACCTCAGTTTCTTTATCTGTATAGTAGACACATAACGCTGGCCTGGGAAGGGTTCTGTGGGGTCCAAATGGGTAAAACATGTAAACGCAAGTGACACCGCGTGAGAGAAGGGGTTCATTTCCCCTCCCCCCATTCCTCCCTCTCCACGCCCCACTGCCGTCTTCCCTCCCGGGCCGGTGGCAGCGGGTCCCTCTTTCTGGGCACCTGCACAAGATGACCAAACTTGGGAAAAGTGATCACCAAAGGAGACGCTGCCGAGAAAGTCCATCCGGATGTTCCGAATGTTCTGTCTCTGTTGTGGTAAACGATGACTTTAATTTACAAAGCAGACGAATACTAAATCTTCATGAAATTAAAAACTATATTATTTATGTGAACGGAAACTGTTCTGTAGCTAGCAGCGATCCGGCTTTGTAGGAGGAACACTAAAATAATTAAAACCACTCGTGCTTCAGTAATAAATAATGATAATAAATAAATGTCCTGACCTTAAGCGAAAATATAAAATTAAAACCCATTTAGTATGTAAATTCATTCAGGACGCTAGCGAGTCTCCCAGCCTAAGACGGTGTGGGATGGAGGAAGCGTTCACTACATGAATTTTGAAAGGAAAATCAAAGAACAACAGAGTTGTGTGTGTATCGACTCATTATTCTCCTTTAATTCCATCTAATGCTGTGTGGAGCCTTGAGGCTGGGACATTAATTTCCTGCTTTTTCTGTTTCACCAATTCCTCATGGAGACCAGGAGAAAGAATTTCAATCCTCAAGGCTGAACTCAGGGGAGGCCAGAAAATTGCAGGAGGGGTGGAAAACTGAATCTCGGAAAGGCAATTTTTAACGTGTTTACAGAAAGGCGATGAAAAGGGTCGGCACAGAATGGCACCGGGGCTGCCTGGGGGTGCATGCCCGAGTGTTTGGGGCACACATCTTCCGGGGGGGAATGAAACGCCCCTGTTCCTGGGTCCAGGTAGGAAGCATTCCAAGGCCTGGAGAAGCTGGGCAGGAAGACTGCGGACGGCCTCTGACTTAGGAAAATGCCGATCAGTTCCAGATTGTGCACTTACCCCCCCTTGACAGCCCAGCGCCTGGCTTTACCATGAAACTGCTGCTCCATCCATGAAGGCTGCGGCTCCCTGGGCTCCCACATAAGGCGAGCCCAGGAAGCTGCAGGGCAACGTGCCAGGCAGAAACTTTCAACCACTGCTGTATAACAAACCTAGAGACACCCTTTGCATTTTTGTCCCGCCCCCAAGGCCTGTCACACCCAGCCTCTCATTTTAGGCTCCTAACTACCCAGTGAGGTAGGCAGCGCAGGGATGGCTATTCAGAGTGACAGGCAGGGCATGCGAGGCATGAAAGCTCGCAGGAAGTGGCAGCAGGGAAAGGGGCAGAACCCTGCTCCAGGCTGGGGCTCTTGTGTAGCTGGGGACCCCTCAGCGGGGAGGGAGGAGATGGAAAGGAAGGCTCACTGGACCTGCCTGGTAAACAGGACTCTGGTCCTGACTCCACGCCCCCTGAGGGGTCACTGCTGCCCCAAAGGAGTGGCGGAGAGGCCGTCCCATGGGACAGAGGGACCCGCACAGCCTGCTATCCAAGGGGACCCAGAATCACCAGCATCCTGCGAGATGGGGCCTCAGAGGGAGTGAAAGCCCTGTGGAACTATTCAGAGCAGACAGCCCTGTTCACTCTTCTGATACGACACACAGTTCCTGGTGGAAAAGAAGGGGAAAATCCAACCCAAGTCCTTCAGTGTCTGAATGGCTCCAAACCATCCAGGCTTTATAAACAAAACACTGGGATAGGGGTTTCCCTGGTGGCGCAGTGGTTGAGAATCTGCCTGCCAATGCGAGGGGACACGGGTTCGAGCCCTGGTCTGGGAAGATCCCACATGCCGCGGAGCAACTAGGCCCGTGAGCCACAACTACTGAGCCTGCACGTCTGGAGCCTGTGCTCCGCAACAAGAGAGGCCACGACAGTGAGAGGCCCGCGCACCGCGATGAAGAGTGGCCCCCGCTCGCCGCAACTAGAGAAAGCCCTCGCACAGAAACAAAGACCCAACACAGCCATAAATAAATAAATAAAGTTAAAAACAAAACAAACAAAACCCACTGGGATAAATGACAGATTTACTCTACTTTTTTTTTGTTGTTTTTTTGCGGTACGCAGGCCTTTCACTGTTGTGGCCTCTCCCGTTGCGGAGCACAGGCTCCGGACGCGCAGGCTCAGCGGCCATGGCTCACGGGCCCAGCCGCTCCGCGGCATGTGGGATACTCCCAGACCGGGGCACAAACCTGTGTCCCCTGCATCGGCAGGCGGACTCTCAACCACTGCGCCACCAGGGAAGCCCTTTCTCTACTTTTGAGTCTCATTAGAAATCACCGAACTGTCAACAAGCCACCAGACCAAGTACCCTGATAACTGAGAGGCTCTCCATCCCTGCCAAGTACACCTGGGGGCCTGGGGGAGACCCTCCCTCCCAAGGGACATGTGTGGCCCACTCCAATTCAACCAGGGCATTCAAGATCCCCTCCAGATCCTGCTTGCTAACTTCTGTGTGACTCCATGATGGACACAAAGACAAAGAAAGTCACAGCACTTGAGCAGAGAAGGTCCCTGAGAGAAGCAGTGGGGTAGTGGGGAAAATAGCCTTTTTAAAAAACTTACAAAAACCAAATGGCGAAAATTTCCTTAAAAAAAGCTTCTTGGTCAGGTATAAAGTACTGGACCAGCGTGCCAGCAGGGCGGGGCCACTGGCTTACTTGCAGAAGGTCAGGGAGGCTCCCACACAAAGCCCTTTGGGGGCCAGAAGATGGTCCCTTTCTCCCAAAAGATTCGTGCAGAATCTTGTGTCCTTGGCTGTCCCCGAGAAACAGCAAGGTCACCTCGAGCTCTCTGTTCTTCCTTCTTTTCTGGGCAGATAAGCTACATCCCTGGCGTGTCCACTCTGGAAAGGGGATTGATTATTCCTGCTAAAATGTCTATTTTAGCAAAGCAAAGGCTGACCTTAGGGCACACCCGGGCCGCAGCCAGCCTGGCAGGGCCCTGAACAGATCTCCGTGCTCCTTAAGAGGGGGGCCTGTCGCCACGTGGAACCTGAGCCGCTTCCTGGGGGGCTTACCTACCAGCCCCCACCCTGCTCCCCCAGGTCAGAACGTGCCTGTGCACCTGCCCTAGAGCACCCATGACAGCTCCCGGGGGGCTGAGTTCAGAGCCACTGGGCTCAGCTTCCAGGACTTCTGGGTCTTTGGGTCAAAGTGACCTGGAGCTTCGGGTGGGCAGCATGGGGCTCCGTGTGGGAATCAATTCCCTGGGACTAAAGGACCCCACCCCTCCATTCCTGCTCCCCTCTGTCCCTAGAGCTGCCATCAGGCAGCCTAATGCCCCGGGCTCCTAACACCCTCCCGAGCTCCTGGCCGTGTCTCTTTGCGAAGCCATGGCTGCCACATGCCAGGTGGGATCACTGTCCCTGATGAGAATGGGACCCTCTCCCCAGGGGCCACTCTAACGCCTCTCCTTCCGCAGCAGTGAGCGAGCACCGGCTGCCTCCAGAGGTGCTCAAGAAAAGCCCACTCACCAGCCCAACGGTTCCTGCACGCCTGCAGTGTGCCCAGCCCAGTGGACCCAGGGCAGCTCTGAGGCTAGAGTGGCCAGGTGCGGAAAGAGGAAGTTGGGGGACAGTCAAGGGTCCTCATTTCTCCATCCGACCCTTACCAAGGACCTCTGTGTGTCAGACTCAGGAGAGAGGGAGGTCAGTCCCACTTTCAGGGGTGGCAGAGGTTGGCCAGGAAGACTCAGGGGAGGAACGATAGGGCCGGGTTTTGGGAGATGAGGGAACGCTCCCCAGGTGGGAGGTGATGGGGGCGCTTCAGGAAGAGGAAGGCGTGAGGGCAAAGGCTGGGATGAACCTGCACTGAGAACCCGCCGCTCCCCTCACAGGTGGCCACCCAGCAGGTGGGGTGGAGGGTGCGGATCGGCAGATGGGGCTGGAGCCCAACGAGGAGGCAGTTGTACCCCGGGAGAGGGTGAGGGTGAGGGGACACTCTGGGGGGCAGGGGTGGGATGCTGGGAGGCCATTTGGAGGCCTGTGACCCAGGGGAGTCTGGGTTAGGGGCTTGACTGGCACCATGGCCTTGGGGATGGAGAGGTGGGGACGGATGACAGGGATAATTTAACAAGGAGGTTGATGGTGATTAGTCATGGGCTGTCGGGGAAAGGGTGAGGAAGGAGTCAAGGATGATACTGGGCTGGACATGGGGGTGTGAGTCCGGAAGCCCAGCTGGGGGCTGAGAGCTGGAGGGCTGCAGGAAGTGAGGCTCAGGTGTCCAGGGGCACCCAAGGCTCGGTCCAGAAAGCAGCTGGCTGTATGGACAGCAAACCCAGAGAGAGGGCTGGCCTGGAGATGGGAGGGCATGCGGGGCCTTCGGAGCTGTGTCCTGGCTCTGCTCTAGTCCTGTCAGTCCCCTCCCTCACGAGGTGGCCAGAGGGGTCCAGTCCAAATGCCCCGCGAGTGGCGGTCTCTCACACGTTCCCTGCACAGGCCAGGTGCACCTCCACTTTTTCATCCCTCTGCCTGGAACGTTCTTGCCCCACCCTCCCGCCGTGGCTCCCCACCCACCTTCTTCAGGTCTTTGCTCAAAGGTCACCTAAACAGGATTTTAAAATGGCAGCATACCTCCCTCTCCACCCTGGCACTCTCTGACTTACTTCTCTGTTTTATTTCTCTGGAGCACTTTTCACCATCTGACATTTATTCATTTGATGATCTGTCTCCATCCATTAGCATGTAAGCTCCATGAAGGCAGGGATGTTTGTTTTGATTAGGCACACAATAGGTGCTAAATAAATATTTGTTTATTAGTGAGTGAATGAATAAGTTAGTCTCCACTGGGTGGCCTCACTCCCAACACCACTGAATCAAGGATGCTTTGATTTGCCGCTAACTCAGGGCACCCTCCTAGCCTAGCTCCGGGTCTGGGAATTGAAGGCGTCAGGTCCTAGAAGGGCTACTTGGGACTCTCTTTCTAGGCAGCCTGGACTTTGGATGCTGCCCTGCAGTGTAGGGATGGAAAGTGGCCTCCCTGTGGGTGGTGATCTTAGCACGCTCTTGGCCACCCTTGGGCCTCACATAAGTCTGGAGAGGAATGCTGAGCTTGGGCAGGATGCCTGGAGTTGGATGGAATTTATTGCTCCAAAGGCTCCCTGAGTTTTAAGATCTTGAACATCAACCCACATATTTCGGCGGTGGCAGATGCAAAAAATAAAACCCAAAACCTACAGGAAACAATATGGGGAGAGCTGGAGGGGGAGCGTGAAATGGACAAAACATATGGGCCAAAGCCTGAACAGAGAAGGCAGAAGAGCCAGCCCAGCCTAGGGCCTTTGAGAAAATTTAGAACGCTGCTTGGGAAGGCAGAAAACTCCGGAAGGTGATCTTCCTTCAAGACTGCATCCTTCACTGGTACCAAGGAAGGTAAATTATAAGAGGAACCAAACAGAAAAGGTGACAAGAGGCAGGAGGGGCCTGGGGGCCAGGAGGCCCAGCCATACAGTTAGCTCTGCCATAGATGCTGTGCCACCTTGGTCAAGTCCCTTCCCTCCCCAGGCCTCTATTTTTGTTTGTAAAGTGAGAGGTTTGAACACTGGGCCTTCTGGCTCTGCTAGCTGCTCCATTTCTTGGTATTCTAGCAGCCTCCTTCAAAACAGCCAGCTGGGCTATTCCAGAATGCCAGCTGTGTTCCCTTGCAAGTTATCACAATACAGCAGGACCCAGAATGGAAGTCCACAGTTGTTCAGTGCACAGCTTGTGCAGCTGTACATGGCAGCCTCATCTGTCCTGAACTGCCGACACTAGCACCCATTTTAAAGTGTGTCAAGCCCCAATATTTGGGAAGGCTCCTCTGAGAACTTCTCTGGGAAATGAGAGTACTGGATTTGGCTTCTGGGCTGTGTAGCATACAGATGACTGCTGGGCTGGCCCTGCTTTCCTGAAGTCAAATTTTCCTCTGAAGCAAAAAAGAAAAGCTTGTTTCCCTGTAGGTCTCAAATGTGCCTTCTGTCTGCTGACCCTTGAGCTGTGTCCAGGCGGGGTTTTAGGAGTTCCTCACTGGAGTCCTGCACCAAGGCTGCTCAGAACTGGGTTCCCGCTTCAAGTGAACTGGGTTGCCACTGCCGCGTTCCCCATCTCTGTCTGCAGTAGCACAGAGTGGAGCCGAGCTGAGGGCGGTGGGTGGGTGGGATTCCAGAGTCACCCCGCAAGGCCCACAGCTCCAGGGCTGTCCCACTGGCACGGGGCCTCACCTCTGCCACGCCACGCCCAGGCCGCCCTGTTAATAGCCCAGCTGCAAGCGTGCTGCCTCCTTCTGAGTTTCCATCTCACTTGTACTAGGTCTGGCTGTCCCAGTGGAGACGGCTTCCTTGCAAAACAAACAGCAGAATCAATATTCCCTCCACTGGGTGGGGGGTGTAGGGTCTTCAGACGGCAGGTCGGGCCCTCTCTCCATTCCTGCTGCTTGGGTCCAAAGAGAGGAGCACCCAGGCCGCCCACCAGGCCCTTTTCTGCCTCAATTCTGCGATTTGATTACACTCAATTAACAGACATTTATGGAGCACCTTCAACGTGTCAAACCCACTGGGTGTGAGGGCGATAAGGATGAATGAGAGGGCCCTGGGCCAGGAGGAGCACGCATGTCGCAGGAGACAGACCCCTGCATGGAGGGTTAGGGTGGGTGCGTAAGTGGGGAGGACAGTTTGAGGCCGGGAGGACCAGCATCTGAACTCTTCCATCCCGGGGCACAGTCGGTGTCAGACGCGAGGGGAACTGGACCCGGCAGGCCTCCCAGCGTGCACGGGCTGAGCGTGCAGAGGCTGACTCCTCGGTCCTTGTTGAGGCAGCTCCCCAGCCCTCACCAGGCCTCATGGGGAGCTCTGGGTGAGGCAGCTCCTCCCGGGGACGGAGGGGCTCCATTCCTCTCTGCGTCCTCCACTCCACCAGCTGCGACAGCCAGGAATAACCTCGGCCTCCACCCTCCGTGCAGAGAAAGTCCTGGGAAAGCTTGTTAAAAGGGCACATCTAGGCTCCAGCCCAGGGATTCAGCATCAATAAACTTTGGTTGAGGGAGGGGTGGTGTCTGGGAATCTGCCTGATAATCGCACCTCGGGGACTGGCCGTGGGCTCCGTGAGCGGGGGCCAGGGGGTTCTCTCCCGCTTAGCCCCTGCCACCCCTCCCCCTCCCCCACTCCAACACACACCGCCTGGGGTCAGTCAGCATGTGATGAATGAAATGTAGGATGATCCTCCCAGGGTGACAGGGGGTGCAGAGCTGACCCCAGGCCGCCTGACCTCTAGGGCTCATTTCTCCACACCACTAATCTGCATGTCCAGCCCTGGCTCCGGGAAAACTTCCCTCGTGTTCTACCTGGGGAACCTTTCCCAGCTCTGCCCTTACAGTCCTCAACCTCAGTGGAGCCTGCGTGTGGGAGTATGTGTATGAGTGTGGACCATGTGTGTGTTTTATCAGAATCCTGGGTCCAAGAAGCATCCAGATTCCACATGCTGCAAAGATTTGAACACAACCCACCCCCCTTCCCTCACTTGTTGTTCCTCGGGTATCTGATGGAAATGGGGAGGGTGGGTGATGGGAACAATGGCCCCCAGACCTACAGTCAGCCATGCTCTCCCTTGAGGGTTCTTTGATTTCTGTGTGTTGTTTAACCTGCTGGCTGGCTGGCCTGTCCTGACCCCCAGCTGGGCTCCACTCTGGGCAGGGTCCAAGTCGGACGCATCCCCGAGGTGCCCAGTGCAGAGCCCCACTGAGGACTGGTCTCTGGCTGGCACCTCGAGGGCCCTCAGCAAACATCTCTGCTGACTGGTCGTCAGGCGTCAGGCTGCCCCACGCCGGCGGGCACTGAGCATGGTGACTGGTCTCACAGACAGTGTGCGCCTGGCATGGATACAGGGGGGAGCCTCTTGGACGGAGGCCAGTCAGGAATTTGGGAGTCGGAGTGTTCCTGCATTTCAGGGGCGTGGAGACACTCGGCGTACATGGTATCATTTTGTTCACAAGTGGGAGTCTGTGTGACCACTAGCAAAGGACAGAGGCCGTTGCTCCATCTCTCCGAAAAACAGCTCCATGATGACAGCCTCTATCACCAGAGAACCCCAGCAGGACTGGTCACGAATATCACCCAGAGGTACCACTGTCACTGTGTGCAGGAAGAAACCACCTAGACGGGGAACCAGACCTGCCTGTGGCAGGAGCACGTGTCTCCAGGGCCCAGGTGGAGAGGCAGGTGTGGGTGGGGAGCACCCCGTGGCGCTCCGGCCTGGCAGCTGGCGAGAGGCGGGTGGTTGAAGCTGGTGAGCGGTGCTGAGACCCCATGTCTCTGCCTCCTTGGTCTGCTCCCCGGCGGGCGGGTGTGCTTTCCCACTTGGCGAAGGCAGAGGCCCGGGCCTCCCGTGGCCTCTTACCAACTCAGCCTCCCTCCCAAGACCCACTTGGCATCCCGCTCTGTGCCAGGCTAGGCGGAGGGGAGGCCAGAAGGAGGGGCAGGCCCGGCCACCGGGTCCCCACAGAGGGGACAGGACAAGCCGGAAGTGCGTGGTGGGGACTAGGACATCCAGCACCACCTGAGGTCTCTGGGGAGAGTGACCGGGGTGGGGGGGCCCAGGTGGGGTTGGAGGACGGGGGAGGGCTGGGATGAGGGGCTTTGCGGAAACAAACCACCACAGAAGGACAGGCTGGAAGACACCAGAAGAATGTTACAACGGCGCCAGCACATGGGCTGTTCCTTCTCTAGCCCCTACATTTTCCGGCAAGAAAAACGAAACCACTTTCCCTGCCCTCGTGTCTGGATTCAGTGTGGCGCCAGAATGAGAAAGACCACTCGGACTTTAGACCCGGGACACGGAACCGCTCCGCCGGCCTGTTTCAGGATAATAAAGGCGATGAGTGGAGAAGTGGTGCTTCCTTCCCCCAAAGCTCCGATTAAACGCTGGAATATGGGTGACACGTACGTGGAGGAGGACCCGGCACAGTCAGAATTCTGCCAGCAAACATTCTAAAATATTCATGAAACACAGGACCAGGCCTGACTGTTAACACTGCAATGGTTCCCTCCAATGGAGTGACAAATGGGCGCCAAGCACTGTCATCTGTTCCTCTGATCTTTCCAGGTCCCACCAGAGAGCGGAGGGGGAACTCGGCGGCGGCCCAGGGAGGCTGCAGAGGAGGGGGCCGGAGCCGTGCTCTCCTGGTGGCTTACTTTTCCATGTAAGAGGGCGAGAGAACAGCGCATTTCTTTGGACTCTGAGGCAAAATAATAGATTCTCCAAGTCTTACTCCATCAGAAGTGATTAGTGGGGGGCCCTGGGGATTCCACTGCACCACACTAACCTCCTTTGTGAAAGGAGCATTGTTATATACACAAATCTCAGCGCACGGCACAGGCAAAAAGCAAAATGTCTAAAAAAAGTAATTGGTCTTCGAAAGAAAATAAGGAAAAAAAGAATAAAATGAACTCCTGGCTTCCTTGGTTAACAGCTTCTTCAGAGCTTCGAGACACGCTGAGCAGGAACCACAGTGCAAAACTGCCGCAATTTAACAGGGCATCTAATTAAAAGGAGTGACATGAAAGGCCTTTTCTTCCTACCCTGGGTTTTGCTTCTTTCTGTGCAGGGTTCAAAAGTCTGACAAGTGGAGGACAAAGAGTTATGTCCCCAAACAATAAAAAGCAGCATATCGGCTACCGAATTACTGGTTTTTGTATCCTTCTGTCTAACAAATGTTGCCGAGGCTTGCTATGTGCTAGCTGCTATGCCAGGCGCCGAGGTCACAGAGAGCAGCTAGACGCTGACAGCGCCCGGGGTGGGGCAGGAGAGAGTTTAGACCACTGAATGCGCTCCGGGGTGTGCTAAGGCAGTGCAGCACGCGGCCTCCGGGAGGGGAGGGGCACCCAAGCACAAGGCCCTTCTCCCCACACCGTGTCGGCAGGGTGGACATTTTGTGAGGCCGTCCTATTACCTTATCCTTACTTACAAAAAGTAGTGCATTCAGGGAGCGGGGGGATGGGGAGGGGCTGCCGAATGGGCCTGGGTTTCCTTCTGGGGTGATGCAAATGTTCCGGAGCTGGACACTTATGATGGTTGCAAAACCTCGTGACTGTACTGAATGCTGCTGAATTGTGTGCGCTTGAAAATGGTGGATTTTATGTTGATGTATATTTGAGCACAATTTTTGAAAAGTAACGTTTTCTGAGGTCAAATTCAATTTAAGCTCTGTTTACAACTTCAAGGGTGACTGGGCAATCCATGAGGTGGGGCACGGTGGGGTGTGGGCACCCTAGACAACTTGCATCCTGCACAGTCCTGGCTCCCAGCTGGGCTTAAACATCCGAGACGGGAGGACCCATCAGGCCACATCACAGCCGCCCTCCGAAAGGCCACCGAGAAACTGCTCCCAACAGCATATTCTCCCGGAGCTTTGCCAGGTCTAACTGTAATCTCTCTCCTGTGGAGAGAGATTGTCAGACTTTTGAACCCTGCACAGAAAGAAGCAAAGCCCAGGGTAGGAAGACAAGGCCCTTCATGTCACTCCTTTTAATTAGATGCCCTGTTAAATTGCGGCAGTTTTGCACTGTGGTTCCTGCTCAGCGTGTCTAGAAGCTCTTAACCAAGGAAGACAAGTAAAGTGAGACTCGTCCTCCTGAGAAGAGTCGGTCAGTGCGTAGAAGTCCCCTTCTGGGAGGGTGGCTGGTGGCTTGGGCACAGCCTCTTTCCTGTCACCCCTTGCTGCCTCCCGACTCCGCCCTCCTGACTCCAGTTAGGAGTGGTCCCCTCCTCTCGGTGAGGGAGTTCACCGAGCCATAGGTCTGGGGGGGCCACCAGGGGTGTGGGTGGTGCTGGGTCGGGGGGGAAGAGAAGGAGGACGTGGAAATGGAGCTTCCTCAGGTTGGACAGAGACCCCAAACCAGATCCTTCCCTTGGATTTGAACTAACCACTCAGCATTAAACTTGTCACCTGTCTCCCCTCTTCTTGTGACTGTGCAAATATCCCTTTCACCTTCGTGCAGCCGGCAGTCCATCTGTTAACATGCTGGCCAGACCGGAGCCTGGTGGCATACAACTGACCCAGAAGTAGGTATAATCCTCTCTTCTAAATGTGCTTAATACCACTGATAATCCTGTCACATAAGTCTCCTGGTGAGCAGTGAGCTGCAGCCATCGCCAGAGTCCAAGAATCTTTCAGTAATGGATTCCACCTCCTGGAATCTATCTCCTTTTTTATACCGATTTCAGCTGCCATGCTGCTGAGAGCTTGGGAGAAACGTCCTGATCATTTTTTTTTTTTTTTTTTTTTTTTTTGCGGTCCGCGGGCCTCTCACTGTTGTGGCCTCTCCCGTTGTGGAGCACAGGCTCCGGACGTGCAGGCTCAGCGGCCATGGCCGCTCTGTGGCATGTGGGATCCTCCCGGACCGGGGCACGAACCCGTGTCCCCTGCATTGGCAGGCGGACTCTCAACCACTGCGCCACCAGGGAAGGCCGAAACGTCCTGATCTTTAACAGCCCCGTTTTTCGGAGCAGTCTCTGACAGACGAGGCGAACGGAGCCCATCCATTCATTTGTTTGGCCTTCCTGAGGAACCCTGCCGTCCCTCTGCACATCTGTGCCCACTGACGGCCATTTCCTACAGTGGGGTCTGGCACCACCATCTGCATCTTCCACTTAATCTCTTTGTTTGAGGCCAAGTATAACTTTCCACACCAACTGGTATTGCCCTTGACTTTCTCTGTCCCCCACGGTCATCCCCCAGCCTTCATGCCGCCAGCACTGCCCGTTTGGAATTGCGGTGTCACCAAAGGCTGGGAGGGACGTGATTAGCCGAAATTGTTCAGATGTTCCTCCAAAGAAATTAAACCTGAGTCCATTAAATCACTTCCCAGACATAAGGTACCAGTGTGAACACCACAGGGCAGAGCCACTGCTTCCCAAACGTAGATTCTCTACTCCCAGAGTTCTTGCCACCCTAATCTCCAGAGGGCAAAGCTCTGCTTCCAATCCCCGAGGGGTTGAAGAATAAATATCCTTGGAGCAGCCGTGACGCCTGCCCCACTACGGGCTTTGGGCTGCCAGCAACAGCTGGGTTGTAATCTAATTTTATACCCAGATTCATGGGAACAGCTGGAGAAAAGACACAGAACACGCCCGCTAGGCTGATGATCTGGGGATCTCCTGCCTTCTGAAACAGGCCCATAAGCCACAGCTTGCATTTGGGTCTAAGCAGGTAAATGGGTTTGGAGAGGTCTTCTGCCCAAGGAGGTCCCACCTTGGATTATCTGGATTATAGCACCTTCTTGTAGTTTTGTAAAATGATCTGCTAGAAATAACAGGGTCCAAGTGCCACCTTTGAAGATGAGGAGCGGCCGAGACCACGGCTCCGGCAAATTCTTCTCCTTTCAATTACAATGAGATAAAGAGGAGCAGAGATGGCAGCAAAGAGAATTTTCTTCTGAACTAAAGTTGGTAACAAGAGGGGAGCGGTTAGTGCTTGGAGCTTTTATTTGACTTGTGTAGTTTTTTGATTTAAAGAATTTCCTTGATGGCTCTTTGAGCTTGATCTTCCAGAGGAACAACCAGCAGAGCCTGTCCATTCCCATTTTCTTACTCCAGCTAAACAAGAGACCCGACGCAGGCTCACTTTACATGGAGGCCACAGTGAAAGTCTCGCCCCACACTCACACATCCGTACCTATTTTGTAGACACCAACACACGTCAATGTGCCCCGTTGCCTGCAGATTCCGAGGGGACACTGCCCTAGGTTGTGAGGGGGAGGAGGACCCGAGCAGCTCACTTTAATTGCCCTTTGAAAGTTTTCCAAATTGGAGCCCATATGTTACAGGCAGCAGGCAGGTGGTAAGTAGAAAGCTTATCGAAACATTTTTTGACATCGAGGAGAAAGGTGTGATGGTGTTTCATTTCAGCTTGGCGGAGAGGAGGTCAGTAGGCCATCCTGCTCCGGGATTAAACTCTGAGCATCAAGGGCAAACTTCGCAAAGAACCCAGCCCCCCGCTCAGGTGGGCTTTCTTTAAGGAGATCTGGGGAAGAGGGACTTGCATGCAGTGTAGTAGTTTCCTAGGGCAGCCGCAACAAATTGCCACAAGCTGAGTGGTTTAAATGACAGAAATGCATTCTTTCTCAGTTCTGGAGGCCGGAAGTCTAAAATCACGGGTTTGGCAGGCCACTCTCTTTCTGAAGGCTCTAAGGGAGAATGCTTTTTCATCTCTTCCAGCTTCTGCTGGCCACGGGCATTCCTTGGTTTGTGGCAGCATCACTCCAATCTCCGCCTGTCTTCACACGGTCATCCCCTCCGAGTGTCAAAGCTCCCTTTCCTTTCTCTCAAAATGATACTCATTGCTAAATTTAGAGCCCACCCCGATCCAGGATGACCTTGTCTTGAGAACTTTACCTTAACTACATCTATAAAGACTCTATTTCCAAATACCCCACGTTCGGAGGTTCTGGGTGGACATACAATTTGGGGGGCTACTATTCAACCCACTTCACAGACAGGGCCCTGAAATTAAAGTCCTGACTGTCTAACTCTGCTTTCTCATTGATTCAAATGCTGTACAGATGAGATGGGTCTTTTTCGGAGGAGGCCTGTTCTTAACATATAGCTCAAATCCCTACCTGGTGGGGCTGGGAAATCTCAGCAGGTTCACAAGTGAGCATAGCACAGGTTTGGGGCACCAAGCCCAGATCCCCCAGCTGTGTTCTCAGCTCACAAAACAGATGGCTGATGGCATCCCGAGAAGCTCCCTGTGGGGCAGGCCCAGCTCAGGCAGCGGTGAAAGCCACTGCCAGTCCCCAGGGAGCCCCCAAGTCACCACCCTGAGATGGAGGCGCCATGGGGCCTTCTCGCCCTCCACTCTCCACCACCACTCCTGGCTCAGGGCTGGTGCTTAGAAATGTTAAATAACAACAATAATAATAACACATCTGAGTGTGACGCTTTAACAGCCAATCTGTCACTTTCCTACTTTATTCCTGAGATTTTAAGAACCGCACCCTTCCTGGGTGCATCGCAAAACATCAGGGTGCATTTATATTAAAAAATGAAACTAATTAAAATGTTTGAAAAACGTAAACCACACCACCATAAAACAGCAGCAGCCCTATTTTTCCAGTCAAAAAAGATTTTTCTTCCTCGTTTTGTGGCCCGCCCCAGTGAGCAGACTGCAGGAGATGGGAGCCTGGAGGCGGTGCTGCTACTTCTGAGTGAGGCATCTGGTTCCCTGACTCTGGCTGGGTGTCTGAGGGAAGCAAGGCCGGGGCAGCGGCCAGAGGGCTGGACTCGGACAGGAGGGGCTGCGGGACAAGCTACCCTTTAGGTCATCAGAACTCAACACACTTAATGAGTGCTTGTGTCTTGGGAGGGTTTTTCAAAGGTGAACACCAGTGCTTAAACACACGGTGATGCTGTCGGCCTCCTCAGCGCTGAGCTAGGCAGGGGTGGCTGCAGGGGGACGCTGATGGGCTGTCACTGCCTGTGACTGGCATGTCCTTCACCACAAACGGGATGCCCCGACGGGAGGGACACTGCCTTCACAAAAGTCCATACCAAACGGCTGGGCCACAGCACCATCTCAGTAAACAAAGTGGGCACATTTGCTGAATGACTGCAGGAGGGAGAATTCCAGCAACGTCCCCCATGTGGGAAGGCAGGCAGGCCGGATGCTGGGGGCCAGGAGAGGACCAAGCACATACATAAAAGGCCAGAGTTTCACTCAAGCTGCCCCACGAGGCAAGAGGTGTCTGGTTCCCTCTGAAGAACATGGGAGAAACCAGCAAGAAGTCAGTGTTTAAATGCTCACACTTTGTATTTTCTCAGATGAGAGTCCATTTCTCTAAAAATTTTAGCCCCAGGAATTTCTCTGTAAAACTAAACTCATATCTTACACACTGTTACTACTACCTCCAGCATTTACTGAGCAGTTCCTGTTTGCCCAGTGATGGGTAAGATTTTTTTTTACCTGGAATTTCCCAAATTCATACACAACTCCTGTAAGGTAGTATTGTTGCTGTCCCCATTTTACAGATGAGGAAAATGAGGCTATAGATTGGTTAAGCAACTTACCCATGATATGAGCCCAAGGCTGCCTATCTTTAAGTTTAAGGCTTGTGTTCTTTCCAATTTGTGTTTTTCCTCACTTGGTCCCACAGGCCCACATGCTTGCCCTGGCCGAGCTCACCTGCATCAGAGTTGGGGCTTGTAGCTGATGCTGGGTTGAAATGTGGGACACGAGGCAGGTGGAGGTGCAGACGTGAGAGACGGGGCTTGGTGCGGTGAGTGGAGGTAGGGTCACCAAGGGCCTTAAGCCACTTTATCTTCAGGGCCAGTTTGGGGTAACTACACTCTTATTTGTTTATTTATTTATGCCGTGCCTCGTGGCTTGTGGGATCTTAGTTCCCCGAACAGGGCCCGGCCCGGGCAGTGAAAGCACTGGGTCCTAACCACTGGGCTGCCAGGGAATTCCTGGTAACTGCACTTTTAAAAGCAGAGGTGTGACAAGATCAGATGTGCAGTGGTGGCGCGAATGGATGAGAGGGAGTGGGCAGACTGGAGGCAGGTACGTGGGCAGGGAGGCTGTCTCTGCTCCCCAGGTGAGATCTGATGTGGCCTGGACTACGGCAGGGGAAGTGGAAACTGAGGGAAATGAGTGGACTTGAGAAACATCTGAAGGCGGGCCTGATGGGCAGTGATGGGGAAGCTGAGGAGAGGTGATGGGGATGGGGATGGAGACGTGACGGGATGGAGATGGTGGGGGAGAGTCCCAGTGGCTTACACAGCTGCGGAAGTGGTGGACTTGGCCCTGAGCCAGGAGTTCCAGAGGTAGGAACCAGTTTGAGGCTGAGGAGGTGGGGTTTAATTCTGGGCATTTTATATTTAAGGCTCCTGGCAGATATCTAAGGGCAGACATCCAGGGAAAAGGATTGAGAGTCAGAGGCATGAGCTTTGAAGTAAGAAAGGTCTGAGTTCAAATCCCATTTCTAGCACTTACGAGCAAGTTGCCCAGGCTCTGGAACTCCATCTCCTCGTGTGTAAAATGGGGATAATGGTGGGCCCACATGGAGTTGTTGTAAGAACGGAGGCAAAACATGTCAAGCTCTTGGCATGGTGCCTGGACCTCCATAAATGGTTTAAAAAACAAAAGAACAATCACCACCACAACAAAAACGCAACTGTCACCACAACCACCCACAAACAGAAAGTGGGTTGGAGCCCAGGACCGTTCAGGGCACAGGGTTCTGGATTTGAGATCATCAAATGCAGGAGACGATTTTTCATTTCATGGAAGCACAGTAATTGCTTTGTAAAATGCCCTGCTTTGGGACCCCTTGAATCAGTGAGGAGCTACTGTATTTCAAAACGCATTGATTTATTTGTAGCTGTTGACTACAATCATGGAGATGCCACGTGAAGAACTAGAGGCAGTCATGGCACTTCTCTGAAATGAGAATCTATGACCGTGGAAAGGTGGAACACGATTTTCAAAAGTGCACAACTATTTTTTTTGTAAAACGAGCGAATTTCCACGACTACACCTTCTTCAAACAATTCAAGTTAATAATTCAACACATATTTACTGAGCACATAGCAGGCCAGTGTGAGGTGCTAGCAATGCAAAACCTAAGAAGACAGGATCTTTTGTCTCAAGGACCCGCATTCTAGAGGGAGAGAAACAGAGAACGGAGGCCACACAATGAAGATCATGGTCATAATAACAGATCACGCCTACAGGGTGTGTAATAGACACCAGACACTTGCATTACTAATTCATCTAAACTCCTCCACAACCCAATGAAGTAGATTGTATTATTATCCCTTTTAATAGAAGGGGAAACCAGGCTCTGAGAGGGTAAGTAACTTGCTAAAAGTCACACAGCTAGAAAGCAGAAGAGTCGGGATTCGGACTCAGGCAGTTTGAAACTGGAGTCTGGGCTGCTTATCCCGTCACTGTGCTGGCACAGAGGTGTGTCAAGTACTTCTATATCTGGTGTGCTTATACATCGGGTGTCCCGACTAGGATTGATTCATGTGGTTGGCTAACCAACTGACCATTTCACGCTCCATGTGAAAAACCTTCTGGCCCTGACTGCCTCTTTCATTGCACATCCACCTCCTCTCTCTAGTCGCCCCCAGGCACTCCATCCAACAGACATCAAAGTTGAAATCCTGAAACAACACCACTAATGATAAAGGGGTGTCGCTCATTTACCAGTGACCAGCTGCTTCAGAACTGCCCACAAACTTAGCAGTGGTCACAGGAGAATTTCTTCAGCCCCCAGAGTCCCTATATGGGGCAGGGTCAGCTATGGAGGGGCTTCTGAACAAAGCCAGAGACATGGGATGAATGTCCACCAGCTCTGCCCAGCTTTGCACTCGGGGCAAGTGCTCGGGGCTTCCTCCCCTACTCTCCTTTCAGGTTTTTCTTGGGGGCAGCCACTCCACTGTTCCAAGCCAAGTTCTTGGTTTTGATAGCAAATGATCGAACCTGGCATTAGCCAGGAAGCCCCATTTATCTCTCACAGGGCCATGTGGAGACACCAGGGGTGGCACAGCCAGCAGGTGATGGATCTTTCGGGATGGCAGAGCAGGACTGAGAGGCCCACGGGAGATGGGTGTTGCTGGCCAGGGCTTACTCCACCAGGGCTGAAGTGACCGATGCTTGACTGGCTGCCTGACCCTGGATGTATGGGTGTTCAGATCTCTGCCACTAAGACAGCCAGAGGTGGGCATGAGATGGCATAGGAAGGCTGCTGCTGACTCAGTGATGCCACCAGAGCCCACCTGGGCCCCGGCTGCCAAGCCAGAGTTCCAGGGACTGGAGGAAAGGGACAGGGAATATCTAGACTCTGGAAGATTTTGCTAGAAAAACCCAGTGTCTAGAGTTGGATGTGGCAGTTACGGATTTCTGCTGGGAGGAAGAGTCTTTTCAGAAGTGTAATTCTCCTTTCGTGGTGCCTTCAGACCAGCCACATGCAAACTTTCCCCATAGCTGTGTGAGCTGTCAGATTAAGGCGGCCCCATCATCCTGGGGAGGGAACGGCTGGGATCTCAAAAATGGATAAACCCAAATTCTGAGCACCAGTTTCTTCCTCAATTATTTACAAGGAACGCGATGTGGTGGAATGGAATCTAATTCATAACGCCTCATTAATGCCTTTGTAACACAATATTCACAGTATTCCCTTCTAATCTCAGCAGATAACAAGTTGCTACTATCGAATTCCTGTTCATATGAATTATGGGTACAATATATTTTGCCCAATAGACTCTCCTCAGCCTAATATTGTGAGCGAATAAAACATCACGCCCTCAGCATGTTCCCGACTCATGAGGCGATGGCAGCGGGACGTCTGTCTGCTCGTGGCTGCAGTGGAGGTGCCCGTGCGGAGCGGTCGGCGGGCCAGGCCCCAGCGCTCGGCCGGGCGCTCGAGGCTCCCCCACCCCTCTGCTCCCTTTCCAGGATCGCAGTCACCATCGGAACCGGGCTGTTCCCGCCCCACGACAGGCCTGGTCTCCTCATCACGGCAGCATCACGAGGAGCTGGGAAGCTGGACGGCGGTGGGCTTGCAGTGTAAGCCTGAACACTGCCCACCTTGCTGAGTTATATAATGAGGATGATCACGGCCCCCGCCTTGTACATCGCTGTGGGATGCAGTGGGTTAACGTGGGCGAATACACTTAGAACCCTGGCCGGCCCATAGAGAGCGCTCAATAAACATCAGCGACCCCAAGGACATGTCTACGGCCCTGGCTGGCCAGCAGTCCTGAATTGCTTCCTAGGATGGCCTCTGAGTGTACGAGGGAAGGTGCACGCTTGTGCCAGGGAGGTCCGTGTGTCTAGCGTGGAGAGCACCCTCGCTGCCGGTGAGATTTATAACCGCTGCTGAACACAGCACAGCGGAGCCTTCACCTGCAGCCCCAGCTCTTCGGGTGCTGGAGAAAATGACCACAAATACACCCTCCATGGCTCCAGCATCCCCCAGGGCCTTCCTTCTCCAGGGCCTGGCCTCTCTGCTGTGCTAGGCAGTCACCTGCTGCAGCTGGGGGGCCGGCATCTGCCCAAGACAGCAAGGCTGCAGTGTGAGGCAGGACAGGACTCCTCCGTGACACCAGCCCCGCTGTCACCCAGGCTGCCCTCCCGCCCTCTCCTCAGGGGTTCTTCCCTACATTTTAATCAAGCCCGTGTCGGTCTGTTTTAAGTGCCATCATTTGATTGGTCTCCATTCTAGCCACCATGATTGGCAGTCCCATTTCTCTTTTTTTTTTTTTTTTTTGCGGTATGCGGGCCTCTCACTGTTGTGGCCTCTCCCGTTGCAGAGCACAGGCTCCAGACACGCAGGCCCAGCAGCCATGGCTCACGGGCCCAGCCGCTCTGTGGCATGTGGGATCTTCCCGGACCGGGGCACGAACCCACGTCCCCTGCATCGGCCGGTGGACTCTCAACCACTGCGCCACCAGGGAAGCCCAGTCCCATTTCTCTTAATAAAGGAAGTTCCATGATGAGTCAGCTCTGCCTGGATTTACACAGATATTTCCTCTCTCTCTTTTGACCGCGGGGCATTTATTTATTTTTACTTTTTTTCACTGTGGTCCAGTATATATGACATAAAATTGGCCATTTTCGCCAATTTGTTGTTTTTTTTTTTGTGGTACACGGGCCTCTCACTGTTGTGGCCTCTCCCGTTGTGGAGCACAGGCTCCGGACGCGCAGGCTCAGCAGCCATGGCTCGTGGGCCCAGCCGCTCCGCGGCATGTGGGATCCTCCCAGACCGGGGCACGAACCCGTGTCCCCTGCATCGGCAGGCGGACTCTTAACGACTGCGCCACCAGGGAAGCCCCATTTTCACCATTTTTAAGTATACAATTCAGTGGCATTCATGACATTCAAAATGCTGTGCAACCGTCCCCGCTAATCCAATACTTTTTCGTGACCCCAAACAGAAACTGTAGCCATTAAACAATAACCCTCCATCCTCCATTCAGCCCCTGGTAACTTCCAATCTACTTTCTGTCTCTGTGAATTAGAGCATTTATGTTTATAAAGCACTTTTGCTTTGCTATTTCATGTGGACCTCACAACAGTCCCGTGAAGTGGGCCCTGTTGTGTCCAGCTTATAGGTAAGGAAGCTGAGTCTTGGAGAGCTTAAGTGTCCGGCCTTGAATGCCATCTCCTGACCCCAGCCTGGGGTTTTCCCCCCATTCCCGGGAGAAATGCCTCCCAGAAAGAGGACAGTAACAAACAGTTACCTTTTCCTGCTTCTTTCTGTTCCTCAAAGCAGTGCTGAGCTTACAGGGAAGGCAGCCACAAGTCATGGTTGCTTCAATCCTGCCTGATATTAAGGGTCAGCCCATGATTCTGTGGCATCTCCAGTGCTTAGCCTAGGTTTAAATCCAGGGGAACGCCTGAGACAGCCACAAGACAGAGCGCCGCCTTGAGTGCAGGTATTGCTCCAAGCCCATCCAGCAATACCTGAGGGCAGTTGTGATGATCTAGACTGGCCTTCTGGGATGGAACAAGCCAAAGAAGTCTGAACGTAGCCACAAACGTGGACACCAGCCATGCACTGTGTTGTGGACCAAAACAAGAAACCCTGAGAAAGAGAGAGAAGTTGTGGCCTTGTGGCTCAGTGGTCCCCCAAGATCCTGCATCTGAGCAGTGTCTACACCTCCCACATGGCCTGGCTGTTAAGGGAAGGAGGTCGGGCCGTCACATCTGGGAGGTGTGGGGCTGGACGACGGAATCCTGCACTTGCTTTGGGCCTGATACTTGCAGTTGTTTCAAATGCCAATGAGCTCAGCTGCTTCAGTGGGGAGCTGGTACTGTCTCTTTAGAAGATGCCGCTAACACCTGGGGAAGATGTTAATGGGAAGATGTTCAGCCAGTCTATCGTTCAACAGATTTCACTGAGGACTGTCTGGGTGGGGCCTGTCCGAGCTAGATGCCTGGATTCTGGAGCTGAACTGCCCTGGGGTGAGTCCCAGCCCTGCTGAGTGATTGTGGGTAAGTCACCTGGTCTTTCTCATTCTAAGCGGTGGTTGTCATAACGACCTCAGAGGGCTATGATGAGGATTTAAAAAGTTAATGTTGGGCTTCCCTGGTGGCACAGTGGTTGAGAGTCCGCCTGCTGATGCAGGGGACACGGGTTCGTGCCCCGGTCCGGGAAGATCCCATATGCCGCGGAGCGGCTGGGCCCATGAGCCATGGGCGCTGAGCCTGCGCGTCCGGAGCCTGTGCTCCACAACGGGAGAGGCCACAACAGTGAAAGGCCCGCATACCACAAAAAAAAGTTAATGTTGAGCAGTGCCTTGAACAAAGTAATGACTACACAAGCACCTTAAATGAAATAAACAAATGCGAAGGCTACAGAGAATTACAGGCAAATGGGAGAAAAATCCCAAGGAGATACTAACAGTTGAGAGATAATGTTGTGATCCCATGACTCCAGATGTTTTGGGAGAGATGGGAAGAGGCTCAGGACCTAGGGCAAAGGTCTCGATGTGGAAAATCTGTGCTGCCAGTGTGGCTTTGGTAGCTGCACACAGGTCCCGAGAGTGAGCCCATGAGGGCTTCAATCTGGCTCACATGCAGGCTCCATCTTCATCCTCATCATAGGCATCCACAGAAATTACTCTTTTTTGAAGACTCATCGACCACGTAGATAGGTGTAGGTAAAGATGACGTCAAAGGCATTCATCCTCCCTACCCCAACAGTAGGTGCTAAATACATGAATAAATATTCATATGCATAAATTCATTCATTCTGTCCTCAAACACTTACTGAGAAACTTTATATGCTTGGTATCACATGTGCCTTATTGCTATGGAGTTCACACCCTCGAAGGAGACATATTAATAAATGGATAAGTACCATATATTATAGTTATTTACAGGGACATAAAGAAATGTGTCACGGGGGCTTCCCTGGTGGCGCAGTGGTTGAGAGTCCGCCTGCCGATGCAGGGGACACGGGTTCGTGCCCCGGTCCGGGAGGATCCCACATGCCGTGGAGCGGCTGGGCCCGTGAGCCATGGCCACTGAGCCTGCGCGTCCGGAGCCTGTGCTCCGCAACGGGAGAGGCCACAACAGTGAGAGGCCCGTGCACCGCGAAAAAAAAAAAAAAAAAAAAAGAAATGTGTCATGGGAGAAAAAGAAACAATAGCATTTTTTTTCACCACAGAGGTGTTAACATTTAGGGTGTCGGTTGTAGGATGAGCAGGAATATTTCTGGGCAGGCAAGAGAGGGAATGAAAATTCTGGTAAGAGGAAGTAGCAAGTGCAGAGGTCCTGGGGTATGAGAGCACCTCTCATGTTTGGGGATTGTGGCTGAAGTGGGTGATAGAGGCGAAGCCCTCAAATGACCCGTGGCTCAGGCACTCCAGTGTGTTGGTGGATTTCCCTTGGACAGAAACATGGTCCCGTGAAGTGTGAGGGTCATAAGCTACGCCCTGGAGTTGGCATTCAGGGAAGCAATAGAGAGCAGAATCCTTGTACACTGCAGTGAGCTGAAATAAACGAATAATAGGTAGACGGTGCTCACAAAGGCTGCTGCAGCCATTTTTAGCAAGTCAGTGTGCCAGGCGAGGTCTGGGAGATGGAAGAAGGCATCCAGCTTGGGAGCTGTCTATGCAGTGGAGGCAGTTTTAAAAATCATTTCTTTAAATACAACCAGTAAATGCATTACCTCAGGTAACAGAAGCCCAGAGGAAGGTAGGGGTGTAGCATTAGGGCTCCATTTCCATATTTCTGGAATTCTCTTGTTTTTTCTATTCCTTGTGTGTTGGCTTCATCCTGAGGCTCGTAGCATGATGATTATAGCAGTTCAAGGCATCATGTCCAGACATGACAGTGTCCAGAGGAAGAAGGATTTCTTCTTTCTTGTGACTCTTCCTTAGCAGCAAGAAAACCTTTCCCAAAGCCCCCAGATAGGATTATCCTCATGTTCCACTGGCCAGAATTGAGGACCCTTCCTAAACCAATGATGGGGAAGGGGAAGGGGATTATCATGCCTGTTTTTTTTTTTTTTAACATCTTTATTGGAGTATAATTGCTTTACAATTGTGTGTTAGTTTCTGCTTTATAACAAAGTGAATCAGCTATACATATACATATGTCCCCATATCTCCTCCCTCTTGCGTCTTCCTTCCACCCTCCCTATCCCACCCCTCTAGGTGGTCACAGAGCACCGAGCTGATCTCCCTGTGCTATGCGGCTGCTTCCCACTAGCTATCGATTTTACATTTGGTAGTGTATATATGTCCATGCCACTCTCTCACTTTGTCACAGCTTACCCTTCACCCTCCCTGTGTCCTCAAGTCCATTCTCTACATCTCCACGCCTGGGTTTGAATCATCATAATCCCAGTGGGGACTAGGGCTCACTTCCCCTAAGCTTGGGAGGTGATGGACACCTGAACAGAACTGAGGCTGGGTAGACAGCCAGCAACGCCCAGGACAGACCTCGAAGGTTGCTTTGTCAAGCCTGGAGTGGTTCTCCAGCTTCTGCACGCCCCCAGTGAGGGCTACCTGACTCACTTGCAGGCTTGGCCATTCTACTTCCCTATTCCTACCTCCTATCCCCTAGCCTGATGGCTTTAGGGCCACTTCTCACTTGGTGAAGGAATTCTTTAAGGTGTAGGTCAAGAGTCTGGATCATATTCAATGCCAGTCTGGCGCCGAGTTGAGCAGGGCAAGAAGCTCTATACTTGCTGGCAGCCCAGGGAGGGGCCATGGGGAAACTCTTGTGACCTTCCAGGAGCAAGAGAGGACAGCAAGCTTGATTGAGCTGCCTGGGCCTCCAGAGCAGGTCTGGCAAGAAAAGGCTCATGTAGTGACAGAAGAGTGTTTTTCTTAAGGGACCATGGCAGGCATCAGCCGGCAGTTTAAGTCAAGAGAGGGACGTGCTGAATACTGGCCTTCTGTGATCGGAGTGGGCACCTTGCTTCTTTCCCAGCTCCCAGGACTCCTGTCATGGTGCCAGAGGGTCCAAAGTATTCACCCGTCTTCTCCATGAAGCATCAGGAGAGGAGAGACTGGGAAGGCAGGACCCCTACCCTGATCAAAAGGAAGGGCATGTGGAAGCCGTCTCTGAATGCATATTGAGGCTCTGCTGAGTTCTCACGGCTATCTATTTGCCAGAGGAAAATGAGGTTTCCTGCCTACGGGTTCTAAAGATGCAGATTCCCAATGCAAATGAATACGCCTGGACCAGTGGACATGGCAGCAGAGCTGCACAGAGAGTTCTCCTAAGCCTTCATTTTAGGGCAGCGAATGCGGTGTTGAAACATCGATAATCTGCTACTTTCCAACAGTGTAGCTCTGCAGGGACTCCACCAGGACTCTTCTCAGTGGCATGATGTTTTGGGAGGACTAAAGCCAGTGTGGCCGCCTGTGTCATGACAGTGAATAAAACAGGGATAGGGTCTGTCTGGGTTTGGAGGAAATTCTCTCTGAAATGAAACTAAATCTGTAGATGCTGATGGTGAACAAATGATACCGAGGGGCATTCAACTCTCCTTTTTATGTTTGTTTCCCTGAGTTATTTTTAGTATTACAGACAGTTTCCAGTTAAAAATGGGTTGGGCTCTGAAAGTTCATTTGTAATTTGGCTGTTTAGATTTTGGAACATACTTTCCCTATAAAAAAACAATGCTATAAACGGTGATGAGATTCCCAGGCTAGTTCTCCAAAGCCTATTTAACCCATAATGTAGCTGAAATACTGTCCTTCTGCAATGAAAAAAAACTGTTTAATTGCAACATGAGTAATTAAATGAAACAGCGAAAACCATTAAAACTGAATAAGTAGATTTATGTTCATCTTGAATGATGCTGTTTGCAGAAAACCTAATTTAATTTAAGAAGAGGTCTTTCCAAGGGCTTTTTGGGGAATGGCACGGGATTTATCATCTTAAGGAGAAAGAGCCAGGACTCTGTCTGATCTGCAGCTACTGAATATTTGCATCCTATAACTGGCTCCCTTTCTTGATTTTAGGCTCATCAGAAAGTCTTCCGGTCTAAATTTCTTTTCTTGTGTGGATTCTCACAGGGAGAGTGTCACTGCGCAAAGTCCATGAAAGTGGTCTCCTTGGGGTGGATTTTTGATTCTGAATCAGTAGGTTAGCATCTGTCCTTGTGAATGTCCCGGGAACAGCAGTGTCCCAGTCCCACCAACTCTGGGGCAGTGACGGGATCAAGCGTTGGAGCCTTTAGGACTAAGGTCCAAGTCCTGGCTAGTATCCTACAAGGTTCCCTGGGGGCCAGCTGCACTGCCTTCTCCCCAGCAACACAATCCTCGCCAGGTGTCTCCTTTCAGACCTCCCTAGGCAGCTCTTGGTGTGCATGGCATGTGTGTCATCCAGGTGTGTATAAGTCACAACTGTCCCCTGTTGAATCTGTCTACCAGGCCATGTAGATTGATTGACTGATCAGATTGATCCTATTCCTTCTGTTTGACGCATGCGAGCTTTGGCCAGAAGCTAGAGGGTGAATAACTGTGTTTAAACAAGTGTGCTGGCATCACTGGGGGGCATATGGCAAAAATGAATATGGAAGCACTTGTGCATATGGAAGCACAAGAGCTTCCCATCCTTGCATGCCTGCCCCTTTGCACCGTGGTGTAGCACCTTCTAGCCAGAGGCAGGGTTTTTTGTTTTGCCCACTCCTTGAATCTGGCTTGGGCATGTGACTGCTTTGGCCAATAGGATTTTAGCAAATGTGCCTCAAGCAGAGGCTAGAAAGGCACTTGTGCACCAAGCCTTGCCCTCTTGCTGCTCCCGGAGGCCTGAGACCCTCATGCGAACACGCCTGCGACAGCTGTGTGGAGGATGACAGCCCACACAAAGAACGGAGACATCTTGGCTGACAGTCCACTAAGCACAGATGTGCGAGTGAGGCCACCCTAGATCATCCACCAGCCACTAGCCACAGTTCAACTGACCACAGACAAAGGAGAGAGCCCAGCAGGGATCAGCTGAGCCCGCCCAGCCCAGAACTGGCAACCAGCCCACAGAACTGGGATGGTTTTAAGCCACTAAATTTTGGGGTGCTTGTTATGCAGCAAAAGCTAACTTATATACCCTACTGGCTCCAGTCAAGCACATCTTTTCACAACCTTCCTTTGGAATTCACAGCTACCTTTCATCCAGACTATGGCTCATCCCTTACAAACATGAGAATTTATATAATCTTCTCCCCTTTTTTTTGCCCCCTTAATCAGAAATCTAAGAAATCAAGCCACTCACGTTTACCCTCCCCAAACTGTAGGCTTTGACATGGATGCTTGGTCAATCATGACATTTTTCAATTTTGCATATACTTTGTGACCAATGGATGGGTTTTAAGTCAATGAAGATACAACCCAAACTGTGGCTGCCACTTACAGTGCAGGTCAAACCCATTAGCTGGGGCTTCCCTGGTGGCTCAGCGGTTGAGAGTCCGCCTGCTGATGCAGGGGACATGGGTTCGTGCCCCAGTCCGGGAAGATCCCACATGCCGCGGAGCGGCTGGGCCCGTGAGCCATGGGCGCTGAGCCTGCGCGTACGGAGCCTGTGCTCCGCAACGGGAGAGGCCACAACAGTGAGAGGCCCGCGTACCGCAAAAAAAAAAAAAAAAAAAAGCCCATTAGCTGGGTATGAACATGCACAAGTTGTCTTATGATGCATTATCAGTGCCTGATAATGTATCACACGGGAGATCACAAATTCTCATTCATGGGGCAAGAAAGAGCCTTCTAGAGAGAAGCACGCACAGTCTGGAAATGCGCTACAAAAGGGGCTTGAGTGATTTTCCCAACTGAGCCCACTCAGTAGCCTTTGGTTTTCAATGTGAATACAAGAGGAAAGAGAGGTCTGCTTCTCACTTTGTGCAAAAGCCGCCTTTATCCATTCTTGGACCCCCCAGAATCACAGGAGAGGGGGGACCCCACTGCATGGGGCCTTGTGGTCACTCACATGATTCTCCATAGAAACTCCAGATCATCTCCCCCAAGAGGAACAATTCTCCAAAGAATTTAGGATGCACGAGGAAGACGTTGTCTCCAGGGTCGTTGCTATGATGACAGACATTCCCCTTGAAAGCCCCAAATGCCCATAAATGTCAAAAATCTGGGTGTTTGGTGCTCTGAGGATGGAGCCTGCAGATTCCATGGCCCCTTTCGGTTTTCCCTGGGCCTGTGACACGGGCTAAGTTTCTCTCTTCCCGGCTCAGATTTATTGTCTTCCCGGCCCAGATTTATTTTTTTATTTTTTTTATTTATTTATTTTTTTTGTGGTACGCGGGCCTCTCACTGCTGTGGCCTCTCCCGTTGCGGAGCACAGGCTCCGGACGCGCAGGCTCAGCGGCCATGGCTCACGGGCCCAGCCGCTCCGCGGCATGTGGGATCCTCCCAGACCGGGGCACGAACCCGTGTCCCCTGCATCGGCAGGCGGACTCTCAACCACTGCGCCACCAGGGAAGCCCCAGATTTATTTTCAAGGGCTTAGCTTCGGGGAACGATGGGAATGTTTCAGCTCCCATCAGGGAATGAGTGCTCCTGACCACAAGGAGAAAAAGCCCCCAATACATTTCACAGACATCAGCGAGGATTCTGCAAAGTCCATTCTTTCAAGAACAAAATTGCATTTTATGAAGCCGTCCCTTTTCTGTTTCATCTGTCAAGCAGGTTTGCTGAGAATAATTTAAATTTCATGCAGCAGCAACTGCAGGGCAGTGGTGCTTCCTTTCCATCCCATAAACAGGCCTGGCTGCCGAGTCTCATTTCTGCTTCTCAGCAGCACCCTCCCCCTGGAGCCATGACTGCCTGGAGCCCAGAGTGCCGGGGTCGGGGGTGGGGGTGGGAACATCCAATGAGCTTCCCTTTAGCCTACTGGCTCCACCCAACAGGTGGACTGGTCTCCCCCAAATGTATGGATATTTGTTCGGACCCAGTCTCTGATTTACCTTTTTAAAATTAACTTTTATTGAGTGTTGAACAAGTGAGGTACTGTTCTATGCTTTTCTACACATATTAATGTAACCAATCCTCACAACATTTCCATGAGAAACATACTATTATCATTCCCATCTTATAGACAAAGAAACTGAGGTTTAGAGACTTACTCAGCTCCTACATGGCAGAGGTAAGATTCAAACCCAGTTCTGTTTGACTCAAGGGCTTGAAGCTCTCACCAGCTGTGCCATGTTGAATCGACATAATCTTTGGCCTAAATTTTTCTGTGTATAACACAAGATGTATATATATATATATATATATATATATATATATATATATATATATATACCCATTTTCTTGCCAAAATTTAGCGTTTGCTGCCAGCTAGGTGGATGAGAGGATGGGAAAAGTTACTATAACAATGCTGCAGTATTGGTTACCATGGTGAATGCACTATGCCAGGCAGCCTGGGGTGGAGAAAGGAGCCAGTCCAGGCTGGTTCTTTCTCACTCTCTGGGTGACCTCTGCAAGTCTTTCTTTCTCCAGGTCTCACCTTCTTTTTTTTTTCTTTTTCTTTTTTTAAACATTAGGTTCTGTTTTCTTTCTTTTTAAAAATTAATTAATTAATTAATTAATTAGTTTTATTTTTGGCTGTGTTGGGTCTTCATTGCTGCATGCAGGCTTTCTCTAGTTGCAGCGAGTGGGGGCTACTCTTCGTTGCGGTGCGTGGGCTTCTCATTGCAGTGGCTTCTCTTGTTGCGGAGCATGGGATCTAGGCGCGTGGGCTTCAGTAGTTGTGGCACGTGGGCTCAGGAGTTGTGGCTCACGGGCTCTAGAGCACAGACTCAGTAGCTGTGGCGCATGGGCTTAGTTGCCCCGCAGCACGTGGGAATCTTCCTGGACCAGGGCTCGAACCCGTGTCCCCTGCCTTGGCAGGCGGATTCTTAACCACTGTGCCACCAGGGAAGTCCCAAGTCTTACTCTTCTGATCTACAGAATAGAGGGGCTGGGTGGCATGGTTATTCTACTCCTCCTGGGCTCTGGGAATTTGTGTCCTAGAGGATCAAGAGCTGATCTAGGCCTCAGGGAAGCAGTTTATTGGTCTGAGCAATGACAGAGTGTGTGGTGTGTGTGTGTGTGTGTGTGTGTGTGTGCGCGCGCGCGCGCGCATGTGTATGGGTGCATCTGGCCAGGCCCTCCTCATGGCTCATTAGCCCAGGAGTCTGTGCTCGTCCAATTGGCCTTTTGGCCTTTCATCTAAAACATGCAAGATATCCTCAGGCCCCGGAAAAAGGAAGAAGCCAAAAGATCAACTCAGGCCTGAAGGCAGCAGTGACAGAAAGACTTGTCATCACTTGCCTCACTAGCTGCTGGGAGCAGAGCCAGCCCCCCGCCCTGGAGACGCCCGCAGCCCCCAGAGCATGTGACACTCAGCCTGCCCCACGCCCAGCCTACTGGGGATGCTAAGGCCTGACAGTGTTGACACTTGTTACCTTGTTGCGGACCTTTCCCTGAGTCCTCACGGGTGGCTCGGGCTCACATGGGACACTAGACTCTTCAATGGGGAAGCCAGGCCAGTACATTCAAGCAGCCTTTACTACACGCGGGGCAGCAGGAACACACAAAAGGGAACACACATCCCTGCTCCTGGCTTCCATGCAGCTCGCTGTCTCCCCCAGTCTTCCACCAGAGGGGGGCCTTGGCCCTGTGTAGATACTGGGCTTTCTAGGAGGAAAGGGCCCAAGGCTGACAAAGGCTTTAACACACCTCCCCTCCGTCATCTATCACCAGGTGGTGCTGACTCAGTTTCAGTTTGAGGCCCACTAGATGCCCTCTTCCCTCCAGCCCATCTTGCTGCCGTGTCACCTTGGTCATGTCACGAGGTCAACTTGAGGCCTAACCACTCACAAACCCAATTCCTCTCCCTGCCTGCTTGGGGCCTAGCTCCTGTTTCTTATCTGAAGACTTACGTTTTCCTCTTGGTGAGGCCAGCAATGATCACCTTTCCTTACAGGGACATGGCCTTGTCCCATAGGCCTCCTCTGGGTGACTGTGACAATGGTGACGACGATAGCACCTCTATAGGACTTACTGTTTGCCGGGCTTGGCTCTGTTCTGAGCACTTTACATGAGTTTTAACTCACACAATCCTCACAACAGCTCTGACGGCTGGTACTACCACCTACTCCCGTGTTACACAAGTGAGGCCCAGAGAGGTTCGGTAAGTCATCCAGGGTCACTCAGCAAGCACGAGATAGAATGGAATTCAAATCTAGGCAGTCTGGCTCCAAAGTCTGTCTTTATCCACTCCATGAAGCTGCCTCTGTCCACAACCTCAATGGGAGTGACATTCTCAAGTCATTTGTCCAGGCCACAGATTCATTATATTCTGGCCCGTAAGCTCCCTGAGGAGCCTGCCCTTGGCTGCTCAAAAGACGCAACTTGTTGACCAGGGAAACCGCAGATACCTCCATCTGGCCTGCCTGTTGCTTGATGTGGTCCTCGTGTAGGGTTAGACAAATAGGCTGGGGACAGGCATCTGGGGGGTCGGCAGCTAGGCCAGAAGGGAAGAAAGGCACCACGGCCCAAGGTCAACCACGGTGCCCTGGATGGAAGACACTGCTGCCTGCGGCCCTCCCTGCCCCCACACACCCAGTTCTCCTGAGCACCCCGAAGAATCCAGGGCGCAATCAGGCACCTCTGCTTGACGGGACAAGCCCCTGCAGGTGTGAAACTGGGCTGGAGGTGGCTATGCGGGCAGGTGTGCTGAGGAGCTGGCTGTCCTCACAGGCATGAACTTTCAGCCCCTGTCCCCTCCCAGCCGCTCAGCTCAGTCCTTGCCCAGCTGTTGTTTTCTGTCTGACGCTGGGTTCCTTTCCTCCCATGTGCTGTGGTTTGGAGCCCAGCCAGTTAGAGAGGATGACTATTGAGCTGCTTGGGAGCAAAGCAGGAGCTGCGTGGGCAGGGCGGGCCCTCGCCGAGAGGCCTCGCCACTTCCCTCGCTTGGCAGGGCCCAAACCCCTGAGGCACAGCCTGACGCCGTCCCTAAAAAGGCCTCCATCCTTGAGAGGGCAGAAACCATCAAGTGGGCTCCCAGGTCCAGCTCCTCTCTCTCCACCTGGAGCCCCCAGCAGTCAGCTCAGAGGCTGCCATCCTCCAGATGGCCAACAGCTGGCCTAGCTGAGCGGCTGCCAGATGTGGCCAGCGGGGCAGCCGGCCGGGTCCACTGGGCAGAGGTCAACGCCTCGGAGCAGTGCTGGGGGCTGGCGCCTGGGAAGGAGTGTGTTTGGCTGGTCGGGGGTATCAGGCCCAAATCACCCTCCATCTCCTCTCCCCTTCCCTCCCCACCTCAGTGGGGCGGCGTTTCCATAACAGGAAAATAAAATCAATGAGGCACTGCAGAGGATGTCAGCGCACTCCGAGCTGGCCTCCAATAGCTCCATTGTCTCGGCCTCCGCCGGGAGCACTCGCAGTTATTAATGGGAAGCGGGGCTGAAAGGGAGTTTTGAAAATCGCCGAGACAAAGGCGCGGCACACCTGGAGCACGACTTTCCAATACCACGGCCGCCTCACAATGGCTGGGGCCGGGGCTCCCCGACCTTTAACTTCTCCCGCAACTTTTATGAAAGCAGAAAAGAAAAGACTAGACAAACACACACACACACACACACACACACGCGCGCGCGCACACGCACGCTGGCCCTGAGATGCTGAGATCGCCCCTAGGAGGCGGCTCTGAATGGCTGGCAGAGGCAAAGTGGCCTGCAGAGCCCCTGCCGGCCCGGGAGACAGGACGGCAATGAAAGGGTTTCCTGCCACCGCCTGGGTCCCCCTGTCCCTTCAGGGGCTCTGAGCGACGTGAGGGGGCCCAGCTCGTCCGGAAGCTAAGCAGGAGCCTTGGCGACATTTTCATTTTGATATCGCGGTTGGTAAAACAAACTGCTTTCTGCTGTCGTTCCCCGGGCTGTAGCCGCCTCCAGAAGAGGGGGAATGACCTGGAACTAACACCCCTGAGGCCTGGGTCCCCGAGGAGGGCCCACCTTGGACCTGCTCCCACAGACTCGGTGTGCCTCCATATACTCAACTGCAAGGCGGGTGACAAAGGTACTGATGTCATGGGGTTGTCTGAGGCTTGGAGGAGACAGTGATGTGAGTATTCTCAGTACTAACACTGGTTAATAAGTAGCAGATTTATGACCATTTAGAACCGACTGCTGCTCAGGATCTTCTTCCAAACCCAAGTAACCGGTGCCCCAGGGGGCTTGCCTGGTTTACAGGCACCTAGTTAGGAAACCTGTATTGCCAACCGGGAGTTTCATGGTCATTTCACTGGTTAAATACCCTTCATCAACATGGCAGAGGACAACGCGGGGCCTCAGCCACCTGCTCGTCTTCCCATGTTAGTCACAGAGAGAGGCTTCATGGAAAATAAAACCACGCGCACTTTAACTTAAATAGGTGCCCGGCGCAGCTCCAGGGCTGCCCACACTCTGGAGCAGGCAGCGTCCAGGGAACGGGCTGCGGAGCTGTCCCAGGGCTGTGGGGGAAGCAGGCTCCTCTGCCCGGCTGCTGCTCACAGCGGACGCCAGGCAGGTCTTACCTTGGTGGTGACGGCAGAGGCAGAGCTGGCCACGAGGCTGGGGATGGCCTCGCTGCTGCCGGTGGTGCAGGGCGCAGGGGCCGTGGCGGGTGTGGGCAGCCGGGAGGGCACCCCGGGTAGCGGCAGGAGGCCGGGTCGGGCGCTGAGGCTGCTGGCTGTGCCGCCACCGGCCCCGGTGGTGGCACTGCAGATGCTGGTGGTCCCATGAGTCCCGTTGGCACTCCACTCGCGGCGATCCCAGCCCACCCGGTAATCTCTTTCGAAGCGGCTGTGGTGCCGGGACATCTCGGTGGGCCGCGGCTGCTCCTCACGTGGAAACAGAGGCCGGACCTGCTGGCACAGAGTGGAGAGGAGGGAGATTTAGACCAACGGCAGCCCTGCCAGGACCCGAGGAGGACAGCACTGGCTTTCAGCATCCATTAAGCGCCTTCTCTATGCGCAAAGAAAGGGCTCTCAAGCGTTAGCTCATTCCATATTCACAGCAAGCCCACAAAGCATGGATCATTAGCCCCATCACAGACGAGGAATAAATGACTTGTCCGGGATCACATGGCGAAAGTATAGTCAACGAGATTTGAACCCAGTCACAGTTTAAAGTAATCCTTTCTGGTCTGGAGCATCACGTTGCCCTGGACGATGCATATATGCGCCTTCTAATGATGACTTGGGATTTTATCCCTCCATCCCCACTGGGAAAACAAGATCCCGTGGACCCCCCAGGCTGCGTTTTCCTCAACCCTATGATGGGGTGAGAGTCTACAGTCTACAGTCTACGTCTGTAGACTCACTTTGTGGTGAACAAGGCCCTTGACATAGATCTCATTTGATCCTTGGAGTGGCCTGTGACGTGGCAGGGTCGTCCCCACTTTATGCACCAGGCAACTCATTCAGAATAAGTGATTCCCTCGAGGTCAGAAAACTAGAAGATGAGAAAGTGGCCAGGATCTCCAGCCTCCAGACCGTGGCTCAGTATACGACTCAAGTCTGAGAAGGTGTTAAGCCTCCGGGACTTGAGAGTTTTCTTTCATAACCTACAAACCCGTTGCTGGCACCAGAGCCCCCCGTGCTCCCCGGCCTCTGTCAACCAGACCATCTCCCACACAACTTTCCCGAATATCCGAACATTAGGCCCTCAGTGTTGTCATGGAGACCTAGACACACCAGATACTCCGAGGGCCTCCTGCATCATCGGGGATCATATTTTGCTCAGCATGACAGTGACTTGCCTGGCTCCCTGCCAGCCACCCTCAGTCAGGAAGGATGTAAACATACAGGAGAGGCTGTCTCAGTTGGAGAGGCCTCAGCGAGGCAGAGGGGAGAACATAGGCAGTGCCGGGGCACCGATGAGGGTGAGTGTGGGGTCTGCCTGCACATCACATCCCCAGCCCTGCCCCGGCTCAAGCACAAGGGGTGTGGTCATCTATGACTCTTTTCCTCTCTCCACCCACTTCCTGTCCGGGGTGTGAACTCCTGGAGGTCAGGGACAGGACAGCTCCTGGATCACTTTCCTATTGCACCAGTCCAGCTCAGCCTGGGGACTCCGGAATTGTTGGCTAGTAAACTGACCAGTTTATTTTTAAAATTTCTGTTAAGCCTGATCCTAGTCTGGTCTTGGCACGTCCAGAACTAGTGGCCAACTTCTAGCGCCACAGAGCCAGAGCCAGGGTCAGTCCAACCCGGGTTGTGGCTGGTGGGGCCCTGGCAGCCATTGTCCCTTCCCTCGGCACTGTCCCCTCTTGCTGGGCACACGACCCCGAGGCCTGGGCTCAGCCTGCAGGCCTACCTGAAGCAGAGCTGACCGTAACCTCTTAAGTTGGATGGTGGGTTCACTGTTTATTTCATCACTATGCTTCACAGCTTACACAATGCCACAAAAATTGTTTTTTCATCTATTCAATATTAGTATCATAAAAATAAAAATAAATATCCCTTTGATCACCCTCACAAACTTTTCTGAGCCAGGTTCTCGGGAGAGATGTCTACACTTGGCTCTGGTCACCTTCCCTCCTCCAGGTCACACTGCAACCTGCTCCCATGTGGCTCTCGCTCTGGCCACTCCGTGGGGGGTTGTTCTCATCGAGGTCAAGAAGGACCTGCTCGTTCCATTCAATGGGACATTGGTGGCCGTGTCTTCCTTGAACCCCCCTCCACTTGGAGTGGTTGATGTCCTTCTGGAAAGCTCCTCTCTGCGGTTTCTGTGACATCGTGCTCTCTCACTTTTTTCCTTCCTCTGCTACTCCTTCTCGGTCTGCATCGCAGGCTCCTCTTTCTCAGCGCTTCCTGCATGGCCCCTACTCCCTCCCCTTTGCTCACCCATCACGCTCTCCCTGGATGACCCCATTCAGCTCTCACCTCTTTACTGATGACTCCCAAGGCCACGTTTCCAGCTCCCTCCCTCTCCTTGCACCATGCCCACCATCCTACTGCCTGAAGGTACCTAAACCTTGTAGTCCCTAAATAAACTCATTGTTCTTTGCCCAAACACGCATTCTCAGGAATTTCCTCTCTCTGAGAAAGCCGCGTGTCCCCATGTCCATCCCCATATTTCACAGCGGGGTCTTTGCGTCTGTTGCTCTAGTTGTTTTTCAGATCTGCCCCCCTCCATCTGCACATCCATCCCAAATCGTGTCTCCCACATGGATTATCCCATCGGTCCTCTGCCCCCAGCTGCACCCTTCTTGTCCATCCTCCACCAACTGCCCTTATGGCTTTTTTTTTTTTTAACATCTTTATTGGAGTATAATTGCTTTACAATGGTGTGTTAGTTTCTGCTTTATAACAAAGTGAATCAGTTATACATATACATATGTCCCCGTATCACATGCGTCTCCCTCCCTCCCATCCTCCCTATCCCACCCCTCTAGGTGGTCACAAAGCACCGAGCTGATCTCCCTGTGCTGTGCGGCTGCTTCCCACTAGCTAGCTATTTTGCATTTGGTAGTGTATATATGTCCATGCCACTCTCTCTTTGTCCCAGCTAACCCTTGCCCTTATGGCTTTTTAAAGCACAGGTCTGGTCACCATCTTCTCCTCTCCTGCTTTAAACCCTATCCTTCAGAATACAATCCAGACTCCTCAGGGTGGCCCAGAGGACACTTGAGGATCTGGGTTGCCTCACTTTTCTAGCATCACTGTTCACTCTTCCCACCCCAGAGGCGATGCCCGGCCATTCCAAACGCTGTACAGTTTCTGAGGGCATCGCACCCTCTCTCACCTCGGGGACAAGTCCCCCCGGCTCCTCTGCCAGAACTGGCTTCCCCCTCCCCCTGGTTAAGTCCTGTGTGTCAGTTATGACCCAACTCAGGCACTGACTCTCCTCAGAGGTTGCACTGACCTTCACCCCCGCCCCAGGTCAAGTGAGAGGCGCTCCTTTGTCCCCCTGAACATCTGTACCCACCATCATCCCAGCATCCATGGATGGCTGTTGTGCATTTACTACCTTGAGAGTAAACTCCAGGCTTATTGTCTCTGTAATCTTAGCACCTAGCAGACTCTGGCATAGAAGGGTGTTCACGAAATGTTTGCTGAATGAACAAACACGTGTTTATTCCTTCTTAATTGCTCAATGTTTCAGGAAGGGACAAACACATTTGTGTAAAGGGAGAACCTCAGACACAAACACCTTGAGTCTTCCAGCTGGAAATTCTGCGTAGGCGCTGGAGTTAGGAAATGTCCTACCTTTCTAGGAAATCAGAACTGGAGTCTCTAAGGACAGCTCTGAAAGGAGAATCTACGTGTCCAGGGTCAGCTGGACCACAGAGCTTAGACTCTGGTCTCCTGAGATTCACCTGCCTAGGCAGGGCTCTGGTTAATTACCAGTCCCCCCAGGGGTGCCTGCTTCCCTAGGCTGGATCCTAAGTGGGGCAGAGATGATGCTCAAAGTTCAAAACACTGTGTCCTCTTTCTGCTCACCCAGAAGACCCGTCCAGCCTCCCTTGTAGTTGGGTTGGGATCATGCATCTGAATTCAGGCAGACAGAATAAGTGGGGAGGGGCCCTTTAAAAACATCCTGTATGATCCTGTGGTTCTCTCTGCTTGCCGTGGCAACCTAAGAGGCCACACCTCCCAGCTGGTGCAGCGATCTGACAGGAGAGGGTTGTTCCCTCAGCGCTGGACTTGGCATGATTGGGACATAAATCTTTATCGTGTTAAGGCACTGAGATTGGCAGTTTGTTACCTAAAAGTCTAGTCTAGCCTGGCTGATACACGAAATCAGCCCCTACATTCCTACAAAACAACACAACCTCACATATTGTCAAGGAACCATCTCCTTCCAGCTGGTGAGGATGGAGATGAGGAGGGCTGGCATTCAGGTGGCCAGCAACCCTGCGCCCCTGAGACGCGCCCACAGGTGGCAGAGTGTGCTTGGGATCAGGTCAAAGGGGCCTCCTTGGCTCCAAGGACACCACTGATGCCTATCATACCTCTCAGCTCGCTGCCTTGGGCTGGGCCGCCTGCTGGACCCCATGGTGGTTCCCTCTTCCTCACAGCCCCGGTGTGCGGCAGGAAAGCTGGCCCAGCAGCTGCACCTCCAGGGATCCCCACCCCGCTGCTCAGCCCTTCAAGTCTCCTGAAAACGCTGGAGAGGAGATGGAAACTCAGGCAGCTGGAGGCCACACAATCTGGTCTCAGCCTCATTAAGTGTATCCAAAATAAAGGTCAACTATTTGCATGGCAGGTTTGGGTTCAACTTCATCCCTCAGTTTAATTTCCCCTTTCAAATGGAACGAAAGGAGAGTGCTGCCCGGTGTACTCTGGTGAGACGGCAGAGTGCCAGCACCAGAGGTGGCCGTGTCAGTACTTCCTGCTGGGCTGTGGCCCCTGTGCCCACACGTGCATCCCGGGCAGTGGGGGGAGAGGCATCAGGAAGTGCTTCCTGGGGCGGGAGGAGGCCCCCAGCACACGAGGCATCTCAGACGAGACTGGTCAAGCAATTACAGACAAAACATGTAGAAATGCTTCCTTGTCATGGCGTGTACCTGGTAGGCGGCCTACGAACTGGCAGAGCCTGGCTCAGGGCCCGGCACTGAGAGAGGAGGGTGTCTGGCTGCAGCCATTCCCGAGCATGTGGGGCTGTTTACCGGGAACCAGGGCTCACACCTGGGTGGGGTTAGTGTGTGGCCCGCACCTCTTCAATTCCATGCACATGTGTGAAGAAAGAGCTCTAGGGTCTAGAAAATCCTATATTCGTGGGTGGAGGCAGGTCAGGCCGAGGTCCAGGGTACAGATGTTTCGGGGCAGGTCCTGGGTTAAATCTGAAAAGTCGCCCAGAGGTGGGAGTTTTGCGTGTGAGACTTGGCTCTGGCCTCTGGGATCCTGAGTGGCAAAACTGTTTCTCCACCCCAGAAATGCAGCAGGGCCACACTAACCAGCTCCAGGGAGAATCACGACCGTCAAGCCCAACTACCTCAAAGCTGAGATGATCCCTTGGAAGCGTTACAGAGGCCACCCTGGTGTGCCCGGTAGCATCTCCGTGCCCCATGAGGAAGGCCTTCTTTGTCCAGGGCTCCTCTCCAGGAGAGAGTGGAGGGTCTGTTCTGGCCGCCTCCAATCCTGGGGGATGAGGTGCCAGCTCCCATGACGGCTCACCTGCTCACCAGAAAGGGTGTGTGCTCCCCTGGGAGGGGCCTTGCCCTGGGACCTCCACACACAAGCTTCACCCTTGGGCTTCCCTTCCATCCGGAGTGAATGGAAGTTGGAAGTCGGCTTCCCTGCCTACTGGGCACTAGGGACAATTCCTCAATGTGGCCAGCACCACTAGAGCACCAGGTGTGTAGGGACATAGGAGGGACCACCCGGTCCCCAGGCTCTTTCGATTCCCTTGGAGGAGTCGGCCGGGTTGCTAACTGGGATGAAAACCAAATGACAAAACTGCCCCAGCCCCTGACTTCCAGCTCCTGCCCCAAACCTCCGCCCACTGCCTGTCCCTGGAACCCTTATCTCCCTGCCTCTCTCCTTCTCTGTGCTCCTGATGCCCAGATAGAAAGCATGTCCGGGGCCTCCACTGTGCACCCATCCTCCCTTGTCTTAGTTTTGCTGCAGCTGCTGAAAAGGAGTAATTCCACCTGTCTGGAATTTGATCCAAAGTATTAGGTGTTGTTTATTTTATTTTTACATTTTCTATGCTGTGGTTAGGTTACCTCTATAACGATAGAAAAGTTAATGTCTCTACTTCGGAGCTGTACAAGAAATAGTCTGGTACTATGGAGCCTACCTTATGCGTCCTTCCCCGCTGGGAAATATGGGCTCCACCCCAATCGGTGCCCGGTTTAAGGTCCAGTTCAGACTCTGGAAAACATGCATAGAGCTGAACGCTTCCATGCTCCATGCTCCTGTCTGACCCCGAGAGCTGGGCAGGCCCCTGGTGTCCGGCGCCTCTCTGGCCCTGTGCACAGGCTGGCCATCGAGCTGTTGCGTTCCGAGGCCTCTCTGCAAAGGGGCCCACACTCCTTGTTCTGTTCGGGGAAGCCATACCTAACTATCTGCCTGAGTGCAAGTGCTGGGCCTGGCCCCTCTGCTCTGCCAGCCCAGCCCTCAGTGACCACTCCAGGACTCAACCCGGGGCCCCTGGGCAGTGGAAAGAGAGCCGGGTAGAGAGTCAAGAGGGTTAAGTTTGACCCCCAGCACCACCCCTTACTAGCCCCAGGAACTCGGGGATGCTGCAGGTTATTCATCTGGAAAGCGGGGATGGACAGCGCTACCTGCCCCCAGGGCCTCTGTGAGGACCAAACTGTAAATCCTGTGGGCCCTCTGCACACGGGGAAAAGCCCTGTCACTGGGTAATGAGCAGGTCTGAGTTACAGGGCAGAAAAGGATAGGCCTGCAACTCCAAGGCCAACAGCAGCCTGGCAAGTTTCTGGGATGAGGACAAAGGAGGCTGTGAACTACGAAGCTGTGTGGGTCTGTGTCTCACAGACTCCCCGAGGCCCCCTGTGCTGGGGGGGCGGCCAGGACCTTGCAGGGTGCTCCGTCACCTGGGGCCACTGGGAGACAACACACTGGGGTGGAAGGCAGGTCATCCTCAGCTGAACATCTGTGACCTAGGGGATCTCCTACTGCAAACCCTACAGCCTGCTTTGATGGATGGGCTTCTGCCTGAAGCTCAGGGGTGCCATGCTGGACCCAAGTCCAGGGCCCGAGGATGGCCTGGAGGAGGGCAACCAGCGGACACCAGGCTCAGCCCTGCTGCCCGGGCTGTATCTCTGTAATTCAGTCTCATGTACACTTGCTGGATACCAGGTCAGCATCCTGCCCCACAGACTTGCCTGAACATGAATAATGCATGAATAAATAATTAAGTACTGTGACTGTCACAGTCCTTTCCTTTGTATTGTCCATGTGGGGCTGGGGCCCAGGGGCCACTGGCCGGGAGCCCATGACACTCCTGAGGCCCCATGCTCGAGGACCAGCATGCTGTGCAGCCCTGAACTCTCTGCAGGACGCGCTCCGCGCCCCCACTATTGACATGCCCCGTGTGCACACGCTGTGCCGGGGATCACAGGTGACCAATGACCCTTCCCTCCTTCCTATCATTAAGGCACGCGGAGGAGTGGGCACTGGCTGTAAGGACCTGAAGGCGTGATTAATCCACAGGCCAGTGGGGAGCCCACACTGCCTCCAGACAGGGGGCTGAGGGATGAGCCACGGCCTGTCCGGCCCCGTAGGAAAACGTGTGATTGCCTCATCTGGGGGAGACACACTGCCCAGTTGGCTGGAACAGTCGGTGTCCATCTTTCTTATTTTTGTTTCCCTCTCTGCATCTTTTAGCCTTTCTTCTGGAGCAAGATAATCAACAGCAGCCAGAACACCGTCTTGGCAAATGCAATACAAAGGAATTCTACAGGTGCTTCTGGAGAAGCCGGCTTGGCCCTGACTTGGCACAGGTGTCAGCAGGAGCTGGGGGCACCCCTCGGAAATGCCTCCCAGCTTCCTGGGGCTGCCTCGGCTCCCACCAACCCCCGTCCCCACCGAGACCCCACTGACTTAGACGACTTGATTCTGGCTGAGGCTCGGGGGTGGGCCTGCTCCAGCCCCTCGTCCTCTGACCAGCCCTCTCTTCTCTGAGCTCCAGCCAACGACCCACGATGGGCTGGCACGTTCCACCACCCAAGTGAATGTCACTCCTCAAGGGTGTGCTCCCTAAAGACAGGACCCCCCTCTGTTTTCTCCATGGAGCTGACCAGGCACAGGCTGGGCACCCGGCCACAGGGCACAGGCTGGGCACCCGGGCACGGGACACAGGAAATGCTCCCAGATCAAAGTGGCAAGCCCTTTCCAGCTCGGAACACACTCTGAGGCAAGAGAGGTGCCCAGGGTGAAAAAAGCAAGGAGGCCACCCTCTCAGGTCTGGCCCTGAAAGCACGGCCTCCTTACCGATTTCCTCATCTGTCTTATCCAGTCCAGTTCCTGCTCCTGGGGGGAGGTATTCCTCAGCGGGCAGCAGGTGTTCAGCACCTCCAAGTGGATATAAAATGTTCGGGTAGTGGGGGCCACGTGTAGGTGCCAGACTGGACCCAGGGCCCTGTTTCAAATCCTTTGGGCCAGCTCAGAAGCCAAGGAAGCTCTGGAACAGTCACAGGCTGACACCAGCCTCTTCCTGTTCTCAGCCAGAGGAGTGACCTAGGTGTGGTTTTATTGTTAGCACCTTTCCTTAAATACCAAGGCCCCAGTGAACTGAGCACAGCCATTACTGTCATATTTCACCCCTGCTCTGAAAGGGCCTTTCCCTTCCACCTGCTTTGGGCATCCAGGAGGGACTACTGTCCTCCTGTGAATACCACCCGCCCCCGCCCCCCGTCCAGCCGTCACTGGTCACTCACTCAGCAGGGTAAGTGTGAAGGTTTCCCAGTCCAGGTGCCAGGCTGCGGTGGCTCATCCCAGCCCCGCTGCTTAGCTGCTGGCAGTTTCCGCCAAGACCTGCTGCAGCTCCAGGGTCTGGACCCAACCAAGCAGCTTCTACCAGGCCCGCCAGGCTGGGGGGAGAAGGGAGTCAGGGATGTGATAGCCCAGATTAGAAACCAGGGCAGTGACACCTGACCTCCGCTTCCCTTCCCCACGGGGCATCAATCTCTGTTACAGAGGGCTTGAGGGTGTCATCTTTACCTTTAAAGGAAGACAGGGAACCTGCTTCCTCCACCACCAGCTAAACCTGCGTGTATTTCCTAGGTCTTGGCTCATCCAAAGCTTTGGGGGAGACACAAGCCAGCAGACCCCAGACCAGTGAATGGACTGGCTCGGGGAGGGCAGTGAGGGAGCCCCTGCATTAAAGGTCCAGTGGTGGTCACGGCAACAACAGCATGACCTTGCAGGGCGACAGTGCTTACCCTTCACAAGGGTCTTCAAAAGCACCACATCATTTCCTTCTCACAACATCCCAATGGTGTAGGCAGGGATGTGTTGACACTGGCTTTTATAAGTGGGGGAGATGAAGAGGAGAGGATGAAGACGAGATAGTGGCCTAAGCACCCCCTGACCAAGTGCAGTCTGTGGATCTGCAGCATTGGCACACCTGGGGGCTTGTTAGACTGCAGAATCCCAGGCCCAGCCTCAGCACTACTGAGCTGAAATCTGCGGTTTTCACAAGATCCCCTGGGAGGACCTGAATGCAGGTAGAGCCTGAGACACACCAGCCTAAGATCCGCCCATTAGCAGGGCCAGAGTTGGCCCTAGGACCCCGGCACTCTGACGCTCCTACAGTGCTCGCCCCTGCACTGTGGTCCTCGGAAGGCCCCGGCGGGCAGAGGTATTTTGGAGAAAATCCACATTCCATAATCACAGGGCTTAATACATGACCTAAAAAAGACAAATGTCTCAAAATGCTTTTCTGATGATAGGTTTCCAGAAAAATGCCACCAATTCCTTTTCTGGGCCCAATTTCTAACGCAAAAAGCAATCTCCCTGCCTCGGAAAGGTGGTATCCAGTGCCTGTGTTAGAGGAACAATATTAAAAGCCCAAGCCTCCCACTGCTGTCCCTTTCCGTGTGCACCTTTACTTTGAGACGTTCTGGCTGTGGGTTTTGACGCAGTAATTTTTTTTTTTCCAGAAAGGCACACAGCATTCAGAGCCTTTTCTCATGGGACTAACTGACTAGGCATTTGTGCTATTGCTACTGGTGTAAATCATTATAATGGTGATAATGAAAAATAAAAAAGATATTGGAAATGACAGTTGGCAGCATAATATCAGCATAAACTGAGGGAAGAAGGGAGGTGTGTATAAATTAGGGGCTCGTAAACATCAGGATCGATGAGGCAGCTCTGGCGGGTGGGTATGGTTCGATGGCACAGAGGACAATTATCCAGAGTTACCATGACGAGGAACCATCTTTGCTCCTTCTGACTCCCTGTTCTCGGTGGCTTCACAGAGAATGGAAACACTAGAGCCTGGAGCCTGCTTTCCCACGGTCCTGCAAACACACGGTTGCAGAATTGGGAGCTAGACTTTGCAGTTACTTCCCTTCTCCAAGCAGGCCTCCTGCTGTCTCACAGGCTGCCTCTGGCACGCCTGATTATTCCGAATCTTGCAGAATTGACTAATTCAACAAGATGCCTCTTCACAGCAAATGCTGTTCATCAGTGACCCAAGCTGATGGATGAATCCTACTCGGTGCCTGGAGCCAGACCTAGCAGCAAGAGTTGCGAAGAAGAAAGACGAATACTCGCTCTCTATTTGGCTGCCAGAAATGCTCTTGCAATTTGCTCTCTTCTAGACAAGGGTCTATTCAAAAGTCTATTTGGAAACATTAGGGAACGGCCGTCACATGGCTGGCAGATCATACTGCCTGTGACAGGATATTATCTTCCTTGGGAGAGACTCCACGGCTTTTTTTATCTCACTGGGTAAGTAGTGTCTGGGCTGATGGCTGCAGAATTGCCCCAAGGGCTGGGGACATTAAAATCCCTGTCCGGAGTGAATGCAGAACCAACAGCCACTTCAGCAGCGAGATTTGTGGCACCTTCACCAGCGCTGGCGTGAGCACGCTGCTCCCTCTTCTCCATCTCTGGGGGCTCCTGCTTGCCCAGAACCCCTTCCTGGGAAATTAAGAGGTAGCCTGGGTTTCCCTGGTGGCACAGTGGTTGAGAGTCCGCCTGACGATGCAGGGGACACGGGTTCGTGCCCCGGTCTGGGAAGATCCCACATGCCGCGGAGCGGCCGGGCCCATGAGCCATGGCCGCTGAGCCTGCGCGTCCGGAGCCTGTGCTCCGCGATGGGAGAGGCCACAACAGTGAGAGGCCCACGTACCGCAAAAAAAAAAAAAAAAAAAAAAAAAGAGGTAGCCTGCTTCCTCTTCTGGGGCTCCACTTTCACGAGTCAGGACTCTGCCCCCTTTTCCCTCCCAAGCAACCCCTTAGGCATATGCTCTTGATTAATACACGTTCTTCCCTTTCCTTGTCAAGTCGTATCCAATTTACTGACCACCTCTTGCCTTCATTATGCCTGGCTCTGTGCAAGATCCTGAAAGCAGGCAAGGAGGCGGCAAGGTTCTGGCTTTCGTGGAAAGTAGCACTGTCAAGAGGAAAGCACACAGTAAGGATACAGAAAAGCATGAGCACCCGTGGGCTCAGGGGAGGGAGTGGTTGGTCTGGGCTGGAGCCCAGGGTAGCTCAGCTTCCTGGAGCTTCATTCATTTCAGAGAACAGACTGTATTTGAGCTAGGACAGTGTGAGGGTGAGCATGTGGGAGAGGAAATAAATGCCAAGGATGGAAGTCTCAGCTTTGCCCGCCATGCATCCGGCCCACTGAGCTCATCCCAGACGTGGGCTATAACACCCTCTCCCAGAGAGAGAGGTCCCTAAAAAGCCTTTGCTTCTGCTTTGGGAGCTGAGGGCCCACACTGCTCACTGGGGCTTCCTCCATGATCAACAGGGGAGGGGAGGAGTGTTTTGGGCCCCTTGGGAGAGACTTTTGTCCCCTGGTTCTGGCCGCTGACACTTTGCTTCGGCCACTCTCCTGCTCACCTCTCTCTCAAGGGCCTGGCTTATCTCAGACCTCAGAGCCTCCTCTACCTTCGTTTTGGGAGCTGCTGCCCTATCTTGTTGTACTTGCTTCAGCTTTTCACTGTTTTTATTCTGTGTCTGTATTTTTAATTAAATTAAATTAAAAACAAACAAACAAAAAACCCCAAACAACTACCCAGACCAGAGGGCAGCCTGTTTCGAGGTCCTGTGTTTTATCACCACCCAAGCATGCAAACGAGGCAGCCTCTGTTGACAAGTTCACATCTCCAGTGCAGAGCTGGCTGTTTGAACAGCTTGTGTGCAGTAATTGAGACATAGATTTTTGTTGCTTTTCTGTTTATTTTTAGATTAACCAAGCAGGGACACTTGGCTTCTAGGCTGCCACTTCCACCCTGTCGGGCACCCTGGGACCGCTGGCCCCATGCCCACCAGCTGCAAGGACCACCATATTCCCTCTGGGTTCCCCCTGCCCTGGGTTTGTTCTGCTTCTAACTCTGTGTTTGACCTTCACCGTGACCCTCAGGGCTCACGGCAGGGAAGCTGATGAACGCAGGCTGACCGCTGGCTGCTCCCTAACCCCCAAGTCCCTGAAGACTGTATCCCCACAATGCTGGACTCTCACAGCCACTCTGTGGTCAGACACTCCCTTGGACAACAGTGTTACCCGAGGCACAGAGCATTAGGGCAGAGATGGAACTGGGATCCAGACCTGCCATTCCCAGGGCAAGGGGCCTCCAACGAAGGAAAGGCCACAGGGCTCAGAGGAGATTCTCCCAGGGTTGGTTTTCTATTTGGGCCGCTTAAAAAATTTATGTTTGCATCCACCTGGATAAGTGAGTTAGGCTACGATGATAAATAGCCAATCTCAGTAGCTTAACTACAATTGTGTGCTTTTCACTCATGCTACCCGCTCACCACTGGTCACCTGGGGTCATCCTTCTTTAGGACCCAGGCTGAGAGAGCGCCCCTCACCTGGGCTCTGCTGGCCATGGTGGCAGAGGAAAAGAGGGTTTGGGGAATCCCACACACTGGCTCTTAAAGCTGTCCCTTGAAAGGGACATGGGTCCTTCCTGCTCTCATGTCATTGGCCAAAGCAAGCCACGTGGCCATGTCTAACTTCAAGCAGGTGGAGGAGTGCAACCCTACCATCTGCCTAGAAGAAGAAACAGTTATGGGGAAAAGACAGAGACGAAAGTGTGTGTGTGTGTGTGTATATAGAGTGCCCAGCCTGGGCTAAGTTCTCCTCCTCTGAACCCTACAGCATCCCTGAATCCCTCTATCTCACCAGGAGCCACATTCGCTTGACACGCTACGATTTTTTTTTTTTTTTTTTTTTTTTTTGCGGTACGCAGGCCTCTCACTGTTGTGGCCTCTCCCGTTGCGGAGCACAGGCTCCGGATGCGCAGGCTTAGTGGCCATGGTTCACGGGCCCAGCCGCTCCGCGGCATGTGGGATCTTCCCGGACCAGGGCACGAACCTGTGTCCCCTGCATTGGCAGGAGGACTCTCAACCACAGCGCCACCAGGGAAGCCCGACACGCTACGATTTTTGTCTTCTCATCCCACAAGGCTGGCAGCTCCCTGAGCACAGAGCCTGCCTCCTCATCTCACTGCCCCAGTGCCCCCCACCCATGCTGGGCATAACGGAGGGGCTCACTGATGTTTACTGGGCTGAACTGTCCCCAGGGCTGCAGCATGAGCAAAAAGGCCAAGACATGTACAAGGGTCCTGAGACCACTTTCTTCTCCCAGTGGTGTATCTCCACCTCTGCATGGCTTGAGGCCTTATTCTGTGCCACCTCTTCCCAGAAGCCTTCCTGGACCATTCAGGCAGCAGGGATAGCTGCTCCAGGTCTCCCCCCAGCCCACCCCTGCACTCAACACTGTTCTTCTTACAGATCCTGTGAAATGATAATCGTGTAACGGGCTTATTAAACAGGTTGAACTCAGCGGGATATCAGTAGCAAACAGATTTCTTTTTCTCCTACTACTTCCCTTCAAATCTACCCTGTTGGACCCAAACTGCTTTTTTTTTGGGGGGTCACTTTTGGGTGCTCCTTCTATTGTTATTACTGCTGCTGCTGGTACTTCTACTACTGAGAGCTGGTGCTTACTGAGCATCTACTGTGTGCCTGGCATTGTACTGAGGGCTGTCCACGCATCAGCCCTTTTAGTCCTCAGAACAAACCTATGAGGGGGGTACTTATAATGTTTAACTGAAGCACGGAGGGGTTCAAGTAGCCTATGTGGTCACACACCTAGTCATTGGCAAGGTCAGCTCTAAAAACAACCTCATCCTCAGCTTCTCCTTAGCTAAGTCCAATCTTTTATCGGAACTTTGATCTCATAGCCAGTTCAAAGTTTCTCCCCTTGGCCCAGCCCCCGCTGACCCAGGCTCAGCATCCTGTGATGGGGGTGGGGTGGGTGGGATGTGACACTCTCCGGGTGCTGCCTCTTTGTCACTCACTAACTGCTGCTTCTGGCTTCCCCAGAGTGCCCAGGAGGGAGGCTGAGAGGACAAAGGCAAGGTGCGACCAGAGCACTACAAGCCTGCGGAGATGGCCTCTGGGTGGCGGAGACCCAGTGAGCACTGTTGTGAGTTCTTTTGCCGGAGCTGCCCGGATGGTCTGGCTGTGTTCAGTGTGCTCCCTGAAGGGCTCTGACAGCTCACTCCCTGCTGGGCTGTCCTCCTGGGTGGGCTCTCCCAAGACGGCTCAAATCTGACTCCCTTGTGCATTGTCCACTCTGGAAACATGACCGGGATGTTACCTTGCCCGGCCACCTCTGGTCTTGCAGAGTCAGGCACAGTGCGGGTGTCTGGTTACATCCTCCCAAATGCTCCGGTCTCAGGGCGGCACCAGGTCCCGCGGAGGAAAGGCTTGGGTTGATGGCTGGTGGGCGGGGGTACATCCCCAGGAGGGGAGGGAAAAGCCTCAGCACCCCTCCCTAGGATAGCGCTCTTCTCAGGAAGGATATTCCCTGTAGTCATCACAAGGGTTTTTAAATTTGGGGGCTGGGGGAGGTTGGGGGGTCCTGGGGCTACCTAGCTCCCCCCCATTTTTTTTTTTTTTTGCGGTACACGGGCCTCTCACTGTTGTGGCCTCTCCCGTTGTGGAGCACAGGCTCCGGAGGCGCAGGCTCAGCCACCATGGCTGACGGGCCCAGCCGCTCAGCGGCACGTGGGATCTTCCCGGACCGGGGCACGAACCCGTGTCCCCTGCATCAGCAGGCGGACTCTCAACCACTGCACCACCAGGGAAGCCCCTCTAGCTCCCCTTTTAACGCGGGGTTCCTGAGCACATTTCATGCTCAACCTTGTGCCTCATCTGAGACTCCAGGACAACAGGAATGGTCACATCAAACATGCTGCAATAGCTGATTCAGTCCTCCTCCAGCTCAGTTCTGGTCTCCAAAAGGAAGCCTTCCTGACGATGCCAGGTTACTCTGCTGCTTTACCCTTTGGTCCCGCTCTCTGCCAGCCCTTGTTCTGCAGGGTCCCATGTGCCTGGTCACATACTAAGCTCTGAAAACACTCAGCATCGGGCACTCCCCATCGGCTGCCTGGCTGGAAACCCTACTTATACCCATCCTACTTTACCCCCAGTCACATTTGTGCAGATGCCGGCTCTACGGGGGCTCAGTCCCAGGGTCTACTGAGGGCAAAGGAGTGGGCATCATGAGGACAAATGGGGATGACAGGGTCCGGGTCACTGAATGGGTGCTGCAGAGCTTAGCTGTCTGTGGGCCAGATCTCAGCTGCAGAGGCCCCTGGAGAGGGAGTGAGATGACCATCTGTTCCCGGCTCCGCCCAGCCCAGTCTGCAGGCACAAGCAGTCCATTAACAGAGGGCTGGCCTGTAGTGGCACCCAGAGCAGGGCTGATACCCCACTGTCTGGGGTTCAACAAAGAATGCTGCAGAGGTCTGGGCTTGGATGGGGAGGAAGTGGGGGGAGTCCCTGCCTGAGGCTGGGGGGACTCTGGTGTCAGATACCAGCCTGGCACCACCAGCATGGACTTCTGCGGCCAGAATAAAAGCAGCTCAGTATAGCTCAAGCCAGAGAAAAGGACTGACCTGGCATGCACTCCCTGGCTGTCCAGAAAATGACCTGTCCCCAGCAGCAGCGTGCTCACCCCACAGCCTCCAGGGCTGCCCACCCACGGGAAGTACCTGGTGACTCTCACCGTGAAGCAGAGACACAGGTGCCAACACCCCCTGTGCCTGCATGGGCATCACTTTCTGCACCCCTGAGCCCTTGCTGGCATCGGCCTCCTGATCAGGGGACCCCCTCTGTTGTGCTGACCCTTCCTCACCCGGCTGCAAGGAGACAGCAGGGAGGAGAGGCAAGGAGCATTTATCGAGCACCTGCAGCATGCCTTCACTCTGCCAGCCCCTTAAGTGAGTCCTAGCCCTGCGTCTGTTTTACAGAGGGGGAACCATCGCCGAGATTAGGTGGCTTGTTCGGGGCCACAAACGGAGGACGTGGTGGTGCCACGAAGAGAGCTCTTGTATTTGTGCTCTTTCCACACCCCCTCTGGGCCTCACTTCTGGACTCAAGCTCCCTGCCAGCCTGGCCCTGCAGATCCTTTGCCTCCAACTCACAATGCTTCTTATATGTCCAACCGCCTTGATTGATGGCTTTGAGTTACCTCCTGACCCCACCACTTCTCCCCATCTCCATCCTGGCCACCCTGGTCTGAGACGCCATCATCTCTCACCTGGGTTTCTGCCAGAGCCTCTTAGCTCAGCTGCCTCCTTCATCTCCTACCCTCACTCAGCGTATTCTCCACACAGCAGCCTGAGTGATCCTGATAAAACCTGAGTCAGACCATCTTTTTCTCCTGCTCAAGTCCCTGCAATCGCCTGCATCTCACCCTGAGAAAAAGCCAAACCCTTACAAGGTCTGTGAAGCCTGGGGCCCACTTCCCTCTCTTACTTTATCTCCCCCACCCCAACTACCGACAGCTCTGCTCTAGCACACTGGCCTCCTTGCTGCTCTTCCAGCACCTTAGGCCCCTCCTACCCCAGGATCTTTGCACATGCTACTCCTCCTCCACCTGCCCCACCTGCCCCACTCTTCCCGTTAGCCCCAGGGCTAGGGATCTGCTTTCCTTTAGGTCTCTTCTTAAATGTTACCTTCTCAGTGAGACTTTCTCTAACCAACTTATTTTAAAATGCCAAGTTCTTTTCCTGTTTCATTTCTTGGTAGCTCTTATTGCCTTCTTTTAGACTACATAATTTACTTAGATTTCTCTGTCTCCTTCACATTGGAATGTAAGTTCTATAAAGGCAGTGCTTACAGATATTGATTCATTTAATCCACATAACAATCAGCTATTACGATGGCCATCTCCCTTTTCCAGATGAGGAAGTGCGGGCACAGACAGGCCAAGCACTTTGCCCAAGGTCACCCAGCTAGAAAGTGGCACAGCCAGGATTCAAACCCAGGCAGTGTGGCTCTCAGCCACCATGCCCTCCGACCACCAGTTCTATTCACTGCTGGATCATGGCTCAGACAGTGCCTGGCCCCTTGCAGGCACTCAGTAAAGAATGAATGAATGAGTGAATGCTGCAATTCCATGTCAGCGTGGCTCCCATAGGCAGAGAAATCCCAGATGGGGGACTTCCGTTGTCCCCTCTTATGCTTCCCCACCCACCAGGCCGCCCACACCTGTTGGTGGGCTATGTCAGTCAAGGTCAGTGAAGAAATGAATCTGCCCTGATCTTAAAGTGGGAACCACTTCTGCCTGTGGCCGCCGGGAAGGGACAGGTCAGGCTGGTTGGACAAATCCTCTTCCTTAGAACTGTGGTCAAGACCCATATATCCCACTCCTCTCCCCTGTCCTGTACCCTCCACAGGGTCCTGGAGAGCTTGCTGGGGTCACATCATGAGTGCGGGGTAGGTAGACTGGATGGGCTCCTGGCCCCAAGCATCTTCTCATAATGCACCGGCTCCAGGGGCCCTGAGAGGGAACAGCCAGTGCTCCCTTGGGGGCAGGCACATCCAAGAAGCAATTCCTTCGAGGAAAATTACTCAGGCAGCCATTTATTAAAACACAACTGCTCCTTTCGGCAGTGAAATACCAAATAGCTTTGAAGCTCCAGCCGTTCCCGAAACCGATGAAGCAGGCTTCTAGGCACTATCTGACTTTTAATCTGCCTGCTCTTTCCCCATCTGGAAGGTCTAATGAAATGTTACACTGCGAGGAAACAAGGAAATAAGCAGCTTCAGAGGTGAGGGACATGTACTTAATTTCTTGCCTTGGTCTGCCATTTGCATAAACCTCAAGCGAATAACTGGTAGAGGAAAGAGAAGAAAAATAACAATATCTCCACATCTCCGGGGCCAGGCCCTGTGCTGGGAGAGCCACAGCATCTTACATTTAACCCTCACGGGCAGCCCGGGGAGGAACGTCTTATTGTTGTCTCTCTGGAAGAGGCCACTGGTACTCCCCATGTCTGTGTCCCCCTCTTTCTTGGGGTCCACAGTGGGACAACACACCCCAGTCCCGCATGATTCTAGCTGGGGCCGTGGGAGTGATTCGGGTCCCCCACAGCCCTACGTGGTTGTGAGCAGGGCTGCCTTCTTCTCCCTCTCATCCCCTGTCCTTGGCAGGGCAGGACGAGGACCAGGTGTCAGAGACACACCGTGGAAGGAGCCTTGGTTCCTGTCAGGGTCACGGAGCAGAGCTCCTTCCTGGAGGCCCAGCCCCACTGCGGCCAAGAGAGAAAGAAGCTTCTACTGAATAACGCCACTACGATTTTGGGGTTGTTTGTTTCGGCAATCAGCCTGCCCGAGTGCAATCTTAACTCCACAGGTGAGGAAACAGAGGCTCAGAGAGTTGAAAGTGACTTTCCCGAGGTCCCCAAGAGCCTGGATCCAGCCAAGCAGGAGCTATAAACTAGGAGCATTAAATAGACCTGGTTGCTCCCCCAGGTGTCCCCAGTGAGAGCCCCAGGCAGCTACTCTGAGCCCATCTTCCAAGTTCAACTCCCAGTTCCGAGGCTGAATCCCTGAGGATCCAGGCAGGAGACCGTCCCTGTGGGATGGTCCCTACCCTGCCTCACCCTGGGGAGAGAAGGCAGGAAGGAAAGAGGCTGTACCCTGGCTTCCTGAGGACTCTCTTCTTCCAAATGCCTGGGCAGCCCTGTGCACAGCACATGCTTTGTAGGAAAGGTCAACTCCAGAAAGCAAGACTCAGCAAATCTTCCAATAGCCAAACCCTGAGAGCGGGCCGCCCCATCAGAGCGCAAGTGCCTCATGGAAACAGAAGGAGATCAGGTTGGCGGCGGGGGTGGGGGGCACCTCCCCTGCAGACCTGGTTACAGCCGTTGGGCCCTGCCGTCTGCAGGAGTGCCTCTGGGTGTGCACGCCTCCAGGCGGGTGGCTCTACTGAGGCTGAAATACTTCCTCTAGAAGCCTAGCAAATTTTTGTTCCTTAATGAACACGTGCACAGAAAAAGATGCGATTGAAGGATGGAAAAAGAACGAACAAACCAGGGAAGAAATCTGACCGTTGACTTCAGAGAGGCTATTTTAAACCAGAGATTAAAGGGATGGAAATTAAAACAGAGCAAAACAAAACACTGCTCCGCCCTGGTTGCCTGACTGAGCCATTTAGGCTTCTTAGTGCTGCTTCCCAAGGCCACCAGCATGGCGACATTGTTGACAACACATGGCCCACACCCCAACCACTCCCAGGAGTGCTAATTACTTCCCAGGATTAATTCTTCAGTTTACTAGACAGTGCCTGCAGCCGTGCCAGAAACAAGGGCTTCTGGATGGAAGACACACCTACTGTTTCCCGGGAGCTGGACTTTGGGCCAAAACCCACACATCCTTTTGCACAAGAAGGCACCAGCTCTGCTGCTGTCTGCCGGGAGTATCCATTATGTGGATTTTTTTGGCTTGGACTTTCTTAAAAAAACTTGTTGTATAGGAAAAACTCTTTTTCCCAGGTAGGGGAAAATTCAGTTCTTCCCTACTGTGGGTCTTTATCCTGTGGGTCTCCTGTTCTTTTACATAGAACACTTATTTCTGACACTTCCGGTCACCAAATGTGTGGGGATTTCCCCCCCACCTAACAAGCAAGTCTCCAACAGCAGCCAGGTGTCCTACAATTCAACTCACTTCTGACACTATCTACCTGGAGACAGCCTCAGTTCCCACAGGTCAAGGGCTCCATCCTACAAGACTGACCTCCCACCCCCAGTTCAGATGCCAATTGCAAGTCCAGGTTGTCACCTGTGCTTCTGACTGACCAACAATGAATGGATGGAGTTTCCCATGACCTCCTCCTCGGGTTTGATCAATTTTTTAGAGCAGCCCACAGAACTCAGGAAAACACTCACTTACGCTCACCACTTTATTAAAGGATATGATAAAGGCTATAGATGAACAGCCAGATGCAGAGACACACAGGGCGAGGTCTGCGAGGGTCTGGAGGGCAGGAGCTTCTATCCCCATGGAGCTGGGGTGCATCCTCCTCCCAGTGTGGGTGTGTTCACCCACCTGGAAGCTCCCCAAATCCTGTATTATTGGGATTTTATGGAAGCTTCATCATGTAAGCATGGCCAATTATTAAGTCCATCTTCAGCTTTTCTCCCTTCTCAAGAGAATGAAGGGTGGGGCTAAAAGTTCCAAGCTTCTAATCATGGCTTGGTCTTTCCAGTGACCAGCCTTCATCCAGGGGCCATCTGGGAGCCCACCCAGAGTTGCCCCTCTAGAACAAAAGACACTCCTATCACCCAGGAAATTACACGGGTTTCAGGAGCCCTGTGTCAGGAACAGAGGTCAACGACCAGTATTAGAACAAGAGATGTTCCTGGTGTTCTTATCTCTTGGGAAATTACAAGGGTTTCAGGAGCCCTGTGTCAGAAATTGGGGGCAGAGACCAATATATAGTTTATATTATCTCACACATGTTTTCAATTGTGAGGGGCTTGCCTAAGGATGGTGAATGCATAGTGTCTTCGACCAGGAACCCTGGGGGAGTTGCTGCCTCAGACAGCGGGATAACACTGCATGACTGGCCAGCTCCTGTCTTACTGTCGCTCTGAAACAAAAGACGCACAGAGCCGCTGCCAGACACGCAGCCCACTAGCCAGCCCTGGTCGGCACTCAGGACTCTGCCAGGGCTGTGAGGGGTGCAGAGATGCTCTCAAGAAGCCCCCCGTCTGGCAGGGCTGGACCAATCCTCAAGGGGATCTTAGACCAGCAGACAGGAAGCGGTGCTTCTGCTGGGCATGAGTGTGAGTCCCTTGAGTTCTGGGACCTGGTTCTCTCCTCTTGCCTCCTCCACAGTGTTAGCTAAGCATGTGTGTATCCATCCTTCCATCCAGTCAGTCATTCCTGCACTCACCCACCCACCCATCCACCCCTTGATTTCTTTATCTATCCATGAATGTATCAACTCTTTGTTGAGCATCTGTTTAGATGCTTCTCCAGGCATCAGGAAGATGACTGTCAAATGGAGACCGTGAGAAAGGTTCTGAGCAGAATTGAGTAGTGAAATCTGTTGTTGTCTGATATCCAGTCCTTGTCTTCATGTGGTAATAGAAGATTTTTCATGTGGAGCCCATTAAATATGGCTTGGGTGTTCTGACCCACCATTGGGGTCAGCACGTGACCAGGCCAGGCAAATCAGTGTATTCTATCCTCCTGGCCATAACTGCTGATTCAGGGTCCATGGCCCATACAGACCCAGATATTTTAGATCTGTTATGTGAACTCAGAAATCAAGGGTCTCTCTTCCCTTGGGATCATGAACAGTACGGACATTGTGAGCTGGAACAGCTCCTGGCCATCTTCCCCGGGCGTGGGGAGGAAGCAATGTGCACAGAAGAGAATGAAGCCAGCCACACAGAGAAGCAGAGATTAGAGCCTGAAAAGAGTTCTGATATTACATGAACTCCTGGGTGTAGCTATGACGGGAGCTGTTGCTGAAATTTTCAGTTACAAGAGCTGACACATTCCCTTTTTTGTTTAAATTAGTTTGAGTTGTGTGCCTGTCTGCTGCGGTCAAAGGAGTTCTAATGTATTCTTAAACATTCTCAGAAGGACTAGGCACTGTGCTGCTTAAGACAAGGTTTGGGATGTAAGGAAATTTCTTTGTGACTCTTTGGGAGGATTCAGAGAGAAGGAGAGGGAAGGAAAGATGCTAAAAATGAAAGAACGGTGTGGACCAGCACCGTCCAACAGAATTTTCTGCAACGATGGAAATATTCTGCAATCTGTGTTATCCAATATGGTAGCCACTAGCCACATGTGGCTACTGAGTACTCAAAAATTGGCTAATATGATTGAGGAACTGAATTTTAAATTTTATTTAACTTTAATTTAAATAGTGCATCTGGCTAGTGGCTACTGTATTGAATAGTGCGGGTGTGGACAGAGGCCTCTGAGGAGAAAGCGTGAGGAAGAGGAAGCACCTCTGAAGGACTGGGGGCAGATATGAGGGGGACAGATTGGAGGTGGAAAACTGGAAACAGGGATGCAAATGGCCCAGGGGGGGATAGATGAGGGTCTGAGCTGCCGCAGAGGAGACAGGGAGGAGCCAGAAGTGAGAAGTTACAAAGGGGAAAGATGCCAAAGCCAACTCCCAGGACTGGGTGATGGTGAGAGCATTCATTGACATGAGGAATGCAGAAGAGGATGGAGGTTTGCCAGGGAAGGTGAGGATTTGGGTTTGGGGTGTGTGGACTCTAAGGTGGGAGGACATCAGGCTGAAGGTCGTTTAATCCGAAGTTGGAGGCTGGAGACACAAGCTTTTGGAGTCATTAGGGCTTAGGGAGTAATTGGTCAGATTGTAGAAAGATTAAACATCTAGCAAGGCTAGAATTGTGGAGAATACGCCCATTAAGAGGTCAGAAAAAGAGAGAAAAAGGAAAAGAGATCTGGGACGTAACCAGAAGGAGGTAGAATAAGGGTGATGTAGCACCATCCACATTCACCAGGATTATCAGTGAAAAGTCTTATTTTTCTTACATGCAGACATAGTTTTGAGCTAAATGAAATCGAGTCCTTTAAATCCTGAATAAGAGCAACATATTTTAGCCATTGTAAAGACAAAATATTCTGAAATACACTGTATACTTCCCAATATGCTGAACAGAATTGAACGTAACAGGGACACTGGGCTGTTAAACCGCATCATGCTTAGGACTGAAGGACCCTTGCAGGACCCAGTGTCCCCACACTAACTGGTCCAGACTGTGGTGTTTCCTAACTGTTCATGTCGAATTCCAGAGTTTTGCAGCTGCTTCATCTCCGATTAGCTTCTAGCAAAACTTTCTTGCTTCTGTTATCTTTCCAACCCCTCTTCCTTACTCCTTCCAGATTGGGAATTTGCAACATTTGCTTTGAATTTTGAATCTAGGTAATCAATCTTATAGTCAATTTGTGTTTTTTAAAGAACAGTTCTCAATTAAACCCCAATGGGTGGATGATGAAAAAAAAGAGTAAGATTTGGGTACACAAACTTGGTGATCTCTACTTGTTTTGTTAGCCTTTCAGAGCTGCTTTCTGGCCTTTTCTCAATCTAGGCTCTGGGTAGGTTTCCAGATAAGAGAGAATTGGTGGAAAAAGCCGAGGCCCTGACAAACTCCACTGAGAACCTCTTATTCTGATGGAGATCCACGGCACACACTGTCACGTCATCCATAAATGTGGAGGACAGACACTACACAGGAGAGTTAGTCAAGCTGCAGCCCAGGCAACTCACAAAGTGATATATCTCGCAAAGTGTCCCTGCTCACGACCAGAGACCATCTTTCACGCTTTACTCACACAAAGCCACAGGCACACACCTCCCAGTGTCTGGAATGTACTTTTTAGGCGTGATTCCAGCTTCCTACAGGCCAGAGAGCACCAGGGATCTGGGAGCAAGGAGCTGACAAAAGGTGACACACAACCTACTTGTTGGGGGTCTAGGCCAAAAGCTTTTAGACTTTGTGGTAAAAAATAATAAATCAGGGCTTCCCTGGTGGCGCAATGGTTGAGAGTCCGCCTGCCAATGCAGGGGACATGGGTTCGTGCCCCGGTCTAGGAAGATCCCACATGCCGTGGAGCGGCTGGGCCCGTGAGCCATGGCCGCTGAGCCTGTGTGTCCGGAGCCTGTGCTCCGCGATGGGAGAGGCCACAACAGTGAGAGGCCCACGTACTAAAAAAAAAAAAAAAAATAATAATAATAATAAATCAGAACAGGAGTGGAGCCAAGCAGGTATGATGGAGAATTAGGAATTCCAGCTCTGCACCCAAACCACTGGCCTCCCTGCCAGTGAAGCTGGCCGCAAGCATCTTTGTTTCCCCCAGTGTGTTCCTAGGGCCAGCAGTGCCCGCATCACTTGAGAACGTGTTAGAAATGCAGAATCCTCACCCCAGCCTACGGAATCAGAATCTGCATTTTAACAAATCCTCAGGAGTGCTGGGTGCACACTGAGAGTGCTGCCTTCCCCAGCTCAGAATACATTTAGGTGATCAAAGAACTGTATTAGGGGGCTTCCCTGGTGGCGCAGTGGTTGAGAGTCCGCCTGCCGATGCAGGGGACGTGGGTTCGTGCTCCAGTCCGGGAAGATCCCACATGTCGTGGAGTGGCTGGGCCCATGAGCCGTGGCCGCTGAGCCTGCGCGTCCGGAGCCTGTGCTCCGCAACAGGAGAGGCCACGGCAGTGAGAAGCCCGCGTACCGCAAAAAAAAAAAAAAAAAGAACTGTATTAGGAATCAGGGGAAACCTGGGTCCTAGCCTCAGTTCTGCCACTTATTGGTGGTGTGAATTTGCATAAGCCCTTTCTCCTTGCTGGCCTCTGTTTTCCCAAATGCTAACTGGGGTCCAGCCCAATGGGCTCAGCCTTGCACCTGTTTTCTAACTGGCAAAGTGAGGTCTGCAGGTACCCGTGGGGCCAACAGAGCCACTGTGCTTTACAGACAAGAGCAGCCTTCGTCCCCACGGATAATTCTCATGGGATTTCAGAAGTGTTTCTTACTGTCATGAAGCCTATGGCATAAATCCTGACATCTTCTGGACACGTTCCGAAGCTGCCAGCAGCCCAAAATACCAAACCAAAGTAGCACCATTAGAATTCAGCCCTGGGGACGTCCCCGGTGGTTCAGTGGTTAAGACTCTGCACTTCCAATGCAGGGGGCACGGGTTGGATACCTGGTCGGGGAACTGAGATCCCGCATGCCATGTGGAGCAGCCAAGAAAAAAAAAAAAAAAGAATTCGGCCCTTCCCCCCTCATCAGGAGTGTATGAAGGTGCTGGGCTGGCCTGAGGTCTTCCTCTCCAGCTCCCGTTCAACATGCAGCTTCTTGGAGGCAGCCAAGCCCTAAAATGCCTAGAATCCCAGCAAAGAGGCGATGGACCATCCCTTCGCAAATACCCAGATGGGGCGTCCTGCTTCCCTTAGTCCCTGTAGTTCTGTGCTCTGTGCTCTAAATTCTGCCAACAAATGAATCCTGGTATATTTTATAGTTAAAACAACTCTGCGTTCCAAGCACTAATGCAGCTGACATAATACTGGTCATGAGTGCTTAAACAGACACCTCCTCTTGATCTGCTATAGGTGTGTGTGTGTGTGTGTGTGTGCACGCGTGTGTGCATGCGTGTGTGTGTTCAATTGTGTTACATCTAAAGCATCATGGAGTCCATGTTTCTGCCCACGGCAGGAATCTAGAGCTCAAAGCCAACTGAGAAGTTACTCTTTCTTCCTAAAGGACTTGAAACGCCCTTCTCTTCACAGAGGCATGACGGAGGGGACAAAGAGGGGAAAGCAGACCCCTCCCCCCAAGTCCACAGAGTGTCCGGTGAGGCTGCCGGCTGCCCATGGGTCCAGGTGCCCATGGACGGAACCCACAGGGAACTCGGAACAAATGCAGAAGCAGATTGCAGGAAGGTGATCACTGGAGGGGGCTGGTGTGAAGTGGGAGCAACACACACTCATCCAGGCTCTGCAGAGAACAGGAACTTAACAGACGAAAGGGGATGCTAGGCAGGTTCAGAACAGTCCTTTCCACCATCCCTGGTGTATGTGCGTGTGTGCGTGCGCGTGTGTGCGCGCGCGTGTGTGTATGTGGAGTGTTTTGGTTCCCACTAAATCAGGCAGGAGGAGAGACTCAAAGTTTGTCTCAATGTCGCTGTCCTTGTTTACCACGTGTGGTATGTATTTATTCATATCCATCCAAGGGTAGACAGTATATGGTTTCTCTCCACCGAATGGGCTCAGGCAATTTTTTTTGGGGGGGGTGGGGCTCAGGCATTTTTGATGGATCCTCCCTTTGTTCCCTTCAAGGCCTGAACACAACATACTCTTATGGAGAGAGATCAGGACTCAACATTCCGGGCTTGTTTGGCAAACAGAAAGGTCAGCAGCCCTTGCCGAACGCTGCTGTGCCCAGACGGTCTCTCCTCTAAGCGCGCAAATTGTTAGCACTGAGTTTGAGGTGGTGATGGGTGCAGCGTTACGACATTCAAGGGACAAATCCAATCTGGTCCCCCAGGCAGAGGTAGGACAGTCAGCCTCCTTAAGTCCTCAGCCATGTGGCTGCTTGAGGGCCCGGCTCCCTGCTGTGACAAGTGCTGTGTGTCACTCCGCATTACAGACCAAGAACGAACCCATCCTGACAGCCAGGCTCCTTGCACAGAGTGTGCTCTAATTTCTGCAGCCTGGGGTCCCCGGGTCTTGAGGACCGGGTCACCCCAATTATAATGCTTGGAGTTTCTGGAGTGATGGAGGAAAATTCACCCTCAGCGGTCAGGTTGAGGCCAAGCATTGCTTGAGAGAGTCAACAAGAGGAAATCAAGTTAATCCAGTGGTGTGAGTGCGTCTGTCTCGACATAAAGGACCCCAGCATTCAGGAAGGATGCTTGTTACTCTGAAAGGGTGTGCACTTGGATTTTAAGAAAGGGGTAGGCATCAGATGGCCTCTGTTTTCTTCTGCTTTGTAGAAACCCAATCCTTAGCCAAGCATCGCCTCTGGAATATGAGATGTCAAAATTTATGGGGGTCAGAAGGCAGGCATAGGCCTTGGATTGTTGCTGTTCTTTTTCTTAAAAGATTTTTTTTTTGATTGTACCGGATATAAAAGTGATCATTTTTAAAAACATTTTACTTTTATTTATTTAGGCTGCGCTGGGTCTTAGTTGTGGCACGCGGGGTCTTTTAGTTGCAGCGTGCAGACTTAGTTACGACATGCACATGGGATCAAGCTCCCCGACCAGGGATGGAACCCGGCTCCCCTGCATTGGGAGCGTGGAGTCTTACCCACTGGACCACCAGGGAAGTCCCTAAAACTGACCATTTTAAGCATATATCTCCATGGCATTAAGTACATTCACAATGTTGTATAGCCATCACCACTGTCCATCTCCAGAACTTTTTCACCTACTCCAGCTAAAACTCTGTACCCATTAAATTCTTAACTCCCCATTCTCCGCTCTCTCCAGCCTCTAATAACTTCCTGTCTCTATGAATTTAGCTACTCTAGGTCCTTCCTATAAGTGGAATCCTGCAATATTTGTCCTCTGGGGTCTGGTTTATTTCATTTAGCATAATGCCTTCAAGGTTCATCTACGTTGCAGCATATACCCATGGATGTAGTAGTTCCTGCCCTTTAGAGGCTGAATACTATTCCTCTGTGTGTATGCACCACATTTCGTTTATCCATTCATCCATCCGTGGACACTTAGGTTGCTTTCACCTTTTGGCTATTGTGAACAACACAGCTACAAAACATGGGTGTGCAAATATCCGTTGGAGGGGCCTTCAGCGTTTACAATAATGTTAACTCCTCTCCCATCTGATGAGAGGTGGACTCTAGCTCAGGGTTGAGCGAGGCTGCAAAGCTGAGAGCTAGCGCTTGGCTGTTCTTTAGCGGCAGGCTGGGGGTGAGGTCCAGGGGGGAGGGTGGGGAGGTACCCCTGCACCGAGGCTGAGCTCAGGACTGAAAGGATTACAATCCCACAGACGCAGAAGCTTCTCTGTCCCTCTGTTCCTTTCCTCCCAGAGCAATCCTGGGACATCCTAGCTTTAGCCACACGTCTCAATGCCACCTCATCCACAGTGGGAGGGGAAAACACAAAGACCAGAACAGGGCCCTCCACCTGGCCTGTCTGGCTCGGTTGCATTTTATTTTAAAAACTAACTAATTTGATGGAGGTAAATTTTCCATAAAGTAACTGCTCAGATGTTAAGTGTACAGTTTGAGAAGCTCTGACAAATGTATGCATCCTCACAATCACCAGCCCAATCAAGATACAGACTGTTCCATCAGCCCAGAAAGTTCCTTTGTGCCAAACTGCAAGTTAGCAGCTTCTTGTAGAGCCAAATTGCTGCAGCATCAAAAGGGTTAGGGGACTTAGAAGAAGGCTGTGGGGGGGGCGGTTCTAGGCTGTGAAACCCCGGGTGTCCACGGCTCTGTGTCACCACAAAAAGCACTTTCTTTTCCTTTCTAATTTTGCAGTTCAGAGCCACCCACAGTAGTCTGGCAAGGGATTTTTTGAACCATTGGAGCCCAAAGCAGACTGTGGGACCTCAGTGTCACTCAACAATTCAAAACCCATTCACTCTACAAGCATGTCCTGAGCACCCGCTCTTTGACCTGCCTGGGTTGAGTGCGACCGTGGCAGGCCAGGGGTAGGAATGGCCCCAACGAGCAAGAGGGGAGACACTGAGCAGAATGGAAAGAATGATATCCAGGCGGGAATACACGTTTGCATCTTGGGATGCCACAAAGGCATCCGGTATTCTGGCTGAGGCCAACGAGGAAGGCTTTTTGGAATCAGGGGCACGCAGGCTAGCCTTTTCAAGGATGCACAGCTTTTGAACAGAAGGCAAGAAAGAGAAGAAGATTCCAGCCTGGGAAGACATTGCGTGTCGACAACGGCACTGCCACATAAGAACTACCATTTATGATGTAATTTATTATTCTGTACTAAGCATGGGGCTCAGTGTTTCACATTCATGATTTTGCTTAATAAAAATGAAAGAATAACGATGAAGAGTACCTTACGAGGAAAGTTCTATCAGGTGCAGTGTGGCTGAGCGACTGCCCAGGTTCACAGAGCATTGCACCTGGATTCCACCCCGGGTCTGGATGTTTCCAAAGCCTTTGTTGTTCTGCTCTTTACGGTTACACGAAATACGCGAAAACCGAAGCACCGCCTGCCGCATGCACAAAGGGGAAACAGGAAAGGAACCAGTGTTGCTTTGAAGGACTTTCCAAAGACCGGGGACTTGGGTGGCTCCTCACTTGGTTCGAATTTCAATTGACATGGTGGCAGCAATATTACAGTCACAACAAGGGCTCTGTAAACTCTGCATTATGCACACATGTATCTCTGGGTTTTTTAATGCCATAGGAAAATCTCATTTACTTAAAACAGTGGGGGCTAATTAGCAATATTATTTTTTCCTAAGAGCAGTCTTATTTATACAAAATGGCCCAAAGCAGGCTCACAAAGGTTGCAAGCACAGCTGGCCTGTAACTAGCACTGGCTGTCCAGGAACGGGCCTTCTAGAGCGTGTGATGGCAGGAGGAAACTCTGTTCTCTTCAGTACTGTGGATGCCCCCGTTCTTGTTATACTGTTAGTCCCTGGGGTGGGGGGAGGTGGTCCTCAAAGTATTACAAACATCATTTCTCTTCCCTTTACCCTGAATGCCCCACCCCATCTGGAGCTGCCATGGGGGGAGTTTTCCGGGAGCACCCGGGTCTTCCTGGCTTTTCTCCGTGGGCTAGGTCAAGGCTCCCGAGAGGCCACACAGAAGCTGCGGCCACGACCTGGAGTTCTTTGCTTTGTATCCGAAGCTGAGCTCCCAGGAGAGGCTCATGAATTCTCTGACACCAAATGCTGCCAGCTCTGAGTCCTGCCGGGCAGGAGCTGCAAGTCTCCTCAGCGCCCAAGCCCAGCGTACCCTCCCAGTGGGTGTGATGGCAGCCTCGGAGGGTGGGGGAGGCTCAGGCTGCTGAAGTGCATCTCATTTCTCAACTGTTTAGAAGGATGCTCCCAGAAACGCACGGTCCCTGGATGCACAGCCCGCATTAAACCCGCAGCCCCGGGGGCAGCCAGGTCATGAGGCACAGCTTACTTGTGCACACGCAGATCTTCATGTACGTGCACACACACACACTCAACTTACACACGTACACACATGGTTTCTTCACCGCCTCTGGACAGCCAGGGCTGCCATATGTGCACACCACGCCCCATCCTCCCCAAGTATCTCTAGACCACTTTACGTGCATGGAGGGACCAAGAACCACCGTCAAAAGGAGGAGCCCCCGGCTGGCAGAAAGCCTCTTGAGCTCCCCAAAGACCAGGTCACGCTGCCCCCCGTCCTCCTCTTTGAGCTTGGGGTGTCTGAGTTGCAGAGACAGGGAGGGAGCTCTCCCCTGGGTCCCTGGGGCTCCTCCCTGCTGGCCAAGCTCCTGCTCTCTGCCACGTGCACACACAGCTGCAGGGCTGCATTCTTTCTCCACAAAAGTCCATCTCTCTCCAGTCGGTAGCCTGCAGCCAGGCCAGTACCCGCCTTCTCCCCGAACGCTCCTGGATTTGCAGAGGCCCGCAGCGGCCAATGAACAACCTCCCTGCCCTGCCCCTTTCCCTGGTGCAGAGGGTGGGGTGGGTGACCCTGGGGACACACCCCCTCCTGCCCGACACACATTCTGATCCCCAAACCACAGGTCTCCTCCCCGAGGCTGTACCACAGCTTGTAAGCTCATCACTCTCATGGCTCAGTCTTGGAAGAAGTGTTTGAGCCTCGAAAGCAAGCACAGTTTAGGTTTTGACATAAGAGCCAGCCAAAGTCTAACCTGGGCCGTGTGGATCCCGTGACGGTCTACTCGAAGGGGCCTCGCTCTTGACCCAGGAGCAGGAAGCCGGGCACGGGGCAGAGGGTGTGTGGCCCCCTCAGCACGCTTCACCAGCTCCCACCAGCCTCCATCCTGCTGCAAGCGAAGCACATTGCCAGCGAGAGTATTTTTTCTCCTTGCCAGTGAGCTGTTGCTGTCTATGTATTCCAAGAGGAGGCCATTACAGGGAGTTAATAGTTTTTAAATTTTGTTTCTAAATTTTATAATGCAATTCATCAAATTCAGCAACGGAGCACAGCATTCATGTTTAGACCAGGCAGCATATGTCAAACTGGCCCCAGCCTTCCCCTACCCTCCCTCCCAACCCCAAAATGAGGAAAGGCTTAACCCTTTAGGGTAACTGCCGGGCACGGCCCCAAATGGCGTGGGAAGAAAGGCGGCAGAGTGGGTTCTAGTCTGCGAGGGTCATTCTGGAATTGGCCTATGGAAAGGCTAGGGACTTACTTGAGGTGCTCTGGGCACCTTTCATGGTCAAGCGTGCTCGAGGCTGCCCGCGGCCTTGGTCGCCTGGCTGAGGTGGCCACCTGGGGTCACCGTGACTTGCTTCTTTCAGACACGCGTGTTACAGGGCCAGGTGTCAGTGAGAATGGGGCAACACTCAGGGCACAGACATGGAAAGCAAACGGTGAAGTCTGCTGGTGAAGACAAATGGGAGCTCATTTCTGCTATTTTTCACCCTGAAGGGTTTCCTTTAGGGATGTGTTCGGCTGAACTTAGGATCATTATTGTAACTAGGGACCTGTTGCTGCTGAATTGGAACTAAGTGAGATTTAAGGGACCGCGGTTTTGCGAAGAACATATTGGATTTCAGGACTTGCAGCAGATCTGTATCATGAACGGCAGTCAGTCTTGTCTTTTTTTTTGCGGTACACGGGCCTCTCACTGTTGTGGCCTCTCCCGTTGCGGAGCACAGGCTCCGGACGCACAGGCTCAGCGGCCATGGCTCACGGGCCCAGCCGCTCCACGGCATGTGGGATCCTCCCGGACCGGGGCACGAACCCGCGTCCCCTGCAGCGGCAGGCGGACTCTCAACCACTGCGCCACCAGGGAAGCCCAGTCTTGTCTTTTCTTAAGCGTTAATAAGTGACTTCGGTCCTAGGGAAAATTCCAGAATAGACGTTGCCAGCAAGTGAAATCCTGTTGGTCCCAGAGCCGACTGCAATAAAACAGCTGCCTCCTGCGGTCCCGCCAGCAGGACCTTCAGCTTGTGGAGGCCACAAAGTCCCACAAGGGAGTGGAGGGTCCCCTTGCCCAGCACAGCCTGGCGGTGGGTGGGAGGTGGGGGCATAACTGTCAGAGCACAGCACAGGCCTGGTCCTGGCGCTGGTCGGCTTCTGAAACCTGCCTGTTCTCAGTTAACAGAACTCACAGGGTGGCTGTACCCTGGTCCCAGCTCTCTGGGCACAGGTCAGCCGTGGCCACCAGGTGGCAACAACTTGCGGTCACTACTGATTGGTAGCCCTGCCTATGCTGGGGCCAAGGACGAGGCTTCAGGCGGCTTCCGCTGAGTCCCAGAAACCATCCTCCTCCACCTCTCTGAGCATCCAGGTACCAACCTGAGCTCTGTACCTCTTGAAAGGAACAGACTGCAAGTAGAAAGCTAACCCTTCTTGGAAGCCACACCCAAACATCCTATACTTACTTCTCAACTCTTGGGTGACTTTCGCCCAATATTTTGTGCCCTTCCAGCTGGAGCCTCCGTGCTCCCATTCTACATAGCTTCAGACATCCTGCTTCTGATTTCACATGAATGGAGATGCCAAGGTGGGGTGGTGCCAGAACCCTGCATGGCCTTGGCTCTCCTGAGCAGATTCGGAAGCAGATGCTGAGGACTGGGCACAGATGGGATACGGGACTGGGGTGGAGCTGGGCTTGGCAGCCGGCGGGGGCAGGGGTTGGGCTGGGATGGGGGAAGAGCATCTTGAGGTGAGGGAAGTCTTTTTGCATTCAAGGGCTTGACGGCTTCCAACTTGCTACTTATTGCATTGACAAATATTCCACACGACTGAAGAACTATTTTCCAAAACAAAATGCTGGTATTCATCGGGAGGCGCGGGTTGTGCAGTGTGAACAATTCACTTTCGTTAAGTACCATATGGCCGCTGGTAGGAAAACGCTAACATGTTTCAACAGTACAGCTGGGCTAGGGTTCCTTTATTCACCGTGCAGATGGCTCTAATTGACATCTCTCCTAAAACAGGTCTCCAGCATTTCTGCAGGATCATTAGAGTAATTAGTTATTAAATACCATCACCACTTTTAGAGAGAGGGTCTGATCCCTGGCAATGTTCCACGGTGATGGAACTGACAGGTCCCGGCGGAGGACCAGCCGTGGGAGGGCCAATGGGAAGGGCATGAACGGCATGCTAGCTCCTCCTCCTCAGTGGCAAGGCCAGGGAAGGACAAAGACATCGTTAATTCCGCAACAGCCCCTGGAGACAATTCGGGCAACCAAAGAGTTCTGGACCAGTGTTCTAGAGCCAGGCTCATCTCTTCTTTAGCTGTGGGACCACACAGCGTCAATCACTCAGCCTCAGTTTGTTCTTCCCTTAGGTGGGGCACTGCACTGGGGATCACACCGGGTCTGGGGGAAAGAGAGGGGTCCCAGGAATGCATGTGCGCCTAGGAGTTGTTCCAAAAAGTAAATACATGTATCCAGAGGGCAATACGGATGGAGGAAATAGCCTTCACTCTGAGCTCTTTCCCCATTGATCGAGGGTTAACAGTAGGACATTATTAGTTTAATTTCACAGTCTAATCAGTTTCCTGCATTACTCATCAAAGGACTTGGAGCGATTGTAGTTTTGTAAAACTCTCGGCTAAGGGAATAAGGCTAGGAGGCTCTCAAGCTCAGGGACCATGAGAGGGAGTGCTGGCCTCGGCACACAGTTCACCTGAGAGGGACCATTCAATCCACAGGTAAACTGTCCTCTCGCTGCTGAACCATGTGGAGGATCAGAGTGTCCAGACTCCACACAGGCTGCTACCCAGCATCAGGAATGGAGAGCAGCCTCGGAAAAAGCCCTTCTTCCAGGCAATGCTGGAGCCCAAATCCACCTCGAATGCCATTCTGAGCCCCCAGCCAGCCTGGGGCTTCATTGTTAAACACCCTCCGTCAGCAGGGCCCCATCTGTGTGATGGAATTTTTTTATTTTTTTGTCACTTTTTCAAATCAGAATAGAAACAATTTTTAGTCTATAATTATCATTTCTTTTCTCAACAGACAAATGTTTCCTTTTAAATTGTAGGGCAGAAAAAGCAAAGAACAATATTTTAAACCGAAAAGAAAGACTAAAATTAATTTCCTCTTTACAGAAAAATAAAATACAACAGCTCTAAGAAGCCAGGTTTTTCTTTTCCCAAAAGAGCAAAGAAAGCAACAGTGTATTCACTGCCAGCACTAAGGCCCATTTTTGAGGCCAGTCCTTGAGGGACGGTGGTGATGGGGTCTGCAGACCTGTCTCTGGGGTCAGGCCTTGGATCTGATCTCCTGGGGGAGGCTGGACTGCTCCTGACATCTGAGCTCACTTGGGATGAACCATCTGAAGCCCCCTAGTTCAGGGAGCCAGCTCGAGATGGAGGATCCCAGGAGTCAGGGTCAAGGCTTGGGGTCTACCAGTTGGCCCTCAGTTTCCTCATCTCTGAAATGGGATTTTACATTTTACATTTACATCTTACAAGCTTGTTGGAAGGATCCTTTGGGCCAAGTGCTTTGTGACTCTGAAGCATTGAACAAATCCTGCTGCTTTCACCATGTAGTGAAGACTAACCAGAATCACTGCTAAGAAAGCAAGCCCCGCTCAGATGCTTTCTCTGCCGGCGAGCTCCTCTGCCCACCTGGAAAAGCCAGTGCCCCCCATCCCGGCTCTCACACTTGGCCAGCATGTAGTAGAAGAGCTACGGGCAGGTGTGCGTTTACTGAGTGCACCCTCAGTGCCAGGTTCGGACGGAGGAGAAGCAGGCTGCGTTTTAGATGCTGAAAGCAGTTCAGTGTGGCCGGGACAGAGCCTGCTCAGGCAAGGCAGTGTGAGTTTCCTCTGGCTGAGGAGTTTGCCTAGACCACGCTAAGGAGCTTGGTCCTCAGAATCGGCCAACAGATGGTGAAGACGGCTCAACCCTCTGGGCCCAGGGCCACTCCCATGCCCACCCTCCAGCCTCCTCAGCAGGGAAGGAGGCACGACCCACGTCCACAGATACTCTCTCCCAGTTCAGTGTGGTCACGGCTGACCCCACTCTCACTCCCCAGCGTAAACCCCTTCAGGGGCTCACCATCACCCAGGGCTGTGCTGGTGAAGGTTTAACAGCCGTCTGTGATGGCGATGAGGGATAAGACAAACAAACCAAACCAGCTAGACCCTGACTCCTAGCGTTTGCCAGTCTCTGTTGTATACACATTCCCACTTCGATTTCAAGCTACCAACAGAGTGTCAGTGAGGACCGAGCCGGGAAGAGCTGTCAACGCTGGGCTCTTAGGAGCCACCAAGCCAGCCCCAGCTTACCGCAGCCTCGGGACTTGCGAACGGGGTGTGGAGGGCGGGGCCGCAAAGATGCTGCCCCAAGGATGCTGCTGCTGCTGCTGCTGCTCTGTGACCGGGAAGACGCCACGTCATCCTGGCAGCAGGGATCGTCATCCTGGCCAGCACCCTGCCACACTCCCCTGCCCCGCCCCTCTCTGACCCCCAGGGGCTTTGACCCCTCAGAAAACGTCCAGACACCTCACCTGGTATCCAAGGCTTTTCACGCCGGGCACCACCTCGTGGGCTTTCCAGGCTCTTGTCCTTCTCTCCCTGCAGAGCCCCCTGCTCCAGCCTCACTGTCTCCTCGAGGTTCCCATCACAACTTGGATGAGCCTGCCCACAAGTTTTCCTCTGCTTGGCACACCTGCCCTCCTGTATTCCCTGATCAAACCTCGCCCATCCTTCAAGGCTGAGCTCTTCTTCTGAACGCCCCCAGCTCCCTGCATCTGTTGGCAATGAACCCCAGGGCGCACACAGCGAGCCCCTGCCTGACAGCACGCACTGTGCGGCCGCTCAGTGGATCCACGCTCCTCATGATGGGCTCCTGAGTCAAGGTTCTTCCTGACCTGACTTTACTTTCGGACCTTTGAAAACTCCCTCTCAAGGAAGCAGAGGAGGCCAAGCATTAGTGCCCAGTGTCCATGCTTCCAGCGACAAAACGACTATGGGCCCAAAGACTCACTTGCCGTGGCCGGGCGAGGCGGGAGAGATGACTGGGTTGATCGGGAAGGAGCTTGGTGGCTGCCCTGGCCACAGTGAGACTCTCATGGCAGAATAGGCAGGGCCTGTGGCAGAGACACAGGATCCCTATAATGACCCCAAACAGGTGGAAAAAGCAACTGGGTGTCCTGCACACCTGATAGCTTTCTAAAAATAGCCGGTGGGCCCTGGCTCTGCAGGCTCGCCTCTGGGTAGGGGCAGGGGCTGGAGCTGGTGGCTATTTGATCACTAAGTTTCAGAGGAGAGAGGCAGGTCCTGGCTGGTTCTGTACCTTACCGTCCCCGGCCAGGCTGAAGCTGAGCCTCAGCCAGACACACAAGCTCGGGACTGGGGTCCTGGGCCTGGCCCATCACCTCCCCCTCAGTTCTGCCCCGCTGCTTGGGGGAAGGAACTGTTTCTTGTCTGAGGATCATGTGGAAGAGGAAGGGAGACAGGCCGGAGCAGATGCCAGCAGGCTCTGGGCACTATTTCTTCTTGGCCAAGGGACCCTGGTACACAGAGATTCTCCTCAAACCAAGGCACTGACAGCATCGAACAGAAATGTCATGGTCTGAAGCCATGTGGCGTAGGAGGAAGCAAGAAAAGAAGAAAGGAATTCTCCAGGCCGAGCCCCAGAGGTCTCCTCTGCCCTTCTGTGGGGTCAGGCTCAGGGACAAGCAGTGGGCAGTGGAACAAAGGGAGAGCCCTTTTCTTTGGGGCGCAGGCCTTTTGCAGCTCCCGTGACCCCGTCTCCTCTGGTCCTCTCCTCCCCCCTCCGTGTCTAGACGGAATACTTAGCTCCTGGCAACCTGACGTCGTGCATTTGGCCTCCGGTCCCCAAGGCCAGCCCTGTGGCTGCACCCGGGCGCTCCGCTGGCTCAGGGAAACCTTTTAAAAACAAATCTCACAAAAGCATCTAAAAAAGAGTGGATACATGTATATGTATAACTGATTCACTTTGCTGTGCAGCAGAAGCTAACACAACATTGTAAATCACTATACTCCAATGAAAATTAATTGAAAAAACCCCACCCATTAAAAGTAACTATGTATTCTTGGGGGCCCGAATGTCAGCACACTTTGGAGCTCACCACGTCACCCAGCTGAGCACCAGTCTGAGAAGGTTTAAGTAAAAAATTATAGGGAGTAAAATGACTTCCAAGTAAGATCTCTAGCGAATATACATTGTGTCCCCCCGGGCCCCTCCCACACTTGGAATATGCCGTTTCTAATTCTTTTGCTGAGAGGCAAGGAAACTGGGAGGCTTGCATCTTCCTAGAGCATTTTCATTCCGAGGGTGCGCCTCTCCTTGTGAAGTCCTTCAGATACTCTTGACTCTTAAGCACGGTTTTCTTACTGGGTCTTGGGAGGGACACACGGCATCGCTTATTCTGAAAAAGCTGGCAAGGCCAGCAGAGGAATGGAACACACAGAACCAGAGAGACTCCCGACACTGCCCGGCCCCCAGCCCCTGTCCCAGCTGAAGACCGCAAACGCCGGGCGGGCACACATTTCCCCTCACTCTCCAGGCCGAGATCATGTTGCTGAAATGTGATGCTTGGCCCTCTGACCTGCCAGCTGCGTGGCCACCCTGGCACTAGGGCCCCGTGAGCTCCCACCTGTGAGCCGCGAATGTCTATCACCGTGACTCGGCAGCTGCGGCCCCGCTGTGCCCCGCGGCACCTCTTATGCATCTAGGGCGGTGCAGCCTCTCCTGCTTCCTCGGCCCCTCTGAGCACCAGCTTCTGCAGGGAGCCCAGGCGGACCTGGCTGGTGCCTGTGCCACTGTGGTGTCATCTGCCCTCCCAGCTGGCCTGGGGCTCGGTGGAGTGGAAAGAGATGCAGATGAGGAGCTGGGCACTTGGTTTGGGGGGGGGCGCTGCCGCTCCCTCGCATGGCACACGGGATGGGGAGCAGGTCACAAGTCACCTCCCCTCTCTGGCATGTGCTTCCTTCCCTGTGAAATGCGAAGACTCAGGGCAACTCCACCTACCTCACGGAAGTGTCACCGGGAAGAAAAGAAATGCCAGCTGGGGAAGGACTTTGGAAGAGTGCTAGTAAAAAAGTTCACTATCATTCCAGAGTAGGGCTGAAGGTGTCCAGGCAAACTCCCAGGCAAGCCTTCCTCTGTGAATCGTCTCTTCACAAGATGAGTACTGACTTCAAGGTTCCTGTTCCCTCTTTGCTAATAGGAATTGCAGAATCGTTGCCAAGTCCAAGTCGTACAAACAGCAAATAATCACTTGGATGAGAAGCCTGTTGAAACAGGTCTTTGCTGGGGAAGAGGTCGGCTGGCAGCTTGGCCCATAAATCAGGGCTCCCTGCTCAGCTCCTTGGCTCTCGCAAGGAGATGGACTCAGCTACACTCTGACGTTTCACAGCTCTCACTATGCACCCTGCACACAGTAGGGATTTTGACAATGTTCGTTGAACTGATCACTGCAGAGGCAGCCGGAAGTGTGAGAGGGCAAAGCCCTGTCCACTCAAATTGGAGACCCACTCCATCACGCGAGGCAAGGGGACAAATCCTAGTCAGACAGGACCTGAGGCTGTAACGGGCAGGGCAGTTCATTCTGCAGCCTTCACTGAGAGGGATTTCGGGGGGCAGGGGGGCTGAGGGAGGTTGGCATGAACATACTTACTGTATTATGTTGCAGCAGTGATAAGACTAAAAGTTTAGGATTTTCTTAATGAGACTCCTGTATTCACTGGTTTTCCTTATCAGCCCTGGCAAGAACCACAGTTTATCATTTACGTCCTCTGCTTTAGAATGGAAGAAGGATCATAGGGGGATTCGAAAACTCACTCTGGAGAATAACTATATGCATCCTTTTTGCTCTCCCAGTGGAATGCGGGTTCTCTGGCCCCCGCCCTGCCCCAGATGCGCTGTGCTGTTACCCACCCGATCCAGGCGGCAAGCTTTTCCACTTTGGAGTTTGCTGAATGGAACGCAAATTGGGGCTGGGGAGGGAGCCGGTGGAAGTTAGAATGCCAGGCAGCTCGAAGTGCCTCTGCCCTCCGTCTCCTGCCCCAGGCTTGGGAAGCCATCCCCGTTCCCCGCCAAGTGTCCGTAACCACCCCCGCGGGCCAGGTGCACAGGTTCTAACACTCTGCAGAGACATTTCTAACACGTGCCATGGGATCAGCTCTTTGAGGGCTGCAATCAGGGCAACGGCAAAGTCAAGGCCGTACCACAAGTCCTCACACCGATGTGGCACTTGCTGCCTCTGTGGGGTGGTGCAGGCACAGCAGCACACCCATTTCACAGATGTGCAGCCTGGGCCTTAGAGATGGTAGATGCCTTGGCACCACCTAGAGAGAGAGCTAACACTGGAGTCAGGAATAGAAGCGGGGCGTCCGGACTTAGGGCTGGGGTTAGAGGAGACCAAACCCCCTTCCCAGGGCCTGAGCCTCGGTTCCTCCTCTTGCACCCCAGGACCTTGGATCCCCTGGGGGCAACCAGCCCACTCTGTAGGGAAACCTGAAAGGCTTGCCTCACCTTTCCATCCCACCCACTTGGATGACTATCCAACCCTGCAAAAAAGCTTTTTTTTTTTTTTTTCTGATCAGATTTCAAAAAGGTGAAAGTTCTCCAGTCTGCCCAGAAATCAGGAAGAGCCATCCTTCCTTTATTCTAAACATAGCCACAAGTCAAGAAGCAGTTGGAGCCTTAGAACAAGCAAACCAGATGGCATCGTACTGCAGAAGCTCCTTGTTCACGGGCAAGTCCCAGCATCCTTGTTTGTAGCCTATGAATGCTTCCTTTGCACATAATTCTAACAAGCAGATCCACATCAGGTGAGCGGGTACTATTGCCTCAGGCAAGACAAGGACCAGAGCAAGTTTAAAGGCTGAGAATGAGAGGAGAGGCCGAAAGACTGTGGTGAGCAGGGGCACAACCTCAGCAAGCGCAGCAGCCTTGAGTCATTTAGTTCAGGGACAAACCTCCTAACTGCCTCCACGGGCCCGGACCCTGGAGCATCATGGCATCACTGCATAATAAACAATACTCTTAAGGCGGCAGGCTTTGGAATCCAGCAGAGCCTTGTGTCCTGGCTCTGACATTTATCATCTGCGTGTCCTTGAGCACTTGGCTCAAACTCTTGGAGCCTCTGCTTCCTCCTGGGCAATGGGGACACAGGGAGCTCCCACTCTCAGCTGTGGGGAGGCGGCTACTGTCAGCTGCTTAGGGGACAGTGCCTGGGGCACGCGGAGAATGTGCCCTGACATCCAACATGCTGCAGGAGAGAGGGGCGTGTGAGCCATCCCTTCGGAAGGATTTACCCAACATGGTTAAGAGAAAAGAAAGTGAGGGCTTTCCTAGGGGTAAAAGTGGCAGGGAGAAGACCCAGAGGAGAGCGGGAGGGAGCGTGGGTGGGCATGAAGGCAGGCCCTGCCCCCGCTGCAACCGCCCCATCACCTACAGAACACCTAGGGGCGCCAGGCCCTGGATAAGGTGCTTGACCGGTTACTTGATTCCATCCTCCCAGCTGGGCTGTACCTCTTACAAAACTCCATTTTACAGACAAAGGATCTTACACAGAAGTGAGGACACGTTCCTAGGGTTACATAGCTTGTCAGTGGGGTTCAAATACAGGTTTATCTGAGTCCAAAGCCAGTTTCTTTCTCAAGCCCTACACGGCACAGGGAGGAAGCATGGGCTTCGCAGAAAGTCCACGGGGGGAGGCATTTGCGAGCGCCAGGGAAGAGGCGGACGGAGAGAGGGGCAACCGCTGGGCCTGAGCCGACTGCCCAGCTGGCCCCGGTGCCAGCCAACGGGCCACAAGGGCAGGCGGCACGGACAGCTTCAGTGCACCAGGGAGAAGGCCTGACCCTGAACCCCCCCTCCCCGAGAAGTCTGAGTGTCAGTCCTGCCTGAGGGGAAGCAAGTCCACCTGGAAACTTCCAACACACCAACCTCTCACCTCCAAGGCTGCCCTGTAAGAGCCCCTTCCCTTCCTCCTGCAGGTAGGGCCAGCCAGGAGGCCTTGGGACCACAGCCTTCTCCAGGGGTCCCTCAGGATTGCCAAAAGGAGGGTCCTCTGGGGGAGCCCCCTGCATCAGCCACCTCCCCCACTACCCCCCATACACACCCCCGCTCCAGGCTCCTTGCCCCAGATGGCCGGCAGGGAACAGGACAGAGGACACAGGAACCCTCCGTCATAAACCTTCCTAATTCTCATCACCTGATTTGTGCATCCAGAAAAGAAACATACCTTCAAAGAAAATGCTGGCGTGAGGGAGAGGGGTCTTTGTAAAATGCGGGCAGTAATCAGACTTTGTATCCAGAGAGAAATGACAATTGTGAAAACCCTGTATGCGGGCCTGAACTCTGGTTTATGATAATGTAACATTTCCAGCAATAATATTCGGGGAAGAAAGAGAGATGAAAATGAACTGAACTTTATTTGGGGATCTCATTACTGTGGGTATGGTTCCTTTCACTAAAATACAGTAATGTCTATAATGAGGATTCGTGTTGTCCTAAGGAAAAAATGTGTGAAAAAGCGAACTTCAAGCATGGGAAAACGTTTATATGCTGTAATACAGAAGCTTGTTTCCCCTTAAAGAGTGGGGGTATGTAAATAGCTCCCTGAAAGAAAAGACTTGTGTAATTAATCACCAGCATCTACCCTTTCCAGGGCATTCTGGCGGTCTCAAGGTCTCGGGACCGGGAAATAGGAGTCAGGGTAGTGGCCTGGCCTCGATCTCCAGCAAGGGGTGGGGGGTATGCCAGTGAGTGCACTCCTTGGATTCCAGCACAAGCAAACAGGCGTGCTTTGTCCTCTCTCTTCCTATCCCCCACATCCAAGGCTTTGTTTTGGTTTTAAGTATTCAACGAATCAGAGAAGGGCAGACTGAAAGGGTCCGGCAGCCTCTTCTCCCTCCAGCCCGCCCATTGCACAGATTAGGAAACAGGTCTTGGGAGGCACAGGCATTTGCCCTGGGTCCCAGGAAACTGCAGAGGACAAGCTTGAGAAAATTACCACAGTGGACATCCCCACCCAGTACCCCATTTCCAGGGGGATTTGGCCCTGCCTGGGCTGGCATGTGTTTGACCAAGGGCTTCACCCTCCCCTGGAGTGGCCGCTGATCCTCTTCAATGAGATGCAGAGGCCTTCAGCTCTATCCTGCTCTTCCTGTGTCTCCCTTACCTGGCTACTGTCCCAGGTGGGTGATACTGAGAGGTGGATTATGCTGACACCCCCTCTGCTCAGCCCTCAGGCTGGGTGACACCCTGGTCCTGTCATGGGGCTGGCCTGGTACTGAGCAGCTGTCCAGAGGCCATGGTACATTGGCCATCAGGGAGTTAACAGAAACCACAGAAGGTGTATTCTGGGGCTAAGCTAGCAGGTGGGAATGCCCTGGGTTGCGGGGGAAGGAGGAGAAGAGGCGGGGATGGTGGGGGGAACGGTCAGGGGTCAGGGGCCCTGGGGATCTCAAAGACTGAGGAGGTGAGAGCTGGAGCTGGCTGCAAAAAGTGTCCTGGATGGAGGGCTGGAGCGGATGGACCAGGCCTGACAGCAGAGGAGGAGCAGGACACAAGGTCTGCTGACCCAGGGGGAAGAGGCACACCCCCCAAGCCTTCCCCGCCCTACCCCCACCCCCGGCCTGGCGACTGCAGCTCCTCCCATAACCTCTGAGCACAGGCGGCTATGGAGCCTCTAAACAACCCTGGGCCCTGAAAGTGCATCCAGGGCACTGTGTGCAGGACCTCTGAGACGAGCTCCCTGTCCACATGCTGCCTGGTGGCAGTGTCCCTCGCTAGGCTCACAGACCAGGCCTTTCCCTGCGCCCAGGAGTCTCTCATTAAAAGAAAACATTGCTCTGGGAGCTCAACGGGGATGGGGCACTTTGACTGCTTCCTGACCTGCCCTTAGAGTTTCAGCTCCACACACCATCCAGAGTCAGTCTCTAGGGGGACTGTCACTGGATTCATGATCTGGGGGCAGAAGAAGGGAGGGGAACAGCTGTGGGTGGGTGGGCCAGAGCTGGGAGTGACTGTGGAGGGCAGGCTGTGCCCAGGGCCCAGAACCAAAGATATGGCTTGGGTGGGCAGCTCTGGCTGGGAGTGACAGCTAGTCGGGGGCTAGGAGGTGTCCCAGGCTCTGGCTCAGGCCAGAGGGTGCCAAGGTGTGGGACATAGCACTCCAGGAGGGCTGCACTGGGGGCTGGGTTTGGGGGAGCCCACTCTGGGATGGAGCCGACGCAGAGGCAGTGGAATCCCATTAGGAGAGAAACGGAAACCAGGAGAGTCCAATATCCACTCTATGTCTGCATGTGGAAAAGAAGCGAGAAGAACTTGGAAAGGCTGATAATTTCACATTTTATATATATTGAGTTTTTAAAAAAATTTCTGCCAATCTGCTCATATTGCTAAGTTAAAAAAAAAAAAGAAGTCTGCAGATGGCAGGCCCCTGGGCCAGAGGAGAGAGACTAAGTAAGAAAGGGTCCTACTCATGCTGGCCCTTGAACACAGGGGCACGGGAAGCACAGCCAGCACACTGTGCATGCCTCTTCCCTGCGGGCCTTGTAGCCTCAGCTCCACGAGGCAGCTGAGACGGGACAGGCAGAGGCACAGCGGTCACCAGCCCGCCCCAGCTCACTCTGCCTCTGGTTCCCTAAGCCTTAACGTCCACTCTCCTAAGAGTCATAGGTTTGGATGCCCATGGGTCAGGAGGACCTGGTTCCAGCCCAGACCTCAGGGGTATTGGAACCAGGGGTTCTGTACCTTAATTCCTCCTCAGACTCCCCAGGGCCCAGCCCAGGCCCAGACCCCGTGAATTTGGTGATTGGCCAGCTGGCCTCAGGGTCCACTTCTCAGGCCCTGGCTTGTAAGCAGTTCAGATTCCAAAAAGTCTGCTGGGGAGTCAGCTGTTCGCAACTCAGATTGTATCAGTACTTCCCTGCAGAGTCAAAGCCATCAATGGTCATGGGCCCATCTGTCTCCACCAAAGAGGCCAATATCATAATCCAGCTTGCTGAGCAGTGGCATCAGAGCCTAAATCTGTCCCTGGGGGGTGTGCAGGGTGGGTGGGAGGAGGATCCACTTTGTTTCTTGGTGCTGGCAGTGCGTTTGGACAACTTAGCATTCGTGTGTGTGTGTGTGTGTGTGTGTGTATAAGTGAACTAAGGGGAGACTTGTTAAAATCAACAAATCTGGAACCTGTGACACTTGATAAATGCGATTGCTGGGCTGCACACAGGGTGCCGTGTGAACAGCTGCTCCCATTTGGCTGCTCCCACAGCCCCAGAAGCGAGGGTCTCCCGGAAGTGGGGCCCTGCCTTGGCTTCTCTTCCCACTTCCTCTACGGCTCTGCTGGCCAGGGCAGGAGGGATCCATATGTTACCCTGAAGCTCGGGTCCTGGAGCCTCAGAGTTATGCTAAGTGAAATAAGTCAGACAGAGAAAGACAAATACTTTATGCTATCACCTATATGTGGAATCTAAAGAATGCAACAAACTAGTGAATATAACAAAAAAGAAGCAGACTCATAGATACAGAGAACAAACTAATGGTTACCAGTGGGGAATGAGGAGGGGGCGGGGCGATCAAGGGGTAGAGGATTGAGAAGTACAAACTATTAGGTCTAAAATCAGCTACAAGAGTATATTGTACAACATGGGGGATATAGCCAACATTTTATAAGCACTATGAATGGAGTATAACCATTAAAAACTGTGAATCACTATGTTGTACACCTGTAACTTGTATAATATCGTACAGCAGCTATACTTCATTAATAATAAAAATATTATTAATTAAAATCATTAAGGGTGATGGAGGTCCCTGCTGTCCAGCTCCGTGTTTATTAAGGCCAGGGCTTGGGCGATCAGAGCAGAGCTCATAGCCTGAGAATTGCAACTGATCATTTACCTCTTCAAGAAAGCATGCTTGACTAGTCGCATCCTTTGTGGGGCATAAACATCAGTCCCTATGTGAGGCCAGGCCTCTTCCGAGCTGGCTCGCTGCCGGAGCCTCCCTGAGGGATACCTGCTCTGTGCTCAGATACCGCTGGGGCTGGAACTCCTCAGCCTGAGTCCTTGTCCACAGTGAGTGCTCAGGTCCTCAGCGGGACAGGCTGGACTGGCGCCTGACCCACGGGCTGTGTGCAAGGACCTGGTCCCCGACTGTGCAGGGGTGTGGTTTTTTGGGAGAGCCGTCTATGAACTTGCTGCAGCATGTAGTCGTGTACCGTCAGGGCTTAAATGAGCTCTCTGCCCTCCACGTGTTCTTTGAGCCTTAGCGCAAGTTCCATGTAGAACCACGTTTATGGAACCCCCTTCTATGCGCTGGGCTCTGGGGATGTTAAGACAGACAACAGTGTTTCTGCGGTTGTAAGAGTTATCACAGGGGAAAACACCCCAAGGCCCACAGGTATGGCTGGAAAAGGCTTCCTAGAGGAGATGGTGCCTGAGCCATCTCCGAAGGGGAGAAACCAGGTGAGGAATGGGAGGTGGACGTTTTAGGCAGAGAAAACTGCCTTAGCAATGAGAACAGAGGCAGGAAGCTGCATGGTGTGTTGAGAACTGAGAGGGGCTTGAGGAGCAGAACAGGTGACGGGACGGGAGGAGGTGAGGCAGGGGGCAGAGACCAAGGCACAGCCCCAAACACCAACCACGTCCCACAGTGCTGGGGGACTGATGGGGGCTCTCGTTGAGAACAGCTAAGGGCCCACCCGAGGGCCGTGATAGTCCGTCTGGGGAAGAGGGACAATGTGGAGAAACAGTCAGGGGGCGAGTGTGGTAACTGCCTTGGCAATGGACTGGCTCTTGAGTTCATTCCTGAGAGCCCTCTGGGTGCTGAGCTAGCGCTGGGGTGGAAGGGAGGAGAGGGGTCTGGGATGAACCCCAGTTTTCAGGTTTGAAAGCCTGGAGGCTGGTGGTGAAATTCTACTGCGATTGAGAATACTGGAGGAGGAACGAGTTCAGGGAAGACTTTGACGGAAGCGGAGGAACGTGAAGGCTGGGCGGGTTCTACCCGGGTGCGGTGAGCAGGATGGAGCCTTCCAGGTGGGGGAGCCAACAGATCAAACGCAGTGCGGACAGATGGAGCGTGGTCCACTTCAACAAGGAAGAAACTTGACCCTCTTCCCAGATGTCTGAGTTCTGAGGGAGAGAGCATCCCCACCGCACCCCAGACACGGCCTCTCTTCCCAACAGCACCTCAAAGAAATCAAGCGACATCAGCGATTCACAGATCCGCTGCGTATCTTGTGTGTCAAGATCCGGGCTCCGTGACCAAGTAGATTCTTTTCCAATTTTGCAGACAGAGGCACCAAGAAGTCCGCCAGCGTCTGTCTTTGGACCCCCGCTGTCGGCCCTCACTGATGAAGCTGAGTGGGCACTTGTCAGGATGGGCGAGACTGAGTGAAGAAACCTGCAGGGACGTCTGAGGCAATTTCCAGAGGAAACCATCTGCCCAGCTTCCTGCAGGGCTGCGGCCGCCTGCCCACCCCCGCTCCGCTCCCGGGGCCACTTGAGAGCTCTCTGATCCGGGGCACCATAGCTTCGAGGCCCCCTGCTGCTTGTCCCCCTCCACTCAGGTCTCTGAAGGAGCCTGGAGGCTTCCAGGAACGGGAAAAGTGGGAAGCTGGGTGCTCCTCAGGTGAAAAACAGGTGATTGCATTTCACGCTCCTCCGAGGCTCCCCAAACCCACTCCTTAGCAGCATAATTACAGATGTTTCCCTCCTTACAAACCCTTCCTACGCACTGCATAAAGGAATACAATATCTGGCTGTCCAAATTACAAGAGACCATAATGCACAAAAGCAATAAACACAGGTTCTAACAGCAATCAGATACCACTTATCGTAAACAATGGTTTTTGTGATTTATTGCATTTGAAGCAGGTTCAGCATCACTCCTTAGAAGATTTGGTTATTCTTGTTTTCAAGCAGAGTTGCCGGCAGCCAGCTGATGTCAGAAAAAATTGCTCAAGCGCGGCAGATTTTTAAAATAGGGCCAGTGTGGTGTTAAAATAATAATAATAGAAGAATTGGGGTGGCTGTAGGCTGATGCAAAAGTTTGAAGACAGGGCCATTTGGGCTTTGCAGGCTCCCTTGCCAAAGCCCATGCATCCTCAGTGGGTCCTGCCTTCTTACTTCCTGGGGCCCAGCACTTCTGATTCCTCCCGCTGTACTGTCCCCTGAGAGACGTGGGAGGGAGGAGGAGACTAGTAACCAGAGTGGGACAAAGGACAGTCTGGATGGACACTTCAAGCTGTTCAACTTCCCTGCTCAGGCCTCAGTTAGCGCTGGTGGTCAGATACTGGGAGAGCGCAGGAAAGTCAAGTTCCAGCAGCGCAGCTGAGGCAAGAGGTCTGCAGTGATGATCCAAAAGGACACTGGCCCGATGCTGGCAGGAGTGGTCCTTCCTCTCCTGGACACTGTCCTGTTTGCTCTGCAGGGAGGGGGCTGTGGACACTGTCAGGGACGGAGGCCAGCAGCAGGGGACGAGCTAAGAAAGCAAGGAGGATGCCCAGACTGCAGCAGGAGTTTTCCACCTGGCTTCGGAGACATCTTAGCATTCTGTGTGGGATTTTCAGGGGCTCCAGAAGGAGGGCACCCCACTTTAACCAGGGAGCTCTGCTTTTATGGGTCATCTCTAGTGCATTTCCAAAAGATTGTTTGCACACAAAAAAACTGGATTAGAGAATTAATCCACACATAGGAGTTAGTGAGTCCTGACACTTTGACCTTTTCCCCGTCTCCTCGAATTCAACATTTCACCATGATTTTAAAGTACAGGCACGGGGAAGGACTCGCTCCAGACAGTGTCACAGGGAGGCCCTTGCAGAAGTATTGTGCTCGCAGTCGGGAGTGGCAGCGTTGCCCTCTGCCCTCATGGGCACTGTCACAGGTGGAGCCTGCTAAGGGTGAGTCACAGAGGACTGCAGTGGGCCACCTTGGCCACATCGCAGCCCCGTGCATGGGGACTGGGTTCTAGGGGAACCTGGGGCAGAATAAATAGTGTGCATCAGGGCCACTGCCTCACAGGAAGCAGAGCCCCCAGTGCATGAACAGAACAGTCCTCTGAACAGGCTGCTCGTTCCCAGAATCTTCAGGAACTGGAAGATTAACCAACACACAGCTACTTTGGGACTGAAGGCGTACGTGCACACATGTGTATACACACACGTGCACACACGGCCCATGGCCCTGCCCCTTGTAGGATAGCCAAGACCTGCACAAATGGCTGAGGCTTCTTTTCAGTCTGGGGTGGGGGCGAAGCTCTCTTGCCTCAGCTTGGAGCAGAGAGCAGAGAAATCACTGAGCTATAGAGATCATGATAAGGAAATGGATTTGTTAGTGACTAGCCAGTCCCTAGAGAACAACCATGATATCTTGTTTGAAGTAAATCTCAGAACATCGCTGGTCCAGGTGGAAAAAAATATATTGATCGCTAACGTTTATTGCATACTTATATTCCAGGCGCTCTTCAAAACTCCTTTCATAATTAAGCTACTTAATGCTCACCACAGAACTGTGCCAGAGGTATTATTATTCTCCCTGTCATGCAGATGAGGAACCCAAGGCACAGAGAAGGAGGGTGACCTGCCAGGTGACCCATCCAGTAAGTGTGAACACTGTTCCAGGCCCACAGGAGTCACTGTGCTTCCTGTCATTTCCAGGCCTGACATATTTCTTTCCATGTGGTCTCCTGTCACGTGTTCGCTGGCCGGGATAAGTATACATACAGGAAGATAGGCGGGACGAATGTCACTTAAAGCAATGATATTAACACCCGCCCGCTGGAGTCAGAAGCACCAAGCCATCCCGTCTGTTGTTCACCGGCTGAGTGACGCCACCACCCACAAACCTCCATCCAGAGAGAGGAAGCCATCCCAGCCACAAACCACACAGAACGCCCCAAACCTTGAAGTCAGCAGCCCTCTGCTGAGCACTGATGTGTCAGGCACAGCTATCACAATCCAAGACGGCAAACAGGAATTCCAGAAAAAAACCCAAATTTGCTTTTTGATAAAGCCAAAAGTGAGACACAGCTCAAAATCTCGAGGGGCTTGAGAAGGCACCTCTCACCAGCCCCATGCCTGCCTGGCCTTGGGATTCAACCACAGCACCTCTCCCAGAAGACAGGAGTCACCCTTCCCCTGCAGCTGCTCTCATCACTGTCATACCAGACACTCACTAAGCTCTGCTCTCCAGGGCCAGATGCCACCCAGCTCACGCCACTTTCTCCAAGAGGGTATGACTGTCCTCCTCGCCGTCCAGAAAAGCCCGGCATTATCACCTGAAAGGCCTGGCTGGTGACAGACCGGGGCCGTGTGGGCAGACCCTCGGGAAGGTGACGTGTCTGCTTGTACAGGCCTCTGTCTGGGAGATGGGAAGACTGGCAGCATAGCCTGTGGAAGCTCTGCTCATGGGGACAGCTCACTGTCATCTCCCCCCCACCATGCCTGGGGTGGCCCCAGACAGCAGCCCATATAAAGCTCAGGTGCTAACAGCCGGGGCTGAGCTAAGGGAGGGGCTCCTGGGACACCAGCCCCAGGAACTACAGTAAACTCTGTGCGCCAGACGAGGGGGTGGTCTGCACCCAAACCTCAGCAGACACGGTGGACACCAGTCATGCTTCTTGGTAAAAACTCCTCCTCCTTCTGGACATCTTGTGTGTTTCTCAATTTATCCTTTGCCACGACGACTAGAAATAAGCCTTTCTGCAGGCAAGATTTAAACGAGCTCTCCTCTCACGGGGCACATGGCCTCACACTGAATAAAGGGTCTTTAGAATGAGCTCAGATCCACCCTCTTCTCATTTCCTTCTCTCCTTGATCCTGTTTTCTCCCTGGGGTAGGGGGTATGCAGCCGGTGTGATGAACACAGCTGGGACTATAATCTTGGGGAGGAATGGAATGAAAATCATTTTTGGAATATAAGTCAAATAGGATTTCAGTTGAAGTTATTTAAAAGAAATTAATTGACTTGTACTCGCCACAATACACTGATAAGAGTTCATTGCCAGGCCCATCAGGAGTAATGAAAAAACAGTTAATAAAATTCAGCTGTCAAAAAGCAGCCTGCGCTGGGCCTTCCAGGGACGGCCCACAGGCCCCGGGTCGCAGTGGGTGGAGCCTACCGGTTTGCCGGGGCCAAGCGCAGGCTTTGCTGTATTTTCCTCTCGTGTGGGATAATTCGAGTTTTAATACTATAAGATTCTCAGGGCTGAGACTTTTTCCCCAGGCTGCTTTGTATTTCTATACAGCCCTGTGCATATTCTAAATCACAACCCAAGGAAGGATGTGGGCTAGATAATATTTTTTGCATTCAGTCATTCATTTTTTTTTTTCCATTTGCAAGGCCTTCTAAAGAGCTATTTCTCCTTCCCCTTATTGACTATACATGACCTTAAGAAGGAGGGAGGGGCAATGTTTAATTAAAGACAACTTCGGCTCCTCTCTGCCACTCTCTCCCAAAACCATGGACGAGAATAAGTTATGAACTTAAAAAAAAACCACACGCACGCCAAGATGAAGAAAGGTGAAATCTCCACACTGCAGCTCAGTGTGAGACCTTGGACTTGTTGGCCGGCCCGTCGCCCCACACTGCACTTCCCTGCCCACGTGGGTGTGATTTGCCATTCTCATCAAAGACATGAGTCCTTGCAATGCAGTGGCAGAAACTGCCTGTGTCCCCAGGACTCCACAAACCAGTCATCCCAGACACCCAGAGCAGCTGCTTCCTGCCCTGGACTCCTCTCTCAATTATTTTCATTGTATTTTATAGTGGTTACCACAGGCCAAGCACCATTCTAGATATGTCCCAAACAGTGATTCCTTTAATCCTCATGGAAGCCCTACAAGGAGGTGCTTTCCGTGCACTGAATTGGGTTCCCCTCAAATTCATGAGTTGAAGCCCTAACCCCCAATGTGATATGTTTGGAGGTGGGGCCTTTGGTAGGTGATTATGTTTAGATGCGGTCATGAGGTTAGAGACTCGTGGAGTGAGCCGACGGCATTAGTGTCCTTATAGGAGACACCAGACAGCCATGTGAGGCTGCCATGTGAGGACAAAGTGAAAAGGCTGCCATCTTTGAGCCAAGAAGAGAGATCTCGTCATGCTGGCACCTTGATCTTGGACTTCCAGCCTCCAGAACTGTGAGAAAATCAATTGTTCTTGCTTAACCATTCAGTCTATGGTATTTTGTTATGGAAGCCTGAGCTAACACAGGAGGTACCATTTTTATCATCCTTATTTTATTTTATTTTATTTTATTTTTATTTATTTATTTTTTTTGCGGTATGCGGGTCTCTCACTGTTGTGGCCTCTCCTGTTGTGGAGCACAGGCTCCGGACGCGTGGGCTCAGCGGCCATGGGTCACGGGCCCAGCCGCTCCGCGGCATGTGGGATCTTCCCGGACCGGGGCACGAACCCGTGTCCCCCTGCATTGGCAGGCGGACTCTCATCCACTGCGCCACCAGGGAAGCCCCCTATTTTATAGATAAAGGAACAAAGGCACAGAGACCTTAAGTAATTTGCCCAAGGTCACACAGTAAGTGACAGAGCCAGCCCTGGAACCAGCAGTCTAGCTGGTGTCTCTGCTTCTACCACTACATGGAAGCTGCCTTTTGCTGTGCTAGGCTGCGATTTATGTTAAATGGTCCCACAAAAAAGTCATTGTCACTGGGAACTGGCTTGCAGAGTTGCTTGTATTAAACCACGGGCCACGGGAGCCCAGGGTGGGAATCCCAAATGTGGTCAGGCTCGAGGAATCTGCTCAGAACAGACCCATGAGCACCTTATCAAGGCTGTGGGTTTTTATCTGCAAAATGGAGAGGCCTGCAGCAGGGATGCTGTGGCAGACTGTAATCTCATGCCCTTCTAGACCCTGGAGGCTCCTCCATCACGAACCTACCCCATTCCCTCCTCTGGAGTCCAGGTGGACTTGTGATTCCCTTGTAACCGACAGAATGGAGCAGAAGTGACAAGGCGAGCCTTCTGAGGCTAAGTCATCAAGGGATACACCCCTTTCCCCCAGCCCCGACCTTCCATGTAAGAAATCCACCCTCCTGGGCCACCACACTGTGAGAGGAGAGGTCATACACAGACGCTCCGGAGGACAGCCCCAGCAGAGACCCATGGGCAGCCAGCCTCCACACTAGCCACGCGAAAGAAGATGTCTCTGGATGATTCCAGGGCCCGCAGTGGAGTCGCCCAGCCTGTGAGTGTTCCCAGCCAAGGTCACACTCTCCCTGCCGTGCCCTGTCTGAAGTCCTGACCCACAGACTCTGTGAGCATGACAAAACACTTGTTTACACCTCGAGGTCTGGGGGTGGTTACACAGCAACAGTGGCCCGAACAGATGCCAGGTCACACCGCCTCTCTGTTTCCTGCCATTCCCTGCTCCCGCCCCATGCTCAGCATCAGGCCACAAGGGCTCAGTCCAGACCCCTGCTGGGGAGCTGAGAGTAGGGGCCTGACAGACCAGTGGACAGATGGACAGACAGCACCACAGGAGCACACCTGCTGCTCTGGGTGGATTTTCAAAGGCCAAGCCTGCGAGAAGTGGCTTCTCAGAACTGCTCACAGCGATGCGCAGTTTGGGTCCTCAGTCTGGGCTTTTCGAATTAAGAGATGGGCGAAGTCACATGCAGAGCAAATGCTGAAAACTTAGGCTTAAAAATGCAACCTCTTCCCAGAGGCTCCACAAAGTCAGAAAGCTGAGTCTCTGGTGATATCAGATCCCCAAAGTGAGCTGTTCCTGTGGCTGTCCTTAAAGGGTGGGGAACAGGAAAGGAAGGACGCATGTCCTGCCGTCACACTGCTCCGGACCCGAGCCGGCACCGAGCCCAGTCATGGTGGAGATAAGGAACCTGCCATCCCATTATCCGGCAGGTCAGAGCATACAAACAGGCCTCTGAAAGACACACTTCTCCCTCACGGGTTATTTCTTCCTCACAGTAAGCGTTCTGCAAGCCTTGGCTATTTCCCTGCCCCTTAGGTTGTAGGATTCTGACACCTGTGGAGCTCACAGGCCTGGATCCTGAACCAAGAAGTCTGGGACCACGTGCACGGGAGCGCTTGTGTGTGCAGACAGCTGGCCCTCCTGTGCAGCCACACCCAGAAAGGTCACATTCACAACTCGGCTCAGAACCCCAGGGTTGGCCCCATGCTGTCTCCAGTCACGGCTTGTATAAAAAGAATCTAAAGGATTTGAGTGTGGAAGCTTCTCTGACATAAACTCAGCAACCTCCCTTCCCTGAACCCCGATCTGGGGCTCCCATGCGGCTCTTGAAGAGAGAGACTCTCCCCGCTCCCCGCAGGTGTGGGAGGTACAGTACACATCGGGGCCAGAGGCAGAGAGTGGGCCTCGAGGGAGCTCCGCCTCCGGCTCGCCTGCCCCTGAGGGTCCTTGGAAGAGTCGATGCTCAGGTCTGAGCTCTGGGTGCAATGATGGCGTCCGCTCTTTGGCTGAACCCAGGAAAGGAGTTGCTGGTGGTTCCTGAAGGAGATGCAGATGCTGGGGGGGCCAGATGGTCCAGTGAAGTGATACTCTGTGTCTTGCTTCCTTGTTGCTCTCCCATAGCCCTTGGTGAAGCCCCTTTACATGTTCTAGTACGATCGCAGTGGCCACAGAGAAGGGAATGGCCCCGAACACCCATACTCAGGCCAGGGTGGCATAAAGGGAGCAGGTAGCTGGAGTCCTCGTCCGACAAGGGGGTGGAGCAAACCACATTGATCAGAGCCGCCTGCAGGACAGGTGACTCAGGGGATGAGGGTGGGGCTGAAGGACCCTGTCGTGCCCCTCCTGCCGGGACAATCTCCAGCATCACGTTGGAGGGTCTGCGGGTCATTTTACTAAGAGAGGCAGCACTGTGACAAAGGCACCCAGGGGGATGCGGCTACACTGAATGTGCGGCCGGAAGGTCAGGACGTGTGCCTTCCCAGTCCTTCCAGCGCACGAGGAGAAGCAGCTCCGTCTTCTAACGAACGACCTGTTAACAAGGGCAGCTGCCCAGCCTGTTGGAAAATGAAGCACCAGAGGCAGGAGAAGACTGCAAATCATGCTCACCTGGAATACGTCTGGACAATGCCCGCCACTCCCAGGGAAATCTGCCTGTTTTCTCATCATTGTCTCGAAAGAGGAGATGAAAGGATGGCGGGGATTCGCCGCGCACAGGGCTCCCGCGGCTTTAGAGGGCAGGGCCAGGCTGAGTCATGATGCCGTTCCTCCTAACTGAGCCGGCCCCGTGGTCGCCGCCTGGCTGGGCTGCACGAGGAGGGGAAGCCGACCTAATTAGCTTGGCCGGGAGCTGCCTGGCCTAGGCGGTGACAGACGGAACGTCCTCATCAGAGATCCCAGGCTGAGAGGCTGTTCCCAAACTGGGTCAGGAGTCCTTGGCTGCCCATCCTCCAGGGAAAGGCTGGGAGGTGCTCGTCATGCAGATCCAGCAGCAAATACCAGCCCCAGTGCCCTGGCCTCTCTTCCGGCGCGTGCACTCACAAGTCTGCAGCCGTCTAGGGGGGCGTGTGTGCCACCCTTGAAAAGGCTCCTTCCCCATCACCCAAGGTGCCTGTTCTCTGGGTCTGTCTGTAGGAGGTTCTTGGGGGTGTTGGGCGGAAATTCCTTTCTGGACGATGGGGCCCAGGGTAACAAACCCAAGCTGGGGTTTTGAGAGCCTGTTTGGGGTGCAGGGTGAGACAGGACAGGCAGAGTGGCACCAAAGCCAGCGTCTGCCATCTTGAGAGGCACCCAGACAACCCGACTGAACGTCCTCAGGAAGAGTCAGAGGGACGAGGCAGTGTGGACAAGGACGGCCAGGAGAGGGGGCTCTGGACGGAGGGGAGGCTCCACCCCGGGCCTCACGCTTCTCCTCATCCACCCAGGAGGGAGCATCCCCCGCACACAGCATGCACCCACGTGTGGGGAAAGCAGTCACTGGGGCGGGGGGACCCTCAGGGGCCGACCTGCCGGGATGAGGCTGGTGTCCTGATACCCTGAATCCTGGCTCTGAACTCCAGTTCTCCCCTCGGTGCCTGGGACTCAGTGTCTCCACTTGCAAACAATGGTGAACGGCACTTACACCTTGAAGGGTGAGAACTGTTCAAGTGTAGTGTATAAAGGCCAGCGGGCCAGAAGACTAAGCATTCTAGCCGAGGGGAGGAGCTCCATTAAGGGTGTTTGGTCCCTGTGGGAAGATTAAAGGCAGAAGGGCCTTCAGGAAATGACTGCCTCTGGGGGGCAGGTTGGCAGATCAAAGCCACCCTGTGCCCCTGGAGGTTTGAGTTAGCCACCTGGGTGGAGACAAGGTCACCGAGACCATCAGGGAAGCTGGGGGTTTGGGGGGAGGGATGGGGGCGCACCCACTGGCCAGGGCTTCAGGCCACAGGCCGGGACCCTCAGGGACACTGCTGCCCAGCTGGCCTAAGGGCACGTGTTGACCCAAGGGCAGGCCTCCCCCAGGGAGCGCCAGAACTACAGGCTGAATCCCAGCCCAGCCTGCACTAGAACCAGATGAAATTCAGAGTCCAGCCCCTTACGAACCAACTAAGGCCAGTCCCTCACGACCCAACTAAGGCCAGTCCCTCCTCTAGTTCCAGCTGCAACAGGAGCTGTGACCCCCTTTCAAGGAAGTCCCTGAGCCAGGCTCAGGGAAAGCTGGGCCTCTGCCCCCAGCCCTCTCCTCCCCGGCCCCGGCCCCCCAGATGGAAACCCTAGGAACTGCCCTGGGGCTCCAGAGGGCATGGCTAGCCAAGCTCGCCTTTGCTGCCCACTGGAACACAGAGCTGAGTCCCTGCCTGTGGCCACAGGCTTTTCACAGCTGGGGCTGGAGAGGACTGAAGCAGCCCCTGCTCCTCATGGATGGTGGAGGCTCCTACAAAACAAAGTGAAGGGGCTTTGTGGCCACGGGCCTCCGAAGCCCCTTCGGCTGCCTTCATTGTGGATAACTAAGGCCGCACCATTTGAGCATGGCTGGCGGAGCTGCTGGGTGCTGGTGATGATGCACAGAGTTTGCACAAACCATAGCCATCGGTGGGACAGCACTAACTTCTATAACGTCCTCTGTATTTTCTGGGCTGAGTCTCTAGAACCTGCTAAATATTCACCAGTCTAATTGGCAGTGATCATGGCAAATATGTAAGTTACCGGTGATATCAAAGAAGTTACAGAGCCACAGAGCGTCAGGCTGGAAGCGACCTTTTAGTCCAACCCTCACTCGAATGGGGCAGCTGAGGCACAGGCCAGAAAATGATTTGTCAACAGTCAGAGTGACAACAGAGGCAGAGTGAGGACCAGGCTAGAGCCCCTGTATCCCAGTCCAGGGCTGCGCCCTGCGTTCCCCCTCAAGGGAGCATCGCCAGTTCTGCTCCGCCTTCACCTGCTGCACTCCCATGCATCTTAATTATTCACATCTTTAATTCTCATGCCTTGGGGTAATTTTGCAAAGGGCACGACTGAGACATTCAAACAAAGCACATACGTTCATTCTCAGGTTAGTTTTCCTGATTTAAATCCTTATGATTAAAGAGGAAAATACAATTATAGGTAAGAGAAGAAAAAAAAAAAGAAAAAGAATTTTTCTAAGCTTGGTCACCCCCAAAACACCTGAATCCTGATGGGGTTTTAATAATCAAACCAAAGAGGTCCAGCGCAGAGGGCTGCAGGGGAGAGACCTGACCTCGAAGGGGCATGAACCACGCCGCAGCCTGGCTATTTGTTCACTTTTGTCTTGCAAGCCGGCATTCTGGCTGCTTCTATCTAGAAGTGTCCACGGTGCCTAGCAGAGTCTGATGATGACTCACCAGAAGAGCAAGGGTGGGGGGTGGTTGGGAACCCAGCACAGTCCCCATAAGAATGTGGAGTAGGGGCTTCCCTGGTGGTGCAGTGGTTGAGAGTCCGCCTGCCAATGCAGGGGACACGGGCTCGAGCCCTGGTCTGGGAAGATCCCACATGCCGCGGAGCAACTAGCCCCGTGAGCCACAATTACTGAGCCTGCGCGTCTGGAGCCTGTGCTCCGCAACAAGAGAGGCCGCGATGGTGAGAGGCCCGCGCACTGCGATGAGGAGTGGCCCCCACTTGCCTCAACTAGAGAAAGCCCTCGCACAGAAACGAAGACCCAACACAGCCATAAATAAATAAAAAAAAAGAATGTGGAGTGGCCATCAGCATCATGGGAATAAGACTCACGTTGCATCTGGGAATTCCCTGGCGGTCCAGTGGTTAGGACTCTGCGCTTTCAACTGCCAAGGGCGTGGGTTCAATTCCTGGTCGGGGAACTAAGATCCCGCATGCCACATGGCGGGGCCAAAAAAAAAAAAAAAAAAAGACACACACTACATCTAAAGAGGCAGCAAAGTGGCCAGAATGATGGCCTGACCACCTGAGGCTAGTGACAAGAGCCGGAAGGGCTGAACACAGATGGGGAACCCACCTGGCAGACAGGTGGGTTTGCAGGAATTTTATTTCGTGAGGGTCAGAGGGAGGAAGGGGCACAGAAGCCAGAGCCACCTCTATCCTCTGCCAGGTCCCATGGGAGTCACCCCCTGCTCAGGAGCCAGAGAGTCTGGGGCCAAAAAAAAAAAAAAAAAAAAAAAAGGAGTGGTGGGCGTGGGGGAAGCTACTGAAATACCTGACTCCTTCCCCAAAGAGCCGCCCACCAGCGAGCCTCCCAGCTACACAGCAATGTCTCAGGAACACACTGTTCTCTTTGTTGGGGCAGAAATCTGCTCGCTGCTGATTATGCAGCCAGATGAGTAGGCCCCTCCCTCTCTCCGTCTAATCTGGAGTCGTCCTGCTCAGCAGGCACAATTGCATGCAAGCGATCCCGGAAAAAGCACAGAATGAATTTTCTTGCCATCCGCATTGTTCTGCAGGTATTGCGAATGTCTGAGATTCCAGGTATGGAGTCGTGCAGAGACAACCTCTGCAACCAGGGGCACTGCAACCTCTGAAGAATGTCTCCCTGGGCTGGTTACGGTAGGGCACACCGTGTGCCCAGGAGCCAGCAACTGACATTCCTCCGAGAAAGGAGCCCTTTTCAGTTTCAAAATGCAAGTGATGTTTTAAATTGAAACATCAAATGAAAATACTTGCGAAAAACAAACCCTTCAGTGGCTGCTTCTGGAGTAGGGAGGTTGACTGGGAAGGGGCACAAAGAACTTTCTGATGGAAGTGTTCCTTTGGTTGATGAGGATGTGGGTTACTTGGACGTCTGCATATGTCAGTCAGTGCATAGCCAATTGAACTGTACACCCAAGATCTAGGCATTTCCTTGTTTAGAGTTACACTAAACGGTTATTTAGAGAGGAACTTCGGGCCGGGGTGATAGTGGTAAGGAACCCCAGATCAATGAGTTTTCCAGATAAAAATGGTAACAGTTTAAAAATCAAAAATATTTTTAGCTTTGCAATTTTGAAAGAAAAGGAACATGCTGCAAAGTTCTAAAACTTAGAAACCAAAGAACACTAAGTTATTTAGACTCTTGCTGACACAAGCTCTTCAACCTGAGCACCAGCGATCGGGCTGAAGGAAAATGGAACGCAGGGTGTGGCCCCAAAGCTTTCTCTGTCCACTCCGCAGTGCCGTCTCCACGGCATCTTAAATCCACCTCCCGTGCCTGTGACCTCTTTCCCCGCCACCAGCAGTTGCTACAGTGCCTCTCAATTAGGTTCAGTTCAACTTGTAACAGCCCCTAGCCCTCCCTGGAGAAGCTCACGGTCTAGCAGGGAATGGACCCAAGATCCCAACCTGCACCAGAAGGGAAGCTAGCTACGCGTCCACGCTGGGCAGAGCTGGAGATTTTGGACTTAACTCTGGTCCGTCAGCCACTCTGAGTCTCAGAGCTGTGCCTGCATCTCGCATCGCTGAGATGACCCAGTTTATCACAACACTGACACCCCCAAACTACTGCAGGAAGCAATTTCAGCTAATCAAGGCGCTCATCAGCTCTCCAGACTGGGCCACTCCTTTTCCAGACAGCACACACAGGCCGGGAGGCGCTCCGCGGCGGACAAGCAGATGCTGTTTCCACTTTTGTTCCCGTTAAACAGTAGCACAATCATGATTTATAAAAATATTCAAATCTTGAAAAGCATGTCAAAGTGCAACCTCGTCAACTGCACTCGAAAAAGTGACTCACTCATTCCATGCGCATGATTTGAAATCTGATTTTTTAAACTAGCCTCAAAGAGATGTGGAGATGGGGAAAGTAATCAGGTTTTAAAACTCTTTTCTAGGAAATAGTTAATTATGTTCCCAAGCTCAAAATACATTAGTTATTCTATAAACCTAGAAATCAACTTCCAAAGCTCCAAACAGGTTTCTAAATCGGAGGAAATGTGTTCAAAGTGGCTTCAGAGTCAGAGTTGAGTGGGCATCACATAAAAATCATGTCACCGCTGTCAGAATCCTGTCTGTTTCTACACCTTTCTGCTCTGGGAGGAGATGGGGAAGGTCAGGGGGCATTTCTAGGTAGTGAGGGCAGAGTTTTTCCCTAACACTGGTCCCGATTGCTTGAGTCACAAACCAGGATCTAATAAAAGGACACCTGGTGGTTTGTAAATTCAAAGGTTTAAACATAGCAAGTATATACCCAAAGAATTGCAAATTATAATAATACAATTTTCTCTGTGGCTTCCCATTTACCTATTTCTTCTCCCACCACCACATCTTTGTTCCAGCTGTTGAAGACCCCCTGCACTCTTTCCAGACATCTGAAGTCTGCTACTCATTTCAAGCCTCAGCTTCAGTTTCTCCTGGACTCCCTGTTTTCTGCACACGGGTGTCCGGCATGACCACACCACCCTGTGTCCTTCTGAACACTGTCTGAACATCTTGCTCCTTTCCACCCCGAACTGTGCTGGAAAGAGTCTCTGCTTTAGGGCAGAGACGATCTCACTCACTGTTCCCTTGCTGGGGGACAGCACAGGGCCTGCCATACAGTCAGCATCAATACATATTTGTGGGTTAAAGGAGAGTCCTGTATAAATTAATTACTCTCACAATACTAAACCCAAAGCAAATGCACTTCAACTATGGAGGCTTCTACCCTAGGAAAAGTAATCATCTGTTCCCACCCTTCTCAGCCAGTGGACAAAGCTCTATTTCTAGCAATGGAGCCTCAAAGAGTAAGGTTTTAGAATCCTAAGCGGTCCAGGGAGAAAAGATGTGTCATAAACACAATGAGATTGCTGAGCTATTTCCCTCGCCCCTCCATTATTTCCTGAGACCACACCAGGGATCTGGGAAATTCTGGATCTCCAAGTCCTGTTCCACTCAACCCCCTCCTCCCCCAAAACTTGTTTCCTCTGGGGGTGGGGGTGGGTAGGCACAGACCAGGGGCTGGCTCCACGTCCCCCAGATCTGACTTGCTCCAGCTGTCCCCTTTCTCCTCAGCATCCTTGTCCAACTCTGGGAAGTGAGATTGCTGAAATCAGGTGGGGATTCTGATGCCTCCATCAGTTACCCCAGAGCCAGGGCACTTCACCAGATCATCGAAAATCCAGCTGCTCTTGGGCCCGACAATCGTGGAGCAAGAAAATAAATACCTATCCAGGCATTCCTAACTTACACCCAAAGAAGGCAGGCACTTTCAGTGGAATGTTGATCAAATTGCTCCCATCTGCCCATTTTCTGTATGCGGTGGCAGCCAGCCCCTTGATTCCCTCTCCAATCTCCCCCCAGAAAAGTGAGAGATGTGGGCAACTCTAACGGGTCCCCACCACCCTGGGCAGGAGGGAATGCCCAGCAGTCAGAAATCAAATGGTAAGTGGGAACCTGCGTACAACTTCAGTGAATTTGCTGAAAATCCAAAAATAATGAAGCCTTGCAAACCCATTTCCTTTGACAGAAGAAACTTCATGCAGCAAGAAAGAAAGGGCTTTGGGAAAACCTATAGGATCTTCTCCTGTGCCTAATACAATTTTAACCACGAAAGGAAACCTCAGACACAGGGACCTCTGTTAAGTGTTCAGCCCGTTCAGGTTTTCAGGGTAATTTCTCTCTGACAGCTGTTTGCTCCGCCACTTTGAGGCACAGAAAGGGACAAAATCAAAGATCTTCTGGAGCCTTGGGAGGCATGGGGCAGCCTCACTCAGGCTCTGCCTTGGGTCTTCTAGGGTCGTGTTGCTGATACTGTGGCCGCTAGTCAATGTGGTTATTTCAATTAAAATTAATTTTATTTGAATAGATTAAAAAATTCAGTCCCCCAGTCACATGAACCACATTCTAAATACTCAACAGTACTAGATAGCACAGTATAGACTATCTCTATGACTGCAGAAGGTTCTGGGCAGTGGGCAGTACTGTTCCAGGGAGTCCCTGCCCTGATCTTTCTGAATTTCCTAATGCAGGCGCCAAGCAAGACAGCAGTGGCATGGCTGGGTAGTGGCTACAGCAGGATCAAGTTCACTTCTAGTCTGCTCGCTCTCTTTCCCTCCAGCCCCTCCTGACCCTGCCCAGAGGGGCTTCTCCCCACCCAGAGGCCTGCAGCTCCCGGCTTTGCAGAGCACGCTGAGGCCCCAGGCAGCAGTCTCCTGCCTGGCTGGGCATTTGCTCCGATTTGTCGTATCCACCTGGATGTCAAAGCACCTCACTGGCACTCCAGCCCCCGGCCCACTTGGCCAAGCGAGGGACGGAAGAACAGAGTCTACATGGGGGTCTCAGAGAAAGGAGACTTACTACAGCCTCTCAAACCCCAGACTTCCAGATTGTCAGGGGGATCCTTGCCTGCTTTCCAGATGATGACTTTTACATTAAAACAAACAAACAACAACAGCAACAAACATTATCATGCCCAGCATTTGAGTTTGAGAACTCACAGGATCTTGCTTTCACGGCCAGTGTATAAAATCCTAGGATCCTGGCCTGAAATCCGGAGTCAACCATTCCCACAGTCCATCTTTGTCCCCCTGGACATTCTCTGCTCAGTGCTCACGTAACACAGGATTCTTTTTCAGAATGGCATCCACATGGCTGGTTTCCCTTGACTTCAGTGCTGAGGAAACGGCCCCTGGCCCGCACACCTCTGACCGCAGTCAAGCTCAGGTCACACGCACATGCGCACCAGCCTCAGCCCAGCCTTCTCTCTCCACCCAGCTGGCATTTCGCTCTTCTCCATAGACCTCAAGACCGTATTGTTTTAGGATCCAGCGGAAGATGCTCGGGGCTAACACACCTTCCCCGACTCCTCCGGCCGTCCGCTTCCCTTCTCTGAGATGCCTACAGTACCTTCCCGCCTGGCCCTATCTCTCCGGGCAGAGGTGAGTTCTGGTCTCTTTCTGCCACCTCTGCTCATCCTGGCTGAGTCATTGCTGCACCGTCCCCGACACAGGCCTGTGTAACTAACATGTTTTTCGGGCGGTTAGGATCGGGGGAGCATGTGCACATGTGCACTGCCTGAGGTGCTGAGCACGGCTCTAGCCTAGGAAACAATCGGAAGGAGTAATAGAAAAGAGGAAGGAGAGAGATGTAAATGGACAGCAGCCGCCAGAGAGGCAAAACCATGGAGAGATTGCCAGGGAGGAAAAAAAGAGAGATTTACTTTAATCCTGTTTTCAAAGTAAATTGTAGTTGCCAAGAAAAAAACCAACCTGCCCCAAATATGTGAGGACCGGAGGGAGTCAGTAATTTCATACCAAGAGAAACAGCAAGGCCGGGTAGAGGTGGCTGTGATTGGACATTAAGTCATTCTCAGAGGGCTCAGGGTTTTGTTTTGTTTTGTTTTGTTTCCTACCCTATGGAAAACTCGTGGTTCTTAGACGGTGGCAGAACAAATAGAACCGTGACTTATGTTTCTCAATTTACAGAGCTGATTTCATGGGCTTTCGACAGGAATATGATATTTCTGACCATCGCAATTCTTCTTGACGCTGGAGTGTTTGGAGGGCAGATGTCCCATATGCCACGCTCTTTGATTTGTTTCTAGGGCCTTCCAGGTATGTGAGAAACTCTCATAGGAATGCAAATTGATGGCGACTACGGATGCAGAAGTCTGAGCTCCTGAGTCTGCCTGCTGTAAATAACCTTCCCCCTGCACGGCCATGGAAGCCATCAGAAGAAAGGGAGATGCCAGAGAAATCAGCAAAGGAGAGCGAGCTCCTGCCTTGTCACCCTCCTTGGATTCCACAGGACAGTGGAACCTCTGGCCACTCCTGCTGGGCTGGAAGCCACTGAGTTCTTGCTTCCTGGCCAGGTCCCCGCTGAAGGATGGAGATGCTGCTGTCACAAACTGGGGGACCCCTGGGGAGAGGTCCTTGTCCTCTGGATGGTGACAAGGCAGTGGTGGGAGGAGAGAGGTGTTCTCCTTGCAGACACCTTTCCAAATTTAAGGGGTGTTGGAAAGCACTGTGGAGAAAGCAGGTCATGTCAGTAGTCTGGTACTATCCTAGCTCTTGAGTTCAGACGTGGGATCATGTGTGTTCATTTTACTGTCAGGTCACAAAAGTTATTGAAATGTTGCATGTACTATTTTGAATCTATCTTATCACATCAAAAATTGTATGTGGTACTCAGGGATGTCCAATATCTCTGGATGCAAAGTGAAATCTCTAAGACAAGCCTGGCTCTGAGAACGGCTGCTATCAAACCATCTTAGCAGGTAAGCAAAGCCCTCTCTGGGACCGAGAGTGGCCCTCACTGGCCCTCTGAGACCTGGCAGTGCCACCCAGGCTGTGTGAAGGACACAGGCGGCCCCGCAGAAAGGTAACGCACCTGAGGTCATGACGCAGGTGACCGGCTGCAGCTTGGGCTGGGGGAGGAGTGGGGGCCAGCCGATGCAGCAGCGGCTCCAGGATTCGGTTTATAAGTAAAAACAAGCAGTGGAGGAAGAACAGCTGGTATTGAGTCTGGCGCTAGGATTAGTCTGCAACGTTAATCACCAGAAGTGGAAAAAATTAGGAGGTCCTGCCTGCCAAGGAGGTTTTCAAACACATGCATGTGCTGCAGTTGCGGTGGGATTAGATTCTCCCAGCGCCAGAGAGCCCGGTGCCCGCAGCCAGGACCAGAGCCCGTTCCTGGGCACCACACCCCAGAGCCTGGCTCTGAAAGGACTCGAGAAGGTCCGGTCCCCTCTCTGGGGCTGTGAGTACAGAAGGGATACTTTGGAGAAGGCCAGCCCTCTAAGCTCCTCTGTGATGCCCTGGAGAGAAGCTGGGACCAATGGGCAGTGAGAGAGATGGAATGCCCCTGATCCCAGTGGATGCAGCAGAGTTGACCATTATACTAGCTGCCACTGAGAAGATTATGAGCATCCTACAGGCTGAAGTGGGGTGATGTTCAGGACATACACAAAAACCAGGGGAAAACCCGGACATCTGAAATTGCTTCAAACACCTGTGGAGCAATATTATCATGTGCCCTGGGCCAGGTGGTGCAATGATCTGGACGCAACTCACCAACAAGCATGGTAAGGGGGTAGGGGGAGGGACAATATAGGGGCAGGGCGTTAAGAGGTACAAACTCTTAGGTATACAATAAGCTACAAGGATATATTGTACAACATGGGGAATATGGCCAATGTTTTATAATAACTATAAATGGAGTGTAACCTTTAAAAATTGTGAACCATATTGTACACCTCACTTATATAATATTATTGTATATCAACAACAACAAAAAAGCATGGTGAGGGGGTGACTGGGGGGCACCCTGTGACCTCCTACCACCTCTTCCACTGCCCTCAGGGCTCCCTACCACCCCCTAGAATGCCACTACAGGGAGGCTTCCAGTAGCCCCTCACATCTTGGTACAGTTTCCTTTAAAAATGGGCTTTCCTTCAAACAGAGAACTGAGGCAGCACTAAAGTGCCAGGTACTTGGGGCTGGGGGTGAGAAGAGAAGAAGAGATTAGCCCAGCAAGATGCAACAAAGACCTCAAAACTGCTATGGACTGAATTGTGTCCCTCCCAAATCCATATGTTAAAGCCCGAACCTCCAGTGTGACTGTATTTGGAAATAGAGGTTTTATGGAATTAAAGTTAAATGAGGTCCTGATGCATTAAGATTAGTGTCCTTACAAGAAGAGACATCAGAGGAGGCTTAAGTTCTCTACCCCCACCTCTCTCTGCCATGTGAGGACAACAGCAAAATGGTGGCCATCTGCAAGCCAGGAGGAGAGCCCTCACCAGACCCTATGATGGCACTCTGATCTTGGACATCCAGCCTCCAGAACTGTGAGACACAAAGTTTCTGTTGTTTAAGGCACTCAGTCTTTGGTATTTTGTTGTGGCAGCCAGAGCTAATACAGAAACTAAATTCATGCAAAGCAAGGCCCATATGAGATGCAGGAGAGACACCCTGATGGCAATGAGTAGTGGACACAGGACCAAAAGTGGAAGAGAAAAGTAGGTGACAGGTCACTAGAATCCACCCTGGACTAGATGGGAATTGAGGGAGTCTTTAGTGGTCTTCAACTTCAGGGTCATGATGAAGGGTCACTCACACCATCTCCAGCCCAGTATGAGGAGTCACTCACACCATTGCCAGCCCAGGATCAGGGGTCACTCCTACTATGGCTGGCCCAGGGTGAGGGGTCACTCACACCAGTGCCAGGCCCTTAGGCTGAAACAAACCCTGTTCTCAGAACTCTCTGGAGAAGACTCAGCAGCCTTCCGCCCCTCCAGTCCTGTATCTTGGAAGTGTGCCCTGTGACAAAGCACGTGTCTTTGTAGCAGCGTGGATTGGTTTTGTTTCAATTTGGACTGCGCAGAGCTGAAAAAGATGCTCAGGCCAGTGGTGTGCCTGTTCCTGAGAAACTTCTTGTTACGATAACAGGAAAGCATTTCTGGAGAAGCTGCCGGTACAGCTTCTCCCCGATATCCTTCCCACGTCCCCCAGCAACCCCAAACCCTCACTTTGGTGTTGCTATTTGTTTCTACAAAATGTGGAGCTTTTCAAAAGACATTCAATTTTCTTTGTTGCTATTCAGTTGCCATAGTCAATTAAAATCTATCAATGCCCCGGAATAAATTTGTGCTAGGTGAAGAAAGAGCCTCAGTGCAATCTCCCGACATGATCTCTATTACCTTATGTTACTTTAATAGCTAGAGTAATAGTTTGTTATTAATGGAATTAAGCAATTTAGTTCAAGCTTCCCAGAGGTCTTATAAGACAACTATTATAATTTGTATTCTCAGATTTTCCATTGAGTAGATGCCATGTGTTTTACATTACTGGCTAATGTTTCGAGAGATAGCAGTAGTATATTTAATATCTGGCTTTGTTTAATGATTCTAAGCCTCTTTCAACGTAGGTAAGTGCTGCTGGAATTCTGAACAGTTTAAAAGTCTACATTGTACAAATAATTATCTCAAATATTATTCAGCCCCATTTCAATTTGTACTTTGACTTTGTCACCCATCCATCCTAAAGATTTGATCCAAATGTGTTTTTCCATTTTTCGCACTGAAAACAGTCTCCTGTCCCTATGGAGAAAACCAGGAAACAAGCTTCTAATGAGCACATGTCTCAGACACACACGTACATGCAAACACACATACACATACGGCACTCACACCAGTTTAGCATATTTATTCATATAAATATGAATACTCATATTTAATCAAAGATTAAAAAAATTTTTTTGATGGTTGCAAAACCTGTTTTTAGAAGGAATAAATGTATTCACTGCATTATGAAACAGCTTGAGAAAACAAGATCTTACAATGTACACCATCTCTGTGTTTAAATAGTTTCATTTCTATTCATGAGTTCCCTGATTAGATACATGGAAAATATCATCAGTAGAATATGAATAATTCTGACAAATTAATAGCCGATTTTTTTTTAAAGAATGAAAATACATGTAAGCACCTCATCTTCATTAGATAAAGCTGCTATCTGGGGTGCACGAAAATCGTGGCCCGCCTGGCCGCGGCACAAATCCCTGGCAAACAGCAAGCAATGAAAGAAAAGGCGAGGGGCCTCCAGGGAATTGAGTAGAAAAGGGCAGCGCTAGTTGCAAGAACAGGTTGGGGCAAACACCCAGCTGGCCAGGAGTGTGGAGTGTTCCACTTTATGTCATTCCTGTGAGGTAGGCAGGGCAGAGGTGACACAGCCATGGGATTTTAGAGCAGGAGAAGACCTCAGAAATTGTCCAGAATCATCCAACTGCCTGTTACAGGAACACCTCGGAGATATTTCGGGTTTGGTTGCATACCACCGCAATAAAGTGAATATCTCAATAAAGCGAGTCACACAGGTTTTTTGGTTTCCCAGTGCATATAAGAATTATGTTTATGCTATACTGTAGTCTAGTAAGTGTGCAATAGCAGTACGTCTAAAAAAACAGCTGTATACCTTAATTCCAAAATGCTTTACTGCTAAAAAATGCTATCATCTGAGCCTTCAGTGGGTCGTAATCTTTTTGCAACAGTCATGTCAAAGATCACGGATGACAGATCACCATAACAAATATAATAATCATGACAAAGTTTGGAATATGGAGAGAATGACCAAAATATGACTCAGAGACACGAAGTGAGCAGTGCTGTTGGAAAAATGGTGCCGATAGACTTGCTCGACGCAGGGCTGCCACAAGCCTTCAGTTTGTAAAAAATATAGTATCTGTGAAGCTCCATAAAGCAAAGCGCAATAACATGAGGTCTGCCTGAACACCTTAGACTATTTCCATTGTTGCAGGAGATGGAGGGAGGAAAGTGATCCACCCAAGATAACACAACCATCACGCAGAGAGGCAGGACCTGAATTCTGGCTTTTGGGCTCAGAGTCCAGGGCTTTTTCTGCTAGGCTGTGTGGAAATTAAGTCATACCCATCAGACACTTGATGCCTGCATGGTGCTGGAGCCCATGGTGGGCAGTGAGGGCACCGCGGTGAGTGAATGTAGCTCCTGTCTTCCAGGAGCTGACACCCCAAGTGGGAGACGAGGGAAGAGTGAACACACTGCGAGGACGCAGCCAATGCTGAGGAAGGGGTGCTGCTGTATGCGAGAAAGACTGGCCCACATCTCGGCTCTCTCGCTTCCTCGCCCTTGACCTTGACCACGTTACCTAATGTGTTTGAGCCTCAATAGACTCATCTGTGAAAATGGCAATAATAATAATACCTGCTTGACAGGATTACTGCAAGGCACTCAGAAGTAGACATTCTAGGACCAAAGAGAACACACCCACACCAGCTCATGTGAAAGGGAGGACTCCTGCAAGACCATGGTGAGGTTTCAGAGGGAGCCAGCAGGTGGGCAGAAACAGGAAGAGCTTCAGGGACCAGCCACGATGAGCTCCATCTCTTGTTCAAGGTTCTGCTTCTCCTAGGCCATCATCTTCCTTTTCCTTTCCTTCCCTATCACTGCCTTTGAGACTGAACCTTGACAGGCACAGAGCTCCAGAATAATTGCTCTTGTGTTGCATCTGTATTACCATTCGGCTGAAGTGCCCAGCCCCAAATGGAGCTCTCTCTGGTTCTCTGGAGAGAGATCCTATTTGTCTAGTGAATTTTTAAAAGTCAGGAGCCATCAGCCCTACGTTGCGGGCCAGCCGACGGAAGGGCCCCCTTGAAATCAGGACTCCGCCCCCCATCCACTAAACTGGAGGGGTGGGGTTGCATGACCTGCTATCAGCAGCAGGGGTTGTGGGTGGGTGCAGATGTTTCCAGAAGCTGGAGTGGGCAAGGCAGGCAGCCCCAAACTCGTCTGATACAGAAGGCCCTCAAAGGTTCGTTTCTTTTCCTGCACTCAAAGTACAAACAGCATGTCATGATAAAGAGAGAATGGCCGGTTCTGCCTTGGGAGGGGGCCTAGGTGGGCAAGTCCAGACAGGGTGACGGGAATGGCATTCCAGGTAGAGGAAAAGGCATGGAAAAGGCACCGTGGTGTAAAGTACAGAGTGTGATCATGGGTCGTGCTGTCAGCACGGGGATGGGGGGGTTCCAAAGGCAGATGTCTGGATCTTATCCTACCTGGACGGGGGGAACTGGCAGTGTGGTTTGCACCCTGGAGGATCATTCTGGAGGCCAGTGTGCAGAAACCGGAAGGGGGCAAAGAGGGGGAGGGGGAGGAATGAGGCGGGAGACCACGGTGGTCCTGCAGGTTACAAGTGGTGAGCACCTGCTGAACCAAGTCAAGAGCAGCAGGGATGGAGGAGAGGGCTGGGTGGGGAGAGGTTAGGAGACAGAGCTTAGCTCCAGGGCTTGGGGAGGGGGAGTGACGGAGGAGAGGGCTGGGGGCACGCCCACACTTCTGACTTGGGGACGGGGTAGATGGCGTGGCCATTCCCAGAGGAGTGGGCTGGAAAAAAGATGACGAGTTCTGTGAGGTCTTGTGGCACCTGGGGATCATCCTGGGGAGAGCAGGGGGACATGTTATACAGACCCTGGGGATGGGTCTGGGAGATGCTGGTGTATAGTTGAGGGACAGGAGATCAGTAGCACCTAGAAGGCTGGAGGACAGTGATAAGGGCTTCACACTGCTTGGATGGGGAAGAGAGAGGCGGAGTGAGAGGGTCAGGGGTGGAGCTGAAGGCCCAGCTGGGGGGGACGCTGCCATGAGTGGGAGCCACCAGCCCTGTGATGTCATCGACATCCCCCATCGCCTTCAATCACCGGCCCTTCCGAAGAAGAGCCCTGGTCCACGTAGGGCCCTGCCGCCACTTTCCCAGAGGACCTGGACCTCACCTCCACCTTCTCCTGAGCAGGAGTAAAGAGTCACTGGAGAAACTCCTCCTGAAACCCCAAGCCCACATGTCCCTGCGCTGAAGGTCTTGAGCTCTGGGCCCAAGAACAGCAGTGCTAGAGGCTGCAGTGGTCCACACACCCACCCACCTGCAGAAGGGTGGGAGCTCTTAGGGGGTGCAGGGAGAGAGAGGGACTTTTCTGGCCCATCAGAGGGTCCTCGGTCCTATTAGGAGCAGTGAACTTTTGCAGAGTATCAGGGAGAGCTGCTGGTCTCCCCCACAGCCTCCTGACTAAAAAGGGCAGTGATCTTCACCTTAGAATCGAATGTGAAGGAAGGCGGGGAAGGGCGCAGCCTGGCTTCCTAGACCGGCACAGCTGGTAACTGGACTGGGCCCAGGATGCCTTCGCCACCCTCCAGAGGCCCCTGTAACCCAGCTGCTGGCATGGGGGGTTTTGGCCGAGAGCCCATCCATTTAACCAGCCCTCGGGGTGGGTGATGCATTAATATTGAACGACTACCACTCTGTTTACTTTTACAAGCCCTAAGTTCCCATAAATCCAAGTCAGAATCAGTCTTCTTCTATGGAAGATATTAATGGCAATTCCATTATTTAAATCCAATCAATGCTTTTTTTTGGTCCCTTTGTACTGAGGCAGAGTAGTTTGGAGGGGGCTTTTGACCAGCCAATGGGAAAAGAAAAAAAGTCAAATGACCTTGCTCACATCTCAGGACTGCCGTTAGATAACTGCTTAGGAAAAAAGGATTCAGTTTCTCTCCATTTATCCGACAGAATCGGAAGGTTTTAATTCCACTGGCCTAGGAAAAATAAAAATTCTTCTCTCGCATTCACTGCATCCTGCCTGAGTGCTGTCAGGGACACTCAGCGTCACTGCTTCTTCTTCTTTTTTTTTTTTTTTTGCGGTACGCGGGCCTCTCACTGTTGTGGCCTCTCCCGTTGCAGAGCACAGGCTCTGGACGCGCAGGCTCAGCGGCCATGGCTCACGGGCCCAGCCGCTCCGCGGCATGTGGGATCTTCCCGGACCGGGGCACGAACCCGTGTCCCCTGCATCGGCAGGCGGACTCTCAAACACTGCGCCACCAGGGAAGCCCGTCACTGCTTTTTAAACTCAGAACTTAGCTGCAATCTACTGCTTTCCAATCAAATTTAATTTTTTTTTTTTAACTATGAACCCATCTCTTATAGGAACTGTCTTCAATGGACTACAAAATAGCTAAAAGAAGTGGAGGTTATTTGTTCCCAGAAGTAAAAAGGCACAAAAACGAGACAGAAACCTAGAGGTCTAGGAGATCACAGGGCCAACAGACCCCCCTCCAGGATGCTCTTGCCCATGGGGGCTTCTCCCACTTGTATGCTCACTGAAAAGTGGAGGACCGTGTGAGGGTGTGGAACTCCAGCCTCACCACCAGCAGAGGCAGGCTGGAAAAAAATCTGCTTAATATAGAACTGTAACTAAGATTAACATAAATAATATAATAATACAAATATAACTAAGAGGACGATGTTTTCAAACCCAAACCAGGGACCTGGACGGGAGGAGAACCCTCCTGGTATCCGCCTGAAGGCCTGTCCTCTTCTTCCTGGCTGACTCCCTCCCTCCTCTGGGATTTAACGTGGGTGGGTGTCACCTCCTGGAGGCTCCCCCAGCCCCCTGGCCAGATTCCATCCTTGCACTTTCCACCGCGTGGTGCTGATCCATTCGCTCGCCCACCTCTCCCCTGGTTCACTCAGCAGCCTCAGAGGCCACGTCAGTGTTGTGCCCGAAGCAGGGGCTCTGTCCCCACCAGGCCCTCTGCCTCCAGGGATGGAGCCTCGTCTCATGCCTCAGTGTGCAAGCTGTCCTCTCAGAGACTCCTCTCGGGAGGGATTCAGCAGGGCAGGCTTCTGAGAACGCTTCCTTGTGGCGGGAGGTAGGACTTCTGGCTCACCCTGCTTTAGGAGGCAGCTGGGGACTAGCTGTTCCCCATTTCCATTCAAAACAAAACAAAGGAAAATGCGCTTAAATTGCAGCAAGGGAGATTTAGGTCAGATAGAAGAAAAGCCTGTAGGAGCCACCTCAGTGGGGACTGTGGGAGCTGATGGAATTTCCTGCCCTGGAGACCTGAGGCAGAGGCTCTAGTGTCAGGGCTGAGCTATCCCCAGGTCTTGCTGGAGGAGGAGAAGGACGGGGCAGGCCTAGCAGGTCCCTCTCCACGTGCGTCACTTAGCAGCCCCACAGCACGCCCTCACTGAGAACACAAGGACAAATTACATGGGAGCACACACGTAATAGAGCATCGTTTCTTGGGGGCTGTCGGAGGTTGTACTTGCTATCTGTCAGAGCCCATGGAGATGCCATGCTCTCTGCCTCCCCCTCCCTAAATGACAGTTTTGTTTTCTGTCAATCCGTCCACAAGGGCACGGGGCACGGGAAGTCTCGTCCTGATGGGCTGGAGGAGCCAGCCTGGAGGAGGGAGCTGCTGGGGCCCCCGTGGAGCTGCGCAGCAGGTCTCAGCTTGGAGCTGCCAGCGGGAGAGGAAGTACCAGCCCCACGGAACAAGGCCCTGAACAACAGGGGATGCGCCCCTCCTTTCGGGATAAGCAAGAGGCAGATGTCTCACATTAGTCACCGGGATCCCCATGTAATTCCCAGTAGGAGGCCAAGGTCAGGGGCACGGCCAAGCCTGGAGGCAAATCTGTGACCCACCTGTGACAAACGTTTGAGACCTCCTAGGGGTGTTTTCATGGAGACAGCATGCCCTGCACACTTGTTTGTCTCCCTCCTGCTTTTGATTTGCATTGTCTCACAGTCTCCTTTTAAGTCACCTTCAATCCTTTCTGAACTCAGTGAGGTGAAAACAGGCAGAACCGAAAGCTTCCTGCTTTTCTCTGGCTGGGCCCTGGGCAGCCTGCTCCCACCCCATCAGGCCTCCCGGGAGAGAGGGTTGCAGACCCCCTTCCCTACCCATAGGTGCCAGGCCAGAGCCGTCGATTCTGGCGACCCCACAGTGGGGAATTGCAGCCAGTCTGCCAAGAGCCCTCCAAGGCCCGTGAGAGAGGCTCGGTCAGTTCACAGCACCTGTGTGCTGACACGGGACTGGGGCAAAGAGGGGACCGACAGGGTGGTCTGTCAGAGCATCACTGTGCCCGGGACAGCGGCTGTGCCACCCTTGTCTGCCCTCCTTGGCCTGTGAGACTCGGCCCCATGCTGAACAACATGCTGAGATCATCAGCCAAAGGCAGGCGATGCCCAAGGGTGATCTTCCCCCACTTCTGGATGTAAAGTTGTACAGGAAGGGGCCTGGGGATGTAGGTCAGTGTGGGAGCCTGACCGGCAGGACAGGAGCAGTGTCTCCTCAGGGAAGCCTTCTCCAAGGAGATGGGAAGTTTCCATCTGATGCAAGCTGTTCTGGAACGCAGCAAGGGACCACTTCTCCTGGCCTTTGTGTCCTCCAGTCCTGACCACCCTGCTGTCCACAGTAGGAGAGGTGAGAAGGCTATAAGGGGCCTCTCCCAGGGCTGGTTACCACAGTTATTGAGAAATGAGCACGCATGGGACCGCTGTGGCTTCCCGCACTACACGGCCTGGCCCAGAGGTCTGTGCAACATTCCAGATGTGTGACATGTCCAGGGCCCAGCATCCAGCAACTCTACCCTGTTCCTCACAGCTCCCAACTCAGGGTGGCTCTGGTGGCCTGAGAAGTGTAACCAAGACCGTTCATGACTGCAGGTCCTGGGGACGCTGGTTGTGGGGGTGCTGATGTGTCCTTGTGTGCCCTGACCCAGGAGAAGCCAAGAATGGGCAGTGGGAGAGATTTCACCTCTTTTTCTTTGGGGTCTCTCCCTGACTGGGGGCCCCTGGGCAGGACTTTGAAGTAGTCCTGCAAATGTAGGGTGAGCAGCTGGCCTTGCTGGTAGGGCGACAGTATGGGCAGGAGAGGAACAGCTCTTGGCAGGGCTCACCCACTCCTAAAGACCAGTCCATACAGCCAGGTTCACACCAGCTGGGCACAGAGCTCCTCCCCCAGGATGGGGAAGCGTGGCCCGAAGGCTGTGTTCCTGATAAGGAGACGTGTACCAGGCCAGTGTGAAGATGGGAAGTTCAGATGGAAGACATGCCCTCCTCCTCCCTGCCCCAGTGGCTTTGGTTTGGCCTCTAAACACCACTCACGAGTCTAATTATACACTAACTAGTCAGCCAGCCAGTGAGGCTGGGGTCTGCAGTCTCTATGAAACACCTCCTGGGCCCCCCACTTGGTGAGGGAGACCAGCGGGGGAACACAGGCTTCCAGGGCTCCCAGTTTAGCTGGGAGGGCACAGGTCACACGGACATCAAGGCCAGACAAGGGATGAGAGGTTAAAACTCACAGTAGGAGGGGGTGGGACAGGCGGGCTCAGAGCCAGAGCTGACCTGAGTCCCAGACCGCTCGCGCTCTGACCCTGGGTAAGTTATTTAGCTTCTGGGAACCTCAGTTTACTTCTCTGTAAAGGGGGACAATAATAGTACCCATGTCCGTCCATAGGGTTGTTGGGAGGATTCCAGGAGAAAGTACATGGAAACCGTCCAGCACAGCCCTTGGCCCTTGGTCAGCACTCAATCCTCGTCCTTGTTATTCCAGAGACTAAACCCTGCTGAGCCAGGGCAGGGGGTGGGGAGGGAGGGCTTCAGAAAGGCCAGGCCCGAGTCCGGCTCATCAGCAGGACACCGGAGGCGGGGAGGGAGCTGCGTCACCACGGCTGCACGTGCCCCTGCCAACAAGCCTCATTCTAAATGGATTATTGTTTATTGGCGGCTTATCCCCTCTCTGGGGTTATGAATTATTTACCAGATGATGACCTCAAAATTGTTAATGACAGATGCCCCAAGGACAAGCTGACGTACCTTCTGAAGCCACAGTGCTCACTGTGGAGTCCCCGAAGCCCCCATGTGGCCACATCCAGAGTGTCACTCCTAGGGACATTGCCTGACTGGCCCCTGGGGATCAATCATGAATCCAACCACCTCATGACACAGACAAAGAAACTGAGATCCAGAGAGGAGCAGGGACATGCTTCCCAGTCCCAAAGCCGGCCAGTGGCAGCCCTCGACGGGGCAGGCCTCAGTGCTCTGAGGGTCATTTGTCCGCTGTTCGGGTTTAGGCTGCTGGGGCAGCTGTGGGCTGAGCAGGAGTTCAAGTCCTCTGTGATGGGTGCTGGGAGATGCCCGACCAGAAGCGAGGAGGAGGGGCCCCAGGACCCTCTGCCGTTGTCCCTGGAGAATCAGTTTGCAGCCCAGCGGCTGTTTGGGATCCCTGAGGTCTGAGGAGGGCCACCTCCCTGGGAGCAGAGGTCCCCTGCTGACTGGATGTATTCAGCAAGCAAAGGCCACAGGGTGACCGGCGTGGGGCAGAGGTAGGGGGCGGGCATTTGGTCCTGAAGAAAGTATGAATTAAGTCCATGAGTCGGCTGGGGTCCCAGCCCTTAGGATAATAACCGCAAACCCTTGTATTAAGCTATGTTTCGTGCACTATTCTAGGTGTTGTATTATATGAACTATTTAATCCTTTCAACCGCCCCACGAGGCAGGTATATCTATAATCTCTATTTTGCAGGTGAAGAAACTGAGGCATGAGGAGTTTCAATAACGTGTCAGAAGTCACACAGCTGGTGTGGGCGGGGCTGGGATGAGGACCCAGGCGGTCTTGTTCCATCATCTGTGCCCTTGACCCCTACACTACACTGCTTACTACACATGTTCCCCAAATGAATGAATGAACAAATGAATGAATGCTGTGAGGTCCCTTTGAATATGGGACCTCTTTTCCAAAAGTGTTTTAAATGTTAAATTGAGCATACTGAGACCCTGGGTTCCAGCAGGGTCTGGGAGCCTGTCTTCCTCTGGGACTGGGGACTGAGCTTGGAACAGCAGAAAGGAGAGCTCTGGCCTGGGGTGCTGGTGCCTCAGGGGCAGTGGCCTTGGAAGGGCTGGGTCGGTGCATTGCCTTCACTGCCCTGAGGTGGGCAGCTGTGAGCTGCTCTCATGGGCGTGGCAGGACCCTGAGTCCACGCAGGTGAGACAGGTTAAATGAGATGCTTCTGAGCAAGGCACCCATGCCACTCACTCCTTCCATAACTGTGCCAGAGCCTTCTTTGTGTCAGGCTGTGGGGAGGGACCCAGTGACCAAGACACTGTCCCTGCCCTCAGGGGACTCCCAGCTGTCTCCCAAGGCAGACAAGAAAACAGCCAGGTGCCAGGTGAGAGGGTTCTGTGACACAAGGGAAGCAGGGGGCTGAGGGACCCAGGAGCACCGCCACAGGCCGTGTGAGGTGACCTCCTATGATCGGTTCCTATACAGTGCTGTATGTGCTCAGCTCTGAGCTCACAGTGGTCCGGGGATGAGCCTTGAGTACACTGGACAGTGAAAGGACTGCACTTGACCCCCAAAGAACCAAATGGGTGCCGGGGAGAGTAATAATATCAGGAAATCAGAGAAGAGAGGCAATTCCCAGCGTGGGTGGCCTAGGAGCACTTTGCCAGGAGATGGGCAGGGATGGGAGAGGCACCCCTGGGAGATGCAGGCTTCGCAGGACAGGTGCTCAGAGGCTCGATGCACACAAGCAGGGGCAGTTAGGAGCACAGGGTCTGTCTGGAGGGGAGCAGAGGCCGTGTGTGAGAGCGAGGGGCATGCATGGGGGCCGGGGTGGAGGTCAGGGGAGGTGAGTTTGGCTGGCTGGTATGGGGTCAGATTTACTCTGTCCGATTCACAGAGCCAGTGGTGCAGCTCTGTGCTCACGTGTGCAAGACGCAGAGCACTGATTGCATGTTAGAAAAGCCCCGAACTGGTGCTAAAGAAGCAATCGCACTGTGTCTTCGGGGTTGGAGAAGCAGGATGCCTCCTGTACGTGCTAATGGGAGGGCGAGGCTGTCTGGCTGGCTGCTGGGGGCTGCCTTGTGCACATCTGTGAGCACGGCACTGATCTGAGAAGGGACCCTGGATAGAGCCTCTCCGTGTCCGGACTCTCACTTCCCACTTTCGGCACCTGCCTGTGTACCTGGAGGAGGGGGGTAGGTTAATTGTTACCTCCTGTGCTGTTACTAGGTCACTTTGTAAAAGCAGAAATATGCTTTTAATGATTTTTTGTTGCTGTTGCTACCTCACAAACCAGATGCTTTTATCTAAATGAGTTGCTACAAATCAAAAGAAGGGCCCGTGAGGGTTGCTAGGCTGCATCTGTCTTACACAGGGAAGCTCTAGCTCTGTGAATGAGAATTAAGTCTCCCCCATCCTTTTAGCATCCAGCTCTCTTACAAGTAAGAGTGAGAACATGCACCGGCAGCTGTAATGAATGTGCCTCCGAGTGGCCTGGATGAGAGGATGCAGTGAGTGAGTGGTCTCCAGCCTGCAATGTTAATTCCATTCGCTGTTCAACTTGGTGTAGGTGGGGGGTGCCTGGGCCTGGCTGACTGTGGTCTTTGGGCCTCTTGGGTCACTGTGGGTGGGAGGAAGGAAGGAAGATGTGATTCTTCCAGTTTTTTTTCCTGGGTGGGGGTGGGACTACACTGAGGCCCAGAGGATGCTCATTCAATGCTGGGCTTGACACATAGTAGGTGCTCAACTAATGTTTGTGGAAGGCAGGCAGATGCAGACTGACACTCGCTCAGAGGTCTTAGGCTTCAATCTAAGGAGTAGCAGTTGATGTGGAGGCAGGAGGGGCTCTGGATTAGGAACCAGGAGACAAGGACTCTAGTTCCCACTCTGCTTTGATTGGCTGTGTGACCTTGGGCAAGACACTGGCCCTCTCTGGGCCTCAGCTTGTTTTGCTCAGTATAATCAATGGCAACAATAATCCCTCTCTATCTACCTCCTAGGGTCTCCCTTATGACCAAGTAGATGAAGTTATGTGAAAACACTTTGCAAACTGAAAGCACTGGGTCATGGGAAGAGGTAAAGTAAGTCCTACGGTCTTAGTCTTGGACGTTCTAACAAAGTGAGGCTGGGGCAGTGTCTGCCCTGAGCACGAGGCTGCCAAAGAGTCTCTGGGGCTCAGGGAGTCTATGGGGAGCTTGGCTCTGAGACTGCTCTCTGGCCAGTGCTCCGTGAGCCTTCAGCTCTGCTTCCATTATCTGCAAGCGTGGCTTCTGGAGGCTTAGCATGGCACTCAATGCCCATCACAGCCGAGACCCAATTACCTTTCCAGCCACATCTCCCAACTCTTAGGTCTCCCTTAGCACTTATGCTCTGGGCTCTCCTGTCCCTTTATACCTTCAGGCCTTTGCGCAGCTGTTTCTATTGCCTGAAACACTGCCTACGTGCATGTGTGCACTGACATACACACACACACACACACACACACACATTTCCAGCTTGAAGTTACCTCTTCTTGGAAGCCTGTGGTTTTGATCAAACTAGTTGCTGAATACTCTCATGGCCTCAAATGTGTGCTCTGGGTCAGGGATTTTGTCTCATATGGTCACTGCTGTACCCCCAGTACCCGGAATACAGCCTGGCATAGAGCAGGTGCTTAAGAAATATTTGTTGACTGAATGAGTTCTTCCATAGCACATTGTATAAATTCCTATTGTTGTATTGATCACATCTTATTGTCAGAATGTATTTACTTGCTGGTCTCCCCACTGGACTGCCAGCTCCTTGAGGACAGGCTTCTGTCTGACCTCTCTGGATCCTGGACCTAGAACAATATACAGTGTGGCTGCCAGTAAGTGCTTCAGTGAATGAATGGATGAAGGAATGAGTTTTACCATGTGCTGGGTATTCTTCTTACAGCCCCAATGCTTCTGGCTCTATCTGTCATGTTGCAAGAGAGAGAGAATTTATGATTAGCAGACAAAAGCTGAAAAGCTCTGAGTGACCTGTGAGTATATGAAACTATCAATAAGAGCCAGCAGCTCACAAATTCAGGAGCATCCATACACAGTCACTGGACAGATGTGTGCATGGTGCTCTCCCAGGGCAGGACTCTGGCAGGGCCACTACCAGCCTATTCAGCATTTTTGTGCAAGTTAGAAAGAGGTGCCCCTCCGAGCCCTCATAGGCACAGCAAAGCTTGCAGAGCACAGGCTGGGTGTCAACTCCCAGGCGCCCTCGGGCGAGGTGCCCTCCTGTAGGGCACAAACCCACAACTGTTCCCATCAGCCCTGGTGTCTGGGGCAGGTGCAAAGTAAGGAAGGAGACAGGTCACTTGGAAATCAAACTTGGCCACAAAAATAAACTCTGAGGTTTGCAGATAAGCTATTTCTAGCCCAGGTGCCAAACAAGGTTTTGCAGCTAGAGTGAACTGCTGTGTGCGCCCCGCCCCCATTAGCCAAGGGGAAGCACCCTCCCTGTGCATATGCTGCTTCCAACAACTCGACTCCAGAAATGGGGGATCCACCCCTGGGGCATCGCCTACCTTTGGCTGATGATCTCAGCATGTTGTTCAGCATGGGGCCGAGTCTCACAGGCCAAGGAGGGCAGGCAAGGGTGGCACAGCCGCCGTCCCGGGCACAATGATGCTCTGACAGACCACCCTGTCGGTCCCCTCTTTGCCCCAGTCCCGTGTCAGCACACAGGTGCTGTGAACTGACCGAGCCTCTCTCACGGGCCTTGGAGGGCTCTTGGCAGACTGGCTACAATTCCCCACTGTGGGGTCGCCAGAATCGACGGCTCTGGCCTGGCACCTATGGGTAGGGAAGGGGGTCTGCAACCCTCTCTCCTGGGAGGCCTGATGGGGTGGGAGCTGGCTGCCCAGGGCCCAGCCAGAGAAAAGCAGGAAGCTTTCGGTTCTGCCTGTTTTCACCTCACTGAGTTCAGAAAGGATTGAAGGTGACTTAAAAGGAGACTGTGAGACAATGCAAATCAAAAGCAGGAGGGAGACAAACAAGTGTGCAGGGCATGCTGTCTCCATGAAAACACCCCTAGGAGGTCTCAAACGTTTGTCACAGGTGGATCACAGATTTGCCTCCAGGCTTGGCCGTGCCCCTGACCTTGGCCTCCTACTGGGAATTACCTGGGGAGTGTCACAGAAATACTAATGCCTGGGTCCTAGCCATAGAGATTTTGATCTAACTGATCTGGTGTGTAGCCTGGATATCAGAATTTTAAAAATTTCCCTAGGTGATCTTAATATGCAGCCAGGGTTGAGAGCTAGTGTTTAGACTTAGAAGAGGCAAACAAGGAGCTGATCTGTTAGGACATGATCCAACATGAGATACTGTGATGATGGCTCAGGAGGAGATGCCTATGCTGAAATCAGAGGCACTGATTTCAGGTCCCAGCAAAGGAGTCACAGTGACAGGATGGACATTAACTGCCACAAAATCCTAAATGTGACCATATCTACATGCTCCATAGGAAAATAAGATCTTCTAACAGCCCGTAGGGTTCATGTAAAATCATTTTGGGGTGGGGTGAGATGAACAGGGTTGACAGAGTGCTATTGCCATGGTACCCAGCTTTCAGAAGCCTTGACCCAGGGGGTAGATTTTAGAATAGCTGAAAGAGTAGATAAATTACATATCATACAGCAATTTTGTTTTGCCAAATCTCCATAACCTCCATCCCAAATCCTCAGGGCTTAGAATCCAGGAATTTGGTAACACCTTTGAGTTGAGAGTATTGGTTAAAGCTTTAAGATACACAGATGCCCATCCTCATGAGAACAATGCAATTAGAAGGTCTGGGGTAAGAACCCAGGCATCTGTATTTTTTAAATCTCTCCAGGTGACTGCCGTGTTCTCTGAGGCCTGAGCACTGCTGGCCCAGGTAATGTCATTTTACCTCTGAACCTGTCTACCTTCTCCTGGGAGCTAGGAAGGTCAGTGGGTGGGTGGTTATTCTACATTTAAAGCAGAGGAGATGGAGGCTCAGAAAGCTGTATGGGGCTTGCCTGGCATTAGTGGTGGATTTGGGATGAGAGCCCAGTGGCCCGTCTCTCAGTCCAGCGTCCCTTTTACCACACTGCCTGTGAGGTCATCTGTCCTGCAGTCCTGTGACCTCTGAACTGAATAAGATCATCTGATCTCATGATGGGGAGATAAAAGAATGGTCCCAGGGCTTCCCTGGTGGTGCAGTGGTTGAGAGTCCGCCTGCCGATGCAGGGGACATGGGTTCGTGCCCTGGTCTGGGAAGATCCCACATGCCGTGGAGCGGCTGGGCCCGTGAGCCATGGCCGCTGAGCCTGCGCATCCGGAGCCTGTGCTCTGCAACGGGAGAGGCCACAACAGTGAGAGGCCCGCGTACCGAAAAAAAAAAAAAAAAAAGAACGGTCCCTGTCCTCCAGAAGCTCATGGTCCAGGAAAGAGGATGAGAGGCTCAAGACAAAGGAGACAGAGGTTCACAGCCTAGGGAGAGGCGAGGGTTGAGGTATCCCTAAAGGCTTCATAGCAATGAGGTGGCTTCTTTTGGCCAGGTCAAGTCTGAGATGCAATCAGACCGGTGGGTAATGGATTCTCGGAACTCTGGAGAAGTGGTCAGGACCTTAGGACAGAGGTGCTTCCTGAGGATCAAGCCCTGCGGACAGCTGAGGCAGAGGGAGTAGAGGTATTGCTGAGAGACAGTAAAGCTGAGGGAGACCCGGTAGCACAAACACCTTCATTTACAGGCAGAAGCAGGAAGAGGGGCTGGAGCGGCCAGAAAGACAGAGAGATGCAGCCCACCCAAGCCGAGGGTGGGAGGCTCCATGTCTACATGAAACTAGTACGGAGGTCTTTTGCTGACCCTGAGGAGGACAGGGTTGGCTGGTGGTCTTGAGGACAGTGGGGAAGGCAGGGAACAGTTGCGAGGACCGGAAAGGGAATGGACCAGTGATGCATGAAGGATGCCTGGGCAGCACTGAGGGTTTGGCTAAGGCTCTGCTGAAGGATCTGTGCTCAAGCCCCCTGGCGTGATTACATGGCCCCCTCAGGCATCTGAGGGCCCAGAGGCCCAGGGGAGGTAGGGGCTGTGGAAGTTACCAGGGCAGGCCAGGACAGGCAGCAAGAACCAAGGACAAGTGGGTGACAGCTTGGATGTGCTGGTGAAAGCGGCACTAAAGTGCCAGCCCACAGGGCCATCCTCAGGGTGGAAGCCAAAGGGGGATCAGAAAGAGAAGGAGGGAGGAGGGGCCAGGGGTCCAAGGAAGCAAGGCTGTGAAGAGCGAGGGAGTGCAGAAAGGCGCAGGATGTGTGTGGTCAGCAAGGGCACCTTTGGGATGGCTTTGCCGGGTGAAGCTGCTGTGAGTGCAAAAGTCCAGGGCACAGCACAAGGTGTCCTCTAATGGCACAGCTCCAGGTCCCATTAGTTCTGGAGACATTTGTAATGTCCTCCCAGGATGCAGGGCACCCAGGGGGACTAGGGGCCTGGATAGGCAGCACTGAGACAGTCCCAGGATGAAGGCTTGGGGATGCTGCACAGGGGCATCCCCCGCACCCATGGGGCTCGGCACTGGCCCTTCATCACCTCTGAGGCTAGGTGTCTGTTAATGCCATTCTTGGCTCAGTCTTCAGTTCTGCACGAACCAGGTCCTCAGCTTTACCCCTTAACTCTTCAGCCCCACCCTGGCCACGGTCGCACACTGCAGTGCTGGCATCGGATTTCCCTCCTGCTGGCTGGTCCTAGTACCATGCTCTTGGTTACACAGAGGATGCTCATCAAGCCACGGACAAGCAGAGAGCAGCCCTCCATGCTCTGCATCTGAGCAGATCCCGCTTTGTAGCAGGATTCATGGAGCCCAGTGACCTGGCCCAATTTCCACAGGAAAGTGATAGCTCTTCCACTGGTTACCAGGGGTCAAAGCAGGCCGTGGAAGCTTCCTATCTTCTTGGGAATCTGTGGGAGTCCTGCACGTGAGGGAAACATATAACCCAGCTCCAGGCCATATGCTATGGTGGTGCTCCCAGGAAAGGCTGTGGGTGTGTGTGCGGTGAGTATTTATTGAAAGCCTTGGCAGGCGCTGGGTGGGGTGGTGGAAGGGAGCACAGAGAGAATCAATGATTATCCTCCAGGGACTGGCCAGGAGGTAGGGAAGACCGCCATGAGTTCACAGTGAGAAGACCAGTCTGGTGGGCACAGAGATTTAAGGCCCACAAGGGGTGTATCCTATCAGATATGCCTGGTGAGATAACCTTCAAGTCCCTCCCGATCCTAAAATACATGCTTCTCAAAGGTTGGGATGAACAAGAGCCATGTGTCACCCTGCATCAGAGGTAGGGAATAGAAGACCCCAAAATAAAGGCCATTAAACCTATTGCCCTGGGTCTCTCTACCCGCTTCACCTCAGCCACACTCACACTCACACTCTAAAACTTGAAGGCGTATTCTTGGAAAGCTGACTTCTGTGAAGAGAATCTCCTGAATCTTTTCTCAGACACTTAACTCCACCTTTGCGCCCTCCAAGAGCTGAGAATTCCACGGTCACCAAATCCAAGCTTAACTGTCTAGTTTTCCAACTCCCCTCCTCTGGCCCGACAATCACAGAAGCAAAGCATTCCCTAGTGTCCAGGATGAGTAGCCGGACAGCTGGCCAGCCAGTCAGTGATGTCCTTAGGAGCATGCCAACTGCCTAACAACTCTCAAGGTCAGGAGCCCATCTGTCCCCACTGGCCGCCCCTACTGACTGCTGGGTGGCAGCAGGCTGGATGCGCATGGATGTTTCTTCTATTTCGGTAGCTGATTCAGGCCCAGCCTGGAGCCTCCTTATGCCTCCTGCTGATAACCCAGTCTGCCTGCAACTCAGGATCCCTTCCCTTTGTGCGAGGGCTCTGGGAGTGCAGCGCATCCCCAACTCCATTGTCTCTGAGTCCAAAGAGAAAGCTCTCTGACCAGCAGACAATCAAGACATGGCAGGAACCTTGTTGGTCAGCTGCTGAGACCCCTGCTGCGGAAGGAAGCTGGAGTCCAGGCTACAGGCTGGCCCCAGGCAGAGCCCCTGAGGCTCCTGGTCAGAGGGCACCAGGGCATAGGCCTGCTGAGAACGCAGCATCTGAGCTCGCCCAGCACCAGCCCTAGGAGTGATGCAGAGGTGGCTTCGGCCCATGGACTTCTAAAGGCTCAAGTGCCATCAAGACATGCTAGCCTGGGCCAGCTCAGCTTCAAGTGTCCTGAATCCCGGGGCCTACACCTCCAACTCCCACCTTCATTCCAGGCCCAGCTCTCTGATTTGTTTCATCAGACTCTGCCCTCACAGGGTTAGGCCATGTTCCCCCCACCTCTCCTGGCTGCCTGGTCTTCCTGATCTAGGTTCCTGAATCAAAATTTTAAGGCTGACCTCTATAAATTTAATCCAAGGAAATAATCAAATGACTATGCAAAGACATATATGCAAAAATGTTTGTTATAGTACTGTCTGTAAGAGTGAAATATTAAAAATACACTAGATCTCCATTATTAAGGCATTGGTTAAGTAAACTGTGTGGCTTATTATAACCATACAATATGAAGCCTTTAAAAATGCTACAGAATTGTATTTACTGACATAAAAAGGTACCTGCAACATATTGTGAAGTCAAAATAATGGATTACCAACTAGTACATACAGTGTGACCTCATCTGTGTTGTACATGTGTGTGTGTACACTTTATGTATATGCTTAGGAAAATATCCTGGAAAAGGACACTAAAATGGTTATTTCTCAGGATTATAATTATAAGTAATTTATATAATTTTAGGTGCTATCTTTTAAAATATTTTTACATTGAACAAATAATATATTATTATTTGTTTTAATATTAATAATATCAATAATATTTTAATGATATTTAATAATACTATTAATAATAACAAGAAAAGTTAAATTACAAAAGAAGAATTGCAGTTTTTAAGGAGCTAAGTAGTCACCTAGCTGCTGGCCACCCCCAGATCCAACCTCCTGGAGGACCAGAGCCCCAAGTGAGTGAATAAGAGTGACAGCCATGCCCGTGTGTTGATTCCAGAAGGGTGGGGCCCAGCTGGCTTAGCTTGGCTCTGGTTACCAGTTAATCCCACGTCTATGGTAAAAATCTCACTGACCAAAAGGGTGAGAGGACCAGCTACATTTACCTTACTTCCCCGAGGAAATCAGTGGTAGAGAAGATGACTTTCTGATTTCCAGGCGAGCTGACCTACCTTGCACCGTCCGTCTCTGGCAAGCTCAGGATTCGTTCCCAGGATGCAAAATCCTCGACGACCACCAACGCTTAGCACAGCGTGAGCATCACCAGGAGGCCAGGCCGTCTAAAAAGAGACAGAAGAGTGGGGTTGGGGTGGGGAAAAGGTATCATCTTTTGCAAAAAGATCTCTTTGGAATTCCAGCATCTTAGATGGTCCCCAACTTAAGTGGAAGCTTGTCCCTATCTTGGATTTCCCGGTGTGGATGATATCACACAGGCCATGCCCAAACTCTGCCCCGGCACACCAAGATAAGGGGATCCCAGTGGGCAGCAGAGAACCCCAAGGGGTAGACGCTAGATCTCACCCCTCCATCCCCCAAACACAGAAAGCCCTAATCCCCATGGTAGATCCATGAACACTCAATAAGAGAGAGAATAATGGCATTCCCTTCCATCTAATCCAAACCAAGAAATTCCAGAGATGGGGAAAAGTAAGAAATGTATGTCTTCTTTCATGCTGAAAAGAGCACAGGACACAAACTCTAGAACTACAAAAGCACATCATTACTTTTAGACAATGGACAAGAAGACCTTGAGGAGGCAAAGGATGGGTTCCCTGGAGAGAAGGTTTTTAAAAAAAATATGGATTTACTACCTCGTAGAGAGAGGCTATAGAATATGGGGAGGCAGGGCTATCCCTAGTTCCCTCTTTCAAATATAATATACGTGAAAGCCATCTTCACGACAGGAAATGGCATCCTCCACTGCAAAAAACGCATGACTGTCATTACCTGGGAATTGGTATCTTTTTCTAAACTGAATATATCATTACCAATTGATTTTCCCTTTTCCTCTTAGCACTCCAGAGTCCTGGATAGCAGGGAGAAATCTTTAATGTGATATGAAGGATGTGGACAGGTAAATAAGTTATTGTAAACTAATTCCACCTTATGAGGAGCTTCTCTCTGACGATGCAACGGGTCTTTCTCGGAGCTTCTCAACTCAAGCTTTTTCAGCTGCTGCTGACAGACACACACGGGCCATATCAAATAGCCATTTTAAAGCTGAAGGTGGCAAAAATATCATTTTTCCCAAGGATAGCGTGTTCCCTTTACGATTATGAAATAACCTCAGTGGGGAAGCAAAGTAAGCCAAGGTCACCATTTAATTTTGATACCAAAGTCATGAGTACATTTCCTCTACCAAGCTTATGTGAAGCAGACAGTTAAATCGATCTTTTTGGCCACAAAATATTGACAGTACTGGTGATAATAAACGATCGACGTATTTCTGGGAAAGAGCCTCGGCAGATATGTGTCGGTGAAGAGAGAGGTCTAGGGGACAGTGGTCAGTCCGTTTTTAGGTTCTTGAGGATCTCATTCATTTAATTACCCATTCATTCATTCAATACATATTAAGGGCATCCCCCTTATGTGTCAGGCAGTGTCTAGGCTCTGGGAATACAAGTGAACAAAACAGGAAGAAAAATTCCTGCCCTCATAGAGCTCATCTTCTAGTGGATGGAAACACAGAACAAACAATAACCTTAGAAATAAGTACACATTGTACAACATATTAGAAGGTTGTCGGGACTATTTATCAGAGAAGCAGCAGAGCAGAAGATGACTGTGGGAGATTGTGGTGCAGTTTAGAGGGGGGGGTCGGGGTACTAAGCCTCACGAGAGGATGGCATTCGAGCACGCTGGAAGCTGATATGGGCCTGGGTTGTGCAGGTGTCCGGGGAGAGCATTCAGGGCAGAGGGAAGAGCCAGTGCAAATGTCCCGGGGGGAGCGTGACTGTTGTGTTCCTGGATCCGCAGCTGTGGCTGGACACGGGAGACTATAGGACATTAAGCTGGAGAGGTGAGAATTCAGTTAGCATGGGGCCTTGCAGGCCACTGTAAAGGCTACTAACTAATTGAGAGCCCAAGACCCTGGCCAGCAAGCCTTAGAAAGAGCTCTCCCTCTCTGAGACAGACCTCTTGGTTGCCAATGTCAGGTTAATCCACTACCCTTTTCTGCAACCCAGATGGCTCGACTCTCCGGGTTGTGCCAGACAAATACAGCCCAGCCCAGACAGGAGGGGGGTGGGGAGTGCAGGGGGGCAGCCACCAGCGCTGTCTAAACTGTTCTGATGACAATGGCTTCGTCCTTCCTCCTTTGTGGTCTCCACAGGCCACTTCTAGAGGAGATAACCGAAACAAAGTTCCGAACAAAAATAACCCACATGCAAAGCTGAGTTCTCTGGTCCTGTTCCCTAATGTGCTTATGCAAAGATCCTAACGTGAGCTGACGTGTGAGACATCACAGGCTGTGCTGGGCATCTTCTGTTCGCTCCTCCAGGTCAGCTTTCCATCCGGTTCTGTGTCCTTGGAGGCTCACCCGGCCGGCAGAGAGGGTGTCACTCCAGCTCTGAGACCCTGCAACTTCCAGTTACATTCAGCCAATGCAGACACCAGCAGGAGACCAGGGATTGGGTGTTTATTCCCAATTTCCTGCCTCCTTGCTTGTCTTCATGGGATGGCTGTGACTCTCTACTGAAGGTCGTGGCTCTGGTTGGTGTTGGGTTCCATACAGTTAGTTCTCTCTCTGCCACCTTTGTGAACAGTCCTTTCATTGAACTCTCTTCAAATTACACATTTGAATGTGTCTGTTTCCTGTCAAGACCCTAATGAATACATTCTCAGAGATGGTTAGAAGCAGGACTTTGGAATCAGACATCCGAATTAGAATTCTAACATGGCCCTTAGTTTTGTGACACCGGCTAAATTATTTAATTTCTATGAACTCTTGTTTCCCATTATTAATGTATCATAGAAACTGGTACATAATTATCATCCTCAGCAAAAGCATCAGCATCAGCATCTCACTACTGCCATCATCCACTCATAGTCCCAGGGCAAGTCACACCTCCTTCACGACATCTCTGCCCACCTCAACCAGATGCTCCTTCCTTGAGGGGTTTCTAGCTGTTCTTAGCTCATATTTGCTATTAGTTTATGCCTCAGTAATTTCATCTCTTTCCTCTTCTTGCTCTGCTTTCTCCCACCCAACCTCTACTCCTTGTATTCAAACCCTGAGCATCCTGAGAACAGACATTATCTTAATATCTGAATCTCTGGCCCATAACACCCATCACATGGGGGTGTACAGAGACCCTTCATTCAGTACCTTTTCTTCTTGGGAGGCCTATAAGCTACATCCATCAACCGAAACACATTCTACTCTAATGAGATGCATGGTATTTTAAGTGATTTTAAAATAAATGACTTGAAACTGATTTCTAGTAATAATTTCATTCCCATGATAACACTGTAAAACCTTAAGTTTCCAAAGATCTTGGCCTGGGAAAATGAATCTCAGGAAAGAACCCGGGAAATCACAGGGAGGTAGGTGTGGTTTTCCAACCCCAGGGGAGATGAAGGTACTACCTCTGGAGCTGACCTTTGACATCTCTGGTCAAACTGACCCTTTCTCTTCCACTAATCTCATCATCAAAGGGCAGCTTCCAGGCTTACGGAAAATAAAATTTAAAAAGCCAAAGGCTGAGGGACTTTTTTTACTTTAGTTTAAAAAATACCATAGGTAGTAAGTCAATGCCTGTGAAATTGGTCTTAAGTCCTTCATCTTCTCAAGGCCTTTAAGAGATGCTAATTGAATTTGACACAGCATAAAGGCCCATATGAAAGCAGGACACATGAATAGGCTGTTTGGGTTACATAACTGCCTAAATGCTGGGAGATCCTCAGAATTAAACTCAAAGAAATTTTTGAGATCCATTCTAACTCTAGATTTACAAATAAAGATGGTTCCTGACATGAACCAAATTGATAGCCAAGAGAATAATAAACAAGGGCCCCAGGATTTTTTTTACTTCCCTATAAAAGATATCAATTTTTTGGAGAGAAACTGCCTTAAGAGAGGAAAAACCAATTAGGGAGTCTCCCGTTTGATGCAGGATCAGAGAGCAGCCCTGCCTGGGTCTCGACCATGCTACCCAATTATGATTCCAGCGCCTGGGTAGCTCACTACCCCTCAGCCAACTAGGAAACAAGGATTCTGCCTTCCTTAGAAGGAAGAAAAAAAGCAAAGGAACTGGAGGCTGTAAACTATAGCAAGGAAACCCGCTCCCACAGCCACCCTCCTGCCAGCCCAGGTGCAGGATTCTCTGGCACCCCTGGCACAGGCTTGGATGTCTGCTCTGAACGTATCCTGCAAGGGGAACTCTCATTCACATTCTCCTTCTTTTAAGAAGAGAGAAAACCAGGCCATCCATTAATAACATCAACCATGGGTTCACCAAAGCTTGCAGGCATGTTGCCAACCCCAAAATAAACACTCTCTCTGAGGTTTATCCATCAGGTCCTCGACAGTTCACGGACCAAGGGGTCCGGAAGGCACTGCTTTTAAAAGGGGAGAATTAAGATGCAAAGACGGAGCACAAGCCGGTTACGAGAGCCCACCCAGCACAATGCTCAGGCTTCTTCCTTCCATTAAGGAGCCAGAATTGGCCACTGATGAGATCCATTACATATTCTCCACGATAGGGATGCACCACCTGGCAAGCTTTTCTACGGGCATGTGTTCTTCAAAGAAAGATAGGATCTTCAGAGGCCATGACTCCTGACTGAGGGAATAATAATAATATTTTCATAACGTCTGATGTTGACAAAGCCTAGCCGTTCACAGTTTCTCATTTACCTTTCTAACAAGCTTGTGAATACTTTACAATGAGTATTCCCATTTTATAGACGAGGAAACTGAGGCTCATGGACAATAAGATTTACCTAAAGTCACATAGCAAGTGAAAGTGGGAGGGAGCTGGAAGTGGAGCTCTGGATTTGTGCCTCCATCCCACGTCTCTGCTCTGGATTTCGGCCCCCTCGTTCCTGGGATCCCAATCAGCGAGGAGCTTAGCACTGTTCTGTGTTTTCTCTGCAGTCACCACCCTGGGCTGAATAAAAGCACGGGTGTCGGTGGACGTCCGCATTCCAGTCAGGTCCTGGTGAGTCCAAACTAACCCTACAACCCGACTGGCTGTCCTCCCCACCACCACTGCCCACTTCTCGGCAGCTCGCAGATGCCCCGGAGGTGGTCAGGTTCCCAAGTGACCCCCTGACCCTGAGCAGAGCCTCTCACAGCAGAGAAGCCCAGATGGCCCCAGCCCCTACTGCAGACCTCTGTCGGCAGGGCCACAGCTCACCCAGGTTCTTTTTTTTTTTTTGCGATACACGGGCCTCTCACTGTTGTGGCCTCTCACTGTTGTGGCCTCTCCCGTTGCAGAGCACAGGCTCTGGACGCACAGGCTCAGCGGCCATGGCTCACGGGCCCAGCCGCTCTGCGGCATGTGGGATCTTCCCGGACTGGGGCACGAACCTGTGTCCCCTGCATCCGCAGGCGGACCCTCAACCACTGCACCACCATGGAAGCCCCACCCAGGTTCTTCGTTCCTGTTAACTCGGTGTTTCCCAACACCGTTTTCATCATCACCCCCCACCCCAAGAGAAAAATTACGTGAAATTCTTTCCAGCGAGAGAAATTCAATTCTAAGGAGTAGGATTCTGATGGGTAGGGTGGAGCTTTGGTGGGTCAAAACCACGGCACTGAGGTTTTCTTGCAGCTTCCCTGCTCCACCAATCCATGTCCCCCCCGCCTGCCTGAGCCTGCGTGCCTTCGGGACCGACCTTCCTCCACAGCTGCTACTGCCGGACCCTCATCTCGGGGCCCACGGCACTGCTCGGAACAGTTCTCTCCAGTCTCTGCTATGGCTGCCTGGGGTGAGGCCTCCCCATCTCTCACCTGGCTCACAGCCCTGCTACTGCTAAGGGGTGGTGCTCAACCCCAGAATGGGTCAAGTGACTCCCTGGCCAGAGTCCCTCTGTGGCAGGGGCCCCAAGAACCCAGGCCAGTCTGGACTCTTCCCAGTGTCCTGCCACGTCCAGCCTCCTGCCCCAGACAGCCCCAGCTCTCCTGCACTTCTGTGATCAGACACACACCTGCTCTTGCTTCCTGGACCTCCTCCCGCTGCCTTCACCCCTTCTCCTCCTGAAAACTCCTCTCCAGAAGTTTTTCTGCACTCTCCGGAGTGCAGACACTCCTGGGCGAATCCCTGGAGAATATCAAGATAAGAACACAGTGTCACCAAAGAAGGCTTCACAGTGGCCCATCTCCTGGTTCCGCTCGGCTGGCCTGGGCGAGGAGAATGGGGAGATAAGCACGACGGGGTGCCCGTGGCCTGACTGGATCCTAAGTTTTGCCACGACAGGGCTCTGCCAGAAACCTAGGCTGAAAGGTTTCAGAAAGAAAAGGTTGCAAATCAGCTCCCCCCACACAAACTCTTTTCTTGTTGCAAGGCAGACCCACTTCAATTAACTAGGAATCCACCAACTCAGCCCCACCACTCAGAGCCCCCCACAAATTTACAGAGGCTTTCCTGTCACTGGATCCAGAACTGGGAAGACCTTGCATTCCCTGAGGGCTGCAGGCTGGAGAGAAGGGCAGAGGCTCCGGCAAATCTGTTACATCCACTCGCCCATGGCGGCAGGAAGATGTGGGCAGGGCGTGCAGCACCTGGCACGTAGTAGATGCTCAGTAAGGCTCTGCCGAAGGAAGGAAACCGCCTCCAAGACTCAACTCACTTTCTACAGTTTTGCTTCGAACATTTGGACATTCACACCACAGCCGCATGATTGGAATACAAACCAGTTAAAAAAAAAAAATCAGACATTGCTTCCAGATTTTGCTCTTATAAACAGGCCTGCATCCTCCCTTTAAATTGTAATAATTCCTTCCCAGATGTTGCTTCTCCTTCAGACCCGTAAATTTAAGCTTTTAATGATGACGCTTCACATTTGCCTGGTGCCATGGGCTCTTTGGAGTGTTTCTGCATCTTCTTTCCCTCATTAGATGGCCACGCGGACCCCAGGAGAGGCAGGACAGGGGTCGGCATCCCTAATTCACCGACAGGAAGGCCAGCTGCTGATGCTGCGGAGCTGGATTGCTGTGGGTATGGGTGTCGCTCTCCTTCCTGGTGCCGAGAGCCACGGTACCTTCCTCTCCAGTGCCGTCCAGGTGGCCATGTGGGTGGGGCATCTGTGGAGTCTCCACCGCCAAGACCATGCTGCCCACTTAAAACTCTGACTCAGATGTGAACAAGTCTTTTCCCTTGGTTCTCCCTGCACTCCTGGGGCCAGGCTATAACATTTGGATAAGACTTATCTAGGGTCTTGGGGAGTAAAACAGAACAATACGCCAGGAGGGGTGAGAGCAGTGGAAGGAGGAAGTAGAACGTGACCTGATAAGCTGGCGCCCCAGCTGGTCTCCAGGAGGTTCCATCCTGGCTCCATGGGGCAGCCCCCATCTTAGCATTGAGCACACTGGAATTCACAGCCAGGCAAGAGCCCACCTCAAGTCTGGACCCACAAGTAGAGCCCAGAGAGACTAGGACTTCCCTCTTCCCTCTCCCCTTCCCCGTTCCAATTTCTTCTCTGAGGCTGTCCCTTTCCTGGTGACAGACCCTGGGGCTGTTTGCCTCGATTCTTAAGGGGAGCCTTTGACCTGTGTCCCAGGCACTCAGTTAGCTACCACATCGGTCCTCTATGGGGCCCACAGCTGTACATGTCAGGGGGTGGGAGACAGCCGTGGGGACAGGAGAGACAACTACCAAACAAGATCATGGATCCAGCGTCTGCTCACTGTCAGGGTCTGGACCGAGCCAGGTCCGGCTGATACCTCAGCTGCCAGGGCTCAGGGTTGCTCGGCATCCCATGCCCCTTTGGTCCTTGGCCTCTTGACAGCTTTAGAGAGAAGTGATGGGGAAAATGCGGCTTCACAGAGTAAAACAAGGTGGGCTTTTAGACTCGGTGGGTTTTTGGTCTCCCCAGGGAGTTGCAGAGAGGTTTGGAAACCCCTCCTCCCAAGTCTGAACCTTGCAGCCTCGCTCCATGGCACAATCAGAGCTTCACCTTGGATTTTCATCTTAGTCCCTGACACACCTGGGTGGGGGTCAAGAGCATGGAAGATTGATAATCTCAGAGACCTGGGTCTAAATCTCTAAGTTTAATGGCAGACCCTCCATGCCACTCCCACCCCTGCCTCAGTCTCCTCCTCTGTACAATGGGGATGGTATTTCTGAACATCCATGTTTGTTCTGAGAGTTAAATGTTTGGGTGTAAGAAAGGCACTTGGCATAGCCCATGGCACATACTAACTGGTGGCTGTGACATTATCATTATAGCCTGCCAACTGAAGCACAGAATAGGTATGCCTGAAGTACCTACAGCGCCATGGGGAAGGTGGGGGCCTTCTTTCCCACCGCCTCTCCACAGAAGTGAGCACGCAGAGGACAAATGAATGGGGAGGGATCTTCCTTGGGGGCTAGTTGACCAATGGGCTGACCGTGTGTGTAGTTGTCCTGGGTCTATCCGACACTAGTCAGTTACCACTTCCTGCCCTCTGCAGCTAACCTCCCTGAATTTCCCTCAAGGGGACACTTTCAGCCTTTAACAGCCCCTCCCTTCCTCCTCCCCAGCAACTGCTAAACTCCAGGCCTGAGGGCAGATGCTTTCATGGCTTCTACCCCTCTCCTCTGAATCCAAGCCATAGGGCCAGCGGCTGAAAGCCCCTTCCCAGCCCCAAGTGGGTCTGAGAGGCATTACTTCCTCACCCAGTAGAAAACTATTTTATTTGAATAGATCTGAGGCTGTTTCTCAGAGAGAAAAAAAAAAATTGTGAAAGAAAAGTCTTTGGAGATTACAGTACTTTTTACCCAGATATGATGAGTTATCCATTTAAAAATAAACCACAGACAGGCAAGTTTCTCCATACCCAGGCAGAAAGCAGTCATTACCAGGAATTTCTGTAATGTAAGTTCTCTGCTTTTCTTGGCCAATATAGAAACAGCCTAGGAACTGAAAATAGAATTAGAAGCTAATTCTGTTTTCCTGGTCTCTACCAAAGTATGCAGGCTAGTGGCTTGATCACACCAGAGCTTCACGTTCCATCTGAAAAAACATGGAACCACGGGCTCACCAACCTCACGGCAATTCTGCAAACTAACCCAGCACCCAAGGAGTCCGGCCAGAGCCCACAACAGTCAATACGAATGCACCAAATCACTGGGCCACAGCCTGGCATGGCTTGATGTCCAGATATGGGCAGGAAACCAAAGGCAAGACCAGTGAGTGACAAGCTCAAGGTCACACAGCTGATTAGCAGGAGAGCTGGGACCACAAAGCCGGCTTCCAAACACTCTGGCTGCTGCCCTTTCCCACCCACTCATCTCTCTCCTGAAGATTCCAGGAAAGTCCCCTAGAAAGGTTAAGCAACTTACCCCAACCCAGTTTTCCTTCCTGCAGAAAGTCCCCCTGTCTTCGCTCTCCTTTCCAGTGAGCAGTAAATCAAATATTCCCTGCTGCATTACTTTTCAAGCTCGATGTTTCTAAATCCAAAGACATCTATAAATAATACATACTCATTTATATGTACATTTAAAAGATAAAAAAAAAAAGCCATAACAAAGATACCTGTAGATTCTCCTGAATACTAATGGGCTACTTAAAACACAGTGGAAGCAAATGGCTAATGAACACAGGTACCCTCGTACATGAACTTCCCTCCACTCCACCTCGGGCCCATACCCAGCTGGGGAGCCTCTGTTCTGAACCCACTCATTCACTGCTTCTCTCCCACGGTCACATTTAGCCATCTGCTGCTTCTTTTATATGTGGGACTGTGTAGTTTTTTTTTTTTTTTTCCTCTTCAGTTTTATATGAAACATTTAGCAATGAAGTAGCAAATAAAAATACTACATATCATCTAGAATTCATATAAAATTGTGGTTGGCTTTAACGCGTCTAAAGGTTGATAAAAAGAAACACATAGATGTTTCTTAACGGCTTGTTTATATTTTATTACATACGATACACATCTCACTCCATTGAGAAAATTTAGAACTTGATGTGGTTCTCTCTGTCACAAGCAGGCATGGCAAAGATTACCACATCTAGAGAACATTTTTCCCTTGGAACACATGGTACTCGCCTTGCAATTACCCCAGCAGACAGAAATGGCGCAAATAATCCTATAGCGTTCACATAAATCTTTGGAAGGAGGGGTTTTTCCCCCACAGTGTTGTCTGGCTACCCCATCCTCCACCCTGCAGGGCATCTCTGCTCTTCACTCCAGACTGAGGATGTGGCTGGAGCACCATCATCTCTCAGACATTCAGGTCAGCTAGGAGCTGGCAAAGTTGGTGTCGACTCCATCACACTCCCACGTGCAGAAACAGGGGAGGTCGCAAGGCTGTAGACAGCGAGGGCTACGTTAACTATGCTGGTGGAGCTGAAGGTGGTCAGAGGAAGCAGAGCTCCTGGGTGCAGGAAGCTCCATGCCAGGCCCTAATCTAGGTCAAGGAGGATGAGCACATCTGAAAGATCAACCTGAAGACATTCAGAAGGACAGGCATCTTAGTGTAAGTTCCCTTCCAAAGTGGCCCCTGAAACACCGATTTGGATGTAAGTGGGGTTTTTGTTTGTTTGTTTGTTTTTTAAAGAGTAGACCCAAGGAAGCACCATGAGGAAGCAGGGATGTGAGAAAGGAGACAGAGAAAAGTCAGTCGAGGAAGCATTAACCAGTGGGTTCCCGCTTGGGCAACTGGGGGCTTATTCCTACTGGGGATGCTCTGAGAGGCTGGGTAGAGCATATCTTAAAGTTGTCCCACCAAGAGATGAGGAAGGAAGCTGGGGTATTTATTCATGACCTCCCGCCTCTCACTGGCTGACAAGTGCTTTGGCGTATCAATCCCCCCAGAACTTCCAGCCTGCCCCATGAATGGGCTGGGCACTCCCACACAGAGAAAGGCAGGAAGCAAGAACTGTCAGCAGGCGACCGATGCCCAGGCTGGGGAATGGGCGTGGCATCAACAACCTCTGAGAGCGCAGGTAAGCTGGAGCGCTCATCAGCTGCCGTGTACTTCCAGGGACTGCAGCCTCAGCACCTGTTCAGGTGCCTTGGTCTCTGGGAGCCTCCCCTTCTGAGTGAGAGGGAGACACACACTGGTTGCCACAGCAGAGGACCTTGAGGTTGCTCATCCCCACAGCCCATGCTGTGTCAAATGTGTTCGTAATGGGATCATCTGCTATCTGTCAGCCATGGAGCAACCACGTATGAAAAAGAACATCGGGGAGCAAATCAAGTGATCTGTCTGCAAGCAGCCTGTTTAGATGAGGAAGGGTTGCCATGGACAAATCTATTAAAATTATACATAAATTTCTAAGAGCACATAGATTCATGCTCTGATACCAATTATGGGCATTTAAAATACAACCCGGATTAAATCATCTTGTCTCACTTGAATGGGGTAAAAATAATCAAGAGAAGAGGGAGAGATAAATTATACCCATCACCTTCCTGACCAAAAAAGAGTTCAGAGTTTTCGTTTGTCAGGATGATGATGCCTTAAAACTCTAAGACTTCTGTGTGCTGCCAGGTTAAAGGGCAGAGGGATCCGAAGAGGCCTCTGGGTGCTCTCCAAGTCGGAAGGGAGAGCGGGGTGGAGGGGCCAGGTGTACCTCTGTTGGGAAGCAGAACCCACGCAGACAAGGACTGAGGCAAGTGGTTTATCTGGAGAGTGATGCCAGAAAGCTCAGGCAGGTGAGTGGGGAGGCGAGACCGGTAAGTGAAGGAAACCGACAGAGATTGCCCTAAATACGCAGGTCTCCGCTGTGGGCACCTGGGGCAATGTCCCTGGGGACCTCTGGGGGACAGAGAGGGACATGTCTCAGTGTTGTCCCACCTGAGACGTGAGGAAGCTGGAGTATCTGCCGCCAATTCCCATTTCTCATCGGCTGAGAGCTCCTGTCAGTGAATTAACTCGTAGGCACTTCAGGTCTGTCCCTAGAGGCCAGCAAAGGCTCAGGGGTTCCCGGCTGGGGAGGACTCCGGGAAAATGAGCCTCCAAGATGTGCAAACATACTGTGCTGGAAACTCATAACCTCTGATTACTTGGATGGAATTCAATTTGCCACTTTCAAAAGTCTAACAAAAACAGACCCCCCCACCCCCATGTAATCATTGAATAATATTATAATCATTCTGCATGGAAATTGCATTCTTTCCCTGATGTAAGCATAGGCTTTGAACCTCTCAGGGCTTCACCCACTACATTATTTTTCAGAGTATGAAGTAGCAGGTTCCAATTATCTGAAAAAAATGTGGAACAGTCACAGCACAATACATAGTATGATCCAGATAGAATACACATTCTCCAGGACAGGCACCTTGATTAGCGCCTGTGACTGTTAAACACATTTCAGGCAATACAGTGATAATGGACATTAATAGTAGCAATAGTGCTGAAGTGCTAGAATATAATGATTTCTGATTATATTACTATTTCCTTTTGTGGAGCACAGTGCATATTTCCAAACGACTCTATGCTCATTAAACTACACAAAAGCCCAGTGACAGGTCGGCAGAAAGGTGGCCAGAAGAGGCTTGCAGTTATGTACTGGTGTTTGGGAAGTGGGGAAAGATGGCGGCCAGAGTTCTTGGTGGGGCAGCAGACCCAGCACCATTTTCTGTGATCTGGATCCATCAGACATGTCTGCCTACATTGACAGACATCAACTACTGAACAGCCAGCAAAGAAATGCTCCTACGTGCAATGTCATAAGCTGATGGGTGTTAAAGGAGAATCTGATAAATTATAATCTTTTGTCTATGCCCAAATATATGACCATCTTTCCCCTGCATCTCCTGTTATCCCTCAGAAAAAGGGGTGTTCCATAATGGAAAAGAATATACAAAAGAATGTATATATATGTACAGTCACTTTGCTGTACAGCAGAAATTAATACAACATTGTAAATCAACTACACTACAATAAAAAGGGTGTTGCCTTAAATTCAATATATCCAATATCCAATTTGATGGATTCTATGTCAATAAAAAGTCTCGTCTTGTAGTGCACTCTCCCACCTGATTTAGTTAACACAGATGCAGTAATTACTCTTGGGATTATGACTTCATTATTTCAGTGTCTGGATGTCATTATAAACAAGACTTTTAAAAGTCACTTTAAAAAGAAACCCAACAGTGGTTAATTGCTGCAAGAGATCATGAAGAGCCACCTATAAGGCAAGTGAAAAACAAAACAAAACATAACTGCCTCAATTTATGGGAATTGGGACCTGTGGCTTGGGATACAATTTTAAAGGAAGACATAATCCATGGATTCAAAAAGTGCTGTCTCTGCCGTCTCTTGAAAACGCGGATGGAAGTGAGGCTCACAGCTCTGGAAAACTGTCAGAGGACTCAGAAAGCTGCTCTAGGGATAAAAAAATACACTGGGAACAAAACACACTCTGCAGTTGAAACTGCACCTGACAGGTTTGGATAGAGACTCACGAAATATAAGTGGGAGAAAGCACTATTTAAAAATTGACGGTTTATGGGCTTCCCTGGTGGCGCAGTGGTTGCGAGTCCGCCTGCCGATGCAGGGGACGCAGGTTCGTGCCCCGGTCTGGGAAGATCCCACATGCCGCGGAGCGGCTGGGCCCGTGAGCCATGGCTGCTGAGCCTGCACGTCCGGAGCCTGTGCTCCGCAACGGGAGAGGCCACAGCAGTGAGAAGCCCGCGTACCGCAAAACAAAAACAAAAAAACAAAAAAAAAAAAAAAATTGACGGTTTAGATATTTTGTAATTTTAAAGATGTGTAACTAAAGTAATTAATTACATATTTTAAGTAAACAGTTTGTTGTTTCATTTATACTGTATTCCAAAAATATTCATATATTGGCTAAACAATTTTTCAGAGCCCTTTTATTTGGGAATGTGGGCAACTGCCTTATATTTGGGTGTAAAGTTAGTTTTCTTAGCACTGTAGGTGTACCGTTGCCATCCTGGCAAAGGCTAAATTTAGTCTACAAATCAAACCCACTTAGGGACATGAGAAGGTCTTTAGTGCAACAGTCCCTTCATTGGGCAGATGGGAAAACTGAAGCCTGGAGAATTTTCTGACCTATCACAGAATCCTTAAAGGAAGAAGTAAAATGAGAAGAAAACCTGAAAATAAGAACATGACTTTTAAAAAATTGCACTGGAGTTGATTTACAATATTGTCTTAGTTTCAGGTGTACAGCAAAGTGATTCAGTTTTATATATATATATATATTTCAGATTTTTCATTATAGGTTATTACAAGATATTGAATATACTTCCCTGTGCTCTACAGTAACTCTTCGTTGCTTATCTGTTTTATATATAATAGTGTGTATCTGTTAATTCCATACTCCTAATTTATCCCTCTTCCTCCTCCCCTTTGCTAGAGTAACAGTTTGTTTTCTATGTCTATGAGTCTGTTTCTGTTTTGTAAATAGCATTTTTTTATTTGTAGTAATTTTTAGATTCCACATGTAAGTGATACTACATAACATTTGTCTTTCTCTGTCTGACTTACTTTACTCAGTATGATACTCTTAGGTATGAAAATCTCTAGGGCCATCCATGTTGCTGCAAATGGCAATATTTCATTCTCTTTAATGGCTGAGTAGTATTCCATTATATATATATACACACACATACATATATATATATGCCACATCTTCTTTATCCATTCATATGTCAATGGACACTTAGGTTGCTTCCATGTCTTGGCTATTGTAAATAGTGCTGCTATGAACATTGGGGTGCATGCATCTTTTCGAATTAGAGTTTTTGTCTTTTCCAGATATGTGTCCAGGAGTGGGATTGCTGGATCATATGGTAGCTCTATTTTTGGTTTTTAAGGAACCTCCATACTGTTTCCTATAGTGACTGCACACATTTACATTCCCACCACCAGTGCAAGAAGAGAACATGGCTTCTTGCACGGACACCCCATGTGACAGCAGCTGGGCCTAGGCTCTGCATCTATCAGGTGGGAATACTTTGGGGCTGTGAACTCCCTGGTCATAAGCCAACCTCAAAGAATCCCCTGGTAGCGGGTTATTTGCTGCACTGACACCTGCCTTCTGTTCTGGAGGGTATTCCTTCTGGATCCCAGACCAGTTTGCATTTCCTCTGCCCTGCCAGAATGTTGCCACTGCTTTAAAAGAATGAAGTCACATTTATTTAAAAGCATATGTAAATATGAAAACGCACCTCCAGTCTTCTCTCTAAATGGGAGGGGCCCTGCTAACATGTGCCAGGCGGGAGTCCTCTGGTCCCACCTCTGTCCACACCCTTGACCTCCCTGAGCAGCAAAATCCTCTTTTCCCCTCTATCTGGGGCGCAGTCCCTTCCACCTGCAAGCCCAGCCTCCAGCTCTTTCTGTCTGTCAGTCATGGGCCAGGGGTTGTCACACTCGACCATCCCTCCTAATTGGAGGAGGAGCCACTGTAATTAAAACCCAGGAAAGCAGGATCTGTGCTGGCTAATGATATAGCTTTGGGCCCTGAGACCTACTTTAAATTTTATTAGTCATGCAAATCCACCTACCCCCCACACCCAGCAAAAATAGAGGCGAAAAGGTGCATTTGATAGTGAGGTGGGGTGTCCTGATAGGGGAGTTCCATGAGGTTACTGGGGTCCACTTAATAGTCTCAAGCAGCAAAGAGTGAATTTGATTTCCCAGAAGCATGTGTTTCTCTTTCCATGGGGGGCATTTCAGCTACAAAGTCTCTGAAAAATTAAGAGCTACATGAGAACTCCTAATCAGGAAGAATTAAACTGGCTACCTTAAGGCCACACTTTTCAAAGCTGCAGGCATGGAATTTTTGGAGCAGCTGCAGGGAGAGCTGGAACATATGAATTATGAACTGACACCCTGTGGACTCTGCAGTCTGGTTCCAGAGCCCAGACCCCACTTGGGACACCAGAAGAACCATAGGCTATCTCACGCTTGTGCACGAGCCCAGGGTCAGTCAAGGGCTGGCTCTCCCATTCACAAGCTTCTTGACCCCTCTGCCTCAGTCTCCTAAGCTGTATAATGGGAGGAAGAGCACTTCCGCATAGGGCTGCCAGGAGATTAAATGAGGTCATTCAAGCAAGGACTCAGAAACCTATTGATACACAGTCGGTTCTTAATAAATGTTAACGGTTATTGTTTGCTCTTGTCTGCCACCAGAATGATCTTCCTAAGACACAAATCTGGTTTCCTCTCATTGGAAACCCTTTCGTGGCTTCCCACTGAATAGACAAAATCCAAAATACTTGATATCAGTGGCCTCAGCCCTACTCTAGCGACTTCAGCCTTACTGGCCATGGGGCCCCCACCCTGCACTACTGGAAGCTTCTGAGCGGGCATCTTGCCCCCTCATTTCTGTCCCTCATCTCCTGCCTGGCCACCTCCACAGTGGTGCCTAAGTGGTCAACCTCAGAACTCCTGCAGTTACCATTTACTGAGGCACTTTTCACTCTATTCACGTTTTGGGGGGCTGCCCTATGCTCTGCAGGATGTTTAGCAGCATCCCTGGCCTCCACCTACTAGATGCCAGTAGCATCCCTAGTTTCCCCCTCACACCCCCTGCCCCCAAGTTATGACAACAAAATATATCTCCAGACATTGCCTGGTGTCCCCCAGGAAAAGGAAGGGGATAAAATTATCCCTGGTTGATAAGCACTGCACTAAACTATAAGTCCCTTGAACACACAGGCTATAACTTACTCATTTCTCTATCAGTGGGACCTAGTCCAGTACCTGACAAACAGTAAGTGCTCAGTAAATGCCCGTTGAAAAGGAAAGAAGGAAGTAAAATGAATTCAATGCTCGTAACATAGTAAATATCTCTGCCAAGGATGAGATAAACATGTTGGATCAAATAATGAATAAATGAATGAGATGGATACAAGTTTGGTAAGTGACTATATACACAGAAGACATGTTGAACAAATAAGTCGTTCTCATCATTTAACGTCTTATAGAAAAATTTCAGTTCCCCCCACTCCCATCCCCTTCCGGCTTCCCCTCTACCTGTCCTACTCAGCTCCTCTGCATCCCAGCAGAACTTCTTCATGGGTTGCCTGGGTCTCCTGTCTACTAACTCACCTCCCATTCCTTCCTCAGCTCACTCCTCAGCCCGTCACTCCACCTCAAGTTCTCTTGCTAAGGTCACCAACGATATACTTGTGGGTAAATCCCATGGAAGGTTTCCATTCTTCATCCTGTTTGCCATCCCAGAAGCCTTCCACACTGATGATTGTTCCTTGAAAGCAGGGATGATAATCATGATATAAACAACTGGCATGGCACGGGCACCAACCAATCACAGGGGATGCACGGATCAGTCAGAATGGTCGCTGGGCATCATCAGTCAGTCCCATTGTGCTGTGTGTACAAGCTGAACACGAGCCTTGCTTAAACACTTCCTTCCCAATCTCGTACTTTTTCCCCTACTCCCTTGGTTGCTATCTCAGTCTATTTTGCAGGAACACTCCTCTCTCTCTGGCTATTAAATATCAGAGTTCCTTGAGGATTTTCTCTAACATCTCTTCCCTTTGCTTTACTCTCTTCTCTTGCCCCAGCTTGTCTAATCCATGCTCAGGGCATCGATTACCCTCCATATGCTGATGATTCCCTAAAACATATGATCTCCAGCCCCTACCTTTCCTCTGAGCTCCAGATCTGTACATCTCACCTGCTTATCCGACATCTCTAATTTGATGTCTCAATGGCAACTCAACCTGCCAGGCCCCCTCCTCTGACCCAAACAAAACAAAGCATGAGGGACTTCTCCAGTGCTCTGGTCTCAGGAGACAGACAGCACCGTTAACCATCCGACTGTACAAACCTGACACCTAGGAGCCTCTCCCTCCATCCCCACACCATCAACACCCCTTCTGAAATCTTTATCTTCATCTACTTCTCTTTACCCCCATTGCCACTTCTCTCTCTTGCAACGGTCCTTTCACTCGGTTCCCCTGAATCTTCACTTGCTTTTCTCCGATCTGTTCTCATGTTGCAGCCAAAGAGGTTTTTCTCAAAATGCAAACCTGATCCTGTTCCTCCCCTGCTTTAAGCCCCCCCACCCAGGGCTGTGCATGGACTGATTACTACTTCCCATCCTGCCTCATCTTACCCCTCCTCTCTGCCCTCTTCTACACTCCTCCACACTGGCCTTCTTTCAGTTTCCAGAATGTTCCATACTCCTGTCACAGGGCCTTTCCACGCACTGTTTCCTCTCTCTCTTCACCTGGTTAATGCTGATTCAGAGCCCAACTCAGGCATCAACTCTTGAGGGAAGCCTGACTTGACCTGAGACTATATCACACCCCCGTTTCTAGAGCTACGAGAGCTTCTCTCTCCTTCAAGCACCCGTGTTCTAATTATAATTTATGTTTGCGATTATATGATTAATTCCTGTCTTCCTGGCCTAGAGTGTAAGCTCCATACAGACAGAGACCATGTCTACTTTTGTTTAACTCTGTGTTTCCAGTCCGGGGGCGGGGGGCAGCTAACTGTGGCCCCTGGGCCAATCTAGCCCAATGCCTGTCAATAAAGTTGTACTGGAAAAAAGCTACACCCACGGGCTTATGTATTGCTTACGGTTGCTTTGGCCTTACAAGAGTTGGGTAGCTGCAACAGAGACAACATGGCCCTCAAAGCCTAAAATATTTACTCTACAGGAAAAGTCTGCCATCCCCTGCTCTAGGCTGGAGCACTAGGGCCTAGCAGAAAGCAGACATTCAATACAAATTCACCAAATGAACAGTAAACAGGCAAGGAATAAATAAGTTCCTAAAAGATGCCTTGTTATCTGCTGAGGGACTGAAATAAGCCCTCTCTAGGGCAATGCTGGCCACTGCAGGCCTGCATTAGAGTAATGAGGGCAATTATTAATGAGCTGACCCCCCGCCTCTTTTCTCCAGGGGTGGGGATCCTTGAATTTTCTTTGGATTCCCAGCCGACTGGTCACCACAGGCAAGGAGGGGGCCATTCATCTGACTATGGGGCCCTTGTTTCCGGTGCTTCAGAGACAGGGGAACTCTTACTGGCTACCCCATGCCCGCTGGATCCTGTCAAAATCCTGTGACAGCCCTAAAGGAAGAAGAGGGAATTTCCGAGCCACCCTACTTCAGGGACACTGGGGGGACTCCATGGGTCCAAAGAAGTCTCAACCACACAGTGGGGGTCCTGGGCGGGGAAGGAGCCCAGAACACAGCAAAACCCCTAAACGGAACGAGTAACCCCTGGCTGTCCCTCCCTCCTGTTTGCTAAACCTGCGGGAGCCTGCAGCTCAGTGCAGCCACCACCCAGAGTAAAAGATCGCCTTCACTACCTCAGCCCCCAAAGACCTCGCCATTCCTTGTTCAGAGCTCATTCCGAGTTCAGCCTTTTGTCAAACATTGTCCTATAATGGTCGCTGCATCCCTTTCTCTCTATCCTGCACTATGGCAGAGCAGGGCCTGCTTTACCCTCCTCCTGCCTCTGTCACCACCCCTGCCAGCTCCAACCCCCGGATCAGGAAGCGCAAAGCACACAGGTGGGTCTCAGCAAACAAAAGGGAAAGGCCAACAGGCCTCGGAACACGCTGGATCCCAGCTGCACTGCCCCCCACACCTGAGATGCTGATGGCCACCACTCAGCTCCCTTCCGCCCAGGCCCGCTTCTTCCGTGGCGAGTGTGACCTGCAGTGACCTTGCCTCCCGCCTCCCTGCGTCCAGTGCTGGCTAAGCTGGGCCCTGTTAGCACATTTCAAACCAGCCTGGGTACATCCAGCGGCCAGCCCTGGAGGTTCCTGGACTACCATGCAGGCTTCTTCTGGAGCTGCCATCCTGGTGGGGGAAGACTCCAGAATTCTAATACTCATAAATAAGTTGTAGAAAATTCCCAAAGCAGTGATAAAGCTGCATCCAGGCTGAAGCGTTAAATGTGGCAGGAACAGAAAACGCAACGTGAACATTACATCCAAGCACAAATAGCCAGAAACCCGCAGAGCTGGCGTGGGAGAATGTTTCCGGCTCTTCCCTCGTGGGTGCTAGACGCAGGCACCACGTGGCTTTACTAGAGAAAGAGTTTCAGATTTACTGCTCAGATGTTTTGTTAAGGTCCGTGGAAAAGAGAAGGAACACTCCTGCACAAAGCCCCAGTCACTGCTCCAAGGATTCTAGAACGCCCTCCTGCCTGCATCTTCCCGGGTCCCTGGCACAGCCCTAGGAGCACTGGGCCACCAGGGGGACCCTGCTGGGGGTCCCACAGAGGCGGCTTCCACTCAGCCCTGCCCCTGTCCCTGCCCCATTGCGTCAGGAGCCTGGGGTCTCCTCTGCCTTGGCTTCTCCACTTACAAAACTGGAGAGGATGCTGGCTCTTGTCATCACACTGGAATCTGCTCAGAAGTGAAATCCTTTGAAATAGGCTTGGTGGCTGTCTCAGTCAGCTATGGCTGCCATGACAAAATACCACAGATGGGGTGGCTTAAACAGCAGAAATTAGTTTTCTCACAGTTCTGGAGGCTGGAAGTCCAAGGTCAAGGTGCAGCAGTTCTGGTTTCTCCTGAGGCCTATCGTCCTGGCTTGCAGATGGCAGCCTTCTCGCTGTGTCCTCACACAGTCTCTCCTCTGTGTGCGCACACATCCCTGGTGTGTCTCTATGAGTCTAAAGTTCCTCTTTTTCTAAGGACACCAGTCAGATTGGATTAGGGTCCATCCATATGACTCCCTTAACTTTAATTGCATCTTTAAATGTCCTATCTTCAAATACAGTCACATTCGGAGGTCCTGAGGGTTAGGGCTTTGACATATCAATTTTGGGGAGACATAATTCAGGGTATAACAGGGGCTAACAAATGATCCAAAGAGCATGCTTGGCCATGTCACGGTAGAATTAAGGGAAGCAGGAGACCATCCCTCCACGGACGCTTCACCCAATGACGCACCCAATGGCAAACTTGTCTGCCCTCAGAGGAAGTTCTTGAGCAGAAAGATGAATACAATTCATAACCAAAGCTATCTTACATTCACTGGATTTCTATTTATTTATTTGGTTTTAACAAAACCTTCCCTGAAAACAGATGGGCAAATCAGTGATGATGAAAATGATGATAGTAACAGTAGACCAACCAACAACTAATCAAACTAAGCAAAGCTACAAACACTTTTAAGTTAAAATAGGTTAAGTTGACAAGCCTTGTTTTCAACCTGAACTGTAACTCTGAATTACACGGCACTTATAAAATATAAATTTAGTTAACTCTTTTACAGACTGTTGTAAATCGGTCATGAATGGCCAGACTTCATAGAAGTGGTCTAACTTTAGGGGTGAAACAAAACGCTGTTGCTGATTATTTAAGGGACTAAAGGCAACAACTTTACCAGAAGGAGCAGACCTGAGAAGCGTCTGTTCTGGAGGCATCAAAGGTCTTAAGAAATTCACAGTACGTTTATCTCCAGACACTACAAACTGATTGCACATGGGGTGTGGACTTGAGAAAAAAAACAGGGCTTCCCTGGTGGCGCAGTGGTTGAGAATCTGCCTGCCGGTGCAGGGGACACGGGTTCGGGCCCTGGTCCGGGAAGATCCCACGTGCCGCAGAGCAACTGGGCCCGTGAGCCACAATTACTGAGCCTGCGCGTCTGGAGCCTGTGCTCCGCAACAAGAGAGACCGCGATAGCGAGAGGCCCGTGCACCGCGATGAAGAGTGGCCCCCGCTTGCCACAACCGGAGAAAGCCCTCGCACAGAAACGAAGACCCAACACAGCCAAAAATAAATTAATTAATTAATAAAAAAAATAATAAATGGGCCCCCACCTTCTGCTTCTGTAAGGTGTCAAACTCAGCATAAAACCCTTAGTTCTTTTTAAGTGCCAGGCTTTGTGGAATGTGATACCGAGAGGCAGGCAGCCTGGCTGTTTCTTCCACCCCCTATACCTGGCACTTGGCATAGTGTCTGCTGGGCAGCAGGCACCAAGAAACAGTGGTCGTATGGAATTAAAAAAACACATTCGTTGTGGAAGAGATCTGGGAAAGAGGGAGGATTGTAGAAAAATGCAAGAATAGAGGGACAGCAAAAATCAGAGACACTGAGCAGAGCATCCTAACAATCATAAGAGACAGTGCAAATGAAACAAGTAAATCATTATTCAGTTGTCGGACATGATTAGAAAAGGGAACAGAAAAAGCGGACTAAATAACTGCTTTAAAATGTATAATCTGCATCTTTTCAAAAATAAGCCCAGGATTTTGTAAAGAATGTTTATCAAGGTTATACAAAACATCACGACTGTACATTTTACAGACCAATTGAAAATCTGGGGGTTTAAATAAAATCCATCCCACTAAGCATAAAAATAAAGTTATTTTTAAAACAATTACTATATGAAATAAAGAATAAACACAGTAGGTTACTCTTTTACAAAGCTCGCTGTACACTATAATCCAGTGAGTCTCCACTGCTGTGTGAATGGGAGGGGAGGGGAGGGGAGGAGGAGGGAGAGTCTGATACATGAGACCGCAGTCAGAGCATAAAGGGCCTGGCCGTGCGGTTAAGGATTTTGTACTTTCTCCTCCGGCAAGGGGGAGCCAACAGAGGTTTTAAAAGAATTGGCTCCATCAAATTTGTATTTTCAAAAGGTGACTCACCGGTTAAAAGCCCCTAATGAAAAGAGTAGCCATCAGCTGAAACAAATACAAAACAATTAGGCACTGAACAGGCCCTTCAAAGCAGACATGTTCTCCTAATTTGCCATCTTCATTGGCCAGTACATGGCAAGTGGGCCTTTGGTCCCATGTTTAGGGTTCACTGCCCTGGTTTCAAGTGCTGTAAAATCCCCGTGACATACATCTTCTCCCCAAATGTCGTTCTAAGACATCTTCCTTCTTAAAGAGTAAATGCAGGTCAAGTAAAGAGTACAGGAGTTTGCCCATTGTAAGAGCGAGCCTGAATTTTCTTCGTCAAAACAAAAAACAAAAAACCCAAATACCAAGTCCCTCTTATTTTATGATCTTCTTTTTCTAAACATTCATATAAGCTGACCTTTTCAAGGCATTGCCTGGAACTGAAAACATGCTGGTAATAAATCATGTTTCTCTGGCTTAAACGAAGCAGTGTCTTTGTCATGAGTCAGGAGTGGTTTCCATTCCTCGAGATGCTCAGAGAACTGGGCTGTCAGGACGCGGCAGGGCCTCTGGTTCCAGGGGAAATGCCCCCACCACTCTCGGTGAGGATGTGCGTGCGTGTGTGTGTGTGTGAAAGGCACTACCTCTGAATTTCCCATCTTCAAATCCTCCAAAGTGGGCTTCCCTCGCGGCGCAGTGGTTGAGAGTCCGCCTGCCGATGCAGGGGACACAGGTTCGTGCCCCGGTCCGGGAAGATCCCACATGCCACGGAGCAGCTGGGACCGTGAGCCATGGCTGCTGAGCCTGCGCGTCCGGAGCCTGTGCTCCACAATGGGAGAGGCCACAACAGTGAGAGGCCCGAGTATCGCAAAAAAAAAAAAAAAAAAAAATCCTCCAAAGTGTTTTCCTGGGAACTGTTAGTAGAGAGTAACCAGGGGTCATGGACACCTTTGGCAGCCTGGTGAAAAGCCTGTGGACCCCTTTTCAGAATAATGCTTTTGAATACATAAAATAAAGCACATAGGATGATAAAAGAAACCAGTTACGCTTAAGTATAGTTATCAAAATATTAAAAAACAAAATGTTCATGTAGTAAATGCCCTTCTTTATTAATGCATTAAATAATGAAGTCTAGCATCATCTTTAAAACTACCGTAATTTCAAAGTAGTGACAAATATAAATGATATTTTGAGGCATGTGTAATAAGGAGGAATATATTAATATCTGTGATTCTTACGGGTGACAAATCCACATACTACTGTGGTTTGTCGCCTACATTCATGAATCGAGGGAGTGCCAGCTTTCACTGGGAAAATAAAGCCACATATTCCCCCTATTTACACTCACAGACGTCCTGCACTAGACCAAGTGTGGAAAACAATTGGCCCGCAAACGTGCCCCACAATGCTCTAAGGTGGGGACGCTACTTCCCAGCCCAATTTAATCTAGAGCATCTCTTTTTTTTTGTTTTTTAAAGAAGATGTTGGGGGTAGGAGTTTATTAATTAATTTATTTATTTTTGCTGTGTTCGGTCTTCGTTTCTGTGCGAGGGCTTTCTCTAGTTGTGGCAAGCGGAGGCCACTCTTCATTGCAGTGCGCGGGCCTCTCACTATCGCGGCCTCTCTTGTTGCGGAGCACAGGCTCCAGACGCGCAGGCTCAGTAGTTGTGGCTCACGGGCCTAGTTGCTCCGCGGCATGTGGGATCCTCCCAGACCAGGGCTCGAACCCATGTCCCCTGCATTAGCAGGCAGATTCTCAACCACTGCACCACCAGGGAAGCCCTAGAGCATCTCTTGACCTTTGTGGGGATGCTAACGCTTGAACTCCGTGGGACTGTTGTGCAGATTTAATAAGTTCCTTCCCTTATTTTTGAATGTTAAGAAAGAAGCAACCAATGCGAGAGATTAGGAGTGAGTGCACCCAAGGCCTGGACCTATACCCCCTGGAGACTTGGGCCCCTGCGACATGCTCCTGACCTCAAAAGGATGCTTATGAGACCCTGGTGGGAAAACGGGGCCACATGCTTTGCCCACCATGAAGGATGGTTCAAAACAGAAAGAAGAAAGACTGAACTTTGAAAATGATGTTATTCTGTGTTTTCAAATGTGGCCAGTATGGCAGGAGTCCTGGTTCTACTGCTACTAGCTGTGGGACATTTGAGGTTGTGTTTCTTTTCTGTGCCCCCATTTCCTTATTGGCAAATGAGCATCTCTTCTTCATAGAGTTTTGTAAAGGTGAGATGAAATAATGCTACGATGTTTAGAGCAGGGCCTGGCACACAGTAGGCACCCAGTAAATGCTAGCCACTATATTATTTATTACAGCTCCATCTCAGGCCATGACGATGCCTTGGTTACGACACCAAATGCTTTCTCCTTCATCCTCTGAGTGTCTGAAATAAAGCAAAGGCCTAGAATAGAGCGTGGGTTCTTTTCCCAGTGTTCTCACATGGCAGGGAGGAAACTTTTATTTTCAATAGTATTTCTGAGAAGTCTCAATATGGGAGATGCCGTATAAGCAAACAAAATCCTCAAGCTTCAGAGAAATCCTGCCTCTCAGCCCTGCGCTGGCCACTGCTGCATTTTCCTGTCATCTTATACAGCACAGGTGGTTCTGGGGGGCAAAAGACACCGCTGGATAGACATGAGGACTACGCCATGGGGGTGGGCAAGTGTTTGCAAGACAATTTCCAGAGACACCGGATGGTCACGTCAATAAGAGAACGTTATGCGCATAGATAAGAAACATTTAAAAAGTTTTACTTTTACTTATTTTATTTTATGAAACACAGACTCCTATAAAAGGAGACAACACAGTTCTTGTTCTTTAGAAGTTTACAGGCTCTCAGGGGAGACATGGAAAAGACATAAAAACTCACAAAGAAACCACAGTCCCAGTGTAAATGGGGTGGTGACACAGAAGTGCTGCTCTAGCATCCTGGGGTGGGGGAATGTGTCTTTTCAGAGTCTCCTCAACAGAGTTCACTTGGTCTCATAAAATTCTACCCACCTGGAGATGGAAAGACGAATACTCCAGAAGGAAGTCAGTAAGGATCTCAGGCTTGAGGCATAGATTTCCCTTTATTTTATCCTGTGATCTTTCTAAGGGTGTTTGTGTCATTTTATGGCTAATAATACTAACATTAACGTATTACTGCACATCGGCAAGTAGGAGCAAAGGCAGAGCGGCCCCTTTCAACCAGGGCTGTGATTATACTTATCCTCTTCCAACTGCAGAGTAGAAATACTGAGGATACAAAAGGGAGACCCTCCAGGTGACATTCCCAGAACTATTTTGAACCTCAGAGCCTGAAGAGGGGCCATCAGACCGCCTTCGGAAGAGGTGGTGGTGTGCAGGAGGCTCAACACATGGGTGAAGACTTGCAAGGCACACACAGGGTTACCCGGTCCCTGGGACACAGGTGCAGCCCCTGTGGGGAGAGCTGTGCACACTGCAGTAGATGTTTGCTGAGGGAATGCAAACAGAGAGGCAAACGCCCCCAAACAGAGCTAGAAAGGTCCTCAGGGACAATCAGGACAAGAAAGATGGTAAAAACTCACATTTCCTGAAGCTTGTGTCCCAGGCACAGCTCAAAGCTTTTATGTGTGTTAACACTGGAGCACTCTGCATGTTAAGAGGGGGAAACCGAAGCTCAGAGAGGTCAAGCCATTTGCCTAAACCCACACAGCCTGAGGGCTGTGGAGTCAGGATTCAAACCTACTCATCTGCCTTCAAAGGCAAAACTTGAAAAAATTTACCTTGTTTAAACTAAGTGAAAGAATCCAGTGACAAAACACTACATATTATATGACTCCATTCATTTGATATGTCCAGAATAAGGAAATCTATAGAGACAGAAACTAGATTCGTGGTTGCCAGGGGTTGGGGGAAGCGGGGGGATCGGGGAATGACTGCTAATGGGTGTGGGTTTCTCTCTGAGGTGATGGTTGCACCTATCTGTGAATATATACTAAAAAACATTGAATTGTACACCTTAAATGGGTGAATTGCACGGGATGTGAGTTATATCTCAATAAAGCTGTTAAATATTGTTTTTACTTAGTTAAAATTAATTTCTTGAGAAGCAAACCAAGGAATATACAACTCTGCTTTCAACTGGGGGTCTGGGGAGACAACTAAGGGAAATGGATCCAGATGAACAACTGGAAGGAATGCCTGTTGTCCTTAGAGTCTTCCAATATCAGAGCTGCTCCCTGACCCTCAGGTCCGGGCCTGGGGCAGCCCCTCCTGCTCTGCAGGGAAAGGAGGACCGAAGGGTCCGGCTGCACAGGGACCTCAGTCTCCGCTGTGTCCTCACAGCACAGCCACCGGGCAGCACTGTCAGGCTATTAAATATGGATTAAGAAAACGTAAGATCTGCCTGCCGAAATCTAAGCTACGGAAAAACAACCCTGACCCTTCACATGATCCTGCTGCGCGGCAGAGCGGCCAGCGTGACCCGGGAAATCTTGGGAGAGATGTGCCGTCTCACTGAGAAGCCAGATGAAAGCCGAGGAAAAGGCCGGCGCTTGGTTCATGATTACCTCGCTCGTGTTCTCGCCACTTGTGTTCTGAATCGCAGAATTGTTTTCCCTGGTATTTGTCACATTGAGGACATGAGCCTTTTAATTGGCGAGCGAGCAGACACGTCGCTTTAGATGTCAAGAGGCCGTTTTTGTTGAGCAGCGGCTTGGTTAAGCGGAGGCCCTGAGTTAAGGGCTGTGTCTCCGAGTCAGCCGGTCAGTCTGGCCTGAGCACAGAACCGAACGAGCCAAAAGAACAGGCGATTTAGTTTATGCAGGACATTGCCGGACAACCCCTGGGGGCTGAATTCTGGATTAGATTGGAGGCTGTGGGCTTCCAGAAGGCTTGGCCCTCCATGCCTCCCCTGGAAAGCCTCTAAGCAGTGCTTTCTATGGCACCAGGTACATGGGCTTGTCTGAGAGGTTAAATATTGTGCCTAAGGTTGATGGCCCCAACTGATGGCCTCCCTGAATCCATACCCTTTGCCCTGGAACTTTGTAGTACCCTTTCTGCCATGACCCTGAGCATGGCCATGGGACTTAGTTTGGAAAAGTACACGTGCATTTCCACTTTCTCACTTCTCAAGAACTGCTATAAGAACATGCTGGAAGATGAGAGACCACCCTACTCAGCTAGAGATCTGTCAGCTAAACCCAAGTCTGAGGGAGGCCAGCCAGGAAAACAGAGCCACCTAGGTGACCTACAGCTGACCACAGAGATATGAAGGAACCTGGCTAAGACCAGAAGAACCAGTTATCCTACAGACTAGATGAGCAACACTAGATATTGATTGTCTTCAGTCACTGAGATTTTGGGTGGCTTGTTGCATAGTACTGTTGGGTCAATAGGTAACTGATTCACCCAGCCAGTACAGGACAGACAGAGATAGCCCAGGGAAGATCATCAATCTCAGCCCCCCCAAATTCAGGGTGCAGTGCTAGAGGCCCCCCTTTGAGCCATACAGACACATGGACCAGTTGAGGACCAGCAGAAGGAAGAGAGCACAGAGAAGACATGTCATGGTGGGCCAGCCAGGCCAGGCATGAGCTCATGGAGAGGCAGTGGAATTTACAGAGCTTAGACTCTGGAGCCAGACAGTTTGGCTTCAAATCCTGGTTGTACCACCTCCTACGCCATCTTTGAGAAGTTAGTTAATGCATGAAACCATAGATTGGCTCAACCAACATCCATTCAAGCTTCCTCCTGTACTTCAAAGTCAAGAAAGCTAAAATGGCCTACTCCCTTGCACCTCCAGGGATCGAGATGTGTTTTAGGTTCTACCAAGCAGATGTGCTTGTATATGATCTGAGAGGCCAAGGAAATGAGGTGGGGGCCATATGGCCATAGATTCTGCTGTTCTCCTGCCAAACAGGGGTGAGGAGACCAGTCACTGTCTTTGTGCGTGTGTTGGAAAGCAGAATACCCACGGAGCAGATACAACTCTGAAGCCAGTGGTCTCGGTGAACCCTCCTGGTCCCCGGCTGGCAGTGAAGGTGGGTGTTTCTGAGGTCCATAGTTCCCCTACTGGGGTCCTGATTCCCAACCTTCCCACCTGTGGAAGCAGCAGCCCTGGTGGTCCAGTCTGCACTGAGTTGGCAATCATTCCTAGAGGCTGAGCCTAGATCCTGTCCTCCTAATGATTTTGGAAACTCCCAATCCCCTCTGGTAATCTCTACTTAAATAGCCAGAGAGGTGCTGTTTTCTGCCTTCTGAACTGCAATAGATACATTTAATCTCTCTGGGCCTCAGTTTCCTCATCTGTAAAGGGATGGGGATGTTTTATGCCTCAAAGAGTTGTCACAAGGATTTGGCTAGATAATCCATATTAGGCAATTAGAACAGTGCCTGGCATATGGAAAGCATTTAGTATACGTGCTGCTGAAGCGAGCACGAAAAGCATTTAAAATATTAATATCATTAGATTTCTAGAAACTTGCTGGTATCAGGGCACCCAGCAATGACAAATTATGGGGACTGTGAGACATCCAGTTACATTCTGATTTGAGGACATTTTTCTAGACTTCATGCATGTCTTGTGGATCTTCCAGGGATGAGGAAGCTCTTAGTATACTGATTGGGTTTGGATATTTTCAAAGTCTTGGGTATCATACACTTTCACTCTTCCTGGCGTGGGTCAATTGTCTCCATGAATTACCTTGTCAGTCACATGGAGTGAAATTACAGGCATCTCCAACCTCTGGTTTTATACAGGTCACAAACCCTTATCCCAAATCCTTGGGACCAGATCTGCTTTGGAATTCAGAATATGAATGCCACATATCATGGTACTTCCACGAGGTTTTGGAATAGCACCCAGAGTCAGACATATTAATATTCTATAGTAAAAGGTACGGATATTTACATTTACTGGGATAAATAAGGACTCTAAGGGGCCTCATGTCAGTTTAGGCCAGGTTTTGCTGTCAAATGATTTCTTGCTTCCAGAGCTTTTCTTATTTCAGATTTTCAGATAAGGGAAAATGGGTCTTCGCATAAGGAATAATGACATGACAGTAGCCTAAGTACTGAGACTGAGGGGCACGTGGCCAGCCACAAAGGGTCAGCTGGGTCTGAGCCAAGGCAGTCGTCAGTGTTCAGCAGCCACGACAGGCTGATGTGCGACCTTTTATATTTGCAAGGATGCTTGACTGAATGCAACAAATGCAGGCACCTCCCAAGCAATGACTCCAGCAAAGCTTTTCAAACATTTAAAAGAACAGGAAGACAAGACACCAAAGGAAGACACGTCTGGAGGGGCAGAGGGCAGTGTCATCCCTTTGGGAAGATGATGAGTGTAGAACACAGGAGGAAGTTGCATGCTTTGACCTAGCAGTTTCCAGTGTTCAGAAACCACTTCGGTGGCAGCTTAATTCTGAGATTTATTTTACCTATAGCTCTGGGCCTCCCCACAGAGCCGTCTTGGGACCACGGCTCCCCTCTCACTGTGTCCTCTGCAGAGCCTGCACCATGAGTGCAGCCATCTTTCTCAGCACCACTGAAGGGCAAGGTCATGTTCTACCCACAGGACCGATGTCACAGGACACTGTGATAAATAAGATAAAACCAGAAGGGAGAGAATGGTATAGTGAATACTCAACAATATCCTTGAATTTCACAGGGTTTTTTTCCTGAGCGCATCCCTCAATATAGGACCAAGATGAGTCGCTAAAGGGTTGTTCACCAAAAGCAATTCCAGAGGGAGTCCTCACTCTGGGATTCTGACAAACCTGAGAGAAAGGTGAATGAATTTATGAAGCAGGAAAGCAAGGTCGATTTCATCACCTAAGGTACAAGCAGAGCCCAGGGCTGGGGAGACTGGAGCAAGGGAATTTAAAGGGAGTGAGGCAGCTGAGACTTGCTAGCTGTGGTGTGGTCTCCACACAGGTTCAAAGGGCTGCTGGACCAAAGGAGGAAGATCAGGAAGTGAGGGAGATAGAGACCACATGGTAACAAATGCCAGCAGAAAGGTCTGCGTTTGGTCCACCAGGCAATGCAGCTCTCACTCCAGTGCAGACCCACGATGGCAAAGGTGAGTCAGGGTGCAGATGTGTTCAATAAAGTCAAACACGAATGCCTCAAGCTGACTTTAGTCACTAAAAACACTTGTCTGAACCTGTATCAGCCTTTAAAATCCTTCTGCATTTATTCCTCTCTGGTCTAAACTGGTACGATTTAAAGGATGAAAGCTGCTTGACCTGGAAGCAAAGGTGTTTTTCTGCATTAGGTAAACCTGTCAAAGAGAAGTTCCTTTGAAAAGTACAGTAAATCTAGCCTGAAATCAAGGATGGTGCATTGTTTACATATTTCGGCAGTGCAAAACCATCCCTCTTGTGATTCCCTTCCTTCCCTTTGCCTTCAAAAATATATCTCTCTGCTTCAAAACAGTTTGCAAAAATGCATTTAAAAAATATACAAGTAAAATAATGTCAGGAAATCAGGATAAATACAGGGAAAATAAGATAAAACCAGAAGGGAGAGAATGGTATAGTGAATGCTCAACAATACCCTTGAGTTTCACAGGGTTTTTTTTTTATTAGCACATCCCTCAGTATAGGACCACGACCAGTCGCTAAAGGGTTGTTCACCAAAAGCAATTCCACAGGGACTTCCCTGATGGCACAGTGGTTGAGGATCTGCCTGCCAATGCAGGGGACACGGGTTCGATCTCTGGTCTGGGAAGATCCTACATGCTGCGGAGCAACTAAGCCCGTGCGCCACAACTACTGAGCCTGCGCTCTAGAGCCCACGAGCTACGACTACTGAGCCCACGTGCTGCAACTACTGAAGTCCACGTGCTCTGCGGCCCATGTGCTGCAACTACTGAGCCCACGCGTTGCAACTACTGAAGCCCACACGCCTAGAGTCCGTGCTCCGCAACAAGAGAAGCCACTGCTGTGAGAACCCCGCGCACCACAATGAAGAGTAGCCCCCGCTCACTGCAACTAGAGAAAGCCTGCGCGCAGCAATGAAGACCCAATGCAGCCAAAAATAAAAGAAAAAAAAAGAGCAATTCCACAGGGAGTAGACATAGTATAGACTGGTACATGGTACCTAAGTGTCCAGCATGACCAGGGAAGAGCTCTCAGAGCATCCACCCCTGAGGATTAGATGCACTGGCTGTTCCCTAGACTCTCTCTGTAAGTACTGTTGCCCTTAGCAAAGCTGTTGGTACAATTTTTTTTTTTTTTTTTTTTTTTTTTTTTTGTGGTACGCAGGCCTCTCACTGTTGTGGCCTCTCCCGTTGTGGAGCACAGGCTCCGGACGCGCAGGCTCAGCGGCCATGGCTCACGGGCCCAGCCGCTCCGCGGCATGTGGGATCCTCCCAGATCGGGGCACGAACCCGTGTCCCCTGCATCGGCAGGCGGACTCTCAACCACTGCGCCACCAGGGAAGCCCTGTTGGTACAATTTGGATTGCTGAGAGTCTGCTGTGATGTTTAGCAGCTACACAGACCACAGCTACTCCATGCTGAGATTAAGTGGTTAGTCAGGAGCTTTCATCCTCTGGGGTTGGGCTGACCCTGGACAATGGAAGGACGTGACAGAGACACACCGTCTCTCCACCCAGAGGTGGGTCAAGGTGATCTTCACGAACCTCAGGTCTGACAGATCCATGAACAGAATAGAAAACTGGCAAGTAGACCCAAGTATGTGTGGAAATTTGGTATATGATGAAGGTGGCGTCTCAAACCTTTGGGGGAAAGATACATGGCCTTTTGGAAAAACCTAAATTTGAATCCACATCTCGTACTATTCATCGGAATAAACTCTAAATGGATTAAATGATCTAAACGGACAATGGAATTACACGTGAACTAAAAGAAGACATGGGTGAATTCCTCAATAACCTGGGAGAGGAAAAGCCTTTCTAATTTATGACTCAAAATCCAGAGGTAATGCAAGATTGATATATCTGTCTACATAAAAATAAGACAAATGCATGGCAAAATACAATAAGCAGAGTCAAATGACAAAACTCAGAAAGGAAAACACTTGCAAATTTTATCAGAGACAAAGGTCTAATCTCTCTAATATTTAAAAAAAAAAGCTCTGAAAATTGAGAATAAAAAGACCAAACGTCTGACAGAAAAACAAAGGATGTGTACAGTTTACAGAGAGAAAGGGAAATGGCCCTTAGACCTGAAAAAATGCTCAACCTTACTCATAGTAAGATAAATATAAATGGAAACTAAACTGGAATTCCATCTCTTACTCATCATATTGGCAAAAATCCAAAAGTGTGACAAACATTTTGTGGTTAAGGCTGTGGAGACCCAGGCCTTCTCACATATTACTGGGGTAGTGCAAAATGGTCCAACCCCCAGAGAGCAGAATTTAGTGATACCTGGCGAAACTGCATGTGATTATATCTTTTGACCCATTAATCCCACTTGAAGATGTACCTTCTCCTGTGTGAGAAAGCACATGCTAGAAATTACTTATTACGGCATTGCTGGTAAAAGAAAAGATCAGAAACAACCCAACAGCCCGTGGGTAGGGACTGGCTGAATCCACTGAGATGAGGAGGCGCATCACACACAGGGAGAAGGAGGACAGCCCCAGTGGGCTGAGGCGGCGTGGCTTCCAGGCGGTACGAAAAGTGGACAAGACAAGGTGAGGGAGAGGACAGACACTGTGCTACTGGTGTCTACGAAAGAAGGGGAAATGAGAGTGAATACCAAAAAGACAAGCCAGAAGCTAACAAAAGGGTTCCCTGTGTCGGGGGATGTGATGAAAAAGACAGGTGTGGAATCAAGATTTCTGTGAGGTTACCTTATTACACAGTTTTGACTTTTAAACCATGTAAATGTTTTACATTTTCCCAAGAAATTTAATTTAAGAGGATTAAGTTAATTTAAACCTTATAATCCAAATGTCAACAAATGATGCTGTTTATCGAATTGATAACATAATCACACAAAGAATGACCTTGCAACACAGTACTCTGACGTGCTTTCATAATAGGATCTATTCTAAGGTCTAAACAAATACAAAGAGAAACGTCACTCAGCAGTTTTATTGTTAGTAATGATATTGGTCTTACAAGATGAAAACTATTTCACGTGTGTATGTGTATTAGGTACAAAAAAGTAAATATGTTAATGTATAGGATTCAAAAGTTCAGTTTGAGGAGATACAAATATAAATAAAACTAAGAAGAAAAAAAGGCTTGAGTGTTCAATTTGAGTTGGAAATATCAATTTGAACCACACAGCTTGTTAAATAAATATATTTCCTTGCTCTATGCACTAAATGGACTTAGAATGAGCATCCCTAGGGCCTAAGATGGTGGTTTTAAATTCTGCACTAAAAAGAACCAGGGTTCCTCAGGAAAATGGCTGATTCTAGGTCTGGAACAGTGAAAATACAAGGTCTGTCTGGGACATATTGTGCCTAAAATCACAGGGAGGGGCTCATTTCAGCTAATAAATGTAGAAAGAATGATAGAATTAGAAAAAATCACCATTCTACACCTGAAATAACTGGCTTGGGTAAGGGTCCTTGAGGGATGCAAAAGCCATTAGGCAAAAAGTTACTGGAAACAGTATATTTTCCCAGTGCCAAAATATCTCCCCAAAGATTACCTGCAATTACAGAGGGAAAAACTTACCTCTGCAACGATGTGATCTGATGGTCACCACTTTTAACCCAGTGATTAAACGTTAACTTTACCAATAGGGGTTGCCTGACATTATGTGCCTCTAGGTGTGAGGCCCATGCGGAAGGACACAGCATCATCTATGAAGTTTTCTTGACAAAAGAGTCAACAAACCTGAATCCAGTCAAGCCTTGAAACCCAATTTCCAATTTACAGGAAATACAGTGCCTAGAGGAACAAGTCAGACACCACTGGGAGGAAATAACTGGGCAACACTAGGATGTGGGACGTTCCCAACACAACTAGCCTGGTCTCTTCAATAAGTCAATGTCCTGAAAGGAGGAAAAAGGTGCGGGGTGTTTTAGAGTGAGAGATTAGAGATGTCCACATCTCTAATGTATTAGAGATACATAAATGATATGTATGAAAGGATTTTTAAAAAGCTATAAAAGACATACGTTTTGGCCATTGGGGAAATTTGAACATAGACCAAATGTTGGGTAATAGTGGGGAATTGTTAATTTTCTTAGCTGTTGATAATAGCCACGTGGTAATGTAGGAGAATGTCCCTATAGTTAGGACACATATGCTAAAGTATTTAGGGATGCAGGGTTGTGATGTCTGAAACTTTCAAATGATTCCACAAAAAACCCCCACCTCTCTCCCTATGTATGTATGTGTGTATATATGTATGTATGTATCTATCAATCTATCAGCTATCTAATCAATCTATCTATAGATAGATAAATATGCACACACATATAAATTGAGCAAATATGGCAGAATATTAACAATGATTGAATCTACGTGGTAGGTATCCAGAAATTCATTGTACTAGTCTTTTAACTTTTCTCTATGTTTAAATTTTTCATAATAAAAATTGGGGAAAGGAAAAAGAATATTAGATTAATTCCAACACAAGGTCCTAAAGTGCTGTCCCATTCAGCATGGCAGTAATAATTTTAGCTTGAAATAACTATACAACATAGATAACTAAATGCTCATCTTGACCAAGGAAAATTATGACAAGGCACCATAAAATATTTAACTTTGAGCAAGATAACTTCCTGATGAAAACCCCAGGATATTCTGGTTTGTAAAATTCATCCTGATTTGAAGGGTAAGCTGTTACCTTGGTGAACCCCCAATGAACCAAGGCTCCCATATTCACTCTGTGTACATCCCTCCCACACTGACTCTGGGCTTGGCCATGTGTATTAGTTACCTATTGCAGTTGTAACAAATTGCCACAAACTTAGTGGCTTAAAAAAACACAAATTTATTACCTTATGGTTCTGGAAGTCAGAAGTCTGAAATGAGTCTCACTGGGCTAAAATCAAGGTCTAAGCAGGGGCTTCTGGAGGCTCTAGGTAAGAATCCATTTCCTTGCCTTTCCAGCTTTGAGAGGCTGCCTGCATTCCTTTGCTCGTGGCCACTTCCTCCATCTTCAAAGCCGACCTCTGTGTTACTCCAAACTCTGCTTCTGTCCTCACATCTTTTTCTCTGACACTAACTCTCCTGCCTCCCTCTTTCATTTACAAGGCCCTTGTGATTAGACTGGGATACCCATATAATCCAGGATAAACTCTCCATCTCAAGATCCCTAACTTTTAATCATATCTGCAAAACTCCATTGCCATGTAAAAGATAACATATTCACAATTTTGGGGGACTAGGATGTGAACATCTTGGGGAGGGATGGTTATGTTGCCTGCCATACCATGTAACTGGTTTTAGCCAATGAGATATGAGCAAGCATGACACAAGCAGAAGTTTGCTATGTCTTCGCACTGTGGGGTTGTCCTCTGGGAACTTTTACTTTTAAGATACTTCCTCTCAGAACCCAACCACCATGCTATGAAAAACCCATGCTAGCCACATGGGGAGACCACAACTGAGGCTCTGGCCAACAGCCCCAGTTGAGCTCCCATCCATCAGCCAGCTCCATGAGCCATCTTAGAAACACACCTTCCAGCCCCGGTCCAGGCATCCTAGCTGCCATCATTAAGAACAGAGATGAACTGTCCTGGCTGAGGCCTGCCGAACTGCAGGATCCTGGGCAAATAAATGACTGTTGTTCTTTTAAGCTAAGTTTTGGGGTGGATTTTTGCCCAGCAATATACTGAATATAAACTGAGACAGGATGTTTGCTATAAGCCAGTGAAATACTGGAGAACATATAGCAAAAGTGTTGACTTTGGGTTTAGAATAATTATTCAGCAGCCGTCTTCATGATAATAATTAGCAGAGCCTGTCCTTTATTAGGTCCTTTCTGGATCTGTGAAAACTGTGTCACCCACATAAACGATGGCGCCTTTCACCCTAGTCTCTCTAGTAAAAGGGATGCCTCCAACTCATCCAGAAGTGGGATTAAATCATTAAGGAACACATTAAAATGAAGGAGGGCCAGAATGCTGCAGGATTTTTGCAATTGCAACCTGATGTATCAAGAAAACATCCTTAATCTCATGGCATTAAATGAGATTCTGAGATAAACTGCTGCTCCCTGATGAACTAGACTAGGATGATTGTTGATGTCACCCAAATCTGTTGTTTCAGATGCTGGTTCCCATAGACTTGGCCTACTTACTACACCTTGCCCACACATTCTGCTGAACTAGGGCTTTCAATCAAGCTGGCGACCCAGCTAAACCACAGTGCGGGGGATTGATTTTTCAGAGTCTTGATCTTGTGATGAGATTTTGCTACACCAGGTGGAAACCAGTTACTGTCCAGATTGTGGGAATTTGTGTTTGCAGTTTTATTCCTCTTGGAAAATATGTTTAAAATCATTCATCCTCTGTCCTCTTCCTTCTAGTCTACAATGTTCCTAGCAACTGCAAGAGAATAAACACACCCAGCTTCTCGTCAGAGACATGGTACCCAAGTCTAAGGCATATTTTTAATTGATAGCACTGGGCATGAAAACGTTGACCTAGCAAGACATGGGCTTCAATGGTGGCCCCCCACAGCAAAGAGCAGAAATCATTCCCATTTGCTCCATGGCTGCGGAAGCCTGGCTGCATCTCCACAGCATTTTCAAGTCTACACGTAACGAAATTGACCGGAGACGCTGAAAATCGTCAAGGCTCCTCTCCCTGCTTCCCAGCGCTGAATGCACACCTGTGGCTTGTCTCGCTAACGACAAGAGCCACCCAGCAGATCCACACCTGTGACTCACCTGCTTTTCTCTGTGCAGCACTCGGTGCCCTAGATCCACAGACAATGAGGAAAGGCAGAGAGATTCTGCTCTGGGAGCACAGGCGTCCACAGGGCCGCCGGCAATCGCCAAACAAGTAACACCACATAGAAGGGAGTAGGAACTGGCTCTGCAGCGTGGCTTTGGAACGCCAGCCTACCAGAGACTGAAAGGTAAACTCCTTTGACAACGGAAAAATAGACAGAAGTCTATCTACCTCCCTTAAATCCACTGGTGTTTACTGAGTACGGACAACATGCTCAGCGCAGTGCCAGGCACTGAGGGTCACACCAAAGGACTACAAAAACGTCCCCGTGTACTTGGCTCACTATCTGCAGTAAAGCTATGGAGGTGGAAGGAACTGGAAGGAACCAGCCAGTTAACAAGAGAAACAGCCATCAAAATGGCCACATATTTTATTTTAGGAAGAGTTGTAGATTTGAAAAGCTTGGGGCAGATGAGAAATAGGAGCACGGGAGTGCTAAAAGCTCTACAACTGAGAAATGACAGCTGGAAGCAAAGAAGGGAAGAAAGAATGGGGAGGAAGTAATAGATTTTTTTTTCTTTTTAAGAGAAGACCCCCAGATCTAGCTACGGACAACAGCCTGGGGCCATTCAGTGCAGGGGCAAAGGGTCCCAAACACCTCAACAGGCCTTGAGGCCTGTGACAATGAGGACAGTTACAACTACTCATAGCAACTGTCCCATCAAACTGTGGTTAAGTTATGTTCTACTTCTTTGCTGAAAAAGGCAGAGGGTGATGTTCACTGGTCACTGTTCAGAGAGCCTCCTTCCAAAAAGAGTTAATGTAAGTCTGGGCGCTTAAATGAAGAAACTTAGTGGAGTAGAAAGTTGATTTACATGTGGCAGCAGCTCATTTCCCAAACTTGGGAGTTGAGCTGACTTCTCCTTGACCTTGTCACCCAAGCTGATTCCCAAGGCCTGCTGATTCTGTGCCAAGGCCATTAGGACTGTCCTGGTCAGGACTGTCCTGTCCACCTGGGGGGTGTGGCTCCCAGTGGCCTGGAGCTTCTTTCTGATCCAGCCTAGCTTCAGCCTCCACTTGACAGACCCATTTTCCTGGTGATGACATCAGTCACGTGCACAGAAGGAGACAGACCTCAGGACGGCCTGCAGGAGCACTCAGGATATGACCAGCCTACCTCCCAAGGCCTCACTTTGTGCCCTCGACCTGCACCATGCATTTTCATGTCTACCCCTTTGGTCCTGCGGTTCCTGCACCTCAGAACGCACCTCACCGTTCCGCCAAAGCTGCTGACACGCCTCATTCCAAAGGCCACACTCAAAGGCTGCCCCCTTTTAGGGTGGGTCCCCACTGAATGAATCATTCCCTCCTCACCCCTCCATCACACCCAGTTTCCACCTCACACTAGCCTCCAGTACCTCGCACTACGGGGTGATGTTTCCATTAGCTCTGTGACGTCTTATTTATGGCACCACCTCAGCCAGCCCCAGCCCGGCCCTTGTCCCCACTTCCCAGATCCTCCCTCAGGCAGGTGGGATGACAGCCCATGTCCACGGACACTCACTCCTCCCACCCTCTCTCCAAGCCTTGAAAGGCACAGCCCGCCCAGACCATACGATGGTGGGATGCTTGTGTTCTGCTCACAGCTGGACCCACAGCCAATGGGCCGCGAGGAAGATGAGGATTTTTTTTTTTTTTTTTTTTTTTTTTTTTTGTGGTACGCGGGCCTCTCACTGTTGTGGCCTCTCCCGTTGCGGAGCACAGGCTCCGGATGCACAGGCTCAGCAGCCATGGCTCACGGGCCCAGCCGCTCCGCGGTATATGGGATCCTCCCAGACCGGGGCACGAACCCGTATCCCCTGCATCGGCAGGCGGACTCTCAACCACTGCGCCACCAGGGAGGCCCAAGATGAGGATTTAATCACGGTAATGGCTCAGTGCAGCCAGTCTCGCCCCATTAAGGACAACCATTTCCAGAATGTCAAAATCCAGCCCCCTGCAAAGCCACTTCATCTGTCCCACATATTTGTTCTTTTGTGAAGATGTGTATAAAACCCCAGTAACTGGTTCACCAGAAATAGCCTGGGGGAAGGAATCTTAAGCTCTTCCGTCTCTTTCTTTCTTCCTTCCTTTCTAAAAGGCCTGAGCATGAAATCAGGAGAACGTCAGTCCACTCTGGAACTGTAATTTATTGACTGCTTGGTTTTAATTAGGATTGCATTCTTGACTGGTACCTTCACCCAATGAGGGGTTTGGGCAAGGTCTTTCTCTCTCACAGAGAGAACAAAACCATGGTTCTGCACTTTGTCAAAGCACAGAGTTCTTGACTTTGGACCATGCCCCACAGGCCTGGCTTTTTAAAAAGACCACACGCTCGCACGCACCCCACTATACACGCACCCTCAAAGAGGAAGAAAACTTACTGCACTTTAAAGGTAACTTTTTTTATCTTTTAAAAAGATATAATCACTGCTCTGTAAAATCTGACTGGTAATCTGTTCGCCTTTGTGATGTGCCTCCTATTGGACCCTTCTCCTCCCGGTTACTGCAGGGGATGTACTTTCTTCCCAGTCCCACATCCCACAGGTGCCAGGACACCTGAACAGCACTGCATGGCGACACGTGAGCCTCTGGCCCCCCACCTAACCCCACACTCCCTCCTGGGGACAGTCAGGCAGCAAAGTCTTAGAAAAACAGGATCTGGGCAGCATCCTAACAGGTCTCTGGCCTCCATAATTTAGGTGTCCTGGTAACTCTGTAAAGAGATTTCAGTACATACTTTGTAGGCTTTCTAACCCTTCTGGTGGAAACAGACTCAGGCCCGGCACAGACATCCATCCTGCAGGGGGCAAGAGAGACCAGTGGGAGGGCAAATGCTGGTGGGCCTGAGGGTGCTCTGAACCCCACAGAGGGAGCTGGCCAGTTCAGGAGGCCTGCCCTTGGCATCGTCTAGACAGCTCAGGGCACTGACTCTGGAAATCAAAGGGGAGGCTGCACCAGGCTCCTTATGGATGAATCAAGAAGTCTCCTTTGATTCCTCTCTTTCCCTGCTCCTCCCTCCAGGCCCCATCATCATGTCCTGTAGGTTCCAGCTCCAAAATAAATCTCAAATCCTTTCCTGTCTCTCCATGCCCCTGCCACTGCCCTGTCACACTGTTCCCAGAAGGAAATCTACATACTGACTGCAGCCTTTGGGTCCCAAGCGCTCCGGCCCCGCCAACTTCTCCGGCGTCTTCTTAGACCAGTTGTCCCCTGCTCCCTCTGCTCTGCCGCCGTCCCCCTCATCAGCCCCTGCAGCCCCTCCTGCCTCAGCCCCTGTTCATCTTGCTCAGCCCTGGCTTCTTCTCTTGCAGGTCTTGGCTCACACACACCTCGTCAGAGACGTCCCCGCTGACCTGCCAGGTCCACACCAGCTCCCACACCTGCTCCCCCTCCATCTCTCCATCACATCACACTGTTGGTTTCGTAGAGCACTTCTCACAATCTGCAGTGATTTGGGGAATTTACTTTTTTTAAAATGAACCATGTCCCTTTTCTAGAAGTGCTAGGGTAGGGATCTTGTGTACCGCTGCAGTCCTCGCATGTGACACAATGCTGGCATATACCAGGAGCTTGGTAAATAACTGTTGGAATGAATGAATAAATAAGCTTCACCATTTAAAAAATACCCAGTGAATTAACTGGAGGTAACTGGGCAGTACACAAAGATGTGCATGATGTTCATAGGCAAAGTCGGAAAATAAATAGCCAACAAAAGAGGGTTGTGGGGCTTCCCTGGTGGTGCAGTGGTTGAGAGTCCACCTGCCGATGCAGGGGACACAGGTTCTTGCCCCGGTCTGGGAAGATTCCACATGCCGCGGAGCGGCTGGGCCCGTGAGCCATGGCTGCTAAGCCTGCGTGTCTGGAGCCTGTGCTCCGCAAAGGGAGAGGCCACAACAGTGAGAGGCCCGCGTACCACAAAAAAATAAATAAATAAAAAATATAAATAAATAAATAAATAAATAAATAATACCCAGTGAATTAACTGGAGGTAACTGGGCAGTACACAAAGGTGTGCGTGATGTTCACAGGGCAAAGTCGGAAAATAAATAGCCAGCAAAAGAGGGTTGTGTAAATCAATGTTTTGGCATTATTAATTACTGAATGCTATTTAACAAGGATGAATTAGATCTTCAAGCACTGACATGCACAGGTGCCCAAGAAACTCTAAGTGAAGAAAGCACATAATAATATACATAAGCATGATTTTATTTATGGTAAAAAAAAAAAAAAAGCCCTATAACACCAAATAGCATGTTTGTAGGTACATAAAAATCTTAAATGACAGCATGAAGAAAGAGAAAGGAAGGATAATCTGGAATTGATACCCGCAGTTTTATATGTGGTTATCTTTGGGGTGGCTGGGATTATGAGGTACTTTCATTCATTTCTTTTTGGTTCATATTTTCTGATTTTTAAGTACCGAGCATATATATTGCTTCTGTCATAAGAAAAACGTAAGGGCAAATTTGAAATGAAGAATAGTCTTCCACCATCCCTATTCACGGCAGACCCTGAGGAGCAGCTGCAGGTAGAGGGGCCGAGGGAGCGGGGCCAGCCGAGGGCCTGTCACACCGTCTCCCGAGAGGAGGAGGTGGAGGTGGGGCTGCAGTTGCCCCATTTTGAGCCTGCTTCAGAGAAAATACACTTGCTACATAATAAAAACATAAGCCTCCAGGCATATTTCCTTCCCACAGAGAAAGACCAGCTGTGGCTTCCTTCCACGTTATTCACTCCATCCTGAGCTCTGCACACAGGTCACAGTTGTAGATGAAGGGCCCATCTGCAAACTCGGGGCACCCGTAAACTCAGCTCTAGCCCCTGGGGAATCAGAAGAGCCGAGGCTGCCTGGGCTCCAGGGGACCCCTTGTACATTTCTGCAATAGGATCCAGGATCCGGCACCTTTTCCAGTGACTACCCACACGGGTGCTAGAGGGCCCTTGGGCGAGATGGTGGCAGTGTCTCCAGAGGCAGTCCCCAGGCTGCTCGGCAGGGTCGGGGGATAACTGCCATACCCCATCTATCTCAAGTCTGTGTGCTTTGGTGAAGGGATATCTGGGATGTCATTTTTTTTTTTTTTTTTTTTTTCCGGTACGTGGGCCTCTCACTGTTGTGGCCTCTCCCGTTGTGGAGCACAGGCTCCGGACGCGCAGGCTCAGCGGCCATGGCTCACGGGCTCAGCCGCTCCGTGGCATGTGGGATCTTCCCGGACCGGGGCACGAACCCGTGTCCCCTGCATCGGCAGGTGGACTCTCAACCACTGCGCCACCAGGGAAGCCCCTGGGATGTCATTTTAAACAGTGAATGTAAATCAAGTAGAAGGTCAAAAAACAAATCTATAGTTGTCATGAATTAATTCCAAATGGAGTTGATAGGGACAAGTGTGTTAAAAGGCTCTGTGTGGCCTGGGACAAGTCTCTTCACCTCTGAGCCTCCGTTTCATCCTCTATACAGTGAGGGGGTTGGACCAAGTGTCCACCCAGGGCCTTCCAGGGCTGCCAGTCTGTGCTCCGGTAGCCGAGGATCAACCTCCAGAAGAGACAGAATTCATTCCTAGGTTCTAAAAGAGGCCATCAACCACAGTAACACCCATGTTACTGTGCTCAGCAAGGAAGAGATCCCAAGGGCTGGTGCAGGCAGGGTGGGCTTCCTGGTGGAGACGAAAGCTGAATGATTCCTTAAAGAATGGGACAGATTTAGGTGATTGGAAACAGTATTGGGACTGATGTAATGATCCAAGGTACTGTCACTTTTGGACCAGATGGAGGACCCAGAGAGCCCTTCTCAGGGAGGGATATAACTGTGGCGGTTTTCCCGGGCTCTCAGCTGAAGACATAGTTTGTGAATGCCAGGGCATCAAATAATCAATAGATTTCTTTTAAAGAACATGCACCATACCATGTACCTGTTAAAACTGATGTCTGTGAAGCCGAAGAGCAACATAGGGCAATGCTTTCAGAATGAGCAGGGGAATCAGGACGCAGAAATAGGTCTGCACAGGGAAGCTGTATCGACCAGCACGGTGGTTCTCAAAGTGTGGTTCCTAGGCCAGCAGCGTCAGCATCACCTGGGTGTTTCTTACGAATGCAGAATCTCAGGCCCACACCTACTGAATCAGAAACTCTGGAGGTGGGCCCAGCAACCTGGTGATTTTTAAACAGGCAACACTGGAGAACCACTGTGCTAGAGGAAGGAGGGGAGGTTCTGGGGTCACAAGGCAAGGGTTCAAATCCCAGCCCTAGCAGCTAAATATCCTCAGCAACACACTCAACCTCCAGTCAGTTTTCTCTGCTATAAAATGGGACCCATTAACACCTAATCCAGCTAGAGTGTTGCAAAGATTCAAGTAGTTAATATATGTAAAGTGCCTAGCTCAGTGCCATGCGTGAAAAAAACGTCAAATACACGTTTGAAAAATCACTAGAAGGAAACTTACAAAATGATAGTGGCGGCTGCTGGAGAAGTGGTGTTAGAGGTGATTTCCCTTCCCTGCATCTCCAGTTTCTAAACTTTTGGTGGGGCAGTTATATTAGTTATAAAGCAAGAGAGAAACATTTGTACAGTGCGGTGAGAACCCACAATGGGAGCGCTGTTCTATCCTTTGGGGCTGAATGGCGGTTTACATGGCGATTAGCACAGGGCAGCTTCTCCCAGGATGTGTGGCTGCCCAGCCCCACTGCCAGCAATCACGGTTCCCTGGGCTGCCCAGAAGGGACTCACATGGAGAGGACAGACCTTGAGCTCACTGGTGACAGATCAGGATCCAGCTGAGCACGTATGCACATGTGTGTGTCCGTGTGTACATATGTGTCCAAGGGCAGGCTTGTGTTGGTGAGAAGCAAACATTCACAATCAGAACTCAGAGGTGCTCATTCCTTCCAAGCCCCCTCCTTGTGCACGTGGGGAAGCTGAGGCCCAGAGAGGAGAAGGCATTTGCCCAGCCAAGGTTACACCCTGAGTTAGCAGGAGTCAGGAAGACAGCCCAGAGCCCAGCCTCACTCCAGCCTGGGCTGAGAGAGGGAGCCCAGAACTTTCCAGGGATTGTCTAGAGAGGTGCCTTAAAGAGAAACAGTGAGGCATTCGGAAAGCGAATACAAGAAGTATTTGGAGGTCCTGCTGGTTCTGCTGGGGGAGCTAAAGCCCTCAGATCACTCCTTCCATCTTGTGAAATCTTGTGAAATTTCAGGGTGTGCTGAGCTGTCATTAGGCTCCGGGGCACGAGAGGAGGGTCCTTCCTCACAGCTCAGCCCTACTCTCCTGTTTGACTCATTTTCAGCCGCTTACACTGAGGATTGATCCCAAGCCAGTCCAGGGAACATAACATGATACGTGTGAGGGGCGTGGCGGGCAGGATGGGATGCCCTTCTTGACCCCCAGATAATATAACCCAGATGCACCCTGGCAATGGTGGCTGCACACAGAGGGTGTGCAGTCATTGTTGTTATGGGCAGGTAAGAGACGAGACACGGACACCCACATAACATAAGACAGCTTAAAGTGGTTACAGAACACAAGGAAGGAGGGATGCAAGTTAGGTAAAACTAGTAAAATCCTATGACCATGTCAGACCCTAAGCATCTCAAAAACATTTCTAGGGGAACGTGCGCCTCAAACCCCCAAACCCCACATGCAGGGGACAGGGAGACACGGCAATGTGTCCCAGAGCCGCTGCTACCCTCCACTTCTGCCCACGCAGAGTCCTAGAGGCTGCCCAGGGTGGCACTGCAAGGCTTCCTGCAGACACAGCCCCAAACTGTTCCCTCTGCATGGCTTGTCGTGGGTGAGGTCATGAGGCAGGTGCTTTGTCATTAATCCAGCCTGCAACGTTCCGTCTGGGTGTGACATATTTCAACACCAATCAAGAAACAAGCTTGTGAGCATGCTGATGGCACATCAGGGCTCCAAACGGGGACACAGTCTGGTACGCTTGTTAATGGCATTCTCTATTAAACTGGAGCCACCCAGGTATAAAATAGCTGCCCAGGTAGGAATCTCCATGAGCACAGGAAGATGGGCAGACAGACAGCTGATGGGCTCCCAGCACCGTTTTACTTAACCACAACATGCCAGAATATTCCTTCCGAACAGCTTTCTGTGTTTAAAAATATGTCACAGAACTGACATCAAGGACCTCGCTCATGAACCAACAGGATTTTACATTTTTATCTTTAAATATTTCCCAGTCGGTGAATTACCCAAATTTGTCAATAACAGAACCCCAAATGACTATGTTTAGCCAATTGAGTGTGACACCAAAATGCCTGACCGCATGAGCCACCTCTCGTCAAAGCCATTGTAACGTGACTGAACACAGGCGCGGAACGTCTGCAATTTTGCTGTGATGGTGGAACGCCACGGCTGAAGGTTGCAAACTCATAGACGTGCGTGTGGACACGCAGAACCTGCCACCCTCTGCGCCTCATGTGGAACTCAAAGTTACTGTTAATACCTAGAATGTTTAAAAATGTTATTTCCACCAATATCAATTTTTCATCAGGACACATCATTCAGAGCATGACTTCCTACTGTGATAGACTTTGCTGGTAACTCAGGTTAAAGAAGTCATTCAGTAAAGAGTGATTTCTGGCAGATTAATTCACTTCCTGTGATAACGGCCATATTGTGAAGTTCATCTCCGTTTTGGTGTAAACACAGAATGCTGTAAAAATATTCAGCCTAGGATCAACTGGATGTGCTGTCCTTAGAAGAGGCTCTTGCACGATTTTCCTGCTGTGTAATTAGCTGGCGCTTTCTTGTCAAATTTCAGGGGACCCTGAGCTCCGATGAGGTCCTCGGGAAAGAGAGAAGGGATTTCCAGAGGTGCCTCTGGTGGTGGTCAACTGGTCCGTGAAAAGCCAGTCAAGAGGCCTGGGTATCATTAAGTAAATCACAGAATGTCTCAAGTCCGTATCATTCTGCAAAAGAGTGATAGTGCTTTTCTGTAGAACAGAAAAAGGCCTTGGACAGAAACGTTCTTTCTGAATGACACATGTGGTCCTTTTACAGGTGAAATTCCACCACCCCTCCTGCGTGCCTCACCCCCATGCCAAACCACACAGCCCCCACTAGAACGTAGAAGCTTCCAGAAGAGCTGTCAGCTGTAACTGGGCCCAGCTGCTCAAAGAGATCTTGGCACAAAGAGCTGGCAACCCCGCCCTCTGCTGCCTGGTCATCGCTCCAAGCGCTGCATTTGGTTCTCGGGCCGCGCCTTCCATGGGATGTGGACAAACTGCAGCCCATTTAGAGATGCGTGACCGAGATGTTAAGAGGATGTGAAACGCCTGTGTGAAGAGCAGGGGAAGGAGACATTATTGCTGCTTTGGCGTTTATCTGCGGCCAAGGGGAGGGTGTGGTCACCATCTGCACCTGTCCTGCAGCAGGCAGGCCAGGTGTGCTCTGGGTGACCCCAAGGGGCAGAAGGAACTGGAGGTGGAGGGAAAGAGCTAGTGGAGCAGGGCCTTCCCTCCGACGGGCTGTGCCTGGAGGGATGCACAGCCATGGGGGCAGCGCGCTGTGACCCTGGAGGGGACCAGCGGCAGCCGGGAACTCACTTGGCAGGGGAGCCCTTGGGGAGCTCATGAGTCAATGATTCTATAAATAATAGTACCTGGGATTGATACATTTGAAGATGGGCTATGGCAGGTCAACCAACTGGAATAGATACAAATAAATGTTCCCGCAGGATGGGTCACAAAATACCCACGGAGCCCCGAACACAGTAGATGGTTTCTGCTGTTGCCTGAGGTAATCCTCTGCCCTGAACATATGCTTTCTCCCCAGCCGGTGCTGCCTCCCCGAGACCAAGCTGTCCTCCCGCACGAGAGCCTTTCCCCGTGACCCTGAAGCCATCTCCCAGGGCGTGGCAAGGGCCCCACCATCCTGTGATCAGTACCTTTTAAATAACATGTACTTTTGAACTAGACCACTTTTGAAGATTCCCTGGAAGAATGCACACAAGGGATCCTCTTGGGCCATCAGGAGGCTGTGTGCAAGCCTCCTCCCATCTCTGGGCCTCCCTGTGGCCCCCATACAGAAAGAGAACTGGCTTGGGTGACCAGCGTCCTGTGGTCCTTCCAGCTCTCACAAATGGTGCAGAGGAAGAAATCCTGCCTCCCTGCTATCCTCCTGCCAAGCCACCCCGACAGCCAGTTCTTGGAAATGATGTCACCTGCACCCTGTCCACCCAGTCTAATCTAAGGCAGGCCGGCAAAGCAGCTTAGCTGGAGATTAGCCTCCGGATGCACCTTCCGGGGCTGCTGTCTGGGGAGACACACACTTCATCCGTGGCTGCAGGAACAGGGTTGGGTCCTGCTGCCCACCTGGGGTTTTGATCTTTGAAGGATGTACTTTTCACTGTGACTCAGTTTCAGGAAACAAGAGGTAAAGGTAACACTGATAAGTGCCCTCCGCTCTGACTAGCTTTTGGCATTTGCTGTGGGGACGGTCTCTGGAGGGTGAGAGCGAGAGGGGTGTGTGCCAGAGCCCAAGCAGAAGCTGCACACTGTTCCAGGCGGGGCCCGCCTCTCCCTATCCTCACCACCACAGCTCGCCTCTCTTCCCTCTTCCTGCTCGCTACTGGGAGTTCCTGGGTTTTGTGTCTTTAGATTGGCATTTCTAATCCCATTTTTGACTAATGAACTCTATTCACAGTAATCTATAATTTCACAAACCCCCTACAATTAGAAAAAATCACTTTATCATTTTTGCATGGCTTACAGTAAAAAAAGATTTTTAGTTAAATATTTTATATGAGTATATTATTCAAAGATTATATTAAATGAGCATTAAAAGGCAATTTTTAACAATGTTCATTATATTTAAGGACACGTTTCAACATTTAACAAGTTATGCACAACATTTCATTTCTTTTAAATTAGTTGTGCAAGGAAAGACTGATTTGTTGACAAATAAAACAACAACATTTTGGTTCTGAGACCAACATATATTTAAAACATAATTGAAACTTAATTATATGCATCAGCTTCAAAAATAGATAAAAACTGTATTTTGTGACCTGATCCTTAGAATTCTCACATTTTGAGCTTAAGAAAAATCAACATTATTTTTCTAATGTTCACATGTTATCTAAATAAGATAAAGCAGGATTCAGAGAGAGATTTATAAGTTCTTCAAAATAACACATTGGTGGTAATATTTTTTCCAATCAATAAAAAGACAAGCTAATTAAATTTTCTCTATATTTTCTGTGGACCCTACCCCATCCTTTTTTGTCACCTCATTTGACATACTAAAGACATTTAGAAGACCTATATAAGAACTTGGATCAGATGATCACCACTTAAGAATCTGGAAGAAATGACTGAGGCAAATTTGCAGAACTATCATTCTGAGGCTCCTCATTAACTCGGGGTGGTTTAATATAAATGTTCTTTATGTTTTCTGTCTTTGTCACTTTTTTTTTTTTTTGCGGTACGCGGGCCTCTCACTGTTGTGGCCTCTCCCGTTGCGGAGCACAGGCTCTGGACGCGCAGGCTCAGCGGCCATGGCTCACGGGCCCAGCCGCTCCGCGGCATGTGGGATCCTCCCGGACCGGGGCACGAACCCGTGTCCCCTGCATCGGCAGGTGGACTCTCAACCACTGCGCCACCAGGGAAGCCCCTGTCACTTTTTATAGCCATACTTTGGCTGTACATGAACCCATATATGACAAATAATAAAAACAATTTAAAAGTGTATAGCAGTCAACTTGATCCAAAGCGATAAAGCTTTTGGTTACTAAGAAATGAGCACAATTGTCCGATCTTTGCTAGCCATGCATTCTTCCATGATACACACATAGGCACACACGCATGTACACACATGCATGAGCACGCTCAGAGGTCCCCAAAGTTCCATTTCAGGGAAAATTACATAAGTAGTCACTTACAGATTTAAAAAATATATGATTTGAAACAAATGCATTTACCACTTTTAGCAACAGTAAGCCCCAAGCACTTGTTCCAGGAGTATTGGTTCTACCCATCCTTAGTTAGAGAAGGAGAAGGGGTGGTGCTTTTATCACAAGAAGAGCAGTGGGAGTGACACAGACTGTCCTTCAGGGAGCTCTGCATGGAGGGGACAGCAAGTCAGGGCCGTGGGGGTGAAGGTGGACGGCTGGGAAGGAGGTGAGTGAGGAGAGAGGGCTGAGTCAGGAAAGGCACTAGGCGTGGTGAGTGAGAGAGGAGAGTCTGAGCAGTGGTCTTTTTGGGAAACTTCCAGGAGGTCAGAGGCTCCAAATAGGATTTGGAGAACGCACCTTGGGGATGTGACATGTGGCATCCCACACAGCCCTTTTGAGGAAACCTGTAACAAAGCTCTGCCTTATTCTTCAGGGAGAGAGATGCTCTGTTGTTGTTTCATACACATCACTGCTGGAGCCATGGTGGGACATAGCTATGCTTGGGCTACCTTCCTGGGACACTCCAGGATGGAAAAGGAGCTCAGAGGGAGTCCCTGAGCACAAGCCACAGCCCAGGAGAATGAGAAGCTCCAACAGCCCTGCTAGTGAAGATCTCGATGACATTCCCCTGAGACCCCCCTCCTCCCACTGAGGCTAGGCCTCTCCTGATGGACCCCACCAGCAGCCACAGACCCACCAAGCCAAAGGAGAATCAAACACTCCAGAAATCACCAAGGGAAACACAAGGGGAACATGAGTCCAGAGTTCTTCTTTAGGTTGTTGGGGAATTTCAGAGGCAAAAGCATTGACTCTGCATCTGCTTGAGAAATTCTCAAAGAGGTTTGAAGGCAAGGGTCAACAGACCCCTGGAGAGCCCCAGGGAAGGGGAAGGAAAGCGACCCCGGACTCGAGTAGCCGTACACAGGGGGGTCCATCGGTGAGGTGACCACGTAGGGGCAATACCACCTGGGCAGCAGGCCCCAGAAGAGGTCCGCCCACTGCAGCCCACACGGCAGTTTAGGAGGCTCACACGGGCTTTTTAAACATTCGCAGAGACGAGAGAAACAAGAAGCAGGTGGGTGAAAACCACTTCCCAGGACGTAAGCAGCTTCTCTGGGGACCACCTGTGGACTCAGCCAAAGCCACTAGCTCAGCCGGGGCCGGTGGCTCCAGGCCGAGGCAGTGATGGAGCCCAGCCCTGCCCAGCCCTCTGCAGCCAGCCCGAGGTCCCGACTCTCGCCGGTGGGGCGAGAGGCAGCAGTAACACGGTCAGTTTGCGGACAGCAAAGAAAGCGAGGAGACTGGGGGTGGAGGGGCAACCAAAATGCCAGGGGAGTTCCAGCTGGGGACAGCTTCGATGGCTGAGGAGGTGGTATTTGTGTGCTAGAGTGTGGGGAGTCCGTGAGGGTCAACGGGCAGGGTGGGCAGGGGGGCACAGTCAGAGCTGAGGGGGCTCCTCGAGGTCGGCTGGCCCAGGGTGTCCCAGTGGTGGGCCACTGAGACTGGCCCAGTGGAGGTGATGGCTACCATGTGCTGTCATACGGGGCCTCGTCCCTGGCGGGTCACCACTAGTGGCCTGAATCTCTTGTTCCGCCCACGTTCCATGGGTGAACAAACGGGGAAGTGCTGATCTAGCCTCTGTGATGTGTTATGTGTGAGGCCCCTGAGGCTCAGAGAGGAGAAGGCAGCTGTGGGCAGTCACCCAGGCACTGGGAGAGCCGGCTGGGACAGGAGCCCAGGCATGGGATAAGAGTGGCCCCAAGTCCTTTCCGCGGAGCCACCGCAACCCTGCTCGAAGGTACCACCTCGAGCACTGAGTGGAAACCGGACTCCTCATTAAGGCCACTGGTGTCCCAAAGACTAATTCTGCTCATCATTTTCAAGGGAAAGGGCAATTAAAAATCTATTCTGAACAGAACAAAGACATATTTTTAGGATGAAACTGAGACGATGCCCTGAAAATAACATAAACCATCGGAGTCCAGAGTGATTAAAAGGAAATAAATTATCTGTCCTGCTCTAAGGAGTCCCCGCCATGGGCCGTTTCCTGGAGCCGCAGGAAGGATGGCCCCGGGGCTGCCTGGAACACTGCCAACCTCTTCACAGTCATGCCCAGAGCTGGCACAGGAAGCGAGGGTCAGGGGAGGGGGAGGTCACCCTGCCATAGTCACACGGTCACACTGGTGGTAAAGATCCAGCCACAGCCCAGGCCAGGGTCCCCCAGAAAGTGTGGGTGAGCAGACCACCCAGCAGATCATGCTGTGGCCGTCCCCACCCCAACAAGGACCCATCAGGCCAAAGGGAGCACCTAGAAGGACAGGGCTCTTCACCCAGCCTCCACCTTCACAGACTCCAGACACAGCAAAAGTGATGGAAGAGAAATCGAGAAGAAAAAGAGTGACACAGTTCTGAGGTGGTTCCAGGGTAGAGTCAATATCTGCGGGGTTCAAAATTTCAAGCCACAAATCTGACTTCATGGAATCTCTTCTTTTTGCATGAATAACACTGGCCTGGGACTCTAGAAGCCTGGTTTCTTCCAACTCTACCCATTTAAATTTAGTCAGTAGGACAATTTACTACCAGTAGTCTACAACCCTAGACTCTAAAAAATACTGATGGGGAATGTGACAGGGCAGGAGGCAAAGGCAGAAGTGCCTTATTAGGAGAAAAGAAAGCCCATTCATGACACATCTATTCCGTTACACTGAAAAGTATCATCAGGCACCTTCAGTTACCATGTTACAACAAGCCAGACTTCACATGGGTGCTAAGGGACGATCAAAAGGGGATAAATATTTATTAAAGGCATATTATGCATCCAGCACAGTGTGTTATTCTTCCTCTTTTGATCCTCACGACAACCCTGAAGGGGAAGGTATGGTTATCCCAGTTCACAGCTGGAATAGCAGAGATGCAGAGGGTGAAGTTGCTAACAAAATTAGTGAGTGACAATGAAGGTGTCCCTGATGCGACTGTAGCTGCCAAAGTCCAGCTTTGCCCGCCACCCCACACTGCTTACTGTTTAGCACAGGCTGAAGTCTAATCAACAAAGAAAGTTCCTGTGTCAGCAACAGTCCGTGGAGAAGAAAGTGAACATTAACAAATGCCTGATTACTGTAAACTAGCTCAGAAATGCCAGGGCACTAAATCATGTTGAAGGCTAATATTTCCAAACCACAGCACTTCATCTGCTTCCTGCCTTGTCCCCCTACAGGTCACAGTTTGGCTGGAAGGGGCAGGAGGGAGACAGGATCTGCCCTCACACCCAACAGGGGAGTGCCAGCCTCAGGACACGTCCTCCCAAGAGGGTTCCTAAAAGAGCCTGTGCCCACACCATCCCATACAGGGTGGACGGCCAAGGAGACCCAGGGGGAAGAGATTTGGGGGTGGGGCTGGGGAGAGAGGCTGGGTCCCTTTCAGAAGGTGCCTGTGGGATGTCTAGGGGAGATGATCCTCAGCGAGCTGGTTTCATGGACCTTATGGTCAGCCGTGGGGTCTGTGCTGAAGATGTGGATTTGGGAACCACTGTCGTTGGCAGTTTAGAACATGACTCCTGGAGGATATGTAGAGTGAGGAAAAGAACAAAGATGGAGCCCGGGAGGGTGGGAAGTGAACCTGGCAGGGAGGGTCACTGTGTGCACGGCTGGCAATGTACAGAGATACTGGTGACTCCTGAGAGGTCGCAGTGGATGAAACAGCAGCTTCTCCATATTCAGTAAATGCACGGACAGTGGCTGTCTGTGGCATTACTGATGGAGAGTTGGGAATATCCCAAAGGACAGGGTGCCATGAACCTCACAGGCAGCAGAGGACTGCGGTCCCTCAGCCCAGGGCTGCAACGCTATGGAGCATCTCTTACATTTGCAGGAATAGAGCCTGGACTTCATTCTGGGCTCTGCCACCAACTCACTGGCCAGGTGACCTTGGTCAGTCATTTGCCTTTTGCCAAATGAGGAAACGGAGTTTATGCAGTTGTTGAGGACAACACAACCTGTCCTGTCCATCCGACAAGGGCTAGAGAAGGAGAGGGAGGGAGAAAGAGGAGGAAAATGCTCACAGCCCCAAGATACCAAATTCCTGAGTCAGGTGGGGCTTGGGTTGCTCTGGCTGTGTTGCCAGTAGCGGAGCTCTGGGGGGTTAGGGCTTCTGAACCTGGGCTCCATCAGTGTCTGGAACACAGCTTCCTTCCAGCCTACAAGTGTTAGCAGAGAAGAAATAAATGAGGCTACCCAGGGGGTAGGCATGTCCCCAGGCATCTGGTACTGTGACGGTGTACCTCCTACCGGCACCTGCACAGATTCTCAGGTGTCCTGGATTATTTTGGATCTGCCTCTGGAAAGCTGTTCTGGTCAATTTCAACCCAACAGGATTACCAATTCCTTTCTGGCTGCCAATTATGTACTTTTCCATATTTTCTTATTCACTGCTTGCTACAACTCTCAGACGTGAGGATTATGACCTTTGTTGTACATATAAGAAAATGAGGCCTGAGAAATCTGACACCACTCACACGAGCCCTGGGATTTGGACCCAGGCTGTCTGGCGCCCAAGTGTATCATCTAAACCCGTGGTTCCCAGTCTTTTGGGTTTCATGGACTACTAAGCTTCCAAAACATTTGGGGACAAATAATAGGCTGTCAACTTCACATTTTGCCAATTAACAACGTTTTAAATAGCAAACAAACGAATAGCCTTCACCTCACAAAAGAAAGAACATTTTTACCAAGTACACGCACAAGCAGACGGGCACGTACACTCCAGGAGGGAAGAGACACAGGAGAGACTCCGGTCATTCTGTGTGGCTCTCAGCTCCTGAACCCCTTCTGAAGGAGACAAAACCCACCTTCCACGGAAGACATTGAAAATGGCAAACACACCAACCTCTCTTTGTCCACTAATCACACTCATCGACATCCACTTTTAATCAGAAGCCAGTGAGGCACAGAAGTGGCAATGGTGCAGAATCACTGCAGTAGCAGCACCCACCGTTTGGAGCTGGCCGTGTTGGTGGCATAAGCTGGAGGTCTGACCCAGCAGGGCAGCTGTGGGATCCTCACTGGGTCAGACCTGGGCACGGCTGGTTGTCACTCCTGGCTGTGTGGCCTCTGAACCTGCTTCCCCACCCTCCTGGAGACTCTGGGCTGCCTAATATCCTTTTAATAAATCCCTTTTCTTCTTCAATTAGCCAGAATTGGCTTCTGTTGCTTGCTACTTAGACTTTTTTTTTTTGAAATTAAGAATTTTATTCAGGACATTTTTGAAATATTGTTTTCAAAGTTTTAATTAAAAATACCACAAAGGGCTTCCCTGGTGGCGCAGTGGTTGAGAGTCCGCCTGCCGATGCAGGGGACGCGGGTTCGTGCCCCGGTCTGGGAAGATCCCACATGCCGCGGAGCGGCTGGGCCCGTGAGCCATGGCCACTGAGCCTGCGCGTCCAGAGCCTGTGCTCTGCAACAGTGAGAGGCCCACGTACCGCAAAAACAAACAAACAAACAAACACAAAAACAACTAGTCACATACAAGATGTCAAAGAGCATATTGCCTATGTTTTCTTCTAGGAGTTTTATGGTTTCATGTCTCACATTTAAGTCTTTAATACTTTTAAAAAAGGTTTTTTTTATTGAACTATAGTTGATTTACAAAGTTGTATTAGTTTCAGGTGTACAGGAAAGTGATTCAGTTATATATATATATATATATATATATATTTTTTTTTTTTTCCTTCTCAGACTCTTTTCCCTCATAGGTCATTACAAAATATTGAGTATAGTTCCTGTGCTATACCCTAGGTCCCTGTTGGTCATCTACTTTATATATAGCAGTGTATATATGTTAATCTCAACCTCCTAATTTATCCCTCTACTTAGACTCTTGACTGATAGAACATAATCTTAGAATAAAGGACAGCACTTTACATGGAAAGCACTGAGCTCCATTAAAGGCTCACTATAGTGTCTGCGTTCTTCTCGTTCTATGGCAGAACAGTCTGTGACGGGCAGGAGGGGACCTGTAGACAGGAGTTTGGGACTGCACTATTCTGCCAGCCCATCCTTCCTCAAAGGGTTAGGCACGAGAACCAGGAGCCCCATAAAGGTCACTCCCTTCCTGAAGCATCACCAGTGTGTCCCCACTGCCCATAGGTAAAGGTTAAAACTGATCTCTCCAGCCAGCCCCATCTCCCTACCTCCTGCTTTCCCTCCAGATATCCTTCAGCTGAGATGGTTCCCACCCAGGCTGCAGGATACAGTCAGCCTATCCCCACTTCTCATCTCTGTTCACACTGCTATCCACTCCCGCCCCTTGTTTTCTGCTTTTAAAAGTTCTGCTCAGCTTTCCAGCCCTCCTGCAGCCCAGCTTCCTAGCCCTTGGAGATCTCTCCTCCTCCCACAGTCTTACAGTCTTACCATTTCTGTTAATTTCTTGCTTTTTTAAAATTTTCTTTCAAAGAGAGGGCTAGGATGTTGCTTTCTCCCACAGCGTCCCCTCCAGAGCCGCCCACCCTCCAGCCGAGCCTCCCTGCACCCTCCAGCCGAGCCTCCCTGCACCCTCCAGGCGGGGAGCTCACTGGCAACTTTGCTCGTGCCTTTGGGATCCACTTTGTCGTCTCTCTCTTGGTGAGACGGAGAACAGCTCATCTTCGCGCTCCTCAGGAGCACCCTTCAAAGACAATTAAGTCCCTCCTCAGCCTCTTTCTTCTGAAATGAAATTATCCCTAATCCTTTACCCTGTCTTCAAGAGCCCTGTTTTCCGGTGCTTTCATGGAGTGGACTCCATCTGACGAACACCACAGCTGGGAGGGCTGAGGAGCTCAGAGGTGGGGTTCGCAGGCATCTAGGAGAGCAGCAGCCTCTTTTCGGATCATTCGAAAAGTGAAATCACCTGTTTACAGCCTTGGTTCCTTACCTCTTTGGCCGATGCCATCTCACCACACAGCAGGGCACCCACTCCTCACCTGGAATGCATGAGGAAGGGTGGGAAACCATACAAAGGGAGGGAGCGTAGCTAGGACAAACCCAGGGCCTCGAATGCCAAGTTCAGAGCACTGGATTTCGGTGGAGAGCAGCGGACAATTTAAATAGGGAACTAACGGGAAAATTAGCAAGCATCTAGGGATGAGCAGTTGTACATGCCCATGAATCTGTGCCTTTCCCTGGTAGGTCAATGGTTTCCTTCAAGGTGGGGACCAGGTTATTCTGAATTCTGCCTCCTGCAGTGGTATAAACTCAGTTTTGGCATTGGAAAGGGGGTGGTTTATTTTGGGGGGGAGGTGGATCTTAACAAGTGAGTGGGTAATTACATGAAATCCAATTAGCAACCTCTCCCCAATAATGGCAGTCCTGGCTCCGTGGAGTGGAAAGACAATATTGCAACAACCATGTCCATGGGTCTGGAGTGCTCGGCCCTTGGCCACGGAGGAGAAGATCACACAGCATGTGGGCATTGCTAGGACAGAAGCAGTAGGCTAGGTGCCACCCAAGTGCCTTCCCTGGCCACGGGCTGGTCCCATGGTTGGCTTCTGCATGGAGATGGCCTCTATGGCCAACTCAGGGGGAATGTGATTCTGCAGATGAATAATTTTTACTCACAAATGATCCCTAACACAGGGTTGAGGAGTCGCCTTGATCTGTTTAGGAGCAAAAGCCTTATAACTCAGCCACACCCTCCAAGTTCACCAGACCCAACACCTGGCAGTTCAGCCACTTCATTACCTGCATCCTGGGTCTCACCTTTCCCCAAATGAAATAGAGAACTGCAGGCATTTTCTTGAAGGCAAACAAGAAAATTGCCCAAAGAACCAAGTAATCTTCAAATGTCAAAAACATCCAGTGCATGAATCACTCTTAAGTAAGAGCAAAGTCATTTGGCAAAGTGACAAGCAGTGGTTTACAGCATTAAAGGTGACTTGGAAACGAACAGTCAGAGGCAGAGGGAGAAGGATGTCTGGGCCAGCCCGAAACAGCCATCTCCCCCGACAGGCCCAATACCTGCCCATTTTCCCATTTGTGAAAGGGCACTCGAGCTCCGAATTTCTGGAGGAGGAGACAAGTCATCCTTGGAGCGTCATGTGGACCCCAGACAGCCTCCAAGACCTGAAAGAAGAGTTCTGCAGCATTGCTTTTGACTCCTGAGCAGAAGAGACCTGGGCAGGTGCTCATGCAGTGGCCCGAGCCTGGTACCCACCACCTTCTCCCTCTACCAAGTGCAGGATGATAATCTTCTGAAAGAAGCTGTGAAATCCTTTCATTCAGTCCCAGCTGCTCAAAAGAGCTTCAGAAATACTTCTAGTCCACAATCATCTCCACTTCCTCTCATTCTCACAGTGTTGTCCCCAGCTCTAGGGGTTGCAGGCCCTCTCTCCTCAAGACGACGGACTTCAGGTCCTACAGCCTTTCCGCAGCCTCGGAGGGCAATTCGGATTCAGTGCGCGCAGCTGCATTTCTATGTGCCGGTCAAACTTTGAGTCTGCAGTCCACGGCCTGTGATGCTGACCCCATCTGCCTTATCTCCAAAAAGCTTCTGGACTCCTCACCTTCCTCTGCCCCCTGGTGCTCACAACCAACTGGGCTGGGTGTTTAATAAAGGGCAGATGAGAGCCTGGCCCAGGAATCATAAACACTGCCTGGGACCTAAGTCAGAGCAATGGCAGGGATTCATTTCTATCCCTTCTGTGAAATTCCTCGACTGTTGACCAGCTCTGAGCAGATCCATGTGTGAGCCGGCTACTCCGTGACCCCACTGCACCTTGATCCCTGGGTCTGTTTAGAGGTGCTGGAGGAAGCCCAGCCCGAGCTGCCTTAGGTCAGAGCCCTCTGACATTTCCTAAGGAGCCTGGAAGTAAGGCATGCCTAAAGGGAACTAAAGGGCATTCCAGGGAGAACGTTGAGTCAGAAAACATCCCTGACTTACATTTTGGTGCCTCTGGAAGGTTATTCGTTATTAGATTGGGCCCAAGCACAGGGCCTAAGTGACTCAGATAGGAACTTACCGGTCTCAATTCTGCCCAAAAAAAGCCCAAGAAGAGCCTCAGAACCAACCACTCAATGGTGGGGATCTTGGGAGCTGCCATTTTCATCTGGGAAGTAGAGGAGGCAGTACCTGTTAAGACTCCAGTGCAGCCTTTCGTTTCCCAGTGCGAGAAGAAGGATATTTTTGTCTCATCTCCTGACAGCAGGAACGGAGAAGGCTGAGAAAACTCTTCTGGCGCACACAACGAAAGGAAATCCGGCCGAACTGCCACTCTCTTCTCCAGGGCCTGCATTACCTGGAGGCTGCTCACCTGGGCAGCTTAGTCATCACACACCCCCATCTCCCTGGATCTACCCCCATTCCCCGGGCCCGTCCACCCCAATCACATGCACACCTTTCTAACACACATATGGTATATTCCCGTCATGGAAACCATTGCACATTTCCCAACTACCTCCTCTGACCCCAAATGCCTTCACCGCCCCACCCCTGCCCTTGGCTACACGTCACACTCACCCCAGCCCTTTCCTGGCTCCAGGGAATAGGCTCGTCCCTCTCTTGGCCTCATATGAGATTTGGGACATCCTTCTATTTTAGCATTTGTCACATCAACATGATAACCCATCTCTTCTGTCTTTTGTCTCCTCCCCTAGACTAAAAGTTCCCTGGGAGGGGTATGACTATGTCTGGTCACCATTTTTATTCATGCTACAGTGTTTGGCACACACAGGCATACCCCGTTTTACTGTGTTTTGCTTTACCGCGCTTCACAGATATTGCATTTTTTTGTTTGTTTGTTCGTTTTTAACAAATTGAAGGTGTGGCAACCCTGAGTCCAGCAAGTCTATCAGCATCATTTTCCCAACATTGTTTGCTTACTTCTAGTCTCTTTGTCACATTTTGGTAATTCTTGCAATATTTCAAAGTTTTTTCTTATTATATTTGTTATGGTGATCTGTGATCACTGATCTTTGATGTTACTATTATAATTGTTTTGGCATTTTTCAACAATCAAGTACTTTGTAATGAAGGTATGTACATTTTTTTTAGACATAATGCTATTGCACACTTAATAGACTACAGTATAGTGTGACATAGCTCTTACATGCACTGGAAAACCAAAGAATTCGTGTTGATTCGCTTTATTGCAGTTTCTCTTTATTGCGATGGTCTGAATTGAACCCACAGTATCTCTGATGATGCCTGGAGTAGGTGTTTCATAAATATTTATTGAACGTAGGACTGCATAAGTGATCTTAAATTGAAACAAACAATGTTCTTCTTGGCTCATGTAACAAAATGATCGGGCAAGGTACTTTAAGGCTCATCATTCAGAAACAAGGGACTTTGGGGAGGAAAGGAAGGCTCAGGACAAAAAAGGGAGGGGGCAGGAGAGACCCTGGTTCTATCTTGTTACTCAGAGATTCACCCTGAAGGGCGGGACCTATGAGCCTGGAAGGCAAGCAAGTTCACAGATTGCCGAGATGTGTTTATGCCCTTTTTATTAAATCCAGTGTTGACTCAGGCACATGGTGGAGGATACACAGGAAATCTCCTCCATAACTTGGAAAGCACCGTCTCTGGAAGCCAGCACATGGTAGTAGCAGTGGGGCCCAAGTGGCCTAGGTCTGGCTGCCTGGCTTGTCCCTTAGGTCTAAGATTCTTCTTCCTGAATCTAATTCGGATGGTGCCTCCAAATGTACGTCTCTGGTCCCGATCTCTCCTCTGAGCAAGAGCCAGACCCACATGTTTAACTGCTACCACTGCCATGTCTCACGAGGCCTCACACCTGGCCCTAAAAAAACCTCAATCTTCTCCAACACACCTGACCCCCTCCCAGTGTTCCCAACCATCAATACGACCACCATCCATCTGTTCCTCAGACCAGAAATTTTGGTGTCACCCTTGAGACAACCCTCTCTTTTATTCCCCCATATCCCACCCACCACCGAGGCCTCCCACCTCCACCTTTTAAGTGTCTCAGACTCATTTACCTCTGCCCACCTGCACCATCACCTAAGCCCCAGCTGCTGTCATCAATTCTCACCTGGACTCTGGCAACCATCCCCTAACCGAACCCCATATTCTTCCTCAGCACTCTTCAGCAGGTTCCCGCATGGCAGCCAGGGCCATCGTTTAAAAAATGCCATTCCCGGGACTTCCCTGGTGGTCCTGTAAGACTCTGTGCTTCCAATGCAGGGGGTGTGTGTTTGATCCCTGATTGGGGAACTAAGATCCCACATGCTGCATGGCACAGCCAAAAACAAACAAACAAACAAACAAATAATAGTTCCCACCTCTTAAAGACATAGATATGTCAAGTGTTGTAGGCTGTAAAGTGTTTACCACAGTGCCTGGCATAAGGAAACACCCAATAAATGCAGATATATATATTAAAAAAAAGACAAATATTTATTAACAAAATACCATTCCCTTGCTTAAGAACCATCGAAGTCAGGCAGTATTCTTGCAATAAAGACAAAGATCCCATATATGGCCAACAAGATGCAGCCTGCTCTCTCTCTACCTTATTCTCTGGGTTCTTCCTGGACCATACTTGCTCTTGCTTTCTCAGCTCCAGCCTCTCTGGCTTTCCCTCTTCCTGAAAAGTGTCATACTCTCTCCTCTACTGGTTACAGTCCCTCTGTCTCCTCTGCCTGCAATGCATCATCCCCTCCCCAGCTTGACCGCCCTTTAAATCCTGAGGTCGACCATTCCTTTAAGTCTCAGCTCAGTCATCACCAGCTCCCTGAACCCAACATGCAGTGAGGCTCCAGGTAACAGCCCAGTATGCCTTCTGTCTGAACTCCCTGGTAAATGTCTGTCTCCCCCACTAGACTAGAAGCTCTTTGAGGGAAAGACTCGGGCACGTTCCTGCTCACCGTTGAGTTCCAACGCCAGGCACAAAGGCTGGCACACAGAAGGCACGCAGATATTTGCTGAAGCACGAATAATGGGTCTGGGTTTTACTGAGGGAAGATGCATTGCCTTACAGTGTGGCTTCATAGGAGATAGTTACAACATAGAGGACTTGGGGATGGCAACATATTCCTTCAGAGGGAGATTTTCAAGTGGGAGAAAAACAACCTTCTCGAACTGGCATAAAAATCAAAGAGTAAAAGAAGAGTTATCCAATGGAGGAAACGCACACCATCCGTACATTCACAAGCTGTCTGTGCGGGGATGTGGGGAGATTCCACCCACACCCCCAGCCATATGCTAGGGAGAAGCCGGGGAGGAGAAACCTTTTCCTTCCCCACAACCGATAGAAAGCCTTAATTTGGAGAAGACAACAATGTAATGAGAGTTCTGCAGACCTGCCGAGAATCAAGTGCCTAGACACTACAGTTATATCTCTGGCCAGACTTCTTTTTTTTGCTCACTTGGAGGGGTTGTCTGTGTGCTGTGAATGGAGATCTTGAGTGTCCTTCAGGGCTCAACAATGGGACAAGTAGTGTCTGACTGTTTCTTCTTATTATTATTTTTTTTTGCGGTACGCAGGCCTCTCACCGCTGTGGCCTCTCCCGTTGCGGAGCACAGGCTCCGGACGCGCAGGCTCAGCGGCCATGGCTCACGGGCCCAGCCGCTCCGCGGCATGTGGGATCTTCCCGGACCGGGGCACGAACCCGTATCCCCTGCATCGGCAGGCGGACTCTCAACCACTGCGCCACCAGGCGCAGTTTCTTTACACTCCAGTTTGTCTGGCTGTGAGTGTACATCTGGGTGAAATTAAACCTAACATCAGTAACAGCAGACTCTACCCAATTGGTCTGAGACGTAGGCCCAAGGCTAACTCCTGCGATGTTCTTTATGACAGGTCCCTCCCACCCCCTCCACGAGGCAGGGCTGTGAACCCCAGACTCCTAGCTGAACACTGAGCCCTTCAGCACATCAGAGTCACTACAGCTGCCCATCCTTCAGGAGAGGCCTACAAGCATTGCATGCTGAGATGGTACGCACCAAATAAATTCTATTATGGACTCAGGCTTAGTGTCAGAAAGAAATTTTATAGAAATGGTAGATAGGACACTACGAGATGCCATTTTCCTCCAAATTAATACAGATTCTTAAATATGATAATATAAGCTCTTCCAGATACTACTGGTTGTAGATACAATCTTTTGGTAAAATGATCAGCATGTTTGGAAAGCCTTACAAAAGTCCATTAAAAAGCTCAATAACCTGGCAAGATACAAAATAAATACATAAAAATTAACGGCTTTCTCAGTAATAAATAACTCAGAAAAATACAGAGAGATCTCACTCTATCTGTATGTAGCATCTAAGAATGAAATTTCTAAGAACAGTGCAGAGCTCATATGAAAAACACCACAAATATTTACAGAGAGATATGAGAGTAAACTTAAATAAACAGAATACGAGAGAGTAAATGGAATAGCATGTTTTTGAATGAGCAGACTCAATATTGTAGTCAGGATGTCAATTCTTTATAAATCAATTTATAGACATCATCTAATTCATATGATATCATGTAAAAAAAGTCAACAAGAGATTTTTTTAGCATGTTAAAAATGATTCTAAAGTTCACCTGGGCTATTAGATGTGTTGGAGATAGTAGCTAAACATATTTTGGAAAATAATAACAATGTAGTTGATTTGTATACCAGATTTCAAAACACAATATAAAAGCATCTGTAATTATAATAGTGTGGTATAGCACTAGGTCAGAGAGAGAATGGAACAGAATAAAGCACCTGGAAACATGCCCTAGCTAAAATAAGGACTGAGTGTTTAAGAGAAGTAGCATTTCAAACTGGGAGAAAAGAAAGATCATTCAATAAACAGAACTGGAAGGATTACATAACCATTAAGAAAAAAGTTAAATTCCTACCTTACATCTTACAACAAAACGAGATAACTTAGAACAGGATAAAAATTTGAATCTATAGAATGAAATCAAGACACAGGTAGAAGAAAATGTAAATGAACAGATATCTAAAGCCAGGTTAGGAAAGGATTTTCCAGGCATAAAAAACCGAGAGGAAACATCAAAGTGAAAGAGGCTGACAAATAGGACAACAAACAAATGGAAGGGTTCTATACAATCAAGAAACCATAAATGGATTTAAAAGACAAATGACAAACTGGTAAAAATATTTCTAACATGACACCAAAAGGTTAATGTTCTCTGATGCATAAAGAGCTCTTATAAATCAATAAGAAAAGATGAATATAAATAGAAGAATAGGCAAAGGACAGGAATGTCAATAAACACAGAAACAAATGCTCTAGCCCACAGGTAATCAAGGGTGTGCAAACTGAGACCATGAAGAGACTGAGATAGTTTCAAAAACTGTAATAGGTAAGCGTTGGGTAAAATAGGTGTTCACGTGCTATTTATGGAAGAGTTAATAGGCGATGTGGAGGTACAGATCAATGTCTTCTGTATGTTCCTACCTCTGATCTGGTAACACCTCTTCTAGGAATTAATTTTAAGGAAATAATCCAAAATGTCTGCAGATATTTATATTCAACACCACCTGATTTCAATGTTATTAATAATAGCAAATCATTCTCTAAATATCCAACAATTAGAAGTTAAATAAAATATGGCACATTCATATAATGGAATATAATGAAATGCAGCCTTTTAAGATGTTTTTGAATGTATAAAGACAATGGAAAATCAATACAAGGTTAAGACAGAAAAAGTAGGAGATAAAATGATATATATTATAGTACAATCCCAATTCTACTCAAAGTGACAAAAAATGGATTCTGAAATGTTAACTGTTTTTATCTCTTGGTGATGAGATTAGGCATGGTTTTTCTTTTTGCTAAAATTTTCCATAAAGAACATTATTCTTATAATTAGAAAGTTATATAATTTTAAAAGATCAAAGCTTGGTAATTCTATTTCTAGAACTCTATCCAAAACATTCTCTCCTGTAAATCTCACAACCGCCCCATAATGCTGGTCCTAGTATTTCCACGTGACATGCGAGAGACAGAGGCCTGGGTGAATAACGTGATGAGCCTGATGTTAGCCTCGGTCTTGTCAGATCTGTCTGACACCAAAATTATGAAACAAAATGATACACAAGAGGGTTATAATAGGAGAAAAAATGTATACCTGCTGGGTGGAATGTCTGAGTAAACCAGTTTGCAGGCATGACGAAATACCATGTAGGCATTAAGGATTGATGTTTAGGAATCACTTTTAATGATGTGGGAAACTGTTCTAAAGTTTAAAAAAGCAAGATCCAAAATTTCATTTGCAACATGGCCCCATCTATTGTAAAAATGCAAAACAAAAGGAAGACTAGAAGAAAATACGATAAAATATGAAGAAAAGCCATCTGTAGACAATAGGGTTTTAGAGGTTAATACCTACTTCATTTTGCCCTAAAATACTACACAATGGGTGTTACTTTTATTACCAAAAATGTTCCACATTAACTGAAAAAAAATGAACATGCCACCCATTATGATCCTCTTCCTCATACTTATCTATACTTTAAGGCCAAGTTGAAGGCTCACCTCCCCCACGAAGCCCTCCTTGATTTGCCCAGCCCATTCTGCTCTGACCCTTCAAAATATGTCTTTAAAGTTGAGTTTTGACTCCTGGCTTCAGGAACTGTCACATGGGTCTCTAAGGGCATCATAGCTCTTGTGCTGAATTCTCTACCAAGTATCCTAGAATCCCTGGGGTAGGAAGCACACCACCACCTTCTGCTTTTGTGTCTTAGGTGTGGCTGTGAGCGGGGCAGGCTTGTGGAACTGATGTCAACAGAGCTGCCATTACTGTACCTTCTGTAGCTTGGGCCTGTCTGGGGACAGGGGAGATGATTACCATGAGCAGGACTAGTCCATGGAAAATGAGAAAACTCAAGAGTATGTAGTGAATTTTCTAAAACACTAAGTTCATTCAACTCTTCCATATTCTGGGATTATATCCTTCCTACCCTTTGGTGTTAAAACATTCAGTTGTTCTTTGAAATGATGGGGTGGAGTAGATGGTAATTTAAAAATGTTATTTAACAAACTAATAACTGGCAACTTCATGTTGCTTCCCCTATTTTCATCATGTTTCATGGTCCGTAAAATACTAAACATTGCAACTAACTTTTCGGAAGAAGGGAGCTTAAAGAATTTATTACATTTGTAATCTAAATAGTACTGGTGCCCATTGAACAAAACTAGAATATTATTTGTTACCATTCAGAGAAGTATTCTTAACTATCCAGTCCCATATAGCTACCCCTTTCCTTTTCCCAATTATTGTCCCTCATAGCATTTAAAATTATCTAGATTATATTCCAGTATTTGTTTTCTTTTTTAATGCTAAGTCTCCCTATGGAGAATGTATGTTCCACGAAGACAAGGTCTGAGCTTGGCTCATTGTTGACACACATAGTAGGTGCTCAATTAGTATTTGTTAAATAAATAAAGGAAGGACCTTGGAGCAGGAAAGGGTAGAGGACTTTGGTCGGAGTCTTAAAATACTAGAAAATCAAATTTGGTACTAAAGTCATTGATGGGTTACATACCTGTTCGGGACCTAATTATAGCTGGGTACTAGCTATACTAGCATGTGGTATCTTGTATCTGGAGAAAACTCTTGTAAAGGTTTCCTTTAGTGCCCAGTCATTCTGGGAATAAGACATTAAAAACAGAGTAAACCCACTGAGCAGAATTCCTGGCCGGTAGCACTGGCAGGACATATTCAGTGGGAACATACATACAACTCAACTGCAAGCAGCTCTCCATCTCCAGTTGCTGATTAACACTCTCCTTCCCCAAGGCCTCTCAGCTTCTCTTTAAAAACAAATCATTTTTTACAGTAGTTGATGAGAAAATGCCCTCTTGTGGGCATGACAGTGGACCTCCTCGATAGTGTCAAAGATTTCTGAAAACGTGGTTATTGAAGAGAACTCCTTCATTAAAGATTTTTTTTTAAAATTTCAAACATCAACCCTTTGTTAAAGTGAACATGCATTTTCTAAAAGGCCATTAAACACTCGATTCACTTCTGCATGTCTACCTCAGCAATGCAAGTTCTGATCATCTTGAACAGCTTCGTCACAAAGATAATTATTCTCCTTTCTAAACTTCTGTATGATCTGCTAATGACTGGGTGGCTTTTTTTTTTTTTTTTTTTTTTTTATCATCGCCCAGAATCTGCCTCCTTTCTGCTCCCAGGAAACCATCACCTGAGATTGACAGGCAGCAATTGAAAATAATAAAATTATGTAAGAGTAGCTTGTAATCACCAGCATTTCACAAGCAGCAAAATGCATTTCGCTCTGGCTGAGGAAAAGAAAGTTTCTTCCTCATTTAAAATCTGTATCAGAGGTAAAGCCTTCTATTAAAACACAATTCTTGGTACACTTAGAGCCTCTGGCAGACTGCCAAAGAGACGATCATGGAACTATTGCTGCAGAGAAGCAGGCCATCAAAGGCCTGGAGGAGCATCCTGAGAAAGGGGCAGTCTCCAGAATTCTTGGAGGGTTCTGCTCAGTCGCCCTCACCCCTCTGGCCAGGCTCCTCTGCCAGTGGAAACACATGCATGCACACACATACACACACACACACACACCCCTTTCTGGAGGGGTATGGGGTAGGTAAACATTCAGAAAATCCTTCCGTCTTTTGCTCTACACTTACTTACACACACACACACACACACACACACATTTTGGGTTTCTTCTTTCCTTTCTCACTCCTTTTTGTCCTATGTAACTGACATCATCATTATTATTAAATTATAAACCCTGTGGCTCAGGATCTGGTTAATTGCAACCTTTTTGCTGGATGTAATTTACAGGGACAAGCGACCACTTGGGGGCACAGTTATTTGAGAAGGCTGGCACTCAGCTAGCATGCAGCAAGGCAGGCTTTTCAGGTTTGGCATCTGCTTTAGCTTGGTTGTCTCTGAGAACCCCCCAATCTTGGATCCTGCTGGAGCCCCAGGATGGAACAGAACCCTGAGAGAATTGTTCATTTAAGGTGAGTCTGAGATTCACTGTGAAGAATATTATATATGGGATTATATGAAATTATTTTGTTCCTTCCTCCCTTTAAAAAACTGGTTGTTTAAAAATCTCTTCCACATTGTGGCCTGTCCTTTTCGTGTTTTCATCAGTGTTTGTGTGGGCGTGTACACAAACACAGTGCTCACTATGAAGGTGGCAGGTGGCGAAAATTAACCTTATTAGTATAGTTAAATTTCTTTCCCCTGTTAAATGTTTTTATTCTTTTCCATTATGAAAAATATGCTGATTTTTTTTAAAAACCTATTTTTTAAATAGACAAATTTTAAGTAGAATTTTAAAAGGAGAATAATGACTACTGTTAACATTACGGCACATTTTCAGTCTTTCGTTCTATGCTCTTCTTTTTTTTTTTTTTACATACTTGACGTCATAGTATATATATAATATGTCCCTGATTTCTTTTCATTAAGCAAGTTTCCTTTTAAAAAACGATTCTCATGATAAACTCATGATAAAGTCACTCTAAAAATTTTGCTCTCAATGCCCAAAGAAGTGTTTTGTATTTTTCCTTGTAGTCTACTGATCAGGAGAAAGGCAAGGAATGCTCTTCAGGCCACCTCTTTGCCAACCCCACCCCAGTACCCAAACATGTACTCTGAGGACAGATTTTCCCCTGAGACAAACCGGGCTGTGTCAGTGCATCACTGGGCAGAGGGGAGACACAAACCCGGGTCGGGGGAGAAGACAGTGGAGGGGGGGTGCGCACAGGCAACACCCGGGAGCCATTCCAGGCTGCGCTTTCACCAGTGACCCCAAGCCCCGGGGCCTCCAGATGAGCACATAGGTTAGTGTCCTGGGAAGATTCGTGTGTGGTGCGCAGGAAAAATGGAGTAAAGATCATCTTTCATGGCTCAGATTTGAATGCACAGTCATTTCACATCCTGGTGAAGGGATCCCTTATCTAGTCACACATTTTAGGAAATCATCCCTGCTTGCATGTGACAATAACCAAGGCAGAGAGAGAAAATTCCCTGGGGTTTGCACTCTTTCACCCAGCACGGCTTGAAACAGCACAGGATTCACAGGAGAGGATGCCTCACCCAGACCCGCCGCTCCCACCCCTCCTTGCACACTCGGGATGCTGTTTCCATGTTCTAGGACTTGGGGTTCCAGTCCCAGCTCCGCCTCTCACTGGCATTCCCCTGCTCTGGGGCTCACGTGATCCAACTGTGACACGTGCCCAGCACTGGCCTAGGCTCTTAGAGGAAAATCAACAAAGGAATATAAATGCAAGGTGAGGCAATCAATCCTCCAGAAGCACACGGTCCGCTGGGGACCCCTAAGAAGCGTTTACCTGGAGAACCTGGGTCACAGGCTCATCCCAGAGGAAGCCATGAAGGATGGGCAGGATCTGAACTGGGCAGAGAGATGGACAAGCCTTCTAGAGATGGAAGAGGAGAGGGGGGAGCCAAGGGTGGCCTCAGCCTGGCCAGAGTGGCTCCTCGGCCAGCTGACAGTCCCTCTGTCCCCAATGCACCTTCCTCCTCTCCAGCCACATCAGGGGCTCAGTCCCCTGTGCCCACGGGTGGGCGGGGACGACTCATCAGGCCCTGGCTTGCTGAGATGGGCTCCATGCCCCATTCCCCTGTCCCAGGAGCATCAGCACCACGGGCTCTGGCCAGGGAGCCGACCACACAGTCCCGGGGCTCACAGGACTCCCAGCTGTGCCACCAACACTTCTCAGAGGTGAATTCAGAGCAATGCATCCTTTAGAAATCACAGTGCAAACCCAAGCTGGCCTTCCCAGCTTAACTCTCACAGGGGAGAGTAGAGTTGTTAGCTGTATTGAGCTTGTGAGATGGTGGACTGGGACAGGGGTCCGGGGTGTTCAAAAGGAGGCACCCGGATGGAGGGAGGGCGACCATCACCAGCACACCTGCCCTGGGAGGTTCCCCCCCTCAAATGCCCTGCTCCAGGGGGCTTCCCAGCGACCACCACACCCTCCTCGGCCCGTGTTCCCACAGCTCTCCACTGGAGGCAACAGTTCCAGTTAGCACCCCGCACTCTCCAAGTCATGCGATGAGGCATGGCCCAGGAATGTGGACACAGGGGAGACAAGGGAACTCAGCTTTCACGCAGATGTACTTTGTGTGCATTCCTGGAAGGCAAGAATGACCTGCCCCCCGCCCCCACCGCCAACCTTACAGTCCTGTTACGGGCAGTACGTAGGGCAGCAAAGCTATTATTAGTGTCATTATATGAGGTGGCTATGTTCCAAGAGATGAAGTAACTTGCCTAGGATTTCGCCATTTCTAGGTGGCCCTGCTAGGATACTGAGGCCTGACCTCCCTAGCAGCAAAGGCCATGGCTCGTGAGCACAAGGCCTCACTGCTACTTCAGGAGCTGAGATGCTACCCAGAAATGTGGAAATGGGGGACACTGATCTCAGAGTCAGACTGCAGACTCACTGGAGAACGGGTCACAACAGAGAGGGCAAGGTCACTGTAAGGACAGCTCTTGCAAGAATAGCTCCTGCGCTACAGTCTCAGACTAAAGGCATTCACTCGGCTGCAGAAAGAACGTGTCAACCAGCTCTGAGGCTGCAAACCAGAGAGGAAGGGGCTGAGCTGGGGAGTAGTCACCCTAGTCCCTACCCCCTGGGATCCGGTCAGGTGGCCGCCTGAGCTGGGGAGGTGCAGTCACTGCTCAAGGACACTGACCTTTAAGACCATCCGCCAACTTCCTGTCCCCAGGGCAGAGTCACCAAGCAGCCTCCGGATAAGAGACTCAGCTTCCTGTGTGATGCACCTTCAAGGGAGAAATCTGTCCAGTAGCGACACGAGCATCTGGTCCAGCGGGTGCCATACTTTTAGTGTCAATCACCCAAATGCCAGGACCTGGAGACTGTTCAACTCCGGGTAAGCTGCCAGTCTCGTAGGAAACCCCCCTGCACTGAGAGCTTATATTACAACGCCAATCTGTGGGGACACTCCCAGGTGGCCAGCTAACCTCCTCACTCGCTGCCAACACTCCCCAAACACTGCAACACTCAGTGTCCATCCACAGGAGAGTGGACACACCGACTCCGGTACACACCACGGAACACTACTTAGCAATAAAGAACGAACTACTGGGGTAAGTGTCAAGATGGATAAGTGGCGCCCGAGGTAGGCTAGTGAAGCCAGAGGGCACCAGAGTACACACCACATGCTTCGGTTCATACAAAGTCACACAGCAGGCAAAGCGCATCTCTGATGACAGACATCAGAAAATGGTCAGGAGAAGAAGAATTGCTTGGAGGGGGCATGTGGGAACTTGCTGGGGTGACGAAAACGTTTTACATCTTGTTTTGGATGGTGGCTACACAGGTATATACAGTTATCGAAACTCAGTGAACTGAACACTTTAGATCTGTGGATTTTATCGTATTGCTTCATTATACCTCAAATAAAACACATACATACATACAATGCCCAGCGAAGGGCAAGGTACACAGCAGGTGCTCAAACTGATGAACTGTTGAAGTAAATGCCTTTTTTCCCCCTAAGCAAATTGTTTAAAGAATTTATTAGGAGAGCCAGTTTGGAATATGTTTAAAAGTCTTTTTTTTTATTGTGGTAAAAATATATAACATAAACTTTACCATTTAAACCAGTTAAGTGTACAGTTCAGCAGCATTAAATATAGTCACACTGCTGTGCAAACATTACCACCATCCATTTCCAGAACTTTGTCATCTTCCCAAATTAAAATCGTACCCACTGAACAACAGTGGGTTGTTTAGTGGGTATGGTTTTAATTCCCCACTCCTCCAGCCCTTGGCAACCACCATTCTATGTTCTGTCTCTATGAATCTGACAACTCTCGGTGCCTCACAGATGTGGAATCATACAATATTTGTCTTTTTACGACTGGCTTATTTCACTTGGCATAATGCCTTCAAGGTTCACCCATGTTGTAGCATGTGTCAGAATTTCCTTCCTCTTTGTAAGGCTGAGTAATATCCCATCGTATGACTGTATCACATTTTACATATCCATTCACGCATTGATGAACACGTGGGTTGCTTCCACCTTTTGGCTATTGTAAATACTGCTGCTATGAACATGGGTGTGTAAATATCTATTTGAGTCCTTGCTTTCACTTCTTTTCGGTATATACCCAGAAGCAGAATTACAGGATTGTACGATAATTGTATATTTAATTTTTTTGAGGAATCTCTATACTGTTTTCCTTAGTGATCACACCATTTTATATTGCTATGAGCAGCACATAAGGGCTCCACTTTCTCCACATCCTCACCAACACTTTTTTTTTTTTTTGCGGTACGCGGGCCTGTCACTGTCGTGGCCTCTCCCGTTGCGGAGCACAGGCTCCGGACGCGCAGGCTCAGTGGCCATGGCTCACGGGCCTAGCTGCTCCGCAGCATGTGGGATCTTCCCGGACCAGGGCACAAACCCGTGTCCCCTGCATCGGCACGTGGACTCTCAACCACTGCGCCACCAGGGAAGTCCCCTCACCAACACTTTTTATTTTCTATTTTTTAAAAATAATAGTCATCCTAATGGGTGTGAAATGGTATCTCATCATGGTTTTGATTTGCATTTTCCTAATCATTAGTGGTGTTGAGCATCTTTTCATGTGCTTGTCGATGATTGGTATATCTTCTTTGGAGACATGTCCGTTCAAGTCCTTTGCCCATTTTTCACATCGAGCTGTTTGTTTGTTTGTTGTTGAGTTGAAAGTAAATGTTTCATTCGTAACTTTGTGCAGGACTGAGAACCCAGTCTCGCCCTTCCCACCGTCACATGCTCAGTCCCTAGATGTCAATCTCATGTCCCCGTCCCTACCCCCAGTGGTCCCTTGGTCGCACAGAGCACAGGAGCCAAGAGTCAGACAGGCAACTGCCTGACCCTTTTCCGAGGACCAAGGAGATTATACCTGGCCTTGGTGTCTAGTCCAGATATCAAAAAAATGTTTCTGAAGACCAGACGTCCTGAGAGGCATACCTGGAATAAAAACAGCTGACAGTTACAGCTCTTGGATTGTGACTTCACAGTTCAGTGAGTACCCACCCCAGCCCTGTGACCTCCCCAGAAGTCCTCACCAACAAAGAGGGCTTTTTGTGCTTTCTGCAGAATCTGGGAGAGAAGTTTTAAATTCCTAGGTGGGAACCTGAGCAGGGTGGTGGCTCTGGAATGCCCTTTTCACTCGGGGATGTGAGGGAGAGAGCATGGGAGAGGCAGGGGCTGTCACCACAGCCCATCTGGAAATGCAGGGCTGGAGCCCTTGCCACAGGATAATGGTTTGTGTGGCTTTATCTTAGCCCGAGCTGCTTTCCTATTAGTTTCCCCACTGCTGCCTGTGACCTTCCCCTCACGTCCCAGTACCCAATCGCTGGTGTCTTCCAGGTCACACAACCCACATCCCCTCCCTCCAGGAAGCCCCGTGGGCTTCTACACTGTCAGACCTCTCCCCCAGGGGTGCCAGGGCAGACCCTGTTGGAGACCTGGGGCCAGTGAAAAAAAAAAGTCCCTTCAGTTACAAGAGAGGTGGTGAGTTCATGAGGAGGAAATAAGTGACTTCCGTGAAGCATGGTTTCCATGAAAATCATTCTTCTCCTTGGGGGCAAAGGAGGAAATTTTAGATCTTAGTGCCATTTAATTGTGGAAAAAGGCAGTTTTCCCACAGGGCATGAAGCAACCCAGGTACTCCTCTTTTTTTTTTTTTCCCCTGTAATGTGTTGCCATAGATCAGTAGATTGAGAAGCTTCAGAGCTGCTACTTGGCACACCTAGGTTTCAGCAAGAAAAAGGTTCCTTTCACAGTTTGAATATTATTCAAGTTTCGATGATTAAAGCTGGTTGGAACAGCATGAAACGAATAGATTACAGCACTCCACTTACAGCAGGCTCTTTGCTAGCAAGATCAGCCAGACACACTTGCTGCACGCAGCCTCCGGGTCTCACTAATCCGGCTTCCGAATGCGGCACTGACACTTCCCAAATTCGGTGGCCCTGGCTTTCGGTTTGGAAAGCCAGAATCAGAGTATGGTCATCTTATAGGTCTTCAGATCAACCAAACAAGCTAGTTTCGTGGCAAAATAGCCTACCCCAAACAAATAAGCTAATTCAATGGCAGAAATAACCTACGCATGGCTCAAGAAGTCAAAACAGTGCAGACTTGCAACAAAATGGCCTCATACGAATGTGGGTATGAGGTTCCTGAGCTAAGACCCTGAAGCTCTCACTCAGCATCAGGGAAGCGACTGGGGATGCACATACACACAGAGCAGACGCCCCTCTTCACAGCCCACCCAACATGGTAATCATTTTCTGGACAGAACGGATCAGGCAGCTCCCCCCGCTGCAGTGAGCACTGATGGACTGGCCAAAATCCAGTCTGCTTGTTGTCCCAAAGGTGGCAACGTTGGCCTCACTGATGAGGGGTTCTAGATCAGAGCTTTAGAAAATCACTGCACGTGCTTTGGCAAGACAACTGCATCTAGGCTCCCACGCTGCCCTCTACCCCTATCTGTGGTGAAAGACCAGGTTTGGGGGTTTTATTTGTAGCTCCAATCTGTTAAGAACCGAAATGTGGTCTTAGCATGCACGACTGGACCACAGCTCACACCACACACTGCTCTCTCGGCAACGCACGTGGGAGTGTGACGTGGCCCCAGACTGGTCCACACCTTCAACGAGAGAAGCCCAAGGATCATGCTCTTGGCTGTCAAGGCAGTGCCAAATGCAACAGAAGTTTCTAAATGCTTACTCCCGTTTTATCTTGTCTCAGACTGGTAACTGATTTGCGGTCTGGCAGCATGAGGACCAGGGCTAGAGTAGCATCATTTTCTACTGGCCTGGATAGCCTGGCCAGCAGCAGCAGTGCCCAACCTAGGTGCCCGGGTGGAACTGCGTGGATGCCCGTGGTAGCATTCAGGGTCAGGTTCTTCCCCCGTGGTCTCTTTCCGAACTTCACAGGAAACTGCTGGACTAGACCCTCACTGATCTTCTTCCACCTGCTCTCCACATGCCAGGGGCTTCTGAGTTGGCTGGGGGCTCATGGTCGGGGCCACATCTCAGGGCATCTGAACAGTGAGCACCCAACATGTGTAAAGTCCAAGGCCAAAAGACAAAGCTGGTCCTTGCCTTCAAGGAGGTCGTGATTCCCAAAATGAATCCAGAAATAACCACTTGTTCACATGATTTGGAGCAGACACCAACCCACCCATACACGTAGACAGCAGTTACAATATGCCTGGTGTTGTTCTAAGCATTGTAAACAGGAAGCCATTTAATCCTTGAATATTTGATTCTCATCCATGTAAGTCAGGGCACCCTAAGAAGCCTTCTGACCACAAGGATAAGTAGTCAGTTAGACCTAAGCCTTCAAGATAAACTCAGAATCGAACTTTTGTTCAGTTTACAAATGATGATGGCAGTGAGTTTAAGTGTGAAGGAATTTGAAATCATATTGACGGGTCTCACTTTCAGGTTTATTTCAAGGCTTAAAATAAAATTAGCTGGATCTCAACTTATTATGTCAACTGTGGTAATCAGTGAGCAATGTGGCTAAGTGTGTATATATTGTTATTTAAATAAGCAATTTATATTCTGTATGAAGAGGAATACTGGCTCTCCCCCTTCTTTAGAGGTTGACAGTCGTCTGGAGGCCAGGCTTGTGCATTCCTTTCACCTACCCCCCAGCCACCCGTGTTTGTTGATCTGACCTCAGGCAAAGGCTCTGTCTCTCTAGAACTCATCTGCAAAATGGGAATATTGCCACCCACATCACAAGGTGAGCAACAAAAGAGATGCCGCATGAAAGGAACCGTTCTCTCATTGTACCTGCTCAGTAAACAGTTACTGGGTCTATACTCGTTTAGAAGCTCCAGGAGATGAATATATCATTAAAGTTCCTAAGGAGGCTAAGTTCAGCTGCAGTTTTGATCCGAAAGCAAATGCTTAAAGTTGGAAATTTGAAAAGAGAAGATAAAAGAGAAAGGTAAGATTTTGTTTTGTTTTTTAAAATGCACGTTTCACCTTTCGCCACTACTTCTCAATGTTGCTAAATATCCAAAAGGAAAACAGGGATGATCTGGCAACTGTTAGGTCTCTAATTTGGCCTAAGCTTTTGCTTTTCACAAGACAGACAGTCCTCTTGTCTGTTCGTGCTTCATCGTCCCCACCACTGGCCCTGCTTCTAAGAGCTTTGCAGGGATGCCTGAAGAAACAGAAAGCCTCCTGCCTGATTTTACCTTGAGGGGAGAAACAAGCTCAGGAGTAAGGAAGCAGGAGGTGGTGGGGCGGAGCCTCACCCTCACCCAGCATCATTTCCTGTGGGATCGCTCAGTTACAAGTTCAATCAAAGGCATTGCAGCCATGCCTTTCTCCCAGTGCATCTCAAACTGGAGAAGTCATTCCTTGCCTGAGTGAGGGTTAGAAGAGATAAAACAGGGAGCAAACACATCTTGTGGTGTCCGCCCCAGGTTCTGTTCACATCCTCTCATCCATCTCCAAAACCAACCAACCAACCCGCCCCCCCCCCGCAAAGAATTCAAATAGGACAGAAATTGGAAGATACAGTGTTATTGCCCTTTCATAGTGGTCTCTATGATTGCAGGGTGTTTTATTTTCCCTTAAAACAATGCTTTTGTTTTGAAATGCCACAAATTAAAAAATCTAAGTGGGGACACACCTCACGAGGAAGTGTAATATGAAGGACGGACTAGGATGGACTTTGCGTCGACTCTTACAAGCGCCAAATAGATTCGAGTTATCACTGGAACGAAGAAGCTCCAAGAATATTAGTCTTCAAGTCTCAAGTCATAAATCCTAAAAGATTCCATTTAGATTAGTTAGAATTCATCAACAAGCATATTTAATAGATGTATGCCCAAATATAGCATCTAAAATTCCACACAATGAAAAACCATGAAGATACAGCTACACAGCTAACTGAGTGAAAAGGAACTCCAAAAAGTAGCCTTTGATGTCTATTACCTGACACATTCTCTGGGCATAAATTTATCCAGGCAAATAGTTTTACTATCAAGTTTTGTGCCAAGCACTGTGTTAGGCACTGGGATTCAAAAGTGAACACACCCAGATCAGTCTTCAGCGGTCCAGGATGTATCCTTAATCCTCTCTACATCGTTTCTACTCCTTACTTCACTATTTAGTTATTACACTGGCTCAACATGGAAACAGCTGCCATTCAAACATCTAAAAGTTTTTCTCCTTAGCATTCCAGGAGATAGAGGAAATGGAAGCAGGTAAGCAAATCCCAAAGTACTGTGAATGTTGGACCTGGTCAATATTCTTATTAAAGTTCACGTTCCCTCTAGTAGAATTATTTTACTTAAAATGTTAATTAGCACAGACAGCGCAGTACCTGATGCATAGTGGGCAGCGTGTGGTGGTGCAAATGCATCGAGACCCAGTCTGGAGTCTCACACCCGCCCCACCATACACACACCGAAAAGACAAGACAGACTGGTAGTTGACGGATGTGGGTTCAAACCCAGATGTACAATTCATGGCCTTGGGCCAGTTGATTACGTTTCTGAGCCTCATCTTCATTTGCAAAATGTGGATAATCCCTACCTCTCAGCGTTGATACGAGGATTAGAGGTAATGTATGTAAAGCACTAAAATATAGTGGTCAGCCATAACTGGAAGCTATTATTATTATATTATTGGGGCTTGATACAGGTCTGGTGATTGAATAAGAGATTAGCTGACCTCTAAAATCCACATCAACTCTAAAATTATGACATATGAATTAAATAAATTCATAAATTTGAATTAAAATTCATAAATATGAATTAAAAGTTCATATATCAAATCCACTCAAGGATATTTTTAACTATTGTAATTGTGATGCAAATCTCGTTTCAGGATAAGACCTGCTAATGAGACTCACAGAATACAATGTATTTATATACACCCTGGCATATTACGAAAACATGTATGATCAAATTTAACAGGATAGGTGTCTATGGTTTCTGAGATCTCCAGGGGTTGCTGCTGCCTTTTCTATCACAACTACTTGACCGAAGTTCTCCTTTCTAGAGCACTTCTCTAGGCCAGACAGACACTGTGATGCAGGTTTTACCGGAGTTATCTTGGCCACGATTATTCCTTCCATTTTCATAAAAGAAAATGGAGGCATACTGACATTAAGGATCTTTCCAAGGTCACACAGCTAGTAGGCACAAGGCACTGGCCTTCAACTCTGACACTAAGCCCATGCCTTTACCCACTGTGCCATATCGCTGCAACTCAGGCAAGCCCTAAAAGCAAAACATAAGAGATTGGAGAGACTTGTGAGGAAATGTACCCACAGAAAAGGAAGAACAAATGTCAGTCACATCTACTGCATTCTTCCTCTGACTGTATTCTGTTGACTACATGTTCACCATGTCTCTTAAATAGAGGATCAGTGTAACATATCCATGTAAAAAGTGGGAGAATCCAGCAATCCCTCTTCTGGGTATATATGGAAAAGAACTGAAAGCTAGATCTTGAAGAGATATCTGCACACCCATGTTCATAGGCATGCACTGTAAGATTTCCCCTTACATGAGATATCTAAAGTAGTCAAATGTATAGAAACAGAAAGTAGAATGGTGGTTGCCAGGGAATGGGGAAGGGGGAAATGGGCAGCTGCTGCTTAATCGGCATAGAGTTTCAGTTTTGCATGATGAGAAAGTTCTGGATATCCACTGCACGTCAATATAAATATCAGCACTCCTGAAATGTACACTTAAAAATGGTAAAGATGAGGGCTGCCCTGGTGGCGCAGTGGTTGAGAGTCCGCCTGCCGATGCAGGGGGACACGGGTTCGTGCCCTGGTCCGGGAGGATCCCACATGCCGCGGAGCGGCTGGGCCCGTGAGCCATGGCCACTGAGCCTGCGTGTCCGGAGCCTGTGCTCCGCAATGGGAGAGGCCACAGCAGTGAGAGGCCCGCGTACCGCCAAAAAAAAAAAGATGGTAAAGATGATACATTTTATGTTATGTGTTTCTTTTTACCACAATTTTAAAAAATAAAATGGCAGAATACATATTTGTATACATGTGTGTATATATACATATTTTATATATAATGTATTTGTATATGTGTATGTGTATGTATATACATAACACACGCATATATCCTTAAAAGAGTCAGTGATTTAAAAATTTCAAAACTCTAGAAAATAATTACAAAAAATTGACACCTGTGGGGCCAATGACAGCCATCAAATGTTTGGGGAGCTGACCTCTTGGCCCAAACCAGATCACTTTCACAATGCTCAACCATCCCTGTTCTAGTTTCTGAATCATCAACACCTGCTGCAGAGTCAAGAGTCTGAACCATGTGAATTTCATGCAGATATCCTCTCTCATGGGAAATGAGAAGTCTTCCCTTTCCCTCCCTAAAGGTAGAGATGCCCCAAGACAATAAAGTTTATTTCACAAATAATTGTGTTGCTACTTCCAATGATCAACCTACCTCATCTTTTTTTTTTTTTTTTTTTTTGCAGCTTCAATTTCCCTGTTTTCAAGTGATTTCCTTAAAGAAAGCAGAGACTACCTTTCTGACCTAGGACTTCAGGAAAGTAAGCGGGTAGCTGTTGTAGGAAGAACCAGAGTTTGCTTTCAGAGTGATCTTGATCTCAGCAGGCAGGTAAAAAATTCTGACACACTTTTCCTTCTTAACCAAAATTATTCAGGATATTTTTTTTTTTAGCATGTTAGGAGATGAATCCCGATTTCCTGAGTAATAACAAACGACCATCCTCTGCATAAACTACATTCTTCCAGTTTCTAAACATTTGGGTTTACATGTGATTTATCTGTCTGCAAAGAGATTTCTTTTCTTTCTTTCTTTCATTTTTTTGCTGCGCCGCTTGCGGGACCTTAATTCCCCCACCAGGGATTGAACCCCGGGCCCCGGCAGTGAGAACACTGAGTCCTAACCACTGGACCACCAGGGAATTCCCTGCAAAGAGATTATTCTCCAGTCATCCTACATGGTTTCTGCTTTGGTTTAGCCTCACCCACCACAACCAAAGGCTGGATTTCTTATTCATGGTGTTTATTCCTCCCCCTACCCCCAAGTAAGTACTTAGCTGACCGATTACAGAATCACAAGATTGGTTATAATTCCGTTTCTCCATCTGACTTTGAACTTAAGTGCTCCAATTATTTTGCCTGATCCTAATAAGTCAGTAGCGTGCTAATGCTTGCCTTGATATTTCTGAAATATACAGGGTGTGATTAGCATAGGACTGCATCATTAGAAAGCAAAGTTGAAAGTGGGTGAGCAAAATCATCACTCGCATTTAAGCAAAGCTTCCTGTTCAGTGAACTTACAATGTTACAATGATCCTAGAGACACTACATGCTGTGACTAAACGTATATCGTATTCAGAAAAAGCCTCAGATGCTCCACAACCTTCTGTCTTTGGCTACTACTGGATGAGAAAAGATCCTAGGAGGACAGGCTTGTTCCAGCACACAAAGTCCAGAAGTCTGTTTAAGCCAGATATAGCAGAAGACATAAAGAATCCTTGAACCATAACAGGGTAGGAGGGGAAAAAAGGAAGGAAGGAAGGAAAGAAGGAAAGAAGGAAGGAGGGAAGGAGGGAAGGAAGGGAGAGAGGGAAACCTTTAGTCAATTCTGCTGGGTTGGATTGACATCTCCAGGCCATAAAGTGAGAAAGCTTTAGGGTAAGCCTGCTGGAAGAAAAAAGAAAAACAAACAAAAAACCCCCATGCACACACACATATCAAATGAGATGCTAAAAAACTACATTAGCATCAGTGGTGTTATTTGAGTCGATTAAAAAAATTTAACCCTTTTATATCTGTGTGCAACCAGGAATAGTGTAAACTTTTGGGACCTAGCAGATAGAGAGAAAAAAAAGAAAACGCTTTAAACTGGAAATGATTTGCAGCCAAATCAATTGATAAATGAAAGAAAAAAGATGGTACAACTGAAACTGATGCCAAAGATTTATAAGGTTGACTAAGTAAACAAAAATGGAACAGATCACCATGGAAATGCATGAATATTGAAATAGGCAAGATCTGAATACACTAATGATATGCCTCACTTAGACTGACAGGTGTTGATAACAACTGTGACAATCCACACCAACATCCACACTTCTAACATGTTTATTCCTAGAAAACACGGGCTGGATTTAAAGGTTCCTTTTCTTTTAGAAAATAAATTTTCTATTCTTAAAGGGACTAACTCAATTCTCATCTACTTGAAAAGCAAAAAAGGTTTTATCCATTTGCTTTTTGGATATGAGGAGCTGCAGTTAGCAGAAGTCATTCTCTTGGGCTCTACTAGTCTTTGTTCCAATAAACCTCTCACAAAACTGAATTCTCAGTCTTGTTTATCTCCCGCATTGAGTACTTGAAGTATGACCACCACTCATTAGAAGCATAATTAAAAAGACACAACCTAGATTCCTCGCTTCCGTCACATACACATGAAAACCAGTAACCCTTAATCTATTTGTTACCATGGCTACCATAGGATATTTTATTTCAGTACAACTCTAGGTATTTCGTTTGGATTGTTGCTTGCAAATGAAAGTTGGAGACTATAAATTTCTGTTAACTGTGCTAGAAATGGAGAGACTGAACAGAAGAAAATGTTTTTCTCAATCATGGACAAATACGGTTTATAAGATGCTTGTGCAGAAAAGTTATTAAAATTGGTTAAATACATCAGCCCATAAACCAATTTAAATGCCATTAAATTCATATAGAGTTTAAGGGCACATGTGCTAGTAATTCCCTGATTTATAGCAGGATGATAAATCAAGTGCAGTCAGAACAACGTACCGGACGGAGACTATATTCACCAGTGGCACACAGCTCCATACTAGTATAAATGCCTAGAATATGTGACTACTCAAATACATGCATGCCAACCAGCCTTTAAAGTATTCACCTGTGAATTATCCGACGTTTTGGCCAAGAGTCGGGATGAACAATCGATAAAGTTGTTCATCATGCCCTCCCCCCACAAAAAAGAGTGAAAAAGTAGCTCTTCACTCTCCACTGTAATTTTTAAAAACATCACGAATGAGGTGGGCTAATTAAATCTGCTGTCATTCATCCTAAACCGAAATAATTCCTTAAATCTGCCCTCCCAGGGCTGAGTTGGAGATAAGACCGCATGGCAAGAAAAGGAACTCTGTAGTGAGTAGACAGATGACTTTAAAGCGACTGAAATTAGGGTAAATACAGCTGTAACCAGGACAGATCTGTCACTGCAAGAGGAGTCCGAATCCCAGCATAGCTCGGCTGGCGAGAGGCTGGAGCCTGCAGCAGTGGAGCCTGACTTTCCCTGAGCTGACGAAGTGGAAGTTTCGCGGGCAGCAGCAGATCGGCGTCCTCAGCGGTCCTGTCCCTCCAGCGCCGAGGTCTCGCCTAATGCTGCATAAATACCTGCGTCCACGATTCGCCCCGGGCGCGCCGCGGCGCAAGCACCGTAGAGAGGAGAGCGTTTGCAGAGCGGCAGGGATGGCAAAGGCGGCGGCTCCCTAGGGACCCGCGGGGGGCCCCACCAACTGACCATGTCTACCATTGGGTTCCAGAGCTCAGGAACGACAACTGGCTTCTCAGCTAGCGGACCCAGGCATCCGAGACTCGCGCTTTGGCCCCATCACCGTTGGCTGCAGGCAGGCAGCGCGTCTCCGCCTTCCCCAGCCAACGCAGACCCGACCTGCCCGGGATCTGCCTCGGACCTATCCGGGCTCTCGACTCTGCTCTCCCGGGCGAGCTCTCCCCTCCCTCGGGGCCCAGAGCCCGCACTGCCCAGCGTCCGCACCCGCGCCGCGACCGCATATAACCCTCGCGCTCTCGGCTCGCTCCAGGCCACAGAGACCCGGACGTGAGCCCTCTGCCACCTGGCACCTCCCGCGGCAGTCGGGGCGCGCGTCCACACTCCCACATTACACATCTCCCCGTCCACACTATCCCGCACATAAACAACCCCTCCCCACCCAACACCCATCCTAGCCGCTTCACCAGCCCCGTAAGCTCTCCTTTCCTCGCCCCCCCCAAACACGCCGGCACCCACAAGGTGTTAAGGGAAGGCGGGTCACAACAAGGTCTGTACGGGCTTTTCTCCCTGTGGTTTTCACGCTCCTCTACCTCGAAAGTTACTTGGGATTGAGTGAAGAGACCAGGTCCCCAAATGCGGGTCTGAGGACGGGAGGCGTCAGAAACCCCAACCTGGCTTCTTGCTGCACAGAGGCGCGCACCTCCCCAAAGGCCGGACGCGTGGCCGTCCCCAGGGTCCAGCCCTCCGGTGCCTCTTCCTGGCCCCCAGCCCGGCTCGGGCCCTGGGCCACTCAGGGGAGGTGGCTTGGAGAGGGACGCATGCTGTCGGGCCCAGCCGAGGAGCTGCCTCGGCTGGGGGGTCACACTCGCTTCCAGCGCCCCCTACCACAGCGACATTGGCCTCGGGCAGCCCCTGTGCATACACACCCGGGGGCAGGAAGTTTCCCCCCCCCTCGCCTTTTTTCCCCCCTGGAGCAGCGCAGGCGCAAGGGCTCCTGCAGCCTTGCGAGTCCAGACGCGGGAGGCTCCTGCCGCCGCCGCCACCGCGGGAGCCGAGCCCGGCGTTCCGAGTACTCGGGCCCCGCTCCCAAGCCCGGCCCGGCCCCACGCAGCCTCCAGGACCCTGGGTCCCCGGCGCCGCATCCTTGGCGCCCTAGCCTGGCTCTTACCTCCGGCCGCGCGGCTCTGGCCCCGGTCCGACGCGCAGAGAGCCTGGGGTCGCGAGTGGGCGCAGGAGGGCTGATGGATAGGGGACGGCGCCTGCGGGTAGCTGTAGCTGGGGCCGCTCGGGTCCTGGCCGGGAGAAACGGATCCAGGTCCACCTCCTCGCGTTCCTGCTCTCCGCCTTCTCCCCCTTTTCCTTCTCCTCCTCCTCCGCCGCCGCCTCCCGGCAGCCCAGGAAGGATGCCCGAGAGAGGGAAGTCAGTCCTTCTGCCTGTCAGCCTGTGCGGCTACGCGCGGCGCGGCGCGGCTCTCACCGAGGCGGCGGCGGCGGCGGCGGCTCCGGCAGCATCGCCCCCCCACTCTCCCCGCAGCCGCGGCGGCCGCGGGGCTAGGGTTGGCTCCGGGCTCGGGGCTCGGGCTTCGGGCGGGGGCTGCACTCAGGCGCGGCGGCCGCCGGGACTGCGGGCGGGCCCTGCGGAGCCGGGGCCGGGGCTGGAGCTGCAGCTAGATCCGCGGCGGCGGGGACGGCGGCGGCGCGGGGGCTGGCGCGGCCGCGTCGCGGGGACCATGCTCCCTTCTGGCTCGCTCCGCTCTGGGTACCGTCTGCTTTAGCTGCTAGGGAGGCGGGCTGCGGCGTGCAGCCAGGGGCGGGCGGAGCCAATCACGGGCGCCCGAGTGGGCGGGGGCGGAGGGTGGGGGAGGCGGGGCGCCCCCGGCCGGGCACCCAGCGCTGCTCCCGGGGCCCGAGGGATACCCAGCAGCCGCGCGCCGGGCCCGGGCGGAGTGCTCGCGGGTGTGTCCGTCCGTCCGTCCGCCTCCCCCGCCCTCCTGCGGTGGCTCCCGGCTCGGCCCGCTCGGCGGCCGCGCCCGGCAGATGCACGGCGCGTGGCCCCGGCTCCTGGGCCCCGGCCTCCCGGCCCCGCCCGCCCAGGGTTGGCTGACGGGACCGAGGCGAGCTCCCCGTCCTCTCTCAACACCTGAGGAAACTGGCGGAAAAGTTTGAGAACGAAAAGTCCAATCGTCTTTCAGCTTCCGCCCTCCCTATGACACTCCAGCCACGGTAAGGAGCAGGAATTGTCCAAATCTCTGAAGAACCACGGCCAGCCCTGTAAATCCTGGCCACCGACCCTCGACTCTCCTCGGTGTACACGGACTTTCCTGTCTACACTGACCCTCTTGAATCCACAGGACCTCTCTGTTTACACAGGCCCTACTCAGGCCACCCCAGCCTTCTATGTCTACACTGACTCCCACCCTGTCTACACTGACTTTCTTAGTTCCATCACTTCCGCGTCTCCACACGCTGTCTACACAGACCCTAACTTCAACCTTGATAGGAAAGGTTTGGCTGGAGGCCCGTGGCAGCCCCAGTGCGGGCTTTCCATTGTGCCAGAACATTTCATTTCAGCACCAGTCTTCCCTTCTTTGGTAGATCTAGATGTGGCTTTTATTCCCTGCCCTCTCCGTCCTCCCCTACCTCCCCCTCATTTGGTTTTGAATTTCAGAGGAAATATATCTTTTTCCCCCATCCCCCATCTCTGGGCTTCAACAAGCCTCCCCCCCCACCCCTCCTCTCCGGCGAAGCCGCTGAGGCCCGAGGCCTGGGTAGAAATTGGGGAGGTGGGTGTGGAAAGGTAGGGAGCTGCTTGCTATTTGGCTTGAACTGGGCGGAGCCAGCCCGGGGCGGGCTCTGCCAGGCCCCACCCCCCATCTGCCAGGGCCTGGGGAGGGTTCGTTGGTAAATCTCTTTCAGCTTACTCCTGTGATATCTGAATCCAGGCCTCTTCTCTCCTTGGCTGTAAACTCGGTGCAAGGATTGTGCCTTCTTTAATATCTTGTGGGAAGCAGAGTACAGTGTGGCGGCTGATAAATAATAAATAATAATCATCTCCTGAGAGTAGCAGGAGGACCATCAGTGAAAGGGAATGAGAACACCAGGAAAAGGGCCCATTGGTATTAGAGTAACTGCATTTTCTGAAAAAAGAAAAAAAATCGAATGACGTTTTGGTGTGTGAAGGCTGGCGGTGGGGAGAGGACTGAGTAAAGCACTGCAGCGAGGAATCCCCCCTTGATGGTGGCGTCAGCCAGGAGAAGTGGTGTGCCTTTAAGCGAGGGTGCTCGAGGGTGCCTTGAAGGGGGAACAGGTGGGAGTGGGGACACAAAAGCTCCTTCAACAACCTGAAGAGGAACGCGAGATGTGGTTTGAATGCCACGGTCTGAACATGGTATATGAAAAGTGATTGAAGGGTAATGTAGATGGGAGAAAGGAGAAAGAAGGATTACTTGGGGTTTTACAAAAGGACTCAGGTAACACCTCAAGCACTGAATGCAAAGAGAACAGAGGCACAGATGAGTCAATGTTCATTCATGTTGTAAGAAGCTGTCCTCTGAAATGATCTGCATGGGTCCCCCAACTGTGAGCTTGTGGGATCCACCAGGCTACATTCTGGAGCAGTGGCACACAGGACAGGTGTAGACATTATGGAAATGTGGCTAAGGTTTGCAGGGTTAAGGGATAGGTTAAAATCTGGCAATCTGAGGCACTCATAATGTCTGACGTGATTTTGAATGATCCTCAAATGAAAGCAGGAAATACGCACTCCAGGAATCCTTCCTCAGCTACATCTCTAGGTGAAGGTGTAAGGATTCTCCCAGTTTCCCTGCTGGCATTATCAGGGAAGAGAGATTGTGCTGAATCTGCATCCACCCGGGTGATAACAGGGGCGCTGTTCTAGAGTGCTGCAACGCCTTGCCTTCGGGGTTGGATCTTGATAAGGGCTCACGGGGGGGGGGGGGGGGGGGTGCCAGCCTGTCGGGAGAATGAGAAAAGCTGTGTGAAGTGGAAGCACAGTGGGCTAGTGTACCCCTCCTCACCCCACCCTTCTTTCCTCCCTAGAGCCTGAATGCAAATAAGGATTTCCAGAGTCTGAAGCTGAGATCTCCCTCTACAGTGGGGCTCCGCCCAGCTAGGAACTGTTGGGTTTGGACTTAGGAAGGGTCGGCTCTGGTCTAGACATGAACTTCATTTCATCTGAAGTGCCGTTGTTCATGTCAGCTGCTCCTGTTTCCCCAGGCTCTTGGTGACATACAGTGGATCTGCTCTGTGTTGTGTAAGAGATCTCTCTGTGTAGACCTTGCCCGTAGCTGGGATCTGTCCTGGGTTATTCACTGCCCTGCTTTGTGGTATTTGGCATAAGCCCCATGGTTAGCATGGATCTCTTTCTGTGGTAAATGCGGTTTGTTTGGTGTTACACGTGGGAGCTTCTTCAGCCCCGGTCAAAGATTTCTCCATGAAGCACAGGATCAAGCTCTGTAGAATGAGCTTCAAAAGCCAGCCCTCCGTGTCCTGACGAAGATGCCCCAAGTTGGGCTCTGAGATCAGGACTAATGTGTCTGCTCCAAGCAGATGGGTTGTGAAGGAGTGGACTTGTGAGGCCCAGGGAGGTAGACTGGAATGCTGTAGAACATGCATTTCCCACTCAGAGCATAGACCATTATTTGCGCAGTCCATCAGACAAGGACTTTGTGCTGGAAAGGCTACTGCCGTCACCTGGAGAGGCACCAGAGGAAGCCACAGCATTACTGTCTGGGAGTGCCCACTGTGGCTGAGACGGACTTCCCTCCCTGTTTGTATTTATAATAGTAATCACAACAAAACGATCATTTACTCAGTGGCTGCAATGTGCCAACCATTGTACCAGGTATTCTACCCACAATACCTGGTCAATGATCACAGCAACCTGTGGAATTAGTGTTAGCAGCCCCAAGCGCTGAGTCATAGAGAGGGTAGGTGATCTCCTGAAATCACACAGCCAGTGAATGGCAGAGCTGGTATTTGAGTCTGGTTGGTTGGTTCCAAAGCCTTTGTCCTCTTCACCATCCTCAACACACAAATGCAGTTTCTTTTGTCATTAACCCAGTGCTTTTCCCTTGGAGAAGACACAGTGGATGCTGATTTTGCCTCTATCAGCAGCCAGTCCTGGAGTCAGGACTGGAAATCAGTCTTAGGACACAGAGGGCTGATGTAGAAGAGGGAAAAGCATCTCTTTGTTTACTGAATGCACAGGTCACTTGGAAGAGTGGACGCCTCATCAGAAACCCTCAGGTCTGAGAGGACATCTGTTTCCAGGAGCGAAGTGGGTATAAATAGAGCAGGAGCCAGCCTCTCTGCTGGTCTGGTTTCGTGTTTGCTGTTTTGTTTTTCTAACATTCTGCTCCAAAAACCACCCCCATTTGGCATCAAAAAAACATGAATAAATCCTACATAAGTCACTGTCCCTCCAGTGGCTAATCAATCCATAAAAATCTATTTAGCACCTACTGTGTGTCCTGCATTTCAACCCCATGGTGTTGATTAAAGCAGGAAGTAAGAAGTCACAGCTGCTGTATTTTCACTGTGGCCACCCTGCTCTGTGGATGTGTGGCAAAGACACATGCTAATCATGCAATCAGCCATTTGCAGAGGACCTCCTGCACGCTCAGGCTTGTGCTGGGTGCTCTCAGGAGTATAGGGAAGGTACAAGGTGCGCTTCTCGCTCTGCTCATTTTTACCCTGCCTGTTCCCCAAAAGGGGCTGAGGCATCCAAATACAATACAGGATTTTCCCCCTCACCCTTATCGGTGGTTTCAGTTACTTGTGGTCAACCCCGGTTTGAAAATATTAAATGGAAAATTCTAGAAAGAAACAATTCATAGGTTTTCAATGGCATGCCATTCTGAGTAGTGTGATGAAATCTCATGCCATGCTGCCCGCGATGTGAATCATGCCTTTGTCCAGCGTATCCATGCTTTGTACGCTACCTGCCCATTGGTATAGGAGAAAAGTCAGTGCTTATAGGGTTTGGTACTGTCTGCCGTTTCATGCATCCACTGGGGCTCTTGGGACGGATTCCCTGCAGATAAGGTGGGACTACTGTACTTGGTTCTTGTTCTTGACAGAGGCTAAGGTAACAACAGTTGTTATCAAGAAGCAGAACTGAGTGCTCAGATGTGGGGAAAAGACTCCAAGTGTTGTGGGATGCAGGGGATGAGCTGTAAGAGCGGGGCTGGTCAGGATGGGTGGGTGGGTGTCAGACTGGACCTGAGGAATGAGGAGGTTTTTCCTGGGGGGGCAGAGGGAGCCCAGAGCAGCCAGAGTGGAAGGCAGGGGCCAGGAGGGTAGAGGAGTAGGATTCCTGGACTGGGGGACTCATCCCAGTGTGAGAGTTTCTGAAACACTGCTTGCTGGTAATAGTCATTTCCTTTGGGTGAAAATGAAAATGTGGTTTCCTTCTTTGCCCCGATCAGTGAACTATTAGATTCTAAGATTCAGAGTGAAACCGGTGGTGTCTTTTTTGGCATTTTCAATGGCAGGAATGCAGCAGCTTGTTTTAGTAACAGTTGTTTGCAGGTGGCAGGAGTGCTAATTAGAGCCACTAGCAAATTTCCTGGATGGTTCTGACTCCCAAACCGACAGGAAACCTGCTCGGGTGATTTAAGAGAGCAGTTTCTACTCTCCCCATCGATAAAGTGATGCTTCAAACACGGTGGTCAAAGGAATGGGTTTCATAGTTGCTCAATACATATTTATTGGGTGTTGACTTGTTCACAGTGACCAAAATTCCACTTTACTTTTTCGACGTTTAAGAAGGGCCTAATGTTTCTCTATTAGAGAGTGTAAAAAGAAGACCCAGATGACTGGGAGGATAGTTGAAAGGAACATTTTATTTGAGTGTTACAGGAGTCTTTCGATCATTGAAACAGGTTTTCACTAAAGGGAAAACTCAGGAGACTTTTGAAAGAAGACTGAATCCTCATAGTTCTTTGCATATGTATTTTTTAAGCTGTTTTTAACAGTAAAGAGGTTCCAGCCTGCTGGTTCCCTGTTTGACTCCAGAATCCACTGGTGCCAATGTCTTTTATCTCTCTCGGAGATTTCAGTAGAACTTGGGGCCAGGACCATGTCATTAGTGTGGTCATTTTGGAGCCCTGAATTGGGCCAGAAGCAGAACAATGACCATCCAGGGCAGGCGACTGCCCTGCTCTGTCTCTAGGACAGAGACCCTTGTGCTCTCTGCTCTCTGTCTGGACTCAGGCTGCCTGAGAGAGTGTCACAGTCCCCACAGGCTGTTGGGGGGAACACAGCGGGAGGCAGAGGGACCACCCTGCAGAGCCTTTGGCCACAAATCTCATCTTAACCAGCTGTTTCATGAGCACGGCCAAGTCCAGGACACTGTCTCAGGAGTTATTGTTTATGTCCATATCCCCAAAGCTAGAGGCTGCCTGTCATGTTCATAAGCAAAAGGCAGCCCGTCCTCCAGGGAACAAGTTCACTATTCTCCCCAAAGACGGGGGTGTTGGGAATCAAGCTGCAGACACTCTTGGAGTCTGAGATAAATCGCGGTTTGCAGGGTGAAGTAGCTAATGGTTTCAGCGATTTGGGGTCTTTTGGAATACGTGTCTCCGTATTTTATCTTCATGTTTACCCCTACTCGAATTTGTGAAGCTGCGTACACTTTATGTGCAGTGTGTCTGGAAGGAGGAATTTGTGAGGTCATGCCCGATGGAAACATGACTGTCAACGCATTGGCCCCGGAGGCTTGTCCCCAAGAAATCAGAGGTGACAAGAGAAAAGCAATAGGGCCTGAACTCAGGGTACTTTCTGAATATTTACTAAGGGTCGTAAAAATAGCCTAAGTCGGGGCTTCCCTGGTGGCGCAGTGGTTGGGTGTCCGCCTGCCGATGCAGGGCACGCGGGGTCGTGCCCCGGTCCGGGGGGATCCTGCGTGCTGCGGAGTGGCTGGGCCCCTTGGGCCGTGGCCGCTGAGCCTGCGCGTCCGGAGCCTGTGCTCCCCCGGCGGGAGGGGCCACAGCGGTGAGAGGCCCGCGTATCGCCAAAAAAAAAAAAAAGCCTAAGTCTGTGATAAAAATCACCATCTGGTCCAGGTGCATCTTGATATATGAAAATTCAAAATGATAAAACAGAAGGATTTGCTAGTTTACATTACAAAAGGATGCATGAGCTGCCCGTAAGTGAAGCTTTCCCCTTTGATATTTAATGTGTGGCTGATTTAGTAGACATTCCGTTCATAGACAACTGGTCAGAAACATATTAATTTATTTTTATTTATTTAAGGCTTGTGACCTACCTACTTTCAAGACGTCTTGAGCAATTAACAGGTTAAAACATGGGGCAAAAGGAGACATTTGGGAATGAAATAGAACAGATAGAACCCAAAGGGAGGACATGGGGTTAGAGGCATTAGGCACACAAGATGAACAGGTTCTACGATTAGGATCTCCAAGGGGAAAAGGGGCAAATACACCAGGTTACCTGATTGTATAAAGAAAGGCGCATTTGTATCAGGTCGTAAAAGATGTCTTGAATAGAAAGCGTTTTAAAAAATCAGAGACTGCTGTAAATGGAAGAATGTAGTATTATTGAGATAAAAGTTTTCTCCTTTAGACTTTGGAGACAAATGCTAATCATGGAAAAGTGTAACACTACAGATCTTTGTGGTAACTTTTTTTTTACTACTTCTAAACCTTTGAAAAATATTTACCAGATGATTTCATTTAAAAAAACATTTCAATTCTTTATAGGTTTACTTTCTGCCAATTCAGGAAAAGCATTGCAAATTGGACATGTTTCATTTAGGTGGTTGTGAATTTTCCTAGAAAGCAACAGGTAGGTATCTTCTAGCTTAATGCTAAACCCTTGATAATTTCAGTGTGGCTTCAGGTCAGTTTCAAAGTTGGCCAGAGAGTTTTGGCTAATGTAAAATTTCATTAGAAATAACCAGAACTTAGCATTAGAATAGCAGGTTTAGAAAAACCTAGGACTTGGAAAGAGAGCAATATTTGGAATCTGAGATGGTTATATACCAATCTGCAGATAAATCCTATTAATGAACTTAAGATTTTAAAAGGGTTGCAGATATCAACTCATCATTATAATCAGGGCTGTTTTTCCTGGGAGTCAAGATTGACATGTGGCAGTAGATGTGTATGTATTGTTCAAAAGCAACAGAGATGTTAGTTGGGGTGACAGTATATAAAATAATGATGTACCGATGATGAATATATCAATAATAGCTGATATTAGTTTAGCACTATGTGCCAGACACTGTTCTAAGCCTTTAATTTTCTTTACATTTTTTTCTTATATTCCTTACAACAAAGGAGGTGGGAATTGATGAATCCTGAGTCTAAAAATTTTAATGCAGACACACAGAGAGAGGGGCAGATGTTCTTTCATCAGTAGGGAGTGTGATACAATCCATTGGCTAGAGTGGGGATGTAGCTGGCTCATTCTGGACACACGTCTCAAAATCAGAATGGAAGTCTGATGTCGTGTTGTGCCTTTTCACTACGTAAGCGTATACCAGGTGCCTCACACTGGTAAGCTCTGGGCATCCCCAGCCTTTGGTCATACCATTCATGCCACTGAAATCTGACCTAAAGGACACTGGAAGTTAAGATTAGAATAAGAGAGAAGCCCCCAATTGTATTAGTAATTTCCCCAAACCTTAGTAGCTTATGCAACATTTATTATCTCACCCAGTGCCTGAGGGTTAGGAATCCAGGAACAGTGTTGCTGGGTGGCTGTGGCTCAGGATTTCCCATGAGGCTGTAGTCAGATGTCAGCTGGGGCTACAATTATCTCAAGATTCCACTGCGACTGGAGGATTTGCTTCTAAGCTCACTTACACAGCTGCGGGCTCGAGGCCTCAGTTCTTTGCCATGTGGGTCTCTCTACAGGGCTGCCTCAAGACATGGTAGCTGGCTTCTCCCTGAGCAGCAAGTGATCTGAGAGAGAGAGGCCAAGACAGAAGCTGTAATGTCTTTTATAACTTAATCTTGGACAAACAACATAGACCAACAGAGGTTTAACGTGAGAAGGGACACAAAGCTGTGGATACCGGGAGGTGGGCTCATTGGGAGCCATCTTGGAGGCTGACTACTACAACAATTGTCTTAGATTCCACAGGTTCAGGGAGGGGAAGAGTGGGCATGGTAGGAGGTGTTCACGGGGTTTCAGGTTTTCAGGCTTCTGAAGGTCCCCAAGAGATCCAGAGACATTACACGAGATTCCGAAAGGGAAGATGGCTCAAGAACTCTTGTTGATAGAATTCTTAATGTGTAGTTGCCAATGCTCTTGAAGAGAAATAGTCAGGTGGGAATGGCTGTTGATGAAACCAGAGTGACTGTGGGAAAGTTCACCTTTGAGTGCAGCTGGAAAAAGGACAGAAAGGGCATAGATGTTGTCGAGTTACACACACCTAATGAGATATAATTAATGAAGGCAGCAAAATGGTCAGGATTACAAAACAGCTTTTCTTATTTGACATGAGCAGAAAATCAAGAAAGGATCTGATTGGTGATTGTGTTAAGATGTCTAATACTGCGGGTTTCTGTGGCACAAACTCTTACTGAGTGCCACTGTGTACCAGGCAGAGTGCCAAGGGCTAAGGATGCAAAGATAATCAAGAAAAGGTCGCTGCCCTCGAGGATCTTCCAGTCTAATGCGAAGACACATATAAACGAGGCCATGATCAATACCATAATGAGATTCAGTACAGGTAGCACTGGGACATTGGGAAGGGCACTGCCAGTGCTACTTGGGAGCTGGCAGGTCGGGGAAGCCTGTACAGAAGAGACTACACTTGAGCTGAGTCCTTAAGGATGAGCAGGATTTCACCAAATGAACAATAGGAGGAAGGGCAGGGAGAACAAGAATCGCCAAGCACAGGACAAGCAGGGGAAGCTGCTGGTGCTTCATACGATTAGAGCAGGGTGGAGAGTGCAGACAGGGCTCGAAAAGAAAGAGGAGGCCATTTCACATGGGGCCTCGGAGACTCTACACTGAGGATTCATGGGGCAGTGTTGCTCAAAGCGGGGTCCTACATCAGGATCACATGGGAGGCTGATTCCTAAGCCTAACCCTACATCCACACCAGCAGACAGTTCACCATAACCATGTTCTCTTCTTCCTGAGCTAGACTACATCTCCCAGCGTCCTTTGCAGTTGGACTACATCTCCCAGCGCCCTTTGCAGTTAGACCATGTTGCCTAGTCTCCTTTTTGGTTAGGTGCGCTCATGTCAATGACATATGAATAGAAGTAATATGTGCCATTGCCAGACCTGACCCATTAAAATCTGCCCTGCATGCTTTCCATGCTCTTTTCCCTGTCTCCATGTTGATGCAGGCAAACATAGGAATCTTAGAAGCCACATGTTAAAGACGGCAGGGCAACAAAACCCAGGAAGCTCTGGGTCTCTGAATGATTGTTTGGAGAGGGCCAACCACTGATCTGGAACACCCATTTTGGGGCTTCAAGAAAACAAGAAATAAAATTCTATTGTGTTTGAGCTGTTTCATTATTTTGGGTTTGTTTGTTTTCGCAGCTAGTGTTACCCTAACTAATACAGCAATCGAGAGGGGAATTCTCTGGAGGATTTGCATTTTTAACAAGCACCTTAGAGGAGTTTGAGAATCCCTGTTGGAGGTGAAGGGTAACCAGCCACTCATGGGTTTAGAGTAGACCAAGTAACGTGATGCTATTTGCCTTTTAGAATGGCAGCAAAAAAACGGGATTTTACCTCCTTTTTCTTTGCCGAGGAGAACAATCTACTGACTAAAAAGAAAAAGAAAACTGTGGTAAGAGAAAATTGAAGTTCAAGATGAGTAAGGAGATTGTAACAAGCACCAACCTGCTGTAAATGAGCTCAAGTCTCTTGGCCAGGATAAATTACACCCCAGGGAGTAGGGAGACCTCACCACTGGAGCTGTAGAGCCTCTGCTGATAATCTTTAAGGAACACGGAGAGTGGGAAAGAAAATGGAACGCTAGAGATGGGAAAATATAGCTTTTATTAGTAAAGAGGAGAAAAGATTATGTAGACTTCAAAAGTGGGGATATTCTGTTCACCCTCATTAAGTTGATTATTTAAGGCTGATTTGTGAGCATATGAAAAATGGAGAATTCTCTAAAAGCCTGTGTGGCTTCTTTAAGAGCAAGCCACAACCAGGAAACTGTATTCCCAGTTTTGTGATAGGCTTTCTAGATTATTATGTCAGGGAATTGTGTTAGCTATGGTAGACGCAAAGCATACCTCAGACTGGTATTTGTCAAGGAATCTCATGATAAATTTGTGTGTAAGATAATTTCAACTGCAGACTAGTATTTGGGTAATACATAGCCAAAGATGCTAATCACTATCAGTGTGAAAGTACATTTCTAGTGAAAGGCCACAGCCATGGTTCCATCTAATGTTTTTATTAGTGATGCAGACGTAAATGACTTAGTTAATCCTGAAATTTTGAGATGATGTGTAGGGAATACATTGGTTGGCATAACAAGGCCTGAAGAATAGGCTCAGATATTAAGCTAAATGTAATGATATGAGATGAAACAGACAAATGATAGGATTGAGCATGTGGGTCCAAACAGTCCCCTGCACAAGTCCAGGGCTAAGAGGCAGCAGCTGCAGTTTGAGAGGCACCAAAGATGTTGTGCAGCTGCCCAAAGCCCTGTACGGACTCAGAGGGTAGCTGTGAAGCCTGTGGGGTTAGCTGAGACCTGTATGCAGTTATCTGAAGGGGTCTCAGGAGCAGAGGGACCCAGGCAGACTTCAAAGGCCAGATGGGAAGATTTCAGGTCCACATGAGCATGAACCCTCTCCAGCCGTCTCACAGCTGCCCCAAACAACAGGCTGCTCAGAGATAGGAGCATCTGTCAATGGACATGACCAAGTGGAGAGAGAAAATCCCTTGTTGGGACTTCAAGGAAGGGATGAGGGCATCCCTTGGGTGTTTGGCCACAAAGAAACCATTGGAGTCCCTTCAAATATTAGTAGCTACTATTACTGGCTACCATTTAGTGATAACATGTGCCAGGCACAGTGCTAAAGTAGGCTCCAAAATCCTGTACCAGTTTTTGTTGTTGTTTTGTTGTTGTCTTTTGTTTCTTTTGCTGCTGTAACAAATAACTACAAAATTCGTGGCATAAATCAATACAAACGTATTATCATACAGTTCCAGGGGTCAGAAGTCCAAAATCAAGGTGTCTGTAAGGCTCTGTTCCTTCTGGTAGCTCTAGGGGAATATCCTTTCCTTGCCTTTTCCAGCTTCAAGAGGCTGCCTGCATTCCTTGGCTTTTGGCCCCTTCCTCTGTCTTCAAGGTTAGCAATGTAGCATCTTAAATCTGTCTGTCTTCTCTCTTTCTCTCTGCTTCTGTTATCATATCTGCTCCAACCCTGATCCTGTTACTTCCCTCTCAGAAGGGCTCTTTTGATTATATTGGGTTTGCCCATCTAGATTCATCTCCCCATCTCAAGGTACTTAGTTTAATCACATCTGCAAAGTTCCTTTTGCCATATAAGATACCATATTCACAGGTTTTGGGGACTAGGATGATGACATTTTGGGGAGGGTTGTTATTCTGTCTACTACAAGCCATTTATATATTATCTCATTTAATTTGATCCCTCACTGTCTTGAAGAGTTGGACATTATTTCCACTTAACAAATGGAGAATTGGAGCTGTGGAACAGTTAAGTAACACACTATACCTCCATGAAAACAGGGAGGCTGGGATTCAAGCTGGGTTCTGACTCTAAGAGCTGGGGATCTCACCACTCTGACACTATACTGCGCATGTTTTTATTATTCTCAGAGCCCTTAATTCTAAGCACTAATAATTGCTTTTCTTTAATGGTGTTAAATTAGTGGTGTCATTATTGCAGCTTGTTTTTCTGAAATGTGACATAAGTCAGACATTTCTGTCTACCTATGAAATTTAAGTGGCCTCCCCTGCTATATCTCCTTAGCATCTTTAGCGCACAGCTTTTGCCCCTCCTGGATTTTGTCACCTTGGGCCTTCTCAGCAACAGGAGTTTGGAACAGTGTTATTTTCTGAATTCAGATCTGACAATCTTTGTAGACTAAAGGCTATACAGCTGTAAAAGTTTGTTTTTAACCCAAAGTAACAGAGTTGTCAGGTAGAGTGTAAAAAGATCCCAGAAATGCAGGCTAAAACCGTAGTGATTCAGTGAGACAACAGGAGCAGAATGATGACAATGGCATTTAGGCCCCAGGGCAGATGTAAAAGTGGTGGCATCTGGTTGGAGCCCACTTCCCCTGAAACTAGAGCTCAGGCCCTGCTGAGGTGGGCAGTGGAGGAGTCTCCTGTCCCTCTGGGCTGGAACATTTCTTCCAGCATCTGCAAAGCTGAGGGAGAAAGCCAATGCCTCATTTTACGGATGGGGACCCTGAGGCTTAGAGCTGTGCTCAAGGTCACATGACCAACTCATGGTGGAGACTGGGTCCAAAGTCAAGGGCCCTGGGTTCTAATCCTGGCTCTGCCACTCGCTGCTGCTCTGGGACGATGGGCATGCCAATGAACATGCATGTCTTTTCTCTGGTCACTTCCAGCGTGCTGCACCTTGACCATTTGGAACCACAGTGTGTCAGCCTTGCCCACAATCCATCTGCTGCCAGTTCTCATTGTGCTTAGCTGTGCAGGGCTGGGCTCTGGGTCAAAACTGAGCTGGATGTGGGTTGAGCACAGCTTGGCTGGAGAGAGGCCTGAGGCACATGTTGGGGGGATGATCACTGATGACACCAGGCTGTATTTGCCAGCAAGAGATTCCAGAGGGCGCAGGAAGGGGGGGATAGAGGCTGTGATCTGACTGTGACGTTGAGCAGTGGCTGGGTGGTGGGAGAGGAGGGGAAGGGCCTTGGGTCCACTGGGTTCAGGTCCTGTTCACTTGTTGGGATGTTGTGTGGGATCCAGCTCACCCTCCTGGCAGGTGGTTTCTAGATGGTTCACATGGCATGCCATGGCATGCAAATGCCATGGCAGCTTTCATCAAGCCTATGTTATAAGGTTGGTATTGATTGAGTACCTGAGAGTCTAGAAGGGAAGGAAGCATTTTGAACACTTTGTTTATGCCAGGTACTCAGCTAAAAAGATAGGAACTGCCCTTACTAAGCACCTATTTTGTGCTAGGCACTGGGGTTTTCACTGACTCTGGGTACAAGGAAAATACAACGTAATTCCTGCCCTTGGAGAGGTCAGAGTCCACATGTCTGTGGATACTAACCTTTACTAGACAACATAAGGACTAAACAAGGTGGTAATTAATGAAGATAAAAGGAAGTAGCAGGAGCAGCGAGTGAGGAAGTGCTGGGTTTGGGAGCACCCGGGGTCTGTTTTCCTGCCGGAACTCTGTTGTTAAGGCATGAGAGGTGCTGCTTTTAGAACGTTTCCTAATAGGGGGCTTGATTTCTTAAAAATAACATTCCACTGCTAACTTGTGTCCATTGTTCAGTTTGTGGTGCTAGGACTCTTGGATCTTCTTTTCCCCATGCTTGCATCTCACTTTTGTGTAGTTGCCACCTTTCCCTGGAACACTCCCTTCTCAACACTCAACATTTCTGTGATAAGATTGGGGAAACAGAGAAAATTATTTTTTAAATGTTCAATTGATTTTATTTTTTCCCTTTTTTCCCCAAAACAGCTTTATTGAGTTATAATTCATAGACCGAAACATTTACCCATGTTAACTGTGCAATTTTAGTAAATTTACAGAGATGTGCAAGCATCACCACAACCAATTTTAGAACATTTCTCTCACCAGAGGGAATAATTTAAGGGTACAATACAAGAAATATGGGTTAATTCATAGTACTTGAACATGCATTTCTGAAATTATTGTATGTAAAATCTGTCAGCAAATTTTGCGTTACTTCACAGTATACTTTTGCAAAAAAAGCAAAATGAAGTGGAAGGAAGAATCCCTGTGCTTTAAATCTTAAGAAACCATTATCCATTTTGCAGATCACTTCATTAATAAGCAGATTATTATAAAAGTAATTATTTTAGAGACGGCAGCTGCCGTTAGCTAATACTATATTGTTGTCTACTGGGACTTATACAAAGTCTTTTTAATTTGCTCTTCAAAAATCACTTATACCCACACAACCACTTCAGTCAACGAAATAAATCTAGGTATGGGCAGACCTTAGTTACCATGGCAAAAACAGCTTTACCTTTTTAATTTGTTTCCAGTTGAATTTTCTTTCTTCTCCAGAACTCCCTGATTTGTGGAAGGACTCGTCTAGGGAATCCCACCCCTTTGCAAAAGTGGCCACTTTCTGGCAACAAAGGCACTATTCAGTATCCAGCCCTTCAAGGGTGAAGAGTGTGCTGAATAATGGATGCTCCAATGGTTTCCCTTGTAAATCCCCATTTGGGAACAGCCAATAGAAAGTTCAGAAGGTGTTGCTGGCTCCTCTGTTAGGTACGCCATTGCTTATGTGGGCTGGTCCCTCTGATAGGGCTTATTGGTGGAATCGAAGCCCCTTCCTTCTCATCTCACATTCCATCCTCCTCATGCTGTAGATCCATCAGATACAGAGAATTGTTTATTCCCAAGCAGAAGGGGAATCATTTTTCCCCAAAAAAGTATAGGAAAAGCATGATCCTAGGTTGGAAGCCTGTAAAATGCTCTCAAGTTGTATTTGTAAGAGTATAAAGGGGTTAAATATTGTATTGCTGTCTACTATTTATGAGAAAGAGACAGATGCCCAGGAACAAACTTTCATCAGAGACTTATCTAGTATTTATTTGTAAGTTAAAAAAATTAAGTTATCGTACATCCAGTGAAGTGCACAATCTCAAGAATCCTGATAAATTTTTATATAGCGAGCATACTCTGACCAGGGTAAAGAACATTGCCCACACTTCCAAGGCCTCCTGGTACACCCCTCCCAGTCACTGCCTCCACAAAGTAATCAACATCTGTCTTTGACGCCACATGAATTGAATCACACAGTATGGATTTTTTTGTATATGACTTTTTTCACACAACATTAGTGTCTGTGAAATTCATCCACATTGTTGCCTGTAGCAGGAGTTCAGCTTTTACATTGTTGTATATAGTATTCCATTGTATGACTACCATGATATGGTCATCTTTCCTACTATTGATGGACACTTGGGTAGCTTCTAGTTTTTAACTGTTTGGAATAGTGTCTTTTTTTTTTTTATAAATTTATTTATTTATTTTTGGCTGTGTTGGGTCTTTGTTTCTGTGCAAGGGCTTTCTCTAGTTGTGGCAAGCGGGGGCCACTCTTCATCGCGGTGCGCAGGCCTTTCACTGTCGTGGCCTCTCTTGTTGTGGGGCACAGGCTCCAGACGCACAGGCTCAGTAGTTGTGGCTCATGGGCCTAGTTGCTCCGCGGCATGTGGGATCTTCCCGGATCAGGGCTTGAAACCGCATCCTCTGCACTGGCAGGCAGACTCTCAACCACTGCGCCACCAGGGAAGCCCAGGAATAGTGTCTTTATAAACATTCCTTACACATCTTTCTGTGCACATAGGTAGGCATTTCTATTGGAGTAGAATTGCCAGATCATGGGAATGCAGTGTTCAGCTTTAGTAGATAGGATAATTAAGACTTTCTAATTCTTCCTGTGTCAATATTTTCAGCTTGTGGTTTTTAAAAAAAGAATTATTAATCTAATTAATCTAAATTGTCAAATTTATTGTCATAACATCTTCTCATTGCCTCTTTGATGTTTGTATGAATTCTAGTGATGGCACATTTTTTTAAAAAAGAAAATCACTGAGATTAGTAGTTTGTTCCTTCTTTTTTTCTTGAGCAATCTTTATAGGGATTTGTAAATTTTATTAGCCTTTTCAAAGAACCAGTTTTTGGCTTAGTTGTTATTTCTCTATTCTATTTTATTTTTTCTTATATTTTTATTATTTATTTCCTTTGCCTTAAATATGATGTTCTTTTCTATCCTTGAGATAGTCATTAGATCACTGATTTTCTGTTATTCTTTTTTTTTTCTAAAATATACATTTAAGGCTATACATTTTCCCCTTAAGTCTAGTTTAAGCTCTGTGCTACAAGTTTTTAACATGTTGGCTTTTCATTATTATTCAGTTGAGAATATTTTCTAATTTCCATGCAGATTTCTAAGTTCTGATTCGTTTTTTGAATCACAGGTTATTTAGAAGTGTTACTTAGTAATTTTCAAACATTTGAGGATTTTTAAAGTATTTCATATTGATTTCTAGGATTTTTCAGCTCTAGTAAGAGGACATAGTCTGTTTAATTTCAACCCCTTGCACTTTATTGAAATCTGCCGTGTGACTCAGAATACGGTTTATTTTGTCAAATGTCCCTGGAACGCTTGAATATAACGTTAATACTGCTGCTGTTGGGTTCAGTGGTCCGTATATGCCAACAAGGTCAATTTTGTTTATCATGTTGTTCAGATCTTCTTTATCTTTACTGATTTATTTTCTGATTGCTCTATTAGTGGCTGAAAGATGTATTTGAAATATTCAACTATAATACTGGATTTATTTGTTTTTCCTTTTAGTTCTGTCAGTTTTTGCTTTGTATATTTTAGGTTTTAGTTTTGGGGGTGTACAAGTTTCAGATTATTAAATATTCCTGCTGAATTGAATTTTTGCCATTGTGAGATGTTCCACTTTATCTCTGGGAATACTTCTTGCCTTAAGTCTTGCTTTGTTTGATATCAGTATGGCTAAGCCAATATTTTTTTGGTTAGTGTCTTCAGGGCACATTGTTTTATACTCTTTTATGTTTTATACCCTTTATGTGTCTGTCTGTTGTAAGCAACATATAATTGGGTCTTGTATTGTTTTTCCAGTCTGACAATGTTTTAATTTTGATTGGATTATCGAGTCAGCTTACATTTAACAAATTTCTGATTTTTTGGTGATAATTCTATCATCATATTATTTGTTTTATATTAGATCTACCTGATTTTTGTTCTCTTTTCCTCTTCTTCTTTATTTTAATAAAGTGCTTTTTGTTATTGTTTCCTCCCTCTATTAGATTTTAGCTATAAATTCTTTTATTATTTGTTTAGTGTTACCCTAAGGCAGGAGTTGGCATCCTTTTTCTGTAAAAGGTCAGATAGTAAATATGTTAGGTGTTGAGGGACACTTACAGCCTCTGACTCCCCTCTGCCACCTCCTCCCCCTTCCCCTCTTCTTCCTGCTTTTCCTCCTCCCCCCCCTTCTTTTCTTTCTTCTTCAACTATTCTTTAAGAATGCAAAACCATTCTTAGCTCCTAAGCTGTACAGAATGGGCTATGGAACAGATCTGGACATGGGAGATAGTTTGCCAAGCTCTGTTAGAGATTTACCATATGCCTTTACGGAATCTACTTTTTAATAATTTTACTCATTCGTGGACAATAAATGGACCTTACAACACTTTAATTCCATTTACCCAACTTTCTTCTTCCTTTTATGCTATTTCAATCATGTATTTTACTTCTGCATGCATTTGAAATCCCAGAAGACATCATTTTCACTGTTTTAAATAGCCAATACTCGTTTTGATTTGCTCTTAAATTTACCATTTCTGGTGCCCTCTATTGCATTCTGCATTACTATTCTTCCAACTGGGATCATTTTGTCTGAAAAACTTTCTTTAGTATTTCTTTTAGAGTGTGTATCTGTTGACAATACATTTTCTTAATTTTTATTTGCTTGACATTTTTGTCTTAATTTTAAAGGATATTTCTACTGGATAGACTAAGAGTTTTAAACTAACAGTTTTCCCTCTTCTCTCAGCATTTTAGCTTTGTCATTCTACTGTCTTCTGGCTTCTATTGTTTGCGTTGAGTAGGTCGTATTGTTGCTCCTAACATATCCTTTTTCCTCCTCTGGCTATTTTACGATTTTTCTTTTTGTGTTTTGCTTTTTGAAGCTTTACTATGATGTGCCTTTGTGTCGGTTTCTTTGTTTTTATGTGTTTGATTTTGTTAGAGCTCCTTGAATGGATATATTGATGTCATTCTTGGTCTTTAGTTCTTCAGATACTGAGTCTTCCCCATTTCCTCTCTTGCCCTCCTCTGAGATTCAGATTCCACAGTGATTATTTTCACTGTGTTTCTTATGCTCTTTTCTCTCTTTGTGTAATTATGTACGTATGTGTGTGTTTAATCTTTTTTTTTCCTGCTTCAATTTGGTTATTTTCTAATTTACTAATTCTCTTTTCTGCTGTGTCTAATCTGCTATTAAACCTATCTATCACCTATTTATTGAATCCTTAATTTTTGTTATCATATTTTTCAATTCTAGAATTTCTATTTGTTTCTTTTAAAATAGATTGCAGTTTTCTATCTTTTCATGTATTTGTTTGAACATATTAATACTAGGTTGATAAAGTCTTTGATAATTACAATATCTTTGATAATTATAGTATCTTGTATCTTTCTAAAGTCTTTAGCTTTTTTTTTTTTTAACTTGGCTTTATTTCCTGTCTCATGGAATGCTGGATAATTTTTGATTAAATACTGGATATTGTAAATGGAAATTTGTCAAGGCTCTGGATGATGTTACCTTCCCTTAGAGAGGATATTTTTTCCCTAGCAGGCAGTTAAAGAGTGGGCAAATCACCTTGATCCTGTCAGAAATTGAGATATTTTAAGGCTGGATTTTGGGCTTTGTGAGGGCTAGTCTCTGTCTGGCTTGTCTTTTCTCTTGGTGTATAATCCTTTAGCTGTCTCAGTGAAAATCTAGGTTACTTACCAAAACCTCTCCTCCTTGGTGGGCCCCAAATGTCAGTATTTTTTCTTTCTAACACTTTGAGATTGCTGAAACTCTGATGGGTTTCCCAGCCTTTTAGAAGCTGTTTACTGCTTAGTTTCTTGCCTATCACATGGAAAGCTTACGAATGAGAAAATTCCTTGAGAGGAATTCAAATGTGGAGTGCCTGGCTTATTTCTATATGGGACCTTTCTCCAGGATAAGGGTTCCCTATGTTCTGGCTTCCTTGGTAGCTTTGAATTCCAACTTTTGTCTTCTCAGACCAGCAAGGCTGCTGTGGTTCTAGACTTATATTTCTTCTCTGTCTTGATGATGCCCTTTGAGCACTGGCAAATGCCCTGAAGGGAAAACATGAGGGACATTTAGGGTTTACTCACTGCATTTCCCTTTTCTCCAGAATCTTGGCCCCTAAAGTCCTGGCTGCTTTTGTTACTCTCCTATGACTCCAGACAGCTGTTTTCTGCAGTATATTTAGCTTTTATAGTTGCTCTCAGCAGGATGGTTAACCTGATACAAGCTACTCCGTCGAAAACAGAAGCCAACATCTCCAGATATTTATTTTTAAAAGTGGTTTCCAGCACATGTCCTGAGGCCATTGCACATTTAACTCTATCTCCTGCATTACTTTGAGGCATCCCCAACTGAGGGCTGGCAAGGTCTTTTGGCATCTTCAACATCATTGATAATAAATTATTAAGTTCTGTTTAATATAATTTATAATTACTATTTTTTAAGTATTTTGAAATTGAGATTAATGTGCTAAGCATGATTATTCTCAATCAGATCACTCAGTTTACCATAATGCTGATTCTCTATATAAATAAATAAAGTTTTCCATCTTTACTTTATAACCACCCTCTTCCCACCCCTCTGTGAACCCTGACCTAAGCTGATGTTCTGAGTCTCTGAGTCTGCTGTTATGTTGCCATATGACCATGGCCAAGCCTCTTTCAACCATGGTCCTCAGCTTCTTCATTTGGAATACAAGGTAGGCATGGGGAGTGGGATGGGACCAGGCAAGCTCACAGGGTCCTTCGGCTCTGATGGTCAGTCTGTCTTCTATGCCTTGGTTTGGGGAATCCTTGGTGGAACAATCAGACACTCAGACAGCTCTGAGAGATGGATCGTCCCTTGGACCACAGAACTTACTCCCTTAGCCAGTCTCATAACTGTGAGGCCAGTTCTCTCTGGGACACGGGGGCTGAATGGACTGGGCTGGGGCTATGTTCCTGGATGGGCAGGCACCCTGGGCAGTGGGCCTCCCAGTGGGCATTCCAGTATGAATGACAGAATGAGAGACAAATCTTACGCTGCACCCTGGCCCCCCAGCGCTGCATCATTCAACCATCTCAGACAGGAATTTCAGATCTACAGGTGGTTTCCTCTCAAGCTTGTTCAAAATGTCCCCCTCCTGTTTTTTCTGAATATGCAGTATTGTAAGAAATGTCTGAAAAAGACTGACCCCTCCTTTGCCTAGTAATAGTTTAAGAATCTTCACTTTTTTTTTTTTTTTTTTTTTGCGGTACGCGGGCCTCTCACTGCTATGGCCTCTCCCGTTGCGGAGCACAGGCTCCGGACGCGCAGGCTCAGCGACCATGGCTCACGGGCCCAGCCGCTCCGCGGCATGTGGGATCTTCCCGGACCGGGGCACGAACCCGTGTCCCCTGCATCAGCAGGCGGGCTCTCAACCACTGCGCCACCAGGGAAGCCCAAGAATCTTCACTTTGGAATCAGTCCCTGAGCTGTACCTGAGCCTGTTTCCTCCCTTCCCCTGCTCAGCTCATGGGAAGTGATGCTGGCTGCTCTTCCAGGCTCCCCTGTGAGCAGGCTTCTGGCTGGGTCTGGCCAATGGCCCTGGAGGAGAACTGAGGGCAAGAAGAAGGGAGAAGCTGGCATATTTCTCTCCTTTTCTCTTTGCCTGGAGTTGATTAAGTCCTTGGTGGAAGCTGCAGGTTCCGTGGCCCCAGCTCCTCATGGATGGGCTCACTGTGGTTTTCAGCAGCTCCCAGCTCAGTAACTCTGTGGCTTTTCTTTATCCCTCCAGCTGAATAGTGGCCGTAGTTTCCACTGCATTCATCTCTAGGGTCCTTTACCATTCACTGTTGTCTTCTCAGCCTCTTTTCTCACGTGGAATACCAATACGTGTTATTACATCCCCTGTGTGAGAATACTAGGAGGGCTGGCGGCTTTCCTCTTTAGATCCCAAGTAACTGAGTTGCTAAAAACTGTACCTCAAGCATCTTTTTCTTTCATGTGTATCTAATTTAAGTGCCACCGAAACACATTCGCCTCCATTTCCTTGATCACCTCCTAAGGTAGACAGAATTCATTCATTCATGTCTTCAATAAATATTTAGTGAGACACTACTCAGTACCCTAGCCTAGGACTGTGCTCAGGGACACAGCGGTGAACAAAACGGGCAATGTCTCTGGCCTTGCAGCGTTCGCAGCTTTGTAGGCAAGATAACCTGAAATCCTTAGAACAGAGTGTGTTGAGAATGAGACCTTATTGTAATGTGCAGACATAGGAGGTGGACAGAATTGGGCTCAGACCTCAACTCTAGGCTCTATGATGCGGGCAAGGGACTCCCTATGCCTCACTTTCCTCCTCTTTAAAGGAGCACTCAGTTATTCGGTTCACAGCCACTTTACATGTTCAGTGAGGATGCTGTGCTACTAACTTCATAGGATTGTTTGTGATTAAATGAGTTGCTATTAGAGAAAGAGACAGGCACCCAGGAAACAAACATCAAAGGTTTATTTTTAAAAGCAGCTTCTGGGGAGCACACATTCAGCACTGGTGAGAGTCAGGTCAGAAAGGTGAGGTGAGGATAGAAATGCGATGAGAAGGGGTGAAATCCGGAACTTGGATGGAGACAGTTGCTGGGAGGAGCACCGAGTCACAAGGTTGGAATTTTGTCCTTGGCGATTTCTGTTGGCAGCCAATGCAGAGCCGCACTGGTCTGCGTACAAGTAGAAGTAGGTCCCTTTTTTCCTCTCTGCTTGGCCAAGATGTCACTGCCTCCGGGAGGGGCTCACTGACTTCTAGTCCAGGCTGGGTCTCCCTGGGCTTTTACTGTCATTGTTGTGATCACGAGCATCATCATCATCTTCTTCTTCGTCACCATCATATCACCCCTAATGCTTGTTGAATGGAATACCCGTCGTGTTCCAGACATTGTGCTATGGCTTCTCGTGGCAGAGTCTTGGTCAATTCCAGTGGTTATTTCTCCTCATCATTAAGACTGAAACTTGTTATTTTTGTTATTTCTCCTCATCATTAAGACTGAAACTTCCAGTGGTTTCTAGAGGGGGAAAGAGGTGTGTGTGTGTGTGTGTGTGTGTGTGTGTGTGTGTAAATCTGCATGTGCCACAATAATTTAAATTTGAGGCAGGACATTTTAAATCATCAAAGATTCAAAATTAAGCTATGCTGAATATGATTTCAAAATTAATTGTGTTGCAAGCTTTTGAAAATTTAGATGCCACACAAGTTAGAGGTGCACAGGTGTTGGCGGTAGTCAGAGTTCAAAGGGCCTGGATTTTTTATTTGTTCTTTATTCTCATCCTCTAGGCTGCACGTGGCAAGTCTCATGGTGGGTCCCTGCAGCTCTGGACCCATTTTCCTGCTGCCTTCTTGGCTCCCCTGTTTGACCTTGGTCTCAGTCCTCCTTGTGGCTCTATCATCTCTTTAGATTCAGATTTAAATGAATCACTTACTTACATTTTACTCACAATTTTTAATCATTCTACAAAGAACATTCTCATAGCATTAAATAATTGCAAAATCTAATAAAAACCAGTCTTAACCTCTGGCATCTCATTAAGAATAGGGCTGCTCCTTTTGCTAAATTGTTGATGATTATTTTGTCTGGTTCTGCCCAGGAGAGCAGAGGTATAGATGGGGTCACAGAATGTGGGTTCACACACTCAAAAATTTTTTAACCCCACTTTCCTAAATTTACAGATGAAGAAACTGAAGTCCAAAGAAGGGAGGGGACTTTTCCAAAGTCACACATGAAACTGTGGCCCCTAAGAACCAGAACTCATGCCCCCTGCCTCTTAGTCTAGCACCTCCCCTGCAAGATCTGGGCTTTGGGCTCAGGCATTGATTTATGGATTTTGACGAGCGTATCATCAGTTGAGCAGATCACTAACTCATCAGGCGAGCATTCCTTCACCCAGCAAGCCTGCAGCCTCAGGATGGACACTGTTGGGTTTGAGAGATGCAGAATAAACAGGCCCTGCCCTCTGGAAAACTGACGGGCCTCCAGGGATGAGGTTTACATGTAAATGATGAGATGCAGTCTCCTTAAGTGCTTGCTGTGGTCATGCTGCTCACCCATCTTTTTCACATCAGCCCGAGGGTGGCATCTCTTCCAGTTCTGTTCAGTACAGGCAGGTGTTGACAAAGCCTTCCCACGGCCCCGGCACTGAGACAGCCATGAACTCTCCTCCACTATAATGAACAACCTCTCCATCAAAAGGACTCATTTGGTAGGACTGGGAAGTTCACAAGCCGAAGAGAGACAAGGGAAGAAGGCTTAGGCGGGAAGCATTTTATGATTTATGAACGTACAAATGCTGGCATCTCTCTCTCTCTCGAAAAGAAAAAAAATCCACCGCTAATATTAATAATTATGCCAGCTTTTGTACAGCACTTTGCAGTTGACGACGTGCTTTTGAATCCATTAGCTCATCTTGGTGTGCCTGTGGGAGATGGGAAAGTGGGAGAGCACCGAGGGCTGGCGTCTTTGGGGAATTAGCAGCCTTTGTTTCCCTAGGAGTCTAGCCCGGCAGGTGGGTGGGCACTATCACAGTGGGTGGGTGGGTGGGTGCTGCAGTTGTTCTTTTTTGTTGTTGTTTTGTTTTGTTTTTTGTTTGTTTGTTTTTGTTTTTGTTTTGCGGTACGCGGGCCTCTCACTGTTGTGGCCTCTCTCGTTGCAGAGCACAGGCTCCAGACGCGCAGGCTCAGCGGCCATGGTTCACGGGCCCAGCCGCTCTGAGGCATATGGGATCCTCCCAGACCGGGGCACGAACCCATGTCCCCTGCATTGGCAGGTGGACTCTTAACCACTGCGCCACCAGGGAAGCCCACTACAGTTATTCTTGCTCTGAATGTCCAATCTAGGACGACCCCCTGAGTTGCTATTTCCCCAGGGAAACTTTAGTAAGTCTCTCCAGACCATAAGCGGGAGTCGGTCCGAGTTGTCCTGCCTGGAGCTTCGTTTCTCCTTGAGCTGAATGCTTGGCTCGTGTTGGACATCCTTCCCGGCCCTTGCAGGCCACTGTGAGAAAGGCTGGGCTCTGTCCTTGTGTTTGTAGCTGTGGATAGAGTCCTCCTTCAACACAGCTGGACCCCCACTGGGACAAAGTTGCTGCCCCTGATTGGACTTTGCCAAATACCACAGTCCCGAGATTCCTGCTGCCTCGTGTGTCCATGCGTGACAGGCCCTTTAGACACTGAAGGTGGTGAAGGGGCTGAAATGTAACTGGCAAGTATTAATATGTGCAAGAAAAGGTAGCTTAAAATTTGTTTTTCCAGGGGCTTCCCTGGTGGCGCAGTGCCAATGCAGGGGACACGGGTTCGAGCCCTGGTCTGGGAAGATCCCACATGCTGCGGAGCAACTGGGCCCGTGAGCCACAACTACTGAGTCTGCGTGTCTGGAGCCTGTGCTCCGCAACAAGAGAGGCCGCGATAGTGAGAGGCCCGCGCACCGCGATGAAGAGTGGCCCCCGCTCGCCACAACTGGAGAAAACCCTCGCACAGAAACAAAGACCCAACACAGCAAAAATTAATTAATTAATTAATAAACTCCTACACCCAACATCTAAAAAAAAAAAAAAATTTTTTTTTTTCCAGAACTTGTTTCAGCTTGCTTTCTTGCTGATGGCAGGAAAGACAGCAATAATAAAAACACAAATATCACCACCACCACCACCAAAAGCAGTCTTTAACCTTGACAAGGAAGATAGCATTATTTCTTCTAGTTGAAAGAGTGCCCTTCCCCCTGCCCCAGTAAATAAATCAATTAAAATACATGTTCTCCTTCAGGTCTGTGACTCCCCTCAAGCGGGCTCCTTTTCCCTTCCTCCTCCTGCCAACTTTTCGAGGAGGACTCCTGCATTCAGGACGTCTTCATGTCTCCTGCTTTGATGGACTTGCCTGGTCCATGCACAGTCCTCCGGCTGACCTGCTTGCCCACTTGTCCCTGGGGTGGCCTCTGGCCTCACCAGCTCCACCACTGAAGCATCCACTGCTGGGGGCAGGGGCTCATGGTCTGTGTTTTTGGAACAGGCAGAGCATGGCAGTCGACCCTGGGGCTTGGTGGGAGGGAGCTTCTCGGGTCCTGATGCAACACTCCTAGGACAGCAGGAGACGAGGAAGGGATGCCACCTTGGACCAGCTGGACCACTCCTCAGGCGCTTCTAATTTCCCACCCTGTACTGTGGTTGCCTAAGAGATGGTTTTTCTGCAGACACTCTGATTTCCTGAGACGTGCCCTGGGAAGTCAGAAGTAAGCTGCACATGCTGGGATTTCCCTGCAAACCTGTCTGGCGGCCCTACCAATTTCTCTTCTGCCTCCAGAGATTTCAACAGTTAGAGGGAGCCAGTGACCTCTTCCCTGTACTTTTCGTCTCTCTGTGGGCTCCTCCACCAGCAATGAAGGATGTTCTACTTCACTTTTCAGGTCATTGGGAGCATCTTTATGTCACACCCTGCCTCTCTGCTCCATGACCTTCTTTGAAGCTTTTTTCCACCTTCACTGGGCAACAAACTGTATTGTCTAGCCTGGCAGAAGGGATGCAGGGAAAACAAAAGGACCTGGACCCGTGAAATTACACTGGGAGTCATTTCCAAAAACATCACAGCACGTTTTAACATCAATATTGCCGTGGATTGCCGAGCCCCTTGGACCTTGTAATTCAGTCACCTACTTTGGATCAAGTCCCTACAGCACAGCCCTGCCCGGCCAGGCCCTTTCCTCTCTTCACGCGGCCTCAGTGTGAGCGACCCGCAGGTACTTTCCCACCCTCAGCTTTTCTTATGGGCCCAGCCTACTTAGGACAGAATTATTTGCCAAAAATTGGGCTGGTAAGTACTCTGAATCGAATTTTGGCAAGTGGATAAGGTTTACTGTCTTGATTTCTGTGTCTCTCTTTACATGCACTCAAACCAGGAATCCAGAAGGTTCACCCTTCAGATATGTTTTTAAATAAAATAATATAACACGTTTTTGTTAATTCGGGGACTAACCTTTCACTAAACAGTTAGAGCCAGAGGTGGTCTTCACCCTGCAATTTGTGTACCGCTTGTGATCTTTTAAAATAAAGATGAGCAGTGGGCAGGAAATGCCACGGCTTCATGAGAATCAGTTAACCTGGGGACCTGGAGCGGGGAGAGGGGTGCTTGTGCTTTATTTTAGGGTAGAACTGCATAATTTGTTAACCTGCTCTCTCTTTCTCCCCACATATCTATATGGTTGAAAGCTTGGCAAAGGAGGGCAAGGCATGCGTTCTGATAAATTGCATTACAGTGTTTAGCCAGTTTGTCTATGTGTTTGCAGTGAATGTGGAGTCAGGACAGAGTTCAGTGGACCTGTTGCAGGGTTTCAGGTGGGCTCATGGGAGGCAGATGTACCTCCACAGCTCAGGTCAGGTGAAACCTTGCCTGAAGACAGAGCCTTTACTCCTGTCGGCTCTTGCTGGTGCTCAGCCATTGCCCTGCCTGCTGGGTCCTCACCCTTGCCCTCTGCATCCTACCTACGCTGGTCTCCCTGATGTCCCCCAACCACATCCTCCCTTCCAGCTTTGGAGCTGTGCTTGGACCCTTTCCCTGCACACCCTCTGTCCTCTGAATCCTCTGGGACCCTCCCAGCTTGAGGTCTCCTCCCCTCTGTGCTTGCCTGCCCTGCCCCTGCACGGTGCTGTCTCCCCAGGAGCTCCTGCAGGGTTGAGTTCTGCCTTATTTAGCCTTTGGTGCACGCAGACGGGCTTTGCTGTGAACTTTGCATGTGCTGTTGTCTTTGGTTGTCCTGAGACTAGGGCTGGGTTTTCCTCTCCTCTGTTCTGGCATCGTTCACCTTGGGTCTTGGCCCATCGTCACGATTGATAACTGATGACTGGGTGATTGAGGACATCTTTCTTTTCCTCCTGATGCTGGTTCATTTATATCTGAATCACCGTTATCATTCAGAAATGATTGGACAAAGCTACATCTGAGCAAATCCATGCTAATTCCTCCTTCCCTAACTTAGACTGTGTCTGCCACCCACGCTCCCCCCACGGCTGGGGCCCTGGGGCCGGCAGAAGAGGCTGAGTCACCCTCCATTCATAAACAGCAAAAGTTGGAGTTGTCTTTGCCTCTGGAATGGGATTCTTGAGAAGCCTTTTATTTTCACCCAGGTTTTCCTATAAAATCATGAAAACGATGTGATTGTGTCTCAGAAATACAGAAATACACCAGCGTTTCTCAATGGGCCCAGCGCAAATTTTTGATTCAAGGCTGATTTTTCAGAAAAATAAAACTTGGGAATTTTTCTGTAGATTTTTACTGGACAAAACAACGTCTCGCCTATCAGCAGAGTGTTGATGATGATGGTGAAGATGATGAGTGTGCGTGGGCGGGGGTGGTATATGGATGGTCGGAACTGTCTGGGCTTCTCCCCTCCCCTTTGTACCTGAGTGTGGACACACAGAGTCTCCGTTTCTTGTTTTAAGTCCTCGGAGCATCATCCCAGTCTTGTTGCTCGTCAGGAATGGCTGTGCTGTAACATTCCTGCTGCAGCAGTGACCTATTGACGTGCAATCTAACTGCTTGATAGGAGCCTGTTTTCCCATTTTGGGGGCGAGCCACTTGCTGTCCTGAGTCTGGCCGGCTGCCCCAGTCTCCTTTGTTCTCATGTGGTCAGGGGGATAGGCGCGGTTTGCGTATCTGCACACACGCCATCAAACCTGTGATTGACTGCAAGAAAAGTTGCTCAAACTTTTATCTACATGGGACCAAATGGCCAGAATCATCTGTGAGTTTTTTTCCCCCTCTGAACTGACAGAATTGACTTACTGTTTTGGCACCTGGGAGGCAGATATAGAGAAAAGCTTCAAAAGCTTCAGAGATCTCCCCAGGTGATCTCATCCATACCCATGCCTTGAAATGCCACCTCTACTCTGACAGTCCCTAATTTGCATCTCTAGAAAAGCAGCCTAGAGCTCCAGGCTCCTATCCAGTTGACAGCTTGACCTCTCCAGGTGGGAGTTACACAAGCATCTTAAACCAACTGTGTCTCTAACAGAGCTCTTGATATTTCTCCTAACCTGTTTCTTCTCCACTCTTTTCCACCTCAGTAGATGGCACTATCCTTTACCTAGTTCCACAAACCAAAACCTAGGAGCCACCTGTGATGTATCCCTCTTCTTTTTTTTTTTTTTTTCTTTTTTTTTGCGGTACGTGGGCCTCTCACTGTTGTGGCCTCTCCCGTTGCGGAGCACAGGCTCCGGACGCGCAGGCTCAGCGGCCATGGCTCACGGGCCCAGCCACTCCGTGGCATGTGGGATCTTCCCAAACCGGGGCACGAACCCGTGTCCCCTGCATTGGCAGGCGGGCTCTCAACCACTGCACCACCAGGGAAGCCCCCAAACCCCGTCTTTAGGGAGGACTCTCCTGACCACTCCTGGGAGTATGTTCTCCATGCACTTTGATACTCTCCATCACTACTCCCTCTTAGTTTTATTCCCAGCACTTTGGCTTTGGGGATTACTTAGTTGTCTACTTGTTTAGTGTCTGGTTTCCTCTCTGGGCCGTGAGTTCTGGGAGGGCAGTGCTGTATCTATCTTGTTTACCTGGACTCATAGTATTTGACTTGTAACAAACATTGGTTGAAGAAACACTGAAGACCTGCAGGATAGGGCTAGTAATACAGCTCAGGCACTACCCCACTGGGTTAAAAGAGATCACGGGTATGAAAGTGCTGGGCAAACCAGTTAATGGTATTGGGGGTGTCAGTGGTTAACTGGTACATGGTGTGCAAGCATGGAGCGGGGCGGAATAAGGCTCCATGCTTGATGGAGAACCAAAGAGCAGCGCTGCTCTCCGAATTCTAGGAGAAGAGTGAATGAGGGAGCTGTTTCCAATCCAACAGTGATACCAGTGCGACAGTAATATAATGTACATTTCCTTATACTTCCCTTTTTGCCTTGGCTGTTAAGAAGCTTACAGGTAAATTGAGGCTCAATTGTTATGCAAGAATTAGCTCAAAATTTTCTGTCAGAAACAGATAATGTTTTGTGAAAGTCCCTAGCACCCAGTCTGAGACATGGAGGAAGTTCAAAATTAAACAGTAATATGCGAATAGTCTTGGATTTGATCGTAGCTTTGCCATTTTTAGGGTAAACTACCTCATATCCTCTTCGGAGGCAGGGGGAACATCAAACGGTTTTGGTTTTTATTACTAGAAAAATAATATTATTCGTAAGAGCCCAACATGGAAACAACCCAACTGTCCATCAACTGATAAATGGATACACAAAATGTATATATCCATACCATGGACTCTTATTAGGCAATTAAAAGAAATGAAGTTCTGACACATGCTACAACATCGATGGTCCTTGAGAGCACTATGCTACCTGAAAGAAGCCAGTCACTAAAGACCACAAATTGTATGATTCCATTTACATGAAATGTCCAGAATGGGCAAATCCATGGAAACAGAAAGTAGACTGTGGTTGCCTAGGGCTGGGGGATTGGGAGGGGATGAGGAGTGACTGTGAATGGGTGTGGAGTTTCTATTTGGGGTCATGAAAATGGTGGTGGTGATGGATGCACAGCTCTTTGAATAGAGCAAAAATCATTGAATTGCCCTTTTAAGTGGGTGAATTGTATGGTATGTGAATTATACTTCAATAAAGCTACTAACATTGATTAATTAAATTAGAGTAAGAGCACCCCTGGCTCCCTGATGATGTCATGACTGGACAGGCCAATCAGAGTGGGTGTGAATCAAAAGCCAGCTTTGATTGGACACGAATAATAGGTCCTCCATCTCTCTCTCCCTTCTCCCTTCATCCCTTCCTCACTTAAGTGTTTTCTCAGCATTCTTCTGGAGACCCCCACCCAGAGATAAAGTAGACAGGGCCTTCCTCAAGGAGCAGACCAGGGTGGAGAGGAGGTGTGGAAAGGCTGAGCACAGTCAAGACTGAACGTAACTTCCTCGGCACAGATAGAGTCTCCTGTGGATTCTGGCAAAACAGATCGTCTTTGTGTAGAGGAACATCTTTTGTCACAGCAAATGCTGTTCTATTTCTTCATTCTTACATGAATTCAACAGACAGTTACTGTGCGTGGTGCTGAGGATACAGAGATGAATAAGAGAGTGCGTCCCCAAGGGGTGGGTGGGGCACGTGACCCAACTGTGGTAGCTCAGCGGGGTAGGGGCTGGGAGGGGGCTGCTGGCGCTGGCGGGGTAGGGGTGGGGCAGGTGGGCCTGCGAAGCTTCTTGCGCCGTCAGCGCTGCTTGGCTTGGCAAAGCAGCCCAGAGACCTTGTAGAGGTCTCAGTTTGGGGCAGGCCACGCAGCTTTCCTGGCCCGTTCCCGGCCTCACCGAGGCAGAGGGCAGGTTGGCGGCCTCCCCCCGGGTCAGGGGATCTGCTGCGAACTCCTGGCTGGGAGCGGCTCGAGGCCGGAGGGGCTTCTCCGCTGGGGCACGGACCTTCCTCTGGCCCAGGTGAGGCGGCCCTGCTCCTCAGAGCTGACCGGTTCACCGCTTGCACTCGGGAGACAGGGCAGGAGCGCGGTCCCCAGGGAGCGTATGCACGCGGGAAGGCTCGCCGGCAGACGCGAGGCGCTGTGCGGGAGGTTCGCCGCTAGAGGGAGCGCCGCGTCGTTCTCCGTCACCCGCGCTGGGCTCCCGGCTGAAGCCAGGCTGGGCGGCAGCCAGGGCTCGGGTTGGGGGGGCGGGGGGGCGGTTCCTGGGAAACTCATTCTTTGGCCCTTTCCCATTTAAAGATTTCTCAGGAGCAGCTGGGCTCAACCATCCTTAGTGTTGTTTGTCAGGAATTTGCAGAGCCCTTGAGTCCCGGATGCGGCCACAAGCCTCTTGCAAACCCTGGGGCGGCTGCAGCAGGGATTCTGGTAGCTCACAGAAGCTCTCCTTTGCTCCCCGCACCCGAGGACCTGGGAAAAGGCCCCTGTTTGTCCCCCGTGGGCAGTCTGGACTGGCCCTCAGAGCTGCAAAGGACGGGCCCCTGGGTTCTGGGCAGTGCCTCAGCTCCGTGCCACCTGGAAAAAAGTTTAATGCTTCATAGGAGGGGGAGATGGGGAGCGGGGCTTAGGAAGAAGTGAGGCGGCGCTGGTAGGACAAGTAGCTGGTAGGAAGACCTGGGGACATGGTAAGCTGTCTCCCGATGTCTCAGACGTGGAGCAGTGGAGCCGATGGGCACGGTGGGGAGGGTCAGAGGGGCAGCACCCAAATTTCGCAGGAATGGCTCAGCTGCGGCTTTTTTGGCATGGCCCTTAAGTCAAGAGCAGCAGAAGTTTACTTGTGGATGCCCCTAATTCCTGCCCTGAGGGGCACCCATAGGTTCAGGTCAGGCTGGCCTCCTGTGGTGACAGCTGATGGCTGCCATCTTTGAAGGCAGGGCTGGGACAGGCCGGGGAGTGCAGGGAATAAGCCCTGGTCCTTGGGCACCACCATCATGGCCACTAAGATCTTGGGCCACATCCTCGACCTCTTCTGACCCAGGTCCTGCTGATGGTGCAGGAGGCTTAGGGTCGTTTTCTCCCTCCAGCGTTGACTCCTGGATCTGGTAGACAGACCATCCTTTGCAGCCCCTGGATACAGGCAGCAGGGGTACGAACTGGGGACCGATGTGCTGCAGGAAGCCAGGGCACCATCTGCAGTGGGAGCAGGTCATAGCTGGCTTGCTGAGGCTCCTGTCACTGCCGTGGTTAATGCTGGTGATTACCATGGTTACCCGAGGCTGGAAGCTCTGACAGGCAAAGGCAGAGCAGGAGAAGGATGTCCTCTCCCTGCTCGGAGCCACATGATTGCCTCTGCCTCCCAGGCAGTATTCTCCTGGCAAATATAAGAGCCTGGACCAGGGAAGTCATTCCACCACTGTTCAGCCGATCCATGCATCATTGATCACCAAACATCAGGGGCCTTTGGGGAGCCCTGTCCTGAGCACATTCAGTGTGAGGGAAGCAGAGGGAGTGTCTGGACCCTGCCCTCGATCTGCTCAGTCTTGGGAGGACAGAGAAAGAGGAAGAAATGGTTTTTGGGTCCCCTGAGAGCTCAGAGTCAGAGGAGGGAAGCAGTTAGAGGAATAGGTGGAGAATTCAGCATAGACTCTTGAGGATACAGCCATGACCTTCTGGGCCTGTGCTTCCAGTGCCAGCTTGAGGCTGTGACTGCACCCTCTCCAAATAGGGCCCTGGCCGGGGAGTCAGGACACCTGCTTTGCCAGTGGTTATGAGCTCCAGCTCCTGCTGGGTCCTGGTTTCTCCATCTGCAAAATGGGGTTGATGATTACTAATCCCCCACCTACTTCAAGTCTGTGGGGAGGAGTTTTTAAATGAATAATTTTGTGCATTGAAATGAGCCAACAGATTTCAAGTCTTTGGAGAAAAGGCCTTATTTATTATTATCATCAACTCACTGAGCAGAAATTCCATTTGTCTCCTTTGCCCCCTCTCCAGTGCTGCATGAACTGAGAGCCATATTACCTCGGTGAGATGACAGGGCTCTGCACAGCCACCCAACTCTTAGCCCTGGGGATTCCTGGGGGACTGGGGAGGCCGCTTAGGGCTTCCTCTGAGCTCTGAGGGGATTCCAGGGCCAAGAGCAGAGCAGGAACTTCACGTCCAAACACTACAGCAGAAGTCTGAAGCTTCTCCGCCAGGATGCCTAGCCTGGGGTGTGAGAGCTGGGAAAGGAGGAGGCCTGCTCTGAAACTCTTTTTCTTTGGTTCATTATCATTACATGTTGACTTGCAAAATGAGAAAAGAGAGATAAGCAAGAAGAAAGAGAGAGAATGAAGAAAGAAAAGTAAATCACTTAGATTAGTTAAATTCTGATACTCAATTCTGGTAAAGTGTCTAACACAGAAGGTCCCCATAAATATCCAAGGGAATGAATGAACTCAGAAGACTGTGATCTGTCTGATAAATATCTGCTAAAGTTTTAAAAATATAAAGATTATATTTTTAAAGAAAAAAACCTGATGTGAATTTAGGTTCACTGCTAAATTGCGAGGAAGGTATGGAGGCTTCCCACATACTCCCTGCCCTGCACCTGCACAGCCTCCGCCATAATCACCAGAGGGGGGCATTGATGAACCTACACTGACGCATCATTATCACCCAAAGCCCATGGCTCACATTAGGGTTCACTCTTGGTGTTGTGCATTCTGTGGATTTGGAAACACGTATAATGACATGCACCCCCTCTTACAGCATCATACAGAGTTTCACTGCCCTAAAAATCCCCTGTGTTCTGTCAGACCTTTTTCACCTCTGTTTATATGCACATATAAATATTCTTCCCCTTATAGTAATAAATAATATATTTTTAAAGATAGGATTATATGGTACATATTGATTTAAAACCTGTTTTCTCTCTGAAAAATGTAATGAGGATAAGCAGTTTGAAACACCTCCTTCTCAATAATTTGGGTTTGACCCTTGAAGTCTTTGTGTTATTCAGACAAGACCAGGAGGCTGAAGTAAGGAAGAAGGATACAACGGGACAAAGGACAGAGTACCCCTGAGGCTGGGCGGGAGGGGAAGCAGAGAAAAGCAAGGGGCGCTCTCTTTATCTCTGTCCCCCCCGCAAAAGCTGTGCCCGCCTCCAGGTGTGGGTCTCAGTCATTACTTCCTTTTCCAGAGCTCCTGGCTCCTTGGGGGAGGTCACTCACTGCAAACAAGATGCATTCTGGGGAAGATACATCTGTATCTATAGATATCTATATACCTATATGTATCTAAATATCTCTATTTCTGTCTCTATTTTTTTTTTTTTTTTTGGTCAGGTGAGCCTTGCCTGGCCTTCCTTGGCTCCTAGCAAATCAGCAGGTGTCTCCTGCATATCTAAGAGCCTTCCTGCACATGGGCTCAGGAGAGAGTCCCAGGTAACTCTAAGCCTCTACTTGTCCACAGAATCTCCTCTGCCTGTTTCATCTACGCTGACAGTGTCTCCTTTATCCCCCCGGGTCAGATTCTTCAGTGTCCTTGCCCACTCAGCTGTGCTCGAAGGGCCCCCTACTTCCTCACTAGTCCTCTGGTCTCTGCCCATCCTATCTGCATGGTCCAGACCCGTGCCGTGACCCACGGGGATGGCTGGTGGAGAAGGTGGAAGCAGTGCTACCCCACTGGGCAGAGCTCCAGCCCACCAAGCAGGGGTCACACAGACATGTTGGTGAGTCTGGCAGAAGCAGTGCACAGAGACCTCTTCCTCCCGGTCAGACAAGACTCCAGGGGTTTCTGGCTGATTGCAGGCAGGCTCCAGCTCATCTGGTTAGGACAGTGCTTTGCATTTCTGTTTCCCAAGGGTGCAGTTTTATACCCCGGTTGCTTATCACCCAGGATCTGTTCCTCAACATTGGGCTGGGTGTTTAGGAAGATGAACCATTTGTTCTAAAAATCATGGTTGCTGAAGGCTCTGCTTTTAAAGTTCTTCTGTCAGATTTTTATACTTTTTCTATCTCAGTTGATGTGCACGAGGGCTCTGCTGTTCACCCATTAGAGTCACATTTCCTCCTGGTCTAGCCTGTGCTGGTGGCACAGAGCTGCAAGGAAAATCTGGCTGTTGGCCGACAGGCTGGACCAAGGGGCCTAAATTTACAAAGAGAAACTCATTTGGGACAGACATCAAGTTCTCCGGCTGGGCCTTCTCTCCATAAAGGACTGCACGGATGCATGTGCACGGATGCACGTGCACGGATGCACACACTCGGATGTACACACTTGGATGCAAACACTCGGAATGCCAGGGGTGCTGCTCAAGGTCCACGTCATGTCATGCCCTTTGCTGCTTAAAGCACATCAGTGTCTTCCTACTGTGCTCAGAATAAACTCTGCTCCCTTCACGGCCAACCAGACCTGCTGACACTCTGCCTGCTCTTTGTGCCCCCTTCGCCACTCACCAGGCCTGGCCACCTGGACTACCTTCACATCTCCATCCTTCATCCTGCAGGGACGCATCCTGCCCAGTCGGCTTCCAGGGCTCCTCCCTGCCCTATTCCTGTCGGCCTTCTCCCCGGGCTTCAGGATTCACCTCTTTGGAGGGGCCTTCCCTGGCCACCATATCTCATACAGCTTTCCCTTTTCCCTCCTCCCATGATCTATTCTTTATCTTCATAGTATGTATTTCCATTTTCTTAGTTTTTGGTCTCTTTACTTATTTCTTATCTGTCTCTCCAAGTAGCCTCCACGAGAGCCAGAACTATGTACATCAGCCTTGTTGACCACAGTGTCCCCAGCACCTCGCAGGATGCAGGCTGTATCCTAAGCACTCCATAATTGGTTGACTGATGAATGGTTTAGCAACACCTGTAAGACTGTTTTGACTTGAGATGACTTTAAGCTCAACCTGAGGAAGACATATGAGTGGTTCCTGTCTGGTGGATGCTGGCTCAGAATGGGGGAGAGGATCGCCTTGCTCTGCTTATACAAATGTTGTGGTTCTGGAGCTCTGGTTCCCAACATGAGAAGTACATTAACACATAGCACGTGCCTGGAGGAAACTGTGACTCAAAACCATGGGCTTTGGGCTTCCCTGGTGGCGCAGTGGTTGAGAGTCCGCCTGCCGATGCAGGGGACACGGGTTCGTGCCCCGGTGCGGGAAGATCCCACATGCCGCGGAGCGGCTGGGCCCGTGAGCCATGGCCGCTGAGCCTGCACGTCCGGAGCCTGTGCTCCGCAACGGGAGAGGCCACAACAGTGAGAGGCCCGCGTACCACAAAAAAAAAAACCAAAAAACCATGGGCTTTGAGGGAAAGACACCCAGGGCCTTTCACATGGAGAAGGGAAGGCTTAGGGGATACCTAAGAGCTGGCCACTGACATCTGAGGCATTGCTATACTGGAGAAGGAGACTCACTTTGTGTGCTTGGAGTGGGTTGCCTTGAAGAAAGTGATCTCCCTGTCCCTGGAGCTGTTACTAGAAACTTCTTGTGGTGAAGATGTAGGGCTAGATGGCATTTAAAGTTGCTTTCAGTCCCAGATCCAAAAATGTGTTTGTTGAACTGCTGCAAACAGCCAGGGGCAGGTAGGAAGAGCAGGCAATTCCTATTTTGCAAGACGGTTGCCTCCCTGAAAAGCAGTTCTCTCTGACCTTGTAAGTCTCTCTCTCTCTCTCTCTCTCTCTCTCTCTCTCTCTCTCTCTCTCTCTGTGTGTGTGTGTGTGTGTGTGTGGTAGAGAGGATTGTTGTTGAACAAATATTCACTCAATATCCCCTCTCTCTTCCTCCTCAGGATGGTGTATGCTTATTTGCCTCACTCACTTCCAGCATGGCCATGTAAGCAGTGCACAGAAGTGGGGGTGTGCCCAGGCCTCAAATGTTTGGGCTTGTCCTCTGGTGCTCCTGCCTTCACCATGAGATATGTATACCCTGTGTGAGTCACAGTTCCACGATGGAGAGATACATGGAGCAGACCTAACCGAAGCCTAGCTGAGTTCAGCCAACCTGCAGACCCAAGAGTGAAAAGAAAGAAATGTCTCTTGTAAGCCACTGAGATTTGGGGATTATTTGTTACACAGCAGTATCACAGCCAAGCCTAACGAGTGTTCATGTTTTTTTTTAATTGCATGGAACTGCTCCAGTACTCAAGTCTGAGATGCTCACTCTGATGCATATCATCAAGGAATTGAGGTTTAGTGAGCAGTTTTATCCCCCTCCAGACTCCTTTCCATGACCTTTTCCTGGAGTGTGCATCTCCTACATTTATAGGACAATTAACCACATGGAAGAATTTTGCCTCCTCCGCAACAAGCCATTCCACAGGTGCTCAGACCTGCCTGTCCCTGACAAGGGCTGTTCTTGTCGTGGGCAGACCTCACCTTCTTGGGGACAATGATGAGGCTGGATCTCAGAGAGACGGAGGAGCCTCTGAAGCTGCAGCAGCCGGAGCAGAACACACAGCTGCAGAGCCCTCTGGAAAGAACAAAGAAGAGAAGTGGACGTTGCAGACCTGAACCAGGATGTTCTCTGTGATGTCAGGTAAGCTGTGTCTCTCCCTCCAACCTGTGCAGCACAGACACGCTGGAAAGTGGCTTTTCAAATGCCTTTGACTCTTATCTCTCTTACATCACCCTCTGAAGTGAAATCTCAAACACTTTCATGGGGTTTGATGTGGAGAACAGTAAGCAGATAGAGGTTCAGGCAGAAACAGAACAGGAGTCAAAAGCCCTGGAGAAAAGCATGAATGGGCTTGGAGAGGACCTATAAAATAGCAGAGACATTTATACGGGTCTCCCCTACCTCAGAACAAAACAATTATGAGATAAGAGAGGCATGGATGGGAGGAAATTTTTTCATTTTTCACATTGCAGGCTAGAGAGATCCAATAGCCTGTTTATGAAGAACAATAAAGAAGATACATGAACTCAGTAAAGAGGTTGTTACAGATATATCGGGTGGCTTTGAAAGGCCAGGGTTTTCTCCCCCCTTTTGGATAAAACTGTCAGCTAAGTATTAAAAGATTTTTTTGCTTTTGCTTTTTTTTTTCCAAAAAGCAATAACTGGCACCAGCAGTTTGTTACAATTGGCAGAAAGAATTATCACTTTTATTTAGAATTTGGAAATGCAATCAAAGAGGGGCAGGTTGGAACGTGAATTAAATGAAGCTTAAACAAGCAAAAAGAAAACTCTCTGCTGGTCTTTTAAACAAACAAACACAAAAATTACAGCTCCTTGTTGTTAATTTGAAGCTATAAAATTTTTGATGCTCACACTTGATAAAATGGTGTCAAAGCAGAATGGTTGCTACTTTTTTTTTTTTTTTTCTGCTGTACGCGGGCCTCTCACTGCTGTGGCCTCTCCCGTAGAGGAGCACAGGCTCCGGACATGCAGGCTCAGCAGCCATGGCTCACGGGCCCAGCCGCTCCGCAGCATGTGGGATCCTCCCGGACCGGGGCACGAACCCGTGTCCCCTGCATCGGCAGGTGGACTCTCAACCACTGCGCCATCAGGGAAGCCCTGGTTGCTACTTTTGTGTGTGTGTTAAGTCCTGAATGTTCTGATCGTTTTTAAAAGTAAAAAACCCATTGTTTCTGGAAACTGGTGGGATCTGACTAGCTTATTGCCTGGGAAGTCACAGTGAAGATTCATTCTGTTGGCTTTGGAGGAAATTATTCTTCCTAGGACAATTTAAATAGACAAGAAAGCTAGGAGGATTGGTTCTGTTTAGCTGCCTGTTTTCACATTTGTTGTGTTTTGTGATTCCTGAATACCAAATTGCCCCCCTGAAGTTATGAAAACATTTCTACCCATGACTTGCCCTCTATTGTGATTTCAATTTTGTGTGACTCATCCTCATACAGAAAGTCTTCATGTTCTCTGGTAACTTGCCTTATCTAGCTCACAGCTCTAAGAATCAGAATAGATGCAAAAAAAAAGATAAAAGAGATGTCACAAAATATTTGCTCTACATCTCAAGCATTTTACCTCCAGGTCTGTGGATTCCTTCAAGGTTATTAAATTCCAGCTAGAGTAGCACTCTTGTTTTTCAAACTCAGATTGAATTAGAAGTGAGGTGAGGTCCTTCTGTGGGCAAGGGCAGTGACCGTCAGCAGTGACAGCAGACAGTCTGGTAATAAGAGCCAGAAAAACTACAAAACAGATGCAAAAATCAAAGAACTCAGCAGTCCGGTTCTACTTAGTAAAGGGGTAAATACTTGCCCAAGTGTGATGTTTAATTTTATGTGTCAACTTGATGGGTCGTGGGATGCCTAGATATTTGGTCAAACACTAATCTGGGTGTGTTCTGGGTGTGTGAGGGTGTTTTGGATGAGATTAACATTTGAGCTGATAGACTGAGTAAAGCAGATTGCCCTCCCCAATGTGGGTGGGTCTCATCCAATCCGCTGAAGGCCTGAATAGAACAAAAAGGCTGACCCTCCTGTGACAAAGAAGGAATGCTTTTCTTCCTGATTGTCTTTGAACTGGGACATTGGCCTTCGCCTGCCTTTGGACTCAGACTCAGACTGGAACTTACACCATTGGCTCTTCTGGTTCTCAGGCCTTTGAACTTGGAGTGGAACTTTACCATTCACTCCCCTGGGTCTCCAGCTTGTAAATTTGCAGCTCTCGGGACTTCTCAGCCTCCATAATGTCATTAAGCAATTCCTTATAACCTCTTTCTCCATCTATTTATCTATCTATCTATCTATCTCATCCTATTGGTTCTGTTTTTCTGGAGAACCCAGACTAACAGATGAAGCCTTACTTTGGTCTTGGGGCTGCACGTGATGGACTGACGGTGCTCACCTCTGTCATGAAGGGAAGGTACAGGGCTTCTCCTCTTGTCACTTGGGTCTTGGATCAGCTGTCCCCTCCCCTGGACTCTGCCCAGCACTGACAGCTGTGTCTGTTCTGTCTGCTCAGGGCTGTGCCTAACTGGCTGTTTCAGACTTTGAGCACCACTTTTTAGCTTCTAGAATGTGGGCTCTGAGGGACCATGAGTGGCTGGTTCTTTGCTGTCTCCTTGTACCTGCACACAGGGACTTATCATAGATAAACCCTTGTTGGATGAACGAATGTTCTCTATACCCCTTCACAATGGCATTGAGTAGAAATAGTTGAAGAGTTTTTTCAATAGTGAGAATTTTCTAAGAAGTGTTGATGTCCAGAGAGAAAACTCTGGGGCTTTGTAAACACCCCTTCCTCCCCCCTCCCCCTCCCCCCATTAGTGTGAAATGGTGCACTTGGGCATGTTCAGTTGTAGTAAAAGATGTGGTTCAAGGGAACAATGCCCGTTGGATCTTATTTCCTCAATGAAACAATGCTACAATAAGGGGTACATTCCTTATTCGTGACTTTTTATAGAAACACTTGGTATTTAAACCCCGAAGTAGATGTTGGCTTGGAATCAGAGCTGCAGTTGAGTCCTGCTTCTTCCAGACGATGCTTTGTAACTGTGGGCAAGTCCCTTAACCTCTATAGGTCTCAATTTCTTCATCTGCTAAGTAGGAAAAAATACCCACTTCACAGGGCAGTAATGTATGTAAAGTACCTTGTGTATCACCTGGCACATAATACGTGCTCAATAAATTTTAATTCCCTTTCTCCCTTCTCCTTTCTCCCATTCAGTCAAGGATTATGATAGATGTGTTTCCTGCACAGTGTAAAGCTTTTTAAAGTGCATATAAATCAATTAAATAGGCCAATGCAATAATTGAACATATAACATTTGCTTAAGAGATCCTGGGGAGAGGGACAGATTAGGGGCTTGTGGAAACCTTGAGGAGCTCCTAGGAGGGGGCTGTTCAGATGGGGGATCCTGTACTGTGGCATGTGCACCTCTGCTCTAGCTTCCGTGAGAAAGGGCTGGTGGTGTCATGTGCTGTGACTTACTTGTACTTCAGAACAGTGACCCTGAGTGATCCTGGCTGCTGGGTGGGCCCCCATAGGTAAAGGTAAAATGATCTCAGGAGTCACTGAAATGGCCATCTGACCTGCCTTCTGAATGCAAGGTTTGTGAATTAATCTTCTCAATGAGGGCAGAAGATAAGCCAGGGGACCCAGCTCTAAATTTCTCACCACTTGCCTGTTGTGAAGAGAAAGGCACATGTGCAGGGCCCCTTACCCCTCTGGCTGCTTCAGGGCGTGAACCTGGAGGGCAGGACCCTCCAGGCTGTATTTGGAGAACTCCGGGGACACCGTTATCGCGGGGTGGAATGCCATGTGCCACAGACAGAGTGGAAGGAGATTGGGAGCTGTAACGGGTGCTCATTCAGTGGCCAGGGAATGGCCTCGAATGTGATTCAGATTCTAGGCAATCTAACCCTAGAGCGTCTTTTTCCCTGGAGGAGGGCAGGGCGAATTCTGTTTGCTCACGCACGGTTCCTTGCCTCTCTGTACCTTGGCGGACCCATGTTTTAAAGTGGAATTATAGAGGAATAGAGGAGGAATAGTGGAATAGAGGAGGCGCTGGACGAGCCAACCATAGCGTGAGGTTGTCTCTGCCATCCCTCAAGATCAGGCGCGAGGACTTTCTCTTCCTGAAGCATCCCTGCCCGCTCTATCCTGTGCTCTCCCCAGGGACGAGGTGGGAGCTGTCTTGGGAGGGTAGGAGTCTATCTCTCTGCAGTTTGTGAGTGTTGGGAGATAATTCTCTGGGGGTTTCTTGCATTCCTGCAAGTCTTGTGAGCAGAGGCACTGACGGCCTTTGTTCTAGATTCTGTCTTTGGGGATGTTTGTATAGCACGCAGCCTTGGAAGAAGCAGACAGTGTCTCCCTCCGGGGTGAGGAACAGATGGCAGGTATTTTTACTCTCCAGTAAAGACAATATCTCCCTCAGGCAGGTTTATGCCCATTTTAAAAGGTTCAGGTTTCCTAAGCTTGTATTCCGTCAGCTGTGGAGCAAACCCACTGTTGTGTGCAGCATCCTTCTAGGCCCCTCCACGTTGTCCCCATGGGTGAACCAGAGGCACCAATGCAGACGCGATGCTCATGCTACCTGCTGGACTGTGAGGAATAAAGAACTTTGTTTCTGATCCCAGAGTCTCATGTTTTCTACCCACATCTGTAAAACTGTGGCTAACTTGTGAGCTTGCAAGAGGATCCAATCTGGGACCTTCCACAGCTCTTGGTAGTGAACTCCTCACAGAAGGAGACTCGTTTGTTAAAAAAAAAAAAAAAAAAAAAAGGAGGCTAGTGACTGTCCAGGGCTGGGGGCAAGGCTGGATCCGCTCACAGGAGGCCAGTATCATGCCTGGTAACCACCTGGGCAGCAACTTTCTCTCAGTGAACTCTGTCTGTCTGCCACTTTGTCTCCTGGCCTCCCCTGTACCTCCTCCTGTTAGGATTTTCTGCCATCTCTGGGCCTTGTGAGATGACCGGGGGTTTTATCGCCCACCCCTCCCCACCCTTTACCTGGGAATGGATCTCTGGGCTCCAACAAGCCCTGCTGTCCTCTGCTCTCCAAGGAGCAGTTCCTGTCAAGGTTTCTGGACCTAACTCCTTCTCCTCTCCCAGTCTGTCGCTTCCCTTTTTTCTCTCATGCATGTGTGGCCTGGTGCTTCTTCTCTTCCTTCTAATCCGGTCCTTGATGGCCCACTTGCCGGCATGCCTGACTACACCTTTTTTTTTTTTTTTTTTTTTTTTTTTTTTTTGCAGTACGCGGGCCTCTCACTGTTGTGGCCTCTCCTGTTGCGGAGCACAGGCTCCGGACGCACAGGCTCAGTGGCCATGGCTCACGGGCCCAGCCGCTCTGTGGCATGTGTGATCCTCCCGGACCGGGGCACGAACCCGTGTCCCCTGCATTGGCAGACGGACTCTCAACCACTGCGCCACCAGGGAAGCCCCTGACTACACCTCTTGTTTAGTAATTTCCCACCCTTGGGGAGAGAAGAATGTTCCAGGGCTGCCAGCCCTCCCTGGGCTCTTCCCAGCCTGCCTCAGTTGCAGTAACATGCTTTACTGGCCTTAGAGTGCCCGCCAGGCCTGGGCCTGCTTATTCGGTGCATCCCCTGACCCAGCTCTCCCTTTCCACCAGCCAGTACCTATCACTGTGCCCGGCCCCTCTGGGATGCAGATGAACAAATAAATGGGACCAGATCCAAAGCATCTGCAGCAGGCAGCTGGCACCGTCCCTCACTATTTCTTCTCTATTTGTACTCACGTCTTTATTCTTCTATGTCGTGTGATAGTACCTTTGTTAATCTGCCCTCCTGTTGAAAAACACTGTTCCTATAATCCTGATCAAGCCAAAAACCAAGTAGCCTTGACTGAGGATGCCTGGCCATGGATCTGGTTATGGTGCTGCTGGCGAGAGCTGGGAGCTCACCTCTCAGGGGAGCGGGGAGGAACAGCAAGGGGACAGGCCCCCGCGGTGACACAGTGAGCGAAGGAGAGGGAGGCTTGAGCCAGGCCCACTGAGCCCTCAGCACTTGTCATTTGTGGGTAGCAGACTGGAAATCCTAGAATTTAGGGTGTCAAGACTTGACGTGGCCTCGCGTGGATCTGCTCGCACCCCTTCCGTGTCTGGAAAGATATTTTGGGGTCCTCCCCTTCCCTGGGCCCTTCTTTGGTCCATCCAAATGGCAGACGATTGCATTTGCTCATTTTTTTTTCCCCACAAAGAGGCATGCATTTCACCCATTTTAGGTGATAAAAGATTCTCCCTCTCTAAGGATGAATGCAATGGATTAAGGAATGTGAAGAATTTTGGAGGCTTTCAGCCTAGATGATCCTTGGGCCCCTCTTAAGTATTCATCCATCCATTCTTCATTCATTCATTTGACTCAGTGAATATCGCTTAATGAATCTCTATTCTGTGCTGGACTCTGTGCCTAGCCTTATGCTGAGCACTGTAAACAGAAGCAAACAGAAGAGACATGTCCTCGCTCTCAGGGAACTTGCAAGCTAATAAGGGAGACAAATAAGCCATAAATGCAAACTGTTATCATGCTTTGCAGGAAAAGGGCAGGGCGCTCTGAGAGTGAATCATAGAAGGGCTCTCTTAAATTGGGTGGCCATTGACAGCCTGGCTGTGGAAGTGACGTTCTTGTAGAGCTCTAGAGAGTGAGTAGAATTAGCTGGGTGATGAGGGGGGAAAAAGCATTCTGGGCAGAATATAGCGTGCTGGGCACTATAGTGCAGGGATACCGTCAGAGGAGCGTAGTGAGTGGAGGATAGAAAACAAAAAACGAAAACGTCACATCAACTAACCAAACAGACAGGAGGACCTGAGAAGTGATCTGGGTCTTCCTGTGTGATAGATGTACTGCGTTTCTTGCCCCCTACTTGGCCCCAAGCAGTGGCTCCCCTGGGGGGAGGCCAAGGAGGGCGTCAGGGCTGTGAGACTGGACGATGAGAAATCACAGGTCGTTTGCCAGGCCAGCAATGACTATGGAGTTCTCATCCCGTCTTACCTATAGTACACCTCTTACCTCTTACCTGTAGTATAGTTTTTGCAAATGCTTTGCCACAGTGGACTCCCCGGACTCAGTTGCTCCTGGCTGAGTGTTCGACTGAGATGCGCCCACCATGGAATCGAGTCTGAATCCCAGCTGCAGAGTTCAGAGGCCAGGACACCTATGACAGAGGGCAGAGGGCAGAGGCACCTGTCATGAATATCAGTGGCCATGGCGTGTGATACATGGCAGCTCTCTGTGCCACGGTTGGAAGAAGCTCATCTAACGTTTTTTAACATCTTCCCAATTGAATGCATGGTCTGTGGGTGCCACAAGAATGCTCATCTGTCAGTTTTGACAATATAACAGAGTGTACAGTATTTATGCTAAAAATAGTCTCTACAAAAGACGAGGCTCCTATGGCAGCACCGATGAAGTCTTATGCTTCTGGCAGACCCCCTCCCTCAGAGGTGATTGACAAAGTAATTTCTGTTGTGCTTTACTAGACCAGAGCACAACATCCACACCAGCAGCCTTTGCAGCCCAATGGCACCAGTCAGGCCTTGTCTCAAAGCCTCCTACACGGGGTGGTCCGCTGACATATCCTGTCTCAGTAGAACATTTTGGGGCTGGTAGAGTCCAGAAACAATGGTGGCTCTTGGGTACTTGAGTCCGCTTTTCTACTCCCTCCATCAGGACCATGGTCATAATAGCTGCCATTTATTGAGGGCCTACTCTGTGCCAGCCCCATGCTGAGTACTTTACTTGAATGATCTCATGGTTTTCGCATCAAGCCTAAGCTGTGGGTACTAGTAACATCAGAGGAAACTGATGCTTCTCCAGGACTCAGAGGGGAACTAGTCACTCCTGCATGCATCTCGGGGAAAGGGGCAGGGAGGTCCGATTCTGTGAACTGCGGGCTAGATGCTGATTTTTTTTTTCATGGTGTCAAGTTTGGGAGCAACAGACGGTGGAGAGGATGTTCTCCAGTGGGAGAGGGACAAACTGAAGAGTTCCAGGTGGTTGTTGCATGTTTTCTGAAAGGCTGTTGAAGGCACCTGCTTTTAAATTTGGCTGCATCACCCCCAAATCTATGCTGTGTGTTTCTGTGTGATGCACAAAGTGGAACAGAGAAGCTGTGGTTTCAGTTTATGTGAGACGAGACCAGCTCAGGCAAGTTGCCTTGGCCCTGAAACTGCAAAGAGTGTAGAGTAGCACACAGTAGGTGCTTACTGGTTTGTGGAATTAATTTGAGTCACTGCTTAGGGATGCACCCCTGCCCCTGCACGTGTTTCTGAGGACAGCGTGGCATTCCCATGGTCTCGGTCATGGCATGGCCTTCACAATCTCGCATGGGATGCTTTTAAATGGGTGTTTGTGGCCCAGGATCAGCAGGCACAGGGGAATAGATTCTGTCTTCAGAAGGGACCTGCCTGATTTACTCTGAGGCTGTGGTCACAGATCGGAAGCTAGGAGTTTGAGGCTGGCCTACATTGGCTAAATATTCACTGGTTCTCCAAGCATCTGCAGCTCAGGGGTCAAGGGAACTGCAGTATCTTTTTGGTTTTTTTTTTGCGGTCCGCGGGCCTCTCACTGTTGTGGCCTCTCCCGTTGCGGAGCACAGGCTCCGGACGCACAGGCTCAGCGGCCACGGCTCACGGGCCCAGCCGCTCCGCAGCATGTGGGATCCTCCCAGACCAGGGCACGAACCCGTGTCCCCTGCATCGGCAGGCGAACTCTCAACTACTGCGCCACCAGGGAAGCCCCTGCAGTATCTTTTTACTGGTGTTCTTGGACAAAAGGAGTAGAAGAGGGGCCTTGTTGCTGGCGGTGGGAAAGTCCAGTTTTCATTTTCCCCCTTCTGCACGTGTGAGCTCGTTTGAGAGAGGAGGAGGGCCAGGCTGGCTTCCTGCAGAGGCCACATCTCCTGCCTTCACCCTGCATTTGACTGCTGGCCACAGGTCGCGGCCTGATTGGAACTGACTTTCCCCCAGGCGCTCGGCACAGGCCTATTAGGCTGACAGTCTGTAGTGTGTAGGGAGAGGCCCCGAGTCAGCGCTGCTCCCAGGTAAGCCTCTTTGTCTCAGGTGGGCTGAATCACAGATGCCCCCTGACACCTGCATGTGCCTGGGTCTGTGCCAGGCTGAGTGGGGGCCTCTTGGAGGGCAGGCCTGAGGCACAGTACTGCCCAGGATGACCTGGGAATCCAGAGAGGAAGCCTGTCCGGTTCTCGCCAGACCCCAGGGCAAGGTGGAAATGGGCAGGTCAGATGATCTGTACTTGCATCCTGGCCCTGCTGTCAACCAGCTGTTTGGTCTTGAACAAGTCTTTCTGGGCCTCAGTGTCCCCATCTGTAAAACAATAGGATTGAACTCTAACATTTCTAAGAGTCCTTCTCTCTTTGATATTCTAGTTCCTTCTTATCCCTCAGCCCCTCTTCTGCCCCTGCTCTCGGACCCAGAATGGAATTGATCATTTCATAGACCCTTGTTACTCAAAGCAGCAGCATCACTTGCTGCTGTTAGACGTGCAGGATCTCCACCCCACCCCAGGCCTACTGAAGCAGAATCTGCATTTTAACAAGACCTCCAGGTGATTTGGATCCACAGTAAAGTTTGCAAAGCCCTGGCATAGACCATTCTCCTCAGGTGTGAGGCTCCGGGCTCCCACCGCCCCTCCAGACCCCCTGGCCATTATTAGCCTTTTAGTGATACACCTGCTCTTGCTGAGGCCTTCAGGGGAGAGTGCCAGGGCTGAGGGTTGACTCCCTCAGTGAGTATCTTTGCTGAGAATGGCTCACATAGAACCAACCCCCCTTCTTTGGACCCTCACCCTCAGTTATTTGCAGAAAGACTTACAAAATTTCAAATCAAACAATTTTAAAAAATCCCTTAGACTATGCCTGAAGAAAGGTAGCTCAACCTTTTCCTTATAAACAGAGACATATACTCGGAGAGAGAGAGAGAGAGAGAGAGAAAGAGAGAGAGAGGAGAGAGAGAGAGAGAGAGAGGAGAGAGAGAGAGAGAGAGAGAGAGAAATAAGTAGGAAAGCCTTTAAAAAAGAGATTGCCTATATCATGGGTTCTTAACTAGGGTCTTTAGGGTCTGTGGTTGGAGCTTCCGGTGGAGGTTCTGAGCCCCTGAGCCCCTGAATTAATATATGGAATATGTGTTCATGTGCATTTTCCTGGTGAGAGAGAGGGTCTGTGCTTTTCCAGATTCTCAAATGAGTCTATGACCTAAAAAAGTCAAAGAACCCTTGGTCTCGGTCCAAGTCTGTTTCCTGGGATTTATTGAACGCCTCGCTGTTTGGAGGCAAATCAGGGACTAACTGAAGGGTTCTTTATGAAAACAACTTCAGGGCTGCCTGTTAGGCATGACTTGTTTCCCTCTCTCTGCTCTTCTGAATTTCTCTTTGTTCTTCCTATTATCTCTATCAAGGGCTATTTTCAGGGCTGATTGGAAACGGAGAGTGGGTCTGGTGGCACAGCGACAGGAGAGCATGTTTGCCGGAAAAAGCATGGGCTCTAGTTGAGAGCAAAGGCAATTAGCCCTCAGAATTGGACCATACTCCTTCCTTTCCTTTCCTTTTTTTTTTTTTTTTAAACAAGTGAAACCAGTGAAGCCATTTCTAGAAAATGGCCAAGAGCAGATTCAGAGCTGCAGTTTCCTTGCCTCTGCCCAGATGGATGTCCTGGAACAGGCGCCGTGTCACCGTGCTCTGGACTGAATGGGCTGTTCTGGTCTCGGGCTGATTCTCTATTCATCCTCCGAGGGCTTTGCTGTACCATGGCTGGGGGGCACCTCAGGGGTAAGTCTGTCCCCTGAGGCCAGCCCCACTGGGTAGAAGTGGGTCTGCCACTCTCAACACTGTTTTCCCCCAGCCCCCTGCACCTTTAACCCATGTAGCTGCAGGAATACCACTTGTGACATGGACGCTGCAGCCAGAAGCATTTCCAAGGACCCCCAGCCTGGCTCTTGCTTCCAGTTTCTGATCCCGTGGTGACCTGACCCCTTGTTTCTGGATGCAGATAGCTGGCTCCTGGCTCTTAAAGGCGGAAATTGAGTTTTCTCTCTTTGTGCCATGACTCTATTGAGAATGTGGCACTCATTTCTCCCTACCTTTCCCACCTTTTCAAATCTTCCTGGCCACTTCTAATCACTGGTCCTCTTAACCCAACCCCATCGCCTTGCTAGACCTTGCCCATTGCAAGGGGAGATTTGACCAACACAGGGTCTTTGCTTCAGCCAATCAGTTTTCACTTACTACCCTCAGACACACCTGTGATCCCTACCTCTGCATCTTGGCTGACACATTTACCACCTTCCTGACCTTCCTCTTAAATTCTAGCCCTTCCAAATCCTACTTCCCTAACAGTTATAGCATCTCCCATCTGGAATGTATTTATCTAATCTTCTTTGAGGCCCAGATTCTTCTTTTACATACCAGGGGACCCTGCAGCCTATGAACCTCTCATGGATGGGCCAGGGGCTCATTTACTCAGCCTATCCCATCGCTGGGCTAGTAGCAATGTCTTTATGTTGAGCTGAGCTCTGCCTTGGGGTCTTCTCTCCACTGGCATGTGTCCTCTGGGATTGCACAGTGGATAGAAGCACAGGCTTTTAGGAGTCAATAGAGTGGAGTTTAAATTTCATCTCTCTCATTTACTGGCTGTGTGACCTCAGGAAAATCACTTAACCTCTCTAAGCATGAGTTTTCTCGTTGCCAACCGGGGTGAATAATACCTATTTCAGTAAGTTGTTGTGAAGATTAAAGATTTTTGAGGCACAGCGGTGGGCGTGCGTTCCGAGAATAGCAGCTCTTGTTGTAATTTTACTTTCTGCCTCCCTTAAACAGTCTCATTTGGCCTTAAATTGCTCTTATTTCATCTCATTTTTCAGGTGTGTGTCTGGTTGACTCAATAGATGGAGCTCTTGGAGGGCAGGGAGATGTCTTCATCTCCATCCCCAGCCCACTGTGCTCAGCAGGGCTGGGGTGCCCTGTGGACTCATCAGTGGGTGGTTGATTGAGTCAAAGCAATAAGAAAACACCTGCTCCATACGTATTTGCATTAAAGAAAATGTGCAGGTAGTTCCAATTCAACCTCGATTAACCAAGCTTGGTGGATTTGCACCAAATGGGACAGTGATTATTCCCCAGACCGCCTCTTCTTTCCCCACATGGGCCTGAAAAAGCAGAAAAGTAGGGCTCAGTCCCCTGAAGGAGGTGGGGGACACTCCCAGTGCTGTTCTGAAGAGCGTTGCATTCAAAGCTGTGGCCTTCATCCATGAGTAAGCCTGGCAGCGGGTGATGGCACTGCCAGTCTGCAATCCAGGGGAGGACTTGGGGATGCAGCAGCTCCCTCCCTGGAATGGGATGGGAGGTACTGGGAGCTTGTCGAGGTAATGCTCGGGGTGGGGTCAGTGGGGAGCACTGCTCACAGCAGCATCTCTGGGCCACAGGGGCTCTCATAGGAAGCAGGTTCAGCGAGCCGAGGGCCCACTGATCAATTCCAGTGGTTAGAGGTGCCTGCTTCCAGCTCCTTTACAGGGTACCATTTTCACCGTGGAACATCTCGAAGGTGACTTCCTGGGCTGTCGAGACACACAGAAAACCAAACTCCAGGGGGAAGCTGCCTGGACCACCCCACCTGTTTTTCTCCAGGCCCCAGGGTGGCTCTAATGCTTGTGATGCCTGATGCCTGTGAGATCCACTGGCACTGGGGTTTATTAGTGTCTGTCCCCCTGGGAATGAGCTCCCTGAGAGAGAGGAGGCTGTGGTTTTACTTCCGCATGATCAAGGCAGACTGTGGGGAAGAAGAAAGTGTGGAGATTAAGGACTGACTGCTTTGACGAAGCACGAATCTTTCATAGTTTGCGCCACCCAGGCCCCTTGCAGTGAGTAGGTTTGTATTCAACGAAAACACTTTTATTTATTTATTTATTTATTTATCGCAAAGGAACTTGGATCAGGAGAACATTAAAGGTGGGGAAGCGAAATGCAGAAAGCAGAGCTCACAGCAAGGCACGACTTTGAGCTAGCAGTGCTCACAAACCAAGGAGGAAAGGGACTCATTAGAAGGTGGTTCTTCCCGGGTTCCTGGATGTGAACCTCCCCTCCTTCTCCCACAGGACTGCCTAAGGGAAGCAGAACTCCAGTGGGGCTACAGTTCTGGGGCTCCCGCTGAATTCATTGGCCTCACGTGTTACGTGCCTGCCTGGGAAGGGGTCGCTCCCCTTCCCGGTGACACTTCAGCCTGGCCTTGGTGGTAGGAGGCTCAGCTCACCACGTAAAGGAGCACCAGCCATAACTAGAACCCCAGCCAGTTTCTCTCCCTGTAGCCTGGGGTCTTGTTTCAACCCCAGCAGCTCATCTCATGTCAAAAGAAGCTTATTAAGATGGAGCGTGCAGGAGAAGCCCTCCTCAGAGTGGGCCTGAAGTAACGCAAGATTGTCCATAAGACTCCAAGGAGATCAGGTATTGCAAGAGCTCATGCTAAACAGACCAGCGCGGGGAAAGACCTGGAGGAAAGCATCCCTGGAGTCTTTCCGAGGAGGAGAGGGCAGGAATGATGACAGGCTTTGGCAGGGGATCCGCCATTTTCTTTCCTTATCCACCGCCAAGTAGAGAACATTCCAAGGAGCTTGCACAGAATAAGCTAGGATGCTGGAAGGAGGGTCTCTGGGTCTCTGAGTTGCTGCTTGAGAAGAGCCACCCGCAGAGCAGTGCTGTATGAGGGGGTCCTGAGAAACGAATGTTTACTGTGTGAAGCCACTGGGATTTGGGGGTGTTTGTGACAATAGGTAGCATATCCTGCCTGATACAGTGGCTAACTGCTTCTGACTTGGCATTAGCCCAGCCTGGGGACAAGATTTATTCAGTCAACAAACATTTTACAGTTGTGGGCTAAGCAGGCAGTGGGGGTGGCCTGACGAGCCTAAGCAGACGGGGACAGAGAGGATTTCAGAGTAAAAGGACAGGGGTGAAGCCCACCAAGCTGACTTAGCACACACCTGGCCCAGGTTCCAGGGAAGGGACATTGACCTTGCTTTGTTCAGCTCTGGGTCTGTACCTGTCAGCTCTGGTGGTAGGGGTTGGTGGTGTGATTAGTCTGGCCAACAGACTTGAGACTTTATACAGTGTCCTTGGAAGATGTCACATCTCACACCCAGCAGGTCACCCTGGCACCTGGGGCCTGGATCACTTGGAAAGCCACTGGAGAGAAATGAGTGAGGCTTCCCCATGTTTTCATGATAAATACAGTTCTTTCACCTCCTGGCTTTTACATGGGCAAAGAGAAGTGTGGATAAGGAGAGAAATGACCTTATACCCTCGGTGTGCTCGGTGGGAAGTGGTGAGGACAGGCAAGGGGAGTGCTCGCAGTGGTCGACCATATGCCCCTCTGGAGGTAGTGCTGGCAGCAGGCCTGGGAGGCGCTGGCACATCTCCTCTTGAGCCGTCCACCGGCTTCTCCCAGGGCCACCCGGCCATTGCAGCACATGCATCTTTAATTTTTTCAATTAACAACAATTAGAACAAATGGAGCGGAGTTTTAATTATTCATAATGCATTTAGGAATAAAATCTCTGTAAAGTAAAGGAAAGGAAGGGTCATTACCTGTTCTTAAAAAAAAAAAAAAGAGCAGTGAAAGAGGAGGGGAAATCTACTCATATTGACCTATGTTTTCTCAAGCTTTCCCTTTGGTCTGTGCAGTTAGAGACAAGAGAGATAAACGGGAGAAAAGCACCTTCTGTGCTGGCAGGTCAGAGGGCTGCCTTTTACCCCCGCTCTGGCCTGGTCACTGGTGCACTGTGTGACCTACAGCCTATCACTGTCCCTTCCTGTGTCCACCTGACCTGTCCTTGCCAAAAGGACTGAGATGAGTAGGGCCACTGGTGCAGTCAGTTTAGATCCTACATATTGACAAGTATCGACAAAGTACCTGCACGGTGTGCACACGCCGTGGGTTCCAATGGGACACCAACAGGACCCCTGCCCACCAAGAACTTACAGAAAGCCCTCCATAAACATGTGCCTCTATACAAACATATGTATCTATACATATGCATGGATGCACACGCACCCACATCCAGAATAGTTATGGAATCCTAGGTTGGGAAGGGAAACCAGGACATCTTTGGGGTCTAAATTTTCCAGTCTAAACGTTTGGGTTCAGAGAAGCATGGCCAGAGCACATACATCAGTCAGAAAAGGCTGCTCCTGAAGTCAGCCTTGAAAGATAGGGCTTAATAAAGGCAGGAAAAAAGGGAGGACATTGCAGGTGAGGGATGTGCAAGGGCAAAAGTGCAGAGGTGGGTGGGAATGAGACTGGTCCCAGAGGGCAGAACATCAGTCCATAAAGGGGGTGTGGCTCCACGTTGGGATCTGGGTTCTGATTCCTCCCCTCAGCCTATCCTGCCACTCCTCAGGTTCAGACCAACATCATCTTTTGCCTGGTCTCCCTGCTTCCATCATCATCCAAGCATCTCTTTGAAGCATCTATTCTGGGGCAACTCTTTTGCTTAACTCTTTAATGACTCCCCATATCTCCAGAGTTGAGTCTAAGCATTTGCATAGGGTCGACCAGACCTTCTGTATATCAGCCGTTCGTCCTCCTGCCTGTCATTACTACAGTCACCAGCTGAGCTGAACTCTCCAGACCCAAATCTCCTATTCTTGTACCATTACACATGCTGCTTCCTCTGCTCAGAGGTACCTCCTCCTCATCTCTGTTTGCCGGAAGATCTCACCCATTCTGGAAGACTCATGTTAAATGCCCTTTGTCTGTAAGGGCTTTTTTTTTCTTCCTCTGTGTATTCAATATCCTATATGAATTTGATGCTTGGTAAAGGCTTGCTCACTTGAACTAATTTGAGATTGGCTTAAGAGGGGTGAAGAGGTAGAGGGTAGCATGAGATTAGGTTGGATTAGGAGGATGACACAATACATCAGGGTTCTTCGTTATATGGGACAGAGCCCCAGATCAATTGCATAAGTAAAAGAGGGGATATAATGGTGCCTGTGATGAACTCACAGAATAGCCGGGAGTTGAGGCAGCCTCGGAACTCTCTCCTCCTTACCCTCTTCTTTCTTCCCTGCTTCTTCTGTGTGAGAGTTTTATTTTCTCAAGCTAGCTGTTCCCCTGAGGTGGAACCAAGGATACAGGTAGCTCCAGCTTAGATCCTTATAACCTCACAAGCAGAGAGAAGAGACTTTCTCCACCGAATCTACTTAGAAAAACTTCTCAGAGAAGGCCTCTGACTGGCCCAGCTTGAGGCACATGCCATGCCTGCATCAGTTATGTGGCAGGGATATGGGAAGCTATGACTGCTCAGCTTGGGTCATCTGGCCACCCCTGTCATGAGAGGGAGAAGGTTGTTTTGCCAGAAGAAGCCTTTTTGGGTGGTGTAAAGTTTCCTATGGCTGCTGTAACAAATTACTATATAGACACCTGGTGCTTAAAACAACAGAAATTTATTCTCTCACAAGTCTGGGGACTAAAAGTCTGAAATCAGATCACAGGCGTGAAATCAAGGTGTTGACCAAGCCTTGCTCCCTCCAGAGGCTCTATGGGAGAATCGGTTCCTTGCCTCTTCCAGCTTCTGGTGGCTACCAGCATTCCTTGGCTTGTGGCTGCATCACTCTAAAGCCAGCATCTTTAAATCTCTCTCTGCTCCACCTCACATCATCTTTTCCTTTGTGCATGTCAAATCACATCCTCTTTTTTTTTTTTTTTTTTTTGCTGTACGCGGGCCTCTCACCGCTGTGGCCTCTCCCGTTGCGGAGCACAGGCTCCGGACGTGCAGGCCCAGCGGCCATGGCTCACGGGCCCAGCCGCTCTGCGGCACGTGGGATCCTCCCGGACCTGGGCACGAACCCGCGCCCCCTGCATCGGCAGGCGGACTCCCAACCACTGCGCCACCAGGGAAGCCCAAATCACATCCTCTTATAAGGACACTTGTGATGGCATTTAGGGCCCACTTGGATAGTCCAGGATAATTTCCCCATCTCAAGATTCTTAGCTTAATCACATCTACAAAGACCATTTTTCTATATAAGGTAACACATGCTCCAGGGACTAGGGTCTGGTATCTTTGGGGGTCATTATTCAGCCCACTATAGTCTGCTGGCTGGGCCCTAAATATTCATATCCATTCCTCATGTGAAATGCAGTCACCTCATCCCAGGATCCCCGAAGTCTCAACCCTTTATAGCATCAACTCAAGTCCTAAATCTCATTTAAGTATCATCAGCTCAAAAGTCCCAAGTCTTATGATCTAAATCAGGTATGGCTGATACTCTGGATATGATACATCCTGGGGCAAAATTCTCCATCTGTGGACTTGTGAAATTAGGAGACCAACTAGCTACTGCCAAGATACAATGGTGGGACAGGGAGGAGATAATAGTTATAGGCATTCTCATTCCAAAAAGGGAGTATATGGAAGGAAGAAAGGAGGCACCGGGGCAAAGCAATTTGAAAATCCAGCAGGGTACATTCCATTAGGTTTCAAGACCTGGGAATTATAATTTGTGGCTCAACGCTCAGTCCTCAGGGTCCACAGCTCCACACTCTGGACTGTGGCTCTGACCTTGGAGTCATTCTTCCTTTTTCTTTTTTTTTTTGCGGTACGTGGGCCTCTCACTGTTGTGGCCTCTCCCGTTGCGGAGCACAGGCTTCGGACGCGCAGGCTCAGCAACCATGGCTCACGGGCCCAGCCGCTCCGCGGCATGTGGGATCTTCCCGGACCGGGGCATGAACCCGTGTCCCCTGCATCGGCAGGCGGACTCTCAACCACTGTGCCACTAGGGAAACCCCATTCTTCCTTTTTCTTGAAGGGTAACATGTGTTTGCAGCTGTGTGGTTTTATTAGCCTGCTTCCTGCCTGTAAAGTTGGGAGGGAGGGAGTGTGTCTGACAGTCTTCCTTTATTTCATCTTGTTCCTATCCCTTTCAGTGCAATCTGGCAGTATTTCTAAGGGTAAGCCATTCTCAAAAATCTTATGAGTCTCCTGTGTATGTCATCACATCATTAAACAAGGGAGTCCTCCACAAAGCTTTCCTAGATAATCCTACCTCTATTCCTGGCTTTGGCTGAGATGGCTAAGGGGATCCATGAATCATATGCCTAATCTCTTCAGTATAGAAAAAGAAAATTGTCCAGTTATATCCTGAGCCTTTTCTCCAGAGCAGATGGGAACCTAGGAAGACCAAAACAACAACAACAACAACAAAACTAATATAGGCTAGATTGTGGGGCCCTTGAATGCCATGATACACGATGATGTTTGATGTGTAGAAATATCCATACTGTCAGAAGCACCTCAGTTCACCCAGATTATGTAACAGGGCAGCATCCATCAGGATGAAGCAGGTGGGTTTCCCCCAAACACTGTTTCTCCCAAAGGCAGCTCTATGGAGTGCAGGAATTAAGATTTATTAAGCACTTATGTATCAGGCACTGGGCCATCTGCGTTACTGTCAATGTCTTCCCTAGTCCTCACAACAATCCCACCAGGGTTTGTGATTTAGGGAGGTTAGTATAAATCAGGTTTCAAGTCAGTGTTTCTATCAGACCACACCTGCCTCCAGAGGAAGGCAGGGAGAGGGCTGTCCATGGGTTGGTGATGGGCAATCAAGGAGGCCTTTGAAAATTACCTGGGGCCTGCAAAGGACCACGTCCTTACTGTGGATCTTAGCTAGTTTCTGACCAGTGTGTCCAGGTCTGATTTGACTGGTAGGTAGGGGAGATGGTAGAAGGGGCAGTAGAGATTGAAAAGGTAGCTGAGGACAGAGAAATGCTTTGGAACCAAAGCCAAAGGAGCTGTCCTCAGTGATGGAGGGAGCTGTGGTGACACTGGTCACACACTCAAGGAAGCTCCAGCAAATCTACCCGACACAACCAGTGACCAGTGAAACCAGATGGAGCCAGGGCAAAGTCAGGGACCCCACAGCCCCATTGCCACAGGTGACCGATCCTGTGAGAGGACACCTACCATCCTTCCCATCTCCCCTCCCAACTTGTGTTTCCAGACAAGAGGTGAGAGGAGGGGAGAGAGAGGCTGTGCTCTCTCTTCTCACAGTTCTGTAGCCTGTCTTCTCTGGGTTTAAATCAGACGTACCCTGAGGGCTGGACCAGACTTCCAATAACTGAGAGTGACCGGGGAGCAGCGGGATCCACTCAAGATGTCGTTAAATGACAGGGAAGGGTTATGACAGAGCATGATTGAAGGCAGCGATGGAAAAAATAAAGCACTTTTGTGATTATACATCACCGAGTTGAGATGGCTCAACAAACTGTGTACGGTCTGGCTGAAATGCCGCAGCACAGCCATACCAGTTGTTCACGGAGGGCATCTGTTCTCACCAGTTGGCGTTGGACTAGTCAGATATTCTGAATATCACCCACATAATCAGGTGGAATCACAATGGTAGGAAACATTCACCAAGACAGTTACAATCAGAGTGACTACAGGTATAATCAAACAATCCTAATTCTAGGAACAGACAATAATTATGCACAGATGTAGCTCGGAGCCTGGGAAGTCACAGGAAGGATCACAGATACGGTCAGTCCTGGACAGTCCTGGCTCAGAGGCACAGGCACAGTCCAGAGCACGGCTCGGGGCTTGGCCAGTTGTGCCCAGACAGGTCCCACAGTCACGGAAGAACTGCAGGAAGAACAGAGCCTCAGATGCAGACACCCACGGGTGCCGTCTCAGACACAGAAACCAAACTGCCCTCGACTTTCCCTGCCTGATGCTGTTGGGAGATGATATTTCAGAGGAATGAGTCTTTTTATATTCTGGGGAATAACAAAGGAAACCCAGCGCTTTCAGGTTCGCCTCTTGTTCCTGGCTCCCTGGCTTCATCCGATCCACGGGAGGCCGTCACGTTTACTCCAGCAGGTACAGAGGCATGGATATTTCAGAGACAAGTGGTCATGGACGGTAGGCGCTCTACGGAGGGGCAGGGGCGCAGGTGAGACGTGGGGGAGGAGTTCTGTCTGTGGGTATCAGCGCTGTCGGCGCTCATGCGTGTGTGAGCAGGTTCCTGGTGAGTGGGTGATGGAGAGCTCTCAGACAGAAAGCCACTGTGCTCAAGTGGCTTCTCGAAGGAGGCCCTGTCCCTGGCTTTGCTCATTCTGCGAACAGTGTCCTCAAGTGATATCAGAGCTCACTCAAACCACACGTTTGTCAACAGCGTATGTGGAGGAGTCGTCTCATTGAAGATATTAATAGAGATGAATTGAGCAGAATGTAATGAGAAAGATCTAGACGTGGTGACCAGACAGAGAATATAAGCATGCTTAGCACAGCAAATAATATCATATTGAGCTATTACTAATTTGTAATTCCTTCTTACTTAGATAATAACCTCTGCTCTGGTACAGTTAAGATTCTTCACTTCTCCTGTCTTTTGCTGTCTCCAATCAGCTCTGGATTTTAGAGTTCTGACCTGGAGAAATTCTCTGTTCCTACTTCTGCACTTACTCAGAGGTCTTTAATGGACTGAATCTTTGTTATTACATTGCTGAGGAGCTGTGCATCCCTTGAGTCCCCTCCACATGGGGCTGTGATCTGCCTTGTTCAGAACTGGACAACGGCTTCTTTGCCTGTTGGCTTGATATTGCCACACTTCACACCTGAAGGCTCTGTGTTCACCGGATAAATGTCTACACATGAATAAGCTATTGATGGAAGTTCAAGCTTACAAAACATTCCTCCTTTGGCAGACAGGGTCATTGTAGCAATTGTGTACACCACTGAATGTCTTCACTAGCAGCCAACACTCAGAGGTTTCCAGTTCAGCCATTCCACTTCCAATATCATCTGGACTGCACATCCACTGGGGTTTATCTGTGGATCTCTGGCCCCAACTTCTCAGAACCTCTATTACATACTCTTAGGTCATGGCCATGACTTGCAGTGAAATCTAGGGAAATGTATGGATACTTCTGATTTTCTGGTACATTGGTCAGCTCCTTGATTTTCTAGGGATCCCACAAGGACACTTTTCTCTCTCCAAACTGGTTCTGTAAGTCTAAACTGTGCTCTTTGAACCCAGAGTTCCTCTAGGGAACCAGAGAAACGTTTATCCAGGACAGATGTTTTTGCATGATTCTGAATGCCCGTGAACTGGTAAATGCCCTTGGGGTTGAGGGTTGCCCCTGAAGGTGTGCCTGGGCATTTAAGGTTCTGCTGAGAGAGAAGAAAGCCTTTGTTTATGGCCGAGCTCACCAAAGTCTCACCACTATTACCTGTGAACCATGTCTGTGCATTGATGACATGACTGAGAGATACACCTTGGATAACAAAACCCAGGAACTACAAAACTTGAATGGAACACCTGGGTTACCTTGTCCGTCTTTGGCATCCCCCCTCCCTCCCCTTGCATCTGGCACAGAACTAGGCAAGGTAGGCAAGGGAGAAGCTTAGTGGTACTTGGAGATCCTGCTTTTCTCTCTGATCATCTCTTATGATGATCTCAATCTCTTTCTCCTCTTGGTTTCCAAGATGCTCCCTTGAGAAGTGCCCCAGACTATGCAATATTATTTATTATATTGATCACTGGTAACATCCCCCAAAGGCTCAATGTAGAGGGAAGTGACTGGTCCTAATGGCCCAATTAGGTTGATTATCTTCTGGCTCCAGGTGTAATGTTTGTGCTGCAGACTCTGCAGCAAAGGAAAGGAGCCTGGCGTGGGGGAGGAGCCAGGATGGGGCATCCAGAGGCCAGAGTGTGGTTCTAGCTCTGCCCCCAGCTCTCTGTGTGACCTTGGGTAGAATTTTCCTCTTCCTTGGTCTCCTCATTCTAAAAACAATAAAGAACATTTATTGAGTCACGGGGCAGTGGGCTAAATGCATTATACGAATCATCTCATTGAAATCTCCCAACAAACCTATGAAGTACATACTATTATCAGACCAAGGTGAGGAAAGTGAGGCTCAGAAAGATTATGTGACTTGCCTGACTTCATACCACTGGGAAACCATGGGATGGGTTTGAACTTGAGATGTACGAGTTTAGAGCCAATCCTCTGAAGCCCCCACTCTCCACTCCGCAGCCATCCTGAAGAGACCTGCTCACCTGGTAAGAGAGGTCGCACTTGTTGCAAACCTTCATGCTGTTCCAGCAACTTCTGCCCTCTGCATCAGGTTCGCGAACATGACAGAGGTCCAGCCCATTGGGTTGAGAGTCCACCTAGCCCTTAGAATGTGTTGCTGAATTCAGAATCTGTTGACATTTCTGTTATACTTGTATTTATAGCCCTTTAATGAATATAATATTTATATGTATAAACATTTTTTTTTAATCAGTACTATTTGGTGAGACTAGTCCCTCCCCATCATGCCTCTTGCTTTTCTACCTTTTGTGCTCCTGCCTGCCAGGTGGGCGCTGCCACGTTGGACCAGCCCCCAGAGAGCCTCGCTGGAGCTGAAAGTTGATCCTGTTTGCAGTGGTGGCCACTTGACATAAGGAAATGGGTGTTTATGGAGCATCCCTGGAGGCGGTGCGGAAGAAGTTTGGAATAGGGAGGGTGAACATGGGAAGAAGGTGGGAGATGTATTTGAGATTCATTTTGGAGGTAGAATCTCAAAGATTTAATTTTAATTTAATTTTATTTTGTTTCCTCTGGTAGTTTTATGTATTCTATTTTTGTTTATTTATTTTTTGCATTTTTTATACAAGTTTAAAAGGTTACTTTCTGTTTACAGTTATTACAAAATATTGGCTGTATTCCCTGTGTTGTGCAGTACATCCTTGAGCCTATGCTACACCGAGTAGTTTGTACCTCCCACTTCCCCACCCTTATACCACCCATCCCCCCTGCCACTGGTAACCACTAGTTTAGAACCTCAGAGGTTTTAGCCAGAAACTTAGTTGCTCTCAGGTGCTCAGCTCCGTGCGGGACCCTGCTTACTGAGGGTTCACTTGACTTTGGATTCTGGGTGCCTACATTTCCATCCTGGCCCCCTCTTTCCTTCTCTCCCACCCCATTTGTTGGCTTGAACACCAATCCAGGTGCATCAGAAGCCCAATCCAGGTGCATCAGCTCTGGGACTGTGTTTGTGTTGGAATTTCTGGCACGCTTCATGTTTGCCCTTGCACTTTATCCTGCTATAGTATTATCGCCTCTTGAATTCAGCACGCACATTTATCCCAATAAGGGTGGCCTCTCAAACTGTAAGAGAATCCTGAGAGCCCCTGGCGACTGGTGACGGCTGTGACAGTCCCAGATCTGGAGCCCAGGGCTGTGTGGGGAAGAGGGCGGGCGCTTTGTCCTGGTCCTGGAGCCTGGGGGGTCGGACCAAGGGCTGCCAGGTGCGTTCTAATGATTGTTTTCGCTGAAGAATTTTGGACTCAGTGCTATACAATTTTCATCCTTTTTGTAAAATGGATGATAATTTGAGTCTGTCTTGACTGCCGGTTTTGCATTGCTAATATTGGTGGGAGGAGGATTTTTGCCCAAGTTCTCTTAAAATATGAGAATTTCAGTCCAAAATATGTGAATTTTTAATTGCAATCCTGGCAGCCCTGGGTGGGTTTTGTGTGCAGCATCTGTTCCTTCCTCCGTGCTCCTCCTGTAGTCTCTGCCTCACATCCCTTTTCCTTTCAAGCTTTTCCTGGGCTGGGGCTGCCCCCCGGCCCCCCTACGCACGCCCACCCTCAGCAGCCCTGACCCAGCTCTGCCTCCTGCCTGGGGCGGAATCAGCAGCCCAGCGTTACCACTGTTTCCATTACAAATGCTATTTTCCAGGGGCTCTTAACCAAGTTACACATATTTGCTTGGGCTTGGAACCTGGCGTCCTGGGCTGGGTCTCGGCCCTTGCACAGTCTTGTGGTTCTGTGTGAAATCTCATTACTGTCATTTCAGCTATTTTTCCTGGTTGAGAAGCTAGGCCGCGGATGCATTCAGGTACCATTTATTTGTCATGTTTGCATTGCAGGGGCAGCAACTGTTAAAGAAACACCCTCTTCTCTGATCCTGCCCACCCCACTAGTGATCAAACACAAAATGTGCTGGTGGCGTCAGGATGCCTGAAAACGTACGGTTTTCCCAAGCTCCTTAGCTTTACACAGCGATGTGGTCTGACATTTAAAATTAATCTACGCGGTAAAGTTATTAACGTTTGACTGTTAGCCCTGGAATATCCACAGTGACCTCTCCTCCCACACTGGTGTTTGTTTGATAAGGATTCCCAGGCTGTGTCAGAGCCGAGAGGAACACAGTCATACTTGTTGTTTATTATTTCGGATACTGGGGCCTCACCTTGGGACATCGCCAAGCGCTCTGCTCAGATTTCTCTAGGCAGTAGCTGGGGGCACCAGGAGCCAGCTATCGCAAATGCCAGATAGGCTTCTTCTGCCCAGAGAGACAACGAAGACCCAGAGAGAGGCCAGCTGGAGTTTTAATAGCTGCTGGGGGACCATTGTTCTGGGGCTCGAGCGAACAAACAGAGTCCCATGGTCTTGGGGCATGAGTTCACACCGACACATTTCTGTGTCCAGGTGGATGTGCTACTGCACATTGTGGCTACTGTCTGACTACCAGCTGGCCAATATCTACCCACAGCGATGAGAGGAAAGACTGGTCCATCTGGCTGTGCCTGTCCACAGCATGGCTTCATGTACACACGTGTTAGCTTCTGGGTGACTTCTTATTGATGGAGTCATAAGACAGACTTAGGGAACATGTTCACTGACTTTTCTGGCAGAAAAGATAGTCCAGGCAGGACAGGCATTCCAGAAGGTGGAACAGCATGAATAAAGACATGGTGGTAAAAAAAGAGTAGGGGAAATAAATGGCGGGGAAGTGATTTGGTGAGTTCCAGGGTATCTCTATGGGAGCAATTACAAGATGAGGGTGGAGAGTTTTGCAAGAACTGGTTCGCTGAGAACCTGAATACCAGTCTAAGAGGGTAGAGGTCATGGTCACAAATGCACTCACTGAGGGTTAATGTGACAGTGGATTGGAGGATGGATGGATGGGGCACTGGAGCCAGCTATGTCCAGGTGACATTCCTGCCTTAAGCTTTCTCCTTCCTTAGTCTCTGAGCTCCTCCACCTGCTGTTTTTCCGGCTTGTACTTCTTCACCTGCTTAGCCTTATAGACTAGTGTTGTCTCTGATTCTGCCCTCGCATTAACAGCGTTCTTACGCTGCATACCCTCCCTGGCAACCTCACCCGCTCTCACAGCCACAGCAACCATCCATACGCTGTTGACATGCAGCATCCCACCTCCTGCCCAGACTTTGCTCTGTGCACCAGTTCTTGGTACTCAACTGTGCATCTACCTGGCCCACCCCCTTGTGGAGCCTCACTGACAGGGATGCAGGATCCACATCTATGAGCCACCCTGGAGGGTTCAGTATTTTTCTTTTTGACAAACCTACTCTGGTTTTAGAAGATGCCCCATCTTTTCTCCTCCTGTGATGTATCCAGCATGCATGAATTTCCCCCTTTTTTTTTTCTTTTTTTTTTGCGTTACGCGGGCCTCTCACTGTTGTGGCCTCTCCCGTTGCGGAGCACAGGCTCCGGACACGCAGGCTCAGCAGCCACGGCTCACGGGCCCAGCCACTCCATGGCATGTGGGATCCTCCCGGACTGGGGCACAAACCCGTGTCCCCTGCATCGGCAGGCGGACTCTCAACCACTGTGCCACCAGGGAAGCCCTCCCCCTTTTTTGTGGATCCTTAGACTTGATAGCATCTCTTGCATTTCTACCACCATCCCTCTGTTCATACTCTTTATACCTCCCTTGCATGCCATCCTTCCCTTTTATCTCTGCTTTTGCAGAGACATCTTTTTGAGACATTCTCTTTGAGCCTTTGCTTCCAGGGGCTGGGCGGTGTGCATTCAGAGGGAGGCATCCCAGAGGAAGGCAGGGGTGGCATGTGGTCCAGCCCTGTCACACTAGCCCCCCTTCCAAGATCCTTTCTGGGAGCAGAATTTGCAAAGTGCTAGGTGTTGTATTTTGAAGACGGCAACCCCCTTACAGCAGAATCGATGTGAGGCTCCTGAAGATCAGGAGCTGAGTCTTTGTCATCTTAACTGAGCCCAGAGCCCGAGCACGATCCTCTCTCAGAGCAGACCCAATAATAAATACGTCTTATTTTCTTCCCATCTTTCCTTCCCCCTCTCCTTCTCCCACTACAGCACACAGATTTATTGTGGGATGAATATAATTTACCAGTTTCAAAATGAAGGTTCAGGGAGAAATGGAAGTCTCTGCACTTTTGCAGTTAATGACTGTGTGCACGTGTGTTGTGTGTGTGTGTGTGTGTGTGTGTGTCCATCTGTGTGTATGTGAAGGAGGGAGAGTAGAAAAGAGGAGCTTTAGGGGTGAGTTTAATGGCCGGGTGGGAGGAGGGAAGCCCGCCCTCCTGCCCTGGACCACAGCAGTCTTCACCATCCAGTTTGTCTCCATCTTTTATACACGTTCCAGCCCTTGGCCCGGGTCTGCGTTTCTGGTCTGTGATCCTAATTCAGCTGTGGTGTTGCCGTTAGGAGGGAGGTGGCTTTGGGAGGGAGCAGGCATTTCCTCTCCCCCTTTCCCCCAAGTCTTTCTTTATTTACAAATGTGTTTTGCTTCTGTTCAGGGACAGGCTGTAAGCATTCTCCAGGCGAGGAGGAGTGATTTCCCTGACCCTCCTCCCTCCCTCAGTATCGAGCTATGTAAATGGCAAGGCCCACCCCCCTTAAAAAAAATTCGTATATGAGAAAACATTCCTATCCATTTTCATGCTGCTCTGGAAATTGTTCAATCGAAATAGCTTTTAGGCTTTAATACTTAAGGCTTAAAATTTCCCTTATAGGGCTGTGACTGAAGAGTGAAAAATCCCCTTTTATATGAAGATAAAATTATTCAAGTTATTATATAAAATATATAACACTCAAGATATAGATTTATTTATGTACCTACACAGAAACACACAAAAAGGCAGCGAGATCCAAAGTCTACATTTTGTCAGCCATCAGTGGGCTCCACGAGGTATTCTAGCATGTGACTAGGAGAAAGCCTCAGTTTCCATTTTAGACCCTCTCATCAATCTGGTGATGGGTTTAATTTTGAAGTTGCCTTTCAAAATGTGAGCTAGTTTTTATACCGTGCTTGTTTATTTATTTAGGTGGTTATGGCGGGCTGGGGAGTATGGGAAGCCTTGTGAATCCATGCATTCATAGCCTGACATGGGGATGTGTTGATTAGTTATTTAATATGACTACAGTCCTTTCCCAAGGGAAAAAAAATGCACAAACACAACAAGTAATTGCTATTAATCTTAATTATTATAATAACCTTCCTATAAACAATAACTCTCTGGCTACCCTGTCACGTGTTTATTTCATTACTGACAAGAGAGATCTTTAAACTTTCATGATAAATTAATACTTTTACCATTAGCTTCAGTATGCTGGCCATGGGGAAGAAAAATATTGCTCAGTTTACAAAGCTGTTGAAAAAGTTTTTCTGCTCCAGCTCTTATATTCTAGATTTCTCGTCTTAATACAATGCTTGTTTTTTTATTTCCTTTCTCCAGTCCTCTTCCCAATTTTGATTTTCTCTGTTTAAATGACTTTTGTTTCCTCCTTGCCCAGAATGAATGCATGTGTCTGTTTTGTAACGATGTTTACAAGAATCCTCAAAGGATTTAGTGATTGGTCTCAATGATACAAGTACCTGTGTTGTTGATAGATTTTTTTTTCTGCCTCAGGCCACAGTAGATCATGCTTAGCCTTGTCTAAAATAACTAGGCGGATGTGTTTATCTAGCATCTCCAGATTTATTGTCAGCAAACGGAGAGGTTAAGATACTTGCCCTGAGATACCCTGTGAATGAGTTATAGAAACAGGACCAGAATGTACCTATAAGTGGGTTGCTGAATGCTGGATCCCAAAATATCACCATGACAACCTGTAGGTAAGCAAAGTGGAGTTTATTGCCTACCATGGTAAGAGAGCCTCAGCTTGACAGAGTCTAGTGGCATCTCACTGGGGCACGAGCAAAGTTGGAGTATTTACTGAGAATTTCAAGTCTGGTTTAAGGTGGACCTTTCAATGCAGAGACTTGGTGAGAAGCAGGTAAGAATCATGATTTTATAGTTTAGGATTGGTGAACACAACAGGCGAGGAGTTTGAGAGACGGGTTCAAAGGGTCTTGGGGGATAAATGGCCATTTGATGCTTTCTATTCAAGAGTTGAGTGTTTCAGAAAGTTCCTGGTTTGAACAACTTTTACCCGCCTGAGCAAGATTCCCCTAGAAAAGTGAAGTCATGTTAATGTGGACAGAATCATGTGGATCGTTTGATTCTTAGCATGTGTGTATTTAGTTATTTATGCATTAGTTAGTTTTTATTCATCTTTAGATGTTTGTAGATTTTGTACTTGCATCACCATAGGCTACAGTCTGTTTCATATTAGCTGTCAGCATAACAGTGAACCGCCCTCCGCCACCTGCAAGATACCAGACACTCTGAAATAGAAACAGAAATTTCAGCCCCTCTTGACCCTGAGCCATAAAGTCAAATTTGACTTTCGCAGAAATACTTCTCTGTGTGTATGAAAGCTAGAGTTACCCTAGCTGAAATTACTCCTTGAGACCCTGTCTCTCTGGACTTGGAAAAACTCACTAGGGATTCTTGGGCTGAAGCATTTTGTGCTTGGGTATTTCTAACCTTTGAACCAGCGGTCCTCAACCAGTGTGCCCTGGTACCCTAGAAAGGGACTTGTGAACCATTCTAGGCGAGTAGCCAGAATTTTGAGCAGTGCATAAAATGAACTTCTGTAACCACCCACTCTGGTGGGGCTCGAAATGGAATGTTGAGCTGAACGAGATGGGTGACATAGTATAGAGATGATAGAATATATTGCAAGAATGGTAGCATCACAACACATCTGAGCCACAGAGCAATCACATCTTCACTGCCAAATGCAAGTACTTTGCCTCCTTTTACATGTAAAAGAGCAAGTAAATCGATCCACTTAGGCAGTGACACAGTGCTGAAGTGAGTAGAGTGACAATTTGCACAGACTGTAGTCCCTTCAAGTGCACTGACAAAAATACTAACATTTGAAAGTGTGCCATAAACAGAGAAATTAGAGAACACTGCTTCAGATAGTCTGCTAATATATTAGTTAGGGTAACTCTACCTCTTGACATATACTGTCAAAATTTCAAAGGCTTAACACAGTAAAGGTTTATTAACACAATAAAGGTTTATTTCCTCCCTCATGTAACAGTCTACTTTGGATGCTCCTGGTTGGCAGGTGATGTTTCCCCAAATGGTGCTTCAGAGATCCAGATAATTTCCATCTTTAGGCTCTACCACTGCCTAAGACCTCAAAGTCTTCTGCTTCCAGCTGTCAGAAAGGGAAAGAAGAGTGGAGATGAAAACCCCCCAGCTTGAAAGTGATATACACTTCTTCCATGCACATTCTTTTGGGAAGAGTGGGGACACATCTAAATGCAAGGGAGGAGCTGGGAAATGCAGCCCCTGGCCTGACAGCAGCCTCTCAGCGACAGCTCCACACAATGGAAGAGGCAGTATCAGTTGGTAGACAGCTAGTCATCACTGCCACAGTCTGTCCCTGGATAACAAAAGCCTGTGCACACCCTAATTCTCACACTTCAGCTGTCCTCACTCCTCCCCAAAGTTAAATTCATGCATCCAGCTCAAATTCCTGGAATTTAAACCATCAGGTGTGGATATGACTCATTATAACCTAGTAACTGACGAACCAAAAGACATGCGATCCGCCCCCTCCTTCTACCTACCCGTGTGCATGGTGGAGCAGCACAATAACCTCTCCCATCCACAAGAGAGAGGAATGGAAGACACAGCAGACACTGGTCCATCGTGAGAACTCCTGCCAGCTGTGGGGAGGTCCCTTTATGAGCCCTGATTCTGTTTGAGTGAAGGAACTCTTGTTCGCTCTTCCCACGGTTGCCGGCTCCATTCTCTGGAAGGTATTTCCTTGTCCACCATCCTGTATCTGAACACATCTGAAGTGGGCGAGTGTCCCCTCCTTGCTTGCTTCTTCCTGGTGCAAGATGAAGGGGCTTGAGGATTATTTAATAAACACAGGCTTTTTATAAAAGTCCAGGATTATAGTTTCTTTGGCAATACAATTTTGTCAAAAACTTAACAGGCTTCTGATCAACCCGCTTTTTACAGTTGCAGGTGTCCATAACTTCACCCAAAGTTCTTTCCTAGATATAATTATGAAGCCAGCCTTATTTTTGTTCTTCATCCATCTCTCTCTCAGCATGATGGCAGCTATCTTGAGACCATCTCAATCAATAGGCTTGGGTGGGAATCCTTAATCTACTCTTTGCTACAGGATTGAGTCTTCTTTTAACCAAGAAATCTTAATGGACTTAGTTGCCTAAAGAATTTTGCAGTCTTATCTCTTACTGTTTGGGGGTGTAGCAGGTGGGCCCTATTATCTGGATTCTCTCTATTCCGTTTCATTTTCTGCTTGCAAACCAGCCGATATTCCTCTTGAGTGCATATCTTTTTGTTATGCCTTATAAAATGCAGGGAGGAGCAACCAACACACAGTAACATTCTGGCTCTTTCCAACCATTTCCTCTGAGCCATACTCAGTAGGCACTTGGTCTGCATCCCAAGTAATGATAGGTGACAGTTTTGAATGTTTTGCCATTGCATATCGTGGGTCCCCATCTTTCCAGCCTCTGATCTACAGCTTTACCATCTGCTGCCCCACCACTAGGGGAGTGACACACACTTTATATTTTTTTGTTTTGTGGCATGCCACTTGTTCTGCTGTCTGACTCTGTGCCAGCTGAGTTGGCTTTCTCCATGACCACTCCTGATCACTCTGGACCACACTTGTCTCTCCCTCCCATGGTTCCTCTGTCTGAACACAAGTTTCTGGGCTCCCTGTGATCTTTCAAATGCTCTTGGCATTTTTGTGATGAGTTTCATTTGGTTATTAGCCACAAATTGCAGGTATTTTTTCAATTGATTTTTGCTGCTTACAAAGTGTGTTGTTAATTAACACAATAGCCAAGCTATTGCATTCTGAAAATGAGGGTGGACAAAGACCCTGAATGTGAGCAGTTCATGACTGCCCAGTTCCGACTGGTTGAATTTCCATGGAGATTGATTGATTTTAACATCAGTCAGGGAAACACATTCATAAGAGGACAGGTTGCAGCAGCCATTCTTATGGTGAAATCAAGGGGTGCACATTTTCTGTGTCATGTAGTACACAATAGCATTAATTTTTTTCTAGGTAAATAATTGAGCATTTCCACTTCAACAGCTAAAATGCCACTGAACATAAAATAAAACATTTATATTCTATGGTTGTAGTGGACCACCTTTTGGTAAATTGCATTTAATTAAGGTGTACGGCATGATGTTTTGATATCCATATACATTGTGAAATGATTAGCACAATCAAGCTTATTTTAATACACCCATCACCTCACATAGTTACACTTTTTGTGTGTATGTGGTGAGAAGACTTCAGATCTATTCTCTTAGCAAATGTCAAATATACAATACGGTATTATTAAAATAGTTACCAGGCTGTACATTAGCTCCCAAAACTTACTCCTCTTATAACTGAAAGTTTGTACCCTTTGCCCAAATTTTTCCTTTTTCCCACCGCACAGCCTCTGGCAACCAGGGCTCTACTTTGCTTCTATGAGTTCAACTTTCAGTGTTTATAGTTAGGCCAGGAGGGTGTTTAGTAAAGTCTAGCTTTATGGTAGAACTTCATATGCTGTTGGAGTCCTACTTGGTTGAACCAGCCAATGTCCAGAGTTCGCTGAGAATTTTTGTTGGTGACTAGAGTTATGGAAAGATGGGAAGGTTTGTATTGGTCCGCATAGGCTATACTATGCTGTGGTGATGACCAACCCTCAACTCTAAATGACTTGACCTGAAAAAAGGTATATTTTTCTCTCATGTCACTGTCTAATGTGGGTTGAGAGGCTCTTCTGGGAGTTCTGCCTCAAGTAATGACTAAGGCATCCAGACGTCTTCCATCTTGTCATGCTGCCATTTTCAATCCATGGCCTGCATGGCTGCTGTGGAAGGGGAAGAGAGAGTATGGGCAATTGTTTGGGAGTTTTATGGCCAAGACTGAAAATCTAATATACAGTTTCTGCCCACAATCCACATCGCCTGGCCCTGATGTAATTACAAGGAAGTCTGGGAAATGTAGTCTACCCATGGGTCTAGGAAGGAGAACTGAGAGTGGTGAACATGTAGCCAGTTTCTGCTTTGGAATCATAATGGTGTCCCTCTAAATGTGATGTGGGGAGAGGGGACGAGGAGGAGGGAACAGAAAGGGGGCAGAGTGGTGTCGAAAGTGGAGTCCACTGGCTGTGGGAGTAATTAGATGTTGAGTGTGATGAAGTATGAGGAAGTGTTTGTGCTGAGCTCCTGGGAGGAAGGGAGAGGACTGCTTTTGCCTGGAGTGGAAAGGAGACCAAAAAGTCTCCAATGTATACAAACCCTCGCTCACGTCTCTCTCCTCTGACCCCACCTGTATTTTTTTCACATTGTGAGACATTGGCCTTTCACGCACTGACATCATTTTAAGCCTGCAAAGCGGTGGTCTCAAGGCCGTAAGAACGTAGAGATAGGTTCTAACGGCTTGCTGGGCTTGTTTTGCCTGCAGCATGTGTAGGGTTCAGATTTTCCGCTTCCTTTGGGTAAATTAGTACCCCTGTGCAATATTCAAACTCCATTTCAGTTTTCAGAAGGTTCAGTAAAGATGTCAGGTCATCTTTGCTGAGCTTAAGTTTTCTCATATAATTGAGCTATTGAACCAGCATTCACTGATCAAATCCTCCTATGACTGAGAATGAAAAACGTTTTCTTCTTGATACTATGAATTAATGGTCAATAAAATACATCTTTGTTTATTTTGCAAAGTGAGTGCCTTGTTGCTGCCTGCATAGATCACTCTGCAATGAAAATGGAGCTATTTGGTCATTACTTGGTAAATTTGAGTCTTCCTGGCAGCTAAAAGGATATTTGGCCAATAAGCACATGAAGAGATGCTCCACGTGGTTAATCATCAGGGAACTGCAAATCAAAACCGTAGTGAGATATCATGTCAGACACATTAGGACAGCTATTATAAAAACAACAAGTATTGGCGAGCCTGTGGAGAAATTGATACCCTTGTGCACTGCTGGTGGGAACATAAATGGTATGGAAAATGGTATGGAAATTCCTCAAAAAACTTAAAAATAGAATTACCATATAATCCAGCAATTCTACTTCTGGATATATACCCAAAAAGTTGAAAACAGGTATTTGTACACCCATGTTCATGGTAGTATTATTCACAATAGCTAAAACGTGGAAACAACCCAAGTGTCCATTGAAGATGAATTGATAAACAAAATGTGGCACATACATATGATGGACTATTATTCAGCCTTAAGAAAAAGGGATAGTCTGGCACATGGTTCACCATGGATGAGCCTTGAAGGCATCATGCTAAGCGAAATGAGCCAATCACAAAATAAAAAATACGGTATGATTCCGCAAATGTGAGGTACCTAGGGTTGTCAGATTAATAGAGACAGAAAGTAGAATAGTGGTTGCCAGGGACTCGGGGAGGGGGAAGTGGGGAGTCAGTGTTAATTGGGTACAGGGTTTCAGTTTGATAAGATGAAAAATACTCTGGAGATATAGATGGCGTAGATGGTGATGATTCCATAGCAATGTGAATATACTTAATGTCATTGAACATTAAAATACTCAAAAATAGTCCAAAGTGTACATGTTGTGTTCTATGTACTTTACCACAATTAAAAAATATTTGTACTTATTTTCCATCATCTAACACTTGTGGAGCCAGAGAGGTGGGTCCTGGGTGACGGAGACACCGAGTGAAGATATAGTGCAGCTGTAATCCTTTTTCGGTTGGCACCCACATGTCAAGCTACTTATCTGTAAACAGGGCTCAGCTCTCTTCCGCCTCTATCTGTAGCCATAGATGTGGGCCGACGGAGAAGTGCCAGTGCAATAGCAGTGGATGATAGGATTTGAGACATCTGCTCATGCAGTTTACTTGTGCCCTCTGGCTCTGGTTTTGCCCTGTCCAAATGTACCACTTTGATCTTATTATGGATTGCTGCTGGGCCCACCTGACCTTATGATTTGATGGGTCTGACAGAACCAGTCTATGGTGGGTGGCTCTGCTCACATAGTCTTCTGGTGCCTCAGGATCAGATTCTATCCCTGCCAGGGCCCAGTATCCCGCCAGAAGCTACTTTTTGAGTGATGTGTAGTTCTCTGGAGCAGATGGTGTGGCCTTGCTCCAGAACTCCAGGGCGCTATGCTGGGATTCCCCTGCTGGACTCTGCTGTAGACATCCCATGGTGTCTTTTCTCTCCACTCTTAACAATCAAGATATATGAAGGTACATGTCAGAACAAAGAGGTAAAAGATATGGGAGTGTTGTCACTTGAGATCAGGACTGGTAGATGAGCGGAGATGCAGAAGGAGATTTCTGTTCTCCCTTTTAAGTGTTAGTTCGATGTGAGTTTTATTTAGACCGTGTGCCTGTATTATTTTGATACAAACAAATAAATATTATGATCACTTTTTCCCTGATCTAGACATTCATTTATTCATGCATTCAGGCCAGCCTTTATTCATTTGTTCAGTCATTCAATAAATATTTCTTCAGCTCCTTCCTCCTCTGGGGTAGAAATTGGGCTGGGGCTGGGGAATGGGGGTGGGGGGAGGCAAAGGATCATTGTCTCTTGACTTCACGTAGTTTGAGGCTTAATTGAAGAAGACACAACCCAGGATGCTCAGTGCTATAACAGCACGAGAATGGAGCAAGCAGCTCTGGGGAATTTTCTCTTGGCACCTTCTAGAAGAGTACCCTCACCCCCAGCCTTTGTTCAGGCCAACTTAAATATGTAAATCCTATGGTTGGAGGGTCTAGGTGTCTTCCTGGGTCGGTGTCCTGGGAATGTGAGCTGGCAGAACTGAGCTGGGAGCGACTCTGGGGCACTGTCTGGACCTGTCTTCAGATCAGAAGGTTGCGATCTCCTGCTCGCTGTCTGAGCCAGGTATGGGAAAAAGGCCCAGGCAGAAGAGAAAGAAGAGGGTGAGAGAGAAGGAAGGGGTGTACTGAGAGGGAGAATGGGAGGGAGACAGATGTCACTGAATAGAGGCCACTACCGAGAGGGAAAAAGGGACTTTTGTTGAGACATTGTTTTCACATACCGTTGAAGTGGTTCCTTTGTTTTTATTTTCTGTCTCGATGGAAATTTTGTTATTTTTACACTGTCACAGAACAAATGGAACTGTGACTTAGAGATCACTATGTATATAGCTGTTTTGATGTGTTTTTGACAGTTCTAACACATTTCCGACAGGCAGTATTTTTTCTCCCCTGGGATATCGGGAGTGGGGGACAGTCTCCCCGGATGTTCTACTTTTGCTCAGGGCTGTGCCCTGGTGTGAAGGCCCCTTGCTGGGGTTTGCAGAAACTTCTGAGAAGCCGGCCCCAAACCTTGGGGAGCCCCAAGAGCAAGGACCGGGCTCCTAGGAAAGGGCGAGGTGTGGAGTGAGTGGGAAGCAGTGATGGGTTTTTGGGGCCATGGGGTGGGTAGCATCAGCCTCTCAGTTGAAATCCAGGTCTGACTCTGCAAAGTCACAGTAGTCATGGAAGGAGAGGGAATTAGTGAACTGAGTGGGAGGCGGCAGTGGCAGGGAGCTCGGGGGCCCAGCGCTCTCTGAAGAGCAGTGTGTTGAGGCTGGAACCTCGGCTGTCTGCACAGAGGCGTCCTGAGTATCCTTGGGCCTGGCTTCCCTTGTTTCCTATTGGGATGAACAAGTGTGAGTCCTGGAGCAAGGGTGAGTAGAGGAGGGGGTGATCTTCAGGCAGAAAAGCTTGCCTGTTGAGTGAATGAGTGTGTGAGTGAAGGGACTGAAGTCAGGCACCAGCCCTTCTCTAGAGAAAAGATTGTCCAATTTGATCTCCACTGGTTTTACATCTCATAGTCTGTGTTCTAAATCCTTCACGCAGCCTCCTGACCTGTGAGTTGGCCTTTGAAGGCTTGAGATATCTCTCTAAATGCCAGGATCAAATTGGTTTTCCAAGGCGCCTGGAAGGAGAGTCCATCATCAATTGTTGCCAGAAGTGTTCAACCCAGAGGAAACCCAAGCCTGGACCAGTCCATCCTATGAGGTCTTTAGGAGGGATGGGAGGGGGTGGGTGAGAAATGGCTTCCAGGTCTAAAGACTCATTTCTATTGTCCATGATATGAAGTTAATTTTAGTCATCTGTCCTTATGGTCGGGCTCTTATACAGTGGCCATGCTGTGACTTGTGCAAATCATGTTACCCACTGCAAGTGGTTTCGTGGGATTGCTTTACATCCACGTAAGACATATACTGCACACCTGTGAAATACCAAGCACCGTGCTTAGGGTTCTACAGGGTTTACACAAGACAGTCAGTTCAGGACATGGGCTAAGACCCCTTCTTCTCCCAAGAGGAGGCATGGAGGGGTGGTTGAGTGTCTAGCTCTAGAGCCAGACGACTTGGCTTCAAGTCCTGGCTCTGACTCTTGCTGGCCATGTGTCCCTGGGAGAGTTACTTATGTCCTCTGTGCCTTGTTTTCCTCAGCACAAAGAGTCATTTCCCTACCATATGGGGCTTTAATTTTTAAAACTTTTAATTGAAATATAACATACACACAGAAAACTGCACAAATATAAGTGTACAGCAGATTGAATTTTCACAGAGTGAACATACCCATACAACAAGCACTGAGTTCAAGAAACTGAATGTCACCCACACCTCAGAAACCTCCCTCATGCTTCCTCAGAGCAGGAGAGGATACATCTGTCCCCATCCCAAGGATAACCATCAACCTGACCTCTAACTCCATAAGTTGGTTAGTTGTGCCTGTTTGTGAACTTTGAGTAGATTGAATCATACAATAGGTGGTCTTTTGTGTTGTTTCCTTTTCCCAATATGTTTGTGAGACTCCTCCATATTATTGTATGTCATTGTACTTATTCACCCCCATTTAATTTGGGGGAGATCTGGTACAGTAGTGCTGCGATTGTACATGTCTTTGGTGCACGTAGGCACACATTTCTGTACCTAGGAATGGAATGGCTGGACCATGAGGTGAATGTATATTCAGCATTGGTAGATCCTACTGAGCAGCTTTCCATAGTGGTTGTACAACCTGAAGTGATGGGGATTTTCAGTTGCCCCACGTCCATATCAACACTGGCGATTTTCACGGTAGCTCTGGTGGGTGCGCAGTGGTGCTGCACTGGGGGTACAGTTTGCACATCGCAGTGGGTCTGTTTGAATAATTAAATACATCGTCGATGTATGTAAGGCCCTTTGCGCCTGCGCAGAGTGAGCACGGGTCATCACGCACCCAACTTATTAGGTGTTTTGAGGTCAGGGATGTCCCTGAGGAGTCACGGTACCCATTTCCTGATTCCCCCTTCCAGCACGAGCTGCGGTGTCTGGAGCTTGAAGCTGTCAGTGATCACAGCTGGGATTCTCAGAATTGAGTGATTGAGGAGTCTGAGATCCCCAGTGACTGAGTGATGAGCTAGGCGCTTTACTTTCCAGAGTCTCTTAATGACTGGTGCCCCCAGGAGGGATTTCTTTCCTGACTCCCCACCTGGGCAGGGGAGTGCCGGAGCGGGTGTAAGTTAGGATTTCAAGTTTTTTCCTACCAGGAAGCTCCAAGCTTGAGTCAGCATGCAGCACTGGATGTTGAGGTTTATGTCATCAACATCCTGCAACCTAAAGGTGTCCCCTGCCACACAGAGACCAGGGTTGAGAAAGGGCAGGGAGAGGACACTGGGTGTCTGTGGATAAGGTCACCCCTGGGAACTGAAATGGCAGCCTGTTTCCCTGGAGTCCTTCTTCCTCAGATTTTATAGATATCCTTCATCCCTGCATGCAACTGGTGGCCAAGGCTGGTCTCTATTACCTTCTAATTCCTTACATCCATTCTCATAGCCTCTGCCGTGGATCAGGCCAAGATGGCCTTGTGCTTGGACTCTTGGGACAGCCTCCAGCTGCTTCCAGAGAGCTCTTTCCAAGAGAACCCGACTGTATCAGTCTGCTGGGGCTGCCATAACAGAGTACCACAGACTGGGGGGCTTAACCAACAGAAATTTATTTTCTCACAGTTCTGGAACCTGGGAGTCCATGATCAAGGTGTTGGCAGGGTGAGTTTCTTCTAAGGCCTCTAGTCTTGGCTTGCAGATGGCTGCCTCCTTTCTGTGTCCTCATGTGGTCCTCCTCCTGTGCCTGTCTGTGTCCTAATCTCCTCTTCTTATTGCGACATCAGCCCTATTGGATGTTGGCCCATTCATAAGACTTCACTTTACCCTAATCACCTCTTTAAAGGTCTTATTTCCAAATACAGTCACATTCTGAGGTCCTAGTGGTTAGGACTTCAACATACAAATTTTAGGGGCAGAGGACACAGTTCAGCCCAAAACACAGACCATGTGACACATGCAGGTCACATCTCCCCAGACATGGTTTTAATTTGGCTTTCTTGCCTTTGCTCATGCTGTTCTCCCAGCTTTAGTTTCTCCCCTTAATCTTCTCTTCTCCAAAGCCTCCAGCTCAGTCCTCACCTCCACCAGGAAGCTTTCCATCCTCACAGACCGCTCTCCTTGCACTCCTAGCACGCTTGCCATCTCGTCCACTCGACTGAATGCTGAATCCCAATTTTCTCCTGTTCTCTGTTGTTTCACAGAGTGTGATATGTCTCTTGCACTTGACTATGTGCTCCTTGAGGATGAAACTCATGTCTTTCATTCACCTTTGCATCTGTTTCGTGCCAGGCATGCAGCTGATGATAAATAATGTTGTCGATTGATTAAAAACTGCCTTCCATAAGCCCTGTGAGGAGCTCCTGACATGCCAAACAAAATGCTTCTTCGGCGGGGATGGTTGAGGTGCTGTCATAGGGAACAGCTTCCGGAGCCTGTGGCAAAGCCGCTTCCCCTTTAAGAGGCAAAGACTCAGGAACCCGGGAAAGGTTTAAACACGAGTCTGAAATTATTTGCTCAGCTTTGATTTTTATTTTACAAGATGCTGGGACAGTGCTGGGAGCTATTTGCAGAAGGGGTGCATAAGAGAGATGAAGAGAGACTGGGAGTGGATTTACCTAGATGTTGCCTCATAGAAAAATATGTATGCACTGGGCAGGGTCTTTGATTCTGAGGCATGAGGAACTCCAGGTTCTGCCCTGGGCTCACTTGAGGGAGATTTGATTTCTGGTTCCTGCGTTCTTATCCCTCGGCCGGGGATGCACTGAGCTAAGCCACTGTTGAGAATGGCCCCTCCGAGGAGGCAAAGGAAGATCAGCTATTTATAGGCTGAAGTCAGACGTGACCCACCTTTTCAGCCTGTAATTTACAGCATATGATGAGAAAATGAACTTCTATTGCCGCAAGAATGTGAAAGGACAGGAGACTGATTTTTCAGCAGCTCAGGGTTTGGCTTATATATTTATGAAAAGTCTGTGAAAATGGCCACTTTGCTTTGCCAGAAGTCTCTTTCCCTGGTCCACAGTCATTGATACAAAGGGTGCCCCTATCCTGTCTCTCTCAGGGACTGCTGGCAGATTCACAGCTGTGTGGGTGGTGGAGGGAAGGATGTTCTCTACCAGGGACGGGGGAAAAAGAGGGACAGGAAGAAATAAGCAGGTGTGCGGCGTCTTATGATTTAAAACAGTGCTCTGGTATTTCAAAGCAGTACGTGCAACATCCAAGAAGTGACCTCACTGGGGGTTGGCTTACACTGATCTCTTGACCGTGATCTTGGCTATTGTTTGGGCAAGAGCTCCTGGCCTGAGTCAGAGCCCTTGAGGAAGCTCAGAGATTGATGATAACTTTCCATCCCTCAACAGACTGTATTTCTAGAGCCTTCTAGAGAACATGCAAAATTCAGTGTGTGCTCAACCAAGTAATAAACTTTTATCAAATGTCTATTAGAGGCTAGGCACTGAGCTAGGTGTAGAAGTGAACAGGACACACGTGGTCCCTGCTCTGAATTTAGAGGGAGTCTTCCAGGCCTTCCAGGCCTTCCAGCCTCCATCCACTGCCACGCCCTGGCATTCACCAGGGTGCTCACCAAGGAAGCCTGTGGGCTGTACCCACATCCATGCTGTCTCCTGCACTAAACCCTTGCCTCCTAAACTTGCATTACTGACATAAACCCATGGTGCGAAATAAGGTTGTCAGGGAGACTGTGTGGAATGGAATGAGAAGAGATGAGGAGAGAACCTTGGGAAAACCAGCAGATGAAGTCAACACATAAAGGAAACAGTGAATGAGCAGGAAGAGGAACAAGAATCTAGCATCAGGGAAGGGTATTTTTCAGACAGTTTCAAGGAGAGTGTAACCAACAGTTTTAAAAGCAGAACCGTAAGGATTTGGTAATTGGGAGGTCCTAGGTTACTCTTGGGGCCACTCTTTCAGAGGAGGGCTGGAAGTGGAGGCAGTTGGTTGGAGAGTGGATGGGAAGTGAGGAAGTATAGACAGAGAATGTCTAGACAGCGCTCTCTATAGATGTTCATTAGATCAAGTTTTTAATTATGGTATTAAAATCTATACCTTTGTTAATTTTTGTTCTCCTTAATGCATTAATTATTGGGAGACGTGCTAAAATGTCCCATTGTGATTGCTGATTTGTCAGTTTCACATGGCAATTCTGTCAATCTTTGCTTTGTATATTTTGCAACTATATTCTTAGGTGTGACCAGTGTTAGAATTGATATATCTTCCTGGGGAATAATTTTTTTTATTAATGGGTAGTGAGCATCTTTGTCTCTAATAATGCTTTTCCCCTGAAACTCCATTTTATCAGGCTTCTTTTGGTTGGTATTTATCTGGTATACCTTTTCTCCACCTTTTAACATGCAATAGCTGTCTTTTGTTTTAAGCCTGTTTCTTGTAAACAGCATGTAACTACATTTAGTTTTTCTATCCAGTCTGATAATATGGGTTTTCATGGCCGAGCTTAATTCATTTAATTTCTTGTGATTACTGATATATTTGGATTTATTCTATTCTTTTCCATTGCTATGATTTCTCCTCTCCTTTCCTATGTTCTTTGGATAGACAGCATTTTCTTTATTTTTCCTTATCCCTTGTACTAATTTGAAAGTTGTATATCCTTTTCTCTTTTTTTAATGGTCACTTTAAAAACAATTTTATGTATACCGTACCAAATGAAGTTAATCAACAGCTCAATCATCCTCCTGAGAAATACTAAGAATTTAGGAAGTTTTAACTCTCATCACAACCTTCCATATTACAAGTTTCTTTTGTCCAGTATTTGTAGTTTTATCTTGATTTTTATGATCCCCAAATTAATCATGATTTTTTATCATTTATATTGATATTGTTTAGGTTTATACACATGCTTACTCATTTCTTGCTCACCATTTCTTTTTACATCTTGCTCCTCTGGTTTCCACTTCCATTTTCCTAATTTTCATCCTTTATATTTGGAGGAAGAAAATTAGTCTTTCGGCAAAAGTCTGTTAGTGGTAAATTCTTTCAGTCTTTACTCTTATTCTTCAGTGATAACTTAGCAGGGTATAGAATTCTAAGTGGTGGGAGTGGGCCTTAATTCTAACCTTTTTTCTCAGGTCTTTGAAAATAATATTCTCTTGTCTCTTGTCTTCTATTGGGACTGTTAAGATGTTTGCTGATATTCTTTGAAGATAATGTAAACTTTTCATCTGGCTCTGTCTCATGACAGTACATTACCCCCAAATGCTATTTTTCATTAACCTTCTAAGAACATTACCCTGAATTTTACATGATTGAAAAAATGTTTGACTCTACTTATTGAATTATGGCAGAGTTCTACTGAATTAGTAAAACATAGTTTTATTTATATATTTTTAGATAAAGTAAATAAAATTAAGATTCTAATATTTTATTCCTACTCCCTAATAGATCATCTTGTGAATACTGTGTGGTTTTAAGAGTAGAGCATGAACAAAATCATCAATTTTAGGAGACTTGCTTTCATTTTAAGAAGCTTGGCTATAAAGAAAAGGGTGGGAGGGTGGAGTTTATATAGATTTGATTTTCTTAATATAAGAGATAGGCTTGACACTTTGTGATCTGTGAAGAAAGAACCAGAAGAGAGGAGAATCTGAATATATAAATAGAGAAGGGAACACTGGTGAACGGAGATTGTGGAGAGCTTGACAAAGAAGCAGAACTTCTTTTCCTCTGGGATGGTGATTCTGTATTTTCTGCCTTGGATTCTTCAGCTTCCATATCTTTCTTCTGAAGGCAAAGTTCACGCTACTTCCAATCCCCCCACTCTGACCCTGGCCCTGATCATGCTCTTCAATAACTTCTTGTTGCCTAATGAAAAATATCTAAGCTTCCAAAATGGCATTCAAAGTCCTCTGAGACTTTGCCTTTTCTTAAATTAGAGCATTTCCTAAATGGTCTTATCTCTTACTTCTCCTTTTCACATACTCTGCCTAGTGAAATTCATCTACTTGCTGTTTTCTGAACATGCCCTGCATCTTCTCATCTCTCCATTTTTGGTTCTGAGTCCTTTCACCCTGGCATAGCTCCTTCCCATTTTCACATATATCCAGACATCTCTCTTTCAAGGTCTAATACAAATTTTTTCTCTTCTATGGTTCCTTTTTCTTGATTCCTCCAACTATGAGGAATCTCATTCCTCTATGACCCCATAGTGCCTTGGGCCCTCCTAGGGGATAATTCTCATGGCCTTTCTTGTATTCTGCTATTGAATACAAGTTCCTTCTATTAGACTAAGAACTTCTGAAGGCAGAAAACATGTCTAATTCACCTCTGTGACCCTCAGTGTACCTCATGCATTAGACATGAATGAATGAGAAAAGGATTTTCATCTACATTGGTATAAAAATTGTTGTCAGGAATTATGAGGACTCTCTCTGCTACCTGGTTGCCCTGCAGGTCTCATGTCTGTGAACTCTAGGGTCAGAATGGGCCTCGTGCTGGGCTTAGCCCTCTTCTATGGAGGGGCCACAGAACTTATTCTGCAAACTTAGGTAGCAGAGAAGGAGTGAGAGATTTAACTGGGAGAACAACCCTATAGCTTCATTGCAAGAGAGAGGAGCTCCTGACTTTGGTTACTAAGATGACTTGGCCTAGGAGTAAGAACTGACCCAACCGAGGCCCACTCCCACCTTGAGATTTCTGGGAGGATGAATTTGGCCACTGCCCTTTTCTGGGACATCTACAGACACTGGGAAAGAAGGAATGGACTAGAAGATCTCCGAGTGATGTTCTACTCCAGGAGTCTCTGGAGCCTCTCTAGACAGGACCCTTATCTCTCATCTCTCTTTCTTCCCATTGCTTGATTCCTTGACTACGTTTGGCACCTCTTGGATATTCAGAGAGGATCAGCCAATTAATCTGTCCACCTGGTCCCCATGAAGAAAGACCAAGAGGCTGGACATTCATGAGCCTATAATCAGTTTCTAAAGTTTCTCTAACTTCTCCAAATGAGTGACACAGAGGAACAAGTGGAAGCCTGAGATTTTTCCAGAATCTGACAAAGATAAGGAGATATCTTTGCAAAGAAGGCAAGAGCCTCTACTGTCTGGGGCATCACTAAACCCAAGGATGCCTTGTCATCTACCTGTAATTCAAAGCTGACAGCCAGGCAGGAAATTTCTAGGAATTTTGTGAGATCTGATACAGAGTAAGAACTGCAAGAAGGTGTCACACACCCACAGTTTGCCCCATTAAAAGAGAGCACATAACTTCTGCATTTTTCTTTCCAGTGCTCAGCATGGCTCAGCTATTCAAGGGGCCATCAAAGACACTTCCCCCTCTTGACAACCCCATGGCATAGGGTAGGTCCTCGAGAAGGATTTGTGCCTTGGTTGGCTGATACCTCCAACCTTCCTGAATGCTCTCCTTCTCATGAGGAACAGCCAGGGAAGGGGGAGTAAATTTACCTGTATATATACCCACCACATCCTAGGATCCGTGCTGAGGGCTTGATGTGCCTGGTGTTCACGACAGGAAGGTTCACGCCAACCCCCGTCCCCTGGGAGTTCATGATGAGAATGGCAGCATGAAATACACTAAGCTTCTTGCCACACAAATTAAAGGCTTTGTTCTAAGAACAGCAAAGGCCATCGCCTCCTAGAACAACTTCCAGCAGCTTCTCTGTGCCCGGAGTCTGTGTGCAGGTCAAACTGCCCACAGCGGGCAGTGGCCTTGGCTAGGGAAACTTTATATGATTGGTGGGGTGGGGTCAGACCCTCAGCGGCTCGGCGCCCTGCCAGGCCTGCCGAGCAGCCAGCCCTTGGTTGAGAGCAAGGCTAGCCACAGTGCTTGTTTTCTTCTCTTTTTTTCTGAATTGCAAAAATGTGGCTGAATCATGGCTGGGATGGGGAAGAGCAGTCTGGGACCTGAATTCTTGGCCGCTTCAGCATGTTGGGGGGTCTGGAGGACAGGCATGGCTAGCCAGTAAGTTCTGGGGACCCATTCTGGCCATTAGGGAGACAATCTCTTACTAACTCTCTCCTGTGTGCCCGAGCAGACCCTGAGCTGTTTGTTGTCCACGTACCAAGATGGTGCCTTCCCCCTAGGATGCCCTGAGTCTAGTGGCGGAGCCGGAGTTACTCAGGGAACTGAGGCAGAATGTGAACAATGTAGTGCAGTGTGTCTCAGCCTTTTCAACATATGTCTCCTGTGGAGAAACATAAATCTTGAAAATTTCTTTAAAGTTTGTGTTTCAAAAGCAATAGAGTAGGTTTTTTTTTTTTGGTTTCCAAGTATGAAATTATAATATTGAATATATTTTAAAAACTACACATGTCCTCCATGAGATGTTTTTCAAACAAATTTTATTGAGGTATAACAAGCATATATAGTATATAGTATATGAATTTTACATATGTATGCATTGGTATGAATACCACCATGGATAGACATGGAGTATTTCCAGCACTCCAAGAAGCTCCCTCAGGCCTCTTCCAAGTCAATCCCCCTACCCCACTCACCCAGAAGTCACCACTCCTCTAATTTCTATCGTGTAGATTAGCTTTGCTTGTTCTTGAACTTCATATAAACGAGTCATACAGTTGTGATTCGTGTCTGGCTACTTTGCCTATATTACATGTTGGTGCATGTGGCAGTGGTTCATTCTTTTTTATCGCTGGGTAGTATTCCATCATGTGACCCCCCCCCATGGTTTATGTCTCCATTCTCCTCATTTGAGAATCACCGGTATCGTAGCACAAGGTCTGTCTTTGGAGTCAGACAGACTTAGAGAGTCACAGCCTCCTTTTTTAACTCTCACATGACCCAGAGCAAGTCAGTTCACCTGGAGCTTGGGTTTCCTCACTTGTAGAATGGGGGTCGTTATACTTAGGAGCCAGTGTGGGAGAAGCCCCCTGGCACAGCACCAGGCTCATAGCAAGCGTTCTGTGGGTGGCGGCAATGATCACAAAGGCATGTGAGAGTCACCTGTTTGTTGCTGTGCGTGCACGGAAGCCGAAGAACTCCCTTCCTGTTCAGGACTTCAAGGAAGGCTTTAGCCAGGCTCACAAAGTGGGTTGCACTGTAGTCAGAGGTGCCCTGGGAGGCATCATGTGAGCAAAGACACAAGGGGCTGAAAATGCAGGGCGTGTTGGAGGGACCACCCCGAAGAGAATACGAAGAGGTGAAGCTGTGGGGCCTTCACGGCGGAGGGGGTTCCACGGGAGTGAGGAAGAGCACGGAGTCGCAGCACAAGATAGTGTTCAGGGCCGAATGAGAACCCTCTTGGCCTGAACTACTGGAGCCCCGAGGTGGAGAGACTCTGTGTGCTAGAGAGTTCTGGAAAACCATCTGGGAGAAAGTGGGGCTGGAGCTGGCCCTGGAGTGCTGGGTGGAAAAGAGGCGGGAGGCATCGTGTGGCATGGACAGGAAGGCTGTGGAAGTGGGAAAGCTGACAGGATCCGACCCCTGATCCCCACCGCTGCTTCCACTGCCACTCTGACCAGAGTGTTTGGAGCACTCACTATGTGCCAGGCACTGTGTTAAAAAGAACACGGATATTCTCATTTAATCTTCACGTGGTTGAATGAAATAGATCCAATTCTTTTCTCCATGTATAGATGAAGAGACTGAGGTCCAGGGGAGTTAACTAGCAAGGCTGAGGCTCTACAGCCATTTCCTCCGGGGTTATGACCATCCTTTTGGGAGCATGGAGATCTAACACATTGCTTCACATCCCCTGGATGTGTGGACACAGCTGAGCTAGCGTCTCTGGTGGTGGCCGTTTATCTCTTTTCAGTGTCTCGGAACTGGGCAACCTCATATTTGGGTGGACAGTTGGTTCCAGTTCTGTTGCCCTAAAGGGCTGTGGCTGTGAGGTTGGGGTGATCCTGAGATATATGTGAGCAATTTCCACATTCTTAGGAGAGATTGAAGCTGGGTGTTTATTCTTCTGTTCTGGTTACTCTGGTCTGACTTGAGGAGAGAATCTGGGACAGGGTGTGTTATGGGCTGAATTGTATCCCCTCCACATTCATGTGTTCAAGTCCTGACCCCCAGAACCTCAGAATGTGACTGTACTTGGAGATACAGAATTTCAAGAGGCAGTTAAATTAAAATGAGGTCATTAGGGTGGGCCCTAATCCAATGCGACTGGTGCCCTTATAAGAAGAGACACACATAGTACAGAGGGAAGACCAGGTGCATATACAGGGAGAAAATGACCATCTACCTGCCGAGGAGAGAGGCCTCAGTAGAAACCAACATTGCTGACACCTTAATCTCAGACGTTCAGACTTCATGACTGTGAAAAAATAAATTTCTGTTGTTTAAGCCCCCTAGTCTGTGGGACGTTGTTATGGCAGCCCTAAGCAGAGTAATACAGGATGTCATTCAAGTCATCTGAAGCTCAGAGAGGAAAGCTTAATGTTTTTAAAATAACAACACAACCATGATGTTCATCATTGTCAATGTACTTTGCATGTGTAAATATTGAAAGGCCATTTTGTCAGGGATGTGACTTGGGTATAAACAGGACAATATGTTTCTTATCAATAAAGCTGAATTTCTTTAAAAAATCTCCACTGTGACGAAGTCCCAGGGAGTATTCAGTTGTGAGTGCTGCCTAGTGATACTAGTCCATCTATAGATCAACACAAAACAATTGACCTCGATTTACCCACTTATGTTCTGAGGAAGGTTTCCCCCAGCCGTGGGGATCGGGGCTGAGGAGTGCCGGAAGGGAGCCCCATAACAGGCCTCAGTCTCCTTCTTTCAAACATCCTTTGCTATGAGATGTGTCTAGACTCCAGGGGCAGCCAGAGAGCTCATGGAGGAGATCTATCACAGAGATATATACCCCAGGATGGTCATAAATGTCTCAGCTTGTGATGCGTCTGGGTGAGTTACAGAACCAATGGTTTTGATCGAGTGCCCAGCTCTACTCGATTAGCAGAAGGATAATGAGAATTGAATAGCGAAGGGGGGAAGGAGGGGAGAAGGTAGGGCAGCCTGGTGTGGTGTGGGGAGCCGAAGAGGCCACTCTCTATGCTTCCTGGGTGGGGCCTGACCTCTGCAGGGTCGGGGTGTCCTGGAGAAGGCTTCTCAACACTCATCACCCCTCTCTCTGGTGAGCCTTCCCGCTTCCGAGGCACTGTCACCTGTATCCATCCTAGCTCCTCCTCCCAGCAGCCCGTGGACAGAGAGGCAGGAAAGGGAATGTTCATTTCTCAGGTGAAGCAGCTGGGGCTGGAAGTAGGGAGAGGAGGGGGACCGGAAGCCCCCTGATGTAGGTGGAAGACGGGCGAGGAGTCAGGAGTCAGCCAAGTCAAGCTCTGACTCCCAGTGGGCGTTCTGGCTGCTGTGTGGAGGCCCCTAGCCTTGGTGCTTTATTTTTTCTCTCTTTCTATTTTCCCTTCTCAACTCCCCCCTCTGTCCTTTTCTCCTGTCCTTCCTCTTGCATCGATGCTCTTGTTGCCTCCTTCTCTTCCTCTCTGGTCTCTTTCTTGTAAAACCCCTTCCCTTTCCTTTTTCTTCCCTCCCCTTTTCCTTTCCCCTGTTCATTCTTTTCTTCTCCTAATTTCCTCCATAACATGAATAATTAATTACTTCTTTAAATTAACCTGTGTTTGGGTTTGGCATTCAACACACACCAGGTACTGGGGACACACTGAAAAAGAAGAAGCGGTCCTCACAGAGCTGAGGTCCAGAGTAGAAACTGATGATTAAATAAGTCATTGTTATAAGGCGGAGGTCCAATGAATAACTCTCCTCTTTCTCACCCAATTTCTGGGCCAACTGAGAAATAAGATGAAAGGTTAAGGCAGCTGGCAAATCAAAATAGCACTGAAATCCACGGGGAAGCTGCTATTGGAGAATGTAACTCATCTCTTCAGGCATGTGGGCTGCCTGACACTGAGTTACAGAGTTTGCCCAGCTTGGCCACCAGCCAGAGGCCGCCTGGGCCGGGGTAAAGCATCTGGGTAAAATCCAGTGTGGGAGGAGTGGCGGGCAGGGGATGTGCTTGCTGCAGGGAACTTGCTTCCTGGAAGGAGGAGGAGGTGGAGGGCTGGGTCCCCCAGGCTCAGGCTCCTCTTCACCGTCCCCTGTATAGGAATCCGTATAAACTCAGCATAGTGAGTGAGGGGCAGAGAGAGAGGCCGGGAGTGTGATGTTAGTGCAAGCCCACCTCACGCGGAGGAAAACACCCGGAACAGGGAAGCAGTTCCTCCCCCATCACCTCTGCTCTGCACCACCACTCACAGGAGGGGTGTGTGTGTGTGTATGTGTGTGAGACAGTGCCCACAGGAGGAACCTAACCCAGTACAGGGGCCATGGCAGACCTCACGTGGGAAGTAACATTTAATCTGAGACTTAAAAGATTGCTACCTACTTCGATGTGATGAAGTGCCAAACGTAATCCAGAACAAATTAAGCAAATTTACTTCTCTCCTTCCTTCTCTAAGCTGCTGCTTTATACTATAAAACTCTGGGGAAGTGTTTCATTCAGTTATTCTGTCAACAAATATATACTTAATGCCTATTCAATGCAAGCCACTTTACCAGGCAGGAGCAATAGAAAGATTAATCGGATGTGGCTTCAGCCCTGCGGGAGGATTCATATTGGTTGCCAACTAAGACATCCTCATAGACAGCAGACATGCGCAATCGGGTCTGGGGTGCTTGTTGCTCGTTGTTGAAACAAAGAGCTCTAAGTGAGCTACCTGAGGGGTTTTTCTGGGTTCAAGTGGAGAAGGAGAAACTTTCTGTGAAAGGGAGGAGGTGGTATTTAAGCCAAGCCTTGAATAGAGCGTAGGATACAAACAGTTAGTGCCTTGGCCTTCCAAGTAAAAGGAACAGCCATTGACAAAGGCACAGGGGCAGGTAATCAAAGGATGGATGTTTGCAGGGATCAGCAAGTAGTCCAGTGTGTCCTATATACTATCTGGGAAGAAAGAGGCTGGAAAAATCAACTTGGAAGAAGATGTGGGGATCCAGACTCCTGAAAGTTAGTGTAAGGATCTCTCCACACTTTGATCAACAGTGGTGCTGATGAAAGTTGCTGAGCAGATATTTAAAATAGATAACCAACAAGGACCTACTGTATAGCACAGGGAACACTGCCCAATACTCTGTAATAACCAAAACAGGAAAAGAATTTGAAAAACAGTAGATACATGTATATGTATAACTGAATCACTTTGCTGTATACCTGAAACTAACACAACATTGTTAATCAACTGTGCTCCAATATAAAATAAAATTTTGAAAAAAGCAAAAAAGAAGTTGCCGAGCAGGAGGTGTGACCTGATTCGATGGGCATTTTAGAACAATTGCTCTCTGGGTTGGAGGGCACAGAGCTTGGAGACAGTAGGGATGTTGGGTAGCTTTGGACTAGTCCAAGGTAGAAGTTCTGATTGTCAGCAGTGGAAGCGAGGGTGGAGAAGTGGTTAGATCGGAGGGGTTGCCCCATTCTGTGGCCTCCCCAGCAGTGCTCCAAGGCCTGTGAACACAGGAAGAGAAGAAACCAGGAAGGTGCTTACTCATGATGGGATCTGATCAAGGTAGATGAAGAGGAATCTCATCGCTGTGGAATGCAGGCCCCAGAGGGAGAAAGCTGTGAGATTCCCGTGGGACCGGATCTCAGGCTAAGTCCTGTGTGACTGGGGAGTAGAAGGGGTGGTAAGAGAAGAAGAGACTGGAGCAGGCAGGTTGGTGCTCAGTGAGGCCCGTGGGTCCTGTAGGAGCATAAGGGCTTGTGAGTCCTTATCTCATCATGTAAAAATTAGGTTCTACCAGAGGCAGAAACAATAAGGAAAGCAAGACCCAGAGAGACAGACTTAAAGACAAACTCATGATCCTGAAGAAGCTGAAGCAGAACAGTGAGTGTTCTGAGCCTCTGTGCGCAGGTCTGTCCTCCGGGATGTCCCCGCCCGAGGTGCCAGCATTCCGCCCTTACAGCTTGGATTTCATGACTTTCTTGTTCTCAGAAAGAGAAAGGAGCTTATTAAGTGAAGTGGCTGCCAAGTGTATTTTAAGATGAACAAAGCCTAGATCATTTTTTTCTCACCACATACCATACATAATTGCCTGAAGGGCAGGATTTATTTGGTTTGCATTAAGATTTTTTTCCCCTAAGCTTAATTACAGGGTTAAAAAGGCAACTGCAACTTGAAAGAAACAAGCTCCATGGTCATGGAGACCAGCATGACCATTTTGGGTTTGAAACACACTTCCTTTGTGAAGGGAATTAATTGTATGAGAAACTTTGGAGCTTATGTAAAACACATTTTTATGAAAATAAACTTGAACAGTCATTAAAATGAATAGTTGTTTTAAATAAGACTCAAACTGCATGGCGGTGCCAAGGAATTTTAGATGGCTTCTTTATTGGCTTTGTTTTGGGTTCAACTCTGCATTTTCTAAGACAATATCAGGGCCCTGGAGGTAAGTCTTAGCTTATAATTGGGAATCAGATGTATAATTCCAATGATAGATTATTAGGGGAAGTAAGGGAATGAAAAAGCTGGAATAGTATTTAGGTCTAAATAACTTCATGAATAAGTAATTCTATACTGGAGAATCCAACATATCAGCAGGAAGTGTTGCCTGATAGTTTGGCCTCAGACCAATGAACCAATTAATAGACCTCAGCCTTCCAGCTTTGGGACACTCCCTGGGCAACCTATAAATCAGAAATGTGAGAGATGATCCCCACTTTCTCATCTGCCAGCATTGACAAGGACTGTCTCTGGCTTAGAGATCTGTGTAATTCAGGGACAAGTCCAGAGCTGAGCTCTCAGCTGGGCTAATCTATTCTGAAACTTGAGTAGCTTAAACAATGCACTTCTCTGGGGGTTCATCAGAGGTGAGAAAAGTGGCTGTGGACTTGGGTGGCCTGCACGGCTGTGTCTAGAAAGGTCAGAGAGGGTCGGGCTTAGATACCTTTGTGCTTAGTATTCTCTCCTCTCTCTTGGGAAGCTGGAGCTGGAACAACACTGCTCAGCTGTGTGGGCTCAACTCCTGTTCCAGGGCAGATGGGAAAGTGACATCCTTTTTAATTGGTGGGAACTTGAGCTCATGGTCCCCAATCCTTGGAAGAATGCCTCACTGCTTTCCACCCCACCACCCACACACACATGGTCCCTACCCCACCAAATCACTAGCATTTCTCTTCTCCTTAAAGGCATATTTTCTTCCCTGCACTGAGATCCTTGTAGTTATTTAGACAAAAACCTGCACAAGGGGAAAGAAGGGAGGCTCTTGGAGTTGCAGTTAGGATGTATGAGAAGAGTGTCCTCCCCCGGTTTTGTATTGAGGTACATAATTCAAGTGCTGGACCACTGGCTTCAACTCCAGAGTAGGTCATGACACCATTTTGTATTTCCCACGGGGCTGTTGTGAGTTCTCAGCGATGCGGTGCCTCATCCTATAGAGCAGTACCCTTCCCTACCCACTTCTCCGATTCCCTGTTTCTGGTTCTTACTGGGATTGAACAGAGAGACCCAGTGGCAATCAGAGGCCTCCAAAATGATGGCAATTTGTGTAGTAAAGTGAAAGAGCCCAGGTGGTAACCACCAGGCAGCAGAAAGTTCTCAAGGTGATGATGATGTCTCTCCTGTGACCTCCAGGTGCCAGTCTAAGCTGCTGGAAGGAGGGCTTCACTTCTGCAGGGGGTACAGGAAGCACTATTACCACTGCTGGCCTCTGGGCACATTCCTCCACCAATTTGACTCCATCTTCCCACCATGGTGTAGACTGTGGTGTGATGGTCTCAGACACATTGGTCCCATGGCAACTACAACCCGGGCCCCTTGGAACAGTAAAGCTGCTTAAGTGGCTCTCCCCTATCCTTAGGTGTGGGGCTGACCCCACTCCCCACATCCCCACGGTCAACTGAGAGTAAGGACCAGGGGGAGGGACCCAGGGAAATTCAGGGAACATGATAGATTCTTGGGAAGGCTTGTCCAATGATTTCTTTTTCTTGATGAAAACACATTCGAACCTAGAAGTTCTGAGGTGCCTTTTGGTCTGGCCCCCAAAAGCACGACTGGAAACATGAAAGCTTGACACTTCCCTTCTTTTTCAGTGGCACGGCTCAGTGAATCAATTCAAACCCATTAAGATTTTCAGAATGACAGGAGAAGAAAATCCTTCTGGTGAAAACTCTTAGGATACTGTGACCGAACACCATTTCCTTGGACCTGGACCATTTTCTCGTTTTGAAAATCCCATCAATTGCAATCCCTTCCTTGAGGCTGAGCATCTGGCTTTTAACTTGCCTATTTTTTGACACAAAAGCCTGTAGCAAAGGCTTGTAGGTATATGAATTACATACTTGTTAGTAACACTGTGTTGCCCCATGTTTAAGAGGTAATGCGGAAAGAGTTTTCAATTTTTCTGGGTTTGTAAATCTAAAGAGATAATTATCCTTCAAAAGAATGGGAGCGGCCACCAGGGTCAGGAAACTTGGCATGCAGACCTGGACTCTGCTTCTAACTAGTCTTGTGATCCTTGTTCATAGGATTGTCAAGTGAAATTGTGTGTGTGTGTGTGTGTGTGTGTGTGTGTGTGTGTGTATGAAAGATGTCTTAAGCAAACTGTTTTTCTGTGGGAGCACAATTGAATTTAAAAAAAATCTAAATTAAGCACATCTTCTCCAGGAGCACATCTGTTGCACAGAGTGAGGTCCATTCCATCAATACAGTTGCCTGCAGAGCAATGAAGTCATCCCCATCTAATTCCCGAAACCAGAAATGAGGATAACAAGCCAGTATTAAATATTAAAGTTTTTCACATTTTGCTGTTCTCTTCCAGAGAACACAAAGAACACTGACATATTTTTCCAGAGCTCAGGTGGATAGCTAATGGACTGGAGAAGCTTTCAACTCAACCGGAGCGACACATAAAGAGAAAACTTAATTACAGTTAGGATTCAGTGGGTTAGCTGGATAAACAAGTAGCCTCTGTATTTCAAAGCATCTGAGACATTATCGATTTTAAGATGCACCATTATTTTATGTATCTCTGAGGAAAAAAGTACTGCCAATTAAACTATGACCACATTGCTTTATAACTTAGAATTGTAATTTTGTACTTATTGAAAGAGCTCTTTAAGGCTTAAGTAGACATTTGTGCATACAGTAAAATGAGAATATAAGCAGAATACACTGGCTGCAATATTCCTAAAGTGTCTTCACAAGATGGGCTTTTCTGAATGTCTCTCTGACTCAGGATTGCTGCTGTCTGTGGTTCTCTACGCCTCCCTCCCTGACATTAAGAGCAGTGATGATGAGCTTTTCTATCCCACAGCACTACACTATTGATCTGGTGTTTTCTTCCCTAATCCTGACACCCATTTACAAGTTCTAGATCTGGAGCTCCTTTGATCTTACCAGAAGGTAAGAACCCAGGACTCATTTTTTTTCTCAAATGGTCCTTAAGTAGCTTGTCAACTGAAAGACTAAGGTTTGCAATTATGTAACCTTGCCACCAGAACAACAGCCAAGTCTGCTCATGTGTGGGCTATGACAATGCCATCACCTCCACCTTGTTCAGCAGTAATTGTAAGATGCCACCACCAACACTATGAGGGCTGCCTGGTAGACTGCTTCCTACTTCCTTCCTCCCTAATCTCAGCCTCTATCTGTAGGATGGTCTCAGGTATACAACTCACCCAATGCAATGCATGAATGAGGATGCCTGATATCCTACACGGCCATGCCCTGTGAGTTTAGGCCATGGAAATGAGAAGCAGAAGAGAGGGCGGAGCATAGATTCTTGCCCTTGTGGACCAGTGACTGCGCCCACTGGTAATATGTAGTTCAAGGAAAGATCCAGTTTGAAAAGCCCCTGCTTCTAAAGCCTTAACCAGTACCCTTTCTGTCTTAACATAGTACCTTGTACTGGACTCTGTCACAGCATGTCTCTGTTTATGTGTCTATCGTGACCCCTTTGAGAGCAGCAACCCTATCTATTTATCTTTGTAACCCAGTGCCTCGTGCAATGCCCAGGCCTCAGTAGACTTTGGCTGAATATTTGTCAAAAGACTGAGGACGGAGAGAATGGGGCAGGCCAGGTCAGCCAGGTTCAGAGGTGATGGAGTTTTGCTGTTTGAGGAGGAGCGTGTGTGACAGGAAGCAGTGGAAAGTCAGAGCATGAGGGGAGGCTGGTGCCAGTCCATAGAGGGCCTGGGGTACCACCAGGAGGAAGCTTACTGGGATGCATAGATCCCAACAAAGGCTATTTCAGGACACCTAAGTGTACTAGATGCTGAGTCACAGATGACAATTCATGTGGCAAAATGAATGGGTCAGTATTAACCATGTAGCAGGTGAGATTATCCAAATAGAGAACCTGACACACCTGAAACTTCAGTAAAGTAGGTTATTTTTCAATAGCAACATTCATTCATTCATTCATTCAAAGATTCTACTAAGATTAATACAGTGACCATGGGCCAGACACTGAGGACATGTGGATGAATAATGCATAATTTGTCTTTGGGCATATAAATATGTAAGGCGTATATAAGATAGAAGAATATTTGGGTTTCAGTGCACTTTATTCAGAGTACTATGGGGGCACAAAGGCGTGTTCTTCTTTCCATGGGTGGGTCAAATAAAATTCCGTAGGACCAAGATGATTCTTAAAATATTTATGACCAAGACAAAGATAATTGTCCTCTATAGAGGTATTTTCTGCTGAAGACTGGTATCCCTTAAAAAGGTGGTTAATTAAGTTTAGAAATGTTTCATACTCCATTCCCATCTTGGAATTCACAGTGTGCGTTAACATATTAAACCGCCTTCAGGATCAGTAGTAAAAACAAATAAATGAACAACAAACAAAATGCCAACGTATTTGAGTTGGTTTCATCTACCATTTTCCCAGTGTTAGCTGGCCAGTGAACCTTTCTATGGCAGAACACCTTTCCATATCTTAATATCTTAACACTTATTAATATCTCATACTTCTTAATATCTTCACATTATAGTTTAGAAAACATAACTGATGCCTGGTTTGTGTGGGAGCTTACCTGAAAACAATGGGCATTGGATAGCCTTTATAATACCATGAATTTCTGCTCTTAGAGTTCTCAGGAAGAACTGATATTTTTGTTATATGTGAGTGAATGCATGTGTTCATAAGCATGGTTTATGTCTTTTGGTATTCAAAATTCTCTTTACAAAGACCAAAAAACTGTATAGTGTCTGCCTCAAAAGCCATATAACTTTGAGTGGGAATAACTACTGTATTGATATCAACCATTCTTGTGCTACGAAACACAAATGATATTTATGAAATAACTTAGAGACTGGAAAAACGCATACACTTTGGACACTGTCCTTAGTGAGTACTTCTGCTAAGTAGATTAAGGGCTTCTAAGACATTCTGGCTAGTTTCAATGCTTTCTTAGACTTTACTTTTGTATGTAATTTTGGTATCTATGCAGAAATCACTTGTCAAATTACCTGGAGATTTTTTTTCATCTCTGTGGCTGAATATTGTTAACGCTCCAGATAAAATGGACCCCTATTGTTATAATGCAAAAGTTCAGTTTGAACTGAGCAATAGAAATAAATGTTCACCAGTAAACTCATTCTGAAGATTCTATTGTGCCCTGAAGGTTTGAAATGACTTTGGCTTTTTTTCTTTTTTTTGCGGTACGCGGGCCTCTCACTGTTGTGGCCTCTCCCGTTGCGGAGCACAGGCTCCGGACGCACAGGCCCAGCGGCCACAGCTCATGGGCCCAGCCACTCTGCGGCACGTGGGATCCTCCAGGACCGGGGCACGAACCCGTGTCCCCTGCATCGGCAGGCGGACTCTCAATCGCTGCGCCACCAGGGAAGCCCCCTACTTTGGCTTTTTGATGACCAGTATTCTGCATTGAGACATACCCATCAAACTTGTCTATAAAGTAAAATCTCATATCCCAAACCCATTTCCAGTTTAACCAGAAATATATTCTGATTAGTAGATCCATAGGCAATGTTCAATTTCTATTTATTGATTGATTGGCTGAGAACACTAGAATATGGACTTGGTCATCTGTAGTCTTCCAAATGCCCATTCCCCTTCTTTTACCCCAGGAAGCGATTATAGCAGAGTTTAGCAAAGCATTGCAGCCCATGACCAGAAAAACATCACTAGTGGTTTCTCTGTGATTGTTTGAGATGTGGCTTTAGGACTGACACTATTTCCTTTGTGTGTATTTGGGTAAAGAGAAATTTTTTGAGAACTGTTTGGTAAATGAATTTGGTAAATGAATGAATGCATGCATGCATGCCAGGTCACTGTAAATGACATTCAGACCTGAGCTTTTTACACATCAGAGGGCAGATCTGTGGATTTCTGTGGCAGGACAGCACCCTCCCCTTGACATACACACTCATCATAAACGTGACCAGATGATATTCAGCGAGTCCTCAGGATAGCCAGACTTGAAAAACATTTCCTTTCACCTTCCTTCCAAAGTGTGTTCCCCTCGACAGCCCTCCAGCCAAGCCCCCTCTGCCTGGGAAAAGTGCCAGGAGGGAGGAGTTGGTGAGCAAGGCTTGAAAGGCATCTAAGGGTAATGAGAAAAACACGTCTCACTGCGCACACAGTTCCTTCTGCCTTGGCTTTGCCTGTGTGAGCTCGTGGGAGCAGATGAAAAGCACATTCCTTAAAATCCTGGCCCTTAAAAGGAATGCATCTTGGGCTGAAATGTCAGCTTGGCTGTGCCGGGACTGCAGGACAGTTCTTTTATTGCTGACTTTTTGCCATGGTAGAACCCAGACCCTTCCCTGCACCCTGGGGATGGTTCATAGAAGTGATGAAATTTCAAGCCCTCGCTCAGTCCAACTGTATTGGATTTTTATCACAATACAAAGATTTTACAAATTGCATTTCTATCCTTCCTCTTTGGCTTCCTCCCCCTCATCTCAAAACCATGTCTTATCCGGAACCAGTCGCATTAGATGTCCAAGTAAGCCTTTGCTCTGGACCCTGGGGTCAGCCGAGTCACATCCATTTCTCTCTACCTTTTAAAAACCCAGTCTGAGCCTGCACCTCGCTTGCCTGCAGCAGGTTGGGTCAGATTGTGGGTGGCCCGAGGATGAGCTCATCCCCTTGTCTCACTGCCCAGCTCACATCTCATCTTGCTGAACTGTCACTTGCTGAGTTAAATCTGAGTTCCTAAAACATCATTCTTCAGCTATTTTCATCTTGGGAGATTTTAAACATTGCTTCTTCAAATGTATTGCAACTTTGTTTGGAAATTTGGCTTTGCTGACTTCTGACCTTACACTAGGCACCCTGTGATTAATTGGCTGATGTTACTTTAGAATTGACCAGACGTTACTGCTTCCCTTTCCTTGCATTTGGAAAGACAAACTGTGACTCTTACAGACAAGGGGCTTCTAACTGGCTTTGCTCATCCCTGCCCTGGATTTTCGTAGACAGACTATGTGCCTCTGAGCAAGGGAGAACATTGATCCATCTGGTGAGTTTCTCAAAGAAAGGGCTGATCCAACATTTCTAAAGACAGACGTTCACTGGATAACTACCTTATGAAAGATACTCAAAGGTGGTCTGACAAGACCACTGCCCATAATGTGGGCAGTAGAACTTGTTATTTATCCATTCTATATATAGCAGTTTGCATCTGTTTATCCCAAACTCCCAATCCATCCCTCTCCCACCCCCTTCTCCCTTTGAATTTCTTTAGTTTTTCAATAGGAATAGCTCTGTGTCCCTGTCACAGAAGTGGGCTGTCACTTAGCTGTTGACACAGACCAGAGCTCAGGTCCCGCTGGGCCTAGGGTGGGAGTGGAAGTGGAAGTGTCAAGACGGTAGGTAAGTTGTCTCTTATAGGGGGTGTTGGAGTCAAAGTTTGACAATTGAGTCTAAATGTGTTGTCCGTCAGTTAGCTCCAAGGAAACCATGGGAGTCAAGGTGCAATGCCTTGTGGGGCTGGGGCATGGGAGAGGGACATCAAGGAAGCAGGACCACTGTAGTGCTCATACCTGAAGGGGCTTTAATTATTTCTAGGCTCAATTTGCACAGGTGGGCTGATTTATTTAAGGGGACTAGGATGGAGTGAGTCCTGACCTTTCATAATCCTTGCTGGAAATGAGGAAATCCAACATTTTCCATTAATGAGCAGTATGTTTTCCTTCCTCAATGACATGCCAAGTGTTCCAGAATGAATCATTTAAAACACACTTAAACCAGATCCAGAAGGTTTTCAAGTAGAGGTGGGAATGCAATACTTTCTTCATAGGATGTACTCAAGGGCCAGGGTTGCTCAAGGGTAGAGACAGTTGAGACTTACATTATAATCCATGAATCCCAGAAGAGTTAGACTCACTAAGAACCCCAAAGTGATGCGAATAAATCTATATCAAGTTCAAGTGTCAAAATGGTCACCAAAACCAATAGCCTAATCAGAATCACTGAAGAGATGCTGACAAAGTTGTGATTTCTGGGAGGAAAACATGTCTTAGTCAGCCCATCTGTCCTCTGGCCCCATGATCCATGTAACTCTTCCTGGTAACTAATTTGGGGTTTGTGAAGGTTGGAAAATGTACCAGTGTAGCTCTTCTGTCCTAATTATGAGTTTTCCATCCATCCATTGTCCATCCACCCATCCATCCATCCATCCATCCATCCATCCATCTATCCCACCCATCCAAATAGCAAACATTCCCTGAACACTAACTCTGTGCCACATGCTAATCTAGGTGGTGGGGATAAGATCATATAATGGACACTTATTGGTTTCCTCCTCAGGATTTAGTTCCCTCATTTCTTCTTTCAAAATGAAATTTTCTATGGATGTAGTTTAGAAGGGGTTGCATCTATCTCCAGCTGTAAGTGTGCGCCTGATTAACTGGATAGGTGAACCCGATCAATACCACACCATCCTCCCAGCAGCTAGTCACAGTGATTAATTTGGTGAGGGTCCTGTGACCTAATTCCAGTCATCAAAGGTCATCAGGAGTCAACCCAAAGACTTTTGTTTTAGATATCAGGTTATGTGGACCTCTCTCTTCCTCTGGATTAGAACCTGGAAACACATCCAGGGAGAATGAGTAGCCATCTGGTAACAATCAGGGAGACCCTGCTGAGGATAGAGCCAAGGCCAAAAAACTTCAGCTGAGAATTTGAGAGTTAGAACTCAGGTCCTGGTCACATCCCTTAAGCCTTTGAATCAAGTTTTGCCTGAAGCCACAATTAATTCTGTTATGGGGGCCAATAAATCCCTTTTAATGTTTAAGCCAGTTTGAGATGAGTCCTATCGCTTACAACTAAAAGCATCCCAACAGATGCCTAGGCAGCATTCATGTAGAGGTTAAGAGCTTAGATCCCTGGATAAAAAAAGAGCTTGGACCAGCTGCTTGGGTTTGAATCTCAATTTCACCACCCACTAGCTTCAATGGCCTCTTCATGCCTTATTTTCTTTATCAGTAAAATGGAAATAATATTCCTGCTTCGTAGGATTGTTATAAGGATCAAGTTAGAATTTAAAAGCACTCAAAATTGTGCTTGGCACATAGTAAATGCCACGTAACATCTAAAAAACAAAAAGAGTAAATAAAGTAGTGAAAAACATTTGGTGTCTATTCTAGAGAAGCTTAGTTTCCCTTCTGGCTGCTACCTCCGTGGAGAGGTGGCACCAGATAATGGTAACACCAGTCATCACAGGGACTTCTAATCGGAGTAAATAGTTCTCAGCATTTATTATAAGGACTGTTCGAGCAAAATGCAAAACTTCTCCATCGTTTAAAATCATCACTTAGCTTTATAACTATGTACATGTATAGTATCACTTTCATCATAGTGGAAGCTATCAAGCTCCCTTATAACAATAGCACAGTAAATTTGTCACACCACTTTTATGTGTCTTCTATTTGCTAAGGTGTTGTTTGCATACAACAGCCTATTTCTCTCTCTCATGTTGATCCATTGTGTCTCTATGTGATGAAGACATGATAAATGTGTGCCATGGTCATGCCATGGTAAGTTGTCTATAAAGACAATGCAAAAGATGTCATATCTGTCACAATGACATGGTGTCCCTGACATAATAATTGGTATACTTGTGTGTCACCATGATAGATGGCACCTGTCTGTCACTATGACATGAAGTACCTGTCTGTCAAGATGTTATTATAGTATTTTTCCATCATGATGACATTGAATGTCAGTTGTGGTGACCTGGTATACCTGTCAAATATATGGGCTCATCTGAGTCTCTCCCCCTTCTTATTTCCTATAACCAATGAGTCACCAAGTCCCATGGCATCACTTCCTAAATATCCCCTAACCTGTCCCCTCCTTTCCATTCCCACTGCTTCTGTTAGAGCTATGGCTCTAGACTCCCAGATTCCAGAAGTGCTCCTAGCAAATCCTTTCTCATCTCTACATCAGACTGATCACTCTAACACAGATGGTTAATGTCAGCCCTTTTCCTAAGATCTAGCTAGGCAAAGGCACTTCATGTTTTCCAAATACAACAAATTCTCATATTCTCATTCTAGGTTCTCCAGGATTTGGTTCCAACCAATTTTGTCCCCTAGCTTTATTGAGATATATTTGACATATAACGTAGCATACATTTAATATGTACAGTGTGATGATTTGATATATGCATATTTTGCAAAGTGATTATCACAAAAAGGTTTATTAACACATTTATCAGTTCACATAGTAACCGTTTTTATTTGTTTGTTTGTATTTTTGTGGTGAAAACATTGCAACTTAGCAACTTTCAAGTATATAATACAGAATTGTTATCTATCGTTATCGTGCTGTACATTAGATTCCCAGAACTTACTCATATTGTAATTGGAAATTTGTACCCTTTGACCAATACTTTCCCATTTTCCCCATCTCCCAGCCTCTGGCAACCACCAATCTATTTTCTGTTTTTACGGGTTTGGTTTTTTAAGATTCCACATATAAGTGAGATCATCCAGTATTTATCTTTCTTTGTCTGACTTACTTCACTTACCTTGATGCCCTCAAGGTCCATCCATGTTGTTGCAAATGGTAGAATTTCCTATTTTTTTATGATTGAATAATATTCCATTGTGTACACACACACACACACACACACACACTACATTTTCTTTATTCAGTCATGAATCAGTGGTCACTTAGGTTGTCTGTGTGTCTTGGCTATTGTGACTAATGCTACAGTGAACATGGGGTGCAGATATTTATTTGAGATAGTTATTTTATTTCCTTCAGCTATATACTCAGAAGTGGAATTGCTGGATCATATGGTAGATCTATTTGAAAATTTTTGAGCAATTTCCATACTCTTTTCTGTAGTGGTTGTAGCAATTTATATTCCCACCAACAATGCATAAGGGTTTCCCTTTCTCAACATCCTTGCCAGTACTTGTTATCTCTTGTCTTTTTGAGAACAGTCATTTTAACAGGTGTGAGGTGATTGATATCTCATTGTGGTTTTGCTTTGCATTTCCCAGATGATTAGTGATGTTGAGGACCTTTTCATGTATCTGTTGGCCATTTGTATGTCTTCTCTGGAAAAATGTTTGTTCAGGTCCTTTGCCCATTTTTAAATTGGATTGCTTTTTTTTTTTTCCTATTGAATTGTATGAGTTTGCAAATATTTGATTTGCAGATATTTTCTTAGGTATATGATTTGCAAATATTTTCTCCCATTTCATATGTTGCCTTTTCATTTTGTTGATTATTTCTTAGGCTGTGCAGAAGATGTTTAGTGTGATGTGGTTCCACTTGTTTAGTTTTGCTTTTGTTGCTTGTGCTTTGGTGTCATATCCCAAAAAAATCATTGCCAAGACCAATGCCAAGGAGCTTTCCCCCTATGTTTTCTTCCAGGAGTTTTACAGTTTTGAGTCTTACATTTAAATTTTTAATCTCTTTTGAGTTAATTTTTGAGTGATGTAAAATAGGGGTCCAATTTTCTTCTTTTGCACATGAAAATCCAGTTTTCCCAGCATCATTTATTGAAGAGACTATCCTTTATCCACTGAGTATTCTTGGTTCCCTCATCAAATATTAGTTGACTGTATATGTGTGAATTTGTTTCTGAGCTCTTTATTTTGTTCCATCATTCTGTGTGTCTGTTTTTATGCCAGTATCATACTGTTTTGATTAATATGGGTTTGTAGTATACATAGTTCGAAATTAGGAAGTGTGATGCCTCCAGCTTTGTTCTTCTTTCACAGGACTGCTTTGGATATTCAGGGTCTTTTGTGGGTCCATATGAATTTTGGGATTGTTTTTTCTATTTCTGTAAAAAATGCCATTGAAATTTTGATAGGGGTTGCATTGAATCTATAGATGGCTTTGGGTAGTATGGACATTTTAACTCTTACAATCCATGAGAACAGGCTATCTTTCCATTTATTTGTATTTTACTCAGTTTCTTTCATAAATGTTTTATAGTTTTCAATGTTTCAATCTTTTGCCTCCTTGGGTGAACTTATTCCTAAGTATTTTATTGTTTTTGATGGTACTATTGTAATTGATATTATTTTCTTTAATTCTTTTTCGGATAGTTTGTTGTTAGTATGTAGAAACACAACTGATTTTTGTATGTTGATTTTATATTCTGCACCTGAATTTATTTGTTAGCTCTAACAGTTTTTTGGTAGAGTCTTTTAAGATTTTCTGTATATAGCATCATGTCATCTGCAAACAGAGACAATTTTAATCTTTCCTTTACTATTTGGATGCCTTTTATTTCTTTTTCTTGCCTGATTGCTCTAGCTAGGACTTCTATTACTATTTTGAATAGTAGTGGTAAGAGTGGGCACACTTGTCTTCTTCCTGATCTTAGAGAAAAAGCTTTCAGCCTTTCACTGTTGAGTATGGTGTTAGCTTTGGACTCACCATATATGCCTTTATTATGTGGAAGTATGCTCCTTTTATACCCAGTTTGTTTGGAGTTTTTTTTTATCATGAAAGGATAATGAATTTTGTAAAATGCTTTTTCTGCATCTGTTGAGACGATCATGATTTTTATCTTTTATTCTGTTAATGTGGTGTATCACATTTATTGATTTGTATATGTTGAAACATTCTTGCATGCCAGGGTTAAATCCCACTTGAACATGGTGTATGATCCTTTTAATGTGCTGTTGAATTTGGTTTGCTAGTATTTTGTTGTTAGTTTTCGCATCTATATTCATCAGGGATTTGGCTTGTAGTCTTCTTTTCTTGTAATGTCCTTATCTAGCTTTGTTATCAGTGTAATGTTAGCCTTGTAAAATGAGTTTCTGGAGTGCTCCCTCCTGTTCAATTTTTTTAAAGAGTTTGAGAAGGATTGCCATTAATGTTTTATTTTAATGTTGCTCTATTGTTCTCTACCACCTGCTTCTGGCACAGACCTGGTATATAACGGGGATAAGGGTGGTAAATAAATGTTTTGACATGTAAGCTTATAGCTTTCTTAATAGATTAGAGAAAACTTGGTGGATGTATTATTTATTACCCACCTTCATATCCAAATTGGAGTCATAATCTGAACATTTATGAATAGATTAACTACTTGGAAATGGGCACATTTCTGCATATTTACCTTGATGTATATGTACTAATAGCAGCAAGAACCATTAGTGAATTAATTATTTTTGAATCCAAGTTGCACTTCTACTGCTAAGGTTAATTATTGATTTGTTTTATTCTGTGATTAAAGCCATTAGCCATTATTAGCAAATGATGATATTTATGCATGTTTGAATATCAGCTGGGTTGTATTTCATAGCAGGAGCCCAAGCCGAAATTAGTATTCTCTAAGACTGACATCTAGAATGGTGATACATAGACTTGCTGGAGGTAACCAATGATTTTTTCTTGCGATAGAAGGATAAACAATGCCTGATTGTCTTTGCTAATTATTCTTCCTGAGTGCAGACACTGACCGGAATTTAGTTTTAGTTGAATTTGGCCTCTGTCCATTCTGATTTTGAATAATCAGAAACGTCTGAGCAGGACTTGGAGGGAGGCTAAATACCCTGGCTTTACTGCCTGAAGATTCTGCTTTTTAACTTTCCTTTACCCAGGAAGTAGAATGGGCTCATTTTCTCCTTGGAATAGCTGGGAATGGAATGTGCAGATCAGCTTGACTTCACTTGGCCACTGCTTCTGCCAATGAGAGGGAGACACTGGCTAGAGTGCTGAGTGGGTCACATCACCCTAACTGGAGGAGGATTGACCTGAATATACAGGCACCAGTGCAACCAAGTGGCCAGAACTCTCATTCCTGCAACTGCAAGGGAGGGTGGGAAATGTAGCCTGGCAGCTCTGTCTGGCAAAGGAAGAGAAATAGTTTGGAAAATAACTTTCCAGTGTCTGCTGCAATCTCCTTTTCTTCTTTCTAGCAGGTGAAACTAACCCATGCTAAGAGGGTTTTCACACCTGGGCCACTTTCTCAGCCCATGATCTCTTTCTTTTTGTTTTTAAACATCTTTTTTGGAGTATAACTGCTTTACAGTGGTGTGTTGGTTTCTGCTTTATAACAAAGTGAATCAGCTTTACATATACATATATCCCCATATCTCCTCCCTCTTGCATCTCCCTCCCACCCTCCCTATCCCACCCCTCTAGGTGGTCAGAAAGCACCAAGCTGATCTCCTTGTGCTATGCGGCTGCTTCCCACTAGCTATCTATTTTACGTTTGGTAGTGTATATAAGTCCATGCCACTCTCTCACTTCGTCCCAGCATACCCTTCCCCCTCCCCGTGTCCTCAAGTGCATTCTCTACATCTGTGTTTTTATTCCTGTCCTGCCCCTAGGTTCATCAGAACCCTTTTTTTTTTTTTAGATTCCATATATATGTATTAGCATACGGTATTTGTTTTTCTCTTTCTGACTTACTTCACTCTATATGACAGACTCTAGGTCCATCCACCCCTCTACAAATAACTCAATTTCGTTTCTTTTTATGGCTGAGTAATATTCCATTGTATATATGTGCCACATCTTCTTTATCCATTCATCTGTCGATGGACACTTAGGTTGCTTCCATGTCCTGGCTATTGTAAATAGTGCTGCAATGAACATTATGGTACATGACTCTTTTTGAATTATGGTTTTCTCAGGGTATATGCCCAGTAGTGGGATTGCTGGGTCGTATGGTAGCTCTATTTTTAGTTTTTTAAGGAACCTCCATACTCTTCTCCATAGTGGCTGTATCAATTTACATTCCCACCAACAGTGCAAGAGTGTTCCCTTTTCTCCACACCCTCTCCAGCATTTATTGTTTCTAGATTTTTTGATGATGGCCATTCTGACTGGTGTGAGGTGATACCTCATGGTAGTTTTGATTTGCATTTCTCTAATGACTAGTGATGTTGAGCATTCTTTCATGTGTTTGTTGGCAATCTGTATATCTTCTTTGGAGAAATGTCTATTTAGGTCTTCTGCCTGTTTTTGGATTGGGTTGTTTGTTTTTTTGATATTGAGCTGCTTGTAAATTTTGGAGATTAATCCTTTGTCAGTTGCTTCATTTGCAAATATTTTCTCCCATTCTGAGGGTTGTTTTTTGGTCTTGTTTATGGTTTCCTTTGCTGTGCAAAAGCTTTGAAGTTTCATTAGGTCCCATTTGTTTATTTTTGTTTTTATTTTCATTTCTCTAGGAGGTGGGTCAAGAAGGATCTTGCTGTGATTTATGTCATAGAGTGTTCTGCCTATGTTTTCTTCTAAGAGTTTTATAGTGTCTGGCCTTACATTTAGGTCTTGAATCCATTTTGAGTTTATTTTTGTGTATGGTGTTAGGGAGTGTTCTAATTTCATTCTTTTAAATGTAGCTGTCCAGTTGTCCCAGCACCACTTATTGAAGAGGCTGTCTTTTCTCCACTGTATATTCTTGCCTCCTTTATCAAAAGTAAGGTGACCATATGTGCATGGGTTTATCTCTGGTCTTTCTATCCTGTCCCATTGATCTATATTTGTGTTTTTGTGCCAGTACCATACTGTCTTGATTGCTGTACCTTTGTAGTATAGTCTGAAGTCAGGGGGCCTGATTACTCCAGCTCCATTTTTCGTTCTCAAGATTGCTTTGGCTATTCAGGTTCTTTTGTGTTTCCATACAAATTGTGAAATTTTTTGTTCTAGTTCTGTGAAAAATGCTAATGGTAGTTTGATAGGGATTGCATTGAATCTATAGATTGCTTTGGGTAGTATAGTCATTTTCACAATGTTGATTCTTCCAATCCAAGGACATGGTATATATCGCCATCTGTTTGTATCATCTTTAATTTCTTTCATCAGTGTCTTATAGTTTTCTGCATACAGGTCTTTTGTCTCCTTTGGTAGGTTCATTCCTAGGTATATTATTCTTTTGTTGCAATGGTAAATGGGAATGTTTCCTTAATTTCTCTTTCAGATTTTTCATCATTAGTGTATAGGAATGCAAAAGATTTCTGTGCACTAGTTTTGTATCCTGCTACTTTACCAAATTCATTGATTAGCTCTAGTAGTTTTCTGGTAGCGTCTTTAGTATTCTCTATGTATAGTATCATGTCATCTGCAAACAGTGACAACTTTACTTCTTCTTTTCCGATTTGGATTCCATTTGTTTCTTTTTCTTCTCTGATTACTGTGGCTAAAACTTCCAAAACTATGTTGAATAATAGTGGTGAGAGTGGGCAACTTTGTCTTGTTTCTGATCTTAGTGGAAATCGTTCTAGTTTTTCACCATTGAGAATGATGTTTGCTGTGGGTTTGTTGTATATGGTCTTTATTATGTTGAGGTAGGTTCCCTGTATGCCCACTTTCTGGAGAGTTTTTATCATAAGTGGGTGTTGAATTCTGTCAAAAGCTTTTCTGCATCTATTGAGATTACCATATGGCTTTTTTTTTTTTTTTTTTTTTTTGGTACGTGGGCCTCCCACTGCTGTGGCCTCTCCCGTTGCGGAGCACAGGCTCCGGACGCGCAGGCTCAGTGGCCATGGCTCACGGGCCCAGCCGCTCCGCGGCATGTGGGATCTTCCCGGACCGGGGCACGAACCCGTGTCCCCTGCATCGGCAGGCGGACTCTCAACCACTGCACCACCAGGGAAGCCCCGATCATATGGTTTTTATCCTTCAATTTGTTAATATGGTGTATCACATTGATGGATTTGAGTATATTGAATAATCCTTGCATTCCTTGGATAAACCCCACTTGATCATGGTGTAAGATCCTTTTAATGTGCTGTGGGATTCTGTTTGCTAGTATTTTGTTGAGGATTTTTGCATCTATGTTCATCAGTGATATTGGCCTGTCGTTTTCTTTCTTCGTGACATCTTTGTCTGGTTTTGGTATCAGGGTGATGGTGGCCTTGTAGAATGAGTTTGGGAGTGTTCCTCCCTCTGCTATATTTTGGAAGAGTTTGAGAAGGATAGGTGTTAGCTCTTCTCTAAATGTTTGATAGAATTCACCTGTGAAGCCATCTAGTCCTGGGCTTTTGTTTGTTGGAAGATTTTTAATCACAGTCTCAATTTCAGTGCTTGTGATTGGTCTGTTTATATTTTCTATTTCTTCCTGGTTCAGTCTCGGAAGGTGTGCTTTTCTAAGAGTGTGTCCATTTCTTCCAGGTTGTCCATTTTATTGGTCTATAGTTGCTTAGTTTAATCTCTCATGATCCTTTGTATTTCTGAAGTGTCAGTTGTTACTTCTTTTTCATTTCTAATTCTATTGATTTGAGTCTTCTCCCTTTTTTTCTTGATGAGTCTGGCTAATGTTTTATCAATTTTGTTTATTTTCTCAAAAAACAGCTTTTAGTTTTATTGATCTTTGCTATTGTTTCCTTCATTTCTTTTTCATTTATTTCTGATCTGATCTTTATGATTTCTTTTCTTATGCTAACTTTGGGGGGTTTTTCTTCTTCTTTCTCTAATTGCTTTAGCTGTAAGGTTAGGTTGTTTATTTGAGATGTTTCTTGTTTCTCGAGGTAGGGCTGTATTGCTATAAACTTCCTTCTTAGATCTGCTTTTGCTACATCCCATAGGTTTTTGGTTGTCGTGTTTTCATTGTCACTTGTTTCTAGGTATTTTTTGATTTCCTCTTTGATTTCTTCAGTGATCTCTTGGTTATTAAGTAGTGTATTGTTTAGACTCCATGTGTTTGTATTTTTTTACAGATTTTTTCCTGTAATTGATATCTAGTCTCATCGCGTTGTGGTCGGAAAACATACTTGATATGATTTCAATTTTCTTAAATTTACCAAGGCTTGATTTGTGACCCAAGATATGATCTATCCTGGAGAATTTTCTATGAGCAATTGAGAAGAAAGTGTATTTTGTTGTTTTTGGATGGAATGTCCTATAAATATCAATTAAGTCCCTCTTGTTTAATGTATCATTTAAAGCTTGTGTTTCCTTATCTATTTTCATTTTGGATGATCTGTCCATTGGTGAAAGTGGGGTGTTAAATTCCCTACTATGATTGTGTTACTGTCAATTTCCCCTTTTATGGCTGTTAGCAGTTGCCTTATGTATTGATGTGCTCCTATGTTGGGTGCATAAATATTTACAATTGTTATATCTTCTTCTTGGATCAATCCCTTGATCATTATGTAGTGTCCTTCTTTGTCTCTTGTAGTAGTCTTTGTTTTAAAGTCTATTTTTTTCTGATATGAGCATTGCTACTCCAGCTTTCTTTTGATTTCCATTTGCATGGAATATCTTTTTCCATCCCCTCACTTTCAGTCTGTATGTGTCCCTAGGTCTGAAGTGGGTCTCTTGTAGACAGCATGTATATGGGTCTTGTTTTTGTATCCGTTCAGCCAGTCTATGTCTTTTGGTTGGAGCATTTAATCCATTACATTTAAGGTAGTTATCTATGTGTATGTTCCTATTACTATTTTCTTAACTGTTTTGGGTTTGTTATTGTAGGTCTTTTCATTCCTTTGTATTTCCTGCCTAGAAAAGTTCCTTTAGCATTTGTTGTAAAGCTGGTTTGGTGGTGCTGAATTCTTGTATATTTGGCTTGTCTGTAAAGCTTTTGATTTCTCTGCTGAATCTGAATGAGATCCTTGCTGGGTAGAGTAATCTTGGTTGTAGGTTTTTCCCTTTAATCACTTTAAATATGTCCTGCCACTCCCTCTGTCTTGCAGAGTTTCTGCTGAAAGATCAGCTGTTAACCTTATGGGGATTCCCTTGTATGTTATTTGTTGTTTTTCCCTTGCTGTGTTTAATATTTGTTCTTTGTATTTAATTTTTGATAGTTTGATTAATATGTGTGTTGGCATGTTTCTCCTTGGATTTATCCTGTATGGGACTCTCTGTGCTTCCTGGACTTGATTGACTATTTCCTTTCCCATATTAAGGAAGTTTTCAACTATAATCTCTTCAAATATTTTCTCAGTACCTTTCTTTTTCTCTTCTTCTTTTGGGACCTCTATAATTCGAATGTTGGTTCATTTAATGTTGTCCTAGAGGTCTCTGAGACTGTCCTCAATTCTTTTCATTCTTTTATCTTTATTCTGCTCTGCAGTAGTTATTTCCACTATTTTATCTTCCAGGTCACTTATCCGTTCTTCTCCCTCAGTTATTCTGCTATTGATTCCTTCTAGAGCATTTTTAATTTCATTTATTGTGTTGTTCATCATTGTTTGCTCTTTAGTTCTTCTAGGTCCTTGTTAAACCTTTCTTGTATTTTCTCCATTCTATTTCCAATATTTTGAATCATCTTTACTATCATTACTGTGAATTCTTTTTCAGGTAGACTGCCTATTTCCTCTTCATTTATTTGGTCTGGTGGGTTTTTACCTTGCTCCTTCATCTACTGTGTGTTTCTCTGTCTTTTCATTTTGCTTAACTTACTGTGTTTGGGGTCTCCTTTTTGCAGGCTGTAGGTTCGTAGTTCCCATTGTTTTTGGTGTCTGCCCCCAGTGGCTAAGGTTGGTTCAGTGGGTTTTGTAGGCTTCTTGGTGGAGGGGACTAGTGCCTGTGTTCTGGAGGTTGAGGCTGTATCTTATCTTTCTTGTGGGCAGGACCACGTCCAGTGGTGTGTTTTGGGGTGTCTGTGATGTTATTATCATTTTAGGCAGCCTCTTTGCTAATGGGTGGGGTTGTGTTCCTGTCTTGCTAGGTGTTTGGCATAGGGTGTCCAGCAGTGTAGCTTGCTGCTCTTTGAGTGGAGCTGGGTCTTAGCGTTAAGATGGAGATCTCTGGGAGAGCTTTTGTTGTTTGATATTACATGGAGCTGGGAGGTCTCTGGTGGACCAATGTCGAACTCGGATCTCCCACCTCTGAGACACAGGCCTAATACCCAGCTGGAGAGCCAAGACCCTGTTCTTCTGTGACATGGCTCAGAAGAAAAAGAGAAAGAAAGACATAAAAAAATAAAAAATAATAAAATAAAATAAAGTTATTAAAATAAAAAATAAAAGAAAAATTAAAAGTAAGAAAGAAAAGAAAGAAGAGAGCAACCAAACCAAAAACCAAATCCACCAATGATAACAAGCGCTAAAAACTGTACTACAAAACAACAACAACAACAACAGAAAAACAGACAGAACCCTAGGACAAATGGTAAAAGCAAAGCTATACAGACAAAATCACACAAAGAAGCATACACATACACACTCACAAAAAGAGAAAAGGGAAAAAAATATATATATATCGTTGCTCCCAAAGTCCACCGCCTCAATTTTGGGATGATTCGTTGTCTATTCAGGTATTCCACAGATGAAGGGTACATCAAGTTGATTGTGAAGATTTAATCCACTGCTCCTGAGGCTACTGGAAGAGATTTCCCTTTCTCTTCTTTGTTCACACAGTTCCTGGGGTTCAGCTTTGGATTTGGCCCTGCCTCTGCGTGTAGGTCTCCTGAGTGTGTCTGTTCCCCGCCCAGACAGGACGGGGTTAAAGGAGCAGCTGATTCGGGGGCTCTGACTCTCTCAGGCCAGGGGGAGGGAGGGGTACGGATGCGGGGCGAGCGTGCGGCGGCAGAGGCTGGCGTGACGTTGCACCAGCCTGAGGCGCGCCGTGCGTTCTCCCGGGGAAGTTGTCCCTGGATCACGGGACCCTAGCAGTGGAGGGCTGCACAGGCTCCCGGGAAGGGAGGTGTGGATAGTGACCTGTGCTCGCACACAGGCTTCTTGGTGGCCGCAGCAGCAGCCTTAGCATCTCATGCCCGTCTCTGGGGTCCGCGCTGATCGCTGCGGCTCGAGCCGTATCTGGAGTCCATTTAGGCAGTGCTCTGAATCCCCTCTCCTCGTGCACCCTGATACAATGGTCTCTTGTCTCTTCTGCAGCTCCAGACTTTCTCCCGGACTCCCTCCGGGCTAGCTGTGGCGCATTAGTCCCTTAAGGCTGTGTTCACGCAGCCAACCCCAGTCCTCTCCCTGAGATCTGACCGAAGCCCGAGCCTCAGCTTCCAGCCCCGCCCGCCCCGGCGGGTGAGCAGACAAGCCTCTCGGGCTGGTGAGTGCTTGTCGGCAACGATCCTCTGTGCGGAAATCTCTCCGCTTTGCCCTCTGCACCCCTGTTGCTGTGCTCTCCTCCGCGGCCCCGAAGCTTCCCCCTCCGCCACCCGCAGTCTCTGCCCGCGAAGGGCCTTCCTAGTGTGTGGAAACCTTTCCTCCTTCACAGCTCCCTCCCACTGGTGCAGGTCCCATCCCTATTCTTTGGTCTCTGTTTTTTCTTTTTTCTTTTGCCCTACCCAGGTATGTGGGGAGTTTCTTGCCTTTTGGGAGGTCTGAGTTCTTCTGCCAGCGTTCAGTAGATGTTCTGTAGGAGTTGTTCCATATGTAGATGTATTTCTGATGTATTTGTGGGGAGGAAGGTGATCTCCACGTCTCACTCCTCCGCCATCTTGAAGCTCCCATGGTCTCTTTCTTTGTAGTCACAGGAAGGATGTTCAAGCGCATCCCTTTCTGCATAGTCTTCAGCTGTCTTCAGGCAAAGGCAGAGAAATAGCTTGAGGGCAGAGCCAGCCAGGATCCTGAATTCCTGGAGATCCCAGCAGGATGTGGGGTGCATGGTAAACATCTGTTGAGTGATGAGTAGCTCTCTGAATGATTTTAGGTGAACCTAAGGTTCTTGTCATCTGACTTTGACATATATAAATTGTAGAAGACTCTCCCCTTTACCCTTTGCTCAAGCCTTTCTGATTGTTATCTACAGTTCATCTTTCCCAGGGAGATGATTCAATTAAGACAACCCAAAATGAGTCCACTATTCAAAGGTACAGCTGACTGCACTCTGATTAATTTCCTATTCATCAGTCACAGAGATATATGATGGGAATTACCAGGGCAGGCAGGCTAGTGGGGAAGGGAGATAGAAGAGGCTGGAAGATCAGGGTTTTGGGGGGTACAAAGAAGATGAGAAAAGTGCCAAGAGGGGCATCCCCAAGAGGAGGAGAAGCCTGGAAGATAGCAAGAGATAGCACACAGTCTTCTAGGAAATATAATTTGATGTCTTAGCATTAGCGCGTCTGACTCTAAAGTTAAATTGAAATTTCTTATGATGTGAAAGGGAAAATAAATTTTAGATGGTAGAAAAGGCTGATGACTCAGAGGCTCAACTGAAGGAATTTTTGGGGCCTTGCATTCCACCCTCCCCTTGGCTACGTGATCCCAGTATTTGCTTAAAAGCATGAGTGATGGTTCTTCTTATCCAGAGAGGCTGCTACTACCCTGTCAGGGGTTAGAATTGTAGGAAAGACCTCACACGCGCTAATGGTTTCATTACCAAAGATATGCTGAAAACAACCCCATACCCAAGCCCAGAATCCTTACCTGGCCTCAGATCCTTACATCCCAATGTCTACCAAATATCTCACCTGAATGACTAAGGAGCAGCTCCAGCAGAACATGGGAGAAACTGAGCCCTTCCTCTCCTCCCTTCCCCTGTTGCTCCTCCACCTGTGGTTCCTAGCTCAGGGGACCACAGTCTGCACGAGCCACACAGTGTCCAGACATGTGGGCGTCCTCTGTGACCCCCTCCTCCCTCTCACCTATTACGTTCCATTGTCCACCAGCTCTTACAATGTTGCCCTCTTTTTTCTTTTTTTCGGTACGCGGGCCTCTCACTGTTGTGGCCTCTCCCGTTGCAGAGCACAGGCTCCGGACATGCAGGCCCAGCGGCCATGGCTCACAGGCCTGGCTGCTCCGCGGCATGTGGGATCTTCCCAGACCGGGGCACGAACCCGCGTCCCCTGCATCGGCAGGCGGACTCTCAACCACTGCGCCACCAGGGAAGCCCTAAGTAAAATTTTTTCGTTTCCTCTTTTCAGATGCCTAAGGAATTCTCTCAATTTTTTTTTTAATGTTCAGTAATTTACCAGGGTAGTGTTCATTCTGTCTCAAATTTCCTACAACATGGTCTACTTGGAATGTGCTGTTAATTATGGAGATTTAGTTCCTTCATGTAAGGGAAAGATTTTTTTCCTATTATATCTTTCATTTATTTTATGCCACTTGTTATATCTCTACTTCAGGGATACCAGTGATCCTTTGTTTAGTGTCATCATTGGAAGATATCTATCATCTTGCAATTATTTTAATGCATTTATCCTAAGTACCCAGGCACCAGCTCTCTGCCTGTCTCCCATATTGTGAGCCCTAGGGCCTCTGATAGGAGGCCTTGCAGACCATCCAGAATGATCGGATCCTGCCCAGGCATCACCATATCTGCAGCGGGACCTCTGCCCCCCGCCCATGGGAACCAGCCCAAGCTCTAAGACCAGTTTTTCAGCAGCAATGGCCTCACCATGGGCTTGGCCAGGTTTTCCTTTGTCCCTCAGCCCTTCATTTCAGCTCCCCTTTCCTATAGGTCTGTTCTCTTTCATGCCAACTCAGATCTCAGAAAAGGATCTGGGATTGACCACCAAGCCCCCTTCTCCTAAGTTGCACTTCTAAGTTTTTAGGTCCCAAACTCTTCCCTGTGTTTGCAGACCTCAGACCAAGCTGTGGGGAGTTGAGGGGTTTTCCCACTGACTGCACCCATGTGTTGGGTCGTCAAACTTACTCATCTTGCCAATTCCTTGCAGCCTATTGGTCTCACATCTCCAGTCTCAACCCCTATGGCCCTGATTCCTGGGAAGCACCTGTCCTTGTCATCCAAGGTGGGGGGGGGACCTCCAGGAGTGCTGCTGTGTTCCCTACCTGCCCACTCATTTCCCTACCTGCCTACTCTGAAGGGCACCTGGTTCCTCACTCATCAGGGTTTCTTCTCTCAGGCAGTTGGTGCTCTGAAGAAGAGTCTTCTCACTCTCAAATGAGCTGTAAATTTCTAGTTTATAGGAAACATCTAATATTTGTATGAAACTTGATAAAGTGTTGCATTGTGGGGGAGACACCCACAGAGAGCTTTTCTGTTAGGGTGTAATTGCTTGTATCACCTTTATGGAAGAAGTGCTCGTTAGCCTAGCTACTTGAAATGCACTTTGCCCACTTCGATTTATTTTAAGGATCATTGAGATTTTAAAATACCTCTTGCAGTGGCTAAAACTTCCAAAACTATGTTGAATAATAGGGGTGAGAGTGGACAACCTTGTCTTGTTCCTGATCTTAGAGGAAATGGTTCCAGTTTTTCACCATTGAGAACGATGTTGGCTGTGGGTTTGTCATGTATGGCCTTTGTTATGTTGAGGTAAGTTCCCTCTATGCCCACTTTCTGGAGGGTTTTTATCATAAATGGGTGTTGAATTTTGTCGAAAGCTTTTTCTGCACCTATTGAGATGACCATAGAGTTTTTCTCCTTCAATTTGTTAATATGGTTTATCACATCGATTGATTTGAGTATATTGAAAAATCCTTGCATTCTTGGGATAAACTCCACTTGATCATGGTGCATGATCCTTTTAATGTGCTGTTGGATTCTGTTTGCTAGTATTTTGTTGAGGATTTTTGCATCTGTGTTCATCAGTGATATTGGCCTGTAGTTTTCTTTCTTTGTGACACCTTTGTCTGGTTTTGGTATCAGGGTGATGGTGGCCTCGTAGAATGAGTTTGGGAGTGTTTCTCCCTCTTCTATATTTTGGAAGAGTTTCAAAAAGAGTCATGTACCACAATGTTCATTGCAGCTCTATTTACAGTAGCCAGGACATGGAAGCAACCTAAGTGTCCATTGACAGATGAATGGATAAAGAAGATGTGGCACATATATACAATGGAATATTACTCAGCCATAAAAAGAAACGAAATTGAGTTATTTGTAGTGAGGTGGATGGACCTAGAGACTGTCATACAGAGTGAAGTAAGTCAGAAAAAGAAAAAGAAATGCTGTATGCTAACACATATATATGGAATCTAAAAAAAAAAAAGGGTTCTGATGAACCTAGGGGCAGGACGGGAATAAAGATGCAGACGTAGAGAATGGACTTGAGGACATGGTGAGGGGGAAGGGTAAGCTGTGACAAAGTGAGAGAGTGACATGGACATATATACACTACCAAATGTAAAATAGGTAGCTAGTGGGAAGCAGCCGCATGGCACAGGGAGATCAGCTCGGTGCTTTGTGTCCACCCAGAGGGGTGGGATAGGGAAGGTGGGAGGGAAACGCAAGAGGGAGGAGATATGGGGATATATGTATATGTATAGCTGATTCACTTTGTTATAAAGCAGAAACTAACATACCGTTGTAAAGCAATTATACTCCAATAAGGATGTTAAAAAAAAAATCTCTTGCAATAGTTATTTCCAGCGTTGGTTTTATGCACCCAAAGGTAGTAAGATGGGTGGGCTTGGAAAGTCGTATTTCCTTCTCTCCTCAGGCAGAAGTGCTGTCTATTTTAGAGAGCCTTCTGTCCTGCTAGCCTTAGTCACTGGTTTCTTATGCTCACAGCAAACTTTTTTCTTTCTGATTACACCCAACCCCATTGGCCTCATCAGAAAGTGAGCTGTTTACATGCCTATCTCTTCATCCACTTAGCTGATGATATTCTTACTGGCACCCAGAATTACGTAGGGCCCAGGGAAGGTCCCAGTGTTTACTGAATGTTCGATGCCTTTCTAATCATCAGGGGGGAGAAAGCCCTTTTGAAATGCCTAGGCTGCCACGGACTGGTTATTGCAACCCAATTCCTGGTTTTCTCCCTTCAAAAATAATGCTTTGTTTCTGACCAGTACTTTTAAAACAAAAATCTCAGCCAGTCTGACCTTCAGACTGAATATTTCCTCATTTATATGGTTGACTTGTTTGAAACACAATACAGAAGTGAATGGAATGCTGATTTTTTTTTTTTTTTTTTGCGGTATGCGGGCCTCTCACTGTTGTGGCCTCTCCCGTTGCGGAGCACAGGCTCCGGACGCGCAGGCTCAGCGGCCATGGGTCACGGGCCCAGCCGCTCCGCGGCATGTGGGATCTTCCCGGACTGGGGCACGAACCCGTATCCCCTGCATGGGCAGGCGGACTCTCAACCACTGCGCCACCAGGGAAGCCCCTGGAATGCTCATTTTTAAGTAAGGTTCTACTGACCCCAGTTTGAATAATTCTTTCAGCCCATTGGATGACAGAGCCTGGATATTAAGTGTCACTCAAAGGTAACTTGCAAAGCAGATAGGTTACTATTGCTGGTAAATCATAACTTTTCATTCTTAAGCTGTGTCACTTTTAAATTCTTAACCCCAGGGCTTCCCTGGTGGTGCAGTGGTTGAGAGTCCGCCTGCCGATGCAGGGGAAGCGGGTTCGTGCTCCAGTCCGGGAAGATCCCACATGCCGCGGAGCGGCTGGGCCGGTGAGCCATGGCCGCTGAGCCTGCGCGTCTGGAGCCTGTGCTCCGCAACGGGAGAGGCCACAGCAGCGAGAGGCCCGCGTACAGAAAAAAAAAAAAAAAAAAAAAATTCTTAACCCCTATACCATAGCAATGTGTTGCCTTGAATAATAATTGTATTTCTCATAGGACGTTACCAATTTTTTTGCCTGAGATTTAAGAGGAGCAGCTTTTTTATTTTAACCGAAGTATTTCCTTTTGAACTTTAAGGGAGAGCTTCTCTTAAGACTTTGACAAAGAGACATCTCTACCTGAGCCAAAGGCTGTTCACTGTTTACTAGAGTGGACCTTGTCTTGGGTATTAATGAAGAGACTAATGGGAACAAATTGATCTCTTCATAATTTGTCAAGTGAAGTGCGGCTAACTGAAAATTTCATTATCAGCACTGTTCTAAGGGAACTGTGAAAAAAGAAGTAAGCAAGAGTCAGTTTCATAAAGTTCCCTTTCAGGGTGAGGAGGATTCTTGGTTGTCATTCATCAAAGAACCCACTGCAGTTTCTATGAGGCTGTAACAAATAAAAAAGTGAAGTTACTCTCAACCCCCTTTGAAATGAGGGAGAGCCTCATTCCATTTTCTGAAACTGAAATATGAGTTAAGGAGCAGCATTAAGAATTGCTGCTCTAACCATTAAAACTACGACGTAGCTGCCCATTTATCGACATTGAGAGATATTCACGTTATGTTAGTGTAAAAAGTGGGTTACAGAATAGGATATAAAGTATGATCCCGTTTTTGTTTTAAAAAAGTATATGTATTTGGATGGGGAAAGTCTGGAAAGACATACTTGCATAATCACAATAAGAAATAAATAAGGAAAAGGATAAACACACCACCAAAAATGAGCAAAACATATCAACATCTAATTCATAGAAAAGAAATACAAATACACACAAAAAGTATTTTATACTTTATTTGTAATCACAGACACAATTTAAAATGATAATGAGATACCTTTATTTTTGTTGATCAGTTTGGCAAAAATGTTTAAAATAAAGGAATACCCAGTGTTCAGAAGGGAGAAGACAAAAGCCATGCCCATACATTCCTGGTGGTAGCTTATTTTAGCACAAATTTAAAAAAAAAAAGTTTTGTTTACAACTTTATTGAGGCATAATGAACACAGAAAACGGCACACAGCACACTGTGCATAGCTTAGGCAAGGACTACTCTATTTAAAGTGTGTGATTTGATAACATTTGACATATGTATATACTCATGAAACTACCACAGCCGTCAAAATAATGAATGTACCCATCACCCTCCACGGTTTCCTGCTGCCCCTCCATGTCCTACCCTATCCCAGGCATCCGCTAGCTGCTCTCAGTCAACATAGATTGCGTTTCCTAGAATTTTATACAAGTGGAACCATACCCTATGTACCCTCTTTTTTCTTCTGGCTTCTTTCATTCAGCATGATTATTTTGAGATCCATCCATGTACCTATAATTCCTTCCTTTTTATAGCTGAGTAGCATTCCATTATGTGAATATTACCACAGTTTTTTAAAAAACTCTGAGTGTTAGGTTCTGTTTTTATCCCAATTTGTAAGAATAGGAAACTGAGTTAGAGAGCTGAATTCACCCAAGGTAACTCAGATAATAAATGATGGAGACAGAATTTGAACCCAGACACCCTTACTCGAGAATTCCACATTCCCAATCACAAACTTTGAAATATCGTTTATATTATTTGGAAATGTCTTAAAGGCTCATCAACAGGGGAATGAGTTAACCATTTTACATTTACGTAATAAAATTTACGCAAGCATTTAAAAATGATCTTGCAGAAGAAAATTTGAAAAAGACTTTAAGGACACATAATAAAATAACACTGGTTATCCTGAGTACTAAGAAATCGTGGGTAATCTTAATTTTCTTCTTTTTTTTCCCCTTCCTTAAAGTTCTCAGATTTCTTGGCTTTGCTCATAAAGAAAAATAAATAAATAAAAAGGATTGCAGTCCCCGGTGCTTGCAGGTACATTAGCCATGAATGAGTTCTAAAACTGGACCTTTGGCCTACATTTCTGATGTTTGCAGCTTTCTTTTTCTTTTCCATTCTCACCTTTTCCATCTTTCCAGATTTGACTCTATCCTTTGTGGTTCAGCTCATGTTCAAACTTTCCTGGGATATCTTTTCTGCTTATATCTACCACGATTTTTCTGCAGCACATAGCAGTCTGAATAGGAGCTTTTAACCAGTCTAATGATTGTCCTTGGGTGGTATGCCTCTCTTCCAAGTCTGATTATGAACTTCTTGAGGGCAGTGCCAGACTCTGTGTGATCCTATTCCCTCTTCTGTGGCCTGGGGCCATGGGGAGCACACTGTGCTGATAACATACCTTCATTTGAGCATAGGACCACACAGTGACAAACTGCTTCCTTGGTTGTTGGTTCAGTCATCCCTTTAGCAAACCCTCTATGGTGGTAGTGGTGGGGATGGGAGGTCTGATAACCTGTGTTTTGCTGGGTAAGCCTCTCTGGGTAAGCAACTTCCTTGAATACCACAACTAGCAAGTAGCAGAGCAGGAATGAAAATACACATATCCCTGGATATGCCAGCCATGGTTCTTTCTACTCTTACAAAGGCTGTTGGAATAGTCATGAAGCCTGGATTCCCAGCCTGAGCTCCCTGTTCCACCCTTCTCTTGTCTGATTTCAGCCTCTTGTCCTGGCTGCCTCTGACTGCTTGTTTTCCAGCTTGGAGGTGCACACATGACCCTGGAGGCCATCAGTGCTTCCGTGGCTTATCTCCCCAGTAGGTTGGAAGAATCTGCTTTTGAAAAATAAGCCTGGCCTCTATTATTGGTTCACTCTCTCCAGGCCCCAGGAAGTGAATTCTTAATTTCCCTCTGCTAACTTGAACATCCTGGGCCTATTTATTTGGTTTCCAAGCCCAAAGGGATGTGCAGCTCAGGTCTGTGCTTCCTTGGGCAGCGTGAGGCACGCATCTCTCTCCTCAATGAATAAAGAGCTTTTCCACTGGAATTTCCTTCCTGAACCCCCCACGGTTAACCCTACAAATGTCCAATGTGGTGCCATTGATCCTGGAATTTATAGATTTTAGAAGTCTAAGTGGATACTTTTCTGGATCCTGGGAGAAATTGGCCACTAGTTGGGAAAAGAGCTACATGTCCCCAGTGGTGACCCTGGTAGATCGGGCAGGCTGACAGCAGACAGAATAAGACACTGGGGCCTCAGCCAAAGAGGTGGCTATAGTTTTGGTTCCAGGCCTAGTTTTACTGGCTACTCACCCACTTTGCCTTTTGGAGCTTAGCAAGGAGGAGAGCCCACACTCATTCACCTCTTTCTCCTGGAACTTCGGCCTCCCTGCTTCCTCCTCCCTGGTCTCTGTAACTGCCAACCCGTGCTCAGAAGCACCTACCTCCTTATTTTGACTCATCCTGCTTTTTTTTTGTTTCTTACCACTCCTGACATGGAGTCTCCTCTCCCCTCTTCCTGTGAAGCCTACCTGGCTCTCAAGACTTTGCTCCACTGTTCCCTCAACTTCACAGATTCAAGTTCTGCTCTTGGTGGCTTACCTCAAGTTCCTACTTCCTTCAGGAAGCTTTCCTGATAACTCCTACCCCATCAGTCTTTTCCCCTCCAGGGAACTCATCTGGTGGTTATTATACTTGGTTGTCACTTTATCATGACACTGCTTCCCTCCCTCATTTCCTCATGGTCAGGCAGCACATGTCTAAGGCTGCGAACGACTTGCGGTCAGGGGTGTTTCTGTGATGCCCCCCAGAGTGCACCTGGTGATTGATCAATGGCTTGAATTTTTAAGGTGTTGTAGAATCTCTTTAATTATAGCATTTCCTGATACTATAGTTCAGATGAGAGATACGAGAACTCTAATCATGGGGTAGAGAATAAGGTATTCAGGGATTAGTATAGATAGTGCTTAGAGTTAATGGCTATTGTGGAACAGAGGAGGGGAGATTTGAGAATTATCCAGGTTTTGGCTTAAGCAGCTGGGAGGTTAGTGAGGCCATTCATTGGCTCAGAGAATACAGGAAGAGGAGTTGTGTGTGTTGAGCATAAGTGTGTGTGTGCTCTGTTATATGTGTGTGTGTGGAGGGGATTGTGGAGATGATGTGTTCCATTTTGGTCATGTTACACTGGAGGCACTTGCAGCCCCAAACCTCCCTTGGGCCAGGAGTCTTGGATAGAGAGTTGCTCCTCAGTGATTCCAGCTTCTTCTGTGAGTTAGCCAGGAGAAGAAAGAGCCAGAGCAATAAGCAAGCCAAAGTCTTAGTAATGCTGAGAGTCAAGTCAGGAAAATCGATGCATTCTGTGTTCTCTAGTTTCTCTCCGAATCCCCATGCAAGTCACCCTTGACAGGCTGGTCATAGGCTGCTGGCCTCTGATATATAAAAGAATGGCTTTTTCCTTGGGACAATCAGCCATATTAGTTTTAATGTTATTAAAAGGTGACATATACATGGGGAAATTTGAATTCTTACATGCACCATAAAAAACGTGCCCAAGGACTTTCTTGGTGGCGCAGTGATTAAGAATCCTCCTGCCAATGCAGGGGACACGGGTTCGAGCCCTGCTCCGGGAAGATCCCACATGCCGCGGAGCAACTAAGCCCGTGTGCCACAACTACTGAAGCCCACGTGCCTAGAGCCCGTGCTCCGCAACAAGAGAAGCCACCACAGTGAGAAGCCCGTGCACCGCAAAGAAGAGTAACCCCTGCTCACTGCAACTAGAGAAAAACCCACGTGCAGCAATGAAGACCCAACGCAGCCAAAAATAAATAAATTAATTAATTTTTAAAAACCAACAAACAAAACGTGTCCAAGAACCTTTATTCTGGTATGTTCTATCTTGGATGAAATATAGTACTTTTAACGAAGAATTAGTTGAGTTACGATTTCTTTTTTCAGTCTAATGGTTAAAATTCAAACAACTCAGCAATCATTCCTGTTACCTCCATCTAATTTCATATTGCAGAAGACAATGTTATCTGGAGGGAAGGCAAATACATAATTCATGTTTAAATTTAATAGGGAATAGAGATTTGAAGATGAAGGGACATTGCCATAGTTTGTGTCTATAGCAGTTCAAGCTTTCTTATGAGCTAGGGCCAGGCATATCTGAGGACAGGAGGACAAGACACAGGGGTTTAGCTGGATGACATTCTGCATGACATGATACCATAGGCACTGCCCATGGAACTCAAAGTTTGAGTCCCTGAATTAAAAATGAAATCTCTCTGCTCTCACTCTTGGATTCCTGTGGCACTCTAAATCACCATTCTGGAATTTTTCAGCCCTGTGGGCAAAAAGCCCCCAAGATGGGGAATATAATCTTCAGACATCTTCACAGTTCCTTAAAGACAAAAGCCAAAGGCACAAGGGTGTTTATGTCAATCTTCTCTAGACGAGCATAAAGCTATGAACAAGCAAGATAACCAGCCCCAGGGAACAGAAATCATATTCTGGTTAAGTTACTCCATGGTGTGGTCCAACTGGTAGAGAGAGAAGGCCAAACCCTGGAAGGGTGCCAACTTGCCCTTGGCTAGGGCCTTATTGGTATCATGCAGCCTGATGTGGTCACTGCTTTTCAGTAATGTGTGTCCAGAAACCTGAGCCAGGGGGCCAGGTGGCCAGGTCCTCAGAGGTGAAGACACTAACTGTGTGAGCCTGTTGTGTAAGTGGAGACCAGATCATGCATTTACAGTGGAAACACCTAGATGGTGACTAGAATGCTTCAGCTCGTCACTCAGGGCATTTCCATCTCTGGATAGCATTTCTGGAAGGATATCACCCCAAACTGCTGTGTGACCAAGGAATTAGAGCCAAGGGGGAGGCTTAATCTGGGCCCTGGTGGAGTCTGATGAACCATTTTCAGCTCACAGAGGGGGACACATCCCTGGTGGCTAGATGTCCAAGCCCCAGGTGCTGGGCCTCCCTCCCAGGCACTGCTGGACACACATCCTGATCTTTGAGCAGTCATTTCATAGCCCTGGCTCCCTGAGGCTACACCCAGTCATGTCAGTGACCTGTAGCATCTCAGCCTCCACCTAACAAATTGGATCCTGACTTCCTTCTGTGGCTGGCTTAGCTCTTCTCTGGCAAACTGACTTAGTTTTATACCCAGAAATTCTCTTTATTTACAAATTTAGGGATAATCTGAACTTTCCCTTCTCTTAAATCATGATTATACAAATCAAGACCATTATGACATGGAAACTGTAGAAACTTGGAAAAAATACAAAACAGATAATAATACCATAAAAAAAGGATACACAGTTTTATGTAACCTCCTCTTATGGCTGTAAAAAATGTGTGTGTGTGTGGACAAGAAGGACCAGGGATTATGGAGAAATGTAAACTTGATATGATTTGATAGTGGAATTTATGTGTCATAAATTCTCCTGACATTATAAATATGTTTTCATTATCAATGACAAAATAATACCTTGACTTTATATGCATGAGCTCCAACCAGCCCTGAGGGAGCAATCAGTCCATCTGGGTCAGAAGAGGCTGGAACTGGCTTCTGGAACCAACTTCTGGCCTCTCCTTGGATTCCAGCCTCTGTGATCAGAATCTGCACTTTTTGCCTAAACACACACCCTGCCTTGCTCAGACCCCACTGGGAGAGTTTCAGGGTTCTCGGGAACTTGGCTTGCAGACTCCAGCGCTGGGTATTCTGATGGGTCTGATGTCAGTGCCTCACCCAGAGATCAGTTGATTTCTATTTCAGACAGATTCTCAGGCTTGAGCTCCTCAAATGAGAGATCATGATGAGGAAGTTGGCTTTCAGCTCCCAGCTCCAAAAAGGAAAAGTACGTTTCACTGAGCCCCATCCATGTTTTTGAATCTCTTTTTCTGATGGGCCCTTCTGTTATTCAACACTCTCTGAGTTTTCCATTCCTCTCTCCCTAAACAAAGAAACCTTTTGTTTATTTACTCGATCAAGTGAGATAAGGTCAGTGAAAGTGTTTTGTAAAATGCGGAGTGATGCCCAATATAGAGGGTTACTTGTGGTTATTTTACCAGAACCTATTTTGAAGGATCTAACAGAGGCATTACATTTATAAAAGAGTTAACACTGTAGAACTCTAATATATGTCTGCTCAGCAAGGGAGGTGGGAAGTGAGTTGGGCAAAGCAGAAAACAGACTCCGTGTTGAAAGATCACTTTGGCGCATTAGAGCTTTGAGCGCGTTGTCGATTATGTGGGTGACTGGCGGTGGGGCGGGTGTGTGAGACCTCCTGGGGAGGTGTCCGGAGAGAAGGACTGAAGCATAAAGGTCTCTTAAACACTCATGCCTTCGTGTCCTCCTATGTCAAATGAGGGGGTTGTCTGGGTGATCTCCGAAGGCACTCCTAGGCATCATGTTTGTGCTCACAAAAACTTAATTGAGGTATTTGGTTCCCCTGGTCTGACATTTCATCACAGTGAGACACAGTAAGTCACATGTTGCCTTTGTATAATAACCACAACTTAGAGTTGAAAATCAGAGGGAAGTATTGTGTGGTGAGGTGTCTGAGATTTGTGGTTTCTCCTTTCTTGGGAGGTCTGGTTTGTAACAGGAAGGTACACTCTGGGGCCGGTGCCCCCAGCATACAGAGAATTTCATATTCATGCCTGGTGGGCAGGCAGAGAGAAATTACAGCATTTCTGAGAGATGGAAGAGGTTGAAGACAAGAACCCGATGTGGTGAACACAGAGCTCGAGTTTCTGCCAGGAGAAAGTTTGGCCTCTCAGGATGCATCTGTTACCTCAACCCATAAAACGATCACAGAAATCTAATTCTAGTACTTCTCATGGGTCTGAGCGTATAATGTCTCCTCACAAAAAAGATGCCCTAGAGGAGAAAAACCAGGATGAGTTACTTTATTTTTATGCATTGTGGGTCCTCAGCCCAAGAAAGTTGCAGAAGTTATGGGGTTGGTTAAACTTAAATTGTGGTTAGGAATTACCCACAGATCAGAACATTAACCGATGATTCAAATTCCCTTGTGTCCTGCTGAATGGGGCTTTGATGGATATGGCTGCAGATTGGTATGTTTCATTGCATGTCATTCTAAGGCCATATCTGGGCCTTATATTTAATTGTTATGTAAAATAAAATTATATGCAAGCTGATTCCATGTGTCTATAAAGTGTTAGGTAATATCAGTTGGCATGTATATATGTATACACAAATATATATGGTAAGTATAAATACAATAAAATTTGGGAGGAAAAAAAGTTCAAACATGAACCTGCTATAAGCTTTATAGCAGGTTTACAAATTTCTTTGTGCCCCTGTTAACAGCTGTCCTTGACTATTGGAGGGTTGGGTCATTGGCTGAAGCTCCATGTCCCCTGTCCCAGGCTCATGTCTGCATATGGCACTGTGGAAGGGCCAGCTGTGGCTGGAGCTGAGATGGTCTGGATAAGGCGCATCTTTCAGAAAGTAAGCTTGACTGCAGGCACCAACATAATGTCTAGACCCCAAATCTCAGCATTGTTTCTGTCTGCTGACAGCATTGCAGTAACAAAAAAGATCAGTTCCATACAAAGATGATTAGTTGAGAACCAGCTATTGACAGCACCTATAGACTATTTCAATGCCAGCCGTAGCCCTTAACCTAAGGAATTTACTGTTTCTGAATTCTGGAGGTTTAGTAAACAGAGTTAGTAGAGAGAAAAGTACAGATGATGGGTCACTGGAGGAGGAAGGGGAGAGAAAGATTAGGGAACAGATGACCAGGAAGCCCAGATCTGCTACTGGGGGGAGGCTGCGGGCATCCATCGTAATTTGAGAATTTTCCTAAAGCGGAAGATTGAGAATCCAAAGTAGGGAAAGAAGCAAAAATGATGCAGGAGTACAAGTACATTTCTAGTAAAGTAGTATAAATATGTTTGCAATTCAGTCCATTTCTAGGTTTTTAATCTGATTATCCTCTGGGATAGAGCTGGACCATGGTGACCATGAAAGTTTGGTCTCAAGTCTCTGAGGGGTGGGAGCCCCAGCCAAAAAGCCTCAAACCGACACCCAAGGCTTCTGATTCCTTTGAGGGGCTTTTGGGATAGAGCCACAACAGGAGATTTTATCATATAAAAAGATCTTTCGATTTTGTTATTATTTATTTCTAAATAGCCTGGGAAACCCAAGAGTAAAGATCATAAGCATTAACAAAATGCCAGGAAAAAGTAAAAAGAAACATAAAATTCAAACACTTACCAAGCATCTACTGTGCCAGGTACCATGTGCAACATGATTCACTCCTTATAATTATGTATGTGGTATGTATGAGGTATGTTTTATTATCCCCGTTTTATAGATTAGTCATTAATTAGGACAGCAGCCAAAATGGAAAGCCCAGCTAAAAGAGTTGAGAGCTGAACTGTCAAACATGACACGCTGGTTAATGGCAGGTTATTGATGGATATTACCTGGCTGATGGGTCTTCAATTAACTCTTTTTTTGGCGGGGTCTTCGATAAACTTTGCATCGACTTTGGCTCAGAAAAAAGTCTTTGGTGAAAACAAATTTATCTGAGATAAACATCACGATATTATGTTTTAAATCTCATGTATAAAAATTCAAATACAGAGTACACATATAATTTCCCCCTTCTTTTTAGGTCTCTTTGATTTTAAAACTGCTGTAACAATCACAGTCAATTTTAAAGTGTTGATGATAACAATACTGTCCTGAATTTTTATAGAGACTTTTTCTTGCAAGGACCTTGAAGTGCTTTTAGCACTTTATGGATGTTGTCATCCATATAGGCAAACCTCGGGAATATCTAATTTAGCAAAAGTCAGTGATAAATTCTTCTGGTGCCATTCTCCATGTCTTTGTATATAGTAGAACACCCTGGAAATAAGAATGTTTATTCTACAGCAACTGACTGCTGGTAATATGGTTAGTTGGTATAATTCCACTTGTATTTATCTTTTAAATAGCTGTTGGGATTAAAAGAATCCTTTCTGCTTTCTTCCTGTTTCTAAAGTGGTAGGTATTATGCACATTTTAGTGCTTTCTCCAGGTGGGCGAAGGAAACACTGTCTTTAGCTAACTTCATCTTTATGCTGCTGAGCACCCTTTCACAAACAAAACGTGAATTAGAATAAAAATTGGAATCTTAAAGGCTGAAACACACAGTTCCTGCACAAAGGAAAGCAGCAGAAACCGTGAGGTCACGTACGTGAGTGAAGGATGCCGGGAGCAGATACGGGCCTCCCTGGGCTCTGCGGAGCCCACTCACCCATTAATTGCCCAGCCTGGTCAGAAACTCCTGGGAGAAGGCTGAGGATGTCCTATTGTTTTTTTTCTTTTTTTTTCTTTTTACAGATTACAAAGCCATTCTGTTTCACTGGGTGATTGGGAACAGTTCAGTCTTTGCGTTTTATTTCGATTTTCAGTGACTTAATTAACGACACTGAACTTTGTCCACCATAGCAGCATTATGTTTAAGAGTCAATCAAATGCCAGACAGTGTCATTAAGTGGAAGAGCACAGATGGCAGGATCTGTGGGAGCTGGAGAGCAGGTGTGAGGTAGCCCGGGCTTCTCAGGGACGTGGGCAGTGCCTGACCTCGGATCCCTGGCCCCACGCCCTCTGCTGCCCGGTTGCTGATGGCCAGTACATCAGTGCCCTCACGTCCCTGGGCCTTCTTCCCGCCCCTCCCATGGATCTAAAGCCTCCCTGTTCTTTAAGTTCCAACTTAGGTCACTTCCCTCACAAAACCATCTCCTTTTCCCTGCTCATTGCTAGCCCCTGGTGGTGACAAGAACCCCAATTGTACTTTGGAAATAACTCTTTGTTTCTGTATCTGAGGGTAGATCTGTTAAGCCTCAGCCCAGGCAGGATCTAAAGGTAGAGACATGTCTGGATTACATTTGAGGATGAGGCTTAATTGCCAAGGTACTGGGGAGCCTGAGGAGAGATAGGGAGGGGCTCATCTCCAGGAAGCTGGCTAGGCTCTACCTTGAGGGGCAGGGTGGGGGGGTGCTGGGAGGCCAGTGGACCCCCAGACCATGGAGACAATGGTGAATGTGCTCAGTATGCGTGATTGGCTGCACAGCAACCTTGGGCTGAGTGGTGTCCCACACCCGCAGGGATCTTCTCCTTGCCTCTCTATTCCTAATTGCCAAAAGGAGGACCTGCTTGCACTGTGTAAAGGCCTCCGATCCGGGGTGTCTTTTCCAGGTGGAGCTTGGACCCATCAGGAGAGTCATGGCCTAAAGGCATGGAAGGGTGGGGATCTGGTCCTGTAAAATCCCAGAGAATTGGGATACCTGTTTAATTTAGTATTCAAACTGGGACACTTTGGATGTTAATGATTATGCTGGGACCAGAGGTGTAAACCTGGACTGTCCTGGGCAAATTAGGTGGGTGACAACCTGACCCAGAAGCCGCCTTGCATGATGACTGTTCACAGCTTCTGTCTGGCTCCTCTATACTGGGTCACCACAGGTTTAAATGTCGCACTGTGCAGAGGAAGAAATGAAGAGAAAGGAACTTGCAAGAGGGTCCTAGAATGGTTGATGGATGCAGATGCAGCCATGAGCTCACACCCATGTCCCAGCTTAGTGATGAGGATCCCATCAGTGACACCCCGAAGCTCTCCTTCAAAGGAGCCTGTTTCAGTGCAGGGAACTCTACTCAATACTCTGTAATGGCCTACATGGGAAAGAATCTAAAAAAGAAAAAAAAAAAAAGAAAAAGAGTGGATATATGTATATGTATAACTGATTCACTTTGCTGTACACCTGAAACTAATACAACATTGTAAATTAACTATTCTCTAATAAAAATTAAAAAAAGGGGGGGGGTGTCTGTTTCTTGGAAGTGCCTGGGCAATGCTGCCTGTCTTGGAGCTCGAGCCAAGGGCACCTTCAAAGACACTGCCCCAAGACAAGGACTCAGAGCTCCTTGGAGCCCTGCTGATTTGTGGACCTGAAGACCTAAACTCATAAATGCGACAGAGGGTCTCTTCCGCTGTCCACTTGCTCGGCCCACAGAATTGTTCTCTGGTCTAAAAGCAGGGCGCTGCCTCTTCTCCTGGGGGGGCAGGGGCGGGGTTCCCCATGCTGTTGCCCTGTTTCCCACTGAATTCCAACAGCGTGTAGGGCCTTCATGTCATCAGAGTCATTTTCCAAATGAGCAAATTGTATTTTCTTCTTCGTTGAACCTGATATTTGAGCCAATCTGTGCAGGCAATTTCCTCCTCTTTGTTTTCCTGACCCTGAGCACTCCTGGCCCCACCGTAATTATTGGACTGCGCCCGCTGCTGGGAGCACAGCTCCTGTTCAACAGCAGTAACGATTTCGCTGAACATGAAAAGAAAAAGGCCCCAATTCTGGGATTTTGTCTCCCTTTTAGATGTTGGTTATTTACAAAAAGTCTTCACTTCAGTGTTGAGTTAGCATCTCTGGCGTTGCTTAGGAAGCCACAGCCTGAGCCGTGTCCTCTGCTCTGTCCCCAGAAGAGAGCCAGATGGCTCCCCAGGGGTGTGTGTGGGCACAGCAGCCCTCACTCCATGCATTTACATGGAGACAATGTGGAGTCACTGTCCTGCGGCTGGGGAGGGAACAGAGGAATTCCCATCTTGGAAAGCCCATCTCTTCCTGTGAGAAAGGGAAGGATGTGGTGGAGTAGAAAGGGCCCAGGACTAGGAAAAAATCTCCTGACCTGTTAATCCCACCTTTTGCTCAGGGCCAAATATCTTTTCAGCAGCCTTTCTGTTTTCTATCCATCCATCTGTCCATCTGTCATCTCTCTCTGTTCCACCAAGCCCAAAACATTTATTAAGCACTCAGGCTATTAGTGGCTGTTTCGGGCTGAATTGTGTCCTCCATACAACTCATAGGTTGACATCTTAAACCTCTGTAGCTCAGAATCCGACTGTATTTGGAGATAGGGCCTTTAAAGAGGTAATTAAGGTAAAATGAGGTCATATGGTGGACTTTAATCCAATCTAACTGGGGTCCTTATAAGAAGAGGAGATTAGGACAGAGACACACACAGTGGGAGAAGCACGTGAAGACACAGGAAGAAGATGGCCACCTACAAGCCAAGGAGAGAGGCCTCAGAATGAAATCAAACCAAGTCAAACACCCTGATCTTGGACTTCCAGCCTCCAGAACTGTGAAAAAATAAACTTCTGTTGTTTAAGCCCCCCAGTCTGTGGTATTTTGTTCTGGTAGCCCTAGCTGACTGTTACTGTGTCACTTCCAGGTAATGGGGACCCAGTGATGAATAGAGATTCCTCAAGCTGCTCGGAGCCTAGCAGGGGACCTCGAACCCTAAAGAAGCACAGGCGGAAAGAGGTAGGTGGGCAACTCCTTGGCTTGCTCTTCCTTTGCATCATCCATCAAACAACACATAGGGGTAAGAAGGGTCTTGCATGAGCCACCAGAGTGGTGGCTGCGGGATGGATCCCAGCAGGACAGTGTGGCCAATGACAGAACCACTATCCTAGTGGCTTCCCAAGACAGAGTAGAGGAACATAAGATGGGACATTCCCAAGGACATGCTTAGGGGGCTAAGTTAATGAAGCAAAGTTGATTATGGTTGTGTGACCCTAGTTTGTACTCATCGTTGCATGAAGCTGGGGCACATTGGTTATATGAACACTGGTCCACATTTTTGACATTAATCACCAAGTGTTTATTAAGCAAAGAGCCTTATGCTTTGAATGGGCTGATTCTGCTGTGGGAGACAGAAGAGGAAGAAACTGAAAAGACCTGGTCCTGCCCTTGAGGACACTACCAGTCATGAGAGAGGAGACTCATCCATGAGAGGATGGGAAGAATGTTCTGGACAATGTGCAAATGCCCGAGTAAGCAGTTCAGACCATGGCCGCCCTATGAGGTCAGAGCCGAGGAAGATCAATGTGGGCTAGCGCAGTTCATTTAAGTAGCAATTAGTTATAATTAATCAATTATGTGATTGAGTAGCACTTAATTATTTACTGCCTTGTTCAGTTTTCCAACTGCTCACAAGCGTCAGCTTTGTTTCCCCAGCCAGAGCCGAGCTCCCCGAGAACAGGGACAGGCTCCTTCGTTGGTATCAGATGGGGCCAGGGTCAGATTCTCACATCTAAGGACAGTGATCTGAGGAAACAGAAAGCATGGGACCATAACTTTGAGGTCAAAACTTCAAGATTTTGCCAAGAAATGACTGTCGAGTGAGTCAGCCTTCAAAACAAACACAGAACAGTGAGGTGCAGATGCAGCTGAGGTGGGCGTGTGGTTCTTCAGCTGCACTTGGGCAGAAGGAGTGCCCCAGGAGGACAGGCCCTTCCGGAATGAATGGTGACAAGTAACGCTCCTGGAAAGTCTCTGGTGTCTGAGGGGTGTTCTCACAGCTTCTCTGGCATGAGGACGTGGGCCCCGTTGATGCTTCCTGAAGGGTCCCAGGCTGACCCTCTGAGCTGACACCCAGCAGGTCCCTCTGGTGCTCTGAGAGTTAGCACCAGGGGCTGGAGAAAGGTCATGCAAGCTCAGATAGAGGACTTGAGCTGATTTCATCTCACAGGGTTTTGGTGCTCTAACTGCGTTATTCTTTGGGAGCTGCTTCTTGGAAGCCAGATAGAAAATCAAGAGTAATGCAATGAATGGCTTCTTGAAAATACGTGTAGGGTGTCCCAGGAATTCAGGCTTATGGGAGGCACTGCTAGCCCCAGCCATATGGCAGCCAAATGAGTCTGAAGCTCCTTAAAGGACAGATTCCTACAGTTAATACTTAATGGGATCCTGAGCTCTGTGGGGGAGTCCAAACAGGGCGACCTCCTAAATTCCAGGTTTCCCTGGCTGGCTCAGGTCTGGCTCATTTGCAGACAATGATGGCGCCTCCTCTCCCTCCACAAGGTCAGTGGGTGTTATTACCTGTATTCACAAATGGGGCAGAACACCCTGAGACTCGCAGACTGATTACTTTCATTAACTTTAATTGGATTCTTTCGCACTTGGAAAGAGAAGTGTACCCAGGGTTTAATTGGAAGAGCATCTCAGGCCCAGGGTGATGCAGGATTGTAAACATTAAAAGTGCTAGCAGCTGCGTTGGTAGGGAATGCTGAAGTCACTTATGCTGTTTGTAAGAATAGCTCACAGACCTGAGGATGTGAGGAAGCTCTGGGCATGTCAAATTCAGGGATTATTTTTGTGCTCGTCTAGAAAAAAAGAAATGTGAAATCAGAGGTGTGCAGGTGAAATTATAGAAGAGACCAAACACATTCCAACTGTGCCATGTACCAAAAGATACCTGCAGACGCTAGGAGACCTTCAGTGTAGGTCCAGGCTCTGAGCAGGCCTGGGGCAGCCTATGAAGTCTCTAAGGTTGGACTCAACCTTGCTAACCCTTCTCTCAGCTCTGTTGCTTTATGACTATTATGTCCTCTGTCTGGGACATTCCTGTCATTTTCTACATGACAAATTCTCACCCAGCCTTTCAGTTCCAGCTCTTATGTCACAGTCCTGAAGTCTTGGCCAACAGCTCTACAGGATTTAGTTCCTCTGTGCTCTGTGCTTCCACAGAATTTTGTTCATATAAGGAACACGCAGCAACCCAGAGAATAGATAGAGAGCAAGGGAGGGAGAAAGGAGCAGAGAGAACACAGATTCAGGATTCCAAAACTGGTTAAAACACAATTAGTTGGGGGGAAGATTATCTTTTTTTAATTGAAATATAGTTGATTTACAATACTGTGTTAGTTTCTGGCGTACAGCAAAGTGATTCAGTTATATATATATATATATATATATTTTTCAGATTATTTTCCATTATAGGTTATTAAGAGATATTGAATATATTTCCCTGTGCTCTACAGTAGGTCCTTTCTGCTTATCTATATTATGTATGATAGTTTTTAATTTATTAATGCCATACTCCTAATTTATCCCTCCCACCCTCCCTTTCTCTTTTGGTAGCCATAAGTTTGTTTTCTATGTATGTGAGTCTGTTTCTGTTTTGTATATATATTCATTTATATCATTTTTAAAGATTCCACATATAAGTAATATCATATAATATTTATCTTTCTCTATCTGACTTCCTTCACTTAGTTTGATAATCTCTAGGTCCATCCATGTTGTTGCAAATGGCAATATTTCATTCTTTTTTATGACTGATATTCCATTGTGTGTGTATATATATATATATGTATATATACCACATCTTCTTAAACCAATCATATGTTGATGGGCACTTGGGTTGTTTGCATGTTGAGATGATCTTTTTAAGAAGCTAACTGGGACCTTGGTGTTTAATATACATCTGTTGAACATGAGAATACATAGCTTGATTGGTAGCCCTAGGACTTGCCCACCTCTCCATCAGCACCGTGTCACTTAACATCCACTGCTGGCCTTATGGAGGTGGGTGCTGGAGAGGTCAGGCCAACGTTTGGCTAGCAGCCTGCCCTGAGAGAGCCCAGAGAACCATAGAATGGGTTAGTGCCTGAGTTGCCACCTTAGCACTTTGTGCCTTGTCCTGAGCACTGGGCCCGGCACTGAGAGGGCATCAGCAACATTTGCCCACCACACCCTGTCTGCCATTCTGTAGTCTTTTCTGGACTTTCCTTTTTCAGGACCTGCATCCAGGTTCCTTCCTCAGTCTAGGGTGACAATAACTGTCTCCTCCTGGGGTGTCTTAAGTGTCAGAAGTGCTAACAGTGGCATTGCTGAGCCCCATGAGAAGGTGATAGGGGCCACTAAATCATTTCATGCATTATCTCATTACTGCTTCCTGGTCCAGGAGGTGCTGAGCCTCCTGCACACCCTGGATTAGATTTTCAAAGAAACGTCTCAGCATGTGTTCCCACTTACCCCTCCAGGAGCCTGCTTTCATCTCCTTGCTCTCCGGCCGGCTCCCCCACTGACCTGGGGATGGCTAGGTGGATGCAAGAGGGCTTGACATTCACCTTCCAGGGTGGTGATGAGCTTTCTTTATGGAGGCCAGTGCTCCTTAAGGGTGAATTGCACACACAGGTCACTGGTGAGGAAGCCGTTTCCCCATAAAGATCTAAAGATTGTTCTTTGATTTTAAAAATAGCCTTTTCTAATTCACATGAAGAAATAAAACATCCTCTCAGAAATTTTATAAAGGGAGTTAACTGTTTCATCAGGACTCAGAACGGCCACTCAGAGAGCAGATCCTAGATAAGAAGTGAGGTCCGGCTCGCTGGGCTGCGGGGAGAGTTGGCACCCGCTGCCCAGCCAGGTCCTGTGGGTACAGAGGCTGGCTCTCTTTGGCCCATTTCAGACTCGTAGATGAGGAACACTGGCAAATACCACGGTGGGTACTGGCATCCAGGCCTGGTTCCTGGGCCTAATCTAGGACATTACAGCTGGGGATGGAGGACTTGGAACGAGGTCATTTAGTCTGCACTATTCCAAAGGAAGACCAGGAGCCACACGTGGCTAGTGAGCACATGACGTGTGACTGGTCCAAACGGAGACTCGCTATGTGTAAAACATAAATAGCATATTTCAAAGACTTAGTCCAGAGAAAGAATGGGCAACGTCTGTTGAGTAATATTTCATGATGATTACATGTTGAGATGATCATATTTTGAATATATTGGGTTAAAGAAAACATACTATTGAAATTACTTTCCCTGTTTCATTTTTCATTTTACTTTTCTTAAGTGTGGCTACTAAAAATTTAAAATCATGTGTGGCTTGCATTCTTTTCCTGTTGGTCAGTGCTGGTCTATGTCCTCTAAGAGCAGTGAAGGTGAGGGTACTTGGGATGGCCTTGAGCTGGCATCAGATGTGAGAAACTGGATGGGGCCAGAGACCTTGAAGACATGGTGCATATTTTGGGGAGATAAATATCTTTTGGTAGCTTGTCCTAAAAACAACTGAGGTGAGGTTTCCCTTGGAATATCAATCCCCTTTTCAGATCTAGGACTAGTATAATATGAAGCAGACATTTTCAGACAGAATTGGACTTTCTTTAGACCCTGTTCTGGGAGAGAACCAAGTTGAGTTGATCTTCCTTATTTTGACTACAGTTGCCAAGGTGAGTTTCCCAGGTTGAGATAATCCATTCACAAAACTTCCCAAACCAATTCTTCAACTCTAGCTGGATAATAACCACAAAATGATTAATTGAGGACATGCACACTATGAAATAAGAACTCAGTAGAGCTTATAAGCCAGTTAACCTAAACTTGAGCACATAGAAGTAAATCTATTCACTGTACATTTTTGGGTCTGACTTAGCTTCCAATTTCTTTTTGGGGTGGAATCGATGAATCTCTTGGAAACATCTGACTAGGGCAAATCTCTCCCTCATGGCTCCCGCTTGTTCTTTATCTTTTACTGCCATGGTTTTATTTCTGTATCATGAACACATCTTCTACTGTGTTCCATGTGCTCCATGCTCTGTGCTAGTCTGTGCCAGAAAAGTCATTTTAAACTTACTGGTTTCAACGAATATGATTTCTCAGGGATATATGTATCTTTAATTCAAACATTTGAATTAAATATTATATTATTATATTATATATTTTGTTATATTTTATATAATATATTTTAATATACTTTATTATATTTGAATTAAATATTTTATTACATTGTTCACTCTATAAACTTAGTTGTAATCATACACAGTTCTTTGTATATTTATACTAATGATACATTGGGTTTTTAAACATTTACTTATTTATTTTTTGAATTTTATTTTATTTTTTTATACAGCGGGTTCTTATTAGTTATCCATTTTATACATATTAGTGTATATATGTCAATCCCAACCTCCCAATTCATCCCACCACCACCACCCCCGCCACTTTCCCCCTTGGTGTCCATATGTTTGTTCTCTACATATGTGTCTCAATTTCTGCCCTGCAAACCAGTTCATCTGTACCATTTTTCTAGGTTCCACATATATGCGTTAATATATGATATTTGTTTTTCTCTTTCTGACTTACTTCATCTGTATGACAGTCTCTAGATCCATCCACGTCTCTACAAATGACCCAATTTTGTTCCTTTTTATGGCTGAGTAATATTCTGTTGTATATATGTACCACATCTTCTTTATCCATTTGCCTGTTGATGGGCATTTAGGTTGCTTCCATGTCCTGGCTACTGTAAATAGTGCTGCAATGAACATTGGGGTGCATGTGTCTTTTTGAATTATGGTTTTCTGTGGGTATATGCCCAGTAGTGGGATTGCTGGGTCATATGGTAATTCTATTTTTAGTTTTTTAAGGAACCTCCATACTGTTCTCCATAGTGGCTGTATCAATTTACATTCCCACCAACAGTGCAAGAGGGTTCCCTTTTCTCCACACCCTCTCCAGTATGTGTTGTTTGTAGATTTCCTGATGATGCCCATTCTAACTGGTGTGAGGTGATAAACCTCGTTGTAGTTTTGATTTGCATTTCTCTAATAATTAGTGATGTTGAGCAGATTTCCATGTGCTTCTTGGCCATCTGTATGTCTTCTGTGGAGAAATGTGTATTTAGGTCTTCTGCCCATTTTTGGATTGGGTTGTTTGTTTTTTAAATATTCAGCTGCATGAGCTGTTTATATATTATGGAGATTAATCCTTTGTCCATTGATTCATTGGCAAATATTTTCTCCCATTCTGAGGGTTATCTTTTCATCTTGTTTGTAGTTTCCTTGGCTTTGCAAAAGTTTTTAAGTTTCATTAGGTCCCATTTGTTTATTTTTGTTTTTATTTCCATTACTCTAGAAGGTGGATCAAAAAAGATCTTGCTGTGATTTATGTCAAAGAGTGTTCTTCCTGTGTTTTCCTCTAGGAGTTTTATAGTGTCCAGTCTTACATTTAGGTCTCTAATCCATTTTGAGTTTATTTTTGTGTATGGTGTTAGGGAATGTTCTAATTTCATTCTTTTACATGTAGCTGTCCAGTTGTCCCAACACCACTTATTGAAGAGGCTGTCTTTTCTCCATTGTATATCCTTGCCTCCTTTGTCATAGATTAGTTGGCCATAGGTGTGTGGCTTTATCTCTGGTCTGTCTATCCTGTTCCACTGATCTATATTTCTGTTTTTGTGCCAGTACCATACTGTCTTGATTACTGTAGCTATGTAGTATAGTCTGAAATCAGGGAGTCTGATTCCCCCAGCTCCATTTTTTCCCTTCAAGACTGCTTTGGCTCTTCAGGGTCTTTTGTGTCTCCATACAAATTTTAAGATTTTTTTGTTCTAGTTCTGTAAAAAATGCCATTGGTAATTTAATAGGGATTGCATTGAATCTGTAGATTGCTTTGGGTAGTATAGACATTTTCACAGCATTGATTCTTCCAATCCAAAAACATGGTATATCTCTCCATCTGTTTGTATCATCTTTAATTTGTTTCATCAGTGTCTTATAATTTTCTGCATAAAGGTCTTTTGTTTCCCTAGGTAGGTTTATTCCTAGGTATTTTATTCCTTTTGTTGCAATGGTGAATGGGGGTGTTTCCTTAATTTCTCTTTCAGATTTTTCATCTTTAGTGTATAGGAATGCAAGAGATTTCTGTGCATTAATTTTGTATCCTGCAACTTTACCAAATTCATTGATTAGCTCTAGTAGTTTTCCGGTGGCATCTTTAGGATTCTCTATGTATAGTATTATGTCATCTGCAAACAGTGACAGTTTTACTTTTTCTTTTCCAATTTGTATTCCTTTTATTTTTTTTCTTCTCTGATTGCCATGGCTAGGACTTCCAAAACTATGTTGAATAATAGTGGCGAGAGTGGACATCCTTGTCTTGTTCCTGATCTTAGAAGAAATGCTTTCAGTTTTTCACCATTGAGAATGATGTTTGCTGTGGGTTTGTCATACATGGCCTTTGTTATGTTGAGGTAAGTTCCCTCTATGCCCAGTTTCTGGAGAGTTTTTACCATAAATGGGTGTTGCATTTTGTCAAAAGCTTTTTCTGCATCTATTGAGATGATCATATGGTTTTTATTCTTCAGTTTGTTAATATGATGTATCACATTGATTGATTTGCATATATTGAAGAATCCTTACATCCCTGGGATAAATCCCACTTGATCATGGTGTATGATCCTTTTAATGTGTTGTTGGATTCTGTTTGCTAGTATTTTGTTGAGGATTTTTGCATCTATATTCATCAGTGATATTGGTCTGTAATTTTCTGTAGTATCTTTGTCTGGTTTTGGTATCAGGGTGATGGTGGCCTCATAGAATGAGTTTGGGAGTGTTCCTTCCTCTGCAATTTTTTGGAAGATTTTGAGAAGGATGGGTGTTAGCACTTCTCTAAACGTTTGATAGAATTCACCTGTGAAGTCATTTGGTCCTGGACTTTTGTTGGTTGGACGATTTTAAATCACAGTTTCAATTTCATTACTTGTGATTGATCTGTTCATATTTTCTATTTCTTCCTTGTTTAGTCTTGGAAGGTTATACCTTTCTAAGAATTTGTCCATTTCTTCCAGGTTGTCTATTTTATTGGCATAGAGTTACTTGTAGTAGTCTCTTAGGATGCTTTGTATTTCTGTGGTGTCTGTTGTAACTTCTCCTTTTTCATATCTAATTTTATTGATTTGAGTCCTCTCCCTCTTTTTCTTGATGAGTCTGGCTAATGGTGTATCAATTTTGTTTATCTTCTCCAAGAACCAGCTTTTAGTTTTATTGATCTTTGCTTTTGTTTTCTTTGTTTCTATTTCATTTATTTCTGCTCTGATCTTTATGATTTCTTTCCTTCTGCTAACTTTGGGTTTTGTTTGTTCTTCTTTCTCTCTTCTGTTAGGTGTAAGGTTAGATTGTTTATTTGAGATTTTTCTTGTTTCTTGAAGTAGGCTTGTATTGCTATAAACTTCCCTCTTAGAACTGTTTTTGCTGCATCCCATAGGTTCTGGATTGTCGTGTTTTCATTGTCATTTGTCTCTAGGTATTGTTTGATTTCCTCTTTGATTTCTTTAGTGATCTCTTGGTTATGTACTAATGTATTGTTTAGCTTCCATGTGTTTCTGTGTTTTTCCCTGTAATTGACTTCTAATCTCATAACGTTGTGGTCAGAAAAGATGCTTGATATAATTTCAATTTTCTTAAATTTACTGAGGCTTGATTTGTGACCCAAGATGTGATCTATCCTGGAGAATGTTCCATGCACACTTGAGAAGAAAGTGTAGTCTGCTCTTTTTGGATGGAATGTCCTATAAATATCAATTAAATCTATCTGGCCTATTGTGACATTTAAAGCTTGTGTTTCCTTATTAATTTTCTGTTTAGATGATCTGTCCATTGGTGTAAGTGAGGTGTTAAAGTCCCCCACTATTATTGTTTTACTGTCTATTTCCTCTTTTATAGCTGTTAGCAGTTGCCTTATATATTGAAGTGCTCCTATGTTGGGTGCATATTTATTTATAATTGTTATATCTTCTTGGATTGATCCCTTGATAATTATGTAGTGTCTTTCCTTGTCTCTTGTAACATTCTTTATTTTAAAGTCTATTTTACCTGATATGAGTATTGCTACTCCAGTGTTCTTTTGATTTCCATTTTCATGGAATGTCTTTTTCCATCCCCTCACTTTCAGTCTGTATGTGACCCTAGGTCTAAAGTGGGTCTCTTGTAGACAGCATATATATAGGTCTTGTTTTTGTATCCATTCAGCGAGCCTGTGTCTTTTGGTTGGAGCATTTAATCCATTCACGTTTAAGGTAATTGTTGATATGTATGTTCCTATTACCATTTTCTTAATTGTTATGGGGTTTTTTTGTGGGTCCTTTGTGGGTCCTTTTCTTCTCTTGTGTTTCCCACTTAGAGAGGTGCCTTTAGCATTTGTTGTAGAGCTGGTTTGGTGGTGCTCAATTCTCTTAACTTTTGCTTGTCTGTAAAGCTTTTGATTTCTCTGTCGAATCTGAATGAGATCTTTGCCAGGTAGAGTAATCTTGGCTGGACGTTCTTCCCTTTCATCACTTCAAATATATCATGCCACTCCCTTCTGGCTTGTAGAGTTTCTGCTAAGAAATCAGCTGTTAACCTTATGGGAGTTCCCTTGTATGTTATTTGTCATTCTTCCCTTGTTACTTTCAATAATTTTTCTTTGTCTTTAATTTTTGTCAGTTTGATTACCATGTGCCTTGGCATGTTTCTCCTTGGGTTTATCCTGCCTGGGACTCTCTGTGCTTCCTGGACTTGGGTGGCTATTTCCTTCCCCATGTTAGGGAAGTTTTCGACTATAATCTCTTCAAATATTTTCTTGGGTCCTTTCTCTCTCTCTTAGGCTGTCTTCATTTCTTTTTTTTTTTTTTTTTTTTTTTGCGGTACACGGGCCTCTCACTGTTGTGGCCTCTCCCAGTGCGGAGCACAGGCTCCGGATGCGCAGGCTCAGCGGCCATGGCTCACGGGCCTAGCCGCTCCGCGGCATGTGGGATCTTCCCAGACCAGGGCACGAACCCGCATCCCCTGCATTGGCAGGCGGACTCTCAACCACTGTGCCACCAGGGAAGCCCTGTCTTCATTTCTTTTCTTTCTTTTTTTTTTATTCTGTTCTGTAGCAGTGAATTCCACCATTCTGACTTCCAGGTCACTTATCCGTTTTTCTGCCTCAGTTATTCTGCTGTTGATTCCTTCTAGTGTATTTTTCATTTCAGTTATTGTATTGTTCATCTCTGTTTGTTTGTTCTTTAATTCTTCTAGGTTAAACATTTCTTGCATCTTCTCAATCTTTGCCTCCATTCTTTTTCTGAGGTCCTGGATCATCTTCACTATCATTATTCTGAATTCTTTTTCTGGAAGGTTGCCTATCTCCACTTCATTTAATTGTTTTTCTGGGGTTTTATCTTGTTCCTTCATCTGGTACAAAGTCCTCTGCCTTTTCATGTTGTCTATCTTTCTGTGAATGTGGTTTTCCTTCCATAGGCTGCAGAATTGTAGTTCTTCTTACTTCTGCTGTCTGCCCTCTGAAATTCATTTTTTATTTTTAAAAATTTTTGGCTGCCCTACACAGCTTGCAGGATCTCAGTTCCTCCTCCAGGGATTGAACCCAGGCCACAGCAGTGAAAGCGCCAGGTGCTAACCACTGGTCTGCCAGGGAACTCCCTACATTGGTTTTAATAAGGAATATTAGAAGCAGTTTAAATGTTCATCAGTAAAGGAATGTTAAAAATGCATTACCAATCCTATGGAATACATCACGTAGCCATTAAAAAGTAATTAAAAAGTACTGCATTTACATTGCCTGTAATTACCAATAGACTTCATATTGTTTAAGTCAGCTTGCACTTTCTCCTCTTTTCACCTGTTTAATGTTTATAAATTTTTACTTGAAGTTTTTCTTTTTTTAATAAAAACTGTGTATATTCAAAGTATACAACATCATGTTTTCATATACATATACCTTGTGAAATAATTTCTATAGTCAAGCTAACTGACTTGTGAAATAATTTCTATAGTCAAGCTAATTGACATATTCATCACCTCACATAGTTACCTTTTTTTGTGGGTATGGCGAGAACACTTAAGATCTACTCTCCTAGCAAATTTCAAGTATACAATACAATGTTATTAACTATATTCACAGTATTGTACATTAGATCTCTAGAACTATTCATCCTACATAACTGAAACTTTGCATTGTTTGACCAACTTCTCCACATCTCCCCCAATCCCCCTCCCCGCCCTGCCCCTGGTAACCACCATTCTACACTCAGCTTCTATGAATTCAACTTTTTGAGGTTCCACACAGAAGTGAGATAATGCAGAATTTTTCTTTCTATGTCTGGCTTTTTTGACTCAGCATAGTGTCCTCCAGGCTCACGTCCTGTCACAAATGACAGGATTTTCTTCTTTTTTTAAGGCTGAATGTGTGTGTGTGTGTCTGTGTGTGCATCTGTACACATGTATAATATGTATACATGTGTATATATATATATATATATATATATATGTATATATATAATGGATGCAATTTCTTTACTCATCTGTTGATGGGTCCTTTGGCTGTTCCATATCTCGGGTATTGTGAATGATGCTGCAGTGAACATGGGGTGCAGATGTCTCTTTGAGATTTCATTTCCTTTGGATATATAACCAGAAGTGGACTTGTTGAATCATATAGTAGTCTGTTTTTAATTTTTTGAGGCACCTCCATATTATTTTCCATAATGACTATACCAATTTACATTCCCGCCAACAGTGCACAATGGTTCTCTTTTCTCCACATCCTCGCCAACATTTGCTATTTTTTGTCCTTTTGACAATAGCCATCCTAACAGGTGTGAGGTGATTTCTCATTACGGTTTTGATTTGCATTTTCGTGATAATTGAGCATCTTTTCATGCATTTATTGTCCATTTGTAAGTCTTGTTTTGAGAAATGTCTATTCAGATCCTTTGCCCATTTTTTAATTGTGTTATAAATATATGAATTTGGATATTAACCCTGTGATATTGTGATTTATAAGAAATATATATGTGATCCTTTAGGTTACCAAAATATATTTTTTATATATATTTGATCTTCCTCCACTGTTCCTGTCTCAGAGCTCCCAAGGTCCTTGGAATTTCCTAAGTGTTGAGAGTGATAAAATGTATCTTTTGTTTTATTAACGAGGTAACTTTTGGAAAACACCTAAGATGAGGGCTGGTTGCCAGTGGAGCCAACCTTGTGATTGGAGGGTTGGAATTTTCCGCCCTCACCCCCTAACCTCCTGCGGGGGAAGAGGGCCTGGAGGTTGAATCAACTGCCAATGGCCAAAGATTTAATCAGTCATGACTATGTAATGAAGCGTCCATAAAAACCCAAGAGGAGTGGGTTCAGAGACCTTCCAGGTTAGTGAACACATGGAGATTTGGGGAGAGTGACTGATCCTTTCCCCATCACTTGCCCTCAGCATCTCTTCCATCTGGCAGTTCCTGAGTTATATCCTTTTATAATAAATTGGTAATCTGGTAAGTAACATGTTTCTCTGAGTTCTGTGAGGTGCTCCAGCAAGTTAATGGAACCTGAGGAGGGGGTTTTGGGAACCTCTGATTTATAGCTAGTTGGTCAGAAGTACAGGTAACAACCTCAACTTTCGACTGATGTCTGAAGTCCAAGTGAGGCAATACCACTTGTTTATTTTGCTTTTGTTATTTGTGCTTTTGGTGTCATATCAAAAAAAATCATTGCCAAGGCTAATGTCAAGGAGTTTTTCCCTTTGTTTTCTTCTAGGAGTTTTACAGTTTCAGGTCATACATTTAAGTCTTTAATCCCTGTATATGGTGTAAGATGGGTCCAATTTCATTCCCTTGCCTGTGGACATACAGTCTTCTCCAAACTATTAAAAAATCTATCCTTTTACCATTGTTTATTTTTGGTACCCTTGTTGAAGATTCAATGACTGTATATGTGGGGGTTTATTTCTAGGCTCTAGATTCTGTTTCATTGTTTTATGTATCTGTTTTTATGCTGGTACTATGCTATTTTGATTACTATGGTTAATTTGAAATCAGGAAGTGTGATGCAGCCTACTTTGCTCCTCTTTCTCAAGACTGCTTTGGCTATTCAGGGTCTTTTGTGGTTCCTTATGAATATTAGGATTGCTTTTCCTATTTCTGTGAAAATGTTGGAGTTTTGATAGGAATTGCTTTGAAGCTGTAGATCATATTTGTCCTGGGCTTTTCATTTTGGGGATTAAATCTTGTTATTTGTTATTGGTCTGTTCAGGCTTTCTACTTTTTCTTGATTTATTTTGGTAGATTGTCTCTTTCTAGATATTTATCCCTCTCTTTTAGGTTATCCAGCTTGTTAATGTGTAATTGTTCTTAAAGTCTCTTATGATCCTTTTTACTTCTGAGGCAACTATTGTAATGTTTCCTATTTCATTTATGATTTGCTTTGAGTCTTCTCTCTTTTTTTCTCAGTTAGTCTAGCTAAGTGTTTGGCAATTTTGTTGTATTTTTTCAAAAAATGAATTCTTAGTTTTCTTGATTTTTTTCTACTGTTTCTCTATTTGATTTATTTCTGCTCTAATTTGTATTATTTCCTTCCTTCTTCTAACTTTGGGCCTAGTTTGTCTTCTTTTTCTAGTTGCTTGAGGTGTAAAGTTTGATTGTTTATTTGAGATCTTTTCTTTTTTTGATGTATTTTTTGCTAAAAAAACTAAAACTTCCTTAGTACTGCTTTTATGACATCCCATAAGTTTTGGTATGTTGTATTTTTGTCTTTGTTTATCTCAAGATATTTTAAAAATTCCCTTTGATTTCCTCTTTGACTCAATTGTTATTCGAGAGTGTGTCATTTACTTTCCATGTACTTATGAATTTTTTCATTTTCTCGCTGTTATTGATTTCTAGTTTTATTCTACTGTGGTCTGAAAAGATACTTGGAATTATTCTATCTTCTTAAATTTGTTGACACTTGTTTTGTGACTTAACTTATGATTTAGCCTGGAGAATGTTTTGAGAGCACTTGAGAAGAATATGCATTCTGCTATTGGGTGGAAAGTTCTTAATATATCTTTCAGGTCCATTTGGTCTATAGCATTGTTCAAATCAACGATTTCTTTACTGATTTTCTGTCTGGATGTTCTGTCCATTATTGAAAGTGGGATAGAGAAGTCTCCTGCTACTATTGTATTGCTGTCAATTTCTCCCTTTAGATCTGTCAATATTTGTTTTAATATTTAGGTGCTCTGATGTTGGGTGCATATATATTTGTAATTGTTAGATCTTCCTGGTGAATTGACCCTTTTATCATTTAATAATGACCGTCTTCATCTCTAAGTCAGCTTTTGACTTAAAGTCTAGTTTCTTCTGACATAAGTATACCCACCCCTGCTTTCTTTTGGTTACCATTTGCACAGAGTAGCTTTTCCATCCCTTCACTTTCAGCCTATGTATGTCCTTAAGTCTAAAGTGGGGTGTTTATGGACAGCAAATTGCTAGATCTTGCTCTTTTATCTATTCAGCCACTCTAAGCCTTCTGGTCGGGGAATTTAATCCATTTATATTTAAAATAATTATTAATAGGTGAGGACTTAACTATTGCCATTTCATTAAGTTTCCTGTCTGTTTTGTTCTTGTTTTATTCCATTTTTCTTCCCTTGCTATCTTCCTTTGTTATGTGATGATTCCAGGGTTATATTTAGGTTGTATCTTTATTGGCTACATTTGGTTAGCTCTAGTGACACTGGTCCCTATTCAGGTGGCACTAACAGGGTCTCCTTTTTTCCAATAAGTGATCAGCAAAATGCCTACCATAGTGTCTGCTGAAGAAGTTAGAAATGGCTTTTGACCCTCTAATTTCTGAATCTCTTGTTTTGCTGCAGCAGGAACAGGAGTTGTGCAGTTGACCGTGGATTCTGTTGGGAGGAGAGTAACTTCCATGTTGAGTGGATTTGAAACATTTTCTTCCACTGCACAGAAATCACTGACCCAAATACCCTTCCTGCCTTCTGGGTGTTTGAGATAGGCAATTGTCACCAAGGTATGGTTTGAGGGGAATTCTGAAAACCTTCTTATTAAGACTATCTTTGCCATGGGTCTTCTGCAAATATCCCAAAGTCTCACAATATAGGCATTATTTTCAGTAGAGTTGTACTTGACAGAGGTCTAAGCTAGAGGAAGTCATGAACACCTTATTGTGAGTTATGTTACTGTATTCTTTTCTCCTGCCAATGCAACCTTTAGGGGACCAAATGCTAAATAGATAAAAGAACCCTTGATATATAATTTTAAATAAAATAAACACTTAACCATGAAACAAGTATAAGAAGGTCCAAGAAAATTCTTATTTCCCCCCAAATGATTACTTGGATGATTTTTGAAGTATTTCAAAAATCAAATGTGTTCAAACATATATTTTGGTGCTTCTGTTTTGTCAGTGCCTTGATTTCAGCTTATACTGGCTAATAGATGTTATATCAGGGCTGTGGGGCATGATACAGGAGGGGCAGTATGAGGGAGAAATATGTCCAAAGGAGGCAGTGAAAACTTCACTGATGGTCCCTGGTGTGGGGTCTCTGGACTTGAATTTCAGAACTTTGGGGCTGGGCTCCAGTTCCTGCATAGCTAGGGGTCAGGGGAGGCAAATCCCTTGATCTGAGTTCTATTCCTATGTTGTGTTTAGTGACCTACATTAGAGTACCTGTTACTTATATAGTGCTCATAACGAGGGCAAGTTCTCACAGTCTACCTTGAACAACACCCTTATTTTAGAGTGAGGAGAAAGAATACAATCTGCAGAGAGCTGGTGGTAGGGTCCCCTCTGAAACCCAGGGGTCCTCCTCTGGAACCATTTCGCAGAGCCCCTCCCAATCTGTCGTGAGTACAGAGAAAGTGTATCCCAAGATGTTCCTTGCACAGTGCCTGCCATATGGTGGACACTCAGTAGATTTTTTGCTGATCAAATGAATGATTTTATCCATGATGGTTTCAAGCCATACGGCATCCTTCTCAATCACACACTGAGACTACCAAAGCTTTTAATATTAGGCTAAATCTCTTGAAATGATGGTAGAGACTAAATATTTACTTTTTTTTTTTTTTTGCGGTACGTGGGCCTCTCACTGTTGTGGCCTCTCCCGCTGTGGAGCACAGGCTCCGGACGCACAGGCCCAGCGGCCATGGCTCACGGGCCCAGCCGCTCTGTGGCACGTGGGGTTCTCCCGGACTGGGTCACGAACCCACGTCCCCCGCATTGGCAGGCGGACTCTCAACCACCACCAGGGAAGCCCAATATTTACTTAATAGATTTTTAGAGCAGCATTGTTCATTTTAAAACCTCAGGGTGCATTTGAATAAAATTACAAACAATTAAAATCTTTTAAAAAACCATAAAAACCTTAAAAGCAAAAATGATATTTTATGGTTAATAAAGCTAGAATATAGGCATGATTGTAATGCTATATAATCGTGTATGTAATTATTACATAACTAATATATAATCATCCTAATAAACCATGTAATTTCAGCCATTGCTTCCTCTGAAGCTTCTCTATTTATAGGCCTGATGTGGTTGGCAGGGGGGAAAAGATAGATTTAGGGGAGGCTTGAGGATTAAGCACAGTGTGTAACTTGGAAGGGCCTGTGGTTTACTAATTTAAGAGAATCTGCATCTGAACTGAACAAGGAAAACCAGCTTCAGGCTCAGGAGACCCTTGAGGGAATCACCTGGACCAGGTGAGCTGGTCCTTCTCCATCCCCCTCCCAGCTACCCTGCTTCCTGCTTGGGTGCTCATCCTACGAACCCCTCTCCAACCACACACAGGAGTGCCCTTCCTCATCTCTGCCTTTTCCCTTCCAACTTAGGTCCCTGGAGACTTGTTGCTTTCCTCCCCATGCCCTCCCACCCCCAGCAGTGACAGTCACTGAGCCAGGCCAGCCAGTCACACATTCTGGGCATCTGTGATCCTTTGCCAATAGTCTGTGGATGCTTTTCTTGTTCCTGTTTAACTTGAACTCCCCTCAAGGCCAGGACAGGGGATGGGCCCTTCTCTTCTCTGTGTCTGACTCATCTCCTCGTCTGTCCCAGGCTGAAGAGGGCCTCCTGGTCTAAGCAAGGCAGTAGCTGTCATCTTGGGATGGAGACATACCAGACAAGTCACAAGTTCCTTTGAGCAGTGGTTCTCACACTTGAGTGTGCACTAGAATCACCTGTGGGGCTGCTTAAACACTACCTTCTCCACCTTCCTCCTCTCCCCCCACCAGGATTGCTAATTCAGTGAGCCTGGGTCTCGATCATTTGCATGATCAAATTCCTAGGTGATCACAAATTTCTAGGTGATGCTGGTGAGGGGACTGCCCTTTGAGAACTACTTGTTTAAGGAAAGATCATATGGGCCTGTCATGGTTTCAAGACTCTGATGGCTTCCAACTTGAAAATGATAGTTATCTCCGACAGCTGTAAGTGCTCTTCTGTTTACAGATGCTTTCTCATGTGTTCTTTCACAACCTTCCCAGGCAAGGGACCGGATTGGTGGTGTTTCTTTTCTTTTGTCTTTTTTTTTTTTTTACATCTTTATTGGAGTATAATTGCTTTACAATGGTGTGTTAGTTTCTGCTTTATAACAAAGTGAATCAGTTATACATATACATATGTTCCCATATCTCTTCCCTCTGGCGTCTCCCTCCCTCCCACCCTCCCTACCCCACCCCTCTAGGTGGTCACAAAGCACCGAGCTGATCTCCCTGTGCTATGCAGCTGTTTCCCACTAGCTATCTACCTTACGTTTGGTAGTGTATATATGTCCATGCCACTCTCTCTCACTTTGTCACAGCTTACCCTTTCCCCTCCCCATATCCTCAAGTCCAGTCTCTAGTAGGTCTGTGTCTTTATTCCCATCTTACCCCTAGATTCTTCATGACCTTTTTTTTTTCTTAGATTCCATATATATGTGTTAGCATACAGTATTTGTTTTTCTCTTTCTGACTTACTTCACTCTGTATGACAGACTCTAGGTCTATCCACCTCATTACAAATAGCTCAGTTTCGTTTCTTTTTATGGCTGAGTAATATTCCATTGTATATATGTGCCACATCTTCTTTATCCATTCATCTGATGATGGACACTTAGGTTGTTTCCATCTCCGGGCTATTGTAAATAGAGCTGCAATGAACATTGTGGTACATGACTCTTTTTGAATTATGGTTTTCTCAGGATATATGCCCAGTAGTGGGATTGCTGGGTCATATGGTAGTTCTATTTTTAGTTTTTTAAGGAACCTCCATACTGTTCTCCATAGTGGCTGTACCAATTCACATTCCCACCGGCAGTGCAAGAGTGTTCCCTTTTCTCCACACCCTCTCCAGCATTTATTGTTTGTAGATTTTTTGATGATGGCCACTCTGACCAGTGTGAGATGATATCTCATTGTAGTTTTGATTTGCATTTCTCTAATGATTAATGATGTTGAGCATTCTTTCCTGTGTTTGTTGGCAATCTGTATATCTTCTTTGGAAAATGTCTATTTAGTTCTTGATGTGCTCAAGGCCCCAGGCTGACAAGCAGCGGAGAGGGGAGCTGGGGTTTGAGCCCCAGCCCCTTCCTCACATACCCCAGTGCTTCCCAGAACTTTCTCTTTGGATGGGACTTGTTCTGTTCTTTGAATTTTCAGGGAACTCTTCATCCGATGATTCAGGCAATGGAACAGAATGTTCACTAGCTTCCAGAAGGGCTGATTGCTCCACCAGTCCTGCAGAATCCCTCATCCCAGGCTCTTTTCTTTGATCAATAAAGCACACTCCTCTCATATGGGAAAGAAACCAGGCAGTCACTTGCAAGATGAAACATCCTGAAGTTTGGACCCATCTCTGGGGTGGTTAGTAGCAGTTGCGATGTCAGGAAAGCAACTGAGTTTTGCTGTTGCTCACTGCCCCTCATCCAGATGACCTTTCCAGTGATATCTCCCTGACCTCAGGTTCTGGAAGACCAAGGGCTGCTGCTCAAATCACTCCCATGAGTCAAGCAACAGCAGGTTTGTCCTTTAAATCTATACAGCCTGTGCCCTCATCTAGGAAGGAGAAGTCACCCCAGTCTCCAAGGGCCTTAGGTAATGGTAGGTACCTGGGAATAGATGCATTACCAACTCACTGTCCATTTCAATCCAAACTTCACATTCTGTCCCCAGATGAAACCTCTTTCTTTCTAACTACCGTTTGTAAAATCTGGATCCATTTTAGTAGAGACATAATGTATTTATGACAGATTTCTCTTTTCTGTTAGGACAGAAATGCCATAGCTTGGCAGATTATTGCCTAGGGATTCCTTCTTATAGCTTTTCCATCGTATCCTCCTCCAATTTTCCATTCTGAGGTGCTCAGGAAGCTTCTAGGTCACGGTCAGCTGGCTAAGTCTTCAGCTCCTGGAGCAGCACTCAGAAGGAATAGCTGAGATCGGTGTTTTATTTTATGGTTCTACTTCGTCTTATTCGGAAAACAGCAGTACTGAAAAGAAGAATGTCTCAGAGACATCTGTATTTTCAGCAACGATTCTCATAGCACAGAAAAATCTAATCAGCAGCTTCTGTGTGAACAGAGCTTGGGTTGAAAATCATTTGAAATGTGGGAGCCCAGTCTGAGACCTCTGCTTTGGAGGGGACTTGTACATTGTTTCCCGAGCATTGATCATCTTGAGGACTCAGTGGGGTTTTTTTTGTTTTTTTGTTTTTTTGTTTTTGCGGTACGCGGGCCGCTCACTGTTGTGGCCTCTCCCGTTGTGGAGCACAGGCCCCGGAGGCGCAGGCTCAGCGGCCATGGCTCACGGGCCCAGCCGCTCCGCGGCATGTGGGATCCTCCCAGACCGGGGCACGAACCCGCGTCCCCTGCATCGGCAGGCGGACTCCCAACCACTGCGCCACCAGGGAAGCCCAGACTCAGTGGTTTTAATTGCTGCAGTCACTCTGTCCCTTCTTGCCTTTCATGGTGCAATGGATGCTGAGCTGTGCTGGCTTCGATGATGTCTTTTTTAGGGCTTGTTTATCCTTGGGGCTCTGCGGGGAGCTGATGATCCTTTCCCGGGATGCACATGCCTCCAGGACCATGGCACAGGATGGACAATCGATGACCTTGTGGTCACTGCTGTCCTGCAGAGGGCAAGACTGGGGTTATTCACAGCTTGGTAATTGGCCCCGATGCTGAGATCTTCATCCTGAGCAAATGCAGGCATCAGGGGGGCAGTTACAGATCAATGCAGGGACGCTGAATACACAGGCCCCAGAAAAAATACCAAAATCAAAAATGGATTTGTGTTTAGCGTGTATTGTATATCCTGGTCTGGTTATGAATAATTTAGCCTTCCCCAGGCTGAATAGACTATATTTAGCAAACCTATTTTGCTTATAATACGTCCTATCCTTTTATGAAGAAGCATAAAGCATAAGAGAAGTGCTCAGAATTAGGGGGGAGCAGGAGTTAACTTGGTAGGAGCAGGAGTGTGGCGGCATCCTCACCTGTAGCCCCAGGCTTACCACGCACACCTAGGCTTGCCAAGGGCAGAGGGCTCCGGGCACGTGCACCTGGAAATGGCGTCAGCAGTGTACCTCCCTGATTGGGCAGGGGACAGGGCTACTCTGCTTGTGTCTTTGGTGGCTCCTAGCTGGGTCATCTGTCCAAGAGAGGAGAAGAGGCAAGAGTTGAGGGGTGCCGAGAGGTTTTACTTTCCTTTTGTACTGTTACCTTCCCGGAGGGAATAGGATGGCACACTCACATTAGGCAATTTGACTGGACTTTAATAGACTCTGTACAGAGGTAGAGGCAGGATTAAAGGAACCCACAGGGAATAATGCAGGCTCCTGGGGCAGGAGCAGCAGGGCTCCTTACCTCTCTTGGGCCTGAACAAACAAGGGTGGGGAGCATTTCCTCACCCCAAGAAAGGGAGGGCTGTGTGGACTGGCTGCCTAGTGGGAGTTCAGGATTTGGTTGCTGGTGACTCCAGCCCGTGGTGGCTCCACAGGAAGGGCGCCACAAGGATAAACACCGGAACTGCATTCCCCTTCCTTCTCTCATCTCCTGTGAGTGTTCCCTCATTGATCAAACTCAGTAGAAAGCTAGAAGCAAGGGAGCCCCTCATGTAATCCTCGTAGGTCAGCCTCCCAGGGAGAGAAGAATGGAGAGTGGATTTGGAGGTGCCAGTGGAGGATCCCAGTGCCCTCATAACATCTCTTGTAATGACACTCCTGCTGTGGGTCACACCGCACTGTCTCTAGAAGGTCCCTATTCACTTGCAAATATCTAACCTTGGGACGTTGTTGGCTTAGCTATTAATAAAAAGTCTGGATGTCTATCAAATTGGTTGGCTACCGACCGTCTCAGGGATGGAACACAGGACAGGTACATTTCATGCGTAAGGTGGAGGCTAATGGTGCAGGATCGGGTGGCTCAGGGAGAAGCAGTCCAGGTAGGCTCTCCAGTGGGGGCCTTTGTCTGTGTAACTTCCCTGGCCACCTGAACACCTGAGTGGTGGTGGGAAAAGGGGCATGAGAGGCTATCGATATGGAAAATGGAAGTCACTGGCATTGTTTTAGGGTCTGCCAGACTCTGAAATCCTTGGGAGGCAGATACTCAGTCCCACTGCTGACTGCCAGGGTACCCCAGGAATTCATCCCCAAGTCACTTTTTTTCAGAATGTAAAACATATTTTCCTGTTAATAGTAATTCTATGAAAACTGATTAAGATTCTTGACTGCTCCTCAAAAGTCTATTTAAATGCTAGGTGGTAAGTACAAGGGCATCTGTTAAATTATTTTCTGTTTTTTTTTTTTTTTCTGTATGTTTGAAATACTTCGTATGTAAAAATAAAATAAATTAAAAATTCAATTTAATACATATTATTCTGACCTCCGTGCATCCTGGGAAGAGGGTCAATGGAGGTGAGGGAGGAGAAGTTAAAGAAGGAAGAGAATCCTCTTTCCTTTAATTTTTTTGGGCAAAACTTTGAAACAGGGGAGATATGTCCTTGGCTTCCTCCCATGTTCCCTTCTACAAACTCACCCAGCTCTCACCTCATCCAGTGTGACAAACCCACACCCCCAGGGCAACCCTTGAACACAAGGCTTTCCTGTTCTCCCCCTTCAAAACTATGGTGTGGCTAGTCTTGGGAAGGGGTTAGAAAGTGCTTCAATTATCTATTGATGCTCAATAAACTATCTTAAAACTCAGTGGCTTAAAACAACAACTGTTTTATTTGGTCACACTTGTGTGGGTCAGGAATTTGAATAGGGCATGTGGGGATATATTGTTGACGGTTTGTGTGTGATCCATGATGTCTGGTTTTGACTGGAAAGGCTCACATGGCCAGGAGCTGGATGGAGCAGCTCAACTGGGCCCTATGTTTGGGGCTCTGCTTCTGGCTGCCAGCTGGGTTCTCTGGTTTTCACCTGGGTTCTCTGGTTTTCCTCCACGTGGCTGCTTCGTGAGGCCAGCTTGGGCTTCCTCACAGCATGGTCGTCTCAGAGAGGTTTGACTTCCTACATGGTGTTCAACTTCCCCCAGAGGAAGTGGAAGCTGCTGGTCCTTTGATATGCCAGGCCAGTTACAGCAAAGTCACTCTACCTCATGCTGTATTGATAAAGTCAGCCCAGATCCGAGGGGAGGGGAAATTAGATGCCACCTTTGATGAGTGAAATGACACCTCTGTAACAGTGGAGGTAGGGAAGGGATCAATGGTGATCATCCTTGGAGGCTGACCTTCCCACAAAGAAATCAGCCTGACTCAAATTTATTCCTTGAGTTCCTGTGAGGTAACTCCAAGAACTCATCTAGCACATTGCCTACCTTATAAATGTGCAACAGTTTACAGAACATGAATCTGAGAACATGCTCATTCAGCAGACATTTATTGAACAGCTAGTTTATGAAACCTTATGTTAGGTGCCAGGATTCAGAGAATCCTTGGGAGCAGAGAATGTCTGTACCGATGTATCTCTTGATTAGTTTATATCCAGTTTCTATACATACAAAGTCTCTTCCGATTTGAGGCTGAGAAAGAGGGTAAAAAACAATCGTGGCTTGGAGGAGAAAATTTCATTCCTGAATTGAAGCTTCATCTGACCTCTCACTGCAAGGAGCACAGGGCACAGAAAGGCCCAGGGGTTGGTTCTATGTCAGGAAAAGTTTAACATTGAACATAGCAACTAGGAACATGGGGATGTGGGGTCAGATTGCTGGGGCCCAAATCCAAGATCTTCCACATATTAGCTAATGAAATAATGATAATAATAGCCACTAAACTCATGTGATTATTGTGAGCCTTCAAGCTGAGTGTCAGGCACATTCTAGTATTTAGTCTAGACTGCTCAGCTCTGCCGGTAATGATGATATTGTTATATTATCATTGTCATTACACTTAACCTTGAAAACTCAGCCTAGACATATACAGGCAAGTTCTGGGGCTAGGCTGTTAAGGTCTTAAATGGGAGGCCTAGGCATTTTGTCCTATAGACAAAGAGGAATTTCCAGCTGGGGATTGACAGGATCAAGCCCCTTCTCCCTCCCTCTCTCCTGCTTCCTCTGCCCTTGCTTTCTCATTTCTTCTTCTCTCCCCTCCTTTAAAATGATGCCAGTATGTTCAAGTTGTGCAAATCAAAGGAATAGATTAGAAACAGGAGAGTAAATGTGCTTAGCAGACCCAGGAAATCTCCAGGGGATTGGGATTGATTACCCAGTGCATAATATACAAAACCATCAGTTTTCTGCATGTGGTGAACAATGGGAGTGAAGTAACCCCCCACTCCAATCCCCTTAATCTGATGGGGTTTTCTCAGTGATGTTATGGAGTCACAGGGGTGAGCAGGCACGAACTGGGCCACCTCCCCGTGGCCTTTTTTTCTGGAAAGGTTGGCAGAAGAGGAAGATTAGAACCCTTTCCAGTGCACTTATTTATCTGGTTTAATTTGGAGAGGACTTTGCTTGTCTTGGGAGATGCTTGGACCTTGGGAAGTTGTGTGGATGAAAAGATTGATGCTTTATATCAGAGGCTTATAAAATAGATCCTGTTGCCTTTCCCCATGTGAGGAAGGACCCCTTTATGTGGGCTCTGTCTGAACTCCGCATGGCCCCATTGTCGTCTGGGGTGGTCCTGGTACTGGACTTAGCTGGATTCAATAGGACCAAATTTACTTCAGTATTTGGAGAACCTTGATTGTAGGATGGGTGCAGGTTAGAGAATGTCATGCAGGCTGTGAGTTTCAGAGTTTTGTTTTGCAATTCATTTTAGTTTCAGTTGAGATTGGCCATGAGAACTGGGCTTCCGTGAGTTCAAGTCACTATGGGAATGAAGTCACCATTTTGGTTAAGCTGCTCATCCGTCTATCTGGAAGGGTAAGATTCTGATTTTCACTTGCTGCTCATCTTTTGTTCATCCTGAAGGTTGGGATTTATTTGAATAAAGGGATGAAGGTAACATGAGCTGCCAGCCTATATGATGTCTTTGCATGTATTAGAAAAAAGCACCTTTTCATGGCATATGTAGCATATTAAACTCATGACTCAGGAGCAAGCAAAGCCTATATTTTAGCCCCCTAATTATCTCCTGATCAGGGAGAATTTGTGTAGTGCCCAACTTGCACATCCAGATGTGGCAGCCCTGAATAAAGGAAAAATACATAATAATAGGCTGACCCAGTGCTTCAGAAGAATGCCTGAGCCTGGGCATCCTTTCTGATTTAGTAATTTCTGGTTAGTGGTTTAGAGTTGCTGATTTAGTAGGTCTGAGGTAGGACCCAAGAATTTGGATTTCTGAAAAGTTCCTAAGTGATGCTTGGTCTGGGCACCGTATTGTGAGAGCCACTTCTCTGGGGTGTAATTCCCTGACCCAGATTTTCCTCCTTCCAGGCACTAATTACCTGATTTGCTCATCAAAACCAAAGATGCTTTCTTATTTAGTGGTATAGGTTGGTGCCAAATAAATGGCTTCACTGGAACGTTCTGGAAGAGGGTCTTACTAGCTCTTTTCTCAGAAGTTCTCTGTCTTCTAGGAGCCCATTGATAAGTTTGGTGGGTCTGCAGCACCTCGACCAGCTCAGCCATCAGCGTCAGAGTGGAGTTGAAGCAGTTCTTCTTTTCCAAACCCCTCACAGCCTTCATAATTCTCTCCTAGAATACTGTTTCTTGGACTCAAATGTTGCCTGCTTGATTTTAGTCTAGAGATCTATTTTTTATAGTCTGTAGAAAATATGCTTTGTTAGTTTTTTGTTACCTAAGTGTGAAAAACAAAACATAACTTAGTATACTAGGAAATTATGCAGAGCGAGTTTAATACTTACACAACTTAAAGCGTGTGCACATACACACGCATGCACGAGTGATGATACAGGCTTTTTCAGAGACATCAGTGAGGGAATAATGGGCTGTCTGGGCACTTACCGCAGAGCCAATGAAATGTAGTCTTGCTGGAGCTTGGTCATTGGTGTTAACGACGCTCCCTCTGGGCCATAAAGGAGTGAGACTGGGACGCTCATTTTTGGAGGTGTTGGAGTGTCAAGCTCTTTTGCGGTCTTGGCAATGGGCTTTGAGTGCTTTCATGTGTGGATGGCTTTCCCACTGACATCTTGCAGGACCACGGGACATTTTTTAAAAGGTTGAGCACCAAGTCACCACATCTGCTTAGTGGCAGCAGTTGCTTTATTTGTGAGAATAACTGTTCTTCTTAGCGTCTCAATTTGTCACCTGTGCAGTGATTTATTACCTTCCAAAGCTGCAGTAATTGTATAATGATGCAAAAATAATGACAAGCCATTCTGATAAACTTTATTAACTGTAACATCTTATATTTAAACTGTATTCCAGCATACTCTGTAGGATTACAGAGCACACCCGCGGGGTGACAGGTAGAAGGGACGGCGGCTTCTCAGGCCTGAGAGGAAAAGAGAAAAAGAAACAGGACTCAAACTTCCTGAACAGAGGCTGAGAAGAGTTGGGCTGGGGTGAGTTGATTCCATTTGGGGCACATGTCAAATGGAGCTACCTTCATTTTTATCCCAAGAATGCTGTATTCACTTACTATTTTAAATTGGGAATAGGCTCTTAAAAAATCTTTAATGAAATATATAGTTAAAAGAATGTATATAAATGGTGTGCAGTTGAACTCCTGTTTTTATCTTCAACGCCCACATTTGGAGCTTCTCCTTTTTATCAAATGACTAAGTTTTCAGCTTTTGCACAGGCTCAGACATATCTTCACTTGAGCTGGGTTGTAAGGCACTGTACAGTGTTCTAGTGCTAAGGGTATAAAGGACTCAAGAAGGCTGTCTTATGAAGTAACTTTCAGATTTGCTTCTCATTTTGCAAAAATATCTGAAGTTAAAAAATCTTTCATGTGGAATTGAGAACTGAGGTATAAAATCATAATCGAGTGTGGCTGATAAGAGAGTTCTTTTAGTAAGTGGAACTTACCTAATTTGGGTCTATAGTTGGAGGGTCAGTTCTTCAATTTTTTTCCTGAACGAAAGAGTAATGAGGCCCCTTGTATAGCTGACTGTAGAGGCAAAGATAATGGATAAGGTTCCTGTGCTGTCTTCCATCTCCTTCCTGAGTACCCGCCAGTGACCTCAGGCAATGCCTGTTTCTTTTCTGATGGATTCTGTTGGGATTGTACCGGTGGACTTGGACCAGGCCCGTGTCCTGAATGTGGGGCCTTGAAAGTGAGGAAAAGTAGAACTATATCAGAGTACAGATTTTGCCACTGCTACCAACACCCACTTTTCTCATCTTTACAGGCTCATAGTTGGATTACATTCCCAGCCTCTTTTGCAGTTAGATGGGAGCATGTGACTTGTTCTGGCTAATAGAATGTAGGTATTTCCAGGACTGGCCATAAAATCTCCCATGTGTGATCCTCCCTTCTCTTTTTCCACCCCCTGCCACCAGAGAAGGCCAAGGCCAGATAGAAGAACTGTAAATGGAAGTGGCCTTTGAAGGTTGGGTTACTTCTTGAAGGAGAGACTCCTAGGCTTCCCCTGGACCGTGATATGAATGAGAAATAAATCTTTTTTGTGTTAAAACATTGAAATTTCAGAGTTAACTTGTTAGCATAGCATAATTTACCCTATTCTGACTTCTTGGCTGTGAGAATCCATGGAAGAGGTTAGTCCTATGCCCACAGCTATGCCTGGGCCTCCTGGAATCTGGCCAAGGTCTTTCTGATTGACCAGGGCTGTATTTTCTTCTTCTGAGTTCTCAAAATTGGGAAGTGTCTCAGTGTGAGAGTCAAACTGGTGATTCCAACTCTGGAGAGGCCAGATCTGTAGATGCTTCAAGGGAGGTAGTGGTTTCAAGGTGAGGGCTAGGCAGGGCTTCTCAATGTTGGCACAATTGACAGTTGGGGCTGGATGTTTCTTTGTTGTGGGGTTGACCTGTGCACTGTAGGATGCTAAAGCAGCATCCATGGCCTCTGCCTGCTAGATACCAGTAGTGCACCCCACTTCCCCACCAATTGTAACAATCAAAATACAATCTCTCAAGACATTGTTTAATGTCCCTGGGGGAGGGGGGAATAATCACCCCTAGTTGAGAACCACTGGGCTAGAGAAAGGCAGATTCCCAGCCTGAGATATCAGGAGCATGAGTTTTCCTCTCTCTGTGGCCAGAGGAATGCTTTCCTGTTTCTTTTCCCTACTTCATTTCACGGGTTGAAAGATTCTTTGCTTCCTCATAAAACATGAAGACCAGAGCTGGCTTTTTGCCATTCAAAGCTCTCCATGAGTGGAGCAAGGGTCTGTGGCTCCACTGGCTTCCTTCCTTCTCCCATGTTAGTTATCAATAGCTGCAAAATAAATTACTCCAAAACTTAGTGGCTTAAGGAAGCAATAATTTATTATATTACAGTACCTGTGGATCAGGAATTTAGGAGTGGCTTTGCTGGGTGGTTCTGGCTGAGGGTGTCTCATTTGGTTGCAGACAGAATGTTAGCAGGGGTGTAGTTATCTGAAAACTCGACTGGGAGGATTTGTTTCCAAGATGGCTCCCCCGACATGGTTGTGGGCAGGAGGCCTCAGTTCCACGCCACGTAGGCTTCTTCAAAGGCTGCTTGGGCATCCTTACAACATGGCAGCTGACTTCCTAAGAGCAAGTGGTTCAAGAGAGGATGAGAGAAAACAAGGAAGAGGCCTCAGTGTCCTTTATGATCTGAGGTCATATGCCATCACTTCTGCTTTGCTCCATTCATTAAAAGTAAGTCACTAAGTTTGGTCCCTATTCAAGAGAAGGAGAACTGGCCTCCACCTCTTGAAGGGAGGAATAACAAAGGATCTGTGGAATGTGATTTGAAACCACCACATCCCCGCACAAAGCTTTCTTTGCTTAGATACCCTGGGCTGCTCACCAACCCCTGCCACATGAGGCATGTTTCTAGATTTTGAACTGCCCCCCCACCCTGCCCTTCCCATAGTACTTTCACCCCATCTTCCAGACTTCCAATTCCCACTGGACTGTAAACTCACCCAGGGGTCCCCTTCAGAAAAGATCTGATAAACTCATTCAGGGAAGTTGTAAAATAAAAAAAGATCTGGAGTGGCCATTCCCAGAGATATCTGCCACTTTGTAGGAACTCCTAATATTGCTGAGGCCATGACCCACAGACTCATCATGTTAATGGTGGGGTTTCAGACCCTCTGACAGGGGTGTGGAGGAGAGTCTTGAGAAAGGCTGTTTAGTGATGGGCACTTGAGAGATGACTGCTACCTCCTTTCCAATCTTAGCCCAGCTCCACCAGTGACCACCTCACCAGCAGCTCTTGACCCCGATCAGGTAGCATAATGATAAAGAGGACAGACTCTGGAGCCAGGCTACTTGGGTTTGGATCCCAGCTCCAAAACCATGGCAATGGTGGCTTGCTGACCACCCTAGGTTTGTGGTTCCCTCTCACAGTGTAGAATGGTGATTGGAAGTGGTTGCCCCACCAGGGTCAACATTTCTCAGCCTTTACTTGCCTCCAGGCAGGTCCATGTGACTGAGCTTGGGTCCTAGAAGGTGGATGGAAGTGATATATGCCCCTCTGGGCATGGCCCATAAACACCCCCCATATGACTCTCCATGTCCACCCTCCCCCATCTGCTGGCTGGAGGTGGATGCCCAGAGCAACACTGGATGTCACATGGTGAGGATGGCAAGTGTCACCTCTGTCAGTAGGGTCCTGAATGACTCTGCGGGGCTGACCATCCACTCCTGCCACCAATGAGACTTTCCATGAGTGAGATACAAGTTTTTAATGTATCAGGCCTGTAAGATTTCAAGGTTTATTTACGACAGCAGCTAGCATTACTTAATGAAGATAATCACTTTTTAACTGTATAGTGTTGGGAAAAATCACGTAACCATTCTTGCCTCAGTTTCTTCATCTGTAAATTGGGGATAATATAAGTTATTATCTCCTAAGGTTGTAATAATGGATAAATGAGCTCAATCCACATAAAAGCACTTAGAACAGTGTCTGGCCCATAGAACATTCTTACTAAGCTTATCTATTCTTACTGTTAATTAGAATAAATAATTACCATCTGCCTGAGCTCTGTTATGAGGGAAAGACTTTTTGCTCCAAAACGGTTTTCCCTCCTGATTTATGGAGACTTGCTGGCATCCAGCTGGGACACAGATACAAGGTAAAGCTCCTGTGTAGCCTGGCTCAGGAAATGCAGGTGGGCAGAGGAACCCGGACTATGTAATTTTTCTCTGCGGTCCTAGCTGTCCACAGGCTTGGGAGTTGCTCTGGCTGTGGGCACAGGAGGCATCCTTACTATGCAAACAGCTGGCGGTCAGGCCATGCCCAACCAAGGCACTGGGTGGAGAAGTGGCCTCAGTGGGGCAGGAGCTGGGCAGTATCCGCAGAGGCTATGCAACAGCTTCCCTGGATTCTTCACCTTCCAGCATGGAGACAGCAGGGTTTTGGTCCTTGCTAAGCTCATTCCTAAAATCAAAGGAGTAAAGCATCCTGCCTTCCCTTAAACAACCCTCGTTCCTGCTTAGCTCAGCCATTTCCCTACTTGCAAGACCATCCAATGGCCATCTTTGTTTTAGTGGCTGAGCTGGGGTGGGAGGACTTCCCTTCGACTTTGCATCATGCCTCAGTTTTACTCACTATCACGTTTCTCTTGGGATGTGTCGGGCACGCTAGGGGTATTTGTAGTAGTCCTCATGGTATTACTGAGCAGAGAGATGCACTTGGGAAGCCTCCTCTACCTCGACATTTCGGATCCATCTGTACATGCTGAGGATTTACTGAGGTCAGCAATGGTCAGAGGATCAATAAAGCATTTCCGATAAAACTCCATTTTGCCTCCAGCAAATTCCCAGCGTTACTTTGCCTTTGTAAACGACAGCTTAAGCGATGCTGATTGTGAATCATCTCCAATGAACCTTTACATCCCCCAAGCCATTGTTCTCCCTAATACCTTTTTTTGCGGGAGGCAAGAAGGGATCTTTGTGTCAACGAAGAAACCGGAGCCCAGAGGATTCAGGTGACTTGCCTGAGGCCACCATGAGTTGGGTGGGTGCAGATGAATCCTAGTTTCTTAGCTCTGGCCAGGGGCATTTGCCCCTGCTTGGCTTGGTCTTAGCGCCTCAGTTAACTTGGGGCTTGGAGGTGTTCTTGACCTGGCTCCAGGCCCCCTGGGCGGCTGACGAGTGCTAAACAGTGAGTGGGCTGCAGGCAGCCACAAGTTCTTTAACCTTGTCAGAGCTGAAGGCTTACCTCACCCGCTGTCTGGGCAGGCTGGCAGGTGATCCCATGTTCCTCTGGACCTAATTACCTGAGAAGAAAAGAAGATATCCTGTAAATTCCTTGAACTCCCCTCTAAGCAGCCTTCAGGCAGATGTAAACTGAGGCCCCAGGAGGGAAAAATCCAAGTGTGTGCAGATGGTCCGATGTAGCATGACCTGATGCTGGCGCGTGGGTCCAGAATATGGGCTCCGTACGTTTCTCATCAATCCAGAGAGAAGTTCCTTCCAGCCTGTAGTTATTGTGGTGATGTCAGTGCACCTCTGGACAGGGTGATGAATGAGGGAGGCTGGAGGACAGTGCCCCATTCCTGGGCCCAACAGCGGCGTGAAAGTGAACTAAAGTGCACATCGCATCCTCAGAACTGGCCTGAAGGATGCAGGAGGTGGGGCTGAAGCTCCCTCGGGGTCCTTTTACTAACCCTACAGATGTCTCAGGGAGCCAGCACGTTCCTGCACCCAGCAAGGCTTTCCCTGAGGTGCTGGCAGGCGAAGGGATGTGTCCCGAGGGGGCAAGTACTGGGACCCACTTTCGTACCTGAAATGGCTCTGTCCCTTGTCCCAAGCTACCAAGTCCCCGTCTGGAGTAGACAGAGGGGAGTTGTCGAGCAGCACATACAGGTGCCAGAGCTGGTCCCAAGCGAGCAGGGGAGAAGACCTGCTGCGGCTGAGAGGGCAGGCATATAAGGCAGCCAGTGAGCACCGTCTTGATTTGCCCTGATCTAGGGTTAAGCGTCTGCCCTGATGTCACTAAGGGCTCAGTGTGCCACAGCCAGCTTCTGGGCACCCCTCATCATCTCAGGTGCTTTTCACATCGACCCCGTGAAGCAGGCAGTGCTGCTAGCTTCAGGCCACCAACAAGGAAGGGCGGCCAGCTGTGCCCCAGTGCCGCAAGAGAGGGGTCCAGAGGCAGGTCGGCTTGGTTTCAAAGCCCAGGTTCATAACAGCCCTGTTGCACTGTCCCTCCGTCACAGGGACAGGCAAGGAAATGCCACGGTGGCCAGGAGTGAGGCACCTGCAGGGTTCGGAAACCTTCAGTAATGAGTGTAGCAGTAGTGCCGGCACAGAGCTTTTGAGGTGACTCACGGTGTCTGCAAAGGACACTGAGAAGGAAAAATAATATTTGCTACATATATTGCTTGCTTTTTGTATTAGTTTGCTAGAGCTGCTGTAACAAAGCACTACAAACTGGGCGGCTTAAACAACAGAAAGGTATTGTCTCACAGTTACAGAGGCTAGAAGTTCAAGACTGAGTGTCAATGGGGTTGGATCCTTCTCAGGGACATGAGGCAGAGTCTGTTCCAGGCTTCTCTCCTAGCCTCTGGCGGCTTGCTGGACACCTTTGGGCTTCCTGGGCTCGTAAAAGTATCACTGAGATCTTGCCTTCACCTTTCTATGGCGTTCTCCTTGTGGACATTTGTTGGTGTCCAACTTTCTCTTTTTTATAAGGACACCAGTCATATTGGATTAGGGCCCATCTTAATAACCTCAGCTTAGTTAATTATAACTTCATTGACCCTGTTTCCAAATAAGGTCACATTTTGCTGCAGTAAGGTACTAGGGGTTAGAACTTCGGCATATGAATTCGGGGGGACAATTCCATCCATAACAAGTGTGTTCCCATTAGCTTTCAAACTGAGAAAAACTGTTTAAGGGAAATCTTTTTCTTTCCATTTCTCCTTATAAAACTTTTTCTGTACTGCAACTTCTGATCAAAATGAAGTGGACACGTGCTCATTCTTCTGAATTGATTCCTGTCTCCTAAACATCATTTAAAGCAACTCCCTGTGTCATCTGGGTACATCTTCTTCTGATTCCTAAGGGCTTCTCCAGGACTTGTTCTTTGGATGGGGTGAAACCACAGACAGGGCCAGTGCTTTTCCTTCCCCAGTGATCTGAGCTGTTTCCCTATTAGACCCCAGAGTTTTCTTCTCTGGTGGGCTTTATTTTGATTCAAATGTTCTGAATATTCTGTGCTCTGCAGGTGGAACACGCAGCACAGATGAAATGCTTTGACTAGTTCTGGCCACACTGATGCTGCTGCTAATTGGGCTGTTAGAAGCTTTGCCTGAAGTAGTGTGGTCCGCTGAATGGAATAAATGCTCTTCCCAGACTTAGGCGGGATGTGGCTGCTGAGAGGAAGGAAGATAAGCTTTGTTAGAGAAGTGATGCTGCCTATTCCTAAGGTGGATGGGCTCCAAGAGGGGTGGGAGGGGAAGAGATACGGGGGAGGGTGCTTAGCCTTGGCGCTACTCCCCTTGAGTGTGTCCTCGCCATGTTCTGTCTCAGGCACACACCCTTTAGGTCCTGGAGGACCCTCTGGAGTCTCCCCTACCCAGCAGCAGACGCTGATCTTTCAATCATGGTCTAAAATTCTTAGGGGACACATGGTGATTCCCCAAACTCAGTCTGAAACCCAAATATTTCTCCTGAACTCCAAGACCAGACATTTCCATTTGATCTCATCACTTATTCACCCATTTCTTCATTTCACCAAGGACAAGATTGGCTGAAAAGGGGGGTAGAGTGGGGGAGGGGAGAGCTCTCTGGGCATGGGGACAAAAGGCCAAAAGTTCAAAGGTGATAGAGAATGTGGCCTGTGCCTAAAAGGAAAGAAGATGGATCTGGCTGGAGGGGAGGGTGAAGGGGAGTGAGTACAAGAGATCAAGTGGAGAAATAGCTGGCCCTCATGTCGGGAAAGTTCACATGTGGAAGACTGGATTATCCTGAGGGCTCTGAATGGTCTTAAGTATGAGAGTGTGAAAATTAATAAATAGAGACTTCAATTAAAATAGAGTCGGGAGGGCTTCCCTGGTGGCGCAGTGGTTGAGAGTCAGCCTGCCGATGCAGGGGACGCAGGTTCGTGCCCCGGTCCGGGAAGATCCCACATGCTGCGGAGCGGCTGGGCCCGTGAGCCATGGCCGCTGAGCCTGCGCCTCCGGAGCCTGTGCTCCGCAACGGGAGAGGCCACAACAGTGAGAGGCCCGAGTACCGCAAAAAAAGAAAAAAAAAATAGAGTCGGGAGACCAGAAGGGGGAACTCATGTGCCCTGCGAGGATGGCAGAGCCCAACAGGAAGAAGAAAGGCTTCCTCTTCTTGCCTGGCAAGAGCTCAGCCAACGAGAGACTGTCACAAGGCAGCCAATGAAAAGCCACTATACTTCAAACTCTCGATTCCTCCAATGGACTCTTTGTTTACTGCAGGCGTCCCAACTTCCTTTTCCCTTCTATAAAAGAGTTCTCCTCTTCTTGTTGCATGAGACTTGCACATGGCTCACCGTGGTTGCAGTCCCCAAATTGCAATTCTTTGCTGATCCTGGGTAAACCCATTTTTGCTGGAGAAATAACTGGCACCGTATTTGTTTAAGGTCAACAAGAGTGACATGAAAGATACTCTGGAAGTATGTGGAGAATGATTTGGATAGAGGTGAGATTAGACTCCAAAGACAATTTAAGGGGCTATTACAATAATGCAAATATTCACGCACTCACTCACAAGTTCCTAAGTGTCCTCCCTGGGTTTGTGGGAAGTAGGTGGAGTGAGCGAGGGGTGTGGTGCCTTCATCACTCCTACTTACAGCCAGTGGAGGCTGCTGTCTCTTCCCTTCACTGGGATGAAGCAGCTGCTGGGCTGGCGTGCTCCAGACTGAGCTCTGTGCTTTTTTTCCTCATTCTGAAAAAATGCTGGGAGAGCAAGAGGCTGTCAGCTGTGTTTCCTGCTTCACAAGGAGAGCTTTGTTTGGAGAAGTTTCAGAGTGCAAAAGTCAGATTGAATACAATGGAGACACAAAATGAAATTGCTCTTTACAAGAAATACAGGTGCAATAAAATGGAGATACACTTGTTTTAACGCTGCAAATGTCCTGAGGATTTCTAAAGGCTACTGAGTAGGTTAAGCAAAAGCGCAGTTAGGAAAGGAAAGGGGTCAGAGGAGTTGGTGGGGGGAGTGTGTGTGCACACGTGTGGGAAGCATGGATTGGACAGACTGGGTGGAAGTGCTTTGAGCACCAATTAAAAACCCAGCATGGCACAGAGGCTACATTGTAGCGAGAACCACAGTCTCCTCCCTGCCCAATTCTCTCATCCCACCAGCAGTTCTCTCCTCTGTACCCCTTTTTTGGGCATTGCCTCCGTACAGAGTGTGAGCCTCTTCCCAATGACCAGTGGGCTCACAGACACCTCACATATGCTCTGGGTCAGAGACCATGGGAGAGAGGGATGAGAAACAGAACACAACATATACTACATCTGCAAAAGGGCCGAATCACTCCCTGAAACAAGACTCTCTAATCCTCTTTTGGGTTACTTTCTATGACTCAGTACTTGGTACTTCGTAGCCAACAGCTATTTATTAAGTGCCTGCTATATTGCTGCACTGATATAGGGGCTAAGCTTGCCATCAAGACTTGAACTGCAAACTGGCAGTTTGCAGATCTAAAGTGTTTTGTTTGACTTGACCGGTGCTGACTCTTTATTTATTATTCATTGATTCATGTCTGAATGCCTTTAGGTGGATCAAGCACTTGCCCATGAGTTCTAGTTTTCTTATACCCAGTTGTTGTTTTACTTGCAATTCCTGTGAAGAGAAGAGACCCCCCCACACACGTGAAACAGTTGTATCCCTTCAATTCAAGGTATGAATCAAATTTTTGGTTGAAGAGAGTCTGAGACCACAGGTACCTAAGAGAGCCGAGCCGCAGGGAGCATCTGGGAGGCTCTGAGGTAGCACCCTTCCTCTCTGAAGTCAAAATGGTTAAAGTGCCATTGAACTTTTTTTGTGCTTAACACAGCTTCTATTTGCAAGAGCTTTGGACTTTGGTCCCCAGACAAGTTGGAGTTCAGAGGAAACAAATGATTGGAATGACTAAAGAGGATGCTTTCAAAATGTGTTCCCTATGTTGGGTCCAAATGGAGATGAGGCAGGGTGGAGCCCCCTTACGCAGCCTGGGCACCTCTTCTAAGCTGACTTCATCCTTCCTCTGATTCATTCTCAGCATCACCCTACGCTGAGGCTAGACTGCAACCAGTGTTTTGAGTAGTTAACTGGGTCTTACACTTCCTGCTTGTGAGTACTCATGTTCTTTTATTCATTTAGTCATTCATCCAGTGGATTATTGAGCACCTAATATGTGCCAGGCACTGTCCCAGATGCTGGGATACAGCAGTGAACAACGCAGACACTAATTCTTGCATTCATGGTACTTACATTCTGGTGTGTGTGGCGGGGGGAAGGGGAAACAGACAATAATATAAATTGGTAAATTACATGGTATGTCAGGAGATAAAATGCTATGGGGAGCGGGATAGGACAGCCATTGGGGCGGATGGGGAATGATGCAATGTTAAACAGAGTGGTCAGGGTAGACCACCAAGAAGGTGACATTTGATCCAGGACCTGAAAGAAGTAAAGGATAGTAATGTGGCTATCAGAAAGAAGAACATTCCAAGCAGACGGACTGTTCAGTGCAAAGACCCTGAGGCAGAAACAGGCCTTCTCTGTTGGAGGAACAGGGAGTAGGCCAGTGGGATGGAGACAGGACAGGAGAGCAACTGGAGGTGGAATGTGTAGGGCCTTGTAGGTGACTGTGGGGACTTTGGCATTCACTCTGATGAGGACAGGAGTCATTGTGGGGTTTTACATAGTATCATGATCTGCTTACCGTTTATTAGGATCATTCTGATAGACTGTAGGGGGCAAGAGTGGAAGCAGGGCTTCACTTTGGAGGCTGCTGCAGGGGCCAAGGTAAGAGGTGATACTGGTTTGGACCAGAGTGGGGCAGTGACCATGGTGAGAAGTAGCTGAATTATGGATGGATCTGAAGGCAGAGGGACCAGTTATCTCCTGGTCACTGTGGTCTCACTGCAGGGTGGGTAGATTGGGAATTTATTCTGCCTGTTATGTGCTAAGCACTGTCGTATATACTTCACATACAGCGTCATCTCATTTCATCCTCTGGCATCCCGTTGAGGTAGATTGGTCTTCCGTATTTTATGGAAAACTCCAAAGCCTGAAGATATGACTAACGTACCCACAATGCCTATAAAGGGTAGAAGTGGGTGTCCCCTTGGCCCTGCACTCCCCTCTCTCCCGCAGATTGAAGAAGGCTTGGTTCCAGTGAAAGGCGCTGGTGCTCTGCCTGAATGAGATCAGCTGTGACTCAGCCAGGAGTGTCTGACCAGTAGAGCCTTCACAGAGCCCTGGAGGTCTCCCGGTGTGTCCACATGTTAGGTGGTTCCGCAGATGGGGGGGTGGGGGCTCCTCTGGTGCTTCCTTCACTCCCCGCCCAACCGGGGCTGGGCCCACCCTCTGCAGCTGTGCCCTGAGCAGCTTTCTCTTGCCTGGTTGTAGTTTTGGCTGGCTCTTGAACTTCACTCTTTAACCAAAGCTTGGACCAAGTAAAACCAAATTCTACCCTTTTCTAAAATTGTGAGCTAAGCTCCAAAGAAATAGAAGGCCAATTTGGACCCAAATCTAAACTTACACACATAACAGGAAGTTGAATGGAGTTTTCTGTTGTCCCAGAATTGGTGACCGAGGCTGAAACCAAGGACAAAGAGTTGCTAAGTTCTGTACATGCTGGAGAGAATCAACAACATCTGGGGTCAACACTAGTCCTGCTGCCATCAGTTCTGGGGTAGGCCCTTCCTCAGTTTGAGACGTGAGGAAACCATGGCTGAAGTCATTGTCACACATCGTTCAGTGTGAGTGGTCAATCCCTCAGCTTCCACCCTGACCCCCCAAGTCAAATGAGGGAGAATCAAGACAATTGGAGGTTCTTCGACAAGAATATGAAGCTCATATTCTAACTCCAGATTACATGTCTGCTTAGTTTGCCAGCTTTCGGATCTGACCTGATACCTGGAAGAGCAGGAGAAGAGAAAACAAGGGAGAGAGGGCAGCATGAACACAGAGCCGAACAGGGGAGAACCTCTGTGTGTGTGCTTTGGTGTTTCAAGAGGGCATGAGTTTTCCATGGGTCTAGCCGACAGTGCCGAGAGGGGCTGGCAATGCCCTGCCTATTGTGCCTGTTGCCTGATGGGTGGTGGTGGCCAGCAGCAGAGACTGGGATATGCGTGGTGGCACAGTGTCTTGGTCCGTAAGTGCTACTATCACAAAGTCACCACGGACTGGGCAGCATAAATGACAAACATTTGTTCCTCACAGTTCTGGAGGCTGAGAAGTCCAAGATCAAGTCCTCTGGCAGGTTAGGCATCTGAGGAAGACCCATAGATGCTGTCTTCTTGCATGGCCTCACGTGGTGGAAGGGATGAAGGAGATTTTGGGGGAGGGCTCTTTTATAAGGCACTAGTCCCATTCATGAGGGCTCCATCCTCATGAACTAATCACCTCCCAAAGGCCCCACCTCCTAATACCTTCCCATTAGGGGTTAGGATTTCAACGTATGAAGTTTAGGTTGCGGGGGTAGGGGGGGATACAGACATTCCATCCTTAGCACACAATGAAAGATAAGAGCTGGAATTGGACTTCTTATCTCAGGGAAGTGTGCCGGGGAGGGGGTGGCCCCAAACAAGTCCAGGTATAGAGAGCTGGGACCACCAGCAGAGTTAAACAGTGATGATTGCATTCTTGTTCTACTCTTTTCCCAGCCCAGCACCAGAGTAGCCAGACCTTGAAGGGTTGGGAGGACTAAGGGGCTAGAGACCCCCACTGCAAGCAGTCAAGGTCACTGTCAGCCTTCCTTGGAAGGAGAAGAGCAGATGAGGTTACGTTTGACACAGAAGTTTTCAACGTATCTGACTTTTAGTAACCAAAAGTGATCAGAAGGTCATGAAACTTGAGGAGGGTGTTGTTGAGGGATGGGAATGGGGGGCTTCCCTGGTGGCGCAGTGGTTGAGAGTCTGCCTGCCGATGCAGGGGACACGGGTTCATGCCCTGGTCCGGGAAGATCCCACATGCTGCGGAGCGGCTGGGCCCGTGAGCCATGGCTGCTGAGCCTGTGCTCCGCAACGGGAGAGGCCACAACAGTGAGAGGCCCGTGTACCACAAAAAAAAAAAAAAAAAGGGATGGGAATGGGAGAGATGGGATGAAGTTTGATTAAAGGCAGTGAATGGAGAAAACTCATGTTTATATCCCATCGTGCTGAGATTGCTCAATAAACAAGTTGCACACACTTAAAAACATCATCAGAGCAGAACTAATATCAGAAAACCATCAGTTATTCAAATCCACCCCTGCAACGACCTAGATGGCGGCACTTCCTAGACTCCCTCATCTGAGTGGGCTACGTGGAGCCCTTGGAGTGCCTCTGGCCAAAGTGCAGAACTGAACATCACCAAAGTCACAGAAACAAGCGGAAAAGCTCTTTGAAAACATTTAGTGAAACACCAATTGATTGCATGAATAATTAAAGTATACACACCAAGGAGGAAACAAAAGGAAGTCTCTCCTAAGCATCTTGCAATTTGGAAAACCCCAGAGAGGCAGCAGGCAACCACCATCTGACATGAGCCTCATCTACACCGAGAACGTTCTTGGCCAACTCTTTCCGATTGTGAATTTTAAGGACTATTTGGAACAATGACAGCCATCGGGGCTGTCTGCATTCTTTTTTTTTTTTTTTAATGCTCTTTTTTTTACATCTTTATTGGAGCATAATTGCTTTACAATGGTGTGTTAGTTTCTGCTTTATAACAAAGTGAATCAGTTATACATATACATATGTTCCCATATCTCTTCCCTTTTGGGTCTCCTTCCCTCCCACCCTCCCTATCCCACCCCTCTTTTTTTTTTTTTTTGGCGGTACGCAGGCCTCTCACTGTTGTGGCCTCTCCCGTTGCGGAGCACAGGCTCCGGACGCGCAGGCTAAGCGGCCATGGCTCACGGGCCCAGCCACTCCGCGGCATGTGGGATCTTCCCGGACCGGGGCACGAACCTGTGTCCCCTGCCTCGGCAGGCGGACTCTCAACCACTGTGCCACCAGGGAAGCCCCTGCCTGAATTCTTAATCTGGAGTCAGGACTTAATCTGGACTCCTCTGGAGTCAGGGAGTGTTCCCAACAGCTGGGAACTTGCTAATGTAGGGCATTCTCGTATAGAAGCCTTCTTATAAAAGCACTGAGGACTTTTTTTTAATGTAAATGGAAGCCCATTCCTAATTCCCCCCAATTCCTTCCTTCCTAACAAAATATCTGTCTTCTTCTTGGCATATGTTGTGTTTTGGCCACAGCATATATATTTTTACACAGCTGTAATGATAGTGCAGATGGAACTTGCGTCTCTTCTTTAACTGTAAGCATAGACTTCCAACTACTCCTTTTCGAAGCTATAGAATATTTTATTGTCAGTGCATGGCACATTGGACTGTTCTCATAAGCTAATTAGTATTTTTAAGATCTTATATGCTATTGCATCTTCATACAGATAGAGTTTTGTCCTCTCGAATCATGTTCTGAAGATATCTTCCCAGAGGTGGGATTTCAGAGTCAGATTGAGTAGCTGTTGTAGCCCATCGTGATGTTTTCCTGTGGGTGGTCCTGACTTACACACTGTGCACCATGTAACAGGGGTGTTCCCTGGAGATGTGAGTAGGTTGCCCCATGAGTATACCTCACAAGCAGAGACATACTGCACAGGAAAAGGAAATGCTGGAATATTTGCGGGCAGCCTGTGGACCAGGATTAAAAGCTTTGCAGGGACTAGGTGGACTTTTCATGTCTTATATTTATTTATCTCTTCTACCTACCTACCCATCATCATTATGGTTAAACTCTTGAGAGACTACTTACTATTTGTCACTATAAACCCTAATGGGCCCCCGGTTAGACGGAGCCCAAGTCATTTATTCACCTTAAATCTAGTTTAAGAAGTGATCCCCATGCCTAGACCTGGGTGCCTAGGTCTCATGGGGGAGGGAAAAGGTGGAGAACACATAAACATGGCTTAGACGAAGCTTCCTTTCCTCCTCTGGACATTCTCTGGGCGCTGCTGTATTGTCATCCTCCTCCTCATCATCATCAGTCACATATGGACACTGAGCAAACCACTGTCTATATTTCACCATCTCATTTCACCTTCCCATCAATCCTATGTGACTGTCCCTATTTACAGAGACAGAAACTAAGGCATAGAGGGCACATAGCTAGTAAGTGGTTGTATTGGGCCACGAAGGCGGAAAGCTAAGACAGAGTTTCCAGCACTAATGGGCTTGCTGTGTGTGTGTGTGTGTGTGTGTGTGTGAGAGAGAGAGAGTGTTTGTGCATGTGAGTGTGAGTGTGTGTGTGTGATATAATGGTACATAGTTAGGACAAACCTTGTAGTGGTACTGACAGCTCAGAAGGGGACACCCACCCCATGCTTGATGTGGCAGGTGGTCAAAGAAAGTTTCCCAGAGGAGGAGATGACAGCTAAATACTTAAGCAGAAATAGGAGTTAAATAGGAGAAGGTAATTCTGTGGTTAAAGAAAGACAAGATTTACTCAGAAGAGATTAAATTACAATATAAGACTCTTTAGGGGGACTTCCCTGATGGTCCAGTGGTAAATAATCCACCTTCCAACGCAGGGGACAAGGATCCGATCACTGGTAAGGGAACAAAGCTCCCACATGCCGAGGGGCAACTAAGGCCGCCTGTGCTCCACAACTACTGAGCTTGTGCACCTCAACTAGAGAGCCCACATGTGCAAACTACAGAGCCCATGTGCCCTGGAGCCTGTGTGCCACAACTAGAGAGAGAAAACCCGCACGCTGCAACAAAAGATCCCACATGCCGCTACTAAGACCCGACGCAGCCAAAAAAAAAGACTCATTAGGGTCGGGGCAAAATGTGAGCCTTGGGCCCTGTGTTGGAGTCCTCAGCCACAGGGGCCAAAATATCTGTTGAGACAGTAGAGAACACGGCATGAGCCATTCCTGAACTGGGCAGGGTGGCGGGGACTTGGGGGGAGAGGGATGCTGGGTTTGTTGTACCCCTGTTGGTGGAGCCCAGGCCTCTGAGGTGGTCAGCAATGGGTCAGACAGGCTGCCAGAACATTCCATCTGTCAGAGAAGGTATGGTGATGTCTCTTGTTTTCTTCAATAAACACTCATTTCTTGTTTATTGATTATGAAGGTTATGCTGTATTTCCTTGATCCACTGATGTTAGGGACTAAATGGTGTGCCTCCCAAATTCATATGTTGAAGCCCTAACCTCAGTGTGACTGTTTTTGGAGATGAGACATTTGAAGAGGTAACGAAGGTTAAATGAGGTCATGAGGGTGGGCCCTGATCCAACATGACTGGTTTTATAAGAAGAGTCACCAAGGATGTGAGGGTGCAAGAGGAAAGGCCATGTGAGGACGCAGTGAGAAGGCGCCATCTACAAGCCAGGGACAGAGGCCTCAGAAGAAACCAAACTTGCTCACACCTTGATCTTGGACTCTCACTTCCAGAACAATGAGAAAATAAATTTCTGTTGTTTAAGCCACTGTGTCTGTGGTATTTTGTTATGGCAGCCGAGCACATGAATACAATTGACTTAAGACACACCATCAATTTGAGAGCACTTTGGCGGGGTGGGGCGCGGCGGGGGGAGAAACACTTCATTACATGTGTATATCAAATACAAGTGTGCATCCAAATGTCAAACCTGTCAGAATGTGAGAAAGTGTGCAGAATTCCCAGATTTGTAACTAGCGGAGTAAAGGATGTAAACATTTTTAACATTGTTACGATTCTTGAGACGTAGTGTGACAAATTTGGGGTAATGCTGTTATTATTCCCTTTCCTAACCTGGACGTTCAATTCAGATCTGATGTGACCAGCAGATGTAAAACAAAACTATGATTTCTCTCTCCTGGATACAATAGACAAGTTAATGCGGTAGAAACACAGGGATTTTTATCTTTTTTGCGTTTGTTTTGATTTTAAGCTAGAAAGTAACAGCTACCCTTCAGAAACAGAAGTGATATAATGTGTAAGACGCAGTTCCATTTTCCCAGAATTTGTGATGGCATTGCTGTGCAGGTCTGGGTGAGGTGTGGGTTTGGACTGTATCATTCAGACCATTATACAGGAGCCCCACGGTCCCTGCCAGCTCAGGACCCCATGGGGACAGAGGGCATCTCATCTTCAGCCCTCACTGCGGCTGGCTTGAGTAATGCAAGACTCCAACATTTATGACCAAAGACCTTGCGATCTGAACATCTCGGCCACACCTATGTCATTGCTTACACTGCCCCCAGCTCCAGGAAATCAGGTAGAAGAGTGTGAAGAAGTCTCACTTAGGAAAGGCCTTCCTCACTGTGGGTGGGGCAGCCATGCCCTTTGCTTCTCCTTAAGGGGTTCTTCATGTTACATTTCACTCCCCCACCCAGGACAACATAATGTTTTTTAAAGAATTATCATAGGATGAATTTCTGGAGCCATTGTGGTTTTAAAAAGATGAGCCGAAAGGTAGGGCTTGGTGTTTTATTTGGACTGTGCTTTGCTTTAACCTCATTCTTGGTACAATATCTTTAATATAGATCTATATGTCACATACATTGATGTTACATTGTTTTCATATAACCATATTTGACACCCCACTTGACAGGGTCAACATTCACAGTGGTTCCTCAATGCTTTTGACAGTATGAGCCCTTAAAATGTTTTCACAATACTTACATGTAAGCAGATCTGACAGGATCAGCAGTTGAAATGTTCCACAAAACTATGTATTCATGGTTTCGAATACCAGCAGCTACTGCATTCACAATAGCTCTGCATAGTGACTGTTCATTCAGCACACTTTTTCCTTTTTTTTGAGAATTTATGAAACACCAGGCTCTGTGACAGGCTTTTTTGACATTGGGTACAAAGGTGATTAAGATTTAACTGACACTTTCATAAAAACTTTTAGTTTACCAAAAATCAAATAACTAGTAACCAGCATTTACTGAGCACTTACTAGGTGTCATGCATTGATCCAGCCGCTTTCATACAGCAACTTACTTAATCCTTCCAACTACCATGTTCATATAAGGTAGTCACATCAACCCCATTTTACAGATGAGGAAACTGAGGTACTAAATGGATAAGCAGTTTGTCTGAGATCCCTCAGCTAGGAAGAGACAGGACTGGGATTTGAATCCAAGCAGTTTTCCCCTAGTGCTTTTATCCTGTCTCTCCTCACTTTGTACTATATGTTACATCATAATTATTGCAATAGTGTGTAACAAATAGTGTGGGCACAGTGTTTTGGGAGCAAGACAAAGGGCCATCCACTGCCTGGTGATGTTGAAAGAAGGCTTCAGGAGAGGAAATTATTTGAAGAGACTTCAAAGTTTTAATAGGAGTTGGGTCAGATGGAGAAGCTGGGAGAATGAAAGAGTGTGTGTAAATTTTAGGAGGCACTTAAAAGTTAACAGTGGTTCGAGAACCAGACCAAGTTTAGGGGGGGAGCTGGAAAGTGTGTGTGATAGAGGCAAGATTGGGAAGGACTTTGAATGTGTTGGGGAGGAAAAACTTTTCCTCTACCCTCTTAGGTTCAGTTCCTGGGAGGTGTGTATTAAACTAACAAAAGACAGATTAATAGAGGAAAAGGCATATCATTTTTATTAATATTTGTATGCATGGGAGTTCACAGAAAGAAGCTAAACTCAAAGAAGTGGTTAGACTTGGATGCTTATATACCATTTTAACAACAGAAAAAGGGTTTGGGCTTGAAGGAACAATAAACTGTGGGGAAGTAACTAGGAAATACATGAGGCGACTCATGGAAGATAAGCGTTATTATAGTGAGGTCTGTTTCTGCAAACTCATCTCAGTGTTGACTTTTCATCTTCAGTGATAAGAGCTTCTCTTCCCTTCCTGGTACAGGGGTAAGCACCCTCACAAAGGGAAATTATGCCCTGTTTTTAGGCAGATAAGGGGAGGGCAGAGAACGATTCTCAGTTGCCTTACATTCAAAATAATCCTTATTCCAAAGTGGCATATTTGGGGGTAGCATATTCTGATCTCCTTCAAAAGCCACACTTGAGAATTTGGGCTTTATTTTATAAGATGAGGGGTTTAAAGCCTTAAGTGACATGTCAGATCTGTGTGTTTGAGAGCTCCTTCTGGCTGCAGTGTGAGGAAAGGTTTAGAAGAGGAGACGCTGGGGGCATGGAGACCTGTCCCAGTCTGGGTTCCATCCCTGTGGGGAAGAGAGAGAGAAAGAGAGAGAAGCCTGCACTGGGATTCCCTCCCATCTTTTCGTCTCCCTGAAGGAAAGCTGGGATTTCAATCTTTATCCTCCTGTGCGGCTGCTATTTGGAGGCTGCTGCATCTGTGCAGAGCTTATCTCTGCTGTGACTTTCCACGACGCAGAACCCCAGGGAGCCTCTTGAGTTCTACAAAGCCCACCTGGGGAGCGAGTGTGCATCCGTCGCCCCAAACCTCTTGAAGGATCTCAGCAGAGGCTGCACAGGAGAAGCTGCCTCTGCCTCGTGCGCCGTGGCCTGGTCCTCGGGGGGTCTGTGTTGTTCAGCGCTGGCTGCTACCAACGTCCTTCATCCCTTTCTTTGCAAACATTTCACTTCAGAGATCCGCTGCTCCTAGGTGACAAGCAATGGGAGCTTCACATTTCTAGTTCATTTTACAGCCTGGGGAAGCACCCACAGACACGTGAACCAGGGCAGGAGTGAGGAGGGGATCCCCTTATCTTCCTCTCTCAGCACAGACAAGGAACACCTCCCTGCTCACACCTGTGCAGCCCCGGGAAGCCAGCCAGCGCTTCCTCACCACCCCCCCCGCCGTTCCTGCTCAGTGCCTCTCCTCCCCATCCCCAGGTTCCTGGGAGGATAACAGCCCTTTTCAGATCTCCTTGGGCCAGCGGATCCTTTCCCTAAGAACATTTCTCTCCAGAACTGGTATCGTAGCTTAAGGATGTTCCTCCAATAAGGGGAAGGTAATTGACCGTTAAGTTAAAGTATAAATTGTAATTGAATCCGTCACATTTCAGTTTATCATTATCATGTGACAAGTCTCTTAGAGCATTTGCAAGGACTGCAGGGATGGGGGAGGGGTGGAGAGTGAGAAGAGAACAATTGTCCTGCGTTCCCATATCCAGTGTGGCAGGTGTGCCTCACTGAGACTCCTGCACACACAAGAGTGCGTGTGGGTGTGCACACACCTGTGCACGGGGCCCAGTGAAGCTGCTTTAAATGAGGTGAAATGCCTCCAGGCCCTTGGCTGGATACGTAGGTCTGGTTCAATCTTCAGATTTGTATTTGTAGCTTCGTATCGGACATTCAGATTCTAATAAGCTAATACTGTCACAGGCATCATGCCTGGCATGTTCACTGTTTTGGTCTCATTTACTATGAAAGAGGAAGTACAGCATGGTGGTTAAGAACCGGGCTTGCAAACCAGGCTGCCTGGATTTATCTAGTCATTCTGCCACTTTACTGTGTAGCCTTGGGTGAGTTACTAACCTATCTGTGTCTCTGTTTTCTCATCTGTAAAATAAGGATCATAATAAATATTTACTGCTTAGGGCGACTGCTTAGACAGGGTTAATTTAGGTAAAGCAGTTAAAAAAACACATGGTATGGAAAAGAATTAAAAAAAGAATATATATATATATATATGAATATATATATATATATATATATATATATATATATATATATATGTTTAACTGAATCACTTTGCTGTGCACCTGAAACTAACTCAATATTGTAAATCAAGTGGACTTAAAAAAGAAGAGAAAAAAATACACGGTAAAAACTCAGTAATTATTAAAAACTACTAGGATTATTCTTTTTCTGAAATAAGTTTTGTGTTCGTATGAGCCTGGGTGCCTAGCAAACAGAGCCTGAGACCAAGCTCCTGTGCTCCTGTTTTATTGGGAAGGGGGGAGGGTTAATCCCCAGGTCAACAGTGAGGGGTAAAGGGGAGTGAGGCAGGGAAGGAAGGGGCGCAAACGCCAGGGGGCTTTTGTAGGGATTCCAGTTGGCCCCGTCCTCACTTTGTTATACAGCAAAACTAACGCACCATGGTAAAGCAATGATACTCCAATAAAAATGTTAACCACCCCCCACACACACACACAGATTTCTCCAGGGGGCCATGTGGAATGACTCCTCCTGGGAATAGTCCAGTGGGGTGCGGAGGCGGGGGGTGGGGGGTGAGGAGGAGGCGAGGAAGCTTATTTATCGATTCTTCCTAGCTCCTGTCTCTTGGCCCACGTCCAGGTTCACTCCACGGGGCACTGTGTCCCTGCGATTTCTGGACCATGTTACGCAGCCCCTTCTGGCAGGTTGCAGGGTAAGTCAGAGCCTGTGTGCCTTTCCTCAGGCCAGACCTGGGCACCGGAGCTCCGGAGGCTTCTGTCCTGGGCAATGAACAGGAAGCTTTACCCCTCTGCCCCCCCAGGTGTTTAGGATGTCGGGGTGTAGGGCGGGGTCGAAATGGTGGCCGAGGTTCTCCACCGACCACAGAGCTGAGGTCTGGGGGATGCGTAGGGCTCAGTACAGTTTCCCTGTGTCACTCAGATCAACTCATACCCTCTGAGGACCTTGTTTTGTTTTGTTTTTTTAACATGTCACATGAGGAAACAATGCCCTGACTTTTTTCCGTGGACGGGAAGGGGCTGTCTCACTCCTTCAGGGACTGTAAGCCCTATAAAGGCAACAGCTGCACTGCGAACCTCATCCTCTTATTCCTGTCTAGTGGTAAACTATCTGCCACATACAGAGGCTCAATAAATAGGTTGAATAATATCCTTCCATATTTTCATCCATTCATACTTTATGGAGATTGACATAAAATAAAATGCATAGATCCTAAGGGTTCAATTTGATGGGTTTTGACAATTGTATACACTTGTGTCATTGACACTGAAACAACATGTAAAACATCTCCATGATTCCAGAAACTTCCCTCATTCAAAGTAATTCCTATTGTCCTGTTTTTAAGCTCACTAATCCTCTTTGCTTCTTTGTCCAGTTTGTTTTAACCCTGTCAAATGAATTAGTCACTTCTGATATTGTTTTTCTTACTTATAGCATTTCCATTTTGTTCCCGTTTGTAATTTCCAACTCTAATAAAACCCCTCATCTTTTCACACATACTGTCCATGATATCTTTTAGATCCTTTAACATATTTATCATAGACTTTTTTTTTGTGCAAATTCCCTGTATGATAAATCCAGTATTTGGAACTTCCCTTATTCTGATTCCATTTCTCTTTTTTTCCCTTTTGACCATGGGTCACATTCTCTTGCTTCCTTGTTTGTTTCCTAATTTTTTTTTACTGTGTGCCACATCATATGTATACAAAAGGACGGAAGTGGTGGAGGTAAATAAGCTTTACCTCCAGAAAAGAAAAAGACCCATCTTCTGTCAGGCTGGTAGTTTGGAAGGATGAGTTAATCTGATACGTTGAGCTGGGCCTGAGCTTTGCCGCGGCTTTGGTCAGATTCAGTTCACTTCTGGCTTTAAATATTCGGAGTGTGTGCTCAAGACTGTCCCTTCAGCAGGGCCTGGGATCTGAACAGAGGTGAGAGTAAAGAGATCTTTAAGCTTTATAGTTTCCTGAACAATGGAAGGCTCTGTTCTAAGAGCCCACCTGACAGCTTTTGTCTGGAGACTTCTCTGTTTTCTTCAGTCCTGCTGCTGGTTTTCTATTTCTTGGGAAGTTTCTTTCCACCCTGATCCCCTGCTCCCAGCCTTTGGAGGGCTACGCCAGTGCACTCAGCAAAGACCTTCAGAGCCTTGAAGGGATTGCTCCCGGCCCCCCTGCCCTGCGCCTGTCCTAGCCTTCAGTGGCTGTGCCTGGGCATCTAGTATGAGTCCATGGGGTCTCAGGGAGATTTTCTCAGCTCTCTTGCCCTGCCTGCACCCGGCAGTGGGTCCCTGTTTTGCACTTTGGGAAGGTCTCGTATGCTGTGGGAGGGACATCTCTTCCAGGTCTCTGCCCTGCCCCCAGCCTTTAATATACTATGCCCATATGCTTGGTGAAGGCCTATGGGAAAGATAGGGGGCATGGATGCTGAGTTGTTCTGTGGAAGGGATACCATGGGCTTCCTATCTCACCAGCTCACACAGGCCATGGGAGATTTATGAAATGTTTGTCTGTTTTTTCTGTGCCTTTGTCTCTATTGTCTCTGAATTCCTCCTTTCCCACCACTCCACCAATGATGCCAGTAGCTCTGAGTCTCTACTCTTCAAGGAAGGGCTCATTGCTTTCTGGAATTTAATTCATTCAGGTTTATTGATATCCTCAGCTCTCTGATGAGTTTAAAAACTATAATTTTACAGCTTATCAGGCTTCTTCGAATGGTAGCATGGAAGCGACACTCCCTTGTGACTTGCTGCATTCTAAAGCAAACATCCATGTTTTATAGCTCTCCTCCCTGGAAGTCTGCAGTGGGGGCAACAGCACGTTTCGTATCTGGACAGCCAAAGATTATTAAACTCCAACCAATGGCTGTTTTGTTCTTCTGACATCCAAAGACCCATCCATTTAGATGCAGACATCAACACTCTTATTAAATAAAGCTTTTCACTTTTCCAGGTCATTGCCCCTAACATTTGGAAAGCAATATCGGGAAGCAATATTAATCTGACTAGGCTGATTTTGGTTAGGGGGGTTTAATAAAGTAAATATTTTCTCTCTGACTTCGAGCAGTGGTTCAAACCTTCTGCAGCACGATAGAGATCAGAGCCTTCCCCTGTGCTCTGCTAGATCTGGGCCTGCTGTCTGGGGGCCGAGGAGGATTTCACAAAGTAGAGGAGCCATCTAGTTCCTCCGCTACTTTCATTTTTTTCTGTGATCAGGGATGACTGCTCTGAATGATCCCTAGTATCCACCACCCACTTGACATAACACCTTCTACTCTGTCTGGGGTCTGATTTCTTCTGGAGGCTCAATCTGCCTTTGCTTTGGGTTCAGGGCTCCACTCCCCCTCCCGGTACCTTGACATCCCACAGCGTCCCTTGCGAGGAGTGCTGAGAAATCACCAGACATTGACAAGGTACCTTGGAGGGCAAAAGGGCTCAGTAAATTAGGAGGAGGTGGTGAGTGTGCACTTTGTCAAAAATCACAGCTACTGCAAAGAGTACTGCAGTTGCTGTAAATCCCTGGGCTCCATTAGGTAGAAACACTGTAGGCATGGTTACAGTGCCAGAGCTAATGAGCCATTTTTCCAAGCATGGCAACAATAAGTTTAATTAATGAAGATGGCTCTTCACGCTCACAGGCGTCCACACACCCTGATGCACTCGGGAGCACGTGCCTCTAGGGGCAGGCAGGCTGGAGAGGTCCCTCTTCGCACTCTCCTGTTCTGTGGTTCATGGTGTCAAGGTCACTCTCTGTGATTTGGGTTTGGCCTGTGACGATGAAGCAGGGAAAGCTCACTCCAAGGCGGATTTCTAGGATAGAAACGGATAGAAACCCTTTCTTTAGTAAGATATCTACACAGATCTATAAAAGCTTAAAGTGGCACATTTCCCATAACTTTATCATAAGATTGTAAAAAATAATTGTTCTGGAACTGTTAGTACAATATGATTAAGATCCTGGTGATATACAGTGTGGACCCCGACTCCTAGGTCAATGTTGCCACTAGATATGGTGGTGGTCAGTGTTATTATAAGCAGCTTTGTAGATTTCGATCTACTTCCATTGACTTTTTGGGGTCTTGAGGAAACCATCAAGGAAGTTTCTATTTTCATAGGTATCGTCTGTAGAGTCATACATGAGATCGCCACTGGGTGTCTAAGACACAATTCAGATTTGACAACTTCAGTTATAGAACTCTTGATTTTTCTGTAAACCTCATGCCTCAATCTTCCTCATCCACCTGTTTTAAAGCCACAAATCTAAGCACCCTCTTTGATGTTTTTGTCTAATTTTTTGTATCCAAACCATTTGCAAATCCTATTGCCTTTACCTACAACACATACCCCAATCTATCCATAGTATGAATGCATATGTGTATCTATGCATGTGTGTGTGCATGCACATATATGTATATGCATTTATGTATGTATACATGTACGTAGCCTCTCTTCCCACCTTCCCAACTAGCGTGTGAGCTGCATGAGGGCAAGTATCTTGACTATCACCTTTGTATTCTTAGTGCTTAGGACACTGAATACCAGAATGAACCCTGAAAGAAAACGTCTAGAGTTGCAATTGGGAATTAAATATCTTCCACACAGAGGGCACCAAGCTCCAATGAGGCAGAATTATTTACTGAATTTCACTGGAGAAACAAGTTCTTGGTCCAAATACATACTGGGGAGATGCCTGGTAATGGTAAAAATGATGGATTCAATGTTCTTTGGAACAAGGTTGCCCATTGATGGCCTGACGTCCATCCACATCTGGCCTGCATAATATTTAAAATTTTTTGAATTACTTGATGACATAAAATGAAATCGATTTTCTACATCTCTTGAAAGTCTGGATTGTCTGGCAACATAGGACTTGCATTCCTCTCCAGCAGCACACTGATGAGATTGGAATTGAGAAGTGGCTGCCCTTGAGCCAGGATGCATGCTTTCCAGTTGGCCACAGAAGGTTCTTTCTCAGCCCATTTCCCTCATTTGCATCTCCTACCTGGTCTCCGTAGGCCTCTGAGTTGGAGACCTTGTCCAGTGTAGGTTTCTACAGACCATCCTTCTGAGGAGGCATGTGGCGAGGACACTTCCCTGGCACCCTTCACTTATCACCAGCCTGGGATCGGTCTCCAGTGGACACGTGGAGATTAGAGGGCCAGTGCCCGGTCCCCAGTTGGGCCTGGTCACGTCATACCACAACCTAGCATCTTCCTTGTTCTCTGGCTATTTCCTAGACATTTTCATAAACGCATGGTAAAGACAGGGTGAATGCTCGTGTTAACCAGAGCTTCCACTCCTGAGGAAATGACTCAAAATTCAAGTCCTGCTGATTTGGTGTGTAGGGTCATCTGCCTAAAGACCATCTATTGACTGGAAGAAGTCATGACCCGAGTGTCATGCCCTTCTTTGTCACCCACGGTGGGAACATTTTCTCTTCCACTTCCCTTTGAACAACCCAACACTCCTGTTAGTCAGAAGGTTCTTTGGAGTCCAGTCCTTCATCTTCCTCACACTTGTGCTCTGGAAGCTGCGCCCCTTCCAGGAAAAGAAAAAGGCTTCCCGGGTGAGAACTGGGGAGTCACTCATCCTGTGTTCTTGTTCCCTCATATATGTGGCCAATTTCCTGGAGATTTTTATATTTTTCAAGGGCAGCAGGAGGTCAGGCTTCTGTGAGAATTACTCCTTTAGAGGAAGTTGTGCATCAGAATTTCTCTTAATGTTTACACAACCTGCATAAGCGGGGAGTCCAGGAGATTTCCCCTGGGTTAGAAATGCCTATTCATTTTGTTATGTTGGAGGGTTATTTTTAAGTCACAGAAGGAATATCAGTAGACAACACCAAACTAGCACACGCGTGGCATAAAACTCGGGCTCAGGCCTCTGTATTCCACATGGTGGTCACATCCCAGTTGTCTTCTCACTTATCCAATTGTTATTTTAGGACATTCCAATGATCAATAGGTTAAACTCCTGTCTGGGAGGCTCCAGTAAAGAACAAAAGGTATTGGCCACAGGAGATTCCACTTTCTATGATTACGAGCAATTTGCTAGTTTTCTCAGAGCTCAAGAGGGTTTCATGAAATGTCTGCTTTCAGAATCATTCACCATTGATTAAACCCTGCATTCTACTTTGGACAAATTTTGTTAAAAGCAAATAGCAGGGTGAATAAGTCCACTGGACAGTCACAAGATGGTACAGCCTGAGTCCACCTGTGATGTGCTCATTCCAGGCTCTTTGGAAGGCAGAGCTGACCAGGAAGCTTTTGCCTGTCCTGGGCATCTGGTTTCTGTGACAGCTGTGTTTCACTGCTGAGGTTCATCCTTTATGTTGATTTCTATTAGAGGATTCATAAATACAGTCTGAAGAACACTACCTGTCCCTTAGCTCCTGAACCATCATTACCATCCAGAGTGGTAAATCCTTTGTAGAAGTCACCTTGGTTTAGCAGAGAAAAAAAGTTACTGATGTGCTTTCAAAAGGTAGAAAGGTAGAGAGAGTTAGAGGTTTTTTCTTTTTTTTTTCTTTTAAATATAGCTGAATAGGATTTTAAGAAAGCAGAATTATAATGTAGAGTGAAAAGAGAGCGAGAGGTTGGGTCAGAAACTGGGTTATCAGTACAATGCAGAAAGGGAAAATAAATGCTAATAGACTGCACACAAGCCCTTTCTGCTAGATTAGAGACCAGGAGGGCACCTGCTGAAAGCTGCCCATTGTGTGGCTGAACAGAACACAGGGTCTGGGCTATTATCCCCTCCACAGCCCCTTGTGCCACAGATGGTGGTTCTCCCTTCTCTTATCGGGGCCGTGCATTCAGTCTCTGTAGCCTGATCTCTTCCTCACTCTTCTGCTCTTACAAAATGGATTGATCTGCTGAAAGAGAGGGGCTAGAAGAGGAGCCGGCTCTGGAGGAAAGGGGAGCATGGGAAGACAGCCCAGGAGGCCAGGTGAGAGGGAGGGCGGGGCATGGGGGTGGAGCGGGCCCCCGGGTGCCGCGCAGGATCAGTAGCCTGGCTTTCCCTCCACCCTGGATGGAGCCGCCTGGAAAATGGCCTCCTGCCCTGGTGCTCCGGAGCGCCCAGGCTCTCAGCTGTTGAACAAGCAGCCTGACTCCCTCTGCCGGGGACGTTGGGCCTCCAGGGCTGGCCACGCTGCCCGCCTTCACTGCTCCGTTCCCCGGAGACCCAGAGCTCTGCCTTGGAGCTGGCCGACCGGAGCTGCAAATTCATCAGAGGTGAGCAAGGGCCGAGGACAGAGGGCTGGCGGGAGTGCTTGCTCCCAAGAGCTCCCGCCTGGGAGGATGACAGGGGGTCAGCCTCAGGGCTGAAGCCAGGGCCCAGGTGGCGCCTGGCTACAGCCTCCCCTCCGGACCCACAGGAAGCCCTGTGACTGCATTCACAGCCTGGTTCTCCAGCCTACCAGCTGGGGGACCTTGAGAACTCAGTTTCTCTGGGCTGTGGTTTTCTCATCTACAAAATGGTACCTAATTGAGAGTGTGACTGAGAGGATGAAATGAGCTAATTTGTGGAAAGGGCTTGGAACGATGAGTGGTTTACAACAGCACCTGAGACAGTGAGCTATTATTATTACCACTGTCATTGCTATTACACATCTTTATTACCCTTGTCTCTACTAACATTACATATTATTATTAGTCTAGCATACGTATGTTATATTTTATAATATGTGTATATATATTTATATATGGCATCATCTGTGTGACTTTTAGTGAGTTACTTAGTCTCTCTGAGCCTCATTTTCTGTTTTGTGAAGTGAGTTTAACAAGCGGGATTGTTGGGAGGATAATGAGATAATGAATATGAATCACCCAGTACAGAGGCTGGCACACAGATGAAGCTCATTAAATGGGAACTAGTGTTATTTTCATTTGCCCGCGTCAACATGTGTTGCCTTTGTGCCTGTGTGCTGTTTGTGTCCGGGTGGTTAGGTTTTGGTCTGTGTGTGTTTTACACATGCGTTTGTAGGATGGCCCATGTGTCTGTGGGCAGGTGCCTGAGGGCTGGAAGCCTGAGGCTTAATTGGTCAGGTCCTGTTCGTGGCTCTCATGAACCTTTTTGTTTTGTTTTGTTTTTGCGGTATGCGGGCCTCTCACTGTTGTGGCCTCTCCCGTGGCGGAGCACAGGCTCCGGACGCGCAGGATCAGCGGCCATGGCTCACGGGCCCAGCCGCTCTGTGGCATGTGGGATCTTCCCGGACCAGGGCACGAACCCGTGTCCCCTGCATCGGCAGGCGGACTCTCAACCACTGCGCCACCAGGGAAGCCCTCTCGTGAACCTTTGAGCACAGACTCTGTCTCCCTTGGAACTGAGCTGCCTGGTGTACCTTGAAGCCTGGAAATGCAGATTTGGTCAGGGAGCTAAGAGGCTTAAGTTAACCCTGGCTCCCTGGCTGGGCTAGATGAAGCCCAGATTCCTCCCAGCTTTGCTACAGATTGGTTCCATGATTTCTAAGTTCTTTTGCATCTCTGGTCTCTCCTTTCTGTATTTTCCTTACCCGTGAGGCTTCCAAAGAGTCCTTCTTCTCCATTCCTCTAGAAGAGAAGGCTATGCCCTCCCAGGAAAGAATGAATGAATGGTGTGTGCCCAGGGGAATCTTGTATCAGTGAAGTGTCCTGTCCTTGGAGCATCTCTGTGCTCTACCTTTGTGATGGAAGCTGTGACTATCAGTGTGAACCTAAAGGCAAGTGTCTGATACAGCAGACCAGGCTGGAGAGAGGAAGAGGTTGGCACGAACCAAGGAAAGCAGGAGAGAAGGACCTCAGGATTCCCTTCTTTGATGTGGGTCAGGTGTCTTTATCTGAGTGAGCACTGGAGGAAAACAGACGGGGAGGCTGAACTTCTCCAGGTCCCGGGTGCTGTGCCCCTAATTATTAACACAGCCCTGCCTTGCCTCTGCCCGGCACAGAGGTGAAGCGTCCACTCTTGGTTGTGCACGTGCCTGTACAACCCCAGGGAGCACCATTCACATTCCTAGTCATCCTAAGTTTATAGCACCAGTATGACAATTTTCCAGCAGATGGCCATAAAGTGTTTTGAGAAAGGAAGGTCTAGTTCTTCTATAGTGTGTGCAAGGTCACCATGTTGGCTAGTAGGGGGTCTGTGATTGTGAATCTCCTCTGCTGCCTCCATCTGTTCTCAAATCCCCCAAGTGTCCCCCTTCCAGGTCCCCTGCCACAGGATCCTTCCTCCTCCCTCACCCCCCACTCTTGGTTTACCCCTCAGATTTTCACTTCCTAATTGCAGGAATCAGGTAAAAATTAACAGCCATGGGGAAGGTACACAGCTTGCAGGAGCTCTAAGGCGTGCCCATCTCAGTTCTCCTCCTGAGGTAGGTGGGCCGAGCCCCTTCCTTGATAGCTTTCACTTCTGACCTCTCCTCTTTTCGGTCTCTTGAGCCAACACTCCTTCCTGCCTGTCCAGTCGTGATTGTCACACATTCCTGGAGTTGAAGGACCTCAGTCTCCTCTCCCCATCCTTGTTGTGCAGTACAGATTGTCACACATTCCTGGAGTTGAAGGACCTCAGTCTCCTCTCCCCATCCTTGTTGTGCAGTACAGTAGCTCTTGCCTCTGACTGCACAGGAGAGGGTGGCTCTCTTACTGTGTAAGCCCTACTGCTGGGCCTGGGAATCCAGATGTCGTGGAGGAGATTTGCTGATAGCAAGAGGAGGCGCCAGCTTCTCTCCTTAGGACTTTGCTAGTTCATCTAGGCTCTACCTAGGGGATCCCGGGTAGTTCTTAGAAACAAAGCCATGCTAACAACAGGAAATATTTTTAGAATGGGCATCTTGGGTGCTGAGGGCAGAGGCTCCTGGGTTTTAGTAGGTGCTAGTATATAGTTCCTTTAGCCTTCGTGAAGAAGGTCATCTTTTGGAAGCATCTTGGACTTGGAAGTAGACAGAGTTTGAGTCCCAGTTCTGCTGCTTTCTACTCTGCCAACTTGGGTAGTGATATAAATTTTGAACCTCAACTTTTTTTATCTGTAAAATGGGATAATAGTAGGTACCTTGCTTATAGAACTGGATTTTTTGACACTAAAGCTGGGTTAAAGCATGAGAAAGACTCTTGAGGGCTGTGAAAATATTAGGTGAAAGATACCTATATCCATGGCAGGAGTTCTTAAACTATCCCTTCCCCTCATCTCAGGCATATCACAGTTTTGAGGTCCAGCAGTTTTGGACCAACTGACTCCACCAAGAATAGATCAACGTTAGTTACGTTTGAGGATTTATTTTAATGCTCTTCTTTATTTCTCCAACATTTGGTGTTAAGCCCCTGCTAAACATCAAGCTTGTCATGAAGAAATGTGGTCAGCACACAAAGACGATGCCCACTGGGGAAACCCACCTACCCCGCTGGGACTAACTGGACCAATGCTTGACCAGTGAAAAGATAAATCCAGTCTAAGGTGTAAGCACCTGCGCTTAATGTTGTACATTGCATCCCGGTAACTAAGCCTTTTAAGTCCTCCCTTCCCAGAACCAGCTAATTCTCACATGCCAGGACTCTGATGGAGGCGTAAGATTTGTGTGTCGCAGCCTCTGGCCATCCTTCTCAGCTTTCCACTCCAGTTAGGTTCCCAGGACGTGAATCTACAGATGCTCCCTTTTCCCAGATCCGGAGCCCAGCCCTGATGAAGCTGGACATCTCATCTTGCTAACTGGGGCTCTGCATGGAGGCTGCCTCCAAAGGATGGAGTCCCTTCCCTTCCCTACCCTGCTGAGAAGAGCCAGGGGCCAGAACCCTTCAAATGATGGCCTCAGTTGGCGGCAATTCGTGGATCTGCCTAAATCATTTTTTTCTTTGATTTTCCACAGGGTCAATTGCCAAAACAAAACTGACTCTGAGAAAAGAAATTCCTCAGCATTTTGAATACATTGATACAAAGGTGAAACAAATCAGTTTGAATTTTCCCTACACTTTCAACACTTTGCTTCTGAGTTATAATAAATAAGTCCCTGAAGCAAATACTATTTTGAGACTAATTTCTGGAGGCTCCTAGCAGGAGAATCCCTCTTTTTCTTGCTGTGATGTTCCTTTTAGTCTTAAAAAGAAAAGACGTAGGAGAAGATGATAGCCTTTATTTTTCAAACACCGAGCAGGTGTCTTGTGGAGGAAGCCCTGAAATCTTTGGTGGCTGCAGGGGATAGAGCAGGGGGAGACAGGCAGAGGGGCCAGGTGGAGATTTGGGCTGGAAATTAGAATACTCCAATTCAGCAGTTCCCAACCAGCCTTGCTGTAGAACCATTTGGGAAGGTTTTTTTAAACAACCGTTTAGGAAGGTTTTTTAAAGAACCAGTTCCCACAGCCCTCCCTAGGTAATTTTGATTTAGCTTGTCCAGTATAGGGTCTGGGAATCATGTTTAAAGACCCTACCTAGAGATCAGAATTACCATAGGAGAAATGGGGGAAAATTAGCTTTAAAAACTGCCCACAGCGATTCAGAGGCAGGCAGGTCCCAGTACCCAGACATTTTCAAAAACAATTGGCCATTTCAAGGTGCCCCATCAAGTTTGGGGGGGCTCCCTGGGATAGAGCACCCTGACAGTCACTAGGGGGCCTCCCGCAGGCCGGTGCACAGGTGTGGCAGGGAGCTTCTTGCTTGAGGGTGGGGCAAGGCTGACTGTGTGATTTTAAAGCCCACCTCTGACTTTGCATCAGCTACTGTGTCCCCCAGAGCTGTCTGCCTGATGTACAGCCATGTTCAGATTCATGTTCAATGTGAATGGAAGACATGGTTGGAAAGAAAGAGGCCATAGCAGAGGTAGTGGTGGTGGTGGGGCTTCTTCAACCCATGAGAGCCCCACTTGTGTCCATCTCTATAGACTCTGGGAGTCAACTATAGGCTTCTCTGCTTTGGCAATTTTGTTTTACAAAATCTTCCTGCATCAAACACTTTGCACATTCCTCTGTCTATCCACTTAACCATCCATGAAGGCTCATCTCATGTTCTATTGTCTATGAAGCCTCCTTTTGCAACCACATCAGGTGTGGAGTCGGGTGGCAGAAAGAGTCAGAGGGAAAGTAACAGGCGCCTCTGCACAGCTGAGCCTGAGGACGGTACTGGCCCCATGAGACGGGAGTCGGGTCTTAGCTTGGGGTCTTGGATTTAGGCCAGGAGCTGGTGGTACCTGGGCCTCTGCAAACCCCGACAGGAACCCCTGTCGCAGCAGGCCTTGGTAGTGTTCAGCGTTGATGATGGCTGGCGTGTCCCTGGGAGACACTAAGGCTCCACCCACATTAGGAGGCAGGGGTTAATTTATCCTCAAGGCTTGTATGTCGTGAAAACAAACAACAAAATGAAACAAACCTTAAATCCAAAGACCTAAGTTTGGGTCAAAGTTCTGTGCATTTTCAGTCATATGCCAGAGATCTTGGACAAGTCAATGTTTTTGATCATTGGCTTTCTCAGCTGTAATATTTGAGTACTAATGCATAATTGGGTTGTCAAAAACGACTGAGATTATATTCAGTGCTGTGTAAATTATAAATGTTATAGAAATGTGAAGAGCTGTTATTGTTACCTAAAACTCTAGTCTTGTGACAATTACAGAAAGCTTGCATTTGAGTCAAAGGGATTTTATAAAAATTTTTAGACCTTTTTTTAATTAATTTTTTATTGGAGTATAGTTGATTTACAATGTTGTGTTAGTTTCTGCTGTACAGCGTAGTGAGTCACTTATACATATACATACATCCACTCTTTTCTAGATTCTATTCCCATATGGGTCATTACAGAGTATTGAGTAGAGTTCCCTGTGCTATATAGTAGGTTCTTATTAGTTATCTATTATATATATATTAGTGTGTATATGTCAATCCCAATCTCCCAATTTATCCCTCCCCCCCCAGACCTTTAATTTTCAGAAAAAAAAGTATTTTTCTTTCCTTTCCATCCCCCCCCCAACCCTGCAAGGTACATTTATTGGATCCTTACTATGGGTCCTGGCACTGGGGAGACCAAGAGGAACTAGATCAGGTTTATGCCTTCGTACAGCTCATAGTGTAATGAGGGAGAGGCATTAAAAAAGAACTCAAATTTCCTGAATTGTGATGCATAGTATGACAGGAGTGCCCTGGGTTCAGAGATTGGGCAGAGGAGGGAGTGATTAGGATGGAGGCAAGGAGAGCTTCTTAAGAAAACTGATACTTGCACTGGGTCTTGAAGGAATTCTCCAGGAAGATGTGCAGGAGTGAAGTGTTCAGTCATTTAAAATGTGGCTGGCATGTTCTAAATGATACATTGTAGACACTGTGGATTATTCAGTTATATTCCTCGGAGAAGTGTTGGCTGGACTAAAACTCTAAACTCTTGTCTTCCTTACTGTGGGCAGCAGCAAGCTTCTTTGCTCTGTTCTCTCAGTCTCAGCTGGGCTGCTTCGTGTCTGTCCCACACCTGTGTTGTTCAGGGGACAGCCAGAGATTGGGGCAGAATTTATAAGCAGAATGTAGGGCTCCCCATCCTGGGCTCATTCCCTTTTGGGTCATCTCCTCCTCTTCCCAGCAACTATGGGCACCATGAACTCTGTCCTCTGCTTCTGTGAGCTGGTAAGACTGTGGGATTTCCACCAAGTTTTAGTTGTTCCACTTGCTGCTGACTGAAGTCTGCCTTCAGGTAAAAAAATGTACAAATGGACAATTAACCCAGCACCATTCCCTTCTTCCAATTGTGGTCTCCTCTCTAGTTTCGTCTTGTTTTTGACACTTTTATATAGCCGTTTTAAAAATATTCTTCACCGTTTATAGTTGTTATCTGCTGGCGGGCTGCTCTAATAGGAGACACCTGGTCATCACACTTAAGAAGCAAACTGTTTAATTAGAGAGACAGGAATCCAACACAGGGAGAAGCCAGAGAATGACTCCAGAAACATGATATGGACAAGTGCATCATTCACTCACATATTTATTCATCCAACAAACAATTTTTTTTTTTTTTTTTTTTTTTTTTGCAGTACGCGGGCCTCTCACTGCTGTGGCCTCTCCCATTGCGGAGCACAGGCTCCGGACGTGCAGGCTCAGCGGCCATGGCTCACGGGCCTAGCCACTCCGCGGCATGTGGGATCTTCCTGGACCAGGGCACAAACCCGTGTCCCCTGCATCGGCAGGCGGACTCTCAACCACTCTGCCACCAGGGAAGCCCCATTCAACAAACAATTTTTGAGCATCCACTGTGGGCAGAGCTCTTCTCCTGGAACAGGATAACATAATGTTGGCTGTAGGTACACATTCCATAGTCATTCAAGCTAAGGGATTATTTAGAATAAGTTGATTTAAGAAGAGATCTGAAAACAACCACCACCACGCAGGATTAGGCTTTGCAAAGGGGAGATAAAAATGGTCTACATTTTTGCTTTCCTCTATGGTCTCCACTAGCCCAGATAGCTATTGATCACTTGAATTGTGATTAGTCTGAAATGAGATGTGCTGTAAATGTAAAATACACATCAAATCTTGTAGACTTGATATGAAAAAAGAATGTAAAATATCTCATTAATACTTTTTCATAATGTACCCTTTTAGATATATTTAAGTAGATATATTATTATAATTTATTTCACCTGTTTCTTTTTACTTTTTGATGTGTACAGTTCTGACACCAGCTCAGTTCTCCACAAATTCAACTCAATTCTGACACTATCTGGTTATTGGCAGATCCCACAGGTCAAGGGCTCAGTCCCACAAGACTGATCCCACTTCAGATGCCAGTCACAACTCCATGTTGTCACCCTTGCTTCTGACCCACTGGCTATAGATTGGAGGTTCCCATCACCCCCCTCTTTGGGTTCAATTAATTTGCTAGAGTGGCTCACAGAACAAAGAAACATTTTACTTAATAGATTACCAGTTTATTATAAAAAGTTATAACTCAGGAATAGCCGGGTGAAAGAGATTCATAGGGCAAAGTATGCGGGAAGTGGTGCAGAGCTTCCATGTTCTTCCAGAATCTCCACGTGTTCACCAACCTGGATACTCTCTAAACCCTGTCCTTTTGCTTTTTTGTGGATGCTTCGTTATATAGGCATGATTGATTAAATCATTGGCCACTGGCCATAAATTCCATCTGCAAGCCCTCTCCACTCCCCAGAGGTCAGGGGGATGGGAAGGAAAGTTTCAACCCTCCAATCACACAATTGGTTCCCGTGGCAACCAGCCATCATCTTAGGTGTTTTCCAAAGGTCACCTCATTAACATAAACTCAGGTGTGGTTGAAAGGAGATTGTTATGAAAATCAAGTCACCTTTATTGCTCTCATCACTTAGGAAATTCCAAGGGTTTTAGGAGCTAGGAGCTAACTAGTTAGAAATGAGAGGAAGACGGAATACATATTTCTTATTATAAATCACAATATTACAATGTTCCTATTAGAAAATATAAAATTACATATATAGCTCATATTATTTTTCTATTAGACTAAATAAAGGTCAGTAAACTTTTTCTTTAAAGGGTCAGCTAGTGAATGTTGTAGGCTGTGCAGGCCACAGGGTCTCTGTTGCAACTACTCAACTCTGTTGTTTTAGTGCAAACACAGCATGAGAATACATAAATGAATGTGTGTGGATATGTTACAATAAAACTTTATAGACACTGATATTTGAAGGTCATATAATTTTAATGTGTCCAAAAACGTTATTATTCTTTTGACTGTTTTTCTCCCATCATTTAAATACATAAAAAACATTTTTAGTTTGCAGGACCTAAAACAGGTGGCAGGCTGAATTTGGCCTGTGAGCCATTGTTTGTCAAACCATGGTCTAGAACATCATTTTGAAGGACCTGAGAAACAATTGGCTTTCAAAAGTATCATGTTTAATAAAACCCTTTCCATAATCATACCCTTTCCCATATGACTTTGCAGTATCAGTTAGTAGGGTGGATGGAGTGTATTTTCTCATCCCACTGACCGTGGGCTTGACCATGGGACTTGTTACTGGCTGGTGGGGTGTAGGTAGGAGTAGCCAGTTCCAGGTTGAGGCTTCAGAGGAATTGTGAGTTTACACCTACCTTCTTGAAATTTTCTGTCATTACCATGAAACAAGCTTCCTCTGAGTAGCTGTTGCCATTTTAGCCTGGTTCCCACACTAAGTACCGTGAAATACACCAGAGCACAAACAAGTTGAGATACACCAATCCCAGCCTGAATTTCAGCATGAAACAGAGCCACCTAGACAAGCCCCATACAGATCAGCAAATTCACAATGGACCCACAAATCTGAGATAGATAAATGTTCACTGTGTGTTACAAAGTTTCTGTAAATGCTCATTATACAGCATTTGCTGACCACTACAAATTCTATTTTCATTTCACCTCACTTTATATCTACACATTTTGTCCTAATCAGCAAAATCCAGGCATTTTCCTGCCCATCAAAAGAGGCACCATGGCTGCTGCATTAGAATTGCACTTGCTTCTAGGATTTCTCAGTGTAAAGTATTGTTTATTTCGTGCTGACAATGGGAGAAAGACAGCCAGTTAATCTAGCTGCAATTGAATTTAGAAATAACTCAAATCTAATTTTACTCACTTCTTCATTCCCAAGTTACTCTTTCTGCTTCCTTTGGTTGTTTGTGTTTCAAATCATTTCCCACTGTTTATTTTTAATTTCTACTTTATTTTAATTATTTAATAGGTGGCATCTCTGCAGTGCCTGCCATTCATCGAGCAGTTTGTTTTCTGCTTCTGGAATCACAAAAATATTTAATCTGCTGCTTCAGTGGTGTCACCACCACTTAGACTTTAGACCATAGGATACCATAGGATTCCTCCTTCTCTATTTGGAAGAACAAAATTCTCTGAGGTGACCAGGGTCCTCTGAAAAGCTAGCACCCAAACTGTACCTGAGCCCAGGGAATAGCAAGTAAGGAGGTTTCCCCTCTTTCTCTGCTGCTTTTGAGAAAACGTATGTTTTCTTAAATCTTCCCAGGTAACGTGACATGGATGACACGTTGCATTAAGATTGCAATGGCCGTTTGCACCTCAGTGAGAACCAGCGTGTGAGGTTAGGTGGCTGGTCCCTAGCACCATCTGAACAGAATTTGATCCTGGATGTGGGCGGATTGAGCATTTAGGGGAAGGATATGATGCCTGGGAAACAGTGGTATGAGCATATTTAGTTGGGTTGCAAAGGAAAGGAAAACACATTGAAGGGAAAGTAGGGAGCGGTTTGGGGCTCTAGAAGGTTCCCTGGAGCCAAGCAGTAGGGTTTTGAGACAGACCAGAACAGTCTGCCCTAGAACAGATTGCAACTGGGCTGGGAAAATGATACACAGGAAGCAGCAGGAACAAACAAGAGAGATTCCTGCCTGGGTTCCCAGCCTCCACTCTGGACCCTGAACCATCTGTTCTGTTCTCCGCAGAGCAGCTGGTGTGAATGCTGTAAGTCTTACATCAGACTATGACTTTCCTCAAAACCCTCCCAGAACTTTCTATCACAGCAAGAGTGGCACCAACATGGTTACCACCCTTGCTGAAACCCTGTCTCATCCCTGACCTCATCTCCTCCCTGCCTGCTTCTTGCTCATGGTTCCAGCTCACAGGCCTTGGTTTTGTTCATCTAAGGCACCTCTCGCCTCAGTCTTGGCACTAGGTGTTCCCTCCCCATGGAAACTTCTTCTTTCAGCCATTAACATAGCTCATTTCTTCACTTTTTTTCAGTCTCTGCCCAAATGTCATCTCCTCGGACTTCCTTTTATCACCTGAAATAACATCCTCAGTCATCATCTGTCCCTTGATACCACCTTATTTTCCTCCATAGCACTTATTACTACATTATCTTATATATATAGTTTAATTTCTTGTTAGTTTATTTCCCTCATTAGAACATAGATTCTTTGAAAGGGCAGGAAGTTTGCTTGTTTTGTTCTCTGCTGTACACCCAGTTTTGAGAACAGTGCCTGGTGTCTTGTAGACATTCCCAAATAGAGTGTTGAGTGAGTGAGTGAATAGCCTCAGTGTCTGACTGTAAGGCTACATGCAACGTGATTGGGAGTACTTGGCTTGTTGAAATTTCATCCAGCTGGTGTACTAAGTAGGTGCTAAATGGATAGGTGGAGAGATAGATAAACAATTGATAGACTCCTGTGCCCCTGTACTGATATTGGACAGAGATAGATTGTGAGAAAGAATGAATGGAAGGGTCCATCTTAATAATATCTTTCCATTATCACACAAGGAAATAGACCATAACCAACCTAAGGAATTGATCTCAGCTTTCAGAGATGTTGCCAGAGTTGGGGAGATGAAATGCATTCTCTGCCTCTTCAAGGATTCAAGTAGGACAGGTGTGGAGGGTTCCTAAGAGCTTATTGGAAGTATTTTTATTTTTTTTAAGAAGAACTTGTTCATCAGAGTCAGAGCTAGATGAACCCTGATGTTCCTCCATAATTTTTAGCCATTTCTGGTCTCTCATTTTCACCTGAAAGCACCATAGTTTGAACTCATGTTGCTCCTTGTTCTTTTTCTTCCCTTATTTTATTTTTTCTACTTTTTATCTTGTTTTATTTGTGTCAATACACAACAGTGTCTTCAAACAGCCGATTCTGGCATTACATATAGGGCTGACCTGGTGGTAGATGCTTCTTGGCTGGATTGGACTTTATTCTAGTGCGTATAGTCAGGGAGGGCTGCTTGGAGGAGACAAGTCTTAAACTGGACATTGACATAAACTTGGAAAGAAAGAAAAGAAATTTAAGTACAGTAGTGCCAGCAAAAGGGTCTGTGCCCTGGAAGTGGCAATAACTCCCTCCTACCTTTCCTGCTCTGTGAAAGAAGTCCTCTCTCCAAGGTCTCATTATGTGTGAGAAAGAGAGAAATAGGACAGTAGGTCCCCCTCTGCTTAGCACTGAGTGTCTCGTGAACTCTCTCCCTTCACAGGGATAGTCACTCACGTTCCGGCCCCACCCTTCTGGGAACACACTTCTAGTAAACACTAACTCCTGCCCAAATTTCAGTCTCCTGCCAAAACCTGGCCTCTGTTGACCCCTCACCCTCCTGCCCCAAGGGGTAGAAGAGGAGAGAAGGACATGAAACTGACAAATTGGCATAAATTTTAACCACAATCGAGCTTATTTAGATATGTAACCAAAGTGGGCTAATAATGTGGAGTCTTGGGAATGTAATTGGGGTAAATGGACAGCAAATTACTGAACCAAATGTTAAAAGTAGAAATTATAAAAAACCAAAAACCTCACAAAACCCTAAAATTTGAATTTCTGTTTTGTCTATCACATCACTTAACTATCTTTTGGGCTAAATATGTATACTTATTACACATCTTCCATAGGGCAGAGAATGATCTAAGAGTCTTGGGTAAAAGGAGATGGTATTGATAAAGGAGCTTGTGACCCAGAGGACTTTAGACTTACTGAAGGAACTAGAATTACAAAATTATCTCAGAAAAAAAGAAATGATCCTTCATACCATCTTTGCCTTTTAAAGGTAAGCTGTGTAATCAGCTGGCTTGTCAGCCTGTTTTACAAGGTAAAGAATATTAAAATATTTGTCTTGGCTTCTGCACTTTGTCAGTGCTATAAAAATCACAGAATAGAGCCTGCCAATCATTTATTTGACTGTTTGAATGAAGGAGTTTGATGGAGGCAACAGTCTGTAACTAAACAAGAGTCCTGCAAAATTTGGGCGCCGGAAATACCATCTGGTGGCCGGATGGTATTTCCCAGAGTGGGTTCCAGAGCTGAATCAAAGGCAGCTTCCTCCACTGGGCAGGTGGGTGGAGAAATTAAGCTTCTGTTCTCCTTTGGAAAGTCATCAGTGATCTCTTCCTTTGCAAGGCTATTGAGGGGTGAAAACCCACCCTGGGGCTGCCATTATCACAGGGCTCATGCCAAGAATCTCCTTGTTTTCTTGCTCCAATAATGTTGTCAACTGTTGGGGTCTCTGAGCAAGCTCTCTTTGAGGAGTACTCCTCTTATCTTTCCTGGCGCTGAAGAAGTTATGAACTGAATGAAGAGTAAGAATGTGTTCGAAACGTATCACTGAGGACAGCTAAGTCGGAGGTCATGCTTACAGTTCTGTAGCCAAGTGGGCTTGTTGATTCTCAGCCCCAGAATGAAGCAGGCTCACCCACTCAACCCTGGTAGCACTGAACAGAACAGGGCTTTCCACAAGGAAAGGGCTACCCAGGCAAGAGTTTTGGGAGAACTCCTGTTCCTCTTGGACCGGCTGGTTCCCAGAAGTAATGAAGCTAGAGTTCAAGTGAGCATCCTTTGTTATTTTTCTCAAATTCACCAGTCAAATGAATGATGTGTTGGGAGATGGGGAGAGATCAAAGTCTGTCCACAATAGAGTTCTCTCCACTTGGAAGGAAACTTCAGGAATGGAGAGAAAGCTTCCTCTACCTTTAAAATCAATTCATGCAGGAATGCTCCCGTTGCTGGCAGGCCAAGTTCTCAGCCATGTCTGCTCAGGAGTACTCCATCCCGTCTGCTCTGCAGCCTCCCTAATTCTTAATGCAGACACAGTTGTTCCAACTTTAACCTGCTGTGTTAAAGATTAGTGCCCATGCACCAAACACAAATAGGGGGATGCAACTCCTAGACCCCCTTAAGCCCCCCATTAAGGCGACTCCTAGACCCCCTCTCTGCTGTGTTTCCCAAGGCTTCTGCCAGGCTGTGGACTGGTATTATCTCTCATTTATGGGAAGGCATCCGTGTTCTCCAGGACCTCTCCCGCACTGTAATTCACGCTGCATGCTATCACTGGACTAATTTTCTGAAAACACTACTCTTACTGAGTCACTCAAACTCTATGAGTCTCCATTTCCTCATTGGTAAAATGGATATGTTTATGTTTTCCCTGCTTGCCTATCTCATATTGTTGTTGAAAGGACAAACAAGACCGTGGATGGGAAAATGCCCTGTAAATTGAAAACTGTCATGTATATGTGGATGTACCAGTCCACCTTAGGGACCCTCATTTCTTTCTATTGTCTATCAGATCGAGTTTGCACTATTGAGCTTGGTGTTCAAAGCCTTCATAATCAGACATGTTCCAGACCTCTTCTCCCCTTGTTACCCTACAGTCCTGGTTCTTTTTTCCTTCCCTACCTATCCCTCTGGGAAGCTTCCCTGATTGCTCCTACCCTCAGGATTCTTCCTCTCATCTGAGCTCTTACAGATTCTGTAGTTGGAATAAATGCGTGTCAACCACGGCTGTACATTAGAAACACCCAGAGAGCTGTTAGATGATATTGCATCTCACCCCAGAACAATTGAATTAGAATCTTTTGGGATGAGGCCAGGATAACTGTTTCCTAAAAGCTCTCCAATGACTCTAATGTACAGCCAGGGTATAGAACCCCTATTGTATACCATACACTCAGCATTGAATTGCTTTGGTCTCATGAGTACATCTTTTCCCCCTAATTGCTCTTTGAATTTCCCATAGGACAGAGGCCCTGCCCCATCTCCTCCTCCCCTCCTTCCTTCTGTTGTGCCTTTTGTCTCTCCTGGACACATCTGGCTTCTGTGGGTTGTCCTTACCAAATTTACCTTAGGACACATTCGTCTGGACACATCTGGCTTCTATGGGTTATCCTTACCAAACTTACCTTAGAACACATTCATCTGGACACATCTGGCTTCTGTGGGTTATCCTTACCAAATTTACCTTAGGACACATTCTTCTGCCCCTCTTCTTGTCCCCCAAATCTGAACTCAGCAAGCTTTAGTAAATACTGTGTGGTGGGCCATAGATTGAGTCCAGTCTGAGCTCACCAGTGGAGTTCAAGTTTAGTATGTATGCTTGAGTATGCGTGGTGGACTGGTGAGGCGCATTAACAAGAAGTCTATTTGTATAAGGGACCCATCAGCTCTTGGGAGAGGATTCATTTTTTGAGGTGGGGGAGTCAGGAATCAACAGAAATGAACATTTAGAACCAGATGCCCAGAACCAACCTTAGGAGGCAGGGGGAGGTATATTCATGGAAATAATTATCTGGTGGATATATGTGTTCAGGGCTTGGGTGCTTAAGATAAATGTCATTTAGCGGTGATACTGTAGTTCACACTTCATTAAATGGTACACACTGGAATTCCTTCATGTTCTGGCCTCACTATTTCCCCTCTTTGCCAACAGAAAGCTATGTGGGAGTTTGTCAAAATCTTCTGGGGATTTGGTGGTTCTAATTGTGGAAAAGAGCATCACTTAGAGCTCAAGGATGGAATTCCTGTTTTCAACAGATGCATTCCCTATTACATTTGTTTCTCATTCATGCATGAGATGAATTCATTCTCATTCACGTAGAGAGACCCTGCACATCCATGATTATACACCCACTCAAGTACAACCCTTCCTGCATTGGGCTTGTTCTAGTTATGGTAATTCTTGCAACTTGGTCAACTCTGGGCAACTTCCAGGTTGGTTGCAGTTTTAAGGAATTGCTCCCATTTCATTTCTGTTGCTCTTTTATACGATGTTGGAGTTTGATACAAATTCCAAGCTTTATTCACCAGGTCTTCTGCTTCCCAGGGTCTTTTTGAATCTCTCCCATGCTTAGTTGCTCTTCAGTGCACATCTGATCTCTATGGGCTATACTGAGTAATTTTGCTTCAGGACACCTCTATTCTTTGTCACCTGTTTCCTAAGATGCCTTGCTCTGGTTTGTGAAAAGAAAAAAAAAAAAGAAAAACACAAAGCTTGATTGTAGGGCTTCCCTGGTGGCGCAGTTGTTGAGAGTCTGCCTGCCGATGCAGGGGACACGGGTTCGTGCCCTGGTCCAGGAAGATCCCACATGCCGCAGAGCGGCTGGGCCCGTGAGCCATGGCCACTGAACCTGTGCGTCCGGAGCCTGTGCTCCGCAACAGGAGAGGCCACAGCGGTGAGAGGCCTGCGTACGGCAAAAAAAAACAAAAAAAAAACAAAACAAAAACAAAGCTTGATTGTATTGTTCTGTTGGTGCTGAATACTGAGTATCTTCTCACAAATACGAAAACTTCAGGCTGCCCATTGTACTTCATTTCCAGCGTTAGCTAGTACCCTTTAAATCTCTCTCCTAATCAGTCATTTGTCATAAACTCAAGAGTTGGCTTGACTTGCAGGCTCATTGTTAACAGTGACTAAGGCACCTTATAATGTCAATCACACCTGTTACAAATGTCTTAGCTTAATTCATACTGGATGATTTTGTATCTACGGAACGCCTGATATTTTAGGACTACGGATCAGTGCCCAATAGCGAATATTGCACTATGGTATGTGGTGGGATCAGAGTCAAGTCCAGTCTGTGTTCACCAATGGAATTCAAATCTGTGGTGTGTGTGTGGTGGACTGGGAGGGTGGGTCAAACAAAAACCCTTCCTGGTTTATTGGCTGGCTCTCTGATGGCTGACTGGCTCGAATCCTTCTTGACTTGCCTTCTTCCCTAGATTTGTTCATCTCTTTCTGTTGTTTCTGATTCTTGGAAGTCATGCCCCTCTCTTGGGACCTCTGCACACTTAGAGCTCCAAGAACTTCCCTCTTCACGGTCAGAAAAGAAAGTGTTGGTGAACTGAGAACTGGGAGAGTAGTGCCTACGAGTGTTGCCAGGGCTTTGGTCTGATGGTGAGCCAGCCAGGAGGTGCCCTCCCTGATGGGAAGTTTAATACTAAGTAGCCTATAGATGTATCTCCTTCACAACAGATTCTTCTGAAACAGTCCACAACTGTTTAGATTACTTCCCAGCCCTAGCTAATAGGTTTAGTAAGACATATCTCAGATACAGTTTCCCAGTCTCTTTGTGACTCAAAGGTTTTGGACTGATGTGGCCATAGCATCAAGGCTCATTATTTGCCCTGGCATTACACGTGTGTGTGTGTGTGTGTGTGTGTGTGTGTGTTTATGGTCTGCAGTAATAACAGTGTATGCCACCTGCTATACCCCACAAGCCTGCTGGGTAGCATAAGAGTACTTTTGCATTTGTGGGATGCTTTTCAAAATTGGCAGTTATTTCAATAATTTCTCTCAGGGTCAGTGGGCACATCTGTGGAGACTGCACCCCTTGTTTCCTGGCACTGGAGGAGATTAGTGAAGACACCTGGTTTCTTCTCATTTTGCACAAAGAGAGAGAGTGGCTCAAGGGTTGTGGGCTCAGCGGTGAGCATCTGAATCTCATGGAGACGTTTCAGCAAGTGTGCTGGGCGGACATATGCTTGCAGTTATTTTTCCAGTGTTGGGAATAGAGCCAGAAGTACTTTATTTCATTCATTCCTTTGTTCAACATGATTTAGGTTGCTAATGTGTGTCATTCCTTGTTTTGAGAGCTATGGTGGTAGGGAAGACAGATTTTTATAAAACATCTCTGCCCTTAGGTCTGGGGAGGCAACACACACACACACACACACACACACACACACACACACACACTCCAGAGTTAACATAGTGACACGAGTGAGAAGAACACAGCCCCAGGTGCTCATTAGGCTGGGCGCAGGGGGCTGTCACTCTGAAGAGCTGACCCCCTGGCTACTGCCATGATCGAGTCTTCCGCTCCCTATTCATTCACAGGGCTAACTGGTCTAACTGAGAGCAGAAATCAGCACAAAGAAGGAAAAGAACTACTCCTGGTTTATGCTGAATGGAATGGAGAAAACGGGGGTTCATCTGTTTTGTGTCAGTGTTACAAGATTCAGACGTGCCTTTGTTGAATGGCTTTCCTAGAGTTTCTGGGGCGTCCAGCTCCAAAAGAGATGCAGTTGCTGAAAATAAACATTCTTTCCTGAAATAAAAGCAATAGATCTGTGTACTCAGTGTCCAGTGACTCCAGCCCTTGGAGGGATCTGGAAGAGACCCCAGCTCCACCCAAAATTGTGCCTGGCAGGGATACTAATAGGTGAAGATGTGAGGAAGGAGAGATTTACTCAGAGGACTGAATTGAGATCAATTATTGATTCATGAAGACATTTCTATTTGGTGTGAGGGGCAAAGGTCTCTCACTGAACTTCAGCTGAGGGTGAGCGGTCAGGCAAAAGAAGCTTCAGTCAGGGGCCTCTTCCACTGGCCCTCATGCTCCCCCACAGGTAGGAGGATATTTGAAAAATAGGAAAGAGGAGAGACCAAATGTACAGACTGCATTTTTGATGGATCCAAGTGTTGTGGAAAAGAAAGAGGAGAGTCTCCCCTTCTCCATCTGGAGGTGGATCTCCAAGGGGTATCTGGTTTGTGATCTTTTATTCATGCTCATAATCTGTTTGGCTCTATCTTTGGGAAATTACTTCTATTCAGTGCACCTAATTGCTTAAATTGCTTTGGGTTTGCTGCATTTAAAAAACTTGGTAAAAGACATGTGGAAAGATTGACAGTAAAATGTGTATCAGGTGAAAATAAACTTCACAGATTCCCAGACCCAGGTTCATCTTGTAAATACTGAATTTGGAGTCCCAGGAAATAGCTGAGAGGCTATTACTTTTTTGCTTGTCCATGAACAGAAAATAAAAGAAATAACAATCATAGTTATGAATTTTTGAACACCTATAAGATGTTAGGCACTCAGGATTTTACATCAAATTCAAAAAACGAAGATGAACGAATCTGTGGTTCTGCTCCCGTCGACTCTGTGATTCTAGGGGCCTGGTCTTTGTGACCACTTATGGTGCTCAGTGAAGCCCATCCAGCCAAGTTAGGGGAAAGTTCCAGAAAGATCTCCCCTCACCCCCCTTTTGCTTTGAGGAGAACCCTGTAATACGTTTTAGCTTTTATTTGTGGCTTGGGGACCTCTTTCCAGCAAGGCAGCAGAATTGGCACTGACCCTCAAACCTGAGAAAGTTGGAGCTGCCTAATAGCAGAGAAGTGACCGCAGCAGCTTCCAAGGAGGCCTTTGAATCTTGGCTCTGTTGCAGCACTTGACTGTTTCTAACTGTGCATCTGAGGTCATGTTCCCTTTTTTATTTACACTTGGATTTACTTGATCCTGCTGACCTCTTTCCAGACAACATCTGTATTGCTTGTTACAGCAAATCAGAAAAGTGACCTGCTCATTCATTCATGAAGTTTTATCAGTTGCCTGTGGTGGATACATTACTGCAGAAGGGGCTTAAAGCAGATGCTCTGAGCTCAAATGTCCAACCTTCCTTAGCCTTGGTGTTGGCTGGGACAGGGGGTCCAAAAATCTGTAGACCACGTGCTCATAGTTCTGTTCTGGCCTAACTGGTCATTTAGGAAGACTTCTTGACCTTTGGAGAAGTTCTGCCTCTGAGGAGGCCTTTGGTTTATCCAGTGATGTGGACAGGAGTGGGAGGATGGGTCCTGTACATGAGGAGTTGTCCCACATCCTGCATGAATTGTGAATATCTCAGTGGATGCTGATGTAGGTGAAAAAACCTTTTGTTAATTAGCTGAGCCTAGGTCTTAACTGTTCTACATATAACACAAAGTGTTTTGTGTATAACGCTGATCTGCACTGACTTTCCCAGGGACTGTATCTACTGTGTAAATTGAGAAAATATTGCACTTTATGATGTTCAAAAATTTATCAGGAATTGCTCACATCCTTCCCATCATGGAAAATCATTGTCACTGATGGCAACACCTCTCCTGGTATTGGAATTGCCCACAGATTGTAGCAATCTGTGCTTCTAGCTGTCTCATTCCTGGTGAGGCTATGTAAAGACACAAGCGTCTGGCCATTTCGCTATGTCTTCTAGTTAGTCATCCTCCTGAGTGTTTACAGATTGAAAGAAGTGCTATTTCATACATTCTTTCCCATGTATTTCTCCATGACATTCTAGTTAGTACGTTATATTGGTATTTGTCTTTGCATGTTTTAAATTGTTGCTGCTTTTTTCCTAAGAATACAGTTCTGTTGTGAAATGGGGTAAGGATGTACTTTGTTTTGCTTAGAACTTTACCAGGAGTTGCTCACCATTTTGAAAAATGAACTCACTGATAGAAACAGCACTCAGAGAATGAGTCGTAAATACAAGACACTTGGATTAGCCTGCATTTTTAGGTATCCCCTTCATGATGATTCTTTCAGATATAGATGTGAACATCTCATGACTTTATGTCTTCCAGTATATGCATGATCCCTTACATATTGAGTTATGCATTTCATTGTAGATTATTTGCTTTAATCACTACATTTACTTAGGACAATATATTTCTATTGTAAAAAATGATGTGGGGGAGCCGGAGGAAGATGGCGGAAGAGTAAGACGCGGAGATCACCTTCCTCCCCACAGATACATCAGAAATTCATCTACACGTGGAACAACTCCAACAGAACACCTACTGAACGCTGACAGAAGACCTCAGACCCCCCAAAAGGCAAGAAACTCCCCACATACCTGGGTAGGTCAAAAGAAAAAAAGAATAAACAGAGACAATAGGATATGGACGGGACCTGCACCAGTGGGAGGGAGCCGTGAAGGAGGGAAGGTTTCTACACACTACAAGCCCCTTCGAGGGCGGAGACTGCAGGTGGCAGAGGGGGAAAGCTTCGGAGTAGCGGAGGAGAGCACAGCAACAGGGGTGTGGAGGGCAAAGCAGAGAGATTTTGGCACAGAGGATCGGTGCCCTCAGGCACACACCAGCCCGAGAGACTTGTCTGCTCGGCCGCCAGGGCGGGCGGGGCTGGGAGCTGAGGCTCGGGTATCGGCTTTCAGTCGGAGCGCAGGGAGAGGTCTGGGGCTGGCGGCAGGAAGAGAGCCTGAAGGGGTTAGTGCTAGCCCGGAGGGAGTCCGGGGAAAGGGTCTGGAGCTACCGGAGAGGCAAGAGACTTTTTTCCCTTTTGTTGCCTGGTGCGCGAGGAGAGGGCATTCCCCTCCCTCCCCTCTGCCTGAGTGAGCCAGAGCCCCCGAATCAGCGGCTCCTTTAAACCCGTCCTGTCTGAGCGAAGAACGGACGCCCTCCGGCGACCTACGCGCAGAGGCGGGGCCAGGTCCAAGGCTGAGACCCGGGAGCTGTGAGAGCAGAGACAGGGAAATCTCTCTGTGCAGCCTCCGAGGCAGCGGATTAAAGCTCCACGGTCCATTTGATGTGCCCTGCGTCTGTGGAGTGCATGAATGGACAGCGAATCATCCCAAATTGAGGAAGTGGACCTTGAGGACAAGATTTAAGACTTTCCCCCCCTTTTTTTCCCTCTTTTTACAACGAATTATCTCAAATTAAGGAGGTGGACTTAGCAAGATTTCAGACTTTTCGCCCTTTTCCTCTTTTTACAACGAATTATCCCAAATCGAGGAGGTGGACTTGGAGAGCAAGATTTTTGATTTTTCCCCCTGCTCTCTTTTTGTGAATGTGTATGTGTAATCTTCTGTGTAAGATTCTCTCTGTATAGCTTTGCTTCCACCATATGTCCCAGGGTTCTTTCGGTCCGTGTTTTTTTTCAATAATTACTTTTTAATTTTAATAACGCTACTATATTTCATACTTTATTCTATTTTACTTTACCTGCTCTTTCTTTTTTTCCTCCCTTCCCTTCCTCCCTCCCTCCCTCCGCTCCTCCTTTCCTTCTTTCTTTTTCTTTCCTCCATCCCTCCCTCCCTCCCACCCTTCTTCTTTCCACTTTCTTTTTCTTTCCTTCCTCCCTCCCTCCCTCCCTCCTGTCTTTCTTTCTTTCTTTCCTTCCTCCCTCCCTCTCTTCTTCCATTCACTCTTCCTTTTGCTTTCATTCCTCCCTCCCTCCCTCCTTTCTTTCCTTTCTTTCCATGCTTCCTCCCTCCCTCCTTTCTTTCTTTCTTCCTTCCTTCCTTCCTTACTTACTTCCCTTCTTCCTTTCTTTCAATCTCTCTTTCTTTCTTCTACTAATTATTTCTTTCTACTTTTTCTCACTGTTATTCTGAGCCGGGTGGATGAAAGGCTCTTGGTGCTGCAGCCAGGAGTCAGTGCTGTGCCTCTGAAGTGGGAGAGCCAACTTCAGGACACGGGTCCACAAGAGACCTCCCAGCTCCACATAATATCAAGCAGCGAAAATCTCCCAGGGATCTCCATCTCAACACCAGCACCCAGCTTCAGTCAACGACCAGCAAGCTACAGTGCTGGTCACCCTATGCCAAGCAACTAGCAAGGCAGGAACACAACCCCACCCATTAGCAGAGAGGCTACCTAAAAACATAATAAGGCCACAGGCACCCCAAAACACACCACCAGACGTGGACCTGTCCACCAGAAAGACAAGATCGAGCTTCAACCACCAGAACACAGGCATTAGTCCCCCCCACCAGGAAGCCTACACAACCTACTGAAACAACCTTAGCCACGGGGGACAGACACCAAAAACAACGGGAACTACGAATCTGCAGCCTGCAAAAAGGAGACCCCAAACACAGTAACATAAGCAAAATGAGAAAGCAGAAAAACACACAGCAGGTGAAGGAGCAAGATAAAAACCTACCAGACCTAACAAATGAAGAGGTAATAGGCAGTCTACCTGAAAAAGAATTCAGAATAATGATAGTAAAGCTGATCCAAGATTCTATCTCCCAGATCCAAAATCTTGGAAATAGAATAGACAATATGCAAGAAACAGTTAACAAGGACCTAGAAGAACTAAAGATGAATCAAGCATCGATTAAAAACACAATAAATGAAATGAAAAATACTCTAGATGGGATCAATAGCAGAATAACTGAGGCAGAAGAACGGATAAGTGAGGTGGAAGATAAAATAGTGGAAATAACTGATGCAGAGAAAAATAAAGAAAAAAGAATGAAAAGAACAGAGGACAGTCTCAGAGACCTCTGGGACAACATTAAACGCACCAACATTCGAATTATAGGGGTTCCAGAGGAAGAAGAGAAAAAGAAAGGGACTGAGAAAATATTTGAAGAGATTATAGTTGAAAACTTCCCTAATATGGGAAAGGAAATAGTTAATCAAGTCCAGGAGGCACAGAGAGTCCCATACAGAATAAATCCAAGAAGAAATACGCCAAGACACATATTAATCAAACTGTCAAAAATTAAACACAAAGAAATCATATTAAAAGCAGCAAGGGAAAAACAACAAATAACACACAAGGGAATCCCCATCAGGTTAACAGCTGATCTCTCAGCAGAAACTCTACAAGCCAGAAGGGAGTGGCAGGACATAATTAAAGTGATGAAGGAGAGAAACCTGCAACCAAGATTACTCTACCCAGCAAGGATCTCATTCAGATTTGATGGAGAAATTAAAACCTTTACAGACAAGCAAAAGCTGAGAGAGTTCAGCACCACCAAACCAGCTTTACAACAAATGCTAAAGGAACTTCTCTAGGCAAGAAACACAACAGAAGGACTATACCTACAATAACGAACCCAAAGCCATTAAGGAAATGGGAATAGGAACATACATATCAATAATTACCTTAAATGTAAATGGACTAAATGCTCCCACCAAAAGACACAGAGTGGCTGAATGGATACAAAAACAAGACCCATATATATGCTGTCTACAAGAGACCCACTTCAGACCTAGAGACACATACAGATTGAAAGTAAGGGGATGGAAAAAGATATTCCATGCAAATGGAAATCAAAAGAAAGCTGGAGTAGCAATTCTTATATCAGACAAAATAGACTTTAAAATAAAGACTATTAGAAGAGACAAAGAAGGACACTACATAACGATAAAGGGATCGATCCAAGAAGAAGATATAACAATTGTAAATATTTATGCACCCAACATAGGAGCACCTCAATACATAAGGCAAATACTAACAGCCATAAAAGGGGAAATCGACAGTAACACAATCATAGTAGGGGACTTTAACACCCCACTTTCACCAATGGACAGATCATCCAAAATGAAAATAAATAAGGAAACACAAGCTTTAAATGATACATTAAACAAGATGGACTTAATTGATATTTATAGGACATTCCACCCAAAAACAACAGAATACACATTTTTCTCAAGTGCTCATGGAACATTCTCCAGGATAGATCATATCTTGGGTCACAAATCAAGCCTTGGTAAATTTAAGAAAATTGAAATTGTATCAAGTATCTTTTCCGACCACAATGCTATGAGACTAGACATCAATTACAGGAAAAGATCTGTAAAAAATACAAACACATGGAGGCTAAACAATACACTACTCAATAATGAAGTGATCACTGAAGAAATCAAAGAGGAAATTAAGAAATACTTAGAAACAAATGACAATGGAGACACGACGACCCAAAACCTATGGGACGCAGCAAAAGCAGTTCTAAGGGGGAAGTTTATAGCAATACAATCCCACCTTAAGAAACAGGAAACATTTCGAGTAAACAACCTGACCCTGCACCTAAAGCAATTAGAGAAAGAAGAACAAAAAACCCCCAAAGTTAGCAGAAGGAAAGAAATCATAAAGATCAGATCAGAAATAAATGAAAAAGAAATGAAGGAAACGATAGCAAAGATCAACCAAACTAAAAGCTGGTTCTTTGAGAAGATAAACAAAATTGACAAACCATTAGCCAGACTCATCAAGAAAAGAAGGGAGAAGACTCAAATCAGTAGAATTAGAAATGAAAAAGGAGAAGTAACAACTGACACTGCAGAAATACAAAAGATCATGAGAGATTACTATAAGCAACTCTATGCCAATAAAATGGACAACCTGGAAGAAATGGACAAATTCTTAGAAATGCACAACCTACCAAGACTGACTCAGGAAGAAATAGAAAATATGAATAGACCAATCACAAGCACTGAAATTGAAACTGTGATTAAAAATCTTCCATCAAACAAAAGCCCAGGACCAGATGGCTTCACAGGCGAATTCTATCAAACATTTAGAGAAGAGCTAACACCCATCCTTCTCAAACTCTTCCAAACAATATCAGAGGAAGGAACACTCCCAAACTCATTCTACGAGGCCACCATCACCTTGATACCAAAACCAGGCAAGGATGTCACAAAGAAAGAAAACTACAGGCCAATATCACTGATGAACATAGATGCAAAAATCCTCAACAAAATACTAGCAAACAGAATCCAACAGCACATTAAAAGGATCATACACCATGATCAAGTGGGGTTTATTCCAGGAATGCAAGGATTCTTCAATATATGCAAATCAATCAATGTGATACACCATATTAACAAGTTGAAGGAGAAAAACCATATGATCATCTCAATAGATGCAGAGAAAGCTTTCGACAAAATTCAACACCCATTTATGATAAAAATCCTGCAGAAAGTAGGCATAGAGGGAACTTTCCTCAACATAATAAAGGCCATATATGACAAACCCACAGCCAACATTGTCCTCAATGGTGAAAAACTGAAAGCATTTCCACTAAGATCAGGAACAAGACAAGGCTGCCCACTCTCACCACTCTTATTCAACATAGTTTTGGAAGTTTTAGCCACAGCAATCAGAGAAGAAAAGGAAATAAAAGGAATCCAAATTGGAAAAGAAGAAGTAAAGCTGTCACTGTTTGCAGATGACATGATACTATACATAGAGAATCCTAAAGATGCTACCGAAAAACTACTAGAGCTAATCAATGAATTTGGTAAAGTAGCAGGATACAAAATTAATGCACAGAAATCTCTGGCATTCCTGTACACTAATGATGAAAAATCTGAAAATGAAATCAAGAAAACACTCCCATTTACCATTGCAACAAAAAGAATAAAATATCTAGGAATAAACCTACCTAAGGAGACAAAAGACCTGTATGCAGAAAATTATAAGACACTGATGAAAGAAATTAAAGATGATATAAATAGATGGAGAGATATACCATGCTCCTGGATTGGAAGAATCAATATTGTGAAAATGACTCTACTACCCAAAGCAATCTACAGATTCAATGCAATCCCTATCAAACTACCACTGGCATTTTTCACAGAAGTAGAACAAAAAATTTCAAAATTTGTTTGGAAAAACAAAAGACCCCGAATAGCCAAAGCAATCTTGAGAACGAAAAACGGAGCTGGAGGAATCAGGCTGCCTGACTTCAGACTATACTACAAAGCTACAGTAATTAAGACAGTGTGGTACTGGCATAAAAACAGAAAGATAGATCAGTGGATCAGGATAGAAAGCCCAGAGATAAACCCACGCACATATGGCCAACTTATCTTTGATAAAGGAGGCAGGAATGTACAGTGGAGAAAGGACAGCCTCTTCAGTAAGTGGTGCTGGGAAAACTGGACAGGGACATGTAAAAGTATGAGATTAGATCATTCCCTAACACCATACACAAAAATAAGCTCAAAATGGATTAAAGACCTAAATGTAAGGCCAGAAACTATCAAACTCTTAGAGGAAAACATAGGTAGAACACTCTATGACATAAATCACAGCAAGATCCTTTTGGACCCACCTCCTAGAGAAATGGAAATAAAAACAAAGATAAACAAATGGGACCTAATGAAACTTCAAAGCTTTTGCACAGCAAAGGAAACCATAAACAAGACCAAAAGACAACCCTCAGAATGGGAGAAAATATTTGCAAATGAAGCAACTGACAAAGGATTAATCTCCAAAATTTATAAACAGCTCATGCAGCTCAATAGCAAAAAAACAAACAACCCAATCCAAAAATGGGCAGAAGACTTAAATAGGCATTTCTCCAAAGAAGATATACAGACTGCCAACAAACACATGAAAGAATGCTCAACATCATTAATCATTAGAGAAATGCAAATCAAAACTACAATGAGATATCATCTCACACCAGTCAGAATGGCCATCATCAAGATATCTAGAAACAATAAATGCTGGAGAGGGTGTGGAGAAAAGGGAACACTCTTGCACTGCTGGTGGGAATGTGAATTGGTACAGCCACTATGGAGAACAGTATGGAGGTTCCTTAAAAAACTAAAAATAGAACTACCATATGACCCAGCAATCCCACTACTAGGCATATACCCTGAGAAAACCATAATTCAAAAAGAGACATGTACCAAAATGTTCATTGCAGCTCTATTCACAATAGCCCGGAGCTGGAAACAACCTAAGTGTCCATCATCGGATGAATGGATAAAGAAGATGTGGCACATATATACAATGGAATATTACTCAGCCATAAAAAGAAACGAAACTGAGCTATTTGTAATGAGGTGGATAGACCTAGAGTCTGTCATACAGAGTGAAGTAAGTCAGAAAGAGAAAGACAAATACCGTATGCTAACACATATATATGGAATTTAAAAAAAAAAAAAATGTCATGAAGAACCTAGGGGTAAAACGGGAATAAAGACACAGACCTACTTGAGAATGGACTTGAGGATATGGGGAAGGGGAAGGGTAAGCTGTGACAAAGGGAAAGAGAGGCATGGACATATATACACTACCAAACGTAAGGTAGATAGATAGTGGGAAGCAGCCGCAGAGTACAGGGAGATCATCTCGGTGCTTTGTGACCGCCTAGAGGGGTGGGATGGGGAGGGTGGGAGGGAGGGAGATGCATGAGGGAGGGGATGTGGGAACAGATGTATATGTATGACTGATTCACTTTGTTATAAAGCAGAAACTAAAAAAAAAAAAAAAAAATGATGTGGGTCAGATATATTATCCATGACTTTCATATCGGGTCATTATTAAAAGTTTGTTATAAAAAGGGAACATTGGTTCTGACAGGGCTCTGATGAGAAGCTCTGAGGAACAGCCTTGGTGCAGTCAGTTTCTGGCACCAAGGAAGCCCCTTTGTGGGTCAAAATGGGCAACCAACTTCCCGTTTCAGGCTTTTCCCCTAGACGGCTGCATGTCTTGGTTTAAGGTCAATTTGCTAAATATCAGTTGGAAATTTATATATTGTTCAGCTGATCTAAAATTCAACTTCCTTCTAAGTGTTTTCCTTTTCATTCAGTTGTTCTGTAATACTGTTTTGTACCTTATCCTCTAGAACACACTATGACATTTGCCTTACCATTCTCTCTCTTTGTATATGTATGTATAAAGACACACACATTTCTCTTTTTTTTCCTAATACATTTGAGATTAAGTGCACAGGGATACCCTATTGTCTCTAAGGACTTTAGTATGTATTTCCTAAGAACAAGGACACTCTCCTCTAAGACCACATTACACCTCTTGCAAGCAGGAAATTGACATTGCTATCTTACTACCATCACATATACACGACCACAGTTCCCATTCACAGGCCTGGCTCGTCCCAATAATGCTCTTTATGGATGCAGGAGCCAGTTCAGGTTCACTCGTTTCATTTAGTTGTCATATGGCTTTCTGGTCTCCTTCAATCTGTAGCGGTTCCTCTGTCATCCTGGTCTTCCATGGCCTTGACATTTTTAAAGGGGATAGGACAGTTACCTGGTAGATAGTTCCACAGTTGGGCATTGTCTGGGGTTTCCTCATCAATAGATTCAGGTTGTGCATTTTTGGCAGGAACGTCACAGAGGTAATGTTGTGTTCTTCTCAGTGCGTAATTTCAGAAGACCCATGATATTGGTTTTCCCATTACTGATAAGGATAAAACAGTGAACTTTTATCACTTAGTTAAAATGGTAACCATCAGGTTTCTCCATTGTAAAGCTAATTAGTAGGTATTTTTAAGAGCAGATCCTGTGATACTATGTACATATGCTCTTCCTTATCAAACCTTCACCCTAGAGTCTACTGGTGAATCTTACCTGGATCAGTTGTCCAATGGCAATTTTCTAATTGCATGGTGCCTTCTACACTTACGAGTTGGCATTTCTACATAAGGTAGAACTACTATGTATAGATGTATGTACTTATGAGTTCCTATTTTATTCAGTGGGTTATAATCCCTTACCATTGGCATTTATTTTGGTGCTCAAGTTGTTTTCAACTTGGTTGGTGGAACACCTGTCAAGCTGGGTTCTGCATCTTTTAGGCATGTTCCTATCATTCCATCACAAGATGGTCCAGGCTTGGTTCCCTGCCACAGCCCTGGAATCAGCCATTTTTCCAGGAATCCTTGGTGCCCTTTAGAAACCAGGATCTGGTGCTGGGTGTGTTCATTGCTGCTTGTTTGTCTTGCTTCCAGGCCTTCTCAGCAGACAGAACTAGAATCGATCTCTCTCTTTTTCTCTCTCTCTCTCTCACTACATATCTATGTCCACTGCTATGTACATGTGTATTTATCTATCTATTAGGAACCATAACTTCACATCAGTATCCCTAAATACAATCTCACATTGTGAGGTTTATTCTAGACTTCTCCTTTCCATTCTTGTACCTCCATTCTCAACAATGAGAAACCTGGCTTGCACATTCTTACTTTATTGACTTATTGTCTCAATCACCTTGTAAGTAACCAGTCTCCCAATCAGGAGCCATTTCCCCAGCCAACCACTGCCAACTCCTGCTGCTCCTCACATGCTGGAAGATTTCTCCTCCTCCAGCCCTGGTTGCTTGCCACCTGAGAGTTTGCCTACAGATATTTTTGAAGTTATGTGTAAAGGAAAGATTATATTGTCTACAAATTTTATTTTAGGATAATGGGGCAGTGTTGGAGGAGGTCACTGAGAGGATGTGACTGTTGGTTGATCTTCAAGCTGGACCTGGGCAATAAGAGGCTCCTCACCCCTCCCCTGTCCTCGGAATGTATATTTCACCCCACATTCTCCCAGAGGGAGCAGGTTTCAAGGATGTAGCCTTGAGAGTGTAAGGTGTGGTTGAAACCATCTGGACTGAATACTTATGAACCTAGATAAGGCCTCTCTATAAACTTTTCAGATTGTGGCAGGTGCGTGCAGAGATCTATTCATCTTGCAGCTGCCCAAGCCTTGTATGTAAGTCCCTTGCTTATTAAACCTGCACCTACCCGACTCTGGAGAGGTCTGCCTCTTTCTTCTATCTCTCCTTGCCCTCTGTGTCCGGGGGCCAGTTTTTGAACCAACAGGCAGTATATTTTTATAGTGATGCATATATTAGATAAGTGTTTATTTTTAATGATATACCATATCAATTTTCTGCTCACAGCTATTTCCTATGTACCCTATCTTCCATCTGATTTCAATTTTATATGTCTGAAAAGTAACTTTATTTTGCCTTTTTTCCAAAATAATAGTTTAGCTGGATATAAACACTACAAAGTGTTTTTCCTTCACCATTTTGAGTATGTTACTCCTTTGTCATCTGGTATCTAAATTTGACTTTGGGATGCCTGCTGTCAACTAAATTTGATAGCTCTTTTTAAAGGTAGATTTTAAGATTCTTCTTATTACTTTTAATACTCTGTAGTTTCACTATGATATGTCTAGGTATAGATTTATTTTTATTTTTCCCCTTCTGATAAGTGGAGGGAAACTTTGTTCTCAAGATTTCTGTCTTTGTCTAATTCTGGAAAATTCTCAGCTTTTAAATATTGTTTCGATTAAAGACCTAAATGTAAGGCCAGACACTATAAAACTCTTAGAGGAAAACATAGGCAGAACACTCTATGACATAAATCACAACAAGATCCTTTTTGACCCACCTCCTAGAGAAATGGAAATAAAAATAAACAAATGGGACCTAATGAAACTTAAAAGCTTTTGCACAGCAAAGGAAACCATAAATAAGATGAAAAGATAACCCTCAGAATGGGAGAAAATATTTGCAAATGAAGCAACTGACAAAGGATCAACCTCCAAACTTTACAAGCAGCTCCTCCAAACTTTACAAGCATCTCATGCAACTCATTATCAAAAAAACAAACAACCCAATCTAAAAATGGGCATAAGACCTAAATAGACATAAGAAGATATACAGATTGCCAACAAACACATGAATGGATGCTCAACATCACTAATCATTAGAGAAATGAAAATCAAAGCTACAATGAGGTATCACCTCACACCAGTCAGAATGGCCATCATCAAAAAATCTACAAACAATAAATGCTGGAGGTGGTGTGGGGAAAACAGAACCCTCTTGCACTGTTGGTGGGAATGTAAATTGATACAGCCACTATGGAGAACAGTATGGAGGTTCCTTAAAAAACTAAAAATAGAACTACCATACGACCCAGCAATCCCTCTACTGGGCATATACCCTGAGAAAACCATAATTCAAAAAGAGTCATGTACCACAGTGTTCATTGCAGCTCTATTTACAATAGCCAGGACATGGAAGCAACCTAAGTATCCATCGACAGATGAATGGATAAAGAAGATGTGGCACATATATACAATGGAATATGACTCAGCCATAAAAAGAAACGAAATTGAGTTATTTGTAGTGAGGTGGATGCACCTGGAGTCTGTCATACAGAGTGAACTAAGTCAGAAAGAGAAAGACAAATACTGTATGCTGACACATATATATGGAATTTAAAAAAAAAAAGGGGGGGGGGTTCTGAAGAACCTAGGGGCAGGACAGGAATAAAGACACAGACTTAGAGAATGGACTTGAGGACACGGGGAGGGGGAAGGGTAAGCTGGGATGAAGTGAGAGAGTGGCATGGACTTATAAATACTACCAAATGTAAAATAGCTAGTGGGAAGCAGCCACATAGCACAGGGAGATCAGCTTGGTGCTTTGTGACCGCCTAGAGGGGTGGGATAGGGAGGGTGGGAGGGAGAAGCAAGAGGGAGGAGATATGGGAACATATGTATATGTATAGCTGATTCACTTTGTTATAAAGTAGAAACAAGCATGCCATTGTGAATCAATTATACTCCAATAAAGATGTTAACAAAATAATAATAAGAAAGAAAGAAAGAAAGAAAGATTGTTTCCATGCCATTCACTCCATTCTCTTCTTCTGGAAGACTCATTTAACCCATGTTTGTTCCTCTTATTTTACTCCATCTTTCCTAATGGATCTTCCACAGTTCTTATTTTTTCTCTCTGCACAGCCTCTGGGTAGACTTCTCAGCACCATCTTTTCCGTCACTAACTTGCTTTCACCTGTTTTCAGGCTAGATTTTATCTCATTTATTGCTTTAAAAATTCATTTATATCCATTACTATAATTTTCTTTTCTAAAACTTCTTACCCATTCATTTCCATATCATTTTTTTGTTTCATTTCTGCCTTTTACCATAATTTTTGCTCATTTAAAGGGTACTATTCTTTCATTAATCCACCTAGACATACTTATTTCCATGCTTCAATAAAGGAATATAAGGGATATAGATTGCTTTTTTTGTCTCAATGACTCCATACGTTTGTTTTATTTCCTAGTGTTATATTTCTTTACATGGTTGGAATTTTGATTTATGGCTTCATTTTGAGGGGAAATCTTATTTGTTCTTTGCTATTCTCTCTTTCTCTTTTCTCCTGCTAATGCTCACTCCTATCTGGGTGGCTATGTGCTTACAATTCCATAAGCCTAACCCTGATCCTGAACAGGTCCTATAATGGTGGTATTTATTTCCACCCCAGTTGTGTGTCAGGGAAACTACTAGCCCTCTTCCTGAGCTAGTGGGTATCTTGCTTAGTTCCTGATCTTGGGGCTGGATTCGTATTGCTTTCTTCTTCCTTTCTCAAGTGATGAGCGCATGTGCTGCAGGGAATGTGTTGGGGCAATCCACCCTCTAGCTTTAGGCGGTGAGCCTGCTTCTAGCCCCTTGTTGTCCCAGAGGCATTGAACTCCTCGTTACCATTGCCTTGGTCTGGGTCTGTGACTTCAGAGCTGTTTATGTTTTGGAATTGCTGTTGTGTTTCTCATCCATGAAGACATTTACTTGTTTGTGAGCCCAGTGATATTTTTGTGTTGTTTTAATAGATCACTGCTGCATGTTTGGAACCAGGGTGGTAATGTCAAGTGTGAACTTGCTGAGCTGTTTTGATTGAAAGTTTCTTCCTTCCATTAAACAGAAGTCACATGCTAGTAGAATACTTCTGAACTTCTAGAAGCTGCTGGCATATATTCTCAGGTCAGAGCTTCAAGAGCGTTTATGTTCATCCTTCACTGAATAGCAGAGTCCCATATGCATGACTAAGTCAGACTTTGCCTACCTCTCCATGCAGGAGATTTTCTGAGGCGAGCTGGTGCCAATGGATACCTCTCAGTGTGGTTCACACATGTAAAAATCTTCTGTGGTATATTCACCTCTCTTGCTGGAGCACAAAGGGCACACTTGACACACATAGTCTTAGTTTCAGAAGGAAACTCAGAGATGTATAAATCCAGCCTCCCTTCCCACATGGACATACACATTAGTGATTCTTGGAAACGCAATTTGATTTTTCAAAACCCACTGAATTGTTGCCCAAGGCAATCTTTACAGGTCCTAAAGAGCAACATAACCCTTGCTGACACCTGCACAGAGTTAGAAAGTTTTCTTACTATCAAGTCCTAATTGATCCCCTTGTAACTGACTCCATAATGACACAAATGATACTCCTGACATGAGAGCTGTTCAGACATGGGAAGACATTCAGTTTTATACTCTGAATTTCCTCTTCTCTGGTCTAAATCCTCCTATTTCCTACAGCACTCTTGCCTATAACACAGATATCTCATTTTTCTGTGGCCACCTCTTGATAGGTGTTGTGTGTTTTCTTAGCCATTTATTTGGGCTAGAGTGCTTATGCAAAGGAACAGGCAACTCTGATTTTCAAAAGATAAGAGAGGATGGTCCAGTTTGGTATCTCAGTCCCAGCTCCCCTCAGCCATGAAAAGGATTCAATTGGCTCCATGGCTGTCTTCATGGTCTAATTGGATTGTGTGATTACATTTGCTTACAGCCAGCATAGGTCATGCAGCCCATGCTTCCCCCAGGCCTGTGTCCAGAATCCTAAGTTTCTACTTTGGGATGGTAAAGTATTCAAAGTTCTCCAATCCTGCCTTTGCCTCTGTTGTAGCCTGGGAATGGCTACTTGCAAACCACTTCTATAGACAGGGTAATGGCATATTGATTGTTGAACAGGTGGTAGGGGTGCAGCTTGATTTTTAGATATAATTCTGCTTTCTGCCTTTTGGTTTGGTGCTGGAAGTTGTTCATGCTTTAATCTTATTGTGGAATAATTTCAATGCTTGCCGATATTTTTGACTTTCATTTCTTCCTCCTCCCCCTCCCTTCCTCCTCCTCCCTGTCCTCCTCCCCCTCCTCCCCCTTCTTCTTCTTCTACTTCTTCCTCTTCTCCTTCTTCTTCTTCTTCTCCTTCTTCTTCTCCTTCTCCTTCTCCTTCTCCTTCTCCTTCTCCTTCTTCTTCTTCTTCTTCTTCTTCTCCTTCTCCTTCTCCTTCTTCTTCTTCTACTTCTTCCTCTTCTCCTTCTTCTTCTTCTTCTTCTTCTTCTTCTTCTTCTTCTTCTTCTTCTTCTTCTTCTCCTTCTCCTTCTTCTTCTCCTTCTCCTTCTCCTTCTTCTTCTCCTTCTCCTTCTCCTTCTCCTTCTCCTTTTTCTCCTTCTCCTTCTTCTTCTTCTGGCACAGACTGACATGGCACACTGGGGCCATGTGAGAATTAGGCAAAGAAAAGCTGATCTGAATAGCTAAACTCAGGCTCTGGAAAGAACAGATCCTCATTCAGCAGAATGAAGTGAACCTGTGAGCTGAATGTTTTAGGGGACTATTTCCCAAAGACTGCTTCCTGGACTGCTATAACCTTGTGCGATACTCTGTGGATAAAGGGCTCCATGATCATATACGTTGGACATGATGTACAGTATACCTCCCTCTTGGAGAGAATTTTTGATCTGATCATGTGGAAGACTGTGAGACTTTCAGCAGTAAACTTTTCAACTTTCTTTAATGTAACATTGACCATGCGTATTTGATCATGGAACTCCATGTAGAGAAAACTGTGGTCCCCGTTAACATCCTGGAGAATTGGCATTCCATTTGACGTACTAGAGGAAATGCACTGCTAAGCTATGTGGCGTCCGCACGAATGTGCTCCGTGCATTCACTCACAAACATGCCAACTGCTATTGTGTGCCTCTGCTGCCCAAGAGACATTTTCTTGCCTCTCACTGGAGAATTAGTTTGAGAATTCATTCCACAGGGAATATCACCAACCCTGTGGCAGTGTCATCCCCGAATGAGATGACATTGAACAGTTTGTGTTGGGAAATGGGGAAGAGCAGGGAGGAAAGATATCATCAGGATGAGGTGGAGTTAATCAGCGTGCTATCTGGTAGAGCTTTTGAGTGACAATTTATGAAAATGGCTGATACGGGTCACTGGGAAAGAGCATGTTAGCTGGAGGCAGCCAGTTCAGCAAAGGCAAGGAGGAAGGTAGGTGGAAAGCAAGTATGTTCCATGTCTTAGCTGATGCATGAGTGAGATTGTTGACAAAGATGGAGGAATCAGAGGACAGCTAATGAAGGATGCTCAGTCCTCACTGCAGAGTTTGAAATACAGTAAGTCCCCTACATACGAATGAGTTCCATTCCGAGAGCGCATTCGAAAATCCAATTTCTTTGTAGGTACCCAACTCACACAATCGGCTATATAGTACTGTACTATAATAGGTTTTAATACTTTTTATACAGATAATACATAAAAAACAAACAAACACAAAAAATAAAAAGACCATTTTTAATTTTACAGTACAGTACCTTGAAAAGTACAGTAGTACCAGCTAATCACTGCTGCTTTTACGCTTGCTTCCGGACATCCTGGGCTTGAAATAGAGATACTGTACTAAGGTAATGTATACAGTACTGCACAGTAAAGTACACAAAAGCACAGCCACTTGTAGAGGGTGCACGCGCGTGACAGTGTACGCCACACATGTGAACTAACTTATGTGATTGGACGTGCGAACTCACGTTTGCATCTTTGAAAGTTCGCAGCTTGCAGGCTTGTGTGTAGGGGACTTACTGTAGACATGAGTGGTGTTAGGGACCCCCATAAAGATCTCCAGGGAGGACATAATAGGATACAAATAATTTTCATGGACCAAGACCTCTTTGTCTGCTGTCAGAAATATTTGAGGTGATTTCTGAGCAGAGGCTGCAGGGGTGGAAGGTGGGGACAATTTGAGAGAAGAACTTGATGATTACAAGGTGCAGAGAAAAGAATCCAGTTCAACTATATTGCTAGGATTGTGGTGACTGAGATCCAGGTGTTTCTGGAAGGTACACTTCCCCTCCCTCCTTGAAGCAACATTGTAGTTGTCAATGAAGTTCTTAGCTGGAGGCTACCCAATCGCCATCCAGTCATTAGGAGATAAAAACTATTGATCATTATTTGTCTACTACTGTTGGAACCAGCAGGCCTCCTGCTAACATCTTTATCCACTTCTAAGGCTGTAAGCCTATTGACTTTAAAAAAAAAAAAAAAAAAAGAACAGTTGATTGGAGTGTGAGGTGCTGAAGAAATTACTTTTAACCAAGTGATGGGAAATTTGATCATGAAACATCTGTAGAAGAGCATGGAAACCTTGTGATGACCCTTTTCTGGTCTAGTGAAGCAACAGGGGATGGGAGGTCTGTCCTTCTGTTTATCTTATGATCTCTTCACTTGAGACAAGCCCCAAACACAAAGAAAGTAAGAATGAAGAAGCAAGGTTCAGTGAGTAACCCAAAACTGCCCACATGATCTCCCTGGCCTTGGTTTATACATCTGGACAAGAACTTAGTCGGCACCAGACATTTTCTTATGTTCTGAGGCTATAGTAACATCAGAGTCGTGCATGGCTTCTTTGCAAAGGTTGCTGAACCCCTGGGATATGTGAAGCACAGAGTGGACCAAAGCAGCCCTTGGTTCTCTGGTTTTCTGCAGCAAGCTCAGCACTGTAGCCAGCTGCAGGGAGTTCTTACGTGAGCAAGCACACAGGACCCTTCCAGAGGCACGCTCTGATTGGAAACACCAGTGGTCCCTGGCAGAGGCAAAGGCCAAAAGCACAGAAGATGTTCTTCCCTTTTTAAAATTAATGACATGTCATCACAGAGTGAAGAGTAGCCTCATGAGGGAGACCTATCAGTGAAAGATTCATCAACCAAATAATCAACAGGTATCAACTGAGGCTTCTTGGACCCAGGCCTATGCAGGTAGAGGAAAGATCCTGATGACATGGTTCCTGGTTTCAGGGAGCTCAACCTCTATTTGGATGATGAAGATACTCTCATATAGAACAGTTGTAGTCTATATGTGCAGTGAGGGACAGAGGTCCTGAAAGGTTCCCTGCAGGAGGTAGGACTTGTTCTGGACTTTGAAGGACAAATAGAGTTGGAAGAGACAGATGGAAGGAAGGAGAAGGATGTTCCAGGTGTCTGACACAGTGAAGATACAGGTCTGGCTCGGATAGAAGGGATCACTGTTGGGGATAATGATTGATGCCTCTTGGTGGGTGCTGGTCATACTGTGTGTGTTTTGGGGATATAGGTGACATAATATAAACTTTACATATTTAAAGTATACAATTTGACAAGGCCTGACTTATACAGGATCCAGGAAACTATCCCCATATTCAAGATAATGAACTGTTATCAACAAAAGATCCTTGGAGACTTTTGTGATCCGCATCACTCCCTGCTCCCCATGTCTGCTGGTAACTAATGGTCTGCTGCCACTATAAATTTTCATTTTTGAGTGTTTTATATAAATTGAATCTGCTACCAGGTACTCTTGTGTCTGGCTTTTCCCACAAAGTATAAATATTTTGACAGTCATCCACGTTTATGTGTATAAGTAGTTCATTCCTTTTATTGCTGCGTAGTATTCCATTGTATGGATCAACCATCATTTGTTTATCAGTTGATACACATTTGGGTTATTACCAGATTTTGCTCTTATAAATAAAACTGTTATGAACATCTGTGGACAAATTTTGCATGTATACATGATGGCATTGTTCAAATATTCTATAACCTTCCTGATTTTCTTTGTACTTGTTCTATCAATTATCAGAAGGTAAATGTTGACAACTTTGACTATCATTGTGGACTTGTCTATTTCTTCTTGAAGTTTTATCAGTTATTGCTTCATGTATTTTGAAGCTCCATTATAAGTTGCATAAACATTTAGAATTATTATGTGACTCTGGTAATTGACCCCTTTACCAATATGACATGACTTTTCTGTATCTTTGATAAGTTTTTGTTGCTCTGAAATCTACTTCATATGCTATTAATATAGCCAGTCCAACTTTCTTTTGATTAATGTTATAGGCTCACACACAAATATTTGTATACAGTTGGCCTCTGTATCCACAGGTTCTGCATCCCTGGATTAAACCAACTCTGGACTGGGGTTGCTTGGATCCGCAGATGTAGAACCTGTGGATACAGAGGGCTGACTGTACTATGCCATTTTATGTAAGGAACTTGAACATCCGTAGATTTTGGTATAATAGGGGTCCTGGAACCAATCCCCTATGGATACTTAGGGATGTCTCTCTCTCTCTCTATATATATATATATACACATATATTTCATTTTTTAATTGAACCATTCATGTCTATATTTAAAATATCTTTCTCATAGGTAGCACAAATTTGGTGTTGTATTTTTTTTACCCAATCCGAAAATATCTGCCCTAAAAACTTTTATTTTGATTTAATTATAGATTTATATGCAGTTGTAAGAAATGATACAGAGATATCCTGTGTTTCCTTTGCTCAATTTCCCTCAGTAACATCTTGCAAAACTACAGTACAATATCAAAACCAGGATATTGATGTTGATACATCAGACTTGTTCAGATTTCCTGTTTTACTTGTACTTATTTGTATGTATGTGTGTACATGTTTTTAGTTCTATGCAATTTTATCACTTGAATAATTTCATGTATTTTCTACTACAGTCACAATATAGAAAAGTTCCATCGATAAAAAAATCTCATGTTTTCCCTTCCTCTGACCCACCCTGCCCTTTTCTTTAACTCCTGACAACCTCTAATCTATTCTCCATTTCTGAAGTTCAGTCTTTTACAATAAATATGATATTAGCAGTCGGTTTTTTTGGTAGATGCTCTTTATCAAGTTAAGGTAATTTCCCTCAATTCCTAATTTGCTGAGAGTCTTTTTTTTTATCATTAATGGGTATTAGATTTTGTCAAATACTTTTTCTGCATCGTTTGATATTATCATATGAGTTTTCTTCTTTGGCATGTTGATATGATGAGTTATACTGATTGCTTTTTGAATGTTGAGCCAACCTTGCATACCTGGAATACATCCTATTTGGTCATGGGACATAATTCTTTTTATACATCATTGGATTTGATTTGCTTATTTTTTGTTCAGAATTTTTGTGTCTAAGTTCATGTGAGATATTGGTCTGAAATTTTCTTTCTTTATATTGTTTTTGTATGGTTTTAGTAATCTCTACCTTTCAGCTGGAGTGTTTAGATCATTTATATTTAATGTGATTATAATATAAATCTATCATCTTGCTATTTGTTTTCTATTCCATCTATTTTTAGTTCTTTTCCTTTTTTAAATCTTATTTTGTATTAATGGAGTATTTTAAAATTATTCTACTTTATCTTCTTTGTTGGTTGACTTATAGCTATAACCCTGTTTAGTTATTTTAATAGTTTCTTTGAGGATTACAGAACACATCTTTAAGTTTTCATAGTCTACCTTCAAGTAATAGTATACTATTTCACATGGTAAAAATTCTTATAAGAGTAAATCCCAGGACCCCTGGACTTTCAACTTCACCTTCTTGACTCAGGCTGTGTGCTGGGAGCTGCCTAGGTTCCCTTTCCTTGGATCATGTATTGGAGACTCTCTCAAGGCAGTAAACTGGGGCAATTCTAAGGCTCTTCTCATTTGTTTCTTCTCTTTCAAAGATCACCATCCTTCATTCCCTGATGTACTGAGTCTTGAAAACCATTGCTTCATGTATGTTGCTTGCTTTTTTGTTTTTATTTTGTTTTTGTTTGGCTTCAGGTAGGAAGATAAATCTGGTTCCTCTTACTCCTTCTTAGGCATAAGCAGAAATTTTACACTGTTGTTTTAATATGGATTCTGTAGGCTTCATGTTAGAGTCAAAGTGTTAATCCTTTCAAGAGAGTCTCTGTTGTGGACTGGAGAGAATAAAAACATCAGGGCTATAGGGCATGTAGTAGGTATTTCCCTTCAGAAATATCCAGCCCATGTACTATAACCTCACAGCATGGCAAATATTTGCATGTGATGGTAGAACCCACTCTCCAGAAAGAGAAGGTGATTTGTGCAATGGAATTTTGTTATATATGTATTTAGCCTCCATCCTGCTTATATCTTTTGTAAGTGAGACTAAATCTAGTGCCATGAAATCCCCCATTTTACATTTATCAAATAAATAACTCTACACTTTGGAGAGAAGAAAGGGCATCACATACTTAAAGAATCACATGGTCTTAGACTCTGGAGGGTTCTCAAGAGTAGCCCCCTGCCTTTAAGAAAGTAAGATATATACCTTCTTCATTTTACATATTTTGCCAACTCTGAATGTTAAATAACTTATCCAGGATCCTGTAAAGATTAACCTTAGTTCTCTCTCCAAGCATAATAGACACCTGCTTTTGCAACGATTCTTTCTGTAGTGTTCCTTTTTTTGCTTTCACTGACTCTGGGGTGTTTCCTTCCCTCCCCAAGCTCTGCTAGTCTCCTGCCTAGCTGGTGGTGTACCTTCTAAAGGCTTTCAGCATATTATGCCTCTCTAGATGGCGGCAAAACATACTTCCCTCTGAAGTTTCTCTTGGGAAGCTTTAAAGCAACACAATTAACAATTTCCCTGTTCATTTTCTGTCCCCTTGTGGTCCTGGCCTCTGACGGTGGATGGATGGCTGTATCATAACACTCCCTCACATCATTTGTCACATCCTGGCATGGTGACAACAGCTTCTCTGTTTCTAGAAGGCCTGGGACTAGAATGTCAGGCAGGGAAACTAAATAACTTTTCAACCTTAGGACATAACTTCCTTCTTCAGAGGGCTGCAGGCCACTGAGAGCTGGTGTGAGGCCATTGAGCTATTGAAGCATGGAGCATTTCTACCAGCCTGGAATGTGACAGTGAAGACTTTATTCTGACTATGCCTGGTCCTAGAGAATCGATTTGGAAAAATGACCAGGAAGCTTTGCAGACAATGGGATCTTTCTTCTTTTCTAAAGCAATGAGCTACAGTGCTCTGGCATCTTTCAGTGAGGTGCTGTCTGCTAATAAGGAATTATGTATAGCCAAGAGCAACTGTAATTAACAGGGCAAAGAGTTTGGTATAGAGAATAAAAATAACAACAATATTAACATTAAACATTTTTATAGGGATTACCATAAGTCAGGCACTGTTCTAAGTCCTATAGATATATTAACTTATTGAATGTTTGCAACAATCCTTTGAGGTATGTACTGTTATTATCTCTATGATACTGATGAGAGAAGTTAAGTGACTTACTCCAAGTCACTTAGCTAACCAGTGGTGGAGCTTGGATTTAAACCCTGACATTCTGACTCGAGTCTGTGCTCTGAATCTCAATGCTATCCTGCCTCTGATTATGAAATTCCTCTTCTTCATCAAATCACAAAGTGGAGAGATGTGTGGTGAGAAGAGTGTGGACTTTAGCACCAGAATAAAGAGGAGAAATACCTTTGTCCCCAGAATGAAATTGATGCTCAGTAGGTGGTACAGACTTGGTCCTATGGAGATTTCTGTGAACTTCTCTACTTTTCTCAGCCTCCCTTGATTTAGGTTCACTACATAACTAGTTCTGGCCTATGAAATGTGAGCAGAAGTAATATGACCAAGGCTGTTAAGTGATCGTGTGACTTCCTGTGCTCCCTTTCCCCCATCTGCTGGCTTGTGGACAACCTTGAGGGCAAACTCAAATTCATGATAAAGGAGAAACAAAAGAGAAGAGAAACCTGGGTCCCTGAATCATTTCGTGGAGGAGAGGAGATCAGGAGCACTATCAATCCCCATAGAACTTGAAGTGGGTTAGAAATAAACTTACTTTGTGCTATTAAGCCATTGAGATTTCAGGGATTATTTGTTACTGCAGCAAAGACGAACCTACCCTGATTAATACATAGGCTTACATGTCCCAACTGCACTATGGCCTTTTCTGCTCACAGGCCCTTTCCCTTAGGAGAAGGAGGGCTATTTAGGTTTTGAGAGACATTGCCTGAGCAGATGGGAGGTGCCATTTCTGCCGGGTGTGGTACAGTCTTTTACCAGCCTCAGTATCCCTCTACACATGAGATAGAAGTACAAGGTGAGACAATGGAGGAGTGTTACTTTTCTAATACATAAAATAAGTTAGGGGCCTTGTGTTATCTCTAAGGGTTCTTGAACCTCTATAAGTTTGTGATAGTCATGTAGGGGGATGTTAAATAAAACTTTTTGATTGCTTGGAATTTCAGCTGATGCCCAAAGTCTGAGAAAAATATCTGCCAAGTGCACCCATATTTTAAAATGATAATCTAGCCCATCTATAAAGTACTTCAGAAGGAGTTGACCCTAAACTGTGCTGTCAGCATTAGCTCATCAGCCACCTCCAGTGTGTAAAGGAAAAGGGGTAGAAAGTAGGAGGCCAGGTTTTAGGATGGGGAAAGTTGTCAACACGTAGTGAATTGTTCCCCACACATCCCAAGTAGGAAGGAAAGGTGGAGTCTCTCTAATCAAGGGGACCGCTCAGAAGCTTTACCTGTGTTCTCTGGCCTTTGGTGGACACTGTGACTGGACTCTGTTGGTCAGCTTTCATGAAGGAAGAAGAGAGGAAAGAATCGGAATGGCCCTGGGAATGGCCTGCCCTTCTGAGGTATAACCAGGCTTAGGATGTAAGCCTAAGCTTACATCGTTGTAGAGTAAAGAGGCTCTGAGGAAGAGGGCTGATCGGGTTCAGCTGCTCCTGAGGACCCCCTGGAGAGATGAGGGGCTTGAGGGGTGTACTGCAAGGTGCCAGTGATGGAGGGAGTGCTGCAGAGCCACGGGAAGCATTGTTTTTGCAAGAAAATGCAAGATGGGGGTCCTCGTAAAAGCACCCCATGAAGAAAATAATTAGCTTTGGATGACATTCCCTGTATTCCAAGAGCACTAATGCTGGCTTGTATCTGCACCGTCCCAGAGGACCTCTCCTGCCCCTTCCTTCCCCTCCCTCTCCCTTGCACTCACCCCTGTGGAGCCACAGATCAGAGTGTGGAGTGGGGAGGAGGGAGCAAAAGAAAAGAACACAGGCTCTGACTTCTCCCCTCAGGCCCCCAAGACTGTGATGGGCCTAACTGGTGCAATCATAAACTAGAGGAGATTTTAGAATTTTAACATTACAGAACACTGGACTTTTTAATGTGCTTTTTATCTGAGAGTTAACAAAAAATGTGATGAGACTGTTAGATATTCATTTAGGAGCAGGGAGTAATGATCCCATAGAACAGGTTGAAAAGGGCAGGTGTGACAAAAAAGTCAGTTCTTGTTGCTTGGACCTTATTGAGTCTGGTTCATTCAATTAATCAGTTACACGTATATATTGTCTCACTTTCCAAAATTTACCCACCCAACAAATTATCAACTTGATACCTACCTGTCTATCACCTGGTTGGGTGCATGTGATCTGTACATAACCTATTTGTGCTCAGATATCATTTATGTGTTAGTTCCCTTGCCAGACCTCACACATGGGCACTGCCTTCTGGGGACTAGCTCCTTGGAGCTCCTCTGGTGTTTACAACTGCTGCTCTCATATTTGGAGACTCCAGCCCCCAGGAAGATCCAGGAGACACCTTTGTGATCTCTCTGGACATCTAGAGAAGGGAGAGTATCGTGTACCCAGGCAGTCAGAGTTGTTCAGGGTGGAGGGATGCTTTTGTACTTATAAGACTCTTCCTCACCCTCATCACTACTGTCTCCCACTCATGACCCCATTTCCTCTGTTCAGCAAGGTCAGCCTCTCCATGGCTCCTCTCATATATTTTGCATTCACCCACTTCTCAGGCTTTTCTCAGGTTTGTCTCTGTGCCTTTAATGCCATTCTCTTGTCTCCATCATCCGAGTCTTAACGTTCTTCCGAGTCATATCAAATCCTGTCTCTCTCTCAGCATTCCCCACTACTAGTAAGCCTTTCCCAATGCCTCATATGAGAGTTAATTCTGTTCTTAGTCCTACTGTGCATGGTTTATGTCTCTGTGTGGTCACCATGGTCATAGTTGCCCAGGTCATGTCATGGGTGATGGTTGTGTCTCTCTTACTAGTCTATGAGCTCTCAGAATAGAGACATGACTCCACTTACTTCTATACCATTGCTAGAAACCTATGCATACTCACTGAATATCTGTTAAATGGAATTAAATTGCAGATTAACCCTTGTGGGTGAATTGTAAAGGATGTGTGATCTAGCATGTCAAAAGTATATTTTTAAAAAAGGTGGATCATAGCAAACGTTAAACTCTACTGGAATATTTCATGACCTGTGTGGATCCATAGGAAATCCAGGTGTTCAATTCTTTTAATTCATGGCTGAGCCCCGTGAATCCTATGTGAACCTAAAGGGGCAGATGTGTGCCTCCTGATTGGAAAAGAATGGGGAAGTTGATGATCTGGTTAATATCCTCCATAACCACTCTTCTGCAAAGTTAAAAACAAACAAACAAAAACCAAACTGATTGGGGGAAATAGAGGCTAGGTAAGGGAGGGTGGGCCAGGTGTTATAATTCTGGGTCAGTGAGGGCCCCCAGTATCCCAGAGAAGAGAGTCATGTATTCCACCAAGACCTGTGGCTGGTAATAACTGGTCCCTAGCAGGCTAGGTGGGGAGTTTTAACTCAAACGCACAAATATAGCAGCTCAGTAATGAGTCAGGGAATGGCTTTGAGCAAAGTGGTATTTAGGATGACCTACTTGTCAAGGCCAATATTTCCCCTTTTATTAGGGGTAGGGAGTAGGGATGCTAAGTGGATCTCCCATTCAATACAGAAGGGGTAATAGCTACAAACCCAGTTGTGCTTGGCAGTCTGCTTAGGGGTGGGCAAGGCATTGAAGGCAGAGTGGCTGGCAGTCTGCCAAGGTACCTGGCTTCAGCTTGAACAGGGTCAGGCTCTGCTATTTTGCCTGCTTGCTGCTCCTGATCATTTTTCTCTTCTGCCTTTTATTTTTCCCCCAGACCTTTTGGTACCCAATGATTTTTGATTAATTTATTTACCATCGTTGGGTGATTGATGCTGTTTAGTGCTGGTACTTTGTAACTTTCCAATTCTTCTAGTTGTCAATGTGACAGCCCCCTGATGATTAATTAGACCCTGTCCCTTGCTCTTTTCATTCTCCCTGTGCGCCAAGGCTCTTGGTTTTCAGCAAATATAAATATTTCTAAATGCAGATGTAATGATTGAGAACACCCAACAAAATCCAGAAAGATCCATGATACTTTCACTCTCCTTCATTTCCCACTGAAATTTAATGCATTGTGCTTTTTCTCTGCCTGCTTTACTTCAGATTTTGAGAATTCTCTTGCTTTTTGGAATCTCCCAAGCTATTTTCCTGTTCTTCTGGTATCTCCATCTATGCATGGTTCTGTTGTCTTAATTTCTCATCTTTTGTCACCTCCTTGCTTTAAGTGAACTCAGTTTCCTCTACATAATGTGAAAGTTTGGGATGGTGGTGAGAAAGGGAACTGGTATTTATTAAGTCTTTATTTATTTATTTGTTTGTTTGTTTATTATTTATGTATGTATGTATGTGCAATGAGAGGCACTTTTCTCATAAAATATTTATTAAATACTTATTATGTGCCAGAAACCCCTCCTAGAATAAACATCCATACAAGGTAATCATCATTATTTTATAGACAAAAAAATTGAGGCTTTGGGAGAATAATCAATACACTTTAAGTGATACAAACAGGAAGTGGCAGAACAGGGATTTGAAGCCAATCTTTCTGACTTTATCAACCTGTATGATTTTCCATGATACTATTCTGAAGGTGATCAAGGATGGATGAAGGAATTCCTAGAGCCTCAGAATCTGGAAGGGAGTATAAACTTTCTCTATACAGGTGGTTCTCAAACTTAGATAATTAGATCCATGCTTGATGAGCTACCTAAAAGTCACTTTGGGATACTTATTAAAGTTTAAATTCCTGGGTCTTTTCACAATTGTTAAAGAAGTCTGGATTGGCCTAAAACTGTGTATATTTAAAACACTGCCTACATTATTCTAATTCTCAGCCAGGTTAATGAACCAGTGCTGTCAGCCAACCTTTACCTAGTGCAGGACTTTTCTTGACATCTTCATTGAGAGATGACTGTCCAGCCTCTGGGAGAGGGAGCTTCACCCATGTAGTAGCTTCCACGAGGGAGCAGCCCTTGATACTTTTGGAAAATTCTTCCTCACATTTATCTGTCATGTGGTCCTCTGTCACCACTATCTGTGATCCTTGTAACATAAATGATAGGCACTGCCTATTAAGTGCTCACTGTGTGCCAGAGACTTGCTAAATGCTTTAGATCTATTTTGCCACTCAAGTGCCACAGCCACTCTCTGAGGTTGGCATTATTATTAATCTTCCCGCACTGCAGTGGAGATGATTTCATTCTGGAGATATAAACAATATGTTTATTCTATCTATTCTATATCATCTCTCCAGATATTTGCAGATAACATCCTTCCCAATCTCTCTACATTTGCATAATTTAATATGACAAAAAATTCAGCTGGGTACTGACTTTTTCCAAGGCAAGGTGCTAACATTGCAAAGATGAAGAGGTCCCTCTCCTAAAGGCTCTACAGTCTAGTGGGGAAGACCCATATTAACTTAGACTCTAATGTAGTTTTGTGTGTGAGCCTTGCCTCTTTCAGTAGGCTGAGAGTTCTTGGGGGCAGAGCCTATACTTTCTCCTCTTTTCTTCTCTACAGTCAGAGGGGTGGATTGTGATGGGGAATTGGTAAAGCCACATTGTCATGGATTGATTGAGACTCTTTTTTGGTCTCCATGTTTCCTAGGTGAGTCCAGTGACTGGGCAGAGAGAAAGGTAAGAGGCTGTCTTGGATTCCTGGAACATGTATCTTTGAGATGCCTCATGAATTTCTTTGGAGTCCACATATCTGTGACATGGAGAATGTCTCCCTGGGAGACAATAGCTGTGACGGTTAATTTTTCAACTTAATTGGGCTAAGGGATTGCCCAGATAACTGGGGAAATGTTATTTCTGGGTGTGTCTGTGAGGATGTTCGCAGAAGAGAGATTAGCATTTGAATCAGTTGAATGAGTGAAAAAGATCCACCCTCACCAATGTGGGCATCATCCAATCCACTAGGGACCCCAATGGAAAAAAAAAAAGTGGAAGAAGGGCATATTTACTCTTTCTTCTTGAGCTGGGACATCCATCTTCTCCTGCTTTCGGATATCGGAGCTCCTGGTTCTCTGGCCTTCGGACTCTGGGAGTTACACCAATGGCCCCTCTTCCATTTCCCTTGCCCCCTTTTTCAGGCCATTGGACTCGAATTAAATTTTATCACTGGGTTTCTTCGTTCTCCAGTCTGCAGACAGCGCGTCATGGCATATCTCAGCCTCCATAGTCACATGAGCCAATTCTCATAAGTCCCCTCTTATGTATCCATATGTATCCTATTGGGTCTATTTCTCTGGAGAACTCGAATATGATAGTTGCCTACAGTGTCCTAACATCAATAGATAAAAATGCAGGATTTATAATCAAAAACATGCAGGCATCCTGTCCACCTCACTGACTTTCTCCATGATCTTAGATCTATCCTTACTCCATGCCTTGACTTTTTCCATCTGCCAAATGGGAATACCAATTCCTTATTAGTTCTTAAGGGTATGTAGAAGGAAAGTATTAGTTATTATTAATGTACTTCAAACTTCTTGGTGACACTAGCTGCATAAATATAGATCTTTCTTGTTTTAAACAAGTGATGCTAAACAAATCCAAGAAATATTAAATTATGAATTACACAAGAGATAAATTATGGAGGTAGTTATTATTTAAATTGCAGAAATATTTCTCATTTTCAGCCCAGGATTCCTTTACAAAGCAATCTGTCTTGTGCTTTTAAAAAAGTAATTCAATTTGCAAAAATTTGATTTGCATGCAACTTTTTAGAAACATTTATTATGTAAAGTGAGACATCATCTGACTAAATTAGAGAATTTTCCAGTATGTTTTGGCTTAGGATGAATATCACTTCCTCCAAGGTTGTGAATATTGGCAAATTGAATCTCACTTCTCCCCTTCTCAGACAGAGACCATCCAAGTCCAGTTTGGAAGCATCTGGTCTGAGAATTAGTAGTCATGGTGGAAATACTTGGATTCATACTCTAGCTTTGTCAATAAATCACTCATATCTCAAGGAGGAGAACCTCACGAGGCCTCAGCTTTCTCATCTGGAAAACGAGATTATTGGAGTTGATAGTCCCTTCTAGCTTTAGGGTTCATTGATGGTGCTCACTGCCCAAAGAACTGACCTGAAATCACAGAGAACAAGAGCTGGCATACTGCCAAATGTGTAATAAGTATTTAATCAATGGATAAATAAAGTTTTGATTTTCATTTCTTTCCAAACTGATTCTGAAGATTCCAGAGTTTAGGATTAAAACAAAATCATTTCAGGAAACCCTTTTCCTTAACCTTCAGTAACTTGACCTCTCCTTAGGGCTTTTTGCATCTTTAAGTCTGGTGAGAAAAAAAGATACTAGCTCTGTGTAAGTACTGGGATTCGCATTTCACGTTATGAAATGGCAAATGATGGTTGCAAGTATGTAGAGATACAGAGATGCAGTGGCCCCTCTTCTCTCCTTTTGCACAGCCTCCCCATACAGCCTGGCACCTGCCTTGGCATTTGCTGCCTATGTCTTGCTACCAGCCAGCGTCCCACTCTCCCATGGACCTCAGATATCTGTGCCTCCCTCCCCGGCCGTGACTCATCAGAGGTGCTGAGGCTTCTCCAGCTTTGTGTTACTGGTAGAGGTGTTGTTGCCTCCTAAAGGTGGAGAGAGAGAGTTGCTAAGGAACACATTAACATGCTGACAACACAACAATCTCGGAGAGTTTGGGCCTCCAACGTTTGACTCTAATCAGGAAATCATTTTTAGAAGGATTTGTCGGTGTAAGAAAACAAGCTCCTGAACTAAATTAGGATCTGGATTATTTTTTCCTTCTCTCCCAATCTGCCTCACATGGCAGATTGGTGAGCCCTCGCAGTTTTCTGTGTGGCGAATTTGTTTCTGTTGTGCATTTTAATTCGGAGCTCCTGAAGGTGTCTCTGTTTCTAAGGACTGCGTGTTTTGGAGCAGCACCCTCGGAGGTGTGGGGCTCGCCTCTCCTTTTCTCAGACTGGTTGGCTTTCTTGGCAAGGCAGCCCAGGCTTCAGGACTCTTTAATCTGATTGTCTTTTCTTTTCGTTTTCTTTTTCCCTCCCAGTAATGAATGCACCACATGTCTCTGGGAAATTACGGTAATCCATTATACTGTGTCTTCCTATCTCTGCAGCAGGGATAATAGTATTTAACCCACCTTTGCAGTATACTGAGTGACCTGTCAGGGTCCCTTCTTTAGAAGGACAACTTGAAAACATTTTAATAAATGCTCCTTAACTATATGCTTTAAAAATACATGGGGCCAAATGGCAAACGACTCAGTAATAACTAGTCCGGCAAAGCAGACTGGCCATTCATCACTTTCTCTGCGACTTCGCTTCTCTCCTCTTCCTGTCTCCACATCCTGCCATTTCTCCAGGGACACGCTGTCTCTATTTGGGGTTAGAATTTGGGGGAGAACCTAGAGTTTTGGTAGTTGCAGTCCAGTCCCTGCTGCCCATGCAAATCCAACTGTCTCTTCAGCCAGGAAAACTGTTGAGTTTCACACCCTGTGGGACTCCCAACGGACTGTGCTTCGGGACAGAGGCGTGAGTGCCCAGCTCGGTGATGTTGCAGAAAGACTGGGTGTGACTGGATGCAGGTCCTCCGTTATATGCCTGTGGTTTCATTTCCAGTGCAGGTAGGGACCTAATCTAATCACACTTAGGACGTCATGTCATGTCATGTGTGTGTCAAGCTGAATCACTCATGATCACCCTAGTGGATATGTTTGTTCTCATGAACCACAGGCCTGAGGTCTGGAGGTCATTCATGCAGATCGGGGGAAGAAGTACTTTCTAACTTTATCTTCTTGTTGCATTCTCTGTGATGATAAAGGTGGCTGCAGACATTCCGTGGAATGGGAAAGTGCCCATCAGAGTGCAGTGTGAGCCCATTGTAGGGATCAGAAGAAAAAGTCAAGGGCTAAGTCCTTGTGTGTTTGCAGGGTTGGCTCCTTGAGGGGACCTGGCAGTTAGTTTTCCTAGAGGCTCTAGTTACTACCTCCTCTGTGCACTCAGAGTACCTAATATTCAACCATTAGAGGTTCATTCCTTTGGAGTTGGGGGCTCTGTGGGAATTTTCAGAAACACCATGATGTTGGCTCAAGAAGGCTATTCCTCCCGACTATTTCTGCTGATCCTGCGTGCTCCTCTTGATTGAAGAGTCCTGTGTTGATAAACGCCCTCAGCCCTCCTGAGACAGAGATTTTCTGGATAAAAAGACCTTATCTGTAAGAAGACCCCATCACCAGATGAGCATCCAGGTTAATCTGAATGTTCTCATTTCTGCAACTTGTAAGAGACATGGTTTAGATGAGCTGGGAAAAGGTGAGTTTAGATGAGCTCTCTATGAAAAAGTATGTGATGCAGGAATTGCTCTTGTTCTACCTCAAAACAGTCGTATGTGCAGGATCAATCAACAAGTCAAGCCTGAACCTCCCAGGAAACATAATCCTTGTTTTCTTATGCTCTGAGCTCCTGGGATACATGCTCCAGAGAATCTATGAGCAACTGAGTTCTATAACTAAGTTACCAAGCTGGTCAATGAGCACTTCCCTCATCTTCATGGTGAGATTAGGAGAATACATTTTGAATTTCTCAATCCTGGAGGAGCCCTCGGTGGACTCTGCGTGTGTGTGTATTTAAGCAACAGAAACCTTGCCCCCCTGCCCCTGCCAAACAATATCTTACGTGGAATCCCAAAATATTAAACAGATACAAGTGGACGTGGGCATGGGGGAGTAGAATCTTCCTTGTCTGTCCATCTCTCACATGAACCCCTCCCCTCAGTGGCTCCCAGGCACTTTTGTGGAATCTCAGGGCTAAACCACCAATCATGCTTAATCCCTGCATTTAACAGAGGAGGTCACTGACGCTCCAGAGGTAGTTTAGCCTCACATTGCACCAGGCACATAGGAAATGTCCAATAAATAAATCAAACTCATTAAAATTCTTACTAACAGCTGGAAACTAAAACAGCCAGAGAGGTGCTGTGGCTATGAGCTTCTGCCTTCCATGGAAAGGAAGAGGACTTTTTCTGTCTCCTCAATTTTTCCTGCTTTTAGGAGCCGCTTGTTTCCTTCTGGGCCCTCAGTGTCATTTGTGTACCATAACCTGGGTTGGGATGAGCCCACAGGAAGGGATTCTCCTTCTGTGCTAATGCAGGAAGGGACATGAGATCGATCTATCTGCAATTCTAAGCTCAGTGTTTTTCCCTTAAATTTTTAGAAAAACCAAAGGTACTTTGCAAGTGCTATAGAGCTTCCAATTAGGCATTTAAGCTCCCCATTTCTATTTCCCTAATGACTTGACTTGCCCTCTTGCTTTATGAAATGAAAATAGCTTTATTTGGGCTCGAGGATGCAGCTGATTGCATGCGTAATATGCTTTTGCAACCAGCTCCTGCCTGTGTCCAGCATGTGCAATGGGCAGAATAATACATTTCCATGCTTATTTCCCCTAAGTATCCTTGGCCGTTTGCTCCAGTCCTATCCCTGTGCTACGATGCAGTCTAAGTAGAAGTGTCCAGAAGGCTGATGTTTAAGTTTCCAGAAGGAAAGGTGTCCTTGAAGGGAGGACACTGGCCCCAGGGCCCTGTTTGTGGGGGAGGGTATGGAGCTGTGGACTTATCAAGAGCTGAGAGGTGGAAAGCAGAGATGGGCCTGGTGCAAATCCTGTAAAAGAGTTGGAACAGAGATATGGAGGACAAAGAAAAAGCGCTGGGAGGACATCTGCCAAGTTATAAGAAAGAAATAGCAGGGATGAAGAATCAAGCTCTGTGAAGGTATAGGTTTAGGGTTTAAAGAATTCTTTCTTCATTGGGGAAATAGAACTGAAAATAAAAGATATACCCACTTCCAAATTTATCTGCTTGAATACTGGGCAGAGTCAGACCCCGAGGTTCTAGAAAGCCAAAGGTCATCTTGTCTTTGGCTTTCTGGGTTTCAGAAAACATTGAATCAACTATGGTCCTGAGAGTAGTTCACGTATCTGGGTGGCACTTTGGAAAACCACTTCAGAAGATGTTGGTGTTCTCATCTGTGCCCAAATCTTGCCCTTCCTTCGAGCTCTGTGCAAGCGCAGAAGCCTTTTGAGGCCATCCCGGCCAGTGCTCTGTGTACTTTTTAATGGTCTCAGCTGTGCATGCACAAGGTCATGGGCTTTTCTTCCCTGGCCCCCAAGGTGAACAGCTGCGCACAGGCCAGTGTTCCCAGAAGGCTTGTCAATTTACAGACAGGAAGTGGCAGTGTGGTTTGAGGAAAGCTGGAGCTAGCGCCTCCCTTTTTGGTCATCTGGGCTGGCAGCAACATGTTGAAAACGCCCTGTTGCTACTGCCTGGGGGCCAGCAAGCTTTTCACATGGATTTTTTTTTTTTTTTAGCATCTTTATTGGAGTATAATTGCTTTACAGTGGTGTGTTCATTTCTGCTGTATAACAAAGTGAATCTCCAAAATATACAAGCAGTTCACATGGATTTTTTAAATGCAGAGCCCTCCGTGGAGAAGACCACAGCAAGGCTCTGCTGTCCTGGGTGCTTTGCCGAGTGGAGAGTAATCTGTCTCTGCGTGGTCTGTGGCTGCTCTTGGCTTTCTTGTCTAAGGTGCCCTTGATTAGACCTGAGGTTATAGAGGAGCCTGGCCATTGCCGTGAGGCAGCCCTGGCTAAAAGATAGACAAAGGAAAGGAACTCCCACGTGGGGCTGCTCCTTTTTATTTCCAGAAACACTCTGGGCCTTCCTTAAAGCACATCTCCTGCTCAGCAGTGTTGCCTGGCCCACTGATGGGAAAGCCTGCTTTCCAAGTCTGAAGGAGACCCCGAGGTCATTGCGTCCATTCCCCTGCCTTCAGGCAGGATTAGAGATAAGCTGCCCTACCAGAGGATAATCTCTTCTACTTGTAAAAGCTTCCAGAGCAGACCCGAGTTTCTCCCCAGACCATTCATTGCCACTTTTAACAACCTTCACCGTCAGGAAATTCTCCCCCTTCGCTATCCTAAGTCCCTTATACTGGGGATTAAGTTCCTTTCCTTATGCTACCCTCAGTAGCCACTGCCAAGACTTAGCCTGCACTGCCTAAGAACCCTTCTGATACCTGAAGATTGTATTAAATCCTGCCTGCCTGTTTTTTCCCGATGAATAATCCCAGCTTCTTTTTCTCCCAGGCCCTGCTGCCCCGTCTGCTTATCTCTTTCGAGGCTGCCCTCTGATCCCTCGCTAAGTACCAGTCTCCCTGGAGGGGAACCCAGAACCAGAACTTGGAGTCTAGTTAGTTCTGACCCGTCTTACTCCTAGTGAGAGTCTTTCTTGAACCCATGGCATGAACATTACCTTCCTGTTCACGTACCCAAGTGGGGCTTGTGTGCTGGTGACAGTCTCACTCGTAGGCTTATGGTCACCTTTCAGCCTACTAGCATACCAGATCATTTTTCTTTACTCCCTTGGATATTAGGGGCAAAATATATCACATCTACCAACAGCATCACTGTCTCATTTTATCTGCACCAACAGTGACCACTACTGGAAGTAAGGAGAAGCGACAGTGGAGACAATTCTCTGACTGTGGCTCTTTAGGCAGGTTTGGACAAAAGCCAAGTGGCCTGTGTTTGCAGAGACAGCCACTGGTTGGATGCGGGTGGGTCCTCACACCACTCTGATGACGACCAGCTCTCTTGGTCCAATTGCTTTCCTTCCTCTCCTTTTCTAGGTCCGCTGTGGCCTTCTGGCCTCTGTCGCCTTTTCACAGGTTCCAGGGCCTCATATTGTGCTCCTGCTACCTGCTCCCCCCACTCTCCACCCCACCTGGCATGCTTCACCCCAAGACTACCCCACCTCAGGCCAGCTCCCATTTCCTGCTTACAGCAGGTCTCAATCCCAAACCACCAAGCAGGTCCCAGAGGTCCGCACAGCCAAAATGCGCTCCATCTGCACTGGGTGGAGACAAAGGTGGGTGAAACGGCCACCTTTCTCAAGGAGAGTGAAGGTGAAACAGGAACCCAAGACGCAGGCGTGGTGAATTGCAAACAGCACGCAGGACTTGGCCTGCTGCTCCACAATAGGAGAGAGGGGTCCAAAGGCAGCCCTCTGAAAAGGGCTGAACGGGGTAGGTAGGCGTTCAGTGCACAGGACCTCAGGCTGGGGCAGAGGAGGCTTCCTGGGGGAGGTGGGGTCGGAGGGAGCTGGGTCTCGGGAAGTGGGTGTTGGACAGGCCGAGAGCAGAGGGAGGTGGAAAGTACTTGATGGGCTCACGGCTTCTGTTTTGCTCTCGCCACCCCAATTCTTTCAATTCTGTCCATCTCTAGTTTCCAGGAGAGATAGCCCTCTTCCTTTCATTCCATTAATAAATGAAAAAGAAATTAATGAGCATCTGCTCTGTGCTGGAGTCTAGACCAGAGGCTTCCAGTACTGTGTGGTGGCACATTGGTGGCCCATGGCTGGGTTCAGGCATGTGGGATTCTGATTCCCTTGTCCCTGGGTTGGACAAACAGGGCTGGGGCTGGTCAGGGCTCCTGGGCCTGGGGTACCTGTAATTTCTGAGCAATGCTGTTGCTTTCCCACATTGTGCTTTGCAATATTTTCATTGTCTGCATGTTCTCTGTGTGGTTGGAAGATCTGTCCAAGGCCTTGAGGTGCAGAGATAACAAGGCAGGCAATGTCCTCCTCAAGTGGGGCATGGTAGGCAGAATTCTAAGTTAACCCGCAAATGTCCACCCCCGGCATACCTGCCGGGTATAATCCTCTCCCCTGGAGCGTGGATGTGGACTGTGAATGTGACGGGACAGTCGTTCCCTGGATTAGGTTATGTTATATGGCTGATTTGACTTCCAAAGTGATGGTCCTGGGTCCACCTGACATAGTCAGGCGATCCCTTTGTGGGGACTGGGCTTTTCCTGGTGGGGTAGATTCGCAGCGTGAGGGGGTCTCAATGTGAGGAAAACTCTGTTGCTGGCTTTGAAGTTGGAGGGGCCCCATGGCAAGGAATGGGAGCGGCCTTCAGGAGCTCAGGGCTGCACCGTGCTGGTGGCCAGCAAGGAACTGGGAACTGTAGGCCTACAACTGAAGGAAATGAATCCTGCCAAAACCCCACGGGCCTGGAAGAGGACCCCAAGCTCCAGACCAGTACACAGCCCAGCCAACACCTCTATCTTAGCCATGGGAGACCCTGGGCAGACAACTCAGCCTGTCTGTGCCCAGACTTCAGACCCACAGGGCTATGAGCTAATAAATGGGTGTGGTTTTCAGCTTCTAAGATTGTGGTCATTTGTTTTGCAGCAGTAGAGGACTAATATACCGGGGAATACAGAAAAATGTGACCAGGAAACATTCAAATACTGGTAAAGGTTGTACAGAAAAATAACCCCCAGGTATGTAATGGAGAGGGAGCCCTGTCGTTACTTCAGAATGGGGAGTCAAGGGAGCATCACTTCGCTAAGGTGATGTTTAAGCTGAATGTCAACAAGGACCCAGTTTGGTGAAAATCAGGGGCCAGAGCCATTCAGGAGGAGGGAACAGTGAGGACAAAGGCCCTGTGGCTGCAATAAGCCTGGTGTTTTCAGGTGCAAAAAGCAGGTCAGTGTGGCTGGATTCAGTCTACAGGGACAGATACCAAATCATGAAGGGCTTTCCATGACTGAACATGGAACTTGGATTTTATTTTTCAATGTGAGGGAAGCCAAGGAGGATTTTAAGCAGGGAGTGACACAGCTGCACAATCTGATTTTATGTTTGTAAAAGCCCACACCAGATCCCGGCTGGAGCTTGGATTGCAGTGGAAGCGGGGGTGGGTGTTTTGGTTTAGGGAGGCTGGTGGGAAGGCCATTGCATTGTCCCGGTGAGCGTGCTAGGGCCCGGGGCCAGCATTGTAAAGGAGAGATGAGAGATGAGAGATGTCATCGGGGATGGCTTTCCTCTTTCCTTTTTCCTTCCTTCTCATTTTCTCTTCATTTCTTTTTTAACGCATTCCTGTACCTCTTCCTTCTCTCCTGATAAATTTGCACACCCTCCTCCAGCTATAGCCTCATGGGACCAGAGTGGAAGGCACATTCTTCCTCCTGCCGGGGGCTGAGCACATGGAATGGGTATCTGGAGTCTGGCATAAGGCAGAGGAGGGAGGACATTCCCCAGGGCCCAGCTCCTCAGGCTGGAACTGTCCCCACTCCAAGGCTGGCATCTGTGTCGGGCACCCCAAGCGAGGCCCGTCCCTGGGCATGGAAGCCCTGGTCCCACACTGCTGAGAGTTAGCCCTTTGTACCTCAGTCCATCCCTCCCTAGAGAGACTTGAGTGTAGAAATCACACTTTCTGTATCTGTGCTGCTGGCGCCCGCCCCCCTCCGCCTATAGGTGGCGGGTACTTAGTAAATGCTTGCCGATCGATGATGGGAAATTTGTTCTCAAACTAGTGTTGATGGAACTGACTCTGGACAGAAACTACCATGTGCCAATGTGGTCATTCATTTATCCCTTCATTTATTCTATAAATATTTATTAAGTGACTACTATATGCCCCACCTGGGAATAAGGGCTGTGGATACCATATCAAACAGACAGAGAGAGTACCTTTTCTTTAAGGAACTTATTCTTAAAGGGGAGATAGATTTTTTTTTTTAAGTATAAAAATAGTGAATCAAAAAAAAAAAAAAAAAAACCCAACAAATGGAGGTAAGTGCTATGAAGGAAATAAACAAGAAAACTAAATGCTTGGGCCTGGAGACTCCCAGAAAGACTAACTCCAAGTTCTGAAGGTATAATTTAATGAACGAACAAATGCATGAATCAGTAATTTCCCTGCCCCTGGATTTGCTGTATTCTTCTCAGTTTCTCTTCCCTGAGTCTGTTTCTTCTGGGAGGAGGTCTGTGAAGGGGGAAGATATTCAGGAAAGGGTTTAAAGAGAAGGTGACAACTCCATTTTGCTTGTTAGAGTGATGACTGCAGTGCGTGGGGGTGGGTGGGCCTCATGTAGGACAGAGGCTCTTCCAGTGTTAGAAGGTGTGATGGGGAGGCCTCAATTAAGAAACAGGGAGAAAGAGATGGATTAAGGGACACTTAGGGGACGTAAAGATAGGACATGGAGTTTTACTGGTTAAGGGAGAAGGAGGCTAAATCTCAAGAGTCAAGGACCGTATCCAGGTCTCTGGTTTGGACAACTGGCTGGCTGGAAATGCTAATTTATTGAAGTGAGACATTAATTATAAGGAGAAAGGGGGTGAGCTTGAGAAGTTTAGTTTTCGACGTGCTTTGTTCAGGGCTCTTGTCCGCTAGGAACTTGTTACACCTGCGGCTGACCTGGCAGGAGAGCTGGGCTGGAGACACGGGTGTGGAGTTATCAGTTATCCCTCAGATGCTGGGTGCCAGGAAGTGAAGGAGCCCAAGGAAGAGCTGGGCTTAAAGTGGGAGAGGAGCTGGCAAAGGAAGAAGTTGCACATTCAAGAGAGGGTTTAACTCAGGGAACTGTGACTTGGCGCTGGAGGTGGGGAAGGGGTGGGTCTGGAGCGCAGGTGATGCTGTGGTGGGAGGGCCTGGCTGCCACTGAGGGGCCCCACTAGGTGTGTAGACGTGCGGGCGTGTGTGTGTGTGTGTGTGTGTGTGTGTGGTGCCCATCTGATGCTTCTATTTTCACTGCAGGTAGGGGGGGAGGTAGTCTGTTGCTTATGACTGTTCCCATTTTTTTTTTTTTAAGAAGTGAAACTCCAGCACAGTAAATGCTCATAGGAAGGGGCCTGCAATGCGAGAGGGGTTGAAAGTTTGGGAGAGAAGAGGAAGCAGTGGAAGGGGGTGTGTGAGGAGCAGGGTGCCTTTTCCAAGCTTTCAGTAGGAAAGGGCAGGTAGAGAAGCAGGTGCGTGTGTGTGTGTGTGTGTGTGTGTGTGCATTGTGTGTTGTCTGTGCGTTGTGTATCTGTAGTGTGTGTTGTGGGTCTATTGTGGGTGCCTTCTGTGTTTTTTGTGTGTTGTCTGTGTTGTGTGTGTGTGTAAGCCAGAGGTTCAGTACCTCACACTTTGCTGCCTTCTGCATTTCCCTTGAAGCCGGAGGCAAGATCTCGTACGATAAGGAGGAAGGTGGCAAACAGGTGGGTGAGTGGGGGATAGTTGAAGGAGCCCCGTGGAGAGGGAAGGGGCGTGCTGGCTGGGAGCCTCTTCGCGGCCTTGGGGAGTCTGTGCACACAGGCCACAGCGCCACAGGGATACTTCCAGGCCACGCCAAGTGGCCACGTTGGGCCTGTCATTTAAAGTCCTTCCGAATCTAAAACTGAGCAGGCTGGGAAGGTCAGAGCTTTCTACTCTGGAGCATCTGCTTCCTTCTTAGTCTCCCAGAAGGGAGAGAGGTGAGGTGTTGGTGGCAGAGGGCAGCCTGAGTGACTGCTTTCCTGGGTGAAAGGTGGGAGGAGCCCACCCGGGAGTTTTTAAGTTAAGCACATGCAAATCTTTCTCCATTTCTGTATTGCCTGTCTCACCACCAGCCCCTGCCTCTTTCCCAAATCTGTTCCATAAATAATTAATGACTGTGACAGTGGGTTCTGTTCCTATAACTGAAGACACCTTTTGGCAGCTTTGAAACTTCACAAGCTAAGCTGCTCACCTTGTGTCTAAAACTGTGGCTGCAGACAGTTTACTTCTGAGCGTCCCTGCATTGTGAGGGTTGCCATTGACATCATGGCTGTAGAGCCTGAGCCGGCTGCAGAAGTGGGAGTCTGGTGACACTGTGTTCTGGGGCCAGCAATGAGGGGTCTGGTGGGAGGGAGTTAAAAAGGTTGTAGAGGCCAGATTCAATAGAAAATACTCCACTGCCTGTTGCATTTTAAGAAATATAATGTCTTGGGTCACATTCCTAGAAGCAGAGCTGGAGATGGGGGTTCTTGAGCAAGTGATTTATGGAGGCGGTGCTCCCAGGAGCAGGGACTGAGGGAAGCAGGCTGAGGCAGGGCAAGAAGGCCAAGGAAGGGTGTGGCCTCAGGTGCGCACACAGCGACCTCTGCAGTGTTCCCTGTACCCTCATGTTGGACTGTTCTTGCCCGGCCTTTCCTCGGGAGGTGTGGAGGCACTGGCTGTGATTCCCCCTGACGTCCTCACACTTAGACCAAGGTAAGTCTGAGGAGGCAGCAGCAGTTCCATTACTCTGTCCATTTACTTTGTTTCATATACTGAAGTCATTCATTCATTCATTCAACAAATACTCACTGTGACTGGCTCTTCCCTTTACCCTTAGATTTCTGGCTGTTTCAGGACATGTTCTTTTTTAAACACTGCCAGTCACTGAGAACCAAAGGATTTTATGCTCTCGGAAGCACCAAGACGCCTCTCTTTTGTCTTTGAGTCTCTGTCGGCTCATCGGTATATTCTTGGCACTTGCACCCCCTCTGAATAAGTTTACATGTCTCAGTGGGGCGGAAAAGGAAGAGAACAGGAGGGCATTGCCACCTCAGGAGGAAGGAGAGGGAAGGATAGGGTGAGGAGGGGAGAAGCCACGGCCCTGGCTTGGCCTCTGAGTCCTTCCACCTGCTGCTCATGGACCACCCTTGGTATGGGAAAAGGTAAAGAAGAGACAGGCTTTGTGGATGTCTAGCATGGATGTTGGAGAATTCAGGTGCTTGTCCAAGGCCACCCTGGGAGCTTGTTGCCATGGAAGCACCTACTTAACCCAGGGGGGCTGAGGCTTTATGAACCCATCACTGCACTTTTTTTTTTTTGCGGTACGCGGGCCTCTCACCGCCGTGGCCTCTCCCGTTGCAGGGCACAGACTCCGGACGCACAGGCTCAGCGGCCATGGCTCACGGGCCCAGCCGCTCCGTGGCATGTGGGATCTTCCCGGACCGGGGCACGAACCCACGTCCCCTGCATCGGCAGGCAGACTCCCAACCACTGCGCCACCAGGGAAGCCCTGCACTTTTTATGATGTCACAGAGAGGCCATCCATTTGTCACTCACTTCCCCATGTGGTCCCAGAATCCCAGTCTGTAAAATTGAAGCTCCTGATCACTTGATCTCAAAGGTCCTTTTCAGAGGGAGAGCCTCTATTGCAATGATTCCTGGCTCAAATGGTTAAGAATAATTAATCCAGGCTGAGGGGACGTGTCTACTGGCATGTCAACTTGGATGGAGGGACAATGGCACGCTGCTCAGGTTTTGGAGGCATTGAAATGAGGTTGAGGGGACCCACCGTTGTGTTGGAATCAAGACTTACTAAACTTGAAAGGCTGAAAAAATGGAAAAAAACCCAAAAGATAAAATGCTGCATTTTTAAAGTTAAAAACTAGCAATTGTACAAATACAGTTGAGATAAACCTGGTCAATGAGCAGTTCAAGTGAAAATACATCAGAGTTTTAGTTCGGAATATATTTATGAGTTCAATAAATACTAATTGGATACCAGGCACTGACCCAGGAGCTGGGGACACAACAGTGAATAAGAAGACATCGTCCTCAAATAGCTTACATTCTAGTATTAAAATGTAATACACAATACACAGTATGCAATACAAATAAGTAGGTTATATGATATGGGCTAGCAAAGGGTGGTGAGAGGAAAGAGAAAGCCTAGCAATGGTAAATGGAATGGTGGGGTGCTGTTTTAAATGGGGGAGGCAGGGAAGACTTCTACAAGGAAGTAACACTTGGCCCATTAGCTGTTTGACATGGTTGTTAAAAAGCTACTGAAATCCTGGGCTCTATGACGAATCATTCCCACTAGTTAGAGTGACCTGCTTGGATACCTCCACCTACTTAAGATCATGTGACTTCCTTCAGCTGCAGGGTCAGTCCTGCAGGCCAGTCCAGGCCTTTCAGGAAATTACCAAGCCAACCTGTCTGACCTTGGCCTCATTTCGGTGACTTTGCGTCTCCTGGGCTCTTGGGAGCCATCACCCATGGCAGCACATCCTACCACTGACCACTTCCAGTGCTGCCACCCAGGATCTGTGATGATGCTACAGAGATTTGGGACTGGCTGGACTCCCCCAGCCCCCTCCGGCCCTAACTGGGGCCACCCACAGTGCCCAGGTGACCCAGCAACCCTGATTTATTCAACCTGAGCTCTCCCACTCCCTTCACTCTTTCAAAGTGCTCCGCTGGCACTGGCTCCAGAATAAGATTCAAAGGGAACCTTTTCTGTTTTATTGATGTTCATCTTCCTAAGTTTGTACTGTGTGTGGCATAAATGCTAATTATTCTGGGTGGGGGAAAATTTTTTCTCCCAAACTTCTCGCAATTTTATTAATAATGTAGCAAGGGAAACAACATATTCTGACGGCTTAGTCAGTCCCAGGGAGGCAGCCTGGGCCTTGGAGCACCCACGTTCTCCCTCCCGCAGACCCCGTCTCTCTCTCCGGTGGGTTGCCGAGGCACAGAGAGCAGAGGGCAGGGGGAATTATGCGTGAACAGAGAGATGAGAGGCTGACCTTCTGTGTTTAAAGGTTAAAATGATTTCTTGGGAAATGGAACAAACTCACTAATCAGAGCTGTTCTGAATTTTTTCTGCAAAAATTAGACTCTGTGACTCTCTTCACAAGCTCTGTTTGTGAGGAGATACAGACACACACACATTTCACAACCAAGTCAGGTTCAACCTAAATTCATTGAACACCTACTGTGTTCACAGTCCTGGGATGAGTTAGGCTAATGGGGACACAAGGAAATAAGTCAAAACCCTCAGTCACCTATAACTAGAACAACAGGAACATGCAATGAGCCATCTTTCAGCTTCATGCTACTTAAAAGGAATAAGATAGTTATTCCAGGGATTTTGTAAAAAGCAAACAAGATCAGGGCCCATCGTGGAGTCTAGCCCACTTCCACAGCCGTGGCACTTGTGGTGAAGTAACCCTCAGGATGAAGGTCATGGGCACAATGAGATCTTAGACAGTGGGCTGAACTGAAAACAGAGGAATGGCTTGGAACACAAAAGGCAAACATGGACTGAGTACATTCTCTGTGTCCAGCACTATGGTGGTCGCTTGAAGATAGAAGCAAGTCAGATGCAGCTTCTAAAATATAATCCCAGTAAAGGTAGAGACCTTTCCTGTCTTGTTCTCTGCTATATTCCCAGAACTAGACTGACAGTTAGTAGAGGAGACATCTTTGTCCCTTTGCTGGACACAGCCAGGGTGGCTTTCACTACTGACACTGCAATGCTGGGCACTGGGCAATGCCACTTGAGCCTGGACTTTTCTGTCTCCACCCTCAGCAGAATGAACTCTGTGCTGTGCATCCTTCTTCATACTGCTGGCTTCAGATTCAGAATCTGACTTGGGTTCATCTGACAGGGGAAGCTGAGGTCACCTCAGGCAGCCTGGACCTTAGCTGCAAGGGAAGCTGGGAACATGACCATTTGGTTTGTATTCTCTTCCCACAAAACTCATGAGGTGAGGGATTTGTGAAACATGGGAGGGCGTCCAAAGGTGTTAGTGGTCAAGAAGAAAGATTAATGATTGTTACAGTAGGATAGGTGGTCCTAGTTTGCCAGGGATTAAGTTGCAGGTGTGGTGAGAGCAGATTATGTAGAGCTTTGTATATCTTGTTTTAAAGTTTGGACTCTTACCCATAAACAATTGGGAGTCACTGGTGGGTTTTAGGCAGAGGAGTGACATGGTCAGATTTGCATTTTAGAATGATGACCCTGAAAGCAGAGTGGGGAGGATGGGTGGGAAAGACTGGGGGTAGGATGACTAGTTGGGGAGGGGGGGATGGGGAGAGAGAGGAGGGAGAGGAGGGGGAGGGAGAGAGAGAAAGAGAAAGAGAAAGAAAGAAAGAATGAACCTGGGAGGGCAGGTTCTTAGAGGAGAGGAAATCTTGAGCAAAGAGGAGGCTGCAGTCCCGAATGAGGGGAACGTTTGCCATTTCCCAGAGGCCAGAGGGAAGAAGGTGCAGCTGAAGGTGTCTGTAGGTGCAGGTGATATGGTTTAGGAAGCTGGGGAGTTCATGCCTGAGGAACACATTTTCCAAGTTCCTTGAGCCCCAGGCCAGCCTTCCTACATCCTCTTTATGGATTGTTTTTCTCTTTCCCTCTTCCTGTAGCTCAGGGTTCAGCAAACTTTTTCTTAAGTGGCCAGATGGTAAATATTTTCGGCTTTGTGGTCCACGAGGTCCCTGCCTACACTCTAGGGTTGTGGAGCAAAAGCAGCCATAGACGTTCCGTACATGGAAGGGTGAGGCTGTGTGCCAGTAAACTCTGTTTACTAAAGCTGCCAAGCCGTAGTTTGCTGACCCCTGATCTACCTGATTGCTACTCATCCTGACCCTCTGGTAGATGCTCTCATTGCCTTTGTCCTTTTCCTTCAGCGTGCTCATCTCCGCTCTAATTAATTATTTGTCCAATTACGTGTTTAGCACTGATTCCCCTGTTCGAATTACAGCAGGGGCTGTGTCCATCTTGTCCTCCCGGCTCCCAGAGCTGGCACATGTGAGAACCAGAATGCATCTCATGCTCACGGTGTGCCAGGCATTGTTCTAAGTGCTTCACATTCATCAATTCATTCAAACCGCCCAGGGATTGCTCAGTAGATAGATCCAGCTCTTAGCCCCCTTTTACAGATAAGGAAGCTGAGACTCAGAGAGGCTAACTAACATGCTTGAAATCACACACTGGAAAGTAGAGGGATCAAGATTTAGACTTAGTCTGGCTCTGTAACCACAGTACCATTGATAAGTTGCTGGTGAAAAGTGAACCAAGCGAATAAGAAGTCCAGTTCCTCATCTGGTAGAAGAAGTGGCAGGGTGAGTAGGGCTTCCCAAGGAGGATGATGGAAACCTGGCATTGTCACTGTGGGGAAAGGAAGTGGGATCTGACTGTGGGCAGGAAGTGGCTTTGCCCTGTGGTCCAGGTGAGGATGGAGGACTTCTGTGGAATTTCCTAGGGATGGATGCAGCAGTGTGTGTCCGGGAGGAGCAGCTGAGGTCTAGGTTGATGCAGGTTGTGGTTTTACCAACAGGTTATCTGGGATCAGAGAAGCAACAGTTGGAGCCTGGATGAGATCACTCTTTGGTTCTGATTTCGGCGCTTACTGACCTTATGACACGGACGCATGGCCTAATTTAGGTGAGCCTTAATTTTATGTACCAATATGCTGATGTTTGTAAGATCTATGCTGGTGTTTTGGTGACTGGAAGAGCAAATGCATCTGAAGGTGCAGACATGTAATAGGAGCTCAGCAAACTGGCCCTGCTCTCCCTTCGGAAAACTTTTTGACCATGAGGCTCCATGAGGGCAATATCTGGTCCAGGATGCTCAAGCCATGCTTTGGGAAGCTGCACCTCCTCCTGCCTCACTGTGTGCCTGTGCCCCTCTCTTTATAGCCCCAGCAAGTGTTCTCAGCCAGGTAGCACCTAGTACAGACTACGTCCTGCCTACCATGTGCTTTGGACCCATTTTGATGTTGTATTGAGGTGCGTCTGTGGGTGTTTGTCAGGAGAAGTGCCCAGCACGTGCCTGTGCTTTGGGTGAAGGAGTGGGCGCGTTCCCCCATGTGACATGCATAAATGTGCATCTGAATGTATGTACATAGCGTTCAAATTACAACCTGCAGTTCCTTGTGGTGGAGATGAGTTTCTTTCATGATGTGATGAACAACTAAAAATAAAAAGGTGACTCTACAGCCATGTTGATAAGTCTTTGGAGAATAGGGATCATGGTGTGTAACAAACCCAGGGATCAAACAGGTTACAAAGAGCTGAAAGGACAGGTCATATCTAATAAGATGAACTTTAGTAGGGGCAAAAGCAAAACAAAGCAGTTTTTTTTCTTCTTGAGATTGATATAATGAATTGGGCAAGTCCACGTACTTGCTTCTGGGTGAAGAAGCCCTGGAGGTTTGGTCGGGCAAGTCCACGTACTTGCTTCTGGTACAGGCTTCTGGGTGAAGAAGCTCTGGAGGTTTGGTTGACTGAAGCTCATTATGGGTGAAAGACTGCAGGGTTGATCTGGGCCTTTGCCTCCTCTCTTCCTCCTGATTGGGTTGCTTTCCTCTTTTATTATCATCAGCAAATAGTAATTGAGTGTGTAGTGTGTGATATTTGCAGAAGGAATTAAGGAAATATGAAATTTAATCTTTGACTTTCATATGTTTTAATTCTTTCATTCATTCTAAAATGTTACTGAAAACCTACATTGTACTAAAATACAAAGGTGAATGAAACATAGTTCTTAAAGAATCCACAACTTATTCGGGAAGACAGGATCAATACACAGGAAAAAATGTCTAGAATACAAGGATATATAATAAGTATATGATGGGATACAAATTCATGTGGTCCACATGTTCAAAGTCATTGCCTTTCCCCCAGAACACCAAAGAGAATCATGTGGTCTCTACTTTAATCTTCCCCACTGTAGTAAAGGAAGAAAGAAAGCCTCATGGGCTGGGGGACAAAGAGGCACTTTCTGGGGAGGGGTGGGAGTCCTTTCTGCTGTGGGAGTCCCTTGGGGACAGGAAGGACAATGACGAAAGAGAGTTTTAATAAATATGACTATAAACTATGCTTTTGGAGACCTTCTCATGACTTTTGAGAAATGTGAGTAGAGAATGAAGTTCTTTTTTAATTACTTTGGGTGGTTGAAATTTTACTTCTTGAACTCAACCCCACTCTGAAATAGAGCCTTTGGTTCCAAGGGATGTAGATAATGCTAAATACGTAACTCCATGATAGCCTTCGTGGTGGAGATGAACTGGAGCCTGATTTCCAAGGGTGGGTGGGAGAAGCCAGGCAGACAGAAGGGTAAAGGGAGGACATTGCATGGTGGAGGGCTAGGGGATGGTGTGGGGAAAACAATAGTGGAGGTGCTGAGGAGGGAACACTCAGGGCATCTCCAGAGGTCAGTGCAGAGGCCCGTGTAAAGGAGAGTTTGGGGTTGCTGGCCCCACCCATCCCCTCCTCTGGGAGCTGTCCTTCATCCACCAAGGCTTTCTCCTATATTTCCTACATAAAGTGTCTCCAGAGGATCAGTCAGCCCAGTGAATGCAGTGATGGCGTGTCCCTTCCTATCTCCTTGGCCATGTTACCTCTTCTGACAGGAGTCCTACTGCTCTCTATTTGGGTCTTTCCAACTGCAGACCTGGGTATAAGAATCCTTGCAGCTTATTTTCACTCGTAGGAGGCTTCCTAAATGACAAAGGGCTATTTCCTAAATGACAAAGACAGAATTCAGAGCCACATAAATGCATAAAATATTTATAATGAACCTGAGAGGTTAGTTTAATCACATACATCTCTTTCCTCTTGTGTATTAATTAATCCTGATAAATCCTCCACCTCTTTTTTTTTTTTTTTTCCTCTTACACCTAAATCGCTCAGAAAAGGCAAGTTTGTGAAAGACAAGCTGAAGGGGGTGTTTCGGGATCATCTTAAAAGAACAAGCCCTAAATATTTCAGATGGAGTCGTGAGTGTAGCAGATACACCATCAGAGAATATGATTATGTTGACTTCATGAGAAACACCCATTTTTATGGACTTGAAAACTGCCCTGAACTCATTCTGGTCTCTGAGACCTTCTCTGTTATTACAGAAGACCAGCAGGATGGGTTGGGTTTGAGTCCATCAAAATGGAACCCTATGCTCTACCATCAGTACCTACTAAGTCATAACCAAATTGTCTGGATATATTATGCTAGAGGATGAGGAAAGAATGGGGAGAGGTATCAGGAATTATGATTCCTTTTCATAGCTCTGGCAACTGCAATAAATCTTTTTCTATAGTTAGACAATGGGTTTTACCTGCAGATGAAGAAAACCAACACCAACACAATCTATCCACCACTGAGATGAGCTGCTGCAGATGAATCTTAAAAGACTTTACTCTGTATTTTCTTCTCATTTAGATTCATCAAATTTCCCAAAATTCCCAGAGTAGCTTTTGATGTAGTTTCCTTACTCTGGTGATTTAACTCTTGTTCAAAATGAAACATTATTTCTGACATGCATTTCCAGGGAAAAAAATAACCTGATTTGGGAGGCAGTGTTTTAGTGTTTGGGCTGCTATAACAATATACCACAAACTGGGTAGCTTATAAACAACAGATATTGGTTTCTCACAGTTCTGGAGGCTGGGAAGTTCAAGATGAAGGCACCAGGGTGGTCACATTTGGTGAGGGCCCTCTTCCTGGTTCATAGCCGGCAACTTCTCCCTGTATCCTCACATGGAGGAAGGAGCAAGGAGTCTCTCTGGAGCCTCTTTTATAAGGTGCTAATCCCATTCATGAGAGTACATGACTTAAGAACCTCTCAAAGGCCCTATCTCTTAATACCATCATCTTTGGGGGTTAGGATTTCAGCATATGAATTTTGGGGGGACATAAGCATTCAGACCATAGGAGGCAAATAATACTGATAGGGAGACCTTGGAAGAGACATTAACATCATCCCTAACTTCAGATTTCTCCAAGTATGGTGAAACAGATCTGGGGGTCTGGGCAGGCATGATGTGCATGAAAAAGGACACTTATTTCAGTACAACTAGAGAGGCACGTGCATGGGGTAGATGATGGGAGAAGCAGGGGCCAGAGCACAGAGGACATTTTATGCCACTAGTTCTCAAGACAGGCTGCTCATGAAAATCTCCTGGGGAGATTAAAAAAAATACCATTGTCAGGTCCTATATCAGAATGATTTTTTTTTTTTTTTTGCGGTACGCGGGCCTCTCACTGTTGTGGCCTCTTCCGTTGCGGAGCACAGGCTCCAGACGCACAGGTTCAGTGACCATGGCTCACGGGCCCAGCCGCTCCGCGGCATGTGGGATCTTCCCAGACCGGGGCACGAACCCGAGTCCCCTGCATCGGCAGGCCGACTCTCAACCACTGCGCCACCAGGGAAGCCCAGAATGATGTATTTTTAATAATTTATGCTTTAGGGTGAATTAATTCAATTAGTTCACTTTCCTTCTAAACTCTAGTTGAGACTACTGAATAAATAGTTTTGTTTCGGGGAGTTAATTAACCTTGGAGCAGGGATTAATTAATTAATTAAGCAACCACGTGTGTGTTATTTTTCTAGGCAGTGTGTTAGAATGAAGAGATAAGGAAGTCCTTGTCCCATGCTTTGAAGGGTTTGCCCACCAGTGGAGGATATAGGCAGATAGACAGATATTTTGTCATACTGCTCAAAAAACGTTCTCTAGGCAGAGATTACCCTGGTTCTTTCAGTAAATAGTCTTTTATCCTCATACTTTTGGCTCTGACAATGACCCTTGGACACCATCCACCACTCTTGAGTCTTGAAGGTCTGTGTTCTGGTGAGGTGTGGATGGAGTGAGGGGATAGAGGGTTTTTCCACATGTGGAGCACAGAGGCAGATACAGGAGGTCGTGTTCTAAGGGGGTGAAGAGGCCAAGTCAAGAAGCTTGATAGAGTGTGACAGCCAAGATTGGTATCAAAGAGAATGAAAGAGAATTGAGAACTAGGGTACTAGCGTACAGGAACAATTGGAACTGGTTGGCTAGAGGGGTCCTGGAGATATTCTGGAAGGATAGCTTTTTTTTTATATATATATATATATATTTTTTGCGGTACGCGGGCCTCTCAGTGTTGTGGCCTGTCCCGTTGCGGAGCACAGGCTCCGGACGCGCGCAGGCTCAGCGGCCATGGCTCACGGGCCTAGCTGCTTCGCGGCATGTGGGATCTTCCCGGACTGGGGCACGAACCCGTGTCCCCTGCATCGGCAGGCGGACTCTCAACCACTGCACCACCAGGGAAGCCCCAAGGATAGCTTTTTTTTATGATTTCTCCTAACAGCTGACGTAGGCTTGGCAGGTGCATTTAAAGGGCTGAAATAGAAGGGATACTAATTGCCCTATGTATTACATTGTCTCTTTGGGAAAATGCATTCTGTGTTAGGAAAGGAAGTAAGGTGGAACCCAAAGACATTTCGATTCATAGAAAAATAGTGGCATTATTGATGCTTTTCCTTTGCTTCATCAAGTAAATGGAATGACAAGGTAGCAACGTGCTATGATTACTTGACTTTTCTGCTTATAGGGAAGGAAAGGAGAACTCATTATTTCAATTACCATTGGAAATATTTCAAGAATATGTTAGTCTACTTTCCTGCCTTGGTAATAGAGTGTAGTGGATATAATGGAACATTTGTTTCCCTGAACCTCAGCAGCCTCACATTTTGATTGTTTTAATCACATATCTCCTTGTGTTATTTAATAATTATATCACATATGAACCTTACCTTCCTGCTATGGTCTGAATGTTTCTATCCCCTCCGCCCAAATTTATATATTGAAATCTTAACCCCCAGGGTAATTGTATTAGGAAGTGGGGACTTTGGGAGGTGATTGGGTCACAAGGGCAGAGCCCTAATAATTGGAATTATGCCATCCTCTGAGGGCACAGCAAAACGGCACCATTTATGCACCAAAAAGTGGGTCTCACTAGACACCAAATCTGCTGGTGCTGTGATCTTGGACTTTCCAGCCTCCAGAACTGTGAGTAAGAAATGTTTGTTGTTTATCAGCCATCCAGTTAATGGTATTTTTCTTACAGCAGCCTGAATGGACCAAGACACTCTCCAAAGAGTCCATTAATTCCTTGGGAAGCAGAACATATTTCCTAAATCTTGACCTTCCCTACAAAACCCAGCCCTTTGACTTGGGCATTAGCAATGACCCATGAAGAGCTATGAATAGAACTGGAATGATCAAGGAACATCAGTCCTTTGGCTATTGCTATGGTCTGAATGTTTGTATTCCCCTAGAATTCATGTTGAAACTTCAGCACCCAAAAGTGATGCTATTAGTAGGTGGGGCCTTTAGGAGGTGATTAGGTCATGAGGATGGAGTCCTCATGAATGGGATCAGTGTCCTTATAAAAGAGAGCTCCCTGGTCCCTTCCACCATGTGAAGCCACAAAAAGTCTGCAGCCCAGAAGAGGGCCCTCACCCGACCATACTGGCACCATGATTCTGGACTTTGAGCCTCCAGAACTGTGAGAAACAAACGTCTGTTTATAAGCCACCCAGTCTGTGGTATTTCGTTACAGCAGCCCAAACAGACTAAGGCAGCTGTTTTAGTTTACTGATGAGTGAGGCGCTACAGATGCTTGCTTAAGAAGGGATGCTGATCAATCAAAGAGGGTAGAACTAAGGTATTAAGAGTAGAAATTGCAGCACATTAAAAAGTAGAAGTTCCTTGTCGAGACATTAGGAGACCCTCTTAAAAGTAAATTTATTAGTTGATTAAATGTGTGTTTTCTCTCACTGGAATCCAAGTCTCTGAGATCTGAAGAGACAGGAGTACCTGAGGGCTCCTTTATTCGATGGGTACATCTTGGTGACCCTTGGAGCCCATTGTGCAGTCATGACCCACCTGGGCAGCCCACTTCCTGTCTGAGCAGAGGTTTGTCTGCTTCAGCTCCCTCACGGCTTGATGAGCACTCCTGCTGGCAAAGGTTGGATTTCGCAGCTAAGTCTAGACTTGGGAATCTGCAGGGAGGAAGATTTCTTGCGGAGGAAACATTTTTTTAATGTAAACAGTATTTTGGCTAAGAGTTCTTTTGCTACTGAAGGAAAATAAGACTAGTGCACTGACATCCACAGTGTAATGATTTTATATTTAATCCATACCACAGGCCATATTGTGCAGGGCACAGGAAGTGCGAACTATGTGTGGACTCAAACACACACAGTCATGCAGCAGATGCACATTTTTCTCTCTAGAGTGTGGTTGAATTATTGTTGGGGTATAGGCAAGAATCACACTGTGGTCTGGCCTTCACTAATCTGTATATCTTTCCTTGAAGGAAGGCTTTAGCTGTTCAATCTAGTTTTGTTTACTTAAGATGTTGTGTTTGAACTTGGCCTGAATGCCTAGAGGCTAGAAGGACATGGAAAAATGTGTGCATTCTAACTAAATCCCAAAGCACATCACATCAATTCAGACACGGGCAGCTAGGGACCATCTTTTACTCCTAGAAGCAAGTTAGGGTGGAAAAGAAAGCTCTTTCCACCCTTGAGAAGATGGAAAAGGAAAAAAAAATGTTTAAAAGTGAAATTTCATACAAAAAAATCTTGTATCCAAAAATAAAACAAAATTTCCAAAAGGATATTATAAGCAAATTTCCTTTTGCATTGGTTTCATTTCAAATTATTGTGTGTCCCTAATTGCCTGCTAGTTTTAGTTTTTGTTAACTCAAGAATATGCTCTCACCCCGTCTGATTTAAGTAATATTAATTGAGGCTTTCAATTATATTGAATGAATATTTATTGTGGTAAAAGGAGAGAGGGCATCTAGAGAATCTGTTTATTAGGAACATTGCAAAAGTTTAGCTTTTCCCTCTCAACAGCGGTGCTTAAAGAACAACCTTCCAGGGCTTCCTTGGTGGCGCAGTGGTTGAGAGTCTGCCTGCTGATGCAGGGGACACGGGTTCGTGCCCCGGTCCGGGAAGATCCCACATGCCGCGGAGCGGCTGGGCCTGTGAGCCATGGCCGCTGAGCCTGCGCGTCCGGAACCTGTGCTCCGCAGTGGGAGAGGCCACAACAGTGAGAGGCCCGCGTACCGCAAAAAAAAAAAAAAAAAAAAAACAACCTTCCAGATTAATTAAAAAAAAAAAAAAGAGATTAGTTTTCTCCTAAAATATTTCAAATAGCTGATAGTTTATAAGAGCACAGATTACTCTGTGAAGAGATTGTCTAATGATTAGAGTTCATGGAAAAAGAAGCTAAAATGTAAAGAAAAATAGGTTTGGGGTTTCCATAATGTAGAAAATATGGGAAAGATTAAATCCAGTTTTTGAGAGGTCAAGCGAATCAACATAATTAGCATACAGAAGCAACCAGTGATTAAATATCTCATGTTTTATAGGTTTGGTACAATGTCCAGCAAACCACATGTGCTTAGTAAATTTTAAATGATATCAACAATATTCCCTTGCTGCTGACAGACAGTTAATGTTTTCAGTTTGGGAGGCATTATTAACCCTTTAAGTATGGTTATTTCACTGACTGAAGAGGAGAAAGGGTTCATTGGACAACAGTGGTGGGGTGGAAATGATGCTTCTTCCCATAATGAACAGATGTCTCGCCTCTCATTGGGATAATCGATTCTAATATTATTAAGCACAGGCCCCATATATCTGCCCTCGCATTTTTCTGATACAAATACAATATACCTACCACTGCTCAATATCTTTCATATGTGAAGTAATAAAACTGCTTCAATATGAAATCTTATACTTTACATGTAGATTGGATTGCTAAGGGCCATTAGACTCTTTAAATAAACAATATATTTTGTTTAAAAGAAAACTGTGCTCAGTTTAACATTCTGAAAGTTCATAATGTGCAACACCACCTTAGCAGAGTAAACAGTGTCAGGAAGGAGTCTGGCATGGCCAACCGAGGCACGAAGGAGAAAGGAGCCTTAACTTCTAGTAAAATAACTTTTCTCCCATGGGTGGTTTTAACAAGATGGCTGCCAACAGGTGAAAGCTCACTAATGTCAGGTGTAATTAAAAACCTTAATTCCAGAATCATTCTCTGAAGCATTCACAGTGTACCATGCTGAGGGGCTGAGGCGGAGAATCCTAACCAAGGCAGCAAATTATTTGCCTTTCTGAGAAGATAGCCATTTCTGCACAGAGAGGTGATGACATATTGAGGCCAAGTCTGGCAGTATAATATGATGTCACAGGATCCATTTTTGATATTAGATAATAGCCTTCATTCTGGTAGGTCAGTATCTCATTCCTTAGCTTATTTATCTTCATTATGTAAAAAATCTGCAAACCAGAATTTGTAGACAAACCTTACCCAAGTGTACTGCAGTATTTGCATCTTGAGCTCCTTTGCATCACTGATCCTTGTGCTCTGCCACAGCTGTCTGAGTAATGGCTTTTTTTCCCTTTTTATCTGGGTTGGCTTTATTCCCAGATTCCAAATGAAAGAGACAGCATTTTACTTGACCACCCCATTCCAACCGTTAAATACTGTGCCTTCAGGCTCCGATGCTCTAATGGTCGATTAAAGTTGATAACAGTCTGTCCAGTTTCCAGTTTTTAACATTCAGCCTGCTGAAATTGTAATATTGTAAAAATCTGAAGTCTACAGGTCCTGCCTAAGAATCTGTCTGGATGTCAACACATAATAAACAAGGGGGAAAAGTAATGCCAACAGGCCGCAGCATTTGCAGAGCTTGGGTTAGCTACATAGCTTAGCCATGTTTGTGTAGAGTAGAACTAGCTGATAGATCAACTGATCTATCAAACAGGATGTAGAGTGGAGACACTCGTGGGGTCATTCACAACTGCAGAAGGCAGACATCCTCAAAAACTCTCTAAACCAATGAATGACCTATGCATTCCCTTCCCTACCTGCCTTACCAAGAGCTCAGTCTTTATTTGGTCTTATTAAAACCCTTTCTTAACTTGTTTGGCAGACACATAACTCATAGCTCCTGGACTTTGTTGTTAGAGATGTTGTTGTGGGATGAAGGGTTACAAGGGTACAAATCTAATTGAAATATTTTTGAAAATCTGATATCTCAGGGGATCAGAATAAAATAGTTTGAAATAATCTCTTTTCAAACCAACAGTGGTCTTTCTTGAGCCTTAGAAAAACAAAACTAAAACCAGGGATTCTGAGATGGATTTGTAGACCAGTAGAACTCTGAGATAAGCAGTTTGATCCCCGTCTTCTAAGTGATGGAAAAAAATAACAATTTCACCATGAGCCATGCTCCCTCTGTTTGTAATATGCAGACTCTACTGAGTTCCTTCCATTGTACTAGTCATCTTGCCTTTCTCGGTCAGGCTTAGATCCTTTATCTGAATGTGGATGACCTCCCAGAGTTCTCATCTTTTAGGCTAGTCTCATTTTTTCCAATCAGTTGCTTTGCTCTTGGATGCTTTTTTCATGTTGGGGAAGCGATTGCCCATTTTCTGAGTCTTTGCTGCTAAAGTAAGTGCAGATGAGTCCCTCAGATTCTGAGAAATTTATTACTGTCGATAAATATGACATTTCTGGGAATGTGGCTTCAATCTCCTTTTTCCTAGGCAGGTTGAAATGATGACCAAAGAACCTAAAGGGCCAAATATTTAGTTCTTTATGTTATGACCACATCACAGAGCCTGTGCTTACTTTTTTAGACAATCTTTTCATCTAAAAACATGGACATTGTTGCTTAAAAAAAGACTCTAACACTATCAAACAATTTGAACCCTATCTTTTGTCCACTTCATCTTTTTCAGAGGGGTCTTTGCTTCAAGGGAAAGGAGTATTCATGTTTTCTCATATGCAATGAGATAAAAGAAGAGTATGCAGAAATTTAACATCAAAAATTGATATGACTCCAGAAGTTTTCTTTCTCCTGTTTTTGGACTGTGGTGGCATAAAGTCTGCCCCCTGGCACATAAGCACTGATGATATTTATCTTTATTGTTCTTTTTCTTCATATTAATGCAAATGTTGGTCCTTAATATTTATTGCTGAAATGCTTTTGAACGCTGGGAAGCCCAGACTTCTGACAATGAGTGTGAATTAAAGGGGAGACATACTCCCTCTTCCGGAAATGTCTTCATTTCCTAGAATTAGCTATTGATGTTTGCCGGGTACAAGCTTTAGGTCACAAACTTTCTGCCTCAAAAATCCATTTCTGTTTACATGTTTTCTCTAGTCTCTAGTTTCTCTCTAGTCTCATTAATCTTCTTCTACCTTTCTGGAAACCCATGAAAAATCCTGGCACATTAGATGATGATGATGATGATGATAGTAATAGTAATAATAGTAGCAACTAATATAGCATACACCAGATAGTTTTTTAAGCACATTACAAAGATTAATTTATTTAATCCTTATGACAACTTTGTAAGCTAGGTACCATTATCCTCCTTGTTAAACAGATGAGAAAATTGAGGCACAGTTTGGTTACATAACTTGCCCAAGGTCACATAGCTAGTAAGTGGTCAGGTGAGACTGGAACCCAGGAAACCTGACCTGAGGGTTTTCTGCTTAACTTATCCTCTGGGTGAATGCATTAGTTTGCTTGGGTTGCCATAACAAAATACAGGTTGGATGACTTAAACAACAGAAATTTATTTTTTTTAAGCTAGAATTCCAACATCAAGGTGTAGACAGGTTTGGTTTTTTCTGAGGCCTCTCTCCTTGGCTTGCAGACTGCCATCTTCTTGCTGTGTCTCACCTGGTCTTTCCTCTGTGTGTGCATCCCTGGTGTCTCTTTCTGTGTCCAAATTTCCTCTTCTTATAATAACACCAGTCAGATTGGATTAGGGCCCACACTAATGGCCTCCTCATTTTAGCTTAATCACCTCTGTAGAGGCCCTATCTCCAATTTGGGCCATAACAGTGAACTTCTGAAGACCTGTTTTCCTGGCCTTTGAGTCTTCTGCCTGGCATCATTGTTGGGTATCTCTTTTTCTTCCCTCTCTACCTAGCATTCTACTCTGCTTACTTGCCCAGACCTTCTGCCCACAGAGGCCGATACCTTGCAGACTTAGTTCCACCTGAGAACCAGATTAAGTCTCATTTAAGAGCCCATTTCTATGATCTATGATGCCTGGAATGAGGTGCTGCCCAGAGCCTATTGTTGGAGTTAGTGAGGGATGCTTAGGTCTTCTGTGGGCCTCAGAGTTGTAGCATTTCCCATTTTTATTGGGTGTGCTTGGTTGTGAGGTTTTAATCCTCAGTTTTCTAATTATCTTTACACATTCCTTATAGGATGTGAACTCTGGCTTCAGTGTCAACTTTTTGTTCTGCTACTTCAAAAAGTTCAAAATCCCTTGGTCTAGATCCAGCTCTGAAGTGCTTTCCATGGTTCTTTAGGTGATGATTGATAATGCAAAGTGAGTGGGAAAGAGAAATTACAATAGGAGATTAGAAGAAAATAAAAAATAATTAGAATAATAATTAGAAGAAAGCAGGAAATTAAAAAAAGTCTGTTATGTAATGTGTCTTCTGGATGGGAGAATTTATAGGAAGGTGTTTGAAAAGCCCTCAGTGCTCTCCAGTGTGAGGTGGCATTATTATTATAATTGTTGCATTTGCTTTATTATTCTCACCTCAAGATTCTGGTTTCTGTCAAAGGTGAACATAGAAATAAATCAGTAGGTGGATTGGAAACCCAGAAGTCTGGGGTGCTGTTGAACCACCATGAATGGAGAAGATGTCTTCTTGGAGCTTTTGCCTGACCAGTGAGTGTCCTGAAGATCCAGGGAACATTCAGTCCAGCTTCATGAAGGGGCAGCTGGGAGATGAAGGAAAAGACCCATCTGTGCTATAAACGGGAGGAGAGAGCCCATTCTCAAAGCAAGGCCATGCGAGGCTAGTTCAAACTGCAGGGAAAAGGCACAGGCCACCAAAACACAGAAAAATTCCAACCTGGCAAAGGGGTCAGAGAGAATCAGAAACATTCTTGCAAATACAGCAGAGAAGGAGGTGAGGCTAGTGAAAAAAATAGGACAAGTAATAAGTGTGAAAAGGGATTGAAGCTAGTAATGACTCAAAAATGACTGAGCTGCCAAACCTATTTAAAAATCCTCTTAAAAACAGAAGCAGAGAAGAAAAAGAACATGGACAGGAGTGGCAAAGAGATGACCTTGAAGAATAATTAAGCCAAAACCAAGTGAGGGGCTATTTTGCAGCTCAGAACATAGAGAAATCAGTGTGGGATGGCAGGATTCCGAAGGCATTAAGGGAGCTTGTGCTCTCTAAGCTAATTAGTTCACACACTTACAGTGATTTTGGGGAAAAGTAATAGGGATCTAAGGATGCTAGGAAGAGAGGGGAATATAAAAGGTAGTTTCAATCTTAAACCAAGACAGAAGCCTTATGGAAATGAACTTCAATATAGCTGATGTAAACATGTAATGGGGATGTGAAGGAGGGACCCCGGCACCCAGAGGGTAATGGGATCGTTGGCAAGAACCATGATTGATTTTTGTTTCTCAAGAACAAAGCAGGCCCAACAATTGATTTTTTCTTGTGCACAGGAATTGGCCGAATTTTAAAAGATAGCATAAATCTTTGAACTTTACTTACACATTTGGCACCAGTGTTCACATCATTTATTTCAAAGCTGGGGTAGCTTGGCTGTATGGGCCCTTGTCACACGGATTAAGAGTGGCCAGAAGACCAAAGCAAAGGAGGAGACAGACAGCAGTTTATCCAGCTCATGGTTGGGTGGGGAGTAAATCCTTCAGGTTAACAAAGCCTTCAGGTGATTCTCAACTGGGGAATTCTGATGATTCCCTCAGAATGTGAAGTCCTGAACAATGAGATGAGAAAATTGTAAGATGAGGTTTGGCTGAGGGCAAAACTACTGTCTTAGGGGCTTCCCTGGTGGCGCAGTGGTTGAGCGTCCGCCTGCCAATGCAGGGGATGCGGGTTTGTGCCCCGGTCCGGGAAGATCCCACATGCCGTGGAGCGGCTGGGCCCGTGAGCCATGGCCGCTGAGCCTGCGCATCCGGAGCCTGTGCTCCACAATGGGAGAGGCCACAACAGTGAGAGGCCCACGTACCACACACAAAAAAATAAAAAAACAAGAAAACAAAACTACTGTCTTAGTAATGTAACTGGGCTTGAAAAGATTCTTGCTTTGGATGGATGACCGGACTATATGAATGCTCATTTTCCTTATATATTGAGTATTTTATAATTCTAGAAATAAAGGCTATTGTAATTTTTGAACAGTGAGAGGAAGCAGGCAGACAGACCAACCAGAGGTTAAGTTGGAATCTCAAGGAAATAGGAGTTATCCCAGGGTAATGAGAATGACAGACCCTTCGATGCCCTTCTTTTTTTCCACCCACGCTCTGTTCTAAGATTGAATATGCTGTTTCTATTGCCCCAGCCATCTCTGAGTCTTGCACTTTTAATCCCACAACCTATAACTCACCTGATTCCTGAGTACCACCATTGTTATTCCTAACTTGAACCTGATTCTATTTTTGGTAGAGTCTGTACTATAAAAGTGCAGAGTAGGGCAAAATGTTAGGGATACAGAGGCCAAAAGGAATACATAATCTAGTACTTTATGACTTAATTCAGAAATCCTCCTGGGCAAAGATACGTTAAGTCTGTGAGATTCTGAATGAGTAGAGTGAAAAAGTAATCAGCTTTGATAAAATGAAAGGAGGATAGATCGCATAGAAAGAAGGTCCTGGCTCATGATCCTCCTGAAAGACCCCCTCCCTATATAATTCCAGGGCAGGGTCTTTTCCACTTTATAGGTGAGCATATTGAAACACAAGTCAAAAGGAACATCCAGTTTTAGCTCCTACATGTGAAGATCCTGGAAGTCATCACTGTCATCCTTACAACAAGAAAAAGCTGAGCAAACTGAAAACCAATGACTTTTCTTGGACCATCAGAGAATAATGTTGTGGAGCAAATTATCACTTTGAAATCTGGAGAGACAGGTGGATACAGAAAAGTCACACTGAAATATGCTTACCTGGAGAACAAAAGTAAAATAAAATCTTTTACATTTCTTACTCTTAATTCATCTAAAAGATAACTGTTGAAGTAGTATATGGCTTATGGATAAATGAAATGACTAATAGCAATGTCATAAGGGATGGGGAGGAGGAATTGGGAAAACTCTGTTATAAGGTACTTTCCATAAATGTGGAACAGTATACTGTTATTTGAAGGTGGGCCTAGATTAATTAAAAATGTATATGTCAAACTCTAGGGCAACCACTAAACTTTTTTTTAAAAGAAGAATAATTGATATGCTAAGAGAGAAGAGAAAATGGACTCATGTAATTAAAACCAGAGAAAGCACAAAAAGGTGGGGAAAAGAAACAACAAGTGTAGTGAATAGAAACAGCTACAAATATAATAGACATTAATCCAACTGTATCAATAATCACTTTAATGTAAATGGTCTAAATACACCAATTAAAAGAGAGAAATTGTCAGAGTGAATTAAAAAAAACAAGAACCAACTATATTTTGTCTACAAGAAAAGCACTTTAAAAGTAAGGGGATGGTAAAAGATATACCATGCTAACGTTAATCAAAAGAAAGCTGGAGTAACTATGTTAATTTCAGACAAAGCAGACTTCAGGATAAGGAAAATTATTAGGAATAAAGAAGGTATATAATAATATTGGAGTTGTAATTATATAATAATGTAGGGACCAGTTCTCCAAGAAGACATGACAATCCTTAATGTATATGTAACTAACAAAAGAGTGCCAAAATACATGAGGCAAAACTGACAGAACTGCAAGGAGAAATGGAAAAATCCATTACCATAGCTGCAGACTTTAATACCCCTCTTTCAGTCATTGATAGATAAGAGTAGGTTCAAAATCAGTAAGGATATACTTGATCTGAACAGCATTATCAATCAACTTGATTTGTACAATATTCCATCCCATGACAACAGAATATACATTTTTTTCGAATTCACATGGAACATTCACCAAAATAGACTACATTCTGGACCTTAAAACACATCTTAACAAATTTAAAATAACAGAAATCATATTAAGTATGTCTCAGACCATAATAAAATTAAACTGGAAATCAATAACAAAAAGATAACTGGAAGATACTCAAATATTTGGAAATTAAACACATTTCTAAATAACACACAGATGAAAGAAAAAGTTTCAAGAGAAAGTAAAAATTATTTTGAACTAAATGAAAATAAAACATCAAAATTTGTGGAATTCCATGAAAACAGTGCTTAGAAGGAAATTTATAGTATTAAATGCATATGTTAGAAAAGAACAAATATCTTAAATCAATAATCTAGCTTCCACCTTGGGAAACTAGAGAAAGAAGTGCAATTTAAGCCTAAAGCAAGCCAAAAAATAATAAAAATTAGAGCAAATGTCAATGAAACTGAAAATAGGAAAATAATAGGGAAAGCCAATAAAACCAAAATCTCATTCTTTGAAAATATCAATGAATTTGATAAACGTCTAGTCAGGCTAACCAAGGGAAAAAGAGAGAAGACACAAAATTTTCCAAAATCAGAAATAAAAGAGGAATATCACTACTGAGTCCACAGACATTAAAAGAATAATAAAGGAATACCATGTATGCTCACAAAATTGATAACTTAGATTAATGGATGAATTCCTTGAAAGACAAGAACTGCCAAACTCTCACAAGGATAAAGGTTACATGAATAGCCCTATATCTATTAAAAAGATAAAGTCAGTAATTAATAACCTTTCAAAAAAAGAAAGCATCAGTCCCAGATAGTTCATTAGTAGATTATGCCATGTATTTAAAGAAGTAATACTACTTTTCAGCAGTCTCCTCCAGAAAAGTAGAAAGAGAAAGAATACTTCTTGATTCATTCTATGACTACAGCATTAAACTGATTAAAAAAAAAAAAAACCCAAAACAGATAAAGACGTTACAAGAAGGGAAGACTACATCAACATAGAAGCAAAAGTTTTCAACAAAATATTCGCTGATGGAGTCAAACATTGTATAAAAAGAATTATACACTGCAGTCAAATAGGATTTATCCCAGGTTTGCAAAACTGGCATAATCCACCACACTAACAGGTAAAAAAAAAAAAAAAGTCATATGATAATATAAATTGGTACAGAGAAGGCATTTGACAAAATCCAGCACCAATTCATGAAAAAACTCTCAGTAAACTAGGATTAGAGGGGAATTTCCTCAATTTTGTTAAGAACACCTACAAAAACCCTGCAGTTGACCTGACACTTAATGGTGAGGAACTTACTCCCTAAGATCAGGAACAAGTCTAGGATGCCCTCTCTTACCACTTCTATTTACCATCATACTGGAGTCCCAGCTAATGCAAAAAGACAATAAAAACAAATATAGTCATATAGATTGGGCAGGAAAAAATAAAACTGTCTTTGTTATTTGTAGACTTTTTAATGATGGCCATTCTGACTGTTGTGAGATGACAACCTCATTGTAGTTTTGATTCACATTTCTCTAATAATTATCAATATTGAGCATCTTTTCATGTGCCTGTTGGTCATCTGTATATCTTCTTTGAAGAAATGTCTATTTAGGTCTTCTGCCCATTTTTTGATTGGATTGTTCGTTTTTTTATATTAAGCTCTATGAGCTATTTGTATACTTTGGAAATTAATTCCTTGTTGGTAACATCATTTGCAAATATTTTCTCCTAGTCTATAGGTTGTCTTTTTATTTTGTTCATGGTTTCCTTTGCTGTGAAAAAGCTTTTAAGTTTAATTAGGTCCCATTTATTTATTTTTGTTTTTATTTCCATTACTCTAGGAGACAGATCCAAAAAAATAGTGCTGCAATTTACGTCAAAAAGTGTTCTGCCTATGTTTTCCTCTAGGAGTTTTATAGTCTTACATTTAGGTCTTTAATCCATTTTGAGTTTATTTATTTTTTTTTTAAAGTAAAATCACTCATTTTATTCATTCATTCCATCAGCTGAGAATTGCTCTATCGTACAAATACAGTATTGTACAAAAAAAATCACAAAACATTACAAAATTAAAAAGTACAAACTGCCTTACTTAATAAATATGACTAAAAGTAGTTAAAGTGGAAATGAGATAGACTTTAGGTTGAAACCATTGTTTGACCCAGCAAACCATACAAGTTGAGTTTATTTTTGTGTATGGTGTTAGAGAATGTTTTAATTTCATTCTTTTACATTTCATTCTTTTTCATTCTTTTCCAGTTTTCTCAGCACCACTTGTTGAAAAGACTGTCTTTTCTCCATTGTATATTCTTGCCTCCTTTGTCAGAGATTAATTGACCATAAGTGCATGGGTTTATTTCTGGGCTTTCTATCCCATTCCATTGATGTATATGTCTGTTTTTGTTCCAGTACCATACTGATTTTATTACTATAGCTTTGTAGTATAGTCTGAAGTTGGGGAGCATGATTCCTCCAGCTCCATTCTTCTTTCTCATGTTTGTTTTTGCTATTTGGGTATTTGGGGTCTTTTGTGTTTCCATACAAATTTAAAAAATTTTTGTTCTAGTTCTGTTAAAAATGCCATTGGTAATTTGATATGGATTACATTGAATTTATAGATTGCCTTGGGTAGTGTAGTCATTTTAACAATATTGATTTTTCCAATCCAAGAACACGGTATATTTTTCCATCTGTGTCATCCTCAATTTCTTTCATCAGCATCTTATAGTTTTTGGAGTACAGGTCTTTTGCTTCCTTAGGTAGGTTTATTCCTAGGTATTTTATTCTTTTTGATGCATGGTAAATGGGATTGTTTCCTTAATTTCTCTTTCTGATATTTCATTGTTAGTGTATAGAAATTCTGGGGAGGGTGTGGAGAAAAAGGAACCCTCCTACACTGTTGGTGGGAATGTAAATTGGTGCAGCCACTATGGAGAACAGTATGGAGGTTCCTTAAAAAAGCTAAAAATAGTTACCATATGATCCTGCAATCCCACTCCTGGGCATATATCCAGAGAAAACTCTAATTCAAAAAGATACATGGGGCTTCCCTGGTGGTGCGGTGGTTGGGAGTCCACCTGCCGATGCAGGGGGCGTGGGTTCATGCCCCGGTCCGGGAGGATCCCGCGTGCCGCGGGGCGGCTGGGCCCATGAGCCGTGGCCACTGGGCCTGCGTGTCCAGGGCCTGTGCTCCACGGCAGGAGAGGCCGCAGCGGTGAGCGGCCCGCGTACCGCAAAAAAACAAACAAAAAAAAGATACATGCACCCAAATGTTTATTGCAGCACTATTTAAAATAGCCAAGACGTGGAAGCAACCTAAATGTCCATCAACAGATGACTGGATAAAGAAGGTGTGGTATATATTGATATATACAATGGAATATTACTCAACCATAAAAAAGAGTGAAATAATGCCATTTGAAGCAACATGGATAGACATAGAGATTATCATATTAAGTGAAGTAAGTCAGACAGAGTAAGACAAATTTATGATATTACTTATATGTGGAGTCTAAAAAAGACGATACAAATGAACTTATTTACAATACAGAAATAGGCTCACAGTCATAGAAAACAAACTTATGGTTACCAAAGGGGGTAGCAGGTGTGTGGGGGGAGATAAATTAGGAGTTTGGGATGAACATATACACACTACTATATATAAAATAGATAAATGACAAGAACCTACTGAATAGCACAGGGAACTATACTCAATACCTTGTAATAACCTATAATGGAAAAAAATCTGAAAAAGAATATGTTCATATATATATGATTATATATATATAAAAAAGTGAATCACTTTGCTGTACACTTGAAACTAATACAACACTATAAATTAACTATACTTCCATTAAAAAAAACCTGTACAACACAAAAAAAGAAAAAAAAATCTTTGTTTACAGATGACATGATTGTCTAAAGTCCCAAAGAATTGAGAAACAAACAAACAACTCTCCTGGAACTCATGAGTGAATATAGCAAGGTCATAGGATACAAGCTTAATGTACAAAAGTCAAATGTTTTCCTATATACCAGTAATGAACAATTGAAATTTGAAATTAAAAAAAATTACAATGGCACCAGAAACCAAAATGCTTAGGTATAAATCTAACAAGATATGTATTATAAGATGTATATGTGGAAAACTACAAAATTGATGAAAGAAATAGAAGAAAATCAATAAATGGAACAATTCTGTGTTCATGGATTGGAAACACAAGTCATGAGACATATTAAGGAGAGGGCTGGGACTAAAGCTTCTGTTTTCAGATCCTCAAACCAGAAAAGAACTTTAATTTGTGGGACTAGATTTGATGTCTTCTTAACAAGAACAGCTTTTAAAAATTAGCCAATTGACTAATTGTCTGATTTGGTTACCTTTGCTTTTAGAAGGCAGTGCATGCTTAGAGTGAAAAATTTAAACACTGTAAAAGGTTATGAAAAGTAAGTTTTTCTCCATTCCAAGAAGTAATTACAGTTATCAATTTCTGGTATGATTTTCCAGAAATGTTCTAATCATCTACTGTCTTTCAGAAGGTAAATCAGAGCTTGTAGCTCAAGATGTTAAGAAGAATGTTGACTTTTCCATTTTTGAAATCTCCATAGACCATATATATATATGGAAACTTTTACTTTCTAGTTTGCATTGTTTTAATATTTTTTACAAGGAGTACTTACTAATTTCATTGTTAACTAATTCGTAGTTAACTCATAGATACTAATTTTATAGTTAACATGTAAAATCTCTGGTTTCTACTGCCTTCTATTCTTTTTGGGCAAATAATTCAAGAGTGAGGTCAGAGTTGGTGAGATTTTTCCTGTTCTTTCCAACTGTGCGTTGCATGTGCGTATGTATGTGGAGTTTGGAAAGGAGAAAATAGCCAGAGAAGATGGAAAGCAAGAGATAAGAAAAGACTATTCCCTTCTTGTGTGTCTCTAGGTCCTCCAGAATGCCTTAGGAGGGGCACAGGGATGTTCCAGATCATAGGACATTTCCTGTGGACAGCACTATTCTGGAAACACATTAGAAGCAGCAGTCAGAGCCTTAAGGTGCAGTGGGTCCTTAAAACCTGTGGTTTAGAGGCATGAGCCTGTGCAACTTTCTAGGGTCTGATTGTGGATAGGGAAGCTCTGCGTCTTTAGAAAGATCTCTCTGCCTTCCTACTCAGAGTCTTGTAACCTTCTTCATTCAGCAAAGTCAGTGTGAGATGAGAAGGGAAATGTACAGAGAGCACCCATCCATTATGATCATCTTCAATACCTGGCCCTGATTAAAACGACTTCTGTCTTACTCGTTTTCTTGTTCCGAATTTCTTGCAAACCACCACAAACATATCACAGTTTAGACAGCAAATTGCCTGCCGTTTTAATGAACTGAAAAAATTAGTCCAATAAGGAGGAGTTTGATATGCAAGAGTGAACACTGTGATGACACTGGTACAGGGCAGTTGCCTTGACCAATGTCATATATGAGGACTTTATCCTGGGATTTCCATGTGTTTTGAGGTTGAAGCAAATAGGATTCTGTTCTTTCAGTTGTACCACAGGCATTAGTGTGGGGGCCTGTGCTGCTGTTAGGGCTAAAGCTAGGCCTGGGGCAGGGGTTTGGAGAAAGAGAGGAGGACATGAGGAATTGGAGAAGGGCTTCCTGCTGCCCTTGAAGAATTTAAGATTAAGGAGGGTAGGCAGAGCATTTGAACAACGTTAACAGCATTATTTCAGCAGAAATCAAATAACCCGTCAAGATCAGGGAGTACCTTGAATGGTACAGGAGCCTGTGTGGGAGTAGACAGAAGCCAAGAGCATGTGGTTGGAAGATTTCACACTTGCACAGGGGTGTCTGGGAGCACCTTTCAGTTGTGACTGGCAGGCTGTCCTCAATTCACTATCTGGAGGCTCCATGTATAGCAAGGTCACGTTCCCAAATACTCTGCTTTTGGAGTCCAGCCAGATGAGGCCACTATTGTTGCTCAGAATTTACTGGATGCCCTGTTTGAGGTCCTTTGGCTTAGTGACATTTCCCTGTAATGCAGCACTGCATGACTGTGCAGACACGTGCAGCCCACTGACATGAACCCCGGGGGAATCTGGTGGTTCTGGTGTTTACCCTTTATAGGCTTGAAAAAGAGCGTGTCTCTCTTCCTGGACAAAACTGGTTCTCATCTTTCCAGTGCTCTTGGCTTGGTGAAGATAATATAATTGTTATTTTTAGTTCTCATCATTTTTCAGTGGAATAATTGTTGTGTTTTCGATACCCTGTGAAGAACACCTTGGATTGCTCTGAAAAAGAACTATCTGAGGCCAGTTGTCCATCAAATCTGCAGATGTGAGCAAGGGCAGCCTGGGTGAGTCAGATGCCTCCTGTCCCCCAATGGATCACCTGGGAACCTTATTAGGAACTTTCCAATGACAAGCTCAAATATATTTACCTGATATCACTAGGTTCTTTTGACTTTAGCTTGCTCATCTCAGAAAGTAGGAGGGTGATGCTAGGTGCTGCCAGCTGTCTTTGTTTGTCTGCTCAAGGGAACTCTTAGCCATGGAAGTGTTAATCCATTACTGATGCATTTGAATAGTGTAAAGTTCAGAGTGGAAGGGAGCTTAATGGCATCTAAATCATTCTGCAGCCCCAAGTCAGAAGCAGCTCCTTTTCTCCCCTAAAATTTTATATAAAGACCTATTATTTATCCTGTGCTTGCTTTGTGCCAGGCACAATGCTTTAGACCAAGCATTAGATGTCTCCTTTAATTCTTTCATTTAGCTCTCGTGTTAAATGAGGCCCCATCTTACAGGTGAGAAAACTGAGGTGATGCTTTAAGAATGCTTTCTTAGTTAACTCAACCAACGTCTCATCACTAGACTGTGTCAGAACAGTGGAAACACCACGTTGACCTCACTTTGTTACTTCTTGGAAGTCCTCATGCGGTGTGGATTCATCTCAAAGAGCTCAACTCAGGTTCATTAACCTCAAGGAAGATGTGCTAGGTGTGGGGGGCAGACTCTTTAAATCACCATCGAAGATGTTTGAGGACTAGGGGAGAAGTTTTGACTCAATATTCACTTCTCTCCTTCCTTGAAAAGAACATACAGATTTCACCAAATTTACCCATCACCCACAACCCCTCCAAAACATTTGTTGTATCCAGTTTCCATTCTTATCTGCTGGCCTAATTCCTCTGTAAGCCCATGTTCAACCATTCTCTCTGTCTTTTTCAAATTGTTCACTTATCTGTCTCCAAACTGATTATCTTGTATTATTTAGCTGTTTTTGAAGGGATTATACTGAGAATTAAAGTTTTTCCTGCTCCATGACATCAATAAAGTTAAACTATATTCAGTACCAAATACAAGGAAGAGATAGGTTTGTTATTTCCTCACTAAGAGCTTCAGTTTTGCACTTATCTATAGTATGGGTGAGTCAAGTTCAGCCCCATGCTGAACCTTAGCTTTGATCTCTGGAAAATAGTGATAGTTATGACTCAGATGTGTCCAACACCTCAAAGCTGTTGTGAGGACAAAAGAAGTTAATAATGTGCTCCAAAGAGCTTGGAATATATACAAATGAAAGGTCATATTATGAGCAGTCATGGCCTTGACCTTTCCTCTGTGGCCCCCTGCCATCTGCCCTTGCCAAAATATGCCCTCTCCTACTCATACTTCAGTCTCAGATGTGTTGTCGTGTCTCTCTGAAGAGTACCATTGCCACACCCTATGTATGCTTGGGCTGCTGTAACAAAGTACTACATACTGTGTGGCTTAAACAAGGGAAGTTTATGTCCTCACAGTTCTGGAGGCTAGAAGTCTAAGACGAAGGTGTTGTCAGGGTTTGTTTCCTCTGAAGGCCTCACTCTTTGGCTTGTAGATGGCCATCTTCTCCTGTTTTCACATGGTCTTCCCTTTATGTGTGTTTGTGTCCTAATTTTTTCCTCCTGTAAGGACATCTGTTACACTGTATTAGGGCCTAATCTAATGACCTCATTTAAACTTAATTCTCTCTTTAAATACCTTATCTCCCAGTACATTCACATTAGGAAGTACTGGGAGTTCGAACTTCAACCTATGACTTTTGGGGTGACAAAATTCAGCCCGTAACACCTCATTCCTTTTTCCTCATTTCCATCCTTCCAAGAAGCCCTTTCTGTGTGTTTTCACAGCATCCTTTTATTTTTCCCTATCATGGCACTTACCACTTGCTTGAATTTCTTATTTACTTGTTTATGTGCCACATTAGACTCTAATAAATCTGAGTAGATCTCTGCTTTGTTCTCCCTGTATCCCCAGTTCCTGGAGCAAATGGATTTCTAATTAATCCTTGAATATTTGTTGAATGATTGAGTTCTTGTTACCACCTCTAAGTATATGAAATTAGACCAAATATCTATTTCACATATATGATGTCTCAGATAATTTATGTATCTTATTTCATGTAAAAATCACAAGAACCCCATGAGGTAGATGCTATTATTAACATCCCTGTTTTATAGTTGAGGAATTTGAGGCACAAAAAGGTCAAGCAATTTGCCTAAGGTCAAAGAGCAAGTCATACTGGTGAAGATGGAATTTGAACCCAGGAAGTATGACTTCAGAGCCCTCGTGGTTAAATACAATATTGAGATGTCTCTTGGTAGAACAACAGTGTGGTTTACAGTTATACCAGCTGCTGTCTTATCCAAGTTGAGCCCAATTCTCCTCCTAATCCATGTCCTAAACTGAGGGGTTTTTTTAATGGTTGTCTTAAGAGTGGTAAAATGGAGGTAGAAGGAAGGGAGGGGAATGATTAGCACATTTGGGTTACAGTATGGGGATTGTGTTTGGAGCCAAGTTAGCTGGAAGAGAGATAATGGAGCTCCTAAGGTATGTAGTATAGATGAGAGAGGATTCACCACAATTTTCATCATCCATCTTACCTTAGAGATGAACAGCTTACAAGTCTTTACAGTCTTCAAAGCACTCTCCCTTTTATCATCTCATGTGATTTTCAAAACAGTCAACTAACATAAGCTGAAAAGATAATATTATCTGTGTTTTATTGGTAAGGAAACTGATTGGGGATGGATAAGTCCATTGCCCAACATTGCCAAGCTAGTCATTGGGGGTCCCTAAGATGAAATTCTAAGCCTTCTGCCTTTCTCTCCCTTGGATTGAGTTTAATATGGGAAAGGAGTAAAGAGAGAGCTGAATTTCAGGGGGGAACACCTTCAATCTGGAGGGGAGAGGAGAGAGAGTGTCCTGGAAAGAAGACTGAATTCGATTGCTAGGAAACATTGAAGGAGATCCAAGAAGGTGCTGGTGGCAGAAGTCAAGGGATCAGGGAGTCTCAGAGTTGAACTCATCAAGGGAGATGACTTACATGAGTGTTTGATACATGTGAATGCTCAGAAGTTGGTGATTGGGAGACCACTGAGCATGTTCTAGAGCATGTTCTCAGTGGTAAGTGTGGTCAGGCCTCAGGTGAACTCCTCTCTCTGAATGAAGTTTGTATTTTTTCTCTAGAATTTCCATTAGTTGAATAACACCAAATTGCTAGATATCTTTTTATTTGCTTTTGTTTGTTTGAGTTCCCTCTGCCTAAAGACATACAGCTTTGATCTTTCCTCATGATGAGTCCTCTGGAGCAGGTTTGTTTGCAACACCAAAGTACACATTTACTCCTGCCTTTCCCCGACATACCCAAGGCCCCTTTGTTGTAACACAAACAAGACTATTATTTTAAAACCACTATCTCTGAGATTTGGCATCTTAATTTTCATCTGGACTTCCTTTCCTTCTATCCTTCTATGAGCTAGAATTAAAAATTAGATATATTTTAGAAATATGTCTAGAATAAGAAATAAGATGTTTTCTCCCTTGTACCTTGAGGATTCCTCAGCTTTCCTTCCCCCCTCTAATCTGTTTTCTGACTGCAAATTGTTGTGCTGTGGTGGCTGCTCTATGAGGTAGCCTAACTTGTAATGAGGATGTGATGTGCTTAACTGGTGTTTCAAGTCGGATATGAGGTCGCTGAATACAAGACACTTGAACAAAATGTTATTTGTCTAACTTCTAAAAACTCTTATGGACTCTCTATTCTTCCTGCCAGAATTAACTCTCACCATTGGATTTTCTTATTTACCAGGATGAGAGCACACTAGCTTGAAGAAGAAACATTATCCTGGTTAACTTCACAGATAACTTTTTGGGAGAGTCATGGGGTGAAAGACTGCTTGGCCCTGATGTTTCTCTGTACCTTAGCAGCATATCCTACTGTAGCCAGCAATGTAGAAATTTAATTTTCATACTAGATGTCATTCAATTTTTGACAAAGTGGTTCAGTCCAGTATTGATGTACACAGAGCCTTGAGTATTCAACTGCCTCAAATCTCTCCCTTGATGTGGAGACTTTGGGTACTGTCTCTCTTGTATCTAGATCATGAATTTGGCTTCGGATGGGCAGTGTTACCTTTCTCAAAACATAATTGACTTATTCCTGCCTCTGCGGCTTTGCTAATTGCTTTGTCCTTAAGTGCTGACCCCCATTTTTTTCCTGCCTGTGCAAATTCTACCTGCTCTTTAAATTTGATTCAGGTCCTATCTCCTCTCAGAAGCCTTCCATGATATGAAAGTTAACAGTTCTCCTCTGTATTCTGATAGCTCCTGTTGTCTCTAGTCATGATCTAACATATATTATTAACTTGATTTCTGCATGCTTAATCTTTGCCACTAGATTCTAAGCTCTCCAAGGCCGATGACTCTGCCCTTTTCAATCTTTGTATGACCAGCATCTTTCTAGCACAGAGATTTGTTTATAGTAGGTGTGAAATAAATGTGTGATATTGGTTGATTTATGATCATGCTCTCTAACACAAGGCATATGGAGTTCATTGGCTTGGTGCTTGAGTGTCAACACCCCCACTACCACCCCTTTCTCCAAGTTATCCTCTTGGCCTGTTCCAGCTGAAGCTGTGGAAACTAGATAAATCACTCAGCTCCTAGGTCAGACAGCTCAGAGAGAAATGTACACAGCAAGTCGTTGCCACTATAATGATGCAGTGGCTGTGCTGTTTGCCAGTTTCTGGACAACAATAGATTGCTTTCCTTCTCTTAACTTTAATTCCATTTCTCATAAGCCTGAAATTGCACTTGCTGTTTTCCAGCTTTTTCCCCCCACCCTGCCCTAGTTCATGTCAGTGTTCCTTAACTAACATTTTTATGGCTTGAAAATCAATTCTGTACCAGATATAAAGACATACTCTGTCTTCAGCCTTTGCTCTCAGTTCCAGCCTCAGCACCCTGCATTAGCTCAGTGCGGTGGCTTGAGACCCACTCGATGGTTTCTAGTCTCTGATTGTTTTTATTTGAACTCTGGTTAGATCTGGGTTGATGTTTATGAAATAGACCTTCTAATTCTCTCTTTTCATCCATTTATTCCCAGATAATGGAATCTTTGGAATTATAGAACTGAAAAGATATTGGTTTGAACAATTCTTGTTAATTGAAAGCCTCACTTATGCTATCCAGTTCAACTTGAAGATTTTGGAAAAGAGGAGAGATTTGTAGACTAAAGCAGAGGGTTTGAAAAAGCCTTTACTGATTTTCAGTGGCCAGCCTCAGAGTAATATTCAAGATTCTTTACAATTCAGATTCAGATTACTTTGTTTTTGTTTTATGCCAACCATGTGGGTCTTCAAATTCAGCACCATGGACAGGGGAGATTAGATCAGGGAATGCTTGGAGCAAACCTCAGCCTGGGGAAGTTTAGTAGGGCACCATAGGACCACTTTTCATTCTCAGGGATGGCCTTATTTAAAGGCACATGCATTGCGAGTTGAGAAACTCCATAAAGGACATCTTTGCTGCCCTAAACAATCACGTGAACTAAAATAATCTGTAAAAAAGCACGTACTTTGGAATCAAAATATCAAAACTTGAATTCTAACATTTTTTTATATCTACTAAGTGTATGACTTTGGGCCTGGTACCCTCTCTGAGGACCAGTTTCTTTATGTGTAGATTTGGGAATCTACTGTCCTTAGAAACTCCTGCTTTGTCATTGCTGCTAGCACAGCCCTTGGTATCTTTCTGCAATCCCTTCACTGGCTTGTCTGCTACCAAATGCTGGTAGATCATAGTATAACCCAGTGTCTATACCTGGCACTCACCTGACACAGTCCAGCCTTGATATGCCAGATACAACACAGACACTTCTGTCTCTACCAGAGACCATGTGGCAGCCTGAGGCACAGAGGCCTTTCTGGGCAAACTATATAGAGCTGGGCCTGGTGGCTCTTTTGTTTGCATATACCAAATTTGAAATGGGCTATCATTAACCAAATGGAGAGCAGCTGTGCTTACTGAGAAAGTGTGCTTCCTCAGATTTGTGGACATGATAGAAATTCCACAGCTAGAATGTCTGGCTCAAGAGGCCTCAGGAATGTGTGAAACTGCCTTTGTCAATGTTCTAGAAGAACCCCTTTCTCTCTAACCTAATATCTCCTGGGCTGATCCAGTGATGAGTCCTTAAGTTTCTCAATTAGAAGATTATGCCTTTGGGATGAGTAGGATTTTCACTGTTAAAAGGCAAATTCCAAAAGCAATATCTCACATTAAGCAGTTCCCAGCCAGTGATACCTTCTATAGTGTGAATTAAGGGCTGGCAACTTCCTTTAGAACTTAAACACAGAGCTGAAAAGGGACCAGATGAGGGAGAGAAAACTCTAGAGTACAAGTGCCCTCACCCAGAGGCTACCAGGGATGAGGAGAAGTTCACGGATGGAAGGTAGAGCTGCCAAAGACCACGTATGCACCCCTCAAAGTTGTGTCCAAAGTTGCCACTGACTGAAACCAGATTAATTTTTATTTGTTTTTGCAATATGTTCAAACTTATGATTAGATAGACATCTCCTCCACCTTTTCTCTTTCTTTCTCTCTTCCCCAACACTCTCCATTTTTTACCTTTTCTTCTTCTTATCTCCATTCTCAGTGGCCCATGATCCAAGTTGCCACCAGTATGTCACAGTGCACATTACCCACACACTTCTAGCAACCTCAGAATGACTTGTGGAGACATGATTTCTGCAATGGTGGTGTGGGGCACTCCATGGACCCTCTCTGTTCAAAGCCTCTGGAAACTGTCTTCAGGGCATACAGCAAATGAAATATTTATTCAAGACAGTTTACTAAATCTCAGTAAGAACAGTAACATTGTGTGGCATCTGTGCCACAGTTTACTCCTCCCTTCCCCTCTCCCAGCTCACAGTGATGCACATCCACTCCAGGCAAATGCAACCAGGAGCACAGGGCTCCATCTTCACCCAGACCCCGGATGAGGGCTGTGGTGTCTAGAGAGGCGCAGGCAACCAGCACTTCTCATCCTGCCCCCACTCCCATCCTGTGTTGCAGAGGCTCTATTCCTGGCAAGAGTGACTGAGAAGTATGGGGCTTTCTTCCTCCAGCCAGTTTGCACTTGTAGGGTGGAAAATCTACTTCACACATGGAAGGCCAGAGATAGAGCACCCTAGTCACCTCACCCTACCTTGGTTTTAAGGCAAAGGCCCCATTCCAGGAAATGCAGTCTGCAAAGACTAGAGGCTGCTACCCCAGCCCAGGTGACAGTAATGAAGGTCATGGAGCAGGGGTGTGACTCTGAGAGAAGTAGGCCACTGTCCCTGACCCCAGCTGTGGAGCAGTGGTGCAGATTTGTTGCTCAAGAGGAGAGGCAGGCCATAAGAATAAAGAGCTCTGAAGCTCTCCTCAAGAGAACTAACTTTGTTTGTACAATGGTGTGAGGAAGTTCAAACCTAGGAGTGTTCTTAAAACAATGGAGATTTTAGTGCCAAGCAATTAAGAGGAGACTTGTAGTTCCATGTGACTAACAAGCTAAACCTTAGACCATATAGCAACTTACCAGAGAGAATTATGGAAAGAGACAGTTAAGAAGAAGCCTCTTGGGGTTAACACAAACCTCCAAGACTGGCCTCAAAGATTACCGCTGCAAAGGGACCCACATCTAATCATAACAGACTGTGGAGCAATTTATGCCCCAGAGCATTGTCAAAATAATAGAATAATTACGAGCAATTAGTGGAGGCTAATAGCTGGGCATGATATCAATGGAGGCAGACAACAGAGATCAGCAAAAGAGACAAAAAATCACTAATAAAATCACTGCCATCCCAGAGTGACAGTATGCATGCCCAAGGCTGAACCCTCTGAGCAGTGATACCAGAGGCTGCTTTCTTAGGGACAAAAAAACCGCTAAAATAATCCAGCCAACTCACCAAACAAATAGCAAACAACAACAAGCCCCAGAGAAGGGGATCAACATACAGAGGTGCATTATTTAAAAATGTCCAATTTTCAATAATTATAAGACATGCAAAGAAATAGAAGAAGATGACCTAGATGGAAAAAAGCAGGCGACAGAAACTGCCTGTCAAGGACCCAACTGTCAGATTTAGCAGACAAAGACTTTAAAGCAACTAGAGACATACCTCAGAGATATTGCAGGTTTGGTTCCAGGCCACTGCAATAAAGCATATATCACCACAAAGTGATTCACACAAACTTTTTGGTTTCCCAATGTATATAAAAGTTATGTTTACACTACACTATAGTCTGTTAAGTATGCAATAGCATTATGTCCGAAAAGCGTACATATCTTAATTGAAAAATACTTTATTGCTAAAAAATGCCAAAACAATTACCATAGTAACAAAGATCACTGATCAAAGATCACTGATCACAGATCAGATCACTATAACAAATATAACAATAATTTTAAAGTTATTAATATTAATAATGAAAATAATAATGAAAAAGAAATATTGTGAGAATTACCAGAATGTGACACAGAGACATGAAGTGAGCAAATGCTGTCAAGAAATGGTGCTGATAGACTTGCTTGATGCAGAGTTGACACAAACCTTCCATTTGTAAAAAATGCAGTATCTGCAAAGTGTAATAAAAAGAAGTGCAATGAAATGAGGCCTGCCAGTATTATGAATATACTCAAGGAACTGTAGGAAACTACAGTTAAAGAAGTAAAGAGTGGAAAGGAGGTGCAATGACTGTGTCTCATAAAATAAAGAATAATAATGAAGAGCTAGAAATGATATAGATAAAAAAGAACCAAATGGAAATGAAGAAGGTGAAAAGTACAATAACTGAAATTCACATTTTACTAGAGGGACTTAACTGTAGATTTGAGGTGGCAGATGAAAGAATCAGTGAACTTAAAAGTATATCATTTAGAGACTATGCAATCTGAATAACAGAGAAAAAAATGAAGAAAAATGAGCAGACTCAGAGAAATATGGGACACATATGTGTAGTGAAAGTACTAGAAGGAGAGGAGAAAAAAGAGCAAAAAATATATTTGAAAAAATCATGGCTGAAAACTTTCTAAATTTGATGAAAACCATTAATCTACACAACCAAGAAGCTCAACAAATTTCAAATATGATGACCACAAAGGAATTAACACCCAGGCATATCACAGTAAAAAAGCTGAAAGAAAGAAAATCTTGAAAGCAACAAGAGACGGTGACTCATAATATATAAGGAGACCTCAATAATATTGTGAACTAATTTTTCATTGGAAACAATAGAGGCCAGAAAGCAGTGGGATATTCAAAGTGCTGGATAAACAACAACAACAAAACCCAAACTTGTCAAACCAAGAATCTTATATCCAACACAACAGTCTTTTGAAAATGAAGGTAAAATAAAAACACTCCCATATAAACAAAATCTGAGAGAATTCGTTGCTAGCAAATCTGCAAGAAATACTAAAGGAAGTTCTCAGGATAAAAACAAATGACTCCAAGCAGTAATTTGAAACCATATTAAAAAAAAGAAAGACTAAAGATAATTATGTTATTATAAAAGATAGCATAAAAGCATATTTTTTTCTTCTCTTCCCTGGTTTAAAAAGGAGTTTATTGAACAGTATGTATATAATTCTGTTGTTTAGGACTTTAACAAAGAGAGATGATATTTTTTGACAACATAAGTACAAGGAGATAGGTCGGAGAAAAACTGTATTGGAACAAAGAAATGACACTAGTTGGTAACATGAATTTACAGGAACAAAGAACCAGAAATGGCAAATAAGAAGGTTAACATAACAAACTCTATAAATAAATATTTCTTCTTCTCTATTCTCTAAACTTCTTTAAAAGACATAAAATTATATAAAGTCATACTATGACAATGTATTTTGGGTTTGTAGCTTATCTACATGTAATATGTATACCAATAACAGCACAACAGGAGAGGAAAAGGTACAAATTTATACAGGAGTAACATTGCCATGTCTCACTGTAATTAAATTGGTGTAAATCTGAAATAGATTTATTTTCTGATAAATTTATATGTATATGTTAAGTCCTAGAGCTTTCACTAAGAAAATATCTTCTAAAAATGATGAAAGAATTATTAAAGGGATTAAAATGTTACTTTGGAAAATGTTTGCTTTATGCAAAAGGAAGCAGTAAAGGAAGAATAAAGGAACAAAAAGATGTGAGACATATAGACAACAAAAAGTAAAATGGCATCCATAAATTCAAATATAATAATAATAGCATTAAATGTGAATAGATTAAACAATCTGATCAAAATACAAAGATTTTCAGACTGGATTAAAAAAAATTGTGATCCAGCTATAGGCTGTCTATAGGAGATACATTTGAAATTCAAACATACAAATAGAATAAAAGTAAAGAATGGACAAAGATATATCACACAAATCAAGTATAGAAAACCAGGAGTGGCTCTCACTAATATCAGACAAAATAAAAGGCAAAAAAATGTTAATAGAGATAAAGAGGGACATTTTATAATCATAAAAGTATCAATTTATCATGATGATATAACAATTAACATATATATATATGAATATACAAAGAGAGCCCACGAATGCATAAAGCACAGACTGTTAGAAATGCAGGGAGAAATAGACAACCCAAAACTAATAGTTGGAAATCTTAATACTCTACTTTCAATAATGGATAGAACATCTAGGCAGAAGATTAGCAAGGAAATAGAAGACTTGAACAGCACTTTAAACCAAATTGACCTAATAGACATCTAGAGAAAAAATAAGAGCCAAATTACACTCTTCTCAAGTGCACATGGATATGGTAGGCCATGAAAAAAGCTTTGATAAATATAGAAGAATTAGAATCATACCAAGTATACTCTCTGATCATAGTAGAATGAAATTACAGATCAATAACAAAAAAATGAAAATTCACAAATTATGGATATTAAATAACTCACTCCTAAATGATCAGTGGATCAAAGAAGAAACTGAAGAAAACTTAGAAAATACATTGAGATGAATGAAAATAAAGACACACATACCAAAACTTACAGCAGTGCTTAGAGGGAAATCTATAGTTTTGAATGCCTATATGAATAAAAAAATGAAGAAAGATCTTAAATCAATAACCTCATCTTTCATCTTAAGACACTGAAAAAAACAGCACAATAAACCTAAAGCCAACAGAAGGAAGAAAACAAAGATTTGAGCAGAAATTAATGAAATAAGGACTTCCCTGGTGGCGCAAAGGTTAGGAATCCACCTGCCACCAGTTCGAGCCCTCGTCCAGGAAGATCCCACACGCTGCGGTGCAACTAAGCCCAGGCACCACAACTACTGAGCCTGCGCTCTAGAGCCTGAGTGCCACAACTACTGAAGCCCATGTGCCTAGAGGCCGTGCTCCACAACAACAGAAGCCACCACAATGAGAAGCCCGTGCACCGCAACAAAGACTAGCCCCTGCTCGCCACAACTAGAGGAGTCCCGCCTGCAGCAATGAAGACCCCACGCAGCCAAAAATGAATTAAATAAATAAATTAAAAATAAAAGAAATTAATGAAATATAGAAAATGATAGAGAATATAAACAAAAGCAAAAGTTGTTTCTTTGAAAATACCAACAAAATTGATAAATCTTTAGCTAAACTGACCAAGACAATAAAGAAAGAAATGACTTAAATTACTAAAATCACTAGAGTCCACAGATTTATGGAGGTTCTGGTCAATGAAGTAACACACAAAAGACACACAAACACAAAGACACACACCCACTTTGATTAAAAGGGAAGATACAAAACTGTTACTGATACAAAACTGATGTCTCTATCTGATTGTCTTATTTTCATTTGTTAACTAAATATTTATTGAAAGCCTACTATTTTTAAAGTCCTTAAAATGCTTTAAGTTTTTGAATCTCAGCTGCCGTAGCATTAAAAAATCAGGGGAAAAGAGTCCAACCTCCTGCATCCAGTCAAGCTCCCTTAGGAGTAGGAGGTGATCTCAAGTTGAGTCTCAGATGCACTAGTTGGCTCTTCCTTGTAGTGATGCCAGCCTCACTTTCTTTAGGAAGGGTCACCTAGTATATTGCTTACATGTCCCCATCCCCACAGACCAGCAGACTGGAGTGGCCTCATATTGTCTGAAGGGGATGAGTACTTTTGCCTGCTGCAAAGGAAGCCGGTTTAGTGCACAGTGAGAGAACCGTGGGGATACTCACAATGGTTGCTGCAGCTTAGCCTGGGAAGAGTGATCTGGCTCCTTCAGCGGGAGCGAAGGACTTCCTCTGGCATGGAGGTCGCCAAAGAGTATTCAGGATTCTCAATAGCATATAGCTACTTCCTGGAGAGTAACCCAGAGTTACTGGAAGAATGATTATTTCCTGTTCACTGACATCCAGGCCTGTGTTCTAAAGATTTGGCAATTAGTGAGAATCTAAGACAAAAGCTGTGGCTAAATTAGAGTGGTTGAATCTTGGGGGCTAGATCCCTAAGGAGATAGACCCAATGGGACCACGATTGTCCAGTCATGTTTCTTCCTGTTTATCCGAACCTGTCATTGTGTCAAGTAGATGTTAAATATGGTGAAAAAATATGTTTGGAAGAAATATCGGGAAGCTGTTTCCTGACCGGGAGATCAGGGTGTGTGAATGGTCCACCAAATAGCAGCCCAGGCTCTGCTTGTGGACGGGAGGTTTGCCTTCCTGGGTACAAGGGCACCCCATTTTTCCAGCAACTATATCCTACCTGATTCCAGCTCCATCTTCTGTCCTGGCTTCTCCATTTGATACTTTGATCAATTAACCAGGTAGTAGGCAACGTGAAAGCAGGGAGGAGGAGGAGAGATCCACCAGGGGAATCGAGTACTTTATCCCTGGACGGGTACAGCTTCTTTCGTTCTTTCAAAAATACTCCATCTTGGGCTTCCCTGGTGGCGTAGTGGTTGAGAGTCCGCCTGCCGATGCAGGGGACACGGGTTCGTGCCCCGGTCTGGGAAGATCCCACATGCCACGGAGCGGCTGGGCCCGTGAGCCATGGCCACTGAGCCTGCGCGTCCGGAGCCTGTGCTCCGCAACCGGAGAGGCCAAAACAGTGAGAGGCCCACGTACCGCAAAAAAAAAAAAAAAAAAAAACCATCTCTACCCTTGTTTGCTTCTGGTTTTGGAGCGCACAGGGTACCGGGCTGGCAATGTCCCCCATTGCACACTTCTTTAGAAAGCCAGTTCTCACACTCAGTGAGACAAGGGGAGGGTGGGGTAAGGCATGAGGTCTCCTTTCCGTAGCTGCTCCTGGACTGTGCCTAGCTCACAGTGCTCAGGGTGCCATCAGGGGATGGGGTGTCCTGTGGCTGGGCAGAGGGGTTGTCGGAGCTGGTAATAGTTGGGTAGAAACTGTAGTCTGATAATAAAACTGTAGTCTGATAATAATTGAGTAGAAACTGTAGTCAGGGTCTCCCAAGGCAATGTGGATTGTAAGCATACACATGTACTCATTTCTCTGACTAAAATCCCAATTAATTTGTATAGAAACCAGTTTTTAAAATGTCATCTTTGTTGGAATGGGGTGGTCTAGATAGAAGGTGACATTTTCATGGCTGGAAAGTGCTAGAGTGAGAAGGGAAAAGTATCAAGACAGTGTAGACGTGGGGTAGGGATCTGATGGGATCCAGCAGTTAGCTAGGTTAGCTAGGTTTAGAGAGAAAAAATGCTGAGCGAGGCAGCAGGGGCTTTTCTGTGATTTAACAGAACTGGGTTTGCTGCACTAGCCCTTCTGAGAAGACTCCTTCCTCTAAGGCGCAGGCTTATAATTTGGGTATATTGTAGGCTGGTAAACAGAAGTACTGAGACACAGACCCAGGGTCCAAGCAGTGGTTGATACATGGGTATGGGTCAACGGAGAAGAAGATTCTTATGTTTTTCCAGCAGAACATTTTCCAAAGGGGATCTGAGCCACCAATACGACTGTGATCTCCTCTTCTCTCGTTTTCTGTCTTTGCCTGAGCACAAAGGGGCAGGACAGGCAGGTGAAAGGAAATGGGGGAAATGGTAGGGTCCTTCCCTTTTCTGACTTGTCCTATGAGGAGGACAATCTGCTTGTGGCTAAGGTGGAAGAAGGCTGTGGACAAGATGCCAAAAAAGGCTTTTTAAAAAAAAAATATTTTATTTATTTATTTTTGGCTGCTTTGGGTCTTCATTGCTGTGTGCGGGCTTCTCATTGCGATGGCTTCTGTTGTTGCAGAGCATGGGCTCTAGAGTGCAGGCTCAGTAGTTGTGGTGCACGGGCTTAGTTGCTCCACGGCATGTGGGATCTTCCCGGACCAGGGCTCGAACCCGTGTCCCCTGCATTGGCAGGCAGATTCTTAACCACTGTGCCACCAGGGAAGCCGCAAAAAAGGCTCTTGATGTCACCCTGGCATGCAGTTTGGGAGCTGTTGTCTTAGAGAGACTGTTTTTGAAATAAAGATTTAGGATAAATTAAGAGGAAGTCCTCTGATGAACCCTAGAAGTAAAAACCAGGTTAAGGAATAAATAATAAACAATCTGAGTTAGAGAGGTACCAAATGCATCTTGAAATTTTATTTACTTAAAATGTGGCTTTTTAGGACTCTTTCCTTCAGCCTTTCAGGTTTCAACCATGCTATCCAAAAAAAATGGAGTTTATTATGGAAAATTGTGAGCATAAAAGGCAGACAGACTCTTTTAGGGAACCCCCGTGTACTCATCACCTGGTCCCCGTGGTGAGTCACTCAAGCCGAGACTGCCCCATCCACACACTAGGCTCACCAACCCCCTCCCAGATTATTCTGAAGGAAATCTTGTAAATCACATCATTTCCTCTATATAAATATCTCAGTGTATTTCTCTAAAAGAGAAATCATTGCCCCTTTAATAACCAAGATAAACCTTTTGCTCATCCATCCAGGCCTGGGGGGAGATGAACTGTGCTACTGGTGAGGTCAGAATTAGGTGATGTTGGCTCCCCTTGGGGGATCCAGAACCCTCCAGCCTCTTGAGTTCTTGACCTAGAAACTTAAGCTTGGAATGGAATGGAAAACGACGGCATATGTACGAGCCCCTTTGCTGTGAGAGCCCTTCCCCAGTGAGTGCAGGATGCTGCTTTGAGTTAGCCATGTTCCCAGCCAGGCTGTATTAACTGGGTCATTTAGCTCCAAGCAGACTTAAGTTACTAACTGCAGAGGAGGGAAAGAGAAATTAGGAGGTTTAGTATGGTCAAGGGAAATGAGATGGGTTTTCATTTAAGACACACTTTTATTGTCTGCCTAGGGCAAGTGGGGCACAATTAGCCCTGGAACACAATGCAGTCAGCACCGAGGATCAGGCTCTGTTCCAGAGCCTGGCTGGACCTTTGTTTTGAGGCTGGAGGGTATCCTGAATGGGATAGTTAAGTTTATGTGTCCACTTGATTCGCTTAAGAGATGCTCAGATAGCTGGTAAAACATTGTTTCTGGGTTTGTTTGTGAGAATGTTTCTGAAAGAGATTAGCATTAGATTCTATAGACTGAGTAAAGAAGATTCACACTCACTCCCTCATCAATCCAATCTACTGGGGATCCAGATAGAACAAACAGGCAAACAGAGGGCGAATTCTCTCCCCCGCCCTTTTTTTGAGTTGGGACTTGTATCTTCTCCCACCCTCAGACATTGGAGCTCCCGGTTCTCAGGCCTCTGGCCTTGGACTTATTATAACACTGGCTTTCCTGATTTTCCATCTTGCCGAAGGCAGATTGTGGGGCTTCTCAGCCTCTGTAACCACCTGATCCAATTCCTATAGTAAGTCTCCACTGCTATATCTCTCTCTATCCTATTGGTTCTGTTTCTCTGGAGAATCTTGACCAATACACTGAGTCCTTGTTCCCTGCCTTCCCTCTTACTTGGTCCTTGGGTCCAAGGTCAGTAGTAAGGAGGGAAGAGGCTGATTGTGCCCATCTCCAGGCTTCTCTTCCTAAGATAGGGTGGGCTATATTGACAAGAGCTTGTTCATGCTGTTTTTTTCTACTGTGTACTCACAACAAGCCTGTGCGTGAACTGTTTTCATTCCTACTTCACAGTAAGAGTGCTAGTGAAGCGGGATGCTAGGAGAACAAGGGGTCGCAGGGTTGGAGGTATAATCTCAGGACAAGCCATTGAAGCTGCTGCCCCTTGTAGGTTTCCTGATTTCAAAAGCGTCTTTCTGTCTGTGATTTTTGAGTTCCAACTATGAAACGCCCTCTGATGGGGCCATCAGGCAGCCCTGTTTCAGACTAAACCTCTTTGAGGCTTCTAAGTGGGGCCAGCTCCATCATAAATCTATGTCTGGGAAAAGTGGGTGTGTCATGCTACTAATTATGAGAGTCAAGTCCCTACTGGGTGGACAAGACCCCAGGGCCTCTGTGGCTCTAGTTTTCTGTGTTAAGCTGGGACCTCAGTCATTGTAGCTCTGATGTGGGAATAAGAACCACCACCATTTCCTAGACCTACAGGGCATTTGCCATCAGGAAGTTCTCCAAGCCACACAGAGAAGAAAAAGCACAGGGATGAAGTCAGAAGACATGCATTTGAGTCCCAGATCTACCACTGGTTAACTTTGGGACTCTCAATATCTCTGTCCCCGTGGACAGGGACAGTAGTAGCTGTATTTGGAAGGTTGTCATGCAGTCAATTAGATCACGTAAGCTTTGAGATCATAACATGTTTTGTTGCTTATGTTGTTGTCATTGTTATTGAAAAAGCCATTGGATTTATATGTCAAGTATGACAGTGGTCTGCCTATCTCAGGAGCATGATGATATTACATCCAAGAGCTAAAAAAGGAATATTCCATTCCTGCTGTTTATTGGCTATAATTTTAATGAAGCATACTGCTCCTTCCTCCTTCCTGCTCTTAAAAAAAATATAAAGAATCTTCCTGATAATTAGTTCTAGCAACACCAATGCTAAATTCATTCTCATTTTGATTTCCTGGCCCCAACCCAATTCTTCCCGAGTGGGCTGGCTGCAGTTTTTCTTTCCTTGGCTTTCTTTTCCCTGAGGACACAGAATATTTGCAAGGCACAACATTTTCCTTTAAAAAGATTTCCTCTAAAATCCAAATGTTATTAATGGATCTTCAGTCCCTCCTGGAAGACACTGACCCAAATAGCAGACACAGTTTAAATACCATACAGTCATGTAATGGCCTTCGACTTCTCCCCTCTGCTCTTTCTGTTGTTCTCAGATACGTAGGATGTATTCAGAAAGTCCCAGAATAGTGTTTAGTGGTAGAGTTTGACACTGTATTGTTTTATATTTTCTTGCCAACTTGATGATGGGTTAGAAGGAATTGAAGGTCATGTATGAAATCCTGAACTATTTCATAGTAAATAAAATTTCTTAAAAATAGGGTTCATTTATTCGTTTATGCATCAACAATTTTTTGAGGGTCTACAATGTGCCAGGTCTTATTGTAGAGAATACAAAAGTGAGAAATTCAGGTTCCTCACCTCAAGGAGCTCATATCTAGTAAGGAGGTAGGGAAATAAGTAGAAAGATGAAACAGTGTGAGAAGACAAAGGAGGGCCTAGGGGATTTTGCCTGGAAGGATGGAGACAGCTTCTGAGCTTGGCTCACTTCTTACTGCTTCACATCCTGCACGGGTACCGTTTTCATGCCCTTGCCTCTGGCAGTTCTTACAGACCTCCCTTCTGAGTCTGCTGGCCTGGACACACCTCATCTGAGGCTGGGTTGGCCACTTCTCATCTTTGGATGTCATACCCCTCGTTTGCACTTTCCCCGTCTCAGGCATTGTGTCTTTATATCCTTTGGGTGTTGGTTCTGAGGGATTCTAAACTATTTCCAGGAATGTCAGTGAGAGGGGGAGGCAGAGGGTTACTGAATCTAACCCATCTCCCCTCCCTCTCCCTTCTCTCCAGCCGGCAAGTTTGCATGAACCAGGAGCTCAGCGTCCTGCTGGTGCCGGAAGTTGCCTGAGGAAGCGTGAGGACGTGGATCCAATGGGCCATTAAACCCAGGTCCTCCCTAAACATCTAATATGAGCTTATCTCTGTGGTTGGCCAAGCAGAACCACCCTGGAGGTGGGACAGGAGGCGGGAGAGTGGAGGCCCCATAGGGCTGGCAGTGTTGCTGGGGAACCAGAAATTACCAGAACAAAATGTTACGTGTTCAGCCCCGTGATGTGCCTTGCTGGAGGCTGTGGTGGGGTGGGGTGGAGCTGTGGCCTCCCAGGAGCCCTAACTGTACAGGTTTAACGTGTGCTCGGAGCCTAAGGAGGGTCAGAGGTTGATGGGGCTGAAGGTGCTCAGAGGTAGAGGCCCTCTAGTCTTCAGTGGTCAGAGAAGATTCTGGAAAGTGGGTGGGGCAGACAGGTGGAGGTGAGGCTCAAAGCCTCTGAGGGATTTTGGTGAGGCTGAGAGGGGATTGCATGATGTCACCTTTGCATCCCTGGATTCCTAAAGGTTTAGAGTGGTGCTTTGTAATATTTACTGACGGATCCATTCGTTTTGGGTTGAGTTTAAGACTGGAGTGAATTCCAAAAAGACCCCTTTTCTTTTCACTGCTTTGCTTTCTTGTTGTACTTCTTTTCTTTGCCCTAAACAGAGACATTAGACTCTCCCTATGTTTAATTCATTTTATTAAAAAATTCTATAGATAATCATTCTTAATGACTCTCCACAGCAAAAGGTTTATCTAGCCAAGGGCTGGGCATAGTATATTCTGAACAAATGCTTGGAACTGCCACCTTGTGTGATTCTCCACCTAGAGCTCAACCCATACCTTTTGCTCATCTCCAGACCTATATATCCAATCGTTTGCTGGGTTTCCACCTGGATATCCTGTAGAGACCTCAAAGTTAACATGTCCGAAGTTTTTGTTGTATCTGGTATCTGCCATCCCCCCCGTGCCCCCCTGCCCCCCGCCAACATACACTCAACCTAGACCTCCTTCCTCAAAAGCACTACAGCCAAAACACTGGGGTCACCTCTGACTCCCCGCTGCCTTTCTCACCCTTTTCTAGAGCTAGCTGGTGTCTAAGTTCCACACTTGTGGCTACTAGCTCACTCTCCATCCTACCTCTTCTCCTCATCCATCCCTGCAACTTTAGCCACTCTCCCTCTGCATAGTGCTTAGATTATTCAGTAGAATGTGAATTGGTCTGCTCGCTCTGAAATACAAATCTGACCAGTCAGTCCCTCGCTTAACACCCACCTGTGGGTTTGTCTGCAGGTGAAAACCAGCTTCTTAGCGTGGCTTTTACTTTCTCCCTCCATCCTCCTTTCCAGCCTCACTTCCTGTTTTCCCAGCAGACTCCTCATGACCTTGAATTCACCCACATCCTTGTCTTTGCTTGTACCCATAAGTATGCTTGTTGTATTATCTTTTCCTCATTTCTACATCTGGAAAAATCAGCATCCAGGACCTCACATCATCTCTTTACTGAAGCCTTCTTTGACTGCTCTACAAGGGTCACCCCTCACGTGGGTTTCTGTGCCACTTTGGGTTACTACATTTTATTATCACTATATTTAAATTTGTATTATGATGATCTGCCAGACTGAGAGGGAAGGGATTACTGTCTTATCCATCATGGATACTTCATTGCCTAGCTGAATGCTCTAAGTGTTTGTTAATGGTTAAAATAGAAAAAGATCTTAGATCTTAAAGAGTCTCTCCTAGTTTAATTCTTCTTCAATTCATTTATTTACTCATTCATTCTTTCACTCCTTGCACAAACATTTGCTGAGTACCTACTATGTGGGAACGCTCTGTTTCTAGGCAACAAAGCCTTGATTAAACAGACATGAAAGAGAAACAGCTGCCAATCCTCCAGGAAGCTCTGTTCCACAGGCCTTCATTTAAGGATCCTGGAGGTTCAGTTTTCTTTCGTCAGCGTTTTCCTTAATGGCCAAACTCGTGGTGGCAGTGACAATGGATTCTGCATTAGTATTAAAAATGTATTCAATAAATAATTGATTAGAACCTCTGTTTAATAATTATTAATGCACTGCAATTTCAGTTGCCCAAATCTCAAGATGTTTTAAACATAACTAATTGAAAACACAATTAACAGCAACTTGACGAAATAAATCTGGAAGGCAAAGCACCCTTGAAAGCCTCAGACTATGCGAGCAAAAATCCAAAAGCAGCCCCCTCCTCACACTGCTCTAAGATGCAGTGTTCATGCTGGGCTCCGGCAGAGACTCTGGTAGCAGATGGTGGCACCTGGCCAGGTTTGGGACATGAAAGTTGGTTTAATGGCAGCTTCTCTGCAGCTACTAAAACTTCAGGTGACGGCTTCATTATGCCTGGAGGCAGGGGGCATTTGCTTGAACAATAGGCTGTACTCAGACACTTATATGTCCTTTGGGCTCTTAGAGAGAGACTGATTCAGTGACTTTCTCATATAAAAACTCAGCAAAACAAAAGCCAGTCCCTGAGGTCTGGCAGTGCATGGGCTGGGGCATTGCCTCAAGTTAAGCCACAGGATGAGTAAGCGGCAGAACTGTGGCTGGGAAAACCTGGGCTCCCAGCACCAAATGCTCCCAGCATCACACCCACCAGCCCTGATGCCTCCCAGGTTCTTTCCGGGGCTAGTTCTGCTTGTCCTGACTCAGCGCAAATGGTGCATCTGGGTTTTTGGATCAAAGGCTAAAGACAAGGGTCCCTTGACTTTCTTGCTTCAGTAATAGTCAGCAAGGAAAGGAAATGCATTGAGGCATTTATAGGAAGAGCCCTGGATTGGCTATTGGATGCTAGGATCCTAGAAAGGCACTGAAGGAAGACATTGCCTTTGGTCTGGGCTTGGCATGGGTAAGCATGGATTTTTTTCCTCCACTTTTCATCTTTTTATACCTGTTCCTACCTTACTCTCTACCCCAGAGACTTTGGGACCTGGATACACTGGCCTCCTAGCTTTTATCAGTCCTTCATGGGGTTTTTGTTTTTGTTTTTGGGGTGAGTAGTCAATGAGATGTTGTAAGGAAGTTAATCAACAACAGGGTTGGCCAGTGACAGGCCCTCAGCACACGGTAATTCCCCTTCCACTCCCAGCCTTGTTTACTGCTCCTGCATGGTTAATCCATCCCCAGGATTCTAAACACTGCTGTGGGCATACTTTCAACAGAATAGTATGGTTATTGAACACACAGATGTTATTCCTGGAGAACACAAATTTTAAGGCAGTATCACTCAGGTTCATACAACCTTGCCTTACCCCAGGGTCCCACACAGCTGTACATGACTTGTATGGATCTGAATTTTCTGTCCACAGGACTTGAATGGAGCTGGTCAGTGGAGACAGAGATGGCTGGAAAGCCTTACAGATCCATAGCACCCTGTCTGGATGAGGTGGAGGCAACCCTCAGGTGTTAGCAATGCCTATTCTGCACCAGCTGAGCCAATGAACAGAGCCAGCTGTTCTCTAGAAGGGCAAAGAGAGAGTCTTGGAGTGTTTTTCTTGAGCAAACTTTTAAAGCTATTTTGTTGTTGTTGTTTGTTTTCGTTTCTGTTTTTGTTTTAAGGGCTTAATCTATGGCGCTCCATCATGCAACCAAAGCAATCCAAGTTTAATCTCTAAGCATTCATCTCCCAAGTTCAGATTTTTCTTCCATCTTCTCAGCTGGTGCATTCCCCAACTTCTGAATTTCTAAAAATACCCAGTGTGGTTCCCTCTACAAAGCACCAGCACCCTGCCAGCTGTTAAATAAATAAACTCAAAACAAAAATGCTGTAGTTGTGAAATAAGATATATTTAATTAAATAAAAAAGGAGAAGCAAGTGCTATTACAAGAGCATAGAACTGTAAGGCATAAGATAAAAACTAAATTACTACAAGGCAGCTCGATCCAATCTAATCCTTAAAGATAAAGATGAAACCAGAAAATTGCATGTATTGAGAAATCAACATAAACCCTGAGCAAATATTAACTAGAGATCTATAAACTGGTTGATAATAAACAGCCCTATGAACAGTAGGATTAGGGAAGGAAATGGAAATGGAACCACATTGGGGTGTGAGGGACTTGAGTTCATCTCTCCATCCTGCTTGGAGCAGCCTTGGTGGAATGATCTCGTTAGAGTGACTTTTCCATTAGCTAATTTCAGTAAATCTGAGAGGAAAAATGGAATGGCATAGAGGTACCTGGGCAAATTTCTATCTATCATCTTGAAAGACACAGAGGTGGATGTGATCTCATCTTACCAGGCTATAAAATGGAGCTTGCAGATAAAATGTTTGCCTTTTACTGTGGTTTCTAACTCAGATATTGACATGATTTTAACTGTGTTTAAGCATGAAGAATGGTCCAATTAAATGTTAAGTAGCCTTTTTTTATAGTCCTAATAAAGGTTCATTTAGCCGTTTATACTGACAACTCAGTTCCTTGGAAGGGTATTTTTCAAGCTGCCTGCTAAAAGAGGACATTTCCTGGTTGGAAAAAAAAAAAATGAAGCCTGCTATTAGCTAGAAAATTTTGCTCCAGCTTTCAGAGACGTCATTTGTATAGAGACCGGGTCTTCTAATGGAGAAGTGAGCGGTGGCAGCTGGAAAAATCAAGCTAATTCACAGGTGAAGATGCCTTTGTCACAGCTTCAGGCTCTGGGATAAAAACTCTCCTTTGAGAGCATTCATGCACTTCACGCCCCACACAGGGAGCTTCAGAACACAATCTGAATGGGAACCTGACTCCGAGAGCGAGAGGGATGGCTCTGACAGGCGGGGAACGCGGTTCTCCATCAGATCAAGGTCCAGGGACAGCCAGGTCCTCAGAGGGAGCTGGAGGGCCCTCTGGGGACAGAGTTAGTGTTCTTAGGCCCCTGGGGATGTGAGTGACCTGGGGGCTTTTAGAAACAGGTTTTTTTTTTTTTTTTTTTTTTTTTTTTTTGCCTGTAGTGAGACTCCAACTAATGTGTTCCTGACAGAAAAAGAGATACCTATGTGCTCTTAGGTCTGGAAAAAAAATCTCCACAACTTCCTGGAGTCAGGGCCAACATTGGAGTCTTGCCATTAATTCACTGTGGGTCTTCTTGGAGTCTCAAACTCTTGCTGCTAGCTCCTTGATAAAAAGGGGCTTGTATTCATGTGCAAGGGCTGCCATAACAAAGTACCACAGACTGGGGGATGTAAGCAATAGAAATTTATTTTCTCATAGTTTTGGAAGCTGCAAGTCCAAGATCAAGGCGTCAGCAGGATTGGTTTCTCCTGAGACCTTTCTCCTTGGCTTACCCATGGCCATCTTCTCCCTGTGGCTTCACGTGGTCTTCCCTTTGTATGTGTCTGTGTCCAAATTCCCACTTCTTATAAGTCTACCAGTCATATTGGATTAGGGCCTACCCTAATGACCTCATTTTAACTTAACTGCCTTTTCAAAGACCCTCTCTTCACATAGAGTCACATTCTGAGGTACTTGGGATAAAGACTTCCACATATGAATTTGGTGGGGGGGACATAATTCAGCCCATCGCGGGACTGCATCTTTATCCTCATGTGTATCTGGGAGTACAACTATACCTACTTCTTACCCTGCCTCCAGAGGATTGCTCTGTTTTTTGTGGGGGGCAAAACATCAACGTCATCTGTGAATAGAGAGCAGAGGTAAGCTGCCCTACTGAGGCCTTTTTGTCACAAGTTAAGGAAAACTTCTTTTTCAGAGCAGCTGCAAGTGTGATTCTCAACTGTGCCTGGGCCTCCTCTCAAGAGCTTCTCATCTAATTGATCTGGGGTAAGGTCCAGGCATGGATAAATGCTTAAAGTTCCCCCAAGTGATTCTACTAAGTAGCCGGGATAGATAAACCACTGTTTTCAGGGTTCTCTGGCTACATAAGTGTGACTCTCAAGGGCACATGCTTTTGTTCAGCCAGTTGTTTCTGATGCATTGGTGGCCCCTGGACCCCTGGGCATGTTCTGGAAGTGGCAGAGAAGAGCTGCAGCTGTTCTGGTTAATAATATGCAGGGATTGTCATGGTGGCTGGGACAATAGTCTTTATGGATTATGTAGCCTTAGGAAAATATTTCTCCTTTTATTATGGATTCAAACTGTGCTGTCTCCTGTATCTGAGAATAATTCCGTGTTCTTGGGGGAGGGGGATGGAGAGAGAAAGAGAGGGAGAGAGAGAGGGAGAGAGAGGGGAAGATACTGAGAATATCTCAAGAGTAATAGGTGCTAAAGTTTCCCTTGGGTCCCAATGAGGTGAACATGTTGCTGCCACCACCCTGGAGTGACTTGCTGAAGGCGCCAGTGGGGTTATTCCAGATGGAATAGATCCAATCTTGGAAACAATAGTGTCTCAGTGATTGCCTTAATGAGCAGGAGGTTTGCATGAAAGGCTGAGACCAACCCCTAGTGGTAAAGTGTGTGGAGGGTCAAAAACTGAAGGGTTGAGGAGGGCTGTCTTTCAGAAGACGGGGTTGGCTGACCTGACACTGGGAAGCATGTTTACGAACTGGACTGTGCTTGTGAGAGCATCTCCTGGGAAGAGCTTATCATTACTCTTGAATTTTAGGAAAATCATATTGTATCTCATTTAAATTGTGCTACCCCTATATCCTCATTCCTTGTAGTTGCCCACACACCTTTGGGAGAGTCTGTTTATATTCTCAGCCTTTGTAGAACAAAGGTAAGGACCATAAAAGGAAGTGTGGGGTTCCCCTAACCAGGGCAGAAGTGGAGGCATATAATGCAGTGGGTCTTAACCGGCTGCATGTTAGAAACAAGAGGGGCTTTCAAAACCACTTATGTCTGGGTCCCACCTAGACCAGTAACATTAGTGTCTGGGGGTGGGGCCCATGCAACCAGAGTGGAGGACCAGTGATATAGAGGTGGACGCTGGTCCTGGAGTCCCAGGTAGTGAAAGGCCAAGCCCCAGGGCAACTCAGAGAGAAGCATGGTGAAGAGCAGGTGAGACAAGCATGGGGGTCCAGGTGTACCAGATGAAGGTGGGTCATGATGTGCTGGTGGGAGTGTCATCGGACTACTGTTGCACCCCCAGAACCTAGGAAAAGGCTTAGTAGGTCGGCAAACCTGGTTTCTACTGTACTCATCTGTATACTTGTGTTATGTACTTCTCAAGAATATTGGAATGTCTGCCAACACTCAGGACCAGTATGGTGAAGCAGAAGGATACAAGGAGTAAAGTGTTAGAATTGTTCTTATGTTTCACCCACATGCTACCTATTTTAATTCCCCTACTCTCAAGAATCAGTGGGGACTCCTTGGCCACAATCCTTCACATAAGTAAATATTTATTGAATATTAACTATGTGTAACATGGACTTCTAGGAAGCTTACAATTGAGTTGTGAGGATAAAGTATGTCCATGTGAAAATATGAATTTCTACATAAATCTAAATACTGTGTGAACAGCGTCCTGTGGGCAGGAAAGAAGCTGGATCCGTGGAGAGCCAGAGACTTGAGCTACGTCTTACAGGATGGGGATGTTTATAGGGCCGGGGCCTTCTTGGTAGAGGTGATCCCATGTTGGGCAGACATGGTGTATATTACGGTGAGTGGGGGGAGAGCAGTGATACATAAGGCCTGACTGCAGGGTTTGCAATGGGGAAGGTGTCAGAGACACTGCATGATAGAACAGGTCTCTTTGGAGGCACTGGGCAGAAAGGTGGGTGAGTGGTGGGTGGGTAGACAGTTATTATCTGGTTACTGGGTCTTGCTCCCCCCGGACTCTCTCTCCTCCCACTCTACATTGCTATGAAAATTACAACAAGGAGCCACTGAGAAGCTACCAAAGACATATCTCTCAGAGTTGCTAAACACTAAGTAGACAAAGGTAGGGATGGGGGCTGTTGAATAGAGATCAAGGAAAAGGAGGCTGATGGGGAAGAAGCAATTGCTTTATTTTAATAATAAAAGAACGAAAAAGTAGGTTAGATGTGAGTGATTTCATGCTGGACTCAAAGGCTCCTTTAAGTGTTCCTATCTCTTCAGTTGGCTCTTGTTCAAACTCCATGGCCACATTCCTAACCTACCTTAAGGAGTCCTACTTTCCAAGTCATGAATTGTTTTCTTGCATTCTTAGAGACTTTCAAGTTTCTCCTAATCCCTCCCAAATCCTGTGCATTTCAGAGGTAACCCGGAGAGGCTCAGAGTACCCTAGAGACGCTGATAAATCTCCAAATACTTCATCTGGTGGAGGAGCTTTTCCATCATCTGCCCCTGCATTTAATTCACTTAATTCCTGTGTATGTGCATGTTGACACCCCATGTGCAGGGGGGCAGGAACTGACTGAATACAAAGCGAATAAAACTCCAGTCCTCACTTTGTGGAAGAGGAACTAGCTATCCAGCAGTTTCTATTAAGTATGCTATAAAATCAGATATGGATTAGTAGAAAAAAAATAACTCTGGTTTATGTAGGCTGTCATCCTACCTAACTGACAAGCTTTTAAAAAATCACCCCTTCTAAGAAAAATAACAGTGACACAAAATCATATCAATAAGGATATTTTATTCGCAGTAAGTCACAAAATTTAAACAGAGGCAAATTCCAAAATTGAACACCTAGGTCAAAATCATGATGAGTCAGGAACTTTTGTAGAAATCATTCAGCCTGGTTGTTTCCTGAGTGATAAATTCATGTCAAAGGGAATTTCCCATTGTTTGAATTTGCCAGCCTCTACCCCTGTCTCTGCCCAGAGCCCAAAAGACCCTGCAGAGGGTATTACAGGGAGCTTGGACCAAGGGGAAGCAGCCCCTGGGGCGAGAGCCCACGGTGCCAGCGCACCAGAGTTAGTCTGATAAGCACTGATGGGCTCCAAGCTGTGCTGGGGCAAACTCTCCCCGTTCTGACTGCTTCTTCACCTAATGCATTGAGGGCCTCGTTGGAAGCTGTCAGGACATGAAGGGTATGTGTTGCTTGGTGAAGAGGAGGAACCAGCACAGAGAGAGACTCAGGTGCTCCCACGCATCCTCCAAGTTTGAGGGTAGAGACAAGGCAAAGTTGTGATTAAAAGTAACCATGACTTACTTCACTCTGTATGACAGACTCGAGGTCCATCCACCTCACTACAAATAACTCAATTTTATTCCTTTTTATGGCTGAGTAATATTCCATTGTATATATGTGCCACATCTTCTTTATCCATTCATCTGTTGATGGACACTTAGGTTGCTTCCATCTCCAGGCTATTGTAAATAGAGCTGCAATGAATATTGTGGTACATGACTCTTTTTGAATTATGGTTTTCTCAGGGTATATGCCCGGTAGGGGGATTGCTGGGTCATATGGTAGTTCTATTTTTAGTTTTTTAGGGAACCTCCATACTGTTTTCCATGGTGGTTGTATTGTGAAACAATTATACTCCAATAAAAATCTATTAAAGGGCCTCCCTGGTGGCGCAGTGGTTGAGAGTCCGCCTGCCGATGCAGGGGATACGGGTTCGTGCCCCGGTCTGGGAGGATCCCATATGCCGCGGAGTGGCTGGGCCCGTGAGCCATGGCTGCTGAGCCTGCGCATCCGGAGCCTGTGCTCCGCAACGGGAGAGGCCACAACAGTGAGAGGCCCGCGTACCACAAAAAAAAAAAAAAAAAAAATCTATTAAAAATTAAAAAAATAAAGAGGGTTTCCCTGGTGGCGCAGTGGTTGAGAGTCCACCTGCCAATGCAGGGACACGGGTTTGTGTCCCGGTCCAGGAAGATCCCACATGCTACGGAGTGGCTGGGCCCGTGAGCCATGGCCACTGAGCCTGCACGTCCGGAGCCTTTGCTCCACAACCGGAGAGGCCACGACAGTCAGAGGCCCGCGTACCGCAAAAAAACAAAACAAAACAAAACAAAAAACCAAGTAACCATGAGTTTCTGTAAAACACTGGGATGAGAAGTAGTGAGTTTCCAGGAGAGGAGCAGGGAGTCAGGAAACGCTGGGTGGAGCCCTCTGAAGAGCTGGGGGACCAGAGGTCAGTGCCTTCTGGGGTCACCTAGCATTGAGCACTGGAAACAGTGGCTCTGGGGACATGGTCAGCCTTGGCAGCCAGGAGCAGTTCATCACCTCGATGAGGCAGGTAAGGGGAGTGAGGAGTGTAAGGCAGGCTGGGAGGCTGGCTGGGCCTGCCCTGGAGGCTGCTGACCTCAGCCACAGAGGGAAGGTGCTTACAGCAGGTGGAAGCCTCAAGTAACAAGGGAGGCTCCCTTGGTCTTTCCACCGTCTGCTCAACGTGCCAACCTTGGCCCAGGCCCTTCGATTCCATTCTGTGCCTGGGGAGGATGTTTGTGTGTGTGGTGGGGGAAGGTGGGCAGGACTTGGAATAGGAGGATATATGTGAGAGTCCCCGGAATCCCACCCACCTCGTACTCATTCTCAGTATAAGGGAGGCAAGTGAGAGAGCTGAACGCTCTGCAGCTATCATTTTCCTTCTGACTCTGCCCTGCGCTGGAGGCCTAGGGAAGCCCTGTTGCATCCACATCAGCGATGAGAACAAAAAGGTTGAAGTGAGTATAACGGGGTTGTATTCATTTACTAGAGCTGCCCTAACAAAGTACCACAAACTGGGCATCTGAAGTGGCAGAAATTTATTGTCTCTTAGTTCTGGAGGCTAGAAGTCCAAGATCAAGGTGCCGGCAGGGTTGGTTCCTTTTGTAGGTTGTGAGGGAGAATCTGCCACTTGAGTCTCCCCCAGCATCTCCTGGTGTGCTGGCGTCTTTGTTGTTCCTTGACTTGCAACTGTATTACCCCGATCTCTGACTCATCTTCACTTGCTGTTTTCCCAGTGTGCATGTCTGTCCCTGTGTCCACATTTCCCCTTTTCATACGGACACAGTCCTATTGGACTAGATCGACCCTAATGACCTCATCTTAACTTGATCATCTGCAAAGACTAGTTCCCTATAAGGTCACATTCACAGGTACTGGAGTTGAGAACTTCCACATCTTTTTGGGGGGACAGAAGTCAAACCATAATGGGGGCAAGGGTCCCACTGGGCTATAACATATATGGGGAAGGATGTGAGCTTTAGGAACGGGCTGGGTGGCAGCCCTGTGGCATGTGAGCTAGGCGGGTCATTCAGTACTTGTGTTCTTAGTTGTAAAATCAGGGTTTACAGAGTGCTACTTCACAGAGTTGGTGCAAGGATGATGATGGATCTAAAGACCCCTGGATTTTTGAAGATCATGCACCTCTCAGTCGTTATGGCAATAACGTGCCACCCATATGTTCCCTCCCTGAAGAGAATGGTCCTATTCTTAGTTCCCTTGTTTTCTCAGCTATGAAATGGGTTGGATAAATAGTGCATTAACTGGGCGTGTAATCCCGCAGCATGGCAGCTATAAAAAAAAGGGTAACAATGTGTGTGTTGGCAGCAGGCCATGTCTGGAATGGGGGGAAGGGAGTTAAGATCAACAAGGAACAAAAGACTCAGGGGATTTGGTTAGGCCGTGAGGAAAAGGGAGGTGGCGCCGAATAGAGGGCTTCAAGCTGGGCAGAGAGCAGCAGGGTTTGGGTGGTGTAGCGGGAAGGCAGGAGATAGTCTAAAGCTTGCCTTCAGCTATGTTCCAAACAATGCTAAGATTCTGATTCCAAGTAATTCTGGTGTGTGGGGTTTTTTTCCACACACCAAGCAAATCTCTGACACTAGCCGGGTGTCCTACAATTCAACCCAATTCTGACACTATCTACCTGGAGACAGCATTAGGTCCCACAGGTCAAGGGCTTCGTCCTACGAGACTGACCCCCCACAGCCAGTTCAGATGCCAACTGCAAGCCTAGGTTGTCACCTGTGCTTCTGACTGATAGGCTGTGAACTGGAGGTTCCCTTGCCCCCCTCCTTGGGTTTGATTAATTTGCTAGAGTGGCTCACAGAACCCAGAGAAACATATTACTTACAGGTTGCCAGTTTATTATAGAAGGATGTAACTCAGGAACAGCCAGATGGAAGAGATGCATAGGGCAAGGTGTCTGGTAAGGGGCAAAGGGCTTCCAGGTGTGGTACTCCCCAAATCGCCACATCTCCACCAACCCAGAAGCTCTTCAAACCCCATCCTTTTGGGATTTTTGTGTAAGCTTCATCATGTAGGCATGATTTATCATTAATTCCATTTTCATCATTTCTCCCTTCCCAAGAGATTGGGGGTTGGGGATAAAAATCACAAACTTCTAATCATGGCTTGATCTTTCTGGTGGCCAGTCCTCCTCCAGGAGCCGACCCAGAATTCCCTCATTAGAACAAAAGACACGCCTATCACCCAATTACAAAGGTTTCAGGAGCCCTGTGCCAGGAACTGGGGGCAGAGACCAATGTATATTTTCTATTATCTCAACAGATGCTATTTTACAGCCATGGTGCATGTCATAATCCTGCCCTTGGGTCACATTGGCTGTGACCTCTGACATCCCTCCCAGAATGGGGGGCTTGTGACTTGCTTCTGGAATGTCCCAGGACTTCAGCTGCTCAATGTTTAAGGCTTTCTGTATTAGCTCTATTTACCAGTTGTGGATTCCTTTCTTTGGTAGCTCTATTATTTATAAATAAATATCTTTAGTCTTCTAGCCTAAATAAAGGGAGCTATTCCTTAGAGGCTACAGAGAATGACCAACCCCTCCACTGTGACCTTCATGGTCATTGAAGGTGTTGGGTCAGTGCCTCTCTGGCCTCCTCCTCCCTCTGTGGGCTGGGGACCTTGCTGGGGGGCCAGGGTTTGCATTTGTGCACAGACACATTCATCATGGTGTTTTACCGTCAGATCTCTCCCCTGACCTCCAGTCCTATTCTTGGTCTTCGCATCCTCAATGTTCCTGGACTGACTTCTCACTCCTTAAAGGCTGTAAGCCCACACCTTTCACCGTAGCCTGAAAGGGGGGGACAGCTGGTTCACAAAGAAAGCTATGGCTGGTGATTTTTCTTTTTCTTCTTGCTCAGTTCTGAAGCTGAAAAAAATCACAGCATACTTCAAACTTGAGCAGTGGCTGTGAACGTATTCACTCTTGAATTCATCTGTGAGGTTATTATACGCATCTTTGATGTTACAGCAAGACTACCTGGGTCGTTTTGTTCCAATTACTCAGTGCAGAGGAGGAGGACTTCACGCCACGTGAAGGTGCTGACTTTGATGTTGTGTCGAGGCCGCCCTTCCCAGGGCTGATGCATCTGGAGCCACTCTGGGCAGCGGGGGCGCGTCCACATGGCGGGGCTCTAACCTGGAGCGGGATGGCTGGGTGCTGTGCACCCTGAGGGTATGTGGTGAGGAAGCCATAAATGCAGGCCTGTGGAACACATTTCCCATGGCATCACAGAGGATTCAGAAATAACCTCATTTTCCTCAATTAGGAAGATGGAGATGGTAATGGCTGTACTTTGCTCTCTTCAGACGTCTTTCATCTCTGCATCACAAAGTGCTCTGAAAGCATGATTAAGGAAGCTTCCCAAATCCCCAGCTGGGCAGGCGTCCCACTGCCTGCTTCTGTCAAGGCTAAATGGTTGAGGCCAGCTCGCTGGGTGAGCTCAGGGTAATAGGAGGTCCTGCTGACCCCAACACAGGGCAAGGACAGATGCCGGGACCCCCGCTGGATGGGGGCGGGGAGAGGGCGCGAGGCAGCCCCGTGCAGAGGTGGATTCCCGGGCAGGGAGGAAGGGGTCTCAGACCAGCCCTGGTTGTCCCACTGGCCTATGGTCAGAGCGTGGGCCAGTTACCACCACTGCCACCCGCCCCCATCCGGGTCTCAGAGTCAGTGCCTGCAAAGCTGGGATGGAAATTTGATGTGTCAGGTCTCTCCTGGCTTTGCTGTTCTGTGTCGTGTCATGATGGATCTGACAGCCCTGGACTCCCCAGACCAACCTGGTGTCTCTCCTTGACATTCCTGCTCAGAACCCAGGATGCTCCCCAGTCCTTATGGGACTGGATTACTCTCCTCTGTGTCCATTCAGGCCACGCTCCTCCTCCAGGGCCCTCCAGCTCCTGCAAGCTCCTGCCAAGCCTCAGGTTGCTTGCTCAGGCGTCAACGACCCAGCTGACTGTGCTTTTAGAGCTTTTAGATTGTCTGTCTGTTCACCTCTTATGTCTACCAATATTCCTACCTCCTGTCATGGTAATTCCTGTCCCCTTCCCAATTAGCTGTCCTTGTGTGCTACAGGCTACAAACAAAACTCACCGAGCTACTAAAATGTAGGTGCAACAAGGAGGCTGTGAGTCTCCCATGTGCATCTCTGCATGGATAGCGGAACCTCTCACCTGGGCGCTCAGTTGCCTTTTTAACACCTTTTCTCAATTGTGCTCCAAATGGCTGAGGTTGCGGGGTACTTGAGTTCTGGACGATGGGACATAATGTAACTGCAGAAACAGGTGGTGCACAAAGGGTGAGCCTCCAGACAGAAGAGGTCAGTGGAAAGTCCATCTCCTTCTACTTGAAGAGGAATTAAAAACACAAAGAAAGAAACTTGACCTGTTCTTTGTTATTGCTGATTAATATATGCTTCTAAATGCTGCATTTTGAAAAAAAAATTGTGACGCCACACAGAAAATATTTTCCACCAGTGTTTTGGAAATCCCAGGGGTCTCCCAGGTGAGAAAGTTGACAAGGGCAAATCATGCCTTGGAGGACGGCTTATGAAATGGAAGATTCTTATCCTTGCTCTAGACGTTGTGCCCTGCCATCTCACTCTCCCACGGGAGGACTGAGTTAGGGAGAGGCACTCACCCTTGGCTCTCGGGAGCTGGGGCTTAGTGCTGTCAGGCTGGAAGGCTGTCTGGGTGCCCAAGTCGTGGGTTTCTCTGGCCAGCCACAGGAACAATTCTGGGGAAAAGCTGTATTTTGTTGTAGAGGTTTTCAGGTGTAAAAAGCCCAGTAAAACTTAATTCTATCCCTTTTCTGGAACAAACAAAAAGAAAACAGCTGAAGTGGAAAATTCAGAATGGGAAATATAGGGTAGTTATTAGGTTGGAGTTTCAAAAAGGAGAAAGAATTCCTGTGAGTTTTCCACATGTTTGCACTGTGTGGGGACCACCCGTCTGCTGGGCAATGGACTTGGGTCTTAACGGGCTGTTCTGACGTGAGTGAGATGCTTCCCGTAGATCGCTTCTGTGAGCTTCTCTTTTGTTTGGCCTCATTGCTAGTCCTGACTTCATTTCAGCACCCCTGCCCCCATCCCACACTGGTCACAGGCAGGTTCACTGATGCAGCTGACCACAGCTCAGTCTGGGGGATCCCTTCCAAGTCTGTAAGCAGCTGCAGGGCCCCTCCTGTGGCTTTCCAGGGCCCAGGGTCTCAGTCACCCTGCTGTGCTCTCGTGCGCCTCTGCTACTGGGCCTCCTTTGCTGCCATCAAACTTGGGACAAGGATTCCCAGTGGCAGCCCTTGGGGTACCATCTGTAGGACATGACTGCATCCTAACTCCTGAGTTTCGCCTTCACAACCTGCCTCCTTCTCCAGTTTCATCAGGCTCAGAGGTCACCCTGCCCGCCCCTTTGACCGGTGACCAGAATCCTTACTTGTTTGAGGTGTAGCACCATCAAACCACCTGTGACAGCATGCAAGAAAGGCAGGGTGGCACGTGGGACATGGGAGGGGAGACTAAATCCCCTGCCCAGGAGGGGCTACAGGGTCCCACCTGGAGACAGTCATAAAGGGATCTTCTTTGGGTGTTATGTTAACAGAAGGAGGAGACAGTGAATTTTCTTTGCCGTCTCTTTAGGTTATTTGTTTTATTGCTTTAATTTGCATTGCATGGCAGCGTGCAGTGGTCCATCATTTCACAAATACCTTGGCCTCTCTCATCCATGCCCCATTAGTATCATCAGTGGCAGAAGTGCTCAACCGATCATCAAGGGTGTGTGTTCTCCACGGGAGCACAGAGCTGTTGCTGGGAGGGCTACACTCATCAGCACCCTTGAGTTTGGGGGGCTCCTGTGATGAGCTGTTGCCAGCAGCAATGTTAGTGGAGTTGATGTGTGTCATGTCTGGACCAAGGGAGTTAAAAAGTCTCTCCAGTCAGCTGATTGGAGGAACCTTTGAAGGACTTAGAGTGGGCAGAGCCACAAGATAGAAGGACCCTGGGTCCCTGAGGTGCCTGACGAGAAGCACCCGAACTGGACTGTGACATTCATTGTGTTAACACGCTGAGAACTCCTGGGAATTAACTGAAGTAATACAGTAGTTAGTGTTAGTATAACTAATGCACATGGGTCTAGTCAACTCAAAGTCTTTTTGGCTTAACCAAGCAGGGGCCACCCTATCCTGCTCTGCGTTCATCTCCCTGGTTTCTCTCTTCATTGAGGAGCTCAGGAGGTGCTACTGTTGAGTGGGACAGTTTTGAAGAAAGAATTATGTGAGGAGGGACTCCCCTGGTGGCACAGTGGTTAAGAATCCACCTGCCAATGCAGAGGACACGGGTTCGAGCCCTGGTCCGGGAAGATCCCACATGCCGCGGAGCAACTAAGCCCGTGTGCCACACCTACTGAGCCTGCACTCTAGAGCCCATGCACCACAACTACGGAGCCCGTGTGCCACAACTACTGAAGCCTGCGCACCTAGAGCCCGTGCTCCGCAACAAGAGAAGCCACCGCAATGAGAAGCCCACCCACCGCAACGAAGAGTTGCCCCTGCTTGCCGCAACTAGAGAAAAACCCGCGTGCAGCAACGAAGACACAACATAGCCATAAATAAATAAATAAATAAAATTAAAAAAAAAAAACAAAAAGAATTATGTGAGGAGACAAACAGGATAAGAGCTGGGTTAGGATAGTTATTGAAGGAATTTCTTCTCTGGGCCCTGTGAGAATATTTTTTTAGTGATTTCTGGGTCTCTGGAATTATGAAAGTAATGGAGTCATGAATATAATTACCTCCATTCTGTAATTACCCGGCAAATATCATATGAATACATAGGGGGTTTGAGTCAGCAGATCTGGCAGCTGCAGAGTTTGATTATGATGATTTAGCTGTTGGGAAATGCCAGGGATTAATTTCAGTCATCAGTGCAGGAACAACAAGGAGACATGGCCCCAAATTAGGGAAGGACACAGACAGTCTGCATGGTGAGAGCACTTGGTGACTGGGGGGCCAGTTAGTCCAAGGAGCCCACCTCGGAGGAGGCCCGGGGCGAACTGCAGATTTGTTTGCACTCTGCCATTTCCCCAGGTCACTGCTCTTTGAGCATCTCACACGTGCGATCTGTGAAGGTAACAGGTGCGTTTGCTTGAGCTCTCTGGCTTTTGCATCAAGCGTTGCTCCTTTACGATGTGGTCCCAGTACCCTGGGAGGTGGGGCCGCACAGCTACCCAAATTTCACAGATGCCAACCCGAGTCCTGAAGGAGCCAGTCTCTCAATGTGGCACAGTGAGTGGCATTTTCTAGGTTAGAACCAGGTCCCTGCACCCTCCTTCTTTATCTTGTACTGGCTTTGGGGAGGAATGTACCTCCAATTATAAAATTTTACCAATGGAAAAGGGTGATTGCTTTTCTGATTGCTTTTTCAAATGGTTCTCAGGAAAGCTTTCTGAAGAGTGTGGGTATTTGTTGTTCAAATCAGATCCTGGTGTCCCAGGAAGGAGTGGAGAAGAGCCTCTGCAAGCTTGAGGTCTCCTAAAAGAGGCCGAGTTTCCCTGTGCTCTTTGCTGTGTTGTGTATCATAGATGTGTCGTGTGTCCTTTCCTAACTGGGGGCCATGTCTCCTTGTTGTTACTACCCTGATGACTGAAATGAATCCCTGGCGTTTCTCAGCAGCTAAATCATCAGAATCAAACTCTGCAGTTTGATTTCACTTATGAGGCTCCCGTGGTGGCCTCTCCGCTGGACAAGGCCCACCTACCACCGCCGGAGCAGAGAGAGTTGCGGTATCTGGGTGAGGCCAGCACTGTTCTGGGAATTGTCCGTTAGTCTGACATGTTCCTCACTCCTCTTGTTTGGGGGCTCAGTGCTCGCCATTTAGTGTCCCCCACATTCCCTCCAGGCTGAGATACTCAGCGCCAAGTCCAGCGGCCTGGGAAAAGAGGCTTGAATGAGGGCCAATCAGAGCTGTTTGGGACTGAGGCTGTGGTGTGGGGATTCAGGAATCCCTTCACTTTCTCTGAGGGATACGGGCTGCTGCTTTGAGAGTAGGACATGTGAGCAAGCCAGGGTAGGAGGGCTGGTTCTGCAGTGACTCTCAGGTGGGGAAAGGTCTGGAACCCTGGAATTCTCCATCACGCTTACAGCAACACCAGGGACCCAGGGGCAAAACTGCTCTAGGCAGTAGTAGGGTCTACAGTACGCCTTCTAGATTTGTGGCATTGTCTACACCAGATGCAATCCCAGACTGTCATCTGCACTTACCAACACACATAAACCTGTCTCACATCTCTACTCAAAACACAGGCTGGCCATACACCCTTCCTCTGGTCTTTGTCAGTAACCTGAAGGACAACATTCTTAAAGACCTGAATTCAGACCTAAATACTACTTTTAGTAGAACCTCCAAGCTATTTTCCTGAGGGAATTTGGACAGTGACAATCACTCTCAACTCTTTACGTTGACCCCAGACCAGATCTCAGCAGCTTCCAATACACAGCCTAACGCTAAGGTCTAGGTGGAAGCCCAGCCCCGCCTGAACCAAGCTTCACTTGAAACAGGGTTCTCATCCTAACCTACAGCCTGATCCTAACCCTTACCTTGGTCCAGATGTTAACTATAAATAAATGTTATCACTGTAGATTCAAACTCTAATTTTAACCCAGCTTTAAACCTAACCCAACAAGGAAATATTTGTAAGGTCTGGCTCTTCTGAGCTGGAATTTGGTGCTTTCATCTGTCATCTGTAGGGGAGGAAAAGTTTCCTCTACCCTCTTCTACTCTCTGGCTACGTCTGTGAAAAAACAAAAAGATAAAAACAAACAAAAAAAAGCTGGCAACAGGCAGATTAGCAGGAGAAAAGGCATGCAAATTTATTTGATGTTAAAAGTTTTATGTGGCACAGGAAGGCTTCATAGAAAGAAAACTCCCAGAGAAAAAGCTAGGCTTGGAGGCTTTTAAACCATCTGGGGAAAAGAGGATACATTGAAAGAGAAGTGACGAGACAAAGGAAGGGGATTTGGAGATTCTGCGGTCAGCAAATTGAAGGAAGGCAAATACATGGGGAAACTGCTGGTAGTTGAGGACTAGTTGGTAAGGTTTGTATAAACTCTTTTTTGGTGCCATCACATCTCTGGTGATAAGGTTGTTATTCCCCTCCTAGTATGGGAAGTGGATTAGGGAGGACACCTCCCCAGGCGGGAGTTAGGACCTGTTTTCACGTACACAGGGGGACTGTAGAGAACTCATCCTGTGTCCACTTTTTCTCAATTGCTTTTAGCTCAAAATAATCCTTATGCCAGAGTGGTAATTTTGGGGTGGCATATTCTGTTCTACACATCCTCCCCTCACTTGCCCCTCCACTCCCATGTTTATTGCTCTGGGCATCCCTAATGTGATGACCCCTGTTCCCCAGGCAGGTTTTTTGAGCCTTGAACTTTGAACCTGTATCATTGCTTTTTGATTCCCAAGGTGAAAGACTAACTGACTTGATGATAGACGAGTCCTGGGTAGTGTATTAGTTGAGATGAATGGGTTAAGGGGCCACCCCTTCCAGAATCTGTTTGCATTAAGAATCTCTGTTACCAAATCTCAGGCCCTTGGGGATGCTGGAGAAAAATTTAAAATAGGTACATATGGTGGTGGAGGGGGAACAGGGTGTCGTTGTTGGCTTGGGCCCATCATGTTTCTGTGTCTCCCTTTCCCTGTTTCTGTGTCTCCTTTTCCTAAACTGTGAAGTAGGGATACAGTAAAGACTAAATGAGCTAATATATGAAGAGTGCCTAGAACATTCAGTAAATGTTTATTATTACCATTATCATCGCAGTTCTATTTCTTAGGAACTGAATAGATCGGAAATCATTTAACTTTTCACAAAAATAACTTAAAATCATGAACTAATTTTTAGGCCATTTTTCAGCAAAAGCTACCATTGGAACTATAAATATTTTTGGTAAAGATAACCTCTCTGAAGGGACATAGGTAACTTTTCTGTTGAGCAGAGAGATCAATGGAAGATAATAAAAGAAGGTACGTGTGTGTGTAAAGCAGAAGTCTGCTCTTAACATGTTTTAATGTGGCCCAGGGAAAGAGCAAAACCTTAGGAGTTGTTATAGCCTTGCTGCATTGCCTACCAGTTACAAGCAACTCATTCGTTCATTCCTTCCTTCATTGAACTGTGCCCTCCTGTGTCTCCATCACTGACCAGAGTATGTATCATTCCAGTCTCACAGAGCTTTCAATCTAGTGACATAGTTACTAAGCAGGCAAGCAAATGCATATGTGATTATAATTTGAGATAAATTTGGAGATATAAAAATGGGGTATAGGGACAGAGGGTAACAGAAGAGGGTCTTCCCTTAGTTTGGGGGGTCAAGGAAGGGAATTCTGGGGCTGAAGGGCTAGTAGGAGTTACTTAGTCGAAGAACAAGGGAGAGAATTTGGTTTGGACAGTAAGGCTCAATTTGGCCTTATTTCATGGTACTGTTAGTGGTGACTGTGTATGACCTTGACACCGGTGAAAATTGCAGCTATTATATCACATTGAAATTATGGTAGTTATTAGACCCATAGCTGGATCTTGTTAGTTAATGCCTTGATAAAGAAGCACATGTCAGGACTTCCCTGGTGGCGCAGTGGTTAAGAATACGCCCACCAGTGCAGGGGACACGGATGCGATCCCCAGTCTGGGAAGATCCCACATGCCGCGGAGCAACTAAGCCCGTGTGCCACAGCTACTGAGCCTGCACTCTAGAGCCCGTGCTCTGCAACAAGTGAAGCCACCACAATGAGAAGCCCATGCACCGCAATGAAGAGTAAGCCCCCGCAGGTCACAACTAGAGAAAGCCCATGCACAACAACAAAGACCCAACGCAGCCAAAAAATAAATAAATAAAATAAATTTTTTAAAAAAAGAAGAAAGAAGCACGTGTTTATTGCTACACCACAAGTGAATTCTTTAAGGGATGTTTTTCAGAACAGCTTTAAGTTGACGGCAAAACTGAGCAGAAACTACACAGATTTCCCAGAAACCTCCTGCCCACCCTCCCGCCCCTTATACACACAGCTTCCACCACTATCAAAATCCCTCACCAAAGTGGTATATCACACATATATTTTTATTTTATTTTTTTTAATTTTTAAATTTTAATTTTTTTTAGACTTTTTTTTTGATGTGGACCATTTTTAAAGTCTTTATTGAATTTGTTACAGTATTGCTTCTGTTTTGGTTTTTTGGCCGCGAGGCATGTGGGATCTTAGCCCCCTGACCAGGGATTGAGCCCACACCCCCAGAATTGGAAGGCAAAGTCTTAACCACTGGACCGCCAGGGAAGTCCCCACATATATTTTTAAAATAATATTTTGATAACTGTATTTTGATATAATTTGTTTCCTTTGTAATCCTATGCACTTTATTTTGTACACTAACAAACATCCCAAGCAGGGCTCCAGAAGCTTCCCCAGGCTGCTAAAGCAGTTCGGAGAACAGAAGGGCTAAGGCAGCAGGCTGGAGAAGGGAGGCAGCCCCAGTGCAGCAGGAGCAGGGCCAGCCATGGAGACGGTGGCAAGATGACACTGCAAAGACTGAAGGGCCTTGAGGGTCACAGTGAGGAATTGGATTTTCTCTTATGGACAATGGGAAACAATTGGAAAGTTTTAAGCGTAGATTGACTTCGTGATTTGACTTACATTAAAACATTAAAAGGATACCACCACCACCACCACCACCAAGAGCTTCCTCATTGTTGCACGTAAGTAAAGGAATCTAGGACTGGTAAAGATAAAACGGAGATTTGCAACTTGGAGTAGGGTGATGGCAATTGAAATGTTGAAAAGGGAAATGGAGTTAAGATATCCTTTAAAGGTGAAATTGGAAGCTTGTGGCAATGAATTCACTGTGGGAGGTGTGAGAAAAAGAAGTGTCAGGGATGATCCCATCGCCTCTTACTTAAGTCACCACTGGTGCACGATGGTGCCATTGTCCATGATGAAGAAGGCAGAGGAGGGCCAAGTGGAAGAGGAACGTTCAGTTTCTGACGTGTCGATTGAGGTGCCTGCAGGAACGTCCAAATGGATGTGTTGAGTAGGCGATTTCGTAAATGAGTCTGGAGCTTAAATGAGATCTGGGTTGGGGATAGGAATTTGGAGATGCCAACATACAGATGTCATCAGAAATGACGCAGATGAGTGAGGCTGCCTTAGGTGAAAGTGAGATGAGACGAGGACCCAGAATGGCTCTGTGAACTTCAAAATCTAGACATGGTGTAATAATAGGTTATCATAATGACCTTACAAAGAGCTAGCATTCATGGAGGGCTTACTATGACCTAGGCATTGTTCTAAAGGTGCTGCATGAATTTATTTTTTTATTTTCACAATAACCCTATGAAGTAAACAGGTATCCAAGGTCACAGTTAGTAGTTGGAGGAGCTTAGGGTGGGAACCCAGCAATCTGGCCCCAGAACTTCTCCTTCAACCCATGTGGAGCCTGAGGCAAAGTAGTCAGAGGTGTCAGGAGATAGAAGGAAAACCAGCAGCATGATGTCTATAAGCTAAGAGCAGAATATTTCCAGATCGAGGGGTGGTCAGCCCAGTGGGATGCCGCTTGGGTTCAGCAAGACAAACTCCAAAGAGTAGCCATCGGTTCTGGCAACACGGGGGTTGTAGGCAATATCAGAAAAGGAAATTTTGGGGGAATGGCAGGAAGGTAGGAGTGGGAAACTAGTTGGTGTGGCTCAGGGAGAGAGAGAGCTGAGGATGTAGAGATGGCACTGCCTTTCACTGTCCCCTGAGAATAGGATACTTGCAGGTAGTTGTAAGGTTTGGAGAAAGTGTGTATAAAGCACATAGCACTGTGCTTAGCACACAATAGGCATGCAATAAATGTTAACAATTTTACTACTTGTCTGCATAAATCTTGAGATCATAAAGGCTTGCAGTATTGGTGACACAGGAGCAAGACTATAAATGCACAACATTCGGTCAGCCAGCGTATATATGGGCAGGCACCAAGACCCATTCAATGAGAGTTCAGGATGAGGAAAACTAACTCTGCCCCCTGGATGAATTGCCAGGCTGGTACTAGATGAAAGGCATACCTATAAAAAAGGTAATGGGGCTTCCCTGGTGGCGCAGTGGTTGAGAGTCCACCTGCCGATGCAGGGGACATGGGTTCATCCCCCGGTCCTGGAAGACCTCACATGCCGCGGAGCGGCTGGGCCCGTGAGCCATGGCCGCTGAGCCTGCACTTCCGGAGCCTGTGCTCCGCAACGGGAGAGGCCCCAACGGTGAGAGGCCCACGTACCGCAAAAAAAAAGGTAATGAACGAGGCTGTGACATACCCAGCGAGTATGCAAATAGGAAGGGTTGAAGGAGTTCAGAGGAAAGATCTCTGGACTTGGATGGGATGATGCATTTGCCTGGAGAAGAGATGGACTGTATTGCCCATGCCCCTGTTTCTGCATGAGGAATGAGGGCCTCGGACGGGGGCGGTGGCTTTGCCCTGAGCCTTGGTAGGTCAGGCAAAGCTATCAGTCCCGCATCCTCCTTGTGTGGCAGTAACACTTCACATTTAGTAGTACCTCTCTCCACAGGGCTGAAAGCCATTTGTAAACAGAACTGAATGTATCTCATTACTTCTCTCCACGCAGCTTCCCATCCTGCTGTGACTGATGGCTGGGCTTGCGGGAAGGAACCAGAGGACCCCAGTGTGTGACCAAAGACAGCACTGGGAAGCTCCCACAGAAGTAACTTGGAGCTCAGAGTTAGAAAACTGGGTGTAGACATGAGTTCTGCCTTGAGTTCCTCAAAGCAGTTCCTCACATCCTTCCCTAGAGGGGCAGGGAGTGGAAGCAAACCTCACTCACTCTTGGGTCCTTGAGCTGCTTCTGCTTCCTGAAGAAAGGTGGATCCAGCCTTCTGCCTTCAGGGAGGCCATTGGCATTTTCTTTGCTCCTCAGGCCATGTGCTTGATGACTGAGAAAAGCTGGGTTTTAAAAAAATTCTTACAGAGGACTGCCCTCCCTAGACCCCTGTAGCTTTTCAGGGACACCTGACCTGTGGCCTTGACAGGAATTCTGGGAGGGGTCAGGTAATGGTGGGGAAGGGCCAGGTAGATCATGGCGGATGGGCTGCACGACAGAACTGTGAGTGCCACCAGGGGTGGAAGGTGGGTCATGTGATGCACAGTCACTCAGATCTCCTGACCACAAGCCTTGGACTAATTTAGGGTGCTCTCTGGCTTTCTGCATCACTTGGAACTTGCCCCAGTGTTTCTGATATTAGCACATTGTTCTCCAGTGAGTCTTCTTTTTCACACGATTTATGTAAAGCCATCAGCAAATGTGTGGGAGTGCCCTTGATAATGCCTGCAGGATCTCTTAAGTGCTGGGTAGAGTCTCTGGGAGGGATTATGTAAGGCGGGCCTAGGGAAGACCATGCAGGAACTTGCAGATTTGCAAGAATGTCTGTTGTGTGGAATGAAAGTTTTTGCTTACTCCTCCTAGCCTGCCTAATCCCAGTCGTCATTCAAGGCCCAGAATAAGTTCTGCATCTTCTAGAAAGCCCTCCTTGATAATTTTTTTCAGTATTCCTTTATTTTATTTTATTTTGTATTGAGGCTAAGTTCATATAATGTAAAATTAATCGTTATTGGCATTTAGTACATTCACAGTGTTGTGCAATCACCACCTCTATTTAGTTTCAAAACATTTTTATCGCCCCCAAATGAAGCGCTTTTTTCTGTTAAGCAGTTATTCTCCACTACCTCTCCAGCCCCACTCCAGCCTGGCAACCACCAATCTGCTTTCTCTCTCTATGGATTTACCTATTTTGGCTATTTCATATCAATAGAATCATACAATGTGTGTGCCTGGCTTCTTTCAATTAGCATGATGTTTTCTAGATTCATGTATGTTGTAGCATGTATTGGTACTTTATTCCTTTTTTAACAGTTGAATAGTATTCCATCATACGTATATACTGCAGCTTATTTATCCATTCATCTGCTGATGGGTATTTGGGTTATTTCCACCTTTTGACTATTGTTAATAGTGCTGCTATGAACACATCTATTCAAATATTTGTTTCAGTACTTTTTTTTAAACTTCTTTTGGGTATAAGTGTAGGAGTAGAACTGCTGGGTCATATGGTTCTATGTTTAGCTTTTCGAGGAACCAGTAAATTATTTTCCACAACAGCTGAACCGTTTTGCATTCCCACCAGCAAAACTTGATCATTTCATTTTATAGTAACTCTTCTACAAAGGAAATTGTGGTATGTTTTACCTGCATTAGATGCCTTCTGGGTTCTGTATTGTTGTTTCTACATCATCTTTTAACTTGATTCTAATCTCTACAACCTCAAGGATGAATCTTCATTATTTGTTTATTTGTTAATTCATGGATTCAATTATTAGCATTATGGTTTAGTAGCTAAGAATCCTGGCTCTGGAATCAAACTACCTGGGTTCAAGTACTGGATCTGCCAGTTGCTAGATGTACCATTTAGGAAATGTTATTTTACCTCTCTGCATCTTTGTTTCTTCATTTGTAAAATGGGAATAATGGTAGTTGTATTAGTTTCATATTGCTGCTGTAGCAATTACCACATACTTTGTCGCTTAACATTGCACAAATGTGTCATCTTATAATTCTGGAGGTCAGAAGTCTGAAATGGGTCTCACTGGGCTAAAATCTAGTATGGCAGGGCTACACTTCTTCTGGAGGCTCTAGGGGAGAGTCTGTTTCCTTACTTTCTCTGGCTTCTGGAGAGTACTTGCATTCCTTGGTTCATGGTCCCCTTCCGTCTTCAATATCTTCCCTCTTCCATATCACTCTGGCTTCTATCATCACATCTCCTCGACTCTGACCCTCCTGCCTCCCTCCTTTAAGGATCCTTGTAATGATGTTAGGCCCGCCCAGATAATCCAGGAAAATCTCCCCATCCCAAGATCTTTACTTAATCACATCTGCAAAGCCCCTTTTGCCATGAAAGGCAACATATTCACAGGTTCCAGGGTTTAGGTTGTGGACATTTTGGGGGGCCGTTATTCAGCCTGTCACAACCATACTACCTCATAAGACTATTCTGAAGATAAAATGAGATATTTCACAGAAAGCACCAGTACTCAAAGATATTAGACATTGCTGCTGGTCCTACCAATGATGCCTATGCCTATGGTTAGATTTAGTACCAAGAACATAGTGAGTACCCTGTGGGTATCTGGAGACTGTACACATCTGACTCCTGAAGTTTCAGTGGTGTTACCTCTGAGAATGGACTGCCTTTTCTCAATAGGAACAGAGTCACTCATCAAACTCCTCATGACAGAGTCCTCTCTGGGGTTCCACTTAGTTCAGACCCATCTCTTTGGGAATCTGAATCCTAAAGCTCTGCTCTATCCCAGGGGTCTTAATTATCTCTGAATGAGAGAGTCAAAAGTTCTGGGTCACAAAAGACACACCTGATAAAAGACTGCCATCTAAAATATACAGAGAACTCTTAAAATTCAACAATAAGAAAAAAAACAACCCAATTAAAAAATGGGCCAAAGGCTTTAACAGACACCTCACCAAACGTATGAAAAGATGCTCCATGTCATAGGCCATCAGGGCAACACAAGTTAAAACAACAGTGAGATACCACTACATACCTATTAGAGTGGCCAAAACCCAGGACCCTGACAATACCAAATACTGTAGAGAATGCAGAGCAACAGGAACTCTCATTCATTGCTGGTGGGAATGCAAAATGGTACAGCCACTTTGGAAGACACTGTAATGGTTTCTTACAAAACTAAACATACTCTTACCATAGAATCCAGCAGTTGCACTCCTTGGTATTTACTCAAAGAAGTTGAAAACTTATGTCCCACAAAGACATGCACATGGATGTTTATAGCAGCTTTGTTCATAATTGAAAGCACCCACCATGTCCTTCAGTAGGTGAGTGGATAAATAAACTGGAACATCCAGATGATTGAATATCATTCAGCACTAAAAATAAATGAGCTATCAAGCCATGAAAAGACATGGGAGAATCTAAAATACATATTACTAAGTAAAAGAAGCCAATCTAAAAAGGCTACATACTATAGGATTCCAATTAGATGACATTCTGGACAAGGCAAGACTATGAAGATAGGAAAAAGTTCGGTGGTTGCCAGGGGTTGGTGGGGGAGGGATGCACAGGCAGAGCCCAGAGGATGTTTCAGATTAGCAGAAAGACTCTGTCTGATACCGTAGTAGTGGATACATGTCGTTACACGTTGGTTCAGATCCAGAGAATGTACAACACCGAGAGTGAACCCTAATGTAAACTATAGCTTTGGGATGATGATGTGTCCGTGTAGGTTTTCGACTGTAACGAACGTGCCACTCTGCTGAGGGTGTTGATAATGGGGAGGCTGTGCATGTGATGGGGCAGGGGAACATGGGTATTCTCTGTACCTTCCTCTCCGTCTTGCTATGAACCTAAAACTACTCTAAAAAAAATAATAAAGTCTTAAAAAACGTTCTGGGTCCTTGGGAAATCATAGTGAAGCTCAAGAACCCAAGGTTGGAAGAAAGCTACATAGGAAGGGAAGCAGATCTGGAACTTGTGTTGAACTATGGAAGCTTCTGAATTGCTGTACATGAGGGACTTTTAATCCCAAAGAAAATTCTTTAAAATTTATAAGAGATATTCCACCAGGAAACAGTGGAGGGAGGATCCCTAGAACCCTCTCAGTTTGTCTTGCTCCAGGAGATGGCCTTGAAGACAAAGAGAGAATAGGGACAAGAACCTTCAGACAACATGACATCCGTGTGTCGTCGCTTAGTCCCTTGGGGAGAGAGGGAGATTTTGCTATTGATGTTGTCAGGCAGACTTGCTAATAACTGCATACGCTGTAGCGGCCCCAGTTGGGAGATGTGAAGCTGCTCTCAGATCCTGTGGCAGGGGCAGAGATTCCTTCTCTGTGTGTAACTTAGGGGCCTATGAGTAGAGGCCAGGTCCCTGGATGAGGTGGCTGTAGGTGGCACTGGGGGACAGAGGGCTTAGTCCTAGTGAAGAAACTTGAGTTCCTTAATTTTCCTCTCTTGGCCTCGGCCACCCCATCTGAAAAAGGTGGGTGGATTGAAGATCTTGCGCAAGTCCTAGCAGCCTGTGGTTCTATAATTATATAAAGAGTCATGCCACCACATTTTAAAATAAATACTCCTCAGATGATTCCTGTGAAGATCATCTGAACAAAGTGTAAACCTTGAATTTTGACTCAGTCCATGGAAATGTCTGGGTCATGTCCTCCCACTTTCGTTTACTCATCTTAACACTTAGAAAAAGCCCTGGGTCTCCTGAGTTGTGAGTTCCTGAGTTTTATCCATATGCTAGTGTTGCCATGACCAGCTGACCCCTCGGGGCTTTAAGAGACACCAAAGTTCCTATGGTGGAGGAGAGAGAAGTATTGATGGTCATGGGCTATTTCCCAAGAAACAGAGAAATAAAGGTGTTTTACTGGTCACTGTGGTTGTAGAAAAAGAGGACCAGTGGCTCAAAGGCCTGAGGCTGAAGCAGGATTTAGATAGTTTCTCTGCTGGGACCACAAAGGACATGACACTGAAAACCAGAGGTGACCCCAGAGTGCATGACCTATAGGGAAGAGTCAACCCTTTGGATACTTTCTGGGACCCCTGAACTTTGAGGGGAAGATGAAGAGTTCTAGGATGAAATGGATCTTCCTAAAAGTTGGGATAATATTATACTGCAAGAAGAAAACATCAAGCCACATGGGTAAGAGAGGAAGTGGCCCCTCAGGGCCCAGGGTGGGGAGAAGGGAGAACTCAGAAGGCCGGAGGAACGGCAGGAGGGGCTGCATGAGCAGAGGTCCAGGGTCAAGACCAGGCTCCGTGTGTTTGGGAAGCTACACCAGCTGAGTGTTCCTGGCTTGTGGGATGAAGGGGAGGGGGTGATGCGATGGGCTGAGGCTGGAGAGGTCAACAGGGGCAGGCCAGGGAGGCCCCTGTGGACCAGGTAAGGTGTTTGAACTCGATCCTGTGAGGATGTGCGGGTGGGGAGCCTTGCAGGGTATCAGGCAGGGACTCGCCATGGTTCACTGAAGGTTCATTGCCCCTGCTCCTCGTCAGCAGGTGCACGCTCTCTGTCTCCCTATTCTCATGGCAGCCGCAGGCTCTTCACTCAAGGAATTGTCACTTCAAGCCAAGAACAAGCAGAACAACAAATTCTCAAGAGAAATCTGTGCTTTTCCCAAAGTGTTGCTTGCAGAGTGGGAGGAAAGGAACTTGACACAAGATATTTGGAAGTTTGGGGAAAAACAGTGTATTTTGCATGTTGCTACCGGGCACCTGGGTGTCCGCTTGAGGATTAATTACATCCTGCGTGTTTTCATGGAAAATGCCAAGGCCACAGTGGGTCCGTGGCCTCACATCTCCCGCAGCCTCTGAGGATGCCATTCCCCCTCCCTAAATAGTAACCCTCAGAAGCAGAGTAGACTCCATTGCAGTCTAAACAAGGGCCGCAGGAAAAGCAAATAGGATAAAAAGGAAATAAAATAACTCCTCTGGCTCGGTCCACGCAGGGGGTGTGGATGCAACAGCGTCTGTAGAGGTGGCCGAAGCCCCACGTATCCGAATCAGTGACTGATCATGACTGTGATGGAATTAGCACCGTGTCGTCATCAGGCACCTTCTCTTTCAGTCCATTTATCCACTGATGAGCTGTGTGACTTTGGGCAAGTCTCACTCCCTTTCTTGACCTCAGTGTTCCCATCGGAGGGCTGAGACATAGATATTCTCTTCTTGCTCCAGAACGCCCTGTATCGTCACTGGAAGGGTTCTTTCTCCAAGTCTGAGTCCTTCGACCCATTTTATCTTAAGCACTTTGTGATGGTGCTTATTATTTACAACCAGCTACTTCCAAAGAGGACTTGCGTCAGCACAATATGAGATGCCGTCACGGTGGAATCATTAAAAGGCAATTAATGATCAAACGTCATTTGATAGGTGGTGGTGATGGGTGAAAAATATACCAGAAACCTAGGCTGAAAATAGCTTTTTCAAGGAAGTACGAAAGGAGAGCTTTGAGCTGCCTGGCTGCTGGAGAGAAGGAAATCCCCCGTCCCACGCTCTGAAGGAGCCCTTTGTGACTGGGGAGCTGGGTGTTTGCTGGCATCTGTGTAAGAGGTGCAGCAAGCACTTAAGAATCCAAATCACCAACAGCACTTCTCTAAAGATGCAAGATACTCAAGGTACTCTACATGTAGCTTTGTTTATTTTCCCTCTCTTAGAAATTCCCATTTCCTTTGGCAGAAATGAACAGATGAGTCTCACAAACTGATGAAGGTTGACAGATTTAAGGTTTGCATTGAGCGTTTTCTAGAAAGTGGGAGAAGTAAGCAGGGTCTGCTCTCTCGGGGGGCAGAGGTGAAGCTTGAGCCTCCTTTCCTGAGGTGCCGACGCCCTGCGCTCTGGGGCACCCACGTTTGCGTATGGGATTTGAGTGTCTCTTCTGGTCCAGCTCACCTAGCTGATGTCAAGCAGCCCCAAGGTGACCCTCTCCCCCTGTAAGCAGCGCCTCACCAGCCTCCCCAGGGAGCCAGTGCCAAGATTCTGAACCACTTTTCTCTCCTACTGACCTAGAAAAACCTTTCGGTGGGTTTGGGGAGTCTGCCTTTCCTCTTCTGAAGCAAGCTGAGAAAATGTCACGTACTGAGTGGATCCTCTGCACAGCAACCTGTTGAAACCAACCAGAGAAAATGAAAACTTAGCTTGAAAACGAGCAAGTTTTATGTTCTGCGGCTGCCGCATCAGGAAGCCCATGTCTGGTGCCTGAACTCTGGCAGAGACAGAAAGCCGTCCTTCACATGACTGTGATTCTGACTCCGCATAAATTCGGGAGCTGCTCTGGGAACTGAGAGCTTTGAGACCTACTCCCCCTCCACCGCGTGTGCATGTAGCTCACATGAACGATAATATAAGATACGTGGGCACTCAGACACCAGCAGAATTTAGCTCATAGTGTGGTGGAAGCATTATGTGTGTGTATGTGTTTAACTTAGGGCTGGAAAAAAATGCTAAATGAAGAGCTCAGAACATCAGCTCTATATCCATCCTTAATACTGTGTGACTTTTAAATCTGCAAGGGTTCACTTCAATCTAATCTGGCTGCACGCAGGATGAAGGCTGAACTGAGAGGCTCGTGTGATCCCACACTCAGCATAAAAATTGGTGGGGCTGGAGCTTTGGGCATCTTCTAACTAGGAAAGCCCAAGAACTCGAATCTTGTTAACACCTTCCTTGCTATTCCTCCTAATTTCCTCCTGTCTACTGAAGTCTTCCTCTCCCAACATTAAAACATTAACTCCCTTTCTGTCTATAGTAACTCTGATTCATATTATTATCTTCCTTCCTCTTTGAAATTTCCCTTGAATCCTCAAACCAGCAGTAATTACAGGATTGTAAACTCAGGGCAGCTCAAGGCTGGTGGGGCCTTAGAAAACGCTTCACTTCCCCTCTCCTTCAAGGGAAGGGATTCCTTAGAAAGTATCTTTCACTGGTGGCCCTCCACCTTCTGCTTAAACACTGCTGGTGATGGGAAGCTCACTACCTTGTGTGCAGTGTACTACTCAGGAATGTGTGCTCTGGAACCAAATGGAGTTGGGTTTGAAATCCACTCTGCCACTTACTCAATGGTTGTTCTTTGGCAGTTTTTGCAACCTCTCCAAGGGACTTCATCCCGAAAATGGAGGTAATAATAGTATCTACTTGTTAGGGTTGTTGGCCTAGCCTTGGGTTTTGACCAGATGTGTGCCTTTTAGAGGCTAGCATTTGTAAAAGATACTTTTAGGGAAATTGTGTCTTTTCACTTTTAAAGAAGTCAAGGTTTAGAGATACCTGAACTGTGAAATAAAGCCTGCATATCTACATAGACATTTACACAGACACACAGTCCACTCCAGACAGTGGATATTGGGTGTGATATTTGTTTGCTAAGGCTGCTGGGAGGCTTAAACAATGAAATTTATTGTCTTGGCAAGGTTGCTTCTTCCCGAGGGCTGTGTAGGAAGGATCTATTCAAAATCTTCCCCCTTGCCTTGCAGAGCGTGTCTTCTCCCTGTCTCCTCACATCGTCTTCCCTCTCTGCACATCTATTTCTGCATCCAGATTTCCCCTCTTTATAAGGACAGCAGTCATATTGGATTAGGGCTACCCTAATATCCTCAGGTTACCTCGATTACCTCTGTAAAGATCCCATCTCCAAATAAGGTCACATGCTGAGGTACTGGAGGTTAGGATGCCAACATATCTTTTATATGTGTGGGACACAATTCACTCTATAACACTGAGCAATGGACAAGGTACCAGGCTGGCCACTCAGGGGCCTTGGCTTGGGTCTAAGTCCTGTCGATGACCAAGTGTATGATTCTGGCTGAGCCTCTGGACCTGCATTTTCCCCACTGAGACATGGGTGGATTGACCTGAATGGCCACTGAGGTCCCTTCTACCCTAGAGTTCTATGGTTTGAGTGGCCCATTTGTTTTTAAAATGAACTGACAGAGATTCTAAGTGTGAGGCTCAGATAGTGAGGGGACAGGGGTTTCTGAGCAGAGAGGCTTATGCTGTTCGGTCGCCCTCAGATCACACCATCTGGGTTGCAAGAAAAGGACAACAGCTTTCCATGGTTCTGAAAGAATCCTTTCTTCCTCTAACATCCTGCTTCCAATCCTGTTGCTTGGGGAATGGCCCAATTTTAGCTACAGTGCTGTATTTTGAAGGCCCTAAAATCTCCATAAAGCATTGATTTGGGATGAGGTAGCTGAGGAATTCAGTGAATTTAAGAGCATATATGTAGTATTTCATAAAAATAAATCAACTTTTACTTTTTATGGGAACAAACATTTTTAACTGGAAGAGTTGTGTTTTCTTTCCCCTCTAATTCTTAGAACAGTCTTGTAAAAATGGTACCCTGTAGAGTCCTTTGCACATTTCTGCCTCTTAGCGTTACTGTTGAAGTCTTTGTAGGATGGGTTTATTTTTGTTAAGTGATAGTGTTTAAATGTGGATCCATGTCAACAGAACCCCGAAGCCATCAACACATAATTGCATTAATATTAATTCCCGTTTCAATGAGAAAGCTGCCTTGTAATCACTTGTTATTTAACCCTGACTGTAACCTTTCCAGCAAAGAAGAGGACAAGTTGACAGATCCAAGCCACTGTCCTATCTCTCCAGAGTGGCAAGCCTCTCGGTCACACAACATGGTACTGGGCACACATCAAGATTTTCACCAATGGAAAGGGAGATTGGTGTTGGATGTAAGAATCTAGACTTAAGCCTATGGAAGGAAAACTTTAGAGTAGTTGATGTTTGTGGAATGTAACTTGGAGATCCTGACTCAAAACAGATGTACCCTGGGGTGACTCTCATTTTGATGCACTCACTGATGCAGTGAAGTGTGTGCCAAAGTTTTCTCTTGGGGAAAGTAACTATGTCTTGGGGTTGGGAACAAGGTGTCTTCCAATGGGGGGGGGGAAGCTTCCCTCACAGATCCATACAGTGATGGAGGAGGGAATGAGGGCCAAGGTCTGAGGTCTCCCAGTCAGTGCTGCCTTGGCCAGAAAACTGCTGTTGTGTCACATCTTACAATAGGGACCTGGCTAGCTGCCCCCTCCCTCCTGAAGTGGGGAAGCAAGTACTGTGGAAATCTGGGTACCACTGGGAGCTTATAGGAAAGAATGTTTTTCATCATCCAGAGTCTCAAAGCCTGGCCTGTCTGTGGAGACAGTGAGACATTTAGGCTGTATCTGTATTTTACTTCATTCCTTTGTGATTAAGTTGCCAATGGTGTTGTCTTGACTCTGATCAAGGAGATCTCCCGGCTTGCTCTTCTGCCAGGAGGGGCCCCAGGAGCTCAGATTGACTCAAGAGCAGCAGAGACCGAAGCCTCTGCTGTTGGAGCACCTAGTGAGCCTGGGTCAGCATCCTTAATTCCAGGCCAAGTTATGGCTAACTCAGCCTGCCTCTCATTGCAGCCTGAAGAGTAATTGATGCATCATGGAAACTTCTGGAAAATATTCTGATCAGGGAAAATTGATTTTATATTTACTAATGTGAAATCTTAGTAAGTGAAGCATCACAATCATGGTTGTGAGAACCTTTAAAAATGACAGGATTTCCTTTTTTGTGTGTCTATAACCAGGGAAGTCCCAGGGATGGGGCTTAGTTGAAAATGCTTCTGCATGTTGAGGGAGCTGGGCTGGTCCATGACTATATGAGAAGAGGCTCCTTTGGGAACAAGTGTGAACTGGGTTTCAAAACTCTTCCCTAAATTGGGGTTGGCGTAACTCTGGCATTTCTTTTGAGGCCAGGAATTGATTATTCTTCCATTGCTCTACCTTCCATGTCTTCTCTGTCTGAGGACAAGGCAGAGACCAGGTCTCTACCTCTCCCTCCTTCCCATCTTCCCATAAAGCTCCCCATTCATCAGAGTCTTTTGTGGTCCTTACTTGTTCACTAATAAATGCTTATTCCTCTCTGAAAACAACCAGCTGTCTTTAGCCATCAGTAGCTCCTCCCCTCACCGCCCCCCCATCACTATCACTGTCTTTGTTCTTTGGATGCCAAGTCCCCAGACAGGAGACATAAGAGGGTAGGATGATGTTTGGGGCTTAGAGGTTCTATCCTTTCACAAGCAAAAGCTGGGTTAGCATCCAAAAACCTTTCTCTTGAGGGACTGGTCTTCTGCTTCCAGCTGCCCTCTGGGAAGATGGGCTATGATGCAGTTGACAGCATCCTGTCAGGGGTCACTGGGAAAGAACAAGCAAGGCCACTCTCCATCATGCTGAATCCAATTTGGTCATCCGGAAGGCATTCCCTGAGGGGGCAACATGTGCCAGGCCTTGGGCTTCGTGGCCATGAACCTGCCGTGCTTCCTATTCTCAGGATCTCAACCTCTTGAACAAGACAAGGTACCCACCGGGAAAACTGCCTTATCTAAGACCTGGGATGAGCGTCTGTTACAAATACTTCCCAGCAAGGAATCCATACCTGTTTTGATGATAATTAAATGAAGGAAGTGCCAAATGGCTACTAGGAAGGAATTGCCAGGAGGAAAAGTGCTCTGAGATCTGGGGAAGTCAGCAGAGGCTGTTTGGCAATGGCTCGGGTAGCCCTGCAAGACCTGCAGGGGTTGAGCAGACAGAGAAGAGCAGGAGAGGCTTCCGGGCAAGAGATTGGCCCCAAGGCTGGGAGGAACAGGGCAGCACAGAAATGGAGCTGAATATATATATATATATATATATATATATATATATATATATATATATATATATATATATTGCTTTTAAAAACTTTTTTCAAATACTTTAAAAATATTTTTCTTTTCCTCATTTTACTCTTTCATCCCATTTTTGCTACTGCCCCCCACCCTCCCCCCACTCTCTGATTTCCTCTTTGATACTATGTTTTTTTGTTGTTTGTTTGTTTTTTGCGGTACGCAGGCCTCTCACTGTTGTGGCCTCTCCCGTTGCGGAGCACAGGCTCCGGACGCGCAGGCCCAGCGGCCATGGCTCACGGGCCCAGCCGCTCTGCGGCACATGGGATCTTCCCGGACCGGGGCACGGACCCGTGTCCCCTGCATCGGCAGGCGGACTCTCAACCACTGCGCCACCAGGGAAGCCCCATATACTATGTTTTTTTAAAACAGGCTGGGGACATGCTGCATTTTAAAGCCTCTCCTGCCTGCCAAGTTGTCCTCCCAAGTCCTCTAAGCTCCACATGCAGCCAGAGTAACTTAGGCTGAAGCTCATTAATGATGTGCATGGGAAATCACATCCTCTGTAGGAGGCTGGGAGATGGAGGCTCTGCCCCTGTCATCGAGCTTTCAGAAGTGGCAGCTCACCAGTAGGACACCCCGGCCCTACAGCCTGAAGGGCTGGAGCCGTCTACACAGGTGTCCTGGGGGGAGATTTCTTGGGTGAAATTTCTCCATCCAAGTGGGGCCTCAACCGCTTGGTCTCCCTAAGAATAGTTGCTCCCTTGCCCAGCATCTTTGTGGACATTTCCAGTTGGGGGAGGGGGATTTCCAAGGGCATGTCACTTAGCATGAGTACCCCCATTAGTTATAATTAAACAGGCTGCTGCAATGATGACAAATAAATTTAGCACCAAAAGGATTGTGTAGATATTCAGAGCCAGAAGAGCAGTCTTCAGATGCCAAATTAGCCAGGCTTTCCTGCTCTGGAGAGGCTCAGGGGAGGCAGGTCTTCTCCCAGGTGGATGTCCTCGCATTCTCAAAGGGTGATGCTTCCTGAGAGCAGATTCATCTTGAGTCTATTTCAGGCAATATCCTCAAGCCCTGGGACCCTAGGAGCATCTCCTTACTTTTTCTGGTATTTGCGAGCCATTTTCTTCCCCCTGCTTCATCCTGAATGCATTTGCATCATCCATCTCTGGCTTCCTTCTAGGAGGTGAAGAGGCCTGCTGTTCACAGCAGCCTTTCCCTGTGACCAGCCACCATCAACGCCCATGCTCCTTCAGGATCCCAAGGAAGAGCACACGTGGACACCTCAGCCCTTCAGCTGGAAACCTTTGGGTGGTCTCCCCGGACAGCCATCATCAGGTGAAGCCTAATTCTGCCTTGTGCACTCGGGGTTAATATATCATGGACACCAGCCGGGCTATTTTCTTTTATGTTTCAAAAGGCTGTGCTATTGTGTCTCTGATATCCCCTAGGCCCCAAGTAGGCAGTGTTTCACTAGACTTCTTGAAATATGGACACAAAATTTTCAGGGGAAGGAGGGGTATTAAAAACCTTAACATAGAAATAAATTGGGAGAGGAATGATGGATGACGGGAAGGCTCCCTGAGCAGACTACAGGGAATCAAGAGGAAAGACTCTTATTTGTAATAATAAGAGTCAATACGGAATGAGCGTGGCTATGTGTTAGTTATCATGTTGGTCCTTTTCATGAGGGAAGCATGGGGTGATTGTTAAGAGCATGACCATCATTCAGTGCTTGATTGCCTGGCTTTGAATCTTAGCTTTGCTGCTAGCTAGTGGGGTGACCTAAAGCAAGTAGCTTACATTTCCTGTGCCTTAGATGCCCCACCTGTAAAATGGGGGCTAATAGTATTACCTACCTCCTAGGACCGTTGTGACAACTAAGTGAGACGATTTACGTAAAGCGTACAGAATAGGATCTGTATCTTGTGAAGGTTAGTGAATTCTATCACCTGAGCATTTTCCCATCTTTAGGCATTATTATCTTCACAATGTTGCTATAATCACACACCCATGTATTTATTTACTATTTAAAGACTTTATAAACTTAAAAAGGTATGAATATAACATACTGAAAAGGGCACAAATCATAGATGTGTAAATCAATAAATTATCATGAAATGTCAAGAAACAGACCAGGGTAAGGGCCTTGGACACCCTTCTCATGCACCCCTACTGCTTCTCCAGAGGTACCCCTATTCTGACTCTCACACTCTGTCATTTCGTTTGCGCATTATACATATGGGATCAGTGTGCATGTTTTTATGTATGTCTGATTTATATAATTCAGTTTCGTGTTTGAAAGCATAGCTCTGTGGTTACATACAGCTGGGGTTCATTTATTTTCCTTGCTGTGTAGTATCCCATTGCACGAATACAGCATCATTATGTATTTATTCTGCTGTTAATATTTATTTATTTATTCTGTGGTTTATGGACCTTTGTGTTGTTTCCAGTTTCTGGCTATTACAAATAATGGTAGTATTAACATTTTTATACATACTTATTAAAGCACATGTATGCTGACCGTATATTTAGGAGTGTAAATGCTGGGTTATGAGATGTGACATCCAACTGTAGGAGGCAGTGTCAAATAGGCTTTCCAGTGGTTGTACTATTTCGTTATTTTGTGATCTTTTTATTGATTTGTAGAAATTCTTTATATATTCTGGATACAAACCCTTTGTTGGTAACACGTATTACAAATACCTTTCACACTGTGTAAACTTAGTTTAAATTTTAGATTTATCTTAAGTAGTAATATTGTGAAATCGAGTTTGATATTACTTTTTACTGAAAGATATATGTATATTAGATAAAAGTTTGCCCCTGCTCCAACTAAAATTATTTCCTTTACTCCTGATGGCATGCCTTATCATCCTTTAGGAAAGCTCCATTATCTCATTATTAAGTGAGATAAAAGAACCTCTTTGGTAGGTACCACTGTTACCCCTGTTTTCTAGGTTTGGCATTAAAGGCACTGAGAGGTTTCATAATTTACCCAAAGACACAGCTGACATGAGGACCAGGTGTAGTTGCTTCCAGAACTCATATTTCTTCTGTCATGTCACTGGTCAGCAGGCTATTTTATCATCTGTTGTACACTCTGGATCCTTGAGAGACCCTCTGCATCCCTACAGAGACTTGAATGTAGTGAGGTCCTCAGTAAACATTTGGGAGTGGGTGGATGGATGGATGGATGGATGGATGGATGAGTTGGTGGATGGATGAATGGAAGGATGGATGACGTGGAGAGTCAGTGTTTTCACAAAAGCTCGCTGCCCATGGAGGAGCCCATTCTCAGGTCAGGGCCAGGGTGTCCACAGCCCGGACCGTGATCCCACAGCAACCCTGCCATGGCCCTTCTCTCCTCAGTGGCCTGAAGGTAGAGAGATAAGAACAGAACTGGAGCTGAGGTGAGAAAATGGCAGTCCCAACCTTACCCTTGCCGGGGAGAAGTGTGATGTCATCTTCATCAGTGCAGGGGCTGTTTTAGGAACTCTTGCTTGCAGAGGAAGCACACACTAGTGGTCTGCCTACTCTGATGAATTGTTAAACCAGCTCTGTCTACATGTCAGGACCAGGCTTGGGATGTGGGCTCTCCTTTGGGATGCCTTACATACCATGGATGGAGGACCATTCTCTGCTCTCTCTCTGGGAAGGCAATGGGCAGATTCCAAGACCAGTTCCCACGTTGTTGAGACCCCCTGTGTTCGATCTTGCCTCACTCATGCTTTCCTTTTGCACAGTGGAACTCGTCCTTGTTCACTTGAACACTTTCTAGCTCGGTCCCAGGAGCTGATCTGGGTGTTGCTGTAGAAAGGATGGTAAATTGGATTCTCTCTAAACAGCACAGATGAGGACCCCTCAGGGAGAGCTCTGCTAGAGATTGGGATGGGGTGATTTTGAGCGTCACTGTTCCTGGCTTTAACTCTCTCTTGAGGCATTTGTTGAAACTTTGTTCATCCTCCGTAGCTACCAGAACCTTTTCCCATTCTGAGTGCTGGTGATGTGCTGTTCTGGACTCTTCCTGAGCACTTGCCTGGGAAAGTGCTTGTTGTATTTAATAAATTGCGTTGATTTATTGCCTTTATTGATCTGCTGAAGCTCTCTGTATTATCAGAGGTTATGGCCTTCTTAGGAAAACATGGAAGGCCTCTTCATTAGCATTCATTTTTCTATGAGGCTTTGGAGGGTGAAATACCAAGATGCACAGTGTTCATTCTCATGATATATTGAGCACCGTCAGGGTGAACAATGGCTTCGGTATAAATCGGGTGGAAGGAAGAAACCGAGGCCATTTGCCATAGGCTTGCAGGAGTTTTTGTGATGAAATGAGGAGGCTACTTTCCTTTCCTTCGGTGATGACAAGCTCCTCTCTTAATTTTCCACAAGGAAGTAGCAGCAGGCTGAAGGGCCTCTTTGGGGAGAAGCATACCTCCACAGGCAGACCAGTCTGTGATGTTTTAGCGTATCCCACTTAAGGCTTGTGCTGTGACAGTAGGTAAATCACTTGGCACTTCTGTGCCTGTGCTTCTTGTCTGTGTTCGTTTGTGCCCTGACCTTCACAGCGACAAGCTTTCTTTCTATCCCTCTGCTTCCTGCCCCGGATCCAGCCCCAGTCTGAAACTGGCTCTGAAGCTTCCTGTATGCAGCAGGCCCTGAGTTTCCGGGAGAAGCCCAGATGAACCCGAGAGAGATGCCAAGAACCTAAGGGGGTGTTGATCCTTGACCCTTCCACCCCCTTCCTAGGACCTGCTTAGGCTTCTTTCTTCTTCCAGGAGAAGCCTTGTAGAGTCTGGTACCTGCCTTCACCTCCTTACAGAGGATGTTGTGGGCTTAGGAACCCAATCTCTGGAAGCTTTAGATCCTGACAACTGTAGATCCTTCTGCCTTCTTCGTGGATGTCTGTTGAGCCCTCAAATCTCTGTGGATCTTTTCCACATCTGGCCAGAACCACTTCCCTCTTTTTGTACACTTACAGAGGAGAACATGCTTCCACTCCAGGGGACCTCAGGCCAGCATCTGTGGGGACCAGAGACAGTTCTGAGTTTGAATATAGTCCCAAGCTGTGTGACCTTGGGCAGATTACTTAATTTCTCTGAGCTTCAGGTCCCTTATTTGCATGAGGGGGTTAATAATGCCAAACTCAAAAGATTATCGCAAGGACTAAATGAGTCAGTGTTTGCCAAGTGCTTACCGTGTCTGACACATAATGCCAGTGCAAACAACGTCAGCTATCATTATTAGCGAAGTTTCTCTAAATGCGCATTAGTTTCTCTAAACACGCACTCAAAGCTGTGGCCAGCTATGTGCCCTGTTAACTGTAGGCTCTGAGGGTAAAATTGTGAGTGAAACTGACACGCCCCTACCTGCAAGGAGCTTACTGTTCAGTAGATGAGACTGGCAATGAAACGGACAATGAAAATGAGAAATAATATGGGTGGTGGAGGGGTGGTTATCACCGATCATAGTATGAGCTTATAGGAGGGGCCTCTAATACAGTCTAAGATCTGGTACCAGCCCTCCCCAGGCTGAGCAGAGCCTCTAGAAGCTGACCAGGACAGGAAAGGCTAAGGAGTAAAGGCAGTGTTGGAAGCCTTCTGTTTATAGATAAGCAGTCATATATAAAATCTCCAACCGTGGGCTTCCCTGGTGGCGCAGTGATTAAGAATCTGCCTGCCAATGCAGGGGACACGGGTTCGAGCCCTGGTCCGGGAAGATCCCACATGCTGCAGAGCAACTAAGCCCGTGTGCCACAACTACTGAGCCTGTGCTCTAGAGCCCACGAGCCACAACTACTGAGCCCGCGCGCCACAACTACTGAAGTCTGCACGCCCAGATCCCGTGTTCCACAACAAGAGAAACCACCACAATGAGAAGCCTGCACACTACAAGGGAGAGTAACCCCCGCTCACTGCAACTAGAGAGAAAGCCCACGCGCAGCAACAAAGACCCAATGCAGCCAAAAATAAACAAAAATAAAATAAATTTATTAAAAAAAATATCTCCAACCCCCTTCAACTCTGGCCAACCCGGCATGGAAGATCCTTCCACTCCCACGATGTCACTTTGTCCTTTAAAAATGGTACATGATCAACCTGATTTCTCTTGGCAATTGTTTATAATATCAATACTTGCCCGATATCTTTCTTCCCTGTTGGAATGGGCGCCCCCTACAGGCAGGGCTCAGGGCTGTCAGTTACATCCATAGCACTCAGCACAGGGTGTGATACTTCTTCATGCTCAGTGATATTAATAAATTAAGTGAGATGGAGCAGACACTGAGATTTGCTGCACCCTGCCTTTCAGAAATGCCCGAGGGCTCTGTATATCTCACTCCTTTTCCCTCCTTCCCACAAGCTGGTGGCTGGCTCACAGTGGGGAGGCTCTGGGCCCTTCCCACCACCAGGGTTGGAGCTTGAGCCGGGAGCTGTATTCATCACAGAACAGTAGCAGCCAGCACCCCACTCCTAAAGCTGGTTTTGGCCCCTTTGCTCTGGCTGTGGGCTCCTCGCTGCTCAAGGCTACCTGTACTTCGTATCTGATAATCGATGCTGCCATTATCTTTGGAGGAAATGCTACCCAGTGATATCACACACTGAATCGATTAAAAGCAGAACTTTGAACTCATCGGTTTGGAGAGGTCTCCGCAGAGCAGAGACCTTTAATGCGGTCCCGATGCCTGCCGGAACCCCCTCTGCAGCTCAGAAGCAGCTCCGTTGCAGGACCAGAATATCCCGCATTTTTACAGATTGGCTGGGGCAGGAGCCATACAATGTATTTATCTACAGTGAGGTCACCTTCTTCAACCTACCCCCACCTCAACTTTTGTTTTTAGCTCACTTCAAACAGAAAGACCTCCCGATTTTCTCTGCTTTTTCTGTTTTTGTTTTGACTTTGTTTTTTAATCCAGTGCTTATCATCGTTGTTCTTTCTTTGTAGAGAAAACCCCCAGCAGATGGACATTTGTATCCATTTCAATCTTCCCAGCCCTCCCCTAGGTGGGAGGTGGAGGTATGTGAGCTGATCTCTTAACTCAGGAATGAGACTAGGAAAAGGAGGAGTTCAGGAGGTGTGTGATCCAAGGCTGGGTTTATGCTATGGACACCTGAGGGTTCAGGGGTCCTAAGGGAGACACGTGTGGCCTAGAAAGGCCAGGGAAGACTCCATCAAGGAAGTGAGACTGAAGTTGGGTCTGGAGGAGGAAGGAAGGATTTGAAGAAGGCTGGGATGGGGGTGCTTTTCAATGGGAAGGGGAGAGGCAGCTTGATAAAGCACAGAGCTGATGGTGAGCATGTAAGCTCAAGGAAAAGGAACAGGCACTGTCAGAGGTTTAGGCAGGCAGGCTGGCTAAGTGCGATGGTCAGAGAGCAGAGTACATATGCCGAGTAGGATGGTAAATTTAGGTGTCATCCTGGCTAAGCTATGGTGCCCAATTGTTTGGTCAAATACCAGTGTAGATGTTGCTGTGAAGGTGTTTTTAGATGTGATAAGCATTTAAATCAGTAGGCTCTGAGTAAAGCACATTACTGTCCATAATGTGGGTGGGCCTCACCTAATCAGTTAAGGCCTTAAGCTCAAAGACCAAGGTTTTCAGAAGAAGGGATTCTCCTCAAAACTGTTACATTGACAGCCTGCCTGTGTTCCCAGCCTGCTGCTCTGCAGAATTCAAGGCTGAAGCATCCACTCTTAATTATCAGCCTACTAGCCTGCCTTATGGATTTCAGACTGGCCAACCCTCACAATCCCATGAACCAATTCCATAAAATAAATCTTTCTCTCCATATACCTACTTAGATCCTTTTATTTCTCTGGAGCACCCTGGCTACCACCCTGAGCAGAGCTGGGGCTTTGCTGAATGATCATGGTCCGAGGGCAGCTTTTGAGAGCCAGGCTCCCTTTGCAGGGTATTAGAGGACTAGACATTGAGTCAAATTCTGCAGTCAAGTCCCATGCCCCTGAGACTGCCCAGAGGGGCTCATGCAAAGGGAATCCCAGGGACTCTTTATTTTATTTATTTATAAAATAAATTTATTTATTTATTTTTGGCCATGTTGGGTCTTCATTGCTGTGCACGGGCTTTCTCTAATTGTGGCAAACGGGGGCTACTCTTTGTTGCTGTGCGAGGGCTTCTCATTGTGGTGGCTTCTCTTGTTGCGGAGCATGGGCTCTAGGCACGTGGGCTTCAGTAGTTGCAGCACACAGGCTCAGTAGTTGTGGTTCGCAGGCTCTAGAGCACAGATTCAGTAGTTGTGGCACACGGGCTTAGTTGCTCTGCAGCATGTGAGATCTTCCTGGACCAGGGTTCGAACCCATGTCCCCAGCATTGGCAGGCAGATTCTCAACCACTTTGCCACCAGGGAAGCCCCCCAGGGACTCTTTAAATTGGACCTTCCATGCAGAAACGTGACAAGGGTGTTGGGTGGAGCCTGGCTCACTCCCAATTTTTTCACTTCTTGCGTGGAATTGGTTTTAATTGACAAGAAGTCCCTCTAACCAGTGGACATTTTCTTGTTAAACCCGATGCTCTTGCATTCCCTTATGCAGCAAAAAGATTGCTTTTCTTGGCAAGGAAGCCTTGGATTTTTCCGAGCTAGTTGTGTCAGAAACATCCCTCCTGCAGGCCACTGTGCAAGTGAGTCCCCGCAGAACATGCCCGAGCCGTCAGGTGTGGGGAGAAATATCTTTGGTAAGAGTAGGTCATGGAATGAGACTTCCCCACTGCAGCATGTGAGGGCAGAGGGGGTTTCCACAGGACAGTTCTTAAGAATCACTGTAAAAATGCATGACTCCATCTGTCTCTTCTCTCTTCTTTGGCTTCAGATGACCTGAGCCATTTAAAAATTCCCCAGCGAGGGACCCTAGGCACCAGGAGAAGTGATGAACAGATTTTCAATTTGGCCCCAATTTGCATGAATTTTTTTTGGCAGTTGAAATCACTGTCTAAACTAGAGGCTGGAGATGGGTAGTGGGTCTTCCCCATAAGAGGTAGATTCTTGATTGGTCTGGAGAGACTGCTGGCGCTCTGGGCGCGGGGCTCTAACCTCAGCTTCTGGAGAGAAGGCAGAGGTGGCAAAGGGGGAGGTGGAGAGGAAATGGATGATCCGAGCAGTCAGGGGGCCAGGGAAGGACTCTGCATCCCCCTTCCACCCTGGGAGCCAGCTCCATCAGGTCTACCCCCAGAACGGCTGCCCAGTAACTTCCAAAGGGTGTCCTCCAGGGGGCATCTCCTCTTCCGTGGGGTGGACTGATTTCTTCTGATCAAGGGCTGCCTTGTGGTTTCTCACGATTACAGGATATTGGGGACCTCAGGCAGAGCCCGGGGACTCTGCTGCCCTGGGAACTGGAATGTGGCCCTTCAGGGTGAGCTGCACAATTTCTGTTGAGGAGTTCAGAGGAGGCCAGAGGATGTGTGTTGAGGCTCCACATGTTGATAATTTGGGATGTCTTGAGTGGTGGTGGTGGTGGTGATGTGGGCAGTGGTGCTTTGGAGGAATCATAATAATGATAATAATAATAAAAATAATAATAGCAGACATTTATTGAGGGCTTATTCTGTCCCAGGCACTGACCTAAGACTTGATTCATAATTAGACATTTAATTGCCATAGCAACCCTATGATGTGCTCTCGTCAGTCCCACTTTCAGATGGGGAGAGATGTTAAGAAACTGCGCAGCTACCTAGCCAGTGGGTGGTGGTACCGGTACCGCCAGCTTGGGACCCAGGCAGTCTGGTTTAGAGCATCCCTGCTCACGCTAACATTCTCCCTAAACTGCCTCTTGGCCTTGACACTGTGTCCTTTTCTCCAGCCTAAAGTGCAGACCAGGCCCCCCTTAGCATCCTTTATATGCCAGCATGGACCTTCCAGGAGGCTGCTGCAGCCCCATGTCAAGGATTTTCCAACTCAGAAAGGTGTTTCTCTGGAGCCTTGTTCAAACCTTTCATCCTGCCCAAACCCCCTCCAGCCTCCCTCCTCTTGCCAAGTCAGATCCTGCCTCCTGCCCTTGGAGGCCTCAGCTCTGTCGCCCCCAGTCCCCCCCAGAGACGGTGTGGGGAGGGCCACCTCCTCCTAGGACAGTGCTCTTTGGGAAAAATTTCAGTTTGATCTGGCGAGGACGCTGGCTTCACAGTAGAAATAACAATATAACCCTCAAGTCTAGATGAAAACATATTCTAGTCCCATAGGTTGGCGGGATGTCCACGTGCCCTGGGAGGACCTGGATGGAAAGGCCAGTTCAGAGTGTCCATCTCGACTCTTCCCTGCAGCCTTGCGAGGGCAAACCCACCCCTGGGGCCTGGGCCTTGCGATGGGGCAGAGAAAGAAAGGGCCAACAACTCTGGTCTGGGCGAGAAGAAAGAGCAGTGGGGAGAGGAGGGTGAGAGTGGTGCGGGTCACGGCCAGGGCAGGAAACTAGCCGGGGGGGGCCTCTGCTGTGTCCCTGGGGAAACAGGGCTTCCACGTGGAGCTGTGGCCTTGCTCAGTGAGTGTAGGATCCACCCCCCAGAGGACCGTCCTTAAAGTGGTGTTGACCAGAGAGAATTAAAGTATAAAAATGATAAGACCGGCTCCTCATTAGAGCCCGCTGGGCTCCAGGCAGGGCCTGCGGGCAGTTTTCGGGAAAGGTCTGCAGGATCTCAGCACATGGGCTGCAGGCACCGCTCAGCCCTGTCATCTTACACGTGGGAAAACTGAGGTTGAAGACAGGAAAGTTGCTCCTGCCGGGTCTCAGGGGAACTGAGCCCCAAGCCAGGGGTCCTTCTACCTCAGCTCAGGCTTCTCTAAGGGCTTCACACGGAAAGAATCCACCTACGCTGGGATGCTATGTGGCTGGGGCTTATGAGAGCATTCAGTCTTCACTCGGTCATTCATTTGTTCAACCAATATTTATAGAGTGCCTTCCACGGGCCAGAGACTGTTTTGGACACAGGATAGAGCTGAGAACAAAACCAGAAAAACAATCCTCCCCTCACAGAGTTATTATTCGTAGATTTTTTTTGTTGGGGGAGACATAAACACACATTAAATAAATATCGTGTCAGAACGTGGTAAGAACAGCAGAGAAAAATGTGGACAGGAGGGTGCAGGGTGCCCTCCGTGGGCTGTCTCTGGTCAGATCGCAGCAGGAACCCTTGGACAGTAGTAAGGGCCGTCGCAAGAGTCCCACCTCAGGAAGACCCCTCACAACAGCCTCCCCACCGACTCACTGTGAAGTGGGAGGACGATGGAGCTGGGGACCATAATTCACAAGACCACTGAGAGGTGCCCAAGAGGCAGGGTCCCAGGGGCCAGGACTGTGCTGTGGCGTGAGCCGGCGAGGTCAGGGCGAGCGTCCAGACAGACGGAAGGCCGGGCTGAGCTTTGAGGACGTGGCCTTGGGGGAAATGAGGAAGAGCAGAAGGAAGGCCGAAGTAGACTGTCCTGGCTGGCTGGGGAGAAGCACGTGGGAGAGGAGGAAGAAAGGGATGAGACCGGAGGTGGAGTTGAGAAGCAGCCTTGGGAGGCGATGAGGGACAGATGAAACAGGCTTTCCCTCTCGGGCGTGGAGATCTCCTTGGGGTTTGCAGCTGGGGGATGACATCAGGGAGAAGCCACTTTATAAAGGTCCCTCTGGCAGGTGCAGGAGAGGTGTGTTGGAACAAGCCGTCATCGGCGGTCTAGGGCACTGATGGTGGGATGCCGAGAGGGGAGGGACGCAGAGAGGCAGGAAGGACCACAGGACTTGATGCCTAAACCCCAACTTCCTCAATCCGATGCTGTTTGGGCGGAACCCGCAGGCTCTTTTTTCACTGCTCTGCACATGTGGCGACTTTCCAGGATGGGGAGAGGAGACCTGAGTGCCCGGGGAATTTCTCCAGAAGTTGAATCTCATGCTCTGACTGCCGTACCCTTCCCAGTCTCTGCTTCTATCTCTGCCTCCCTGAGTCTGGCTTGGACTTGGCCAGCCCAGATCAGGCAGACCTTGGGGGACAGTTGGCAGGAAAATCTGGGGTCAGGGCTAGAGGAGATGCATATGATCTATTTCTGGAAAACCAGCAAGGAAAGGGGTTTGGGGGCCCTTCATGTGCTGAGTCTACTTACAGTGTAACAAAGAAGCTGCAGGGCATGTCCAGGTCCTTGCCAATCAACGGGCACAGCTTGGGGAGTTTGGGGCACCAGGGACCACTCTGAGGATCTGACTGGTCTGGGTCCCTTGGTTTGTTGCAACCTGGCAGGGGCCCTTAAAACTTGGGGGTGGACAAGACCTGACCCAGTGCTCAGTGTTCCTGTCACAGAGTCGCTGCCTCCAGCTTGGGCTCGGCACTGGGTCTGGGAGGGGAATCTTGCTGTGGTTCCACACTTACTAAATGCCCCTGGTGGAATCCAGACACGTATTCCCAAAGCCACCTCTGAGCAGACCTGGGTTGGCTGTGACGGGGGCTCTGGGGACAGCCAGGGTCCTAAAGGAACGTCCCATGCCTGCCAGAGCCATGGCTGCTGTTTGAGGCGTAGCTGCTGAGGCCTCTGGACTAAGCTTGGCTGGGAAGGCACGACGAGGGAACCCAGGCTCATGTGACAGGGAGACTAACCAGGTGCGGACACCAGATGAGAAACTGGAGTCTCAAAATGAGAAGGATCCCCATTTAGTGCAGCACAGGGGCTAGAATCCTGCCCGCACTCTCCTAGCCCACGGCCTCCTCCTTGACTCCCTGGGGTCTTGAGTGGACAGCGAGCTCGCAGAGGCCAGCATGGGGCCGCCGAGTCTGAGGGCCAGCGATCTGAGGCTGGGACTCGGCACTGATTCAGCCAGGCAGCTTTGCTGGGCCATGGTTGGCTTCCCCACCCTCTCTGTGCAGACTGAGGTGGGTGTGTACTTTGTACTTAATTATAGTGCTCATAACCAGAGAGGAGCTGCTGGGAAGCACATGTCATTTTGTTTGGGGATAATACACACGAAGGCTGGAAAATATCTATTAGATCATCCCGTACTGCCTCTGCCACAGCTGGCATGACTGGTATCAGATCACTCATGCTTTCTCCTGCCTGTGACGCAGGCGGGGGCTGGGGGCTGGGCTGGGCCTCCTCAAGGCTGGCAGCCCCACCGCTTTCTCTTGAGCCCTGCTCTCATTTGCCTTGCCTGCCTACTCGGTTCTTCATCCGCGGATCTGGTTCTGCCAGCCTTGCACTCTCGTGTCCTCCCAGTGAGCACTGATTCCTCCAGCCCCTGTTTATGGAGACCCCACTCTGTGGCAGGCCCACCCCTGCTCAGTTCTGGGGGTTCAGACAATGATATCCATCCACTATTCACAGTTAAGAGCAACGTGAGACCCGCCCACGGAGCATTCTTTTTTTTTAAATTTTTATTGGAGTAGGGTTGATTGACAACGTTGTATTAGTTCCAGGTGTACAGCAGTGTGAATCAGTTATACACATACATCTATCCACTCTTTTTTTAGATTCTGTTCCCATAGAGGCCATTACAGAGTACTGAGTAGAGTTCCCTGTGCTATACAGTAGGTTCTTATTAGTTATCTATTTTATATATAGCAGTGTGTGTATATGTCAATCCCAACCTTCCAATTTATCCCTCCCCACCCCCTTATCCCCTAGTAACCATACATTTGTTTTCTACATCTGTGACCCTACTTCTGTTTTTTGTTTTTTGCTTTAAGATTCTTTTCCCAGAAAGGTCATTACAGAGTATTGAGTAGAGTTCCCTGTGCTATACAGCAGGTTCTAATTTATGGCTAAATGTGGGTGCACCATGCAAGAAGGACTCCTGTAGGTTAGGGAAGGGAGAGGTCACTCTGGGCTCTGCTCGTTGGGATGCTTCATGGAGGAGACAGCCTTTGAGCAGGGAGAGAGCTCACCAGGTGGAGGAAAAGAAGGCACCACACTGGAAACCTGTAGCCCCCTTCTCATTCTACTGCTTAATATCCTTTGTCTTCCCCAGATCTTCTTGGTCATAGATTGACTCCCTCTAAATCTGGCCTCTGCCACCTCAATCCCTTATGTCTCTCTCTTCTCCTCCCACCTCTGGCCCATTTTAGATGCAGTGGGCAGGCCAGTCAAGGCTGAGGCAGAGGTGGGAATCCGGTGACCAGAGAGCGAAGGCTGCAGCTGCCACCAGTCTTCAGCTTCCTCATCTGCAAAATGGGGGATGAGGGCTAATCTCTATGAACCTTTCAGGTCTGATGTTCTAGGAATTTCTAAAGCAGGGAGCCACTTGGCAGAACCAGGGTCCAGAGGTGGCGGCTTCATGTCTGTTTCTTCCTCTTCCTGACTGCAGCCACCACCATTAGCCTGGCAGCTCCCAGATCTGCATTTTCAGCACAGATTCCCCACCTGAGTGACAGAAACACATCTCCCACTGCTCCCTGCCTGTGTCTCCGGAGGTGCCTTAAAATCAACATGTCCAAAGGGAAAATCGCTATATTTTACACACCTCTGATTCACCCTGCTGCCAGGAGACATGTGCACAACACATTCACACACTCACACCCTTCTGATCACCTTACTTTCTTAAAACCACTCCACCAGGATAAAATCCCTGGAGAGCTAGGTGCAGTGGGGCAAAGGTCTTTTGTGACCTTACTGCAGGTGCATCTGTCAAGACTCCACGCCTCCCCAGACACTGGACCCCAGCCAACCCTGACTGCTGAGCACACCTCGAGATTTCACATGTCTGCCTCTTTGCGTGTGTTCCTTCTCTAGTACAGAACATTGCTCTCAGGCCGTGTTTTCTTCCTATTCCTTTGTTGAAACCCAACTTGCCTATCACCTCTGCCGTGAAGCCTTCCCAGACATCACTTGTCCCAGTTAATGAATCATTGCCATATCCTTGACCTTGTGAATACAGCTTTTATCGCACTTATCACTGAGTTATTACCAGTTTACTGTGGTAAACAGTGGGCACCCCAACTCCCATTCATCTTTGGACTCTGGATTTTTCTAGCACGATGCCCAGCACTTATTAAGCACTAAGGATTTTGTTCTTTAAACAGAACTGAGTCCTAATGACTGCCCTGTGGTACTCATAGCTCCTTGACAGCAAAGCTATGCTCAAAGTCAGGAGTACATTTCCAGAGGGCTCTGCAGTGGGGAGCAGCGGCAAGAGTCTGTGTTTTTCGCCCCGTGCCTGCCCTGAGTTAGACGTTAGGTGTTTTCTCTTTCTCAGGCTAGAGTGAGCCCTTGAGCTGACCCAGAAGTCCTGAGCATTTATCACCTAGTATTGATGACCACATATTCTGCCTTCCCTCCTTCTGCCTAGAGATGAAGGAAGAACTACAAGCTCATGGTACAAAGAGTATTTTCCTGGTTTATCAACTCTCCCTCTCTCAGCTGGCGCTCAGAATGATTTCTTAGTTCTCAGCTTTTCTTCCTCTGATCAAAGTGCCCGAGGCGGTGAGCACCGGGAGGGGAACGCGAGCATTTCTGTCTCAGTCTCACGCTCCCCTCTTCTGTGCTGTTTGAAGAACCTGTAGCCCAGAGTTCACCAATCAGGTGGGTGTGGCCTGGCTGCAGAAGGGTCTCCAAGGGCTTGGCGGGGAGCCCGGATGCCCTGGGATATCTGGGGGATGGGGGGGCAGCTGTCCTACCTCCCCCTGGAGGAGATCAAAGCTGCTTGTGCCCTTCCTTGTCCTCCCTTTCCCATTCTGTTCACTCAATCGTTCTTTTCTCTCCAATGAATTCAATGCAGAAAATCCATGAGCGGGATTTCTCTCTTCAAAGGATCAAATAACCTTTTTTTTTTTTTTTACCCCCTTTTTACTTTTTTTCCCAAACTGCAAAAGGAAAACATGCAAACACACTTAGAGTTAAAGGTGAGAGAAAGAAAGAAAAGTTGCAGCTAAGTAATTTCAACTTGAGAAGTAGAGCGGTTGAAACCCAGAAAAAATGTGCGCTCAGCAATATAGTCCGCTCCTACAAATTAACCCAGAGTGCTTGTGTAATTAGTGCGAGGGGTAGGGAACTGAGCAGCTCACAATATCTCTCACCCAGTTTGGAATTACGTTCACAAAAGAATTTCCTCTTCCTTTCTTGTGAGAGTTGCCCTGTCGGTCTGGTATCAGCATGTTGGTCTGGGGTTTTGCTCCTGAGGAGGTGGTCTTGCGGCTGTACCCTCCTGACTTTCACCTCTGCGCATGGCATAACTGGGCCTTCACAGAGTGGGGGTGGAGGCCACTCAGCTCCCCTCCTGGAGAAACGGACCCTGAGGAGCCCCAGATACCAGCTCTCCTGGCCTCTCAGTGCTTCCCACTACCCCCCTTTCTGCCCCTGTGCTGCATCTAAACTCTGAGTTTCCTGCTTTCTTAAAAAAAAATGTTGGGGTATAGTTGATTTACAATGTTGTGTGAGTTTCAGGTGTACAGCAAAGTGAATCTGTTACACATATACGTATATCTACTCTTTTTTAGATTCTCATACTGAGTGAAGTAAGTCAGACAGAGAAAGACAAATATCATATGATATCACTTATATGTGGAATCTAAAAAAAGACTACAAATGAACTTATCCACAAAACAGAAATAGAGTCACAGATGTAGAAAATAAACTTATGGCTACCAGGGGGTAAGGCGGGGAGGGATAAATTGGATGAGTAAGATTGACATATACACACAGTGAACTCTACTCAGTACTCTGTAATGGCCTATATGGGAAAAGAATCTAAAAAGTGAGTTTCCTGCTTTTGACATGAATGTGGATATTTATCACCTCTTGAGGAACTAAGAGAATTCAGGTCTGTAAAGTGCTTGGAGAGCTATTGTTGACGACTCTGTGGCTGGTGTTGTCACAGGAATCTTTGTGGTGGGGGCATGCTTTATGGGGGTCATGGGAGGGTGGCTAACCGTCTTTTCCCTTTTTTCCATAAACTCGTCTGGCATCTAGTGAGGCCAATGGACTTGCTATGGACTAATGTTTATGTCTCCCAAATTCATATGCTGAGGCCCTAACCCTCAATGTAATGGTATTTGCAGGTGGGCTTTGGGGAGGTAATTAGGTCATGAGGGTGGAGCCCTCATGAATGAGATTAGTGCCCTAAAAAAGATGTGAGACAGATGATCTCTCTCTGCCATGTGAGGGTACTAGAAGAAGTTAGCTATCTGCATGAGTTTCTTCACCAGACACTGACTTGATCTTGAACTTCCAGACTCCAGAACTGTGAGAAATCCACGTTTGTTGTTTAAGCCATTCGGTCTGTGGTATTTTGTTATAGCAGCCCAGACTAAGGCAGGACTCATTCTCAGAATGTTTTTAAATGCACAAAATAAAATATATAGGATTACAAAGGAAACTAATTATATTGACATACAGTTATCAAAATATAAATAAAACATGTGTGGTATAGTCATATATGTGCTTCTTTATTAACTCATCAAAAAGCAAGATCTACTTATGGGTTGAATAACTGACATATGTCTGAAATAAATAATATTTTGAGAAATCTGCAACAATCATAGCATACTAAAATATCTGATTTCTACTGTTGACAAATCATAGCATTGCTAGAACTACTGTGGTTTATTGCTCACATTCGTAATTGAGGGAAATGCTATAGTTCAGTTAGAGGTTAGTGAAAATAAAGATAGACATTTTCCCCGTCTAACTTCATTGACCCCCTGACTTCTGTTCATGGGCCTTTGGATGAGTTTCTGCTGATGAATAAATGGGTTTATTTGGAAGATAACCAAACCATTAGTGGCTTCTACTGAATCCTCTGCTTGTGAGGGTTCTTTGTCCCTCTCTGGAGACTGAAGGATTGATTTCTTGGAGTCAGGTGTCATTGAGGGTCATTTTTAAGAAATTGGGGGACCAAGAGGACAGAAATGACAAGAGAAATAACAGTATAATATGTGCATGGTAAGGAGCACTGGGTTGTTGGCCTGTGCTGTGAGCAAAGGGGTGAGGATGTGTGCACGGCTGAGGAAGGATGTAGGAGCATATGCTTCTCAGAGGGGAAGCCTGGATGCTTAAGGGGTAAATTGACAAAAGGGAGGTGATGTGGGGCCAGGCAGGGTGCAAGGCATGGAAGTTGGGACATCTTGGCAGTTCAAGGTGGTGCCTCTCTGGGCTACAGGGCAACTGGGAGCTCTCCCTAGCTCAGGATAAGGGACACAGATTTGTGTTGCAGGCATATTGATTTTCAGATGCACCTGATCACATGGTTTGAGGTCCTGTTCTTCCATGTGTTCTCCGTGAGCCAGGCTTCAGCGTTATCATGTGCACTTAAAACATTTTCACCCACTGGTCATTGACTTCTCAGCAGTTCCTCCCAGATTCTCTTAAGCAACAGATTCAGGCTTCATGAGCAAACATTTGTAAACTGGTTGCTCATTTGCCATCTATTTAGTGCTGTGATAACCGAAATCATCTCTGAACAGGAAAATATTTTTATCTTTCTTAGTTGCTATTCAGAGGACCCAGGGTGGGCAATTGAACTTCTGTACTTGAGAAAGATAAGATGCTCCAGGTAATATTTAATTTTACTAAAGAAAAAAATCCCAAAATGACTTTTCCCCTTAAGTTAATAGTTTTTGTCCTTGAAAACAAAGCCCACATGATACAGGTGAATAATACCTCGAAGTCTTTGTTCTCTGGGCTGAGTCTCAGAGCTGAGTGCATTAGACAGGAGGCTAAAACTTGTAGGCAGAGGTATAGAATCCCCAGTCTCTCCCTTTTAACATGAATCCCAGGCAAGTGCCCCTCCGGAACTTAGTGGTGAGAGGTTAGATGAGAATTCCTGTTCTAAATTAAAAATTATTAGTGTGATAATTTATTTTTTTCTTTTGTACTAGGTCTTCAAAATTTTATAGTTACAGCACATCTCAGTTCAAACTTGCCTCATTTCAAGTGTCTGTGGCCACATGTAGCGAGTAGCTACCATACTGAATAGTGCTTCTCTTCCTTTCTTTCTCTCTTTCTCTGTATTAAAATATAGTTGACATACAATATTATATTAGTTTCAGGTGTGCTACATAATGATTTGACTTTTGCATACATTACATAATGATTACTACAATAAGTCTATTGACCAACTGTCTGCATACAAAATTATTGCAATATTATTGATCACATTCCTTATGTTATTACATCCCTGTGACTTATTATGTAACTGGAGGTTTGTACCTCTAAGTCCCCTTTGCCTATTTTCTCCCACCCCGTCGCCCACCTCCCTTCTGGCATCTACATGTGTGCTCTCTGGATCTATGAGTTTGCTTTCATTTTGTTTTGTTTGCCTGTTTGTTCTGTGGGGAGTTCTTCTCTGAGACTTGCTTTTCACCGTGAGCTGTGCTGAGCCTTGGCTAATCTGCCGTGGAACTCAGAGGTGTTAGAGGTTGGTGTGTTAGAGCAATTGCTGGGTACAAAGGCGCACTGGGATGCAAAGACACGGGAAGAAGCCCAGTGGGAGCGAGAGGCATCCATGACACCAGTCATTCTATACAAAAGAGAGCGAGCTGCGATTACCATCTCCCGGAGTGTGTGGGAGCTCTGAGACCTGGGAAGCTGCCTTCCTGAAGGCTGCCACACACAGAGCTACACAGAGCACAGGGAAGAGATTTGCCCATTAGGAGACACCATGGGCGAAGCAGCCACGCCATAATGCCAAGACCTTGGCAAGAAGAGAAGGGAAAAAGCCACTGTCTCCAACTTTCTCTCGTAGCTCCTGGATCATTGCTACTCTTGTATTTGTTTGATAATCCTGTGGCTAATCTATTTGCTTGTATTCCATTGTGTTCCTCAAATGGACTAGATGCAGTTTACAAAAACAGTTGGATTATGGCAAGATGACATAAAGATGACAAAAAATGAGGCACAGGAGATGGAAGAATAGGAAAGATGAATGGAACCAGGTGTGAGGTTGGTTCAAAATACACATCCCTTAATGTCTCACCTATTTGCTAGAGATGGGCTGTATTGATCTGAGTCTAAGCTTTTCAACAGCCAAGGCCAAGGAGAGCACAATAAGTGGCATGAGTCACAGCCCAAGAAATAAAAGCGAACAGGAGTGGAGTTGGCGCACACTCACACTGTGAGGCCAGGATGCGAGGACACAGGATGAAGCACAGCGGAAGCATACCAGTGACACCAACATTGTGTCACGTTCTCGGAGTGATGTTCTTCCTGGATTCTTCCTTGAAAAGAACTTCATCAGGCCCCAGCAGCTGACCTCAGCAGCACCTGGCGCACATCAGTATGACATCCTCCTTCATCTCCCCGCCCACCGAGTGTTTCTCTTTTGTCTCTGTTTAGACCAGGGGCACAACTCCTTGCTGTTCTAGAGAAGCTATTCTGCAGAGCCCACTTGTTGCTCTCCAGATACTCAGCTCTCAGATGGACAGGCTTAATCTGGGTCAATTTAAGGGATTTAGAGCAATGCTTTTCCACAGCAGGGACTACTTTGAGTTCACCAGAGCCTGTTTCCTTCCCTCCTGGGCACATGAGTACTTTCCCCAGACTCCTCTGCAGCTGGGCATGGCTTTGACACTGAGCTTGAGCAGAAGTGATGTGTTTCACTTCTGGACTGAAATGGTTGGGAAGTAAATGCATTCTCTCCATAATCCCTTTCCCCATCCGCTGGCTGAGAGGAGAAGACTATAAGGACCCAGAGGAAGGTGGAGACACAGGAAGGAAGAAGCCCAGGCTACTGAGGGTCTGGTGGAAGACACCAGCCAGAAAACCTTCACTGGACTGTGATATGCACAAGGAACCAACTTCTATGGTGTCAAGCCACTGAGAATTCCAGATTTGTCTGTTAGAGCAGCTAGCATTATTTTAACAAATACAGTTCCCCTCGGGAAATGCTCTCTAAATAAAATTCCTCTCAGCCAAGAGGAACTGAGAGATTTGAGTGACACCAAGTTCAAGGTTACATTCCCTGACAACTGCTAAGAGTGCAAATATTCTCTGTTGCAGGGAAGTGGGTAGGTGCAAAACCTTATGTTTTAATAGTCACCCAAGGTGGGAGTAAGATTAACACACTCTTGTCAAAATTGTATCACCTTACAAGAACTCCTGCCTGAATAGAAAGCTCTCGTGTCTCCTTTTGGAGATAACCCAGGATGTACCTGTGGGTTAGACCAAGATTCTCCTCAGAAAGTCATTTTGTGTCTGCGTTAACACATGGGAAAAATGGTAACCAAAGCCACACAGTTTCATAGAATGTAATCTGCTATAGTAATTTTAACCTGAAAAATTTTTTAAACAGCTATAACCCTCTGACTGCTGCAGCCCTTAAAAAGAAAACAAAACTTGGACAGTGAACTTGGTCAAGTCCCTTCTCACCCTAGGCTTTAGTTTCCAGGCATGACCCATGGCAACTGGATGTGATGGGCCAAAACTGCAATTGATAATCTATGTGTATGATGCCAAACAAAAACTCTCTATAGCACACACCAATAGCACGTTGATAGTAAATACAATTCTGTTCCCATTATCCTTACAGGATGTAAGCACTAAGCACCAGCTATGGTGGCAGAACCAACATTTCCAGCTGCCACACCCATCGTACAAGGTGAGATACTCGTAATATTTATGGACCAGGTCCTGAGGGCCAAAACCAGGAGGGAAAGGTAGCCCCTGCTTCTCCCGGAGAAGCGCTGGAGGCCTGCAGTTGTGTTTAGTGATCATGGAGGCTGGGTGGTTAAGTCACCATCACGTTGGATGTTGAGGGAAGATCCAGGTTTGTGAGCCTTGCTGGTGTGCAGGGCGACTTTGCTCCTGATGGGAGCTTGCTGTTGAGTCATCTGCAGAGCTTGGTGATTTGCCCAGGAATGAGCTCATAAGTTCTTCAGATTCAGTGACCAGGCTAGAGCAACAACGTTGAAAGAGCCAAATGATGAGACAGAACTGGGCTTCACGATGGGCCAGTGCTCCTGCACATGTCCACCCAAGGCACACAACTACCCTTAATTTCCAACTTCACCCAGGCTGCCTGGGACCTGACTCCTTTGTCCCTAGAGCAGGTAAAGCCAAACTCTGGCTAAGGGGTAAAAAAATTCACAATGAGGAACCCCAGATCTGATTTTTTTAACTCTCATCTGATATCTTAAATCATCCTGGAATTGAGCTCTACCGTTTTTCCTCTTCCAAGAAGGTGAGGGGAGAGTGTGAGCAGACGCTCCCCTACTGTAGAGGTTGGGGGGCTGGGAAAACCGGAGTCCTGGGGGCTGTGGGATCTATAGTCCAAAGTGCCTTTTATCCACACCCAGGCCGTGACCTGGGGGTGCTGTGAGAGGAGAGGCTTTGTCACTTCATGATTCACCGATTGTCCATCCTTCTCTGCTGGAGGACCTTGAAGGAGGCACATGTGTCCAGTTAGGAGGATGCTCCAGGAAGCCCCCAGGCAGTACCTGTCAAACTTTCCATGTGCCTGTGAAACACCTGGGCATCATGATTCTGCATTCCTAACCAACCTCCAGGTGAGGCTGATGGTGCCCTGAGGACCCCACTCTGGGTAGGAGGGTCCAGGGAATTGTGCCATGTGTAGAATGATGTTTGGACAAGCAGTGCTTCTGTGCAGCTCCCCAGAGCCTGCCAAGGAGGCTGGAAGGATCTGTGATGAGAAGGGTCTGAGTGAGAATAAAGTATCCCGGAGAATGGCTGTCCGGGGTCTGTGAAGAACACCCCCTCCTGGGCTTCCTTCCACTTACCTTGACTTTGTGCTTTGCTTCTTTGCTCTTACCGATTTGGAGGGCCTCATTATACCTTACACTGGAGCTAGGCATTTAGACCAATCTGAGGATATAAGCAAGCTGACAGAAGGCATCTGATTGAAAGCCTGGCTTGGAGAGGTGGGGGGATGGGGAGGGCTGGAATACATCTTCAGCTCTTTGCTCCCTACCACGCATCTCAGGTCAAAGCCCAGCTCAGCCTTGTCCCCGCCCCCCCACCATTCTCCTGGGATGCTGTGGAGGAGGACGCCTCCACTCTTGAAAAGGCTTGGCTTCTTGCATCCTGACATGTGCATGTTTTCTGTTTTATAGGAAGAAATGTGTCTTGGCTGGAGGCCCACGTTTCGTTCCAGCACATCCTTTTTACCAAAAGAGCCGTCCCTGGAGCTGCCAACAGTGTTTACGAGAAAGCCATCCAACAATACTTTGGATCTGGGAACGTGGCCTGACCACAGACGTGGCCTTCCCCGCCCCGAGAACCATCCATCCGAAAGCCTGGCACACGGTAGAGTGTCTTTATTTTTACTCCAAAATGTAAAAAATGTAAAGCTGGTTTCTTTCTTTCTTTCTTTCTTTCTTTTAACAGCTGGGAAAACTCCTGTCAGTGGATGCAGTGTCCTTTCCAGATTCAATATTATGCAAACTGCATATCGGCAAATGGAGTAAACAAATATGTCCATGGAGCTTCCTGATGCACAGAGAGATGGGGCCGCCCCAATACAGAGATGCAGACCTGCCGATTGGCACGGGAGCTGCTGAAACTGCCACTCCATCAGCTCTGCTACCATCTCTCTCCTTCAGAACAGAGTCTGAGAGCCTGGGATGATGGGCCACTCGGATGCCCAGCAGCAGGGGACCCCTGGAGTCACGCAGACCTAGGGTGGCTGCGGGTTGGATGGGAGCTCTCATTGGCTGCGGTGGGGACTCACCACCTGACCAGTCCTGCGCCTGTGCTAAGAGCCCCACCCTCTTCAGTCCCACCCAACCGCCCCCCCCCCACATGGCAGTACCCCATGTGGCCTCTTTTTGGCATAGAGAACTTGGCCAAGTCCCTTTCCCAGCACAGGTTTTAGTTTCCAGGCGTGCAGTGTTAACATGGGTGTGACGGACCCCGGGCTGGCTTCAGCTCTGCAGTCCTTCAGAGTGTAGGATGCCTCTGCGCAATGCTGGGCCTCAACATGCTCCCGTGGCAATAACTTAGTGAGATTAAGTACCTTTTAAATGTTCCCTTCTAAGATGACGAGGAAACAGATTTAAGGGGATTAGACTGTTCTATTGAAAGGTGGGCAGAGAATACGTGGAGAAGCTAGCGTTTAGACCCAGGGCTGTCTTTTCAGAAATCCTGTACTTTCTTTTTTTGCAAAATGGCATCATGCTTCCCCAAACACCCCTGCAAGAAAATAAACAAACAAAACAAAGGGACAAGGAGCATCCAAAGGGTACATCTTCAAAGCCTGAAATGAAATTTTTATCCATCTCTCCTCCATGTGTCACCTCCCCTGGCCTGGCTGGTTGAACGTTTTCTCCTGTAGCTTCTGTCCCCTGTCTGTGATGGGGTCGGGAAGGGAGGGGTGGGGTGGAGAAGCTGCCCATTTGCCCTTTTGGGAGAGCTGTATTTCCTGGCATGCTTGTTTCTTTGGACAAGCAGAAATGGGCACGTCCTCTTGCTGGTTTGTGATGAAGCAAGGGTCGCTTCTCACCACTAACAACCTCATGGAGTTTGGTGTTGCAGAAACAGTTGCTCAGGCAGACTAGGTTCAGTTGCTACCAAATATCCTTGAAGTCTCAGAATTCCTGAGAACAAAGATTTGCCTCCATGCTCGCTGGGTCCCTGATAAATCGGACATGTCTGTCCTTGTTTCAGAAGGGAGATGAGTTCTGAGGTGTCAAGAGGAAATGGCCCTGTACCCAGTTTCATGTCCCGAACGGGGCCTCTGGTGCCTGGGATGCTGTGTTGCTGAGCAGATGGCAGTGTCATGGGCATGCTTCTGGTGGAGAAAAGATGGAGATGAAACTGCATACCCCCTCATGTTGGCAGCTTTGGAGAGCCTTGGCCAGCTCTTCCAGGGGAGGTGCTGAGGTGAGAGGTTAGTTAGGGCACAGGAGCAACAACCCAGGCCAGAGCTTCCTGTGTTCAGCAGTTAGACACTTTTCAGTGCAGGTTGTTGATGATCTGGTTATCTGTGATCTGATTTTTAGCACCTGGCATATATCTGATATTTCATGTAGGTTTTGATTATTGGGTTATAGAAGTTTTCAAATATTTCCTCTTTCTAGAGTTGCATCAACTCCATTCTTCCTAGTGGGAAGATGGGGAAATAAATCAACCAAAATATTCTTTGACCAGTCACCGTGCCCATTCAATGTTCAGATGCCTATGCCGATCAAAGCTCCCCAGAATGTCCCAGGTAATACATTTTGAGGGTTATCGTCAGGCTACCTTTTTTGCTTCCCCCTCTCTCGCTCTCAACCTTCTGAAATATAGCGTAGGGACCCTCGTAACAGAATATGTCAATGGATGTACTTAATAAGTGGTTAGTATGTGCAGCTGCCAAAATTTGTGGTCTTTTGCACCTTTTATGTGGCCTATGATGGCAGGATATGTGGTGAATGTTCTTGTGCCTCCCACTGCTATATGTTTGCTCCTTGGAGATGGCTTTCCAACTCTGTTTCAATGCCTCTCCCATCCATGCAGCATGTGGCAGACAGATGCTGAGGTAATTGACCCTCCATGGTCCTGATCTCCTGTTTGTGTCCTGTATAATACCTTCCTCTTGAGTGTGTGTAGGGGGACCTGACTTGCTTCTAACCAACTGAATATAGCAAAAGTGATGGATGTCACTCTTATGATTACATTGCATTATATGAGACTTTGTCTTACTAGCAAATTCATTCACTGTTTTGATGAAGTAAGTGGCCATTTTGGGAAAGTCCACCTGGGCCTCTCTGAATGGTGGGTGACCTCTAGGAGCTGAGGGCAGCCTCCAACCATTAGCCAGCAAAAGCTGGGGCCCTCAGTCCTACAGCCACAAGGAAATAAATTCTTCCAGTAAACTGAGTGAGCTTGGAGTCAGGTTCTTCCCCATTCAAGCTTCTGCATGAGAACACAGCCTGGCTAAAACCTCAACTACAGCCTTATGAGACCCTGAACAGAGGACCCAGCTAAGCCACACCCAGACTTTGACCCACAGCAATAGTCAGATAATAAATGTGTATTGTTCACGGTTGCTAAGTCTGTGATAATTTGTTATGCAGTAGTTGAAAATGGACACACAACACTCAGAAGTTCCTGGCCACCTGCATCGTAAGAGAGATTCAGTGCTGTTCCTCTAAAATCTCCTCTGTGTCATCCAAGACATGTCCTCTGTGTGCTCCTGAAAATGAAAAACTCGATGATTTCCTGGAGAGAAATATCAAATACCACCGGACTTACGTTTATAGTTGTTAACATCTGCGTCTGTAGGCTAATGTCTTTCCTGAATTCCAGATCCTAACGCCTACTAATATATCTTCGCTTGGTAGTTCTACGTCAACATAAAAATGTCCCAAACTCGGGCTTCCCTGGTGGCGCAGTGGTTAAGAATCCACCTGCCAATGCAGGGGACACAGTTTCGAGCCCTGGTCCCAGAAGATCCCACATGCCGCGGAGCAACTAAGCTTGTGTGCCACAACTACTGAGCCCGCGTGCTGGAACTACTGAAGCCCATGCACCCTAGAGCCCGTACTCTGCAACAAGAGAAGCTACCTCAAACAGAAGGCCATGCACCGCAACGAAGAGTAGTACCTGCTTGCCACAACCAGAGAAAGCCCATGCGCAGCAATGAAGACCCAATGCAGCCAAAAAGAAGTAAATAAAATAAATTTTAAAAAATGTCCCAAATTCAACTCCTCATCCTCCATATTTGCTTCTTCTCCACTGCTTTTTGCCTTAAGAAATGGCACACTTCCCCTGTCAGCCTAGATCCTCACGTCTTCCCAATAGTTCCCTGAGATGGCCCTTGGATCAGAAGCCCTATTTCATGTCTGGAGTGGAGACACATTGCAAGGCTCTGTAAGCCCTGGGCCTTTGTAAATTGTCCCTTGGGCTTCTGGGGGGCTATTGTCCTTGTCTCCAGGGCCAAAAGGAGTCTTTCACCTGGGAGGTAAGAAGTCCCAAGCTCCAGGCCAGGATAATAAACCAGACAAATTGCAAAGGTACTGGGTCCTGGAGGCTCTCAGGGTTTTTCTCAGATTTTCTCCAAACAGTCCTATATCCTCTGCCAAGGATATGTGACTCCCTGCCCTGCCTTTCCAGTCTATTAAACCTAGGCTATTAAGGATTCAGAGAAATCATATACAAATTTCCTCCTATATTAAATGACATTTAAGTTAACATCCAAAGTTACAAAAAAGATTTATTTAGTAAGGAATGTTCTCACATCCTTACTAAGCCTCAGTGTAGATGTGACTACCCTTGACATGTCAAAGGTTAAAATGTCCCTCTGTCTCTGCAATATTTGTCAGGATTGAGTCCTAAGAGTTGCATTTTCAAATGCCTCTAATGAAAAGGGGGTATCTGTTCAGATGAAAAGGCAGAGGTGCAGAAACAGAGACTATGCTTGTCCCTGAAGAAGTGATACAAGATGACTGAGAAATGTCATTTGAGAGAAGGGGAAGGACCAGCCCCACATTAAAAAGTTAAAGGAATAGGAGAAAAAACAAACCATGAAGTCAGTGTATAATTATAGCTGATGCATGTACCATGTTTTACAATGCAGTGCTTGGATGATTAAGCAAAGAAACATCAGGATAGGAAACCTAAGATGGAGCCAGAAACAAGGTCATTGCTGAACTTGTATGCTGTGAGTTCTACAATATTTGATGGACATGGATGTTTGGTCCTCAGCAGCCACTACAGACTGGCAATCAGGTGAGTACAGCTGTTTGCTCAGTTGGGGTCCTCAGTTCAGACTAGTGTTCTCTGAGAACATCTTTGCTTCTTCCCTAAACTGTTGTCAAAGGAGAAACTAAAACCATTTAAAACTATTTATTTATAAAAATGTCTTACATTTTATGTACAATTTATTCTTGAGTATATTATATATTTCGTGGACATTTGAGATTTATTTTTCCATTATATTCTCTAACTGTCTAATGCTGGCATAGAAAGTAGTCATTAATTTCTAAATAATTATTTTTTAAAATGTGTAATAACTTCTCATCTACCCAGTCATCTAATCCTCAAACAGTAATAATTGCACCTTCTTATTTCTTGTGGCTCAAGATTTTTTCTTTTCTTTTACCTTATTACACTGTCTAGAAGAGCACTGAAATATAGAAATATAATGCCATTCATATATGTAATTTAAAATGTTCTAGTAGCTACGGTAAAAGAAAGTAAAAAGAAACATGAAATTAATTCAATAATATATTATTATTTAACCCCATATACCCAGAATAAAATTTCAACCCAAATCAATATAAAAATTGAAAATTAGGTATTTTACACTCTTTTTAAAAAAATACTAAGTGTTCAAAATCTGATACAGCACACCTCAATTCAGATGAGCCCTATTTTAAGTGCTCAGTAGCCACATGTGGCTAGTGGCTGTCATTTTGGACAGTACAGGTCTAGAACTTCTAGAATACTATAAACAATGACCACGATTGCAAGTAGCCTTGTCTTATTATTTTCTGTTAAGTGGGAACATCACTTACTTTTAACTAGCTATTACTGCCATTTGGCTTGGGACAATTTTGATTTTTTATCATATCAAGGAGCAATCTTCCATTTCTAGTTTATAAAATGTTTTTGTTGTGGTGGTTAGTGTTATAAATTAGAAATGCTACTGAAGTCACCTCCTCATCTTTTAAGAAGTTTTTTTCTGCCCTTTGACTTAGTGATATGACGTTTAAAAATTTCCCCTAATATTTATCTGTCTCTGCATTCCTGAAATAATCTTTACTTAGTTATGGAACACACCTCTTTTTACTTGGCAGGATTTGGTTTGCTTTTATTTCATTTCACCAGGTCACGTTTCATTTCACAAGGTGAGATTTCCCCTTGAAAATAGTATGACTAATAATACTAGGCAGGCATAGGCAGGCTCTGGACTGAGTGAGGGAAGGGCTGCTTTTTCTCCTGAGGGCCAGGAAGTTGAGCGTGTGGGGCAGGATGCAGATCAGGGTGTGTGGCTGAGTCTGGAGCCTCCTGGACTCATTCACCTGGGCCCAGTGCAAGTGCCTTAGGGAAAATGGCTGAGTGCATGAGGAAAGTGCCGTGTAAAGGAATGGCAGCAGTGGGAGCTGAGACATTGAATGATGTGGAACCACCGTATGTAGGCATAATACAGGGAGTGAGCCGTGTCCTCCTCCTTCTCTGTATCCTGAGAAGTCCTATGGGACTAGCCTGGGTGGTGTACGCCTCAAGCACCCCAATGCTTGTGACAATGGCCCAGGAGCGTGGACCACCTGGTGCTGGTGTCTGGACCATTGATAAGCTCTGATCCATGGACAAGGATGACCCCTGTTTCTGAGTCACGTGCTTTCAACAAATACCGTGTGTGTGGTCCAAGAATCATAGTAGCAGTACACTTGGCCCTCTGGTGGACTGGTCAGATTTTCTAGCATTGTTTTCTGTAAAACTGGTCACCAGGACTGACTATTTGCACAGAGTAGGTGTCCTTATGATTCTTGGAATTTTCATGAAGGTAGTGCCCAGAGAGAAGGAAAAGAAATGTTTTTATAATGGTGGAATGAATACTTAGTAATTATTCAAACTTGAATATTAAATGTGCCTGTATTAGTTTGCTAGGGCTGCGACAACAAGTTCCACAGACTCGGTGGATTAAGCGACAGAAATGTATTTTATCACATTTCTGGAGATTTATAAGTCCCAGGTCAAGGTGTTGGCAGAATTCATTTCTTCTGAGGCCTCTCTCCTTGGCTTGTAGATAGCGACTTCCTCACTGTGTCCTCACATGGTCTTTCCTCTGTGTGTTTGTGTCCAAATTTCCTCGTCTTATATTTATCAGGACACAGTCATCAGTCATATTGGATCAGGGCCCACACCTGCAACCTTATTGTAACTTAATTACCTCTTTAAAGACCCTATCTCCAAATACAGTCACATTCTGAGGTATTGGGTGTTAGGACTTAAACATATTGGATTTTGTGGGGGACACACCGGTTCATAACAATGACCATATTTTTTATCACCAAGTTGAAAACAGTAAAACATATCATTTATCAAAGGTTTTTGCTTCCATACTCAAATGAAATCAGACTGTAGTTTTCCTTTTTGAGTGAATTCTCTTTTGCCAAATTTTAGATCAGGGTTAACAAACTTCTTAAAATAGTTGAGAAAATTTTTATCTTTTTTCTATGCTCTGTACCAGTTTATACAGGCCCACAAGGCCTGTTCTGAAACCCTTGAGACCAGATATGTTTCAGAATTCAGAACCTTTGGCTTTTTAGAAAGGTAATACACGAAGTATAACATATATTGGGTTGGTCAAAAAGTTCGTTTGGGTTTTTCCGTAAGATGTTACGGAAAAGCCGAAAGAACTTTTTGGCCAAAGCAATATTACATATCTCACCTAGTGGGAAGTGGGGCAGCAGCGCATAATAAACATGTTACTATTTCATACCATGACACAAAAATAATAATAATATATATATATGAATTCAGATCAAATTTAATGTTAAATGAGTTTCAGTCAGGTTTTGTCTTCAAACATTTTATAAAATAAACTACAGAGCATTTGGAATTTTAGAACTATAAATAAGGGATGGTGGGTCTGGGTACCATTAAGATTATCTTTCCCCTGAGAACATGAAAGTTTCACCTGAGTACAGCTTGCTTTATATGTGTGTGTGTAATACATATATAGTCTATATGTATATAGTCTGTTGAACTCTTTAAAGTTTGCCTATAATTATTGAACTACTTGGGCTGTTTGTTTCATGAATCAATTTTGGTGATTTATAGATTTTCTAGAAACTCTTTTCCTAGTGATTTTCAAATATACTAGCAGGGCTGACATAGTACTCATTTACCTTTTAAAAAAGTAAACTTCATACTTATGGTTAAATCACATGTTTATTCCTAACCTTTTACCCCTTAATTGTACCCACTATATATTTTTCTGTTTCTTTAAAGTCAACAGTTGGAATTACTTTTCCATTTTTGTAGGTTTCTTTCTAAAGAACATAATTTGTAATATTATCTCTATTACATTCTTATAAAAACTTTTCTCATATTATTATGTTCTCTTTCTGACATCTTGAGGTAAATGCTTAGTTTCTCTATTTTATTCCTTTTTTTTTTTTTAATTTTTTTTTTTTAGATGTTGGGGGTAGGAGTTTATTAATTTACTTATTTATTTTTGCTGTGTTGGGTCTTCGTTTCTGTGCGAGGGCTTTCTCTAGTTGTGGCAAGTGGGGGCCACTCTTCATCACAGTGCGCGGGCCTCTCACTATCGCAGCCTCTCCCGTTGCAGAGCACAGGCTCCAGACCCGCAGGCTCAGTAGTTGTGGCTCACGGGCCCAGCCGCTCCGCGGCATGTGGGATCCTCCCAGACCAGGGCTCGAACCCGTGTCCCCTGCATTAGCAGGCAGATTCCCAACCACTGCGCCACCAGGGAAGCCCCTTATTCCTTTTTGAAGCAATACAATTGAGGCTCAGAATTTTTCTCTGAGTGCTGCTTCAGTCTCATTCCATAGTTTGATCTGTGGCTGAGGAATTGCAGGCTTGATTAACTCAGAGGCCGGTGGCTCCACCCTTTCCTGACCCCTGTCACCCTCAAAACTGCCATCTTCAAAACTTACCACTATTGATTTCCCTTTTCTTTCCTGTTTGTTCATCCTTTTACTTTGTAACTCTTTTCATTGGCTTTTTCTTTCTTTTCTTAAACAAAATCTCATTTTCTCCTACTACAAACCTAAAGAAGCCAAAGCCTTCTCTTGAACCTGCCCTCGAGATGTGAGTACAGTGATTGGTTTAGTTGTTCCTGAAGGGGGGACACTTTAGGGGATGAGAAGGTCTAATGAGTGACAGTGGCCACAGTGGTTGAAGTGGAGACAAGTCCGTGAGATGAAGAAATGAAACAACCAAGGGGCCCGGAGGGAACGGGTATAATGTACCGCATGATCATCAGAAGCAGTGGGTGTTTTCCTTTTGGTTTGGCTTTTAGGAAAGCATGGTTTGTCTTCATTCTGCTACCTTATTTTTCTATTTTCTCTTGTTTATATCTCTTTTTTGGAAGGGTGGTGGTGATTTTTTTTTGCTGTTTTCTTGTTTCTTCCATGCGGTCTGTTTTCTGATTTCTTTTTTGGTAGTTTCTGTGGGATATAAAGCCTTTTACATTCTATTAATGGTTACATTAAATAAACACTGTTTTATCTTATATGTCACTTATTATCCGTGCTGAGTATATCTATTAACTCTCTGTTGTCTAAGAGGAAGAGAGATGCTTATTTGTACCTCGACCCTCCACTCTTCTGTTTCCCCTGCACCCGACTCTCTGTCCCCACTCTGGGCTTGTGTTGATAAATGGGTACCCTGTTAAATTGTTAGATTGATTGTTAAATTGATTTTTTTTTACATTATGTGTATTTTACTGGAAGGATTGTCTATGACATTTGCATTCTGGCTTGTAACAATTATATAGAATTACTTTTTAGTGTAAATGCTTTTAGTGCTTCCATTTGAAAGGTAGGAAGGAAAGGGTTGGCGAGACAAGCATTAGATGATACTCTGGGTGAGAGACCTGGCTCCTGCCTGGGGTTGAGCTTGTTGGGTGCCTCACTGGGGACTCCAGAAAGGAGATTTCTTTTTTCTTTCCTCTCATCTCCCATCCTTGGCCACATCACTTATTCTGTCTGCAATGATAGTGGACCAGCCTGTAGGACTGGAGACCAAAAATGACACCAATATCAGACAGCTTTCCTGGATTTTAGCCATGACATATCTTCCCTGAGAGGTGGTGCCCCATGGAAGTCCTCTAGCTTTCTTGCCCCGGGCTTTCTTCCTGCCCATTTTTTTTTTGCAGTGTGCGGGCCTCTCACTGTTGTGGCCTCTCCCGTTGTGGAGCACAGGCTCCAGACGCGCAGGCCCAGCGGCCATGGCTCACGGACCCAGCCGCTCCGCGGCATGTGGGATCCTCCCAAACCAGGGCACGAACCCGTGTCCCCTGCATCGGCAGGCGGACTCTCAACGACTGCGCCACCAGGGAAGCCCCTTCCTGCCCATTTTTGTTGTTCTATAAAAGCCATAATACCCTTCCAAGGTAGCTTTGATCTTAGATATTCAGCCCATGAGTATAGTGTGTCACGGGTCAAACATTCTCTTAGGAGCATTTGGGTATTTTTCTGGGTTTTTCAATATATATCTGTTTTTTGTCTGCTTTCCTTTGGGTTGATATATGTTTTGAAAATTTTCCCAGAAACAATCTGCTGATGTCCTGGGAGGTTGGCAGTGCTCTGGGTGGGGATTTTAGGGGTGTGGACCTCTGGTCACACCACAGAAGCAATGGTGAGCACTCCTGCATCTTCTCCATCCCAGTGGTACCCCTGCTGGTTGCAGTCCTCGTAGGGTACATAGCAAATGTCTGGAGGTACCAGATACTAAAGACATTCAGATGCTTCCCTGGGATGTCACTTGGGCCTCCATCTGAGTGTGACTGTGTTAATGAACGCCCTTCATGCAGGCTTATAGGCTTCTTGGGGGTGAGGTAGCACTTTATTCTCTCCAAAGCAAGGACTTGAGCCACAGGACATAAACTTGAGTTCAGATTTGGCTTGCTACATGTTAGAGTTGTTTTCAAGAGTTTATGGAAACCTATAGGCTTGGACCCACTGGGATTGATTTACTAGCTTGGGGTCCTTTGCTTTTTACTCTTTTTTAAAGAGAGAGAGAGTGTGTGTGTATGTGTATGTTTCTTTGTCATGAACTCACGTGTGCTATTTAACTTTAGAGTTGGTGGTTATATCTTAGAGCGATGCACCTTTAGGTGTGGTCCATAGATGAACATCGTCAGCACCACTGGGGAGCTTGTCTGACACACATATTCTCAAGCGCCGTGATTCAGAAACTGAGGGTGGGACCCAGCAATCTGTATCTTAACAAGCCCTCCATGGGATTCTGGTGCACATTAAAGAATGAGAACCACTGTCTTAGAGGTAATCCACTCTACCCTTCTCAGCCTGCACTTGAGGTACTAAGACTCCTCCACAGGGAGAGTGATTTACCCAGGATGACACGTAGGGTCAGTGGCAGACCAGGGATTAGAACCCAGGTGTTACACACGAAAACAGCTGACATCCCATCTGGAATATAGGAGGTATTCAGTAAATTAACTTTCCTTCCTCTTGCTTCTGCCCGTCTGAGAGCAGCAGGACATAATCAGCTAGGGATGTGCTGCTATCTCTCAACACTCATCTCTCTTTCTCCCCTCAATTCAAATAACCCAGAGAAAGGTCCCAGCACTTGCTGTTAACTCACTGTGCATCCGAGCGCTCGCCGCCTTGCCCCGTCCCCATTGTAATGATGAAGAAGTGAAGGGTCGGCCTGCCTCACTCAGATCCTTTCCAGTTCTGACTTTCTAAGGTTTCACAGCAGGCTCTGACACACACGTTTCCCTGGTTGGCTATCAGCGGCCATCTGGCAATTAGCAGTCTCTGAGGCAGCTAATCCTACTCTGAGCTGGATTAACGCTGAAGTTTAAAACATGGAGATAGGCAGGTGATTTATGTTTGAGTCTTTGGGTCCTGCTGCCCCTGGCAGCCTGGAGATGGAGGACGGAGAAGCTGATTTCCTCCCTTATCTACCTCAGGATCAGCTTCCAGAGGGACATCCTGAGCTGGGAGCTGAGCTGGGCTGCAGGAGGTGCTGGGTGAGCTCCAGGAGCCCAGCCCCAGCCAACAGGGCACAGCCGTGCTGACCAGAGGAGACCGGAGAGAGCCAAGTTCTGTGTCCAGCGCTGCATCACTAAAGCAGGTGCGATAGGGGACCTGGGGCTTAAAGGCCAGATCGTTTCGAACCACGGCTCCTGGGTGCCATCCGGGGCCCTGGGGTGGCAGCTGACAAGCCCCCTGGCTCCTCTGGAGGGCCCTCTCATTAGGCACCGTGGTCAGAAAGCAAACCCATGTGTTCGTTCGCAGCCTGAGGAGATAATCAACTTACCTCTACAGAGGGAGTTGATTACATTCCTAGCATGATCAGAATGAGAAGTCTGAACTTGGAAACGCTGGTGGTGGTGGGACGTATTTGTACTGGTTGGCTGAGGAGCCGTTTGTTCAGAAATTGGCTGAGTGATCAGATAAATGCCTCTTTTCCTAATTGTTGATAAAAATCAGCTATTATGGCAGAGCCAGGGACTCACTCCTGAGACAACCCATTACTTAAGGTGAGCATGCCTCGGAATACGTTAGGACCATCTCAAAGCATTTCACATAGCTTGAGTTTAAAAACAAGTTGTGCCTGTTGTGAATTCTGTATAGAGCTGGGCACAGGGGAGCGTGATTTACTGCCTGCATTTCATGGCTGGCTTGCTACTACTGTCAGGAACCGCCTTTCACAAATATTTACTCAGGGTAGATATCTTATTGAGCACCTACTGTGTGCAGCTCTGTGCTAGGTGCTGAGGGGCTGGAGCAGACAGGTTCTCTATCCTTGAGGAGTTTACTGCTTATCCTATGAGAAAAGTTTTATCAAATATGCTTGAACCCTGACTTGTGCGGTTTATTCCTTAAGGGTCATTGTTGTTCCTTTGATGGAGTGGACCAGAAAGTAATAAGCTTCTTGAGAGCTCACCTGTACCAAGCACTGTACTAAGCGTCAGCCCACTCAATTCTCACACCATTTTGTAAAGAAACTGCTATTATCATTCCTGTTTTATATATAGTAAAGCTGTGGCACGGGGAGCTTAAGTACCTCCACCACGATGGTGAGAGGTAGACCCAGGAGGTGCACCCAGGTTTGTGGATTTGCAGAGCCCATGCTCTTACTGCTGAGGCTGCAGAGAGATTGGTTTGCAAACGCTGCACCTCCATCCTCAATTTCGCCTCTGCCACACCTGCCCTGTGTAAGCACCCCCTACACACACTGGCTTCTTGCAGTTACTGGAGCCCACTGAGTGGCTTCCTGCCTTCGAGGTTTTATCCCCGCTTCATGTGCTCTTGTCATCTCTGCATAGCTTTCTGCTTCTCCTTATTCAGGTCTCTGATTAAATGTCCATTCCTTACAGAGGTCTCCTTTGGCCCTCTGGTCTCAAGTCACCCTCCCCGCCTTCCTTGTTGAATCTTTTCATCTATTTTGTTTTCATAGCATTTACTGTTATCTGAAATATAGTCATTTGTATATTAGTTTACTTGTTTATGGTCTGATGCTCTTACCAGATGATAAGGTGATAAGGAATTCTTGGATCTTGTAGTTCTTGAAGCACTTTCCTACTGAGTTTTCCAATAGTTTGGTGAGATAGGCAGTTTAGGTGCTTCCATTCCCAGTTATTCCCCAAGGATGCTGAAGTTCAGATATTGGAATTGGTTTATTCAAGGTCACACCACATCTATGGCAGAAGTAAAATTATACCATGGATGGGCCTTCTGATGACTGGTTCAGTGCTCTTTTCCCTGCACCAGGAAGGATTCATTCCAAATGACAAGCAATAACCAATCTCATTATTTTAGGGCCCTGGAAAGCATAAAGTCACTGAATTAACCAATGACACTGAATTAAAGTTTCTCATGTGTTCTTCCACCCAGCCCCCTCCTCCAACATGTCATGTCAAGTGGAACAAAATAAGATAGCCCCAGTTGATAAGAAATTTGATCTGGAGATTTGAGATAGAGCAACTGATGAAAAAAGAAATTATAGACTATTGTATTCATTAGTTTGTATGCCTATCCTAGTCCACAAAGTTTCAATTTGGGTACAAAAATACCTAATAAAATAGATGCATAAATAAGAAATTAGAGCAAAAGAAGAAAGCAAAACTAGTTGGAAACATTAAATGATCAAAAAATGAGACCCTAAAATGCAGAGTTAAAAGACTTATCACCATGAACTACACACTGTTTAAGTTCTAAGTTTTCTAGCAGGTATTGTCAAAAGGAAAAACTTGGATGGTTACATAATTCAGAATGTTTTTGCATAAAATCAAAAAAATTTACTTAGGAGAAAAACAGCCATTCCATTTTCTAAACTGGAGGTTAATTTCTCTTGAAAGAAAAGCATCTAGTACAGTATTTCTCAACTTTTCTAAATCTGTGACCTTTTTGATAGTGATAAAAAAAAAACCTCTCCCTTCCGCTGAGAATTACTGATGCACAGAAAATGGATGCTATGTTCTCCATAGTGCCATCAACTAGGACAATTTTGTTGATCTTTACTTTCTATAGATTGTAGTAGAAATAGATACTGCTTTCTTTTCCAAGTCAAAAATTAAGCCGTCTGATCCCCCAGAGATCTGAGTCACCCCATCTATAGAGCACGGCATCCCTTCTCATTTGGAACCATCACAATAATAATTGATTTAGGCAAGAGTCATCAACAGATGCTGAAACTGTTGGGTGAAAATTTGATGAGGAACAGGATATTTACTTAATCTCAAAGTATCTCTGCTTATGAATTACAAAGGGAAAAATAGTAATTTTACAAGGGACCCCACTTTAGTGAAGTGATCAGAGTTATCACCATTTATGGGACAAATGAACATATGCCTCCTGATACCAAGACATATGACCTCTGTGGCATTTCTGTCAAAAATGTGTAATCTGAATATAATCATGAGGAAATACCAGACAAAACCAAGTTACTTTACAAAATAACTGGCTTGTTCTCTTCAACAAGTGAAGGTCAGAAAAAACAAAGAGACGGAGGTACTGTTCCAGATTAAGGGAGGCCAAAGAGATGGGACAGCTGAATGCAATGTGTGATCCTGGACTGCATCCTGGACTAAAATTTTCTTTCAATTTCTCTTCCTTTTTTAGTTATCTCATTTTTAAAAACTGTAAGGTTGTTATTGGGACAATTGGCCAAATTTGAATAAGATCTACAGATTAGGTCATACTAAATATTATTTTCCTGATTTTGATTATGTTCTCCTAGTTATGTAAAAGAGTACCCCCAAATAATACACACTGAAGTTTCATGGGTCAATGGGTATCATAAATCAGCAATTTACTCTCAAATGGTCAAATACACATGTATATTTAATTATATGTGTAATTCGAATGTAATTTATATATTATAATAATTCATATATATATGAGAAAGTGATAAAAATTTAACAGTTGTAGAAAATCTGGAAGAAGGTTAGCTCTCATTAACATACGGTAATTCTTTTTATTATTCTTACAAGTTTTCTGTACATCTGAAATGATTTCAAAATAAATACTGACAACCTCCCAAAGACTGACGGATCCGATTAGCTGGTTTTAAGGGCTCCTTGGCTCACAGGCTGCAAGTCCACCTGTAGGTGGGAGGAGCACCTGTTGACTCGAGAGTAAACTTCAATCACATGTTGGGCTGCATTTTCACAGACAATATTTGCCGTTTCCAGGACACTTTCTTTTTTTTTTTTAATTAATTAATTAATTTATTTTTGGCTGCGTTGGGTCTTTGTTGCTGCATGCAGGCTTTCTCTAGTTGCGACGAGTGGGGGCTGCTCTTCATTGCGGTGCGCAAGCTTCCCATTGCCGTGGCTTCTCTTTTTTTGGAGCACAGGCTCTAGGTGAGCAGGCTTCAGTAGTTGTGGCACACGGGCTCAGTAGTTGTGGCTCATGTGATCTAGAGTGCAGGCTCAGTAGTTGTGGCACTCCGGCTTAGCTGCTCCGTGCATGTGGGATCTTCCTGGACCAGGGCTAGAACCTGTATCACCTGCATTGGCAGGCAGATTCTTAACCATTGCACCACCAGGGAAGTCCTCCAAGACACTTTCTTTTTAATTGACTTATTTTGTAGACTCATTCTATGTCACTAGTAAGGTCCTGTCTCCAGATTTTATTGTGAGAGAATTCCTTGTTAGCATAGAGAAACGAATGGCATTTGAAGAAGGATTTAAAGATTCACCTTAAAAGATCCTACTTAATTATTAGCATCTTCCACTGCCTCCATATTACTGTTATTTATGTCTCACTGGGAGGGTTTCCACAAGCATCCTTCTGTTGCCTTTCATCACGTCTTTTTGATATATTTTCTTTTCCTCTGCTTTTTCCTTCCAGTTTTTGTATTTTATTTTATGCCGACAGTTTTATGAGCAATGGTTTTAATAGGTACATGTTGTAAAATGGAAATATTTTACTGGGATATTACATAAAATACACAGGAGAAGCTAGGATATAAATTATATTTTTTATCATAAGATTTTACTGCAAATAAGTTCGCATATACAATCTTTTATTTATGATAAGAGCAGATTCTTTTTACTTATAGCTGCTTTTGAATTTAGTGCTTCAGTAAGGAAGCTTCTGTGTAGTTACATAAAAGAAGGTTCTATTTTGATGAGAAATGAATCTCTTATTTGGGAAATGTTATTTTTCCTGTTGACTTATAGAGGGAGGGAAAAGAGGAGGTGGTGACTGCTTTGGGATAGGGTTAAAGGTCAGTCTCTGATGGGAAGAAAAGACTATGCTGTTCCCTTAAACTTATTGCAAAGGTGTGTGTGTTGTTAGCCTTCAATGGGGCCTCAATGCCAGGGAAGCCCCACCTGCCCTCAGCCTACCTCCACCCAACCTACCCTCATCATTAGTCATTTGTAGGCAAAGGGCAAGAGCAGTGAGGTCTGTTCTTGCTATTTCTGGGCCCTGCATTTTATCGGGAATACAAGACTAAGGAAACTGCACAGCCTGTCTCTGTTTCTTGCTGACTTGCAATTTCTATCTTATTGAAATAGAAAATTAACTGAAATGTAGTTTTGCCCCCTGAGAGGAGGTGTTCCTATTTTGGCAGGCCATGAAAGATGTCCTATTGGAAACTGAAACTCAACAAACAAGACACTTGCATTTAATGGCCTACGCACACACGTTTATCAAGTCCTCTTTACAGGCTTATATTTTCTCAAAGCATCCCCTCCTTTGGATTTCCCATTTCAATTAATGGCACCATCATTTTTCCTATTCCTTGGGTGAAATTAAACAACGGCACATTTTGAAATGTGAAAATTCAGGGAAGGATTTTTAAGAGAACCAACAGGTAGATGTATTTGAGTTTTAATTGCCTCTTTTGCTTTCTTCTTTGTCAAATCACATTTTGTTTCTTCCACTCTCATTTTCCTTCTCTTTCTCCTTTATCTTGCCTCTCTCCCCTACTCTTTCAATACATTCTTTGCATATAGTGGAGAGTTGACTTAAAGATCCATCTCTGGAATTCACTTCTATGAAATGGTGCTGGCAAGTTCTGGTTTTGTTTACTTTTCAGACAGAATTAAGGTTTTGTGCAAGTCTTCCTTATGTATGGCAGCTCAGCAAAAAAGGCAACTGGCATTTCTTCTCCTTTGTACACATCCATTTTTCTGGCCTGCTGATATGCATACAGTTTTCACCAGGGGTGTTCAGTAGCTAACCAGTTAAGACCTCTGGTTTCTGCATTCAGTTTATGCCTTTATGTTTTTGGGAGCTCTCATGGTAGAATAGCACTGAGCTAGGCTTTCATGAACAAAATTCTTGATAAGCAATTTAAGAATACTATGATAGGGGAAAGTCAATTTTAAAGTTTCCAGAATTCTATTTCTCTAATAAATTGACCTTTGCCATTGTCAGTGTCACAAGTCTTTGTCAAAGATGCACACCTAGTTTTGATTGAGTTGTAATCAGTGTGTAGATCCATTTTTTTGTATTCTGCCTTTATTCTAACTGTTGTAAACACTTATCCAGTTTGCCATGTAATTTTATTTTTATAACAATTATTGAGCACTTTTATGTGTCAGCTACTATATATATTTTTCCACATCTTTATTGGAGTATAAATGCATTACAATGTTGTGTTAGTTTCTGCTTTATTGGAGTATAAATGCATTACAATGTTGTGTTAGTTTCTGCTGTATAAAGTGAATCAGCTATATATATACACACATCCCCATAAATCCTCCCTCTTGAGCCTCCCTCCCACAATCCCTATCCCACCCCTCTAGGTCGTCACAAAGCATTGAGTTCATCTCCTTGTGCAATGCAGCTGCTTCCCACTAGCCATCCATTTTATATTTCATAGCATATATATGTCAGTGCTACTCTCTCATTTCATCCCAGCTTCCCTTTCCCCTGCTGTGCCCTCACATCCATTCTCTAGGTCTGTGTCTTTATTCTTGCCCTGCCACTAGGTTCACCAGCACTGCTTTTTAAAATTCCATATATATGCATTAACATACGGTATTTGTTTTTTTCTTTCTGACTTACTTCACTCTGACAGATTCTAGGTCCATCCACCTCACTACAAATAACTCAATTTTGCTCCTTTTATGGCTGAGTAATATTCCATTGTATAGATGTGCCACATCTTCTTTATCCATTCATCTGTTGTTGGACATTTAGGTTGCTTCTATGCCCTGGCTATTGTAAATAGTGCTGCAATGAACATTGTGGTACATATATATCTTTTTGAATTATGTCTTTCTCTGGGTATATGCCCAGTAGTGGGATTGCTGGGTCATACAATAGTTCTATTTTTAGTTTTTTAAGGAATCTCCGTACTGTTCTCCATAGTGGCTGTATCAATTTACATTCCCACCAACAGTGCAAGAGGGTTCCCTTTTCTCCACACCCTCTCCAGCATTTATTGTTTCTAGATTTTTTGATGATGGCCATTCTGACTGGCGTGAGGTGATACCTCATTGTGGTTTTGATTTGCATTTCTCTAATAATTAGTGATGTTGAGCATCTTTTCATGTATTTGTTGGCCATCTGTATGTCTTCTTTGGAGAAATGCTTATTTAGGTCTTCTGCCCACTTTTGTATTGGGTTGTTTGTTTTTGTGATGTTAGCTGCATGAGCTGCTTGTATATTTTGGAGATTAATCCTTTGTCAGTTGCTTCATTTGCAAATATTTTCTCCCATTCTGAGGGCTGTCTTTTTGTCTTGTTTATGGTTTCCTTTGCTGTGCAAAAGCTTTTAAGTTTCATTAGGTCCCATTTGTTTATTTTTGTTCTTATTTCCATTTCTCTAGGAGGTGGGTCAAAAAGGATCTTGCTGTGATTTATGTCATAGAGTGTTCTGCCTATGTTTTCCTCTAAGAGTTTTATAGTGTCTAGCTTTACATTTAGGTCCTTAATCCATTTTGAGTTTAGTTTTGTGTATGGTGCTAGAGTGTGTTCTAATTTCATTCTTTTACTAGTATTTGTCCATTTTTCCCAGCACCACTTATTGAAGAGGCTGTCTTTTCTCCATTGTATATTCTTGCCTCCTTTGTCAAAGATAAGGTGACTTATGTGTGTGGGTTTATCTCTGGGCTTTCTATCCTGTTCCATTGATCTATATTTCTGTTTTTGTGCCAGCACCATACTGTCTTGATTACTGTAGCTTTGTAGTATAGTCTGAAGTCAGGGAGCGTGATTCCTCCAGCTCTGTTTTTCTTTCTTAAGATTGCTTTGGCTATTCAGGGTCTTTTGTGTTTCTGTACAAAATGTGAAATTTATTGTTCTATTTCTGTGAAAAATGCCATTGATAATTTGATAGGGATTGCATTGAACCTGTAGATTGCTTGGGGTAGTATAGTCATTTTCACAATATTGATTCTTCCAATCCAGGATCAGGGTATAACTCTCCATCTGTTTATGTTATCTTTGATTTCTTTCATCAGTGTTTTATAGTTTTCTGAGTACAGGTCTTGCCTCCTTAGGTAGGTTTATTCCTACGTATTTTATTCTTTTTGTTCTGATGATAAATGGGATTGTTTCCTTAATTTCTCTTTCTGATCTTTCATTGTTAGTGTACAGGAATGCAAGAGATTTCTGTGCATTAATTTTGTATCCTGCAACCTTACCAAATTCATTGATTAGTTCTAGTAGTTTTCTGGTGGCATCTTTAGGATTTTCTACGTATAGTATCATGTCATCGGCAAACAGTGACAGTTTTACTACTTCTTTTCCATTTTGTATTCCTTTTATTTCTTTTTCTTCTCTGACTGCTGCGGCTAGGACTTCCAATACTATGTTGAATAATAGTGGCGAGAGTGGACATCCTTGTCTTGTTCCTGATCTTAGAGGAAATGCTTTCAGTTTTTCGCCATTGAGAATGATGTTTGCTGTGGGTTTGTCATATATAGCTTTTATTATGTTGAGTTAGGTTCCCTCTATGCCCAGTTTCTGGAGAGTTTTTATCATAAATGGGTGTTGAATTTTCTCAAAAGCTTTTTCTGCATCTATTGAGATGATATATGCTTTTTATTCTTTAATTTGTTAATATGGTATATCACATTGATTATTTTACACATATTGAAGAACCCTTGCATCCCTGGGATAAATCCCATTTGATCATGGTGTATGATCTTTTTAATGTGTCATTGGATTCTGTTTGCTAGTATTTTTTTGAGGATTTTTGCATCTATGTTTATCAGTGACATTGGTCTATAATTCTCTTTTTTTGTGATATCTTTGTCTTGTTTTAGCATCAGGGTGATGGTGGCCTCATAGAATGAATTTAGGAATGTTCCTTCCTGTACAATTTTTTGGAAGAGTTTCAAAAGGATAGGTGTTAACTCTTCTCTAAGTGTTTGATAGAATTCACCTGTGAAACAATCTGGTCCTGGACTTTTGTTTGTTGGAAGACTTTTAATTACAGTTTCAATTTCGTTACCTGTGATTGGTCTGTTTATATTTTCTAATTCTTCCTGGTTCAATCTTGGAAAGTTGTACGTTTCCAAGAATTTGTCCATTTATTCCAGGTTGTCCATTTTATTGGCATATAGTTGCTTGTAGTAGTCTCTTATGATCTTTTGTATTTCTGTGGTGTCAGTTGTAATCTCTCCTTTTTCATTTCTAATTTTATTGATTTGAGTCCTCTCCCATTTTTTCTTGATGTGTCTGGCTAAAGGTTTATAAATTTTGTTTATCTTCTCAAAGACCCAACTTTTAGTTTTATTGATCTTTGCAAACCAACTTTTAGTTTTATTGATCCTTGCTATTGTTTTCTTTGTTTCTATTTCATTTATTTCTGCTCTGATCTTTATGATTTCTTTCCTTCCGCTAACTTTTAGTTTCCTTCTCCTAAGTTGTAGTGGGTTTTCTTTTTCTTCTTTTTTTAGTTGCTTTACGTGTAAGGTTAGGTTTATTTGAGATTTTTCTTGTTTCTTGAGATGAGCTTGAATTGCTATGAACTTCCCTCTTATAACTGCTTTTTCTGCATCCCATAGGTTTTGGATCATCGTGTTTTCATTGTCATTTGTTTCTAGGTATTTTTAAATTTCTTCTTGATTTCTTCAGTGGTGTCTTGGTTATTTAGTAGCACACTGTTTAGCCTTCATGTATTTGTGTTTTTTACAGTTGTTTTTCTTGTAATTGATTTCTAATCTCATAGCATTGTGGTTAGAAAAGATACTTCATACAATTTCAATTTTCCAAGGCTTGATTTGTGACCCAAGATGTGATCTATTCTGGAGAATGTTCCATGTGCACTTGAAAAGAAAGTGTGTTCTCCCACTTTTGGGTGGAATGTCCTAAAAATATCAGTTAAGTCTATGTGGTCTATTGTGTCATTTAAAGCTTATGTTTCCTTATTTATTTTCTGTCTGGATGATCTGTCTATTGTTGTAAGTGGGGTGTTAAAGTCCCCCACTATTATTGTGTTACTGTCGATTTCTCCTTTTATGGCTGTTAACATTTGCCTTTTGTATTGAGGTGCTCCTATGTTGGGTGCATAAATATTTATAATTGCTGTTTTCTTCTTGGATTGATCCCTTGATCATTATGTAGTGTCCTTCTTTATCTCTTTTAACAGTCTTTATTTTAAAGTCTATTTTATCTGATATGAGTATTGCTACTCCAGCTTTCTTTTGATTTCCATTTCCATGGAATATATTTTTCCATCCCCTCACTTTCAACCTGTATATGTCCCTAGGTCTGAGGTGGGTTTCTTATAGACAGCATATATAAGGGTCTTGTTTTTGTATCCATTCATCCAGTCTATATCTTTTGTTTGGAGCATTTAATCCATTTACACTCAAGGTGATTATCAATATGTATGTTCCTATTACCATTTTCTTAATTGATTTGGGTTTGTTTTTGTAGGTCTTTTTCTTCTCTTGTTTCCTGCTTTGAGAAGTTCCTTTAGCATTTGTTTTAAAGTTCGTTTGGTGGTGCTGAATTCTCGTAGCTTTGGCTTGTCTGTAAAAGCTTTTGATTTCTCTGCCAAATCCGAATGAGATCTTTGCTGGGTAATCTTGGTTGTAGGTTTTTCCCTTTCATCACTTTAAATTGTCCTGCCACTCCCTTCTGGCTTGCAGAGTTTCTGCTGAAAGATCCGCCGTTAACCTTATGGGGATTCCCTTGTATGTTATTTGTTGCTTTTCCCTTGCTGCTTTTAATATTTTTTCTTTGTATTTAATTTTTGATAGCTTGAGTAATATGTGTCTTGGTGTGTTTCCCTTTGGGTTTATCCTGTATGGGACTCTCTGCACTTCCTGGACTTGATTGACTACTTCCTTTCCCATGTTAGGGAAGTTTTCGACTATAATCTCTTCAAATATTTTCTCAGACCCTTTCTTTTCCTCTTCTTCTTCTGGGACCATTATAATTCGAATATTGGTGTGTTTAGTGTTGTCTCAGGGGTCTCTGAGACTGTCCTCAATTCTTTTCATTCTTTTGTCTTTATTCTGCTCCCCGGCAGTTACTTCCACCATTTTATCTTCCAGCTCACTTATCCGTTTTTCTGCCTCAGTTATTCTGCTATTGATTCCTTCTAGCGTATTTTTAATTTCAGTTATTGCGTTGTTCATCACTGTTTGTTCATCACTGTTTGTTTGCTCTTTAGTTCTTCTAGGTCCTTGTTAAATGTTTCTTGTATTTTCTCCATTCTGTTTCCAAGATTTTGGATCATCTTTACTATCATTACTCTGAATTCTTTTTCAGGTAGGTTGCCTATTTGGTCTTGTAAGTTTTTACCTTGTTCCTTCCTCTGTAACATAGTTTTTTGTCTCTTCTTCTTCTTTTTTTTTTTTTTTTTTTTTTTGATGGGTGGGGCTGTATTCCTGTCTTACTGGTTGTTTGGCCTGAGGTTTCCAGCACTGGAGTTTGCAGGCAGTCGGGTAGAGCCAGGTCTTGGTGCCAAGGTGATGACCTCTGGTAAGCCTCACTCCAATTAATATTCCCTGGGGTCTGAGGTTCTCTGTTAGTCCTGAAGTTTGGACTCAGCCCTCCTACCACAGGAGCTCGGGCCCGACCTCCAGCCTCAGAACCAAGATCCTGCAAGCTGAGGTCTCCACAGCACAGGGCCAGCTTCAGGCACCATTGGTTCCTGGGCTCCAGTGACATCATCAGAACTCAGCTTGTTCTTTCTTCCACGTCAAGGCCTTACCTTCGTTCGGCCTGTCTTCATTAAGAAGCCCCAATGTCTGCCTTTGGGAACCTTCAGGCTCCTCCATGATGACAAGATGCTCCGCTACTATATTAAAAAAGAGAAAGAGACAGTATGGTCGGTAGATGGCCAGAATCAATTAAACCAGGGTTCAAGTCTTGGCTATGCCATTTGCTCACTTTGTGCCTTGGGCAAGTTACTCAACTTCTTTGAGCCTCAGTTTCCACATATTTTAAACAGAGACTAACAGCATACTTTATCAGAGTTGTAAAATTTTAATGAGATATGGAGATAAAGTGCAAAAAGCATGGCACAGTTCTTGGCATAGAGTAAGCATTAAGTAAATGATAGTGAATAAGATACTGATATGATTGGCTATGGTGATGCGCCCGTGACCTCAAGGAGTTTAATAGAGAGAGACATATACAAAAATACATGCAGTGAGGAATAACAGATACCATGATAAACATCCATATAACCATGATAGACCATTCATTGGGGGTCCCAAGGAAAGCATGGTTGATTTCACCTGGGAATGAAGGTGTAGAAAATTAAGAAATTATTTACAAAGAGGCAGTAAGTAAGCTCAGTCTTGAAGGCAAACTGGCATCTGTTGCACAGATACAGCCCCGCTAATTCTAAAGATGCATGAGTAAAGCCCAGCTAACCTTTTCAGCTGGGCTGTGAAGGATGTGAAGGATTTTACCAGGTGGAAATGAAGGAAGGATAGTCCAGGCAGAGGCTACAACATAAGCAAGGACTTTGGGTTCTAGATGTTTGTTCAGGAAATGAATGTGTTTATATTGTATTTAACACACGGGGAACACAGGCCTGCAGGTGGGGCAGGTGCACGGAATGAAGTTGGACAGGCAGGTGGAACAAAGCTCGCAGAAGCCCTGGGGGCCTAGAACTTGGAACTCTACCAGGCTGGCCATGGGAGTGCCATCCTCATTAGACCCATCTGGTGGCAGAGTGGAGCCTGGATTGGAGGACAACGCTGGCGGCAAGAAACAAGTCTATTGCAGTGGTCCAGACCAGAGGGGATAGACTGGGCTAACGCTGTAATATTCCACCCTATAACACAAACATCCTCTTGTTTGTGGGCACTTAATTTTAAACTGTTGCTGTTCTGAGTATTGCTATGGTTTGCATCTTTATCTTTATAAATACATTTCTTTCTCTCATATGTTCTTTAAGATAAAGGACATAAACATCTTCATGACTCTTGACAATTATAAGTAAATTTCTTTCAAATAGGTGTTCTAAATTATATTTTCACTGGGGTCCATTTGTGCATGGCCTTCACAGCACATTGATAACACTGAGTGCTGCCATTCTTTGTTGTTTTAGAAGGCATAAAGCTGTTGTTTCAATTTGCTTTTCCTTGATATCTACAGAAATTAGATGTTTTCCCCATTTGTCTTCTAATTATGTGTCCTCACTTGTGAATTGCAGGTCCTGTCCTTTGCCCATTTGATAAGCAATTGTGTTAAATCCTTTTTTGGCTGGCCTCTCTTCTGGCAACTCTCCACATACACATTTCCCCACAGGCTCTCTTTCTAATTTCTTTTCTCTTTGATCTATTGAAACCAAATCCTTTTTCTAACTACATATTACAATAGACATAACAATTCTAATTGCTCTATTGATTCATGGCCACTACAGTGGTAGGCACATTAGGAAGAACAAGATTTTGCTGTGAGAGACCAGGGTTTATAAGCCTGGCTTCATGCTTTCTAGCTGTGTAGTTTGGTGCAAGAATCTTAATCTCTCTGAACTAGTTTGCTTACCTGTGAAATGGGAGCAGTAGTATATATTGGGATGGATTAGAAGCTATGATATATTTGGCTATTGGTAGCAGAGACATAAATGCAGGGGCTTAAAAAAGTAGTAGTCTATTCTTTTATGTTAAATTATCTTGGAGGTGAGGAGCCCAGGGCTGATATAGCTATTCCATGAAGCTTTCACCTGCCTTTAGTGTAGTCATGGGGGTAGGTTCTGGGATTAGATTGTGGGATTGGACAGCCTTATTCCTTAAAGACTAGGGAAGCAATTGGATAGTGTTGGATAGTGGCAAATCTGAACCTATTCACTTACTCATTGAACAAATATTTGTTAAGTACCTGCTGTATGCAGAACTCAAAGATTTTTTTTCTGGTGGAAAATATGCATGCTAAGTCAAGTAAGAGGATCTTGGTTATTTCACTGATGTCTAAATCATGGAGAATGATTATCTCCTTCTTTAGGAAAATCCAGACCTGGAATCTCTGGGTTCCAAGGTGACTCTGTGGCCTCCTACATACTTGTCCCCAGTATCCTTACAATAATCTCCCATCCCAGAAAAAGCATTCCTGTAGATTCACCAAATACAGGCTCAAAAATAGGCTCGCAGGGTTATTCAAAAGACCAGGCCATATCTTCAACACTTGATTAAGTCGGTAATGGATGTTTGCTATCTGGACCTATGCATTCTGGTCTATTGGTTAGAAGAATCAACCTCATGATTTTATAATCACACTATTTATACAGGTACTTCTGGGCATCATAAGACCATGTCACAGACAGAGGGGTCTCACAGATCCCCTGTCAGCTCAGAGAATCCTCTGGTTCCTGTGATATGTTTTATTATTATTATTATTACCAGTAGGATCATCATAATTCTACTTCTGTCAAAATGTATTCATTACAAATGAAGTTTCTGTTCAGATCTCATAGTTCATGCCTGAAAGCAAAGATATTAGAATTAATGAGCATTTTTGCTGATGAGAAGAAAAGTCACTGAAGGGTGATTGGACTTTAGCCTTTTAATGGGTCTGATATTCTTCTTTCATTAGGGTTGACAGGGGCGTATCTGGCTCCCTTATGCTGTGTGCCGTGGTTTAAAAATATACCTTATGTGACATGAAGCTAGCTTTTCTTTCACAATAAAATAGCCCAGTATCACGAGTACATGTAAACAGAGCTCCATTGAATCTGGGCAGAGGGAGGGTGACAGTGTTACCCTGATTAGCAGGTGGTTGATGGGCTTTGACTGGTTTATTAAAATGTTAGTGTACTTTGATTCCAGTATTTTTCATGGAGTGGGCAACAAGGATTTACAAAGAGCAGGTCTACTCAGAGAACCTGGTAGCAACTCTGAAAGACCTGAAGATGAGCCCTGCAGACAAGCAGGGCAATGTTGAGAAGCACAACCTCTAACACATTTTACCTGTGGTTCAAATGGATATGGATGTGCACTGGGACATACTGTAACAGAGGGGTCCAGTGTTGACTCAAGGGAAACATAATTTAAAGCCTTCAGGGCCTTGGAAGCTTGGGCTTTCTTATTAATGAGGTTGGGGAGAGGTTTCAACTGAGGACAAGCATTCAATTTTTTATATCTAAGGCCGTGACATTACAGAAACCAGGGAGAAGAACTGAGGTATCAATTTGAATAGGTTTTGTCTGTCACCGTTTTGTGGACTTACTATTCAGTTGGATGGGCTGCAGGGCTGATGAAGGCATAGTTTGAGGTATGGTACCTCTAGCATATTTCTATTAGTTGGATGCAGACTTCCATATGAAACCTAATTGTCCTCTCTGAACTGGTTTTACTCACATTCCACCAAATGGGTGTTTTTTGTTTTTTTCCCCACACCAACCAATTCTTCAACTCTCTGGACATCAACTGGGTAGCCTACAATTCAATTTAATCTGACACTAACTACCCAGTTTAAGAGCTCAGTCCTAGAAGACTGCCTCCATGCCAGTTGTAAGCTCAGATTGACACCTGTACTTCTGACCAACTGGCTGTAAATCTGGGGTTCCCACAACTCCCTCTTCAGGTTTGATAATTTGCCAGAAGATTTCACAAACCTTAGGAAAATACTTTATTACATTTCCAGGTTGATTTGAAAGGACATTATAAAAGATACAAATGAATGGCCGCATGAAGAGGTACATAGGGTGAGATCCAGAAAGGTCCCAAGTGCAGGAGCTTCTGTCCTGTGGAATTGGGGTGCAGCACTTTCCCAGCACATGGATGCATTCATCAACCCAGAAGCCCTTTAATAAACCCTGTTGTTCAGGGGTTTTCATGGGGGCTGCTTTATGCAGGCATGATTGGTTAAATCATTGACCATTGGTGATTAGACTCGATCTCCAGCCCTTCTCCTTTCCCAGGAAGTTAGGGGAAAGGACTGAAAGTTCCAAGTTTCTAATTAAGGCTTGATCTTTCTTATGAACAACCGCCATCCTGAAGCTGTCCAGGGGCCCCTAGAACCAGTCGTGTCAGTAGCATGCATAAGACACTCATCACTCTGAAGTTTTCAAGGTTTATAGGAGCTGTGTGCCAGGAATCTGGGACAAAGACTACATCTTCATTTTTATTATATCACAGCCTCATTGGTCAAGGGACCAGGGAAAGTGGGGCTGAAGTGGGGAGTCACTTGGGGAAAACACCATCTGCAGCCAAACACAAGGTCACAGGCTGGGCTGTGGTACTAGAATAGGATTGTCACCCTCATGTCCTCACCCTCTTTTGCAATCAGTATCTACCATCTGCCATGTGCCAAGCACTTTCTGGAGGTGATGTGATGGATACATAGGTCAACTAGACATTGTTCATATCATGCTCACAATATTGGAGGAAATGGCATGTAAGCAACTGTACATAATACATTGTGGAAAGCCATATTCAGAGGCTTGTACGAGTGCAGAGGAACACAGAGGAGACACCAATTAATTATGCCAGGAAGTTCGGGTTAAGTTGTCACGGGGGACATAATATTTTCAGCTGGACTGTGAAAGATGAGGAGGATATTATCAACTGGAGATAAAGGAAGTATATTCCAGGTAGAGGATACAACACGAGCAAAGACATTGAGTTGTAGATGTTTATTCAGGGAACAGTGAATTGATCAGCATGGTTATAGCATAAGGTGTCTAACCGGGAGCAATCATGATAGTCAACATTAACCAAACATTTATTATATGCTAGGGACTTCTTTATGCATATGAATTTATTTAATCCTAAGAACAATCCCAGGTAGTTACTAACATTATCTCCATTTTCCAGAGGAAGACACAGAGGCTTAGGGAGGTTAAGGAAATTTCCTAAGGTTGTAATGTATGGTCTGGAGCCAGGATTAGAGAGAACGCAGGCTGGCTATGATTGACCAGAAAAACTGAGGATAAGACTTTGCATCTCAAGTCATGGGCTTATTCTTAATCTTTATCCCTCCCAGAATCCTCTGATGCAGGGTGAACAACACGGTCCATTTGGATGCAGGAAGAATAATCTTGAACTTTCCATTTGTTTTGGTCTCATCTTTTTATGATGATTTTTAGTGTGTTTCATGATGTACCCACTATGTTTAGTGCACTAGAACATGCATTGAAGATATAATGTATAAATAAATAGGCCTACATATTTAGGAGGGTGGTACTGAAACATTTTTTCTTGGAAGAACTACAAAGCAAACAGTTTTACTGGTTTGGGCCAGTAATTCTCAAGGGTAGCTTCCTGAGCAGCAGCAGCCTCACCTGGGAATGGGTTAGAAGTGTGAATTTCCAGGCCCCACTACAAACTTACTGGATCAGATACCTTGCGGGTGGGGCCCAGCAACCTGTGCTTTAAAAAATCACCCAGGTGAGGCTCACTGATCTAGGCAATACAGCTTTTAAGGTGGAAAGTGAGATGGCTTAATTTGAGTTCTAGAAGGATAATTCTAGTTGGACTGAAGACAGTGAGATACTAGAAACCAGGAGATTCTTTAAAAGATTATTACAATGGTTATGGCTAGAATTGAGCAGGGTCTGGGTCAAGTAAGAGAAATGGATTTCAGAAATATTTAAAGGGACAAATTAAATATTACAATTTGGGGATGAGGGAGAGGGAGTTAAATACAGATATGGCACCAAAGAGTCTAATGCACAGAATTGTTGTCACCATCTGTGCCTAGGTGTGAGTGAGTCAGAGCTTGTGATGGCAGGAATGGGTAATGAATGATCCTGTTTAATTTGAAGTGTGCGGAGGATATTCAGGATGAGCAGGCAGGTAGAATTCAAATTCAAAAGAGACATGAGATTTGAAAATTTATATATTCGAGAGAGAACAGCATATAGTTAGCAATAGAATCAATGGACATAGATAAAATGAGGAAGTTCCAATTTCTCTGTAATGAAGTATGAGGCCAAATAATCTGTGAAGAATGAGGAGGCCAGAAGTGAGATAGGGGCCTAAGTCAGGGGCTGATATTCAGAGCAACTAACGTAGGAAACAGGAAGCGGAAGCAAAGCATGAGAGAAAACTAATGTATTAGTGTGTCGATCTCCAGGACCACGCTGGGCCCGTGGCAGGGGCTTGGTGTGTGCTGGCTGGCTGGAGAGGCCGGTGAGGGGTTTTTAACCTTTTGGTGCCATCGGCCCCTTCTCTAGACTTAGAGAAGCCTATGGATCCTTTTTCAGAATAATTTTTTAAATATACATAAATTTTAAAACATAGCATTAAAAAGGAAACCAATTATGATAAAATATTAAAATATCAAGTGAATTTATGATATAGTAGGATTCATACATTAATAACATATATATATCTTTATTAATGCATTCAGTAGTGACTCTATCAGTGGGATTAATAACGCTACAAAGTTGTGATGAGCATAAATGATAATTAGAGATATCTGCAACAACTGTTATGTGATATGAAAATATTGGTGACTGCTACCGGTAACAAAAATCACAGATACTGCTAATACTTTTCTGGTTTGCTACCTGCATGCATAATTGAAGTTAATGCTAAATTCATTTAAAGGTTGGGGAAAATAAATACGTAATTTTTTCCATTGAAAATATGTGAACCACCTGAACTCTATCCTTGGACTCCTTGAGGGTACGTAGACTCTGAGTTAAGACCTACTGTGCTAAATGGGTAGGCAGAAGTATATGAGTTTACCCATACATATATACATAGTCACTGATGTGTTTGCAGATAGGAATTAATTTTCTGGATCAATTTTCATATGCCTTGTTCAAGGTAAATTTTGTTTGAAAGACTTTGCTGTTTTAGATATTAAGTAATTTGAGTGCATTTAGCCAGCCCCTGTGGAGAATCATTGAGGAGAAATCAGTTTGTCTCTCTATAAAAATGTTAACCTTGCTAACCTATCTTCAGCCAGAATGGTGGTTAGTGTGTATTGACAATAATGCCCCAGTGTTTTAACTCTACTTCTGACATTTTAGTCAAAAGTGACATAATTTGTAATGCTTACTATTTATAGATGTTTTATAAGTAAAATTATGGCAGTTTAACAAAAATAGTTATGTGTTATTTTGCTATTTTTGTTAAAATTTGAAGAAACTTAGAGGTCTGATTCAAATCTCACATTTTGTTGGTGAGGAAACTGAGACCCAGAAAGAGGAAGAGATTTTGTTCTGGTTATCTACTGCTGCAAAACAATTCATCCTCCCCAAACACAACAGCTTTAAATAAAAATATATTTTATTTTTTCTCACAATTTTGTGATTCAGACATTCAGGCAGGGCTTAGTTGGGCAACTCTTTTACTCCACACAGCATTGACTGAGGTCACTCTGTAATATACAGCTGGTGGATGGGCTGGTCCATGGGTCCAAGGGAGCTCCATGCTGTGTCTGAGCTGGAGGACTGTGCTAAGTGGAGACGTCATCTTGATGCCTACATGTGTCCTCTCCAGCATGGTGGTTCCTGGTTCCCAGAAAGTGTCCCAAGAGGCCACATAGATGAAAAATTCAAGACTTTATATGATTTAGTCTCAAAATTCCCAGAATGTCAATTCTGCTGGATTCTATCAAACAAGTCAAGGAGGCCAGCTCAGATTAGAAGGGAAGAATATTAGACTCCAGCCTTCCAGGGGAGGAGTATCAAAGAAATTGTGACCACCTTTCACCTATCACAGTCCACCTTTTGGCCACAGACCATTAATATTTCTTCCACATGCAAATACATTTACATCTCCCAAGACCTTCAAAATTCTCACCCAATTCTAGCTTGAGGTTCAAGCTGAGGTTCAGAATATTGTTATGTAAGTCAGTCTAGAAGTTGAACATGTTGAATAAAGAGATGAGTTATCTGCCGCTTCACAGCCAACAGACAGTGGTGATACAGGAAGAGGATAAATATAACAGACACTCTCATCCAAACAGCTGGGAATAGGAGGCACATAGCAGTCACTGGTCTAGACCAATTCGGAAATCCAACTACGTATAAAATGGAACTGTTGCCACTTCCTTGATTCGGCCCAGTCTTCCTCCCTGGGTATGATTCTCCCTGGTTCCTTTCTCTCTTCTTTGGGCCCTTGGTTTTACCCTCCGAGTCATCCTTTCTTTTATATAGCAAATGACCTATGCTTGGCTAGGTAGTTTTTCTCAGTCTGCTTCCTTTGTGGGTACAAAGGTCTCTTTTCATTCTGGACTGTGTCCATTCAGCTAACTGCTTCTATAGTACATTTCTCTTAAAACTCTCTTTGTGTGTTTGCAGGACTCTTTTTGGGGTTAATTCCATTAGATCAAAATCATACTCACAATTATCTTCCAGGTAAGCTCTTCTCTGGCTTGTTGTGACACAGGGTGCTATGGGACAAAGCCTTCAAGATTCTTGACACCTTTTTATCTAGATAAAAGATTTTACAACATTTAACCCTTAGATTCTTAAAGGCTCCTTTCCTACCAAAGAGAATCCACTAGGCACTTCCTTAAGATTTTTATCAGTCCTACTATGCATACCCTTAAATCTTTCTGAGTCTCAACAAAGGTCTTATAGCAACAACCTTAAGATCTTTACCCTGAGACCATTTCTTACTTTGAGATTATTTTACCATCCAGAGACGCTGGGAATGGAAAACACTTTTGTTTTGGAAACAGCAAGTCTTGGCTTCCTTGTATTTCCTCTAAAATCTGCTTGAAAATTGTACATTTTCGTATTTAATCTAAATACTCTCTATGGCATTTTGTCACATAAAGTAAAAATAAACCAGTTGCTACTTTTGATGTCTGGAAATCTCTTTAGACTGATCTAACGGTTCATTAGTTTTTCTATTTTCTACATTACTATAGGCAACAGTTTCGCTGAACTTTCTACCACTACCTCTTTTCTCCAGGCTCCAAAAACATTTTTCCTTTTGTCATTTGACAATTTACCAACAGTCTCATCCAAGCTCTTCTACCTTGCACCCACGTCTCCACTCCAAAGCCAGTGCCACGTGCTTTAGGATTGTGTTCTAACAGCACCTGCTTCCAGTACAAAATTCAGTTTCAGTTACCTATTACTGTGTAACAAGTTACTCCAAAATTTAGTAGCTTCAAACAGCACCTATTTTTATATATAATTATAATAATTATATATAATTGTATAATTTTGAGGCAGTGTTGTTCTTCAAACATTTGAGAAGGGCTCGGCTGGGTGATTCTTCTGTCCCACCTGATGTCAGCTGGGTGAGTCCCACCCATGGTGTTTAGCTGACAGAAGTGTTGGTACAAAGGGTCTACGAGAAACTTACTCAAGCTGGTTAGTGAAATGGTTGGGATTGGAAACAGATCCTCCAGTTCCTACCACAGAGGTTTTTTCTTCTATCCCAGGTGGCCAAATCTCTCTTTTAATTTTTTGTTGTAGGAAGATTTCTTATGCTTTTATCCAAACCTTCAGGAAGGAGAGAAGGAGGTGTTTTTCATAGACAGGAAATCATCCTTGATGTCCCTGAATCTATATGTGCACATTCATTTATGGGATGTCCATGGGCTGTTCTGGATTTTCATGCTTCTCAGATGCTTTTTGCATGCTGGTAGCACAATTGGGAATAATATGTACATACAGTGCTTTTTATTCTTACTTTGTCCTTACTGTCTGAGCAAGAAGACATTCAATGATAACTTATCTTTAATTCACTAAGCTCTGCTCTGTCTAACCTGCCTTTTTGATGATGAAGCAAATTTCCTATATTCAGATTTCCCTAACTGTTATAACTGGGGCTGCCCAATAAGGAACTATAATCCTTGCCCCTAGAAGTAGGATTCATAATCAAGAGGCTATCAAGACTTCAGCATCAGTGGAGCCTGGTAGTAAGTCCTATTCTAACCTTGTACTGAGATTTATAGGACTCCTAAGCCCTTCCTTATTCAGTTGACCAAGGCTATAGCTGTGCTCTTAACATCTGTATTGGGTTTCACTTTTAGTTCATTTTGCCTCTGTGTATTCTTATGTGATGGGGGTCCATCTTGCTCTCCTATCAGATAGAATATGGGGATTATTTTAAAATAGTGATAAAAGCACATCAGAAATCTTTCAGTGGGAAGGATTAATGTGGATTCTAGGGGAAGAAATCAGTTTGCTCCTTTGCTAAAAAAGCACAATGAGTAGAGGAGAAAGAATCAGAAGAATAAAAAAGACATAGGACATTATCCCAAGCAAAATGGACATGAAAAACAAACTACAGAGCAAGTACTATGCACAACTATTGACCAAAAAGGATAGAGGCTGAGATTTGGAAAACAAATATTTTTCAACACAGACACATAGAGAGCCAGAAGGCAATTTAGTGTTTTGTGGGGTTTTTTTTCAACATCCTCTATGCTGGGAGAATTTATGATCACAACATTTCTTCATGATTTTTCGAATTAATAATATCAAAAGGGAGCTTGGCATATTAAATGAAGACTCTGTTTTCCACAATGGATTCAGCAGTAGATACCCCAGAATGTCCCCAAAAGGAGTGAGGAGAAGTGTGTGGGCCTGGGGACCTCCACAGTTAGATTTGCAGCTCTTCTTAAAGAACTAACATATGACAGCCTGTGGATTCGAATAAACACATGAATGTCATCAATTTAAGAGTTTAAATGGCCAAGTCACCCAAACTCTGATACGTAATAAGCTATTTATAAGAATTCTAGCTACTCCTCAAAGCAGAGCTCTTTTTCTCTCAGGAAAAATGATTTTGTGAGGCCACAATATATCATACAGTATATATGTATACTGTATACCATACATATTCGTAAGTGGACCGTCACATTGAAGGAGAAGACTGGAGAAATGCTAGACCAGTCATCCAAAGAGCATCCTGTTTTTGTTTTTTGACCCAAATGTATAGAAAATATCTTCAACTAATCAGATTATTATATTATACTGTCACATTTGAGACTGTTCCATAAAGTCACAGAATGAAGTGTTGGAAGGCCCCTTACTGCACTGGTGACAGCATGGGATTCAGAGGGATTGAGACACCTTTCCAAAGTCACAGAACCAGCTAATGTAAGAACTGAGGCTGAGTCCATTCTCCTTTTTCCTAAATTTGAATTTCCAAATCTGAGCCTCTCCCATACATGCAAATACAGTTTTTATATTTACTGTTTTAAAATCTGGTCTGTCTCTTGATTTTTTTTATTCATATGGCTTTGGATTTTTATTACTTCTCATTTACTCCTTTATTCATTCAGTTGACAAATATTTGAGTGGCTACTGTGTTATGTGCTGGGTACGTCTTATGCTCTGGGTGATATAGCATGTAAGGACTTTATATCCCACTGGGGAAAGGTAGACAATCGAGTAATCAATAAATAAAATTAAAATAAAATAAAAGGGCCAACATGCTAGGGGTAACTCTTTCATATAGAATGGACAGAAAGACAACTTCTCTAAGACAAGGTGACTTTGAAACAGAGATATGAAGGAATCAAGGAGCCAGGCAGGGCAGGCTTTGTGGGTGTACTTACCTATGTAGCCACACTTGATTTAATACTCTGCTGTTGCCATCTTAAGATTCTTAATAATTTTTTAACAATTTTTTTTTCATTTTATACTGGGCCAAACAAATTATGTAGCTGGTCCTGGACCAGGAATGAGCCATGCGATAGTTGGGAGAAGGGCACTCCAGGCAGAGGGCACCAGTGAGAACACAAGAGCTGAAATGAACAAGGAACAGAAGGCCAGTAAACTGGAGTGGGGAAGGCAAGAGGGGAGAGTGACAGGAGCTGACATCAGGGAGGTGGGGGAGAGTGGACCCTTGGAATTGGCTGTCACTCTGAGTAAGATGGCAAAGCCATTGACCAGAGTGGTGACATAATTTGACCTTCATTTTAAAGCAATTATTCTGGGGCTTCCCTGGTGGCGCAGTGGTTGAGAGTCCGCCTGTCGATGCAGGGGACACGGGTTTGTGCCCCGGTCCGGGAAGATCCCACATGCCGCGGAGCAGCTCGGCCCGTGAGCCATGGCCGCTGGGCCTGCGCGTCTGGAGCCTGTGCTCCGCAACGGGAGAGGCCACAATAGTGAGAGGCCCGCGTACCGCAAAAAAAAAAAAAAAAAAAAAAAAAAAGCAATTATTCTGGACTTGACTTATTTGGTTATTACGAATTCACTGTAAGATTTACCTATTTCCCAAAATAGACTAACAGCAATTTTACCAAAATTAGCTACATAACTGATAAAGAAGCCTTTTTAATTTTTTAAATTCAAAATGTTAAATAAAGATTTTAAATACTTCATGAAAGTAACAAATTATCAACTCCCTATGGTTATATAGACTAAACCTTTAAAAAAATTTATTCCTTTCCTAGACAGTTTGAATTTTTAGAAGCTTACAGCTAAAATTCCTAAACACAAATATTCCTGTGCACAGAAATATCCTTTTCTTTACCTATTTTTACTGGAAAAGGGACTGTACATATCCTAGAGAATATTTAATCTTGTGCTATACTTCAGTTTCCTCCCTTGAGAGAGAGAAGAAAAAAAATCATGCTCCATTGTTGGATAACACCACTATTTCATGAAAGAAGATGTTTCTGCCAAATGTCCAAGGGAAGGAATCTTACTCAATTCTATTGCTGGTTAGAGCGTTTCTTTTTGAAAAAAATAAAAATTACAAGTTTCTGAAATGAAATCTGAAGATTATCCAGTATTAAATATATAGAATTTTAAAGATGGATATAAGAGTGTGAAAAGAAATTTGAAGTTACCAAAGGGTATTCTAGAGTGAAAGAGGGAAGTACTGGGTTCACAAAGTATATTAGAGCCTTATATTTGTAGTTATAGAGGTACCTTTGTAATGTGGGTCCAGTGTGACTGTCAAAGTTGACACAAGGCTCTTGGAAGAGGAAAATACAATGCATGTAGCATCCTTCCAGCAGTTTGAAAGTACTTTTGCATCTTTTATCTCACTATATCCTCACCATTCCTGAAATGGGTAAGTTGGGTTTTATTTCTAATGTGAGATGAAGAAATGGAGGCCTAAAGAATTTAAATAATTAGCTCACAGTTGATAGCAAACCACTGACAAAATAGGAATCTAGACATCCTGACTCTCAGTTCAATGCTCATCCCATGTCCTCATACTTGTTCCCTTGATGTTAAGCAGATGAAGCGGCAACTGCGTGTGGTGTGCTTTGTGAAATAGACCAAAACAAATCTGTTGTGCAATGATCACTGATGGTGGTGCAAGGAGCAAAAAGAGATAGGAAAAAACCACACACACTGTTTAAAAGGAATATAAATTGGAATTCTTCACAATGAAAAACTTCTGTTTTGCAAACGATACTGTTACGAAAATGAAAAGACAAGCCATGGGCTAAGAGGAGATATTGGCGAAACAGAAAGGACTTGTATCCAAAATATATAAATTGCTCTGGAAATTCAATAATAGGAAAACATCCAACCAATTAAACATGGAAGAATATTTGAAGACACTTCACCAAAACACAGGGATGACAAATAAGCCCAGGAGAAGTTGTTCATCTTCATTAGTCATCAGAAAAATGCAAATTAAAATCACAATGAGACACTGCTACACACCTAATACAAAGGCTAAAATAAAAATATCAGACAATATCAAGAGATGATAAGCATGTTAAGTGACTGGAATTCTCATATCTTGCTGGTGGGAATGCAAAATGTACAACCATTTAGCAATTTTTTATAAGTCACTGAACAACCCAGAAATGCCACTCCTAGATATTTACCCAAGAGAAATGAAAACATGATCACAGAAAGGCCTGTGACTGGATGTCTATAGCAGCTTGGTTCACCATTTCTCTAAACCGAAAACAACTCAAAATGCACTTTAATAAGTGGATAAACAAACTGTGGCACATCCATGTAAAGGAACACTATTCTGCAGCGAAAAGTACTGAAGCGTGTAACACCCTGGATGAATCTTGAATGCATTCTGCCAAACGAAAGAAGCCAGACTCAAAAGGTTGCATACTTTATGATTCTATTTACATGATAATCTGGAAAAGGCAAAAACGGATCAGTAGTTGCCAGGGGCTGAAAATAGAGGGAGAGCTTGATTGCCAAGGGGCATAAGGACATTTTTTGAAGGAGATGGGACGGTTCTAAATCTTGACCCTGGTAGCTGTTACATTATTTGTAACCTGATGTGTTAAACTCATAGAATTGCACATCGAAATGGTCAATATCATACGTAAATTATGCTACATTTAAAAAGGAATACAAAGACATAAAATCTAGTTGAAATCAAAAGACATGATAACTGGGCCTCCCTGGTGGCGCAGTGGTTGAGAGTCCGCCTGCCGATGCAGGGGATACGGGTTCGTGCCCCGGTCTGGGAGGATCCCATATGCCGCGGAGCGGCTGGGCCCGTGAGCCATGGCTGCTGAGCCTGCGCATCCGGAGCCTGTGCTCCGCAACGGGAGAGGCCACAACAGTGAGAGGCCCGCATACCACAAAAAAAAAAAAAAAAAAAAAAAAAAAAAAAAAAGACATGATAACTAGTTGATGTCAAAAGAACAAATATGCCAGACAATAAAAAACATAAATTGTCCAAAGTGTCTCCTATTTGACAGTAAACTTAAATTAGCAGTTGAAATGTCCAATTACTATCTTTGAAAGTGAAAATGAATCTAACATCTGATTGGTTAGAGTCCATGTACAGCTTTGAAAACTACATATTAACGATAACATAAGAATGAAATAGAGCGATGAGTGATCTAAATAGCTATTTAATATAATTTTCTAAATGAAATAATTAACCAAAAAGGCCTTTACTTACTAATTTATTCAGCTATACAGAAATAATCTGAATAATCAAGCCTCCAGGATATAAACTGGAAAATCTTTACTCAACAAAGGCAAATAGCCTGAGGCGCCACTTGCGGCGGGGCGGCGGCAGGCGGCTGCAGTGACTCGTGGGGCCAGTGCAAGGGCGGGGGGGCGGCTGCCGGACTGCGGCTCGGGGGCGGTCGCACGCGGGCCCGCTCGGCAACTGGGACCGCCCCAGACATGAAGCGCTACCTTTGGGAGCGCTACCGGGAGGCGAAGAGGAGCACGGAAGAATTGGTTACTTCAGTTATGAACAACTGTTGAATCCAGATGCCATCTTCTCAAACAATGAGATGAGCCTGTCAGACATTGAAATCTACGGCTTGAAATCTACGGCTTTGATTATGATTACACCTTGGTGTTTTATTCCAAGCACCTCCACACACTGATATTTAATGCCGCTCGGACCTTCTCATCAACGAACACAGGTATCCCATGGAAATCAGGAAGTATGAGTATGACCCAAACTTTGCAATCCGTGGACTGCATTATGACGTGCAGCAGTCGGTCTTGATGAAGATCAGTGCTTTTCATTACATCCAGCTGGGAACTGTCTACAGAGGCCTCAGCCTGGTCCCTGATGAGGAAGTCACTGAAATGTACCAGGGCTCCCACGGGCCTTTGGAATAGATGAGCAACTTTTATGAGAGTTCCCACGGAAACACCATGACATCATGTCCATGTTCATGGACATCTTCTCCCTGCCCGAGATGACCCTGCTGTCCTGTGTGAACGAGTACTTTCTGAAGAACAACATCGACTATGAGCCTGTGCACCTGTACAGAGACGTCAAGGATTCAATTCGGGAGGTGCACACCAAAGGAATCATGGACAGAGCAGTTGAAGCAGATATTGAAAAGTACATCTGCTACCCTGAGCGGACCCGTGCAGTGTTGGCCAAACTGGCTGATCATGGCAAGAAGATGTTTCTCATCACCAATAGCCCCAGGAGGTTTGTGGATGAAGGGATGAGGTATACTGTTGGACAAGACTGGAGGGACCTGTTTGATGTGGTCATTGTTCAGGCGGAGAAGCCAAACTTCTTTAGTGATAAGTGGAGTCCCTTCCGAAAGGTGAATGTGAAAGGTGTCTTACTCTAGGATAAAATCTACACATTGCAGAAAGGCCAGATTTATAAGCAGGGCAATTTATATGAATTTTTGAAGCTTACTGGATGGAGGGGATCCAAAGTGTTGTATTTTGGTGACCATATATACAGTGACCTGGTGGACTTGACACCGGCATGGCTGATGAACGCGTGCAATTATCCTGGAATTGAGATCTGAGCTCAGAATCATGAACATGGAACAGTACATTCAAACAATTACCTGGCTACAGACCTTGACTGGGTTATTGGAGCAGATGTAGGTTCACAGAGATGCAGAGTCACAGCTGGTTTGGCAGGAGTGGAAAAAGGAGAGGAAGGAGTTGAGAGAAATGACCAAAGGTTCCTTCAGCACCCAGTTTGGAAGCTTGTTCCGCATAGACCAGAACCCCACGCACTTCCTGCGGCGCCTGTCGCGATTTGCCGCCATCTATGTGGCATCCCTGAGCTGCCGCCTGAGCTATGACATCAGCTACATGTTCTACCCCTGGAGGATCCCACTGCAGCACGAACTTGCTGCCTGGTCCGACAGGCCCCTGGCCACCAGGCTGCCACTCCTGCAGGAGGCCCAGGCCAAGTAGCCAGTGGCCCAGCCACGCTGGGCGCGAAAAGCCAGGACCAGCGGCGGCCCCGCACTGGGCAGACTTTGTGTGGATGTGACTGTTGCTTACAGACATGCCTTGTGATGTCTCTTTTGTACATTATGGAGGATACCCCCCAGCTCATGAAGACAGGAGCTAGCAGCCCACGGGGACTGCCTTCCTGTACATGTGGGGACAGCGGCTGGCTTCCTGTCAACACCCTGTGATCAGCCTTCTTGTTTACTAAGGTACCGTAACTGGCGTCAGATTTTCTGGGATGGGGAGGCTTCTTGATACCATCTCTGGATTCCAGCAGGTGACGTTTTGAAACTCTTCTTGACTCCTCCATGGAAAATGCATGGAAAAACTGAACATTCACAGGCAGTGCAGGGGCCCAGTGATGTGCACCTGTGAACTGCTCACAGAAAGCTGATGCTTGAGCGAGCGCTCCGATAGCATACCACGATGTCAGCGGCAGAGACGGTCCCCTAGATGACAGCCAGTTCCCAGATATCTTCTGGTACTAGGGCTTTGGCACTCTGGTGCCTCACTTGAAAGCAGATTCAGCCTCTCTGGAAGTCTTTCGTGAGAAAGAACAAGAGAAGTTGCAAGTCCTTGGCCTTGATTGTCCTCAGTATCCGTTTTCTGTGTCCTGCCCCCTGCAGGGGAAGGACCATTGTGCCCCAAGTGATGGGCAGGTTCACTCTTTTCCCCAGAAAAGGAGGGCAAAGAGAGAAGAGCTTCTGGTTAAATTCCAGCCAGCAGAACAGACTTTGTAGAATGAGGCTGCGAGAAACGAACAGGTTAGAAGACAAACGCCGGTGCATTTGTTGTGCGTCTCCCAGGACTTTATTTTACCTGAAACTGTTACCCGTGTATTGCTTGAAGGTGATCATTGGAGGATGGAAAATGAAACCAAAAAAATGTCCTTGTGATAAAGTGCCACGCCGTGACCCATACCAGGTGTGTTACAATCTTATTAAAATGTGTATTACCAGAAAGAAAAAGAAAAAAAAAAGGCAAATAAAGAGCAAAAAACATTACCTTTGAGGTCTTCTTCAACTGGTCAAAAGGAATAGATGTTCTATAAGTGCTTGAGAACCATCACAACTTTAGTTCTTACTATTGTATGTGATTATTGCTTATTTGCCTTAAGTATTTGATATTTAAGTATTTGACATGTTGCCAACATGGTCAGAACCCTATCACCCTTTTTCATACTTCATCTCTAGTAGCTTTCATGATCTAGTTGTCTTAATGGAAAAGCCTGGTCATTCTGCGGAATCTCTTTTCCTGTCTTGGCCTTTCACGCAGCCTTTGCTCTCTTGTGAAAATGCAAAGATCTCGAGTTTAGGAAACACAGTCATGCTTGTCCACGAGGTAGAGAAACACTACTTTGTACTCGGGCAATCAGACTGTAAAAATAAAAATGGGAGAATCAAAGAGGAACAAATGAAAGGAACCTTGAAATACTATTTTCACATCTACTAAAATAACAACTGTAAACAAACAAGCAGCAATAGTTCTCATCCCTGCTGATGCTATGATGAAAGTGGTTTTTGCTTGTGGCCTTATAAGTTTCTAAAATTATTTGTGATAGCAAAATGGAAGTACAGTGCCTTGCGAGGTCTGAAAAATGTACATTTGATTAAATAATTCTCCGTTTAGGAATTTATCCAAAGGAAATAATTTGATGGGAGAAAAAATGATGCCTGACCCATATATCAACCCAGAATGAGCTAAAATAGCATTAAAATAGAAAGCTAATTAAATGTACACCATTAGGGGAATTGTATAAAAAAGAAAAGAAATTTAGTGGAATACAGACTTCGGGGACTTCTTAGGTAGCATGAGAATTAGCTTTAGCTACCTGTGCTCAGCACCTATGTTTACACATCCCGTTTCCTCCTCTATCACCCCTCCAGTTGTTCTAAGCACCATTTAACAAACTATACCTTTCATTTATTTTCTTCATTTTTTGTCTCCTTTAACAAAAGCCACCCCTTGAGTGCAAGGATTTTTGCCTTTTTTCTTCACTGTTGTTTTCTCTGTGCCTAGAGCAGTTCCTGGCACATAGCAGACACTAAATAAATATTCATTAAACAATTATAAAAACTGAATGCAAATATACTCAGTAAGGACTTTTTAGTAGCCTGATTTTGATTCTGTTTCACTTTTTGCTTTTTATTTAGCCATTTAAAAAAGTTTGTTCATTCAGCAAATATTTACTAAGCCCTGCTCTGAGCCAGGCATTGTAATAGGTGCTGGTTCATAGACATGACCCAGACAGTTGTGATCCTGTAGCATCATGGGGCTCACAGTCTGATGGAGAAGAGGGCCCTGGAGCCAGAATCACGAGGGAGACGAACCGGGAGGAGAGGGTGCTATAGGGATGTACGACAAGGGGCTTCCCCTCCCTAGGGATTAGAGAGCCTTAGGGATCAAAGCCTTGAGGGGTGAGGAACAGCTTACTAGGGGAGGATGTTCCAGGCCTGGCGGACACACACGTGAAGGACCTGAGCCATGATTCTGGCACTTCCGAGGCCAGGAGGGCCGAAGTCGCTGTGGTTGGGGTCATGCCCACTGCGGGGGGCATCGTGCATATGCTGAGAACCTGAAGGCGGACTGGAATGAGGAGGCCCTGAACCCTCTTCAGCACTTGGGTCTCTATCTTGAGGGCGATGGGAAATTATTGACAAAATATAGATGTAACAGAAGAATGATCTGGTTGAACCTGAAGTTTGTAGAAATGGCTGTAGTTCCATATAGAGCATGGGCAGGACGCATATAAGACTGGAGAGAGCTGGTCCCAGAGGGTAACACAAGCATGAGCTGCAGGTCCTGGGTCCAATTCCTATTGTGTTCTTCGATCTCCCCTGGATAAAAGAAATCTCTGTTCTGTCTGCCTCATTGAGTGGATATAAGAGGTGCTGTGGTTATAAGGCTGAAAAATGCTGTTAATGTGAGGTGTGGTTTATCTTTTTCATCTGACCTGGGCAAGGAGAGCATGAAAATGAGGAGAAGGTCTGTATTGTCTCAGTACTCATGTGTGAGCTGAGAAATGGGCTTATTCTCACTGATAGTCCATCTGAAGATAATATGAAGACATTTGTTTGAGTCATACTTTCAATTCCTTTGATCAGTTTTCACAGACTTAGTGATGCGGTACATTAAGTGATCTCTGTTTTCTTGCTTTCACATAGAGATTAATTTGGTAGCAGAAACAGAGGCTTGCTATGGAATTATGAAGATGCGAGTGGTTGCACAGTTCTTCCCGCTGTCCCACAAACAGGCCTGGGCCCTGGCAGCAGGTCCTGAGGGAGGCGGTTTCCCTGTGGAGTGCCCGAACTCCAGGGCGGGATGCTGGCTGCTGGTCCGCCCTCCCCCGCCCCTTCTCCATTTCTAATCAGTTCTTCGCCTGCTGCGGCTTGGGGCCCAGCCTTTCAATTATTCAAGAATCAGAAAGTATTTGTTGCCTGATGCAGGATTTGCTTTTCTTCAACAGAACAAAACCCTGGTAGGTGAGATTCACCACCTGGGGCAGCTGGGTCTCTGGATGCTTGCAGGTTGCCTTCAGAGGGGCAGTTGCTCTGGGAAGGGGTTCGGTTCAGACAGCATATAAAGTGGATGGAAGAAGGGAAAAGAGACAAACAGATGAATAGGGAACATCCTGATTTCGCCTTCTATTTGTCCAGCTAGAAAACTAGAGCATGCTGAAATATACAGAAACCTCAGGCGCTGGTTGAGTAAAGAGGCAGCTTTGCAGGGAGTGGTGAGAATTCCGGTTCCAGCCTAGATTCTGCTGCTAAACTGTCCTGTGTCTCTAGGAAATCATCTCTCCTCTTTGGGCCATTGTCTCTTTACCTGTGAAATGAGAAAGATGGATTATTTGATCTCTAAGATTACTTCACTTCTGTGACTTTTAATTTCAGAGTGATGTTCAGATCTTGGTGCCAGCCCTCACTACATCCTCTGCTTTGGATGGAGCTGGTGCTGTTATAATCTCTTCTCTTCATTGTCATCCATTTTCAATTCTTTATTCTTTCTTTCAACAAATGAGTATTGAGCACTTGGTGTGTACCTGAGGGAACTCCTCCAGGGAATCCTAGACTGTGGGTCTTGTGTGATACAGCCGGATTATGAAGGGCAAGTTAGTTATCACTTGTCTGATGGCTTTCTAACTAGACTCTGAAGACTGGTTTAGTTCTAGAAGCCATGAGACCTACTCATTTATGCATCTATTCATTCAGCAAACATTGACTGAGCATAAACTATAAGCCAGGTGGCATACAAGGGAAAATCAAAGTTGAATCAGGTCAAGGGCTTGCCCTCAAATGTACATGGTTTTGTTGATAAGACTGATATATATTAGGAAAACTATAATGCAGAGGGATAAATGCAAAAAAAATTTATAGGCACTGGAAATTATGAGAGCACACAGGAGCAGCATCTTTGAATACTGACCAGGGAGCCAAGGCACACCTCTCAATAGGGCCTGGGATCTATATTATGTATATATGGGATCTATATTATTTATATATAATTATGAAATATATTTGTATGAAACAAAATTCAGAACATTCAAAAAAGAAAATAAAGATTAATAGTTATCTCATAATTCAGAGAAACTAAATTTTTTTTTAAATATATAATTTTGGTATACCTCTTCAAGGTATTTTTGATGTCTTTTCTTTCATTGTTTTGTCCAAAAAAATCACACATAAATACTGCTTTGTAAGTTGCATATTCATTTGATAATATATCATTGACTTTTTCATATCATAAATAATATTCTACTTTATTAATTTAAGAGCTGTGTATCATATTCTATTGCATAGATGCCCTTTTATTCTTTTAGCTAATGTCCTATTGATGGATTTGGGTTATTCTAAGTTTCCAATATTATAAACAACATTGTGATAAACACGCTTCTCCTTAGGACAAGTTCTTAGAAGTTGGATATCTAGGTGAAAGGATATTTTAAATATTGACACACATTGCCAGATTGTGCTTTAGTTTAAAAGCAGAGTTATATGCGTGTGAGTGTATGTGTGTGTATGCACTCACAAATGCACCTGCATTTGCTTTAGCTAATATTAACTGAGCACTTACTATATTCCAGATGTTAGACTAAGCACTTCAGATACATTATGTGATTCAATGATTGTAACATTTCAGCCCCAGCAGAAGTCCATATAGTCATTAGAAGAGATACTTTAAGGAATATAATCCAGAAACACATTTTATTTGCTAACCCAAGAAACTTAGTGGTATTTGGAAGTAGAAGGGTAAGCATATAAAATATGAGAGGGATAATAAAATCTTGGTTTTAGCCTTGCTAAGATGTCAGTCTTAGCCATTGGTCACAGTCCATGACCTGTAAACTTAAATCCAAATGGAGAAGTTGCCCAACAAGAGTCTATGCTTGCTTCCGTGATGCACATCCAACTTTGCAGTAGTCCAGGGCATTTTTAGTTCTCTGTACCAGCTGATGTTGCTGCAGTGTTTCCTAGAAATAGGGAGACCCTAGGTCTTGATTTGCCCAGGACAGTCCTGGTCTATGCCTGTTGTCTTGAAGTAATTATTAATTTTGCATCCTTTCATTCTCAAAAGTGTCCACTTTGGAAAATAATGTACTTTGAGGAAATGTGTTACAGACTGGGCAGGGATTGCTGATGAGACTGAGTGAAGTTCGGGCAGTGAGATCACCAACTCCTGCCCCTTCCATTACACTATAGGTCAGGCATCTCTTTATCTTACTTTCTAAAGAAAGTCACGTCCCCTGAAGTGCACCAGGATATCTGGTTTCCTCACTTATCCAAATAATAGCTGACAATCACAGAAAAAGCAAAAGTATCTGTGTAGTGAGAATTAGTGTGTTCTATAATAAAATTCTTGCCTTTGTCTATGGGAAACATTCTTATTCAAAGCCTGTCTTCTCTTCTTTTACTCACAGACCTCCAAAAGCTTGAGTACCTTATTTCCCACCCACAGGTGATTAAAAGGATAGGTTAGAAAGAGAAAGAATGCCTAAGGCAAACACTTCGGCATGAGCAAGCAGTGAAAGTGGCTTATATGAGAGAGAAAAGATGAAAGCTTAAAAGCAAATGCAAGAACTGCCATGCAGGTACAAACAACCCAGCCCTCTGTAGAGAATCCATGCAGAGGACAGTAGAGGGAGTTCGTAATGATGACCTTGAATTATCAACAAAATGTTTCGTTGCATTTGGTAGGCTGCATTTAAGAAGGTACGGTAGCATGGAACATTTTAGACCAGATCTCTAAGATACTTCATATTACTTAAATTAGACTTATAAGAGGTAACTCTTCAATAAACACCTTGATTATATGGAATGACTTAACCTTCTGAGAGTCCTGGGTGGCTAAGAATCTAATATATAAAAAAAGTCAGTTAAGGCATCTTTTCTGCCTTCAATGACTTCAAATTCTTGTTGATATTATAAGTTTTCATGCTTCCTAGATGTCTTTGCATTTTAATAAAGGACTTTAAAAGACCAAAATGTCTTATAATCCTAAGGGAGTCAAGTTCCGGCAATATAATTCTAGGCACTGAGAACACAGGAGGAAAGTTTCAGGGGCCAAAGGATGTTTCTGGTTATCCGTGCAGAGAGTGCCAGCTTTTCTCTGTGTGAAGATAGTCCTGTAAAAAGGGTGATCTTCTCAGCTGCTCGTGTCCTTGGGAATCATAAATCCCCACCTCTGAGGGACCCTCTGGCCCTGAACCATGTCCGTGAGACAAAGAACAGAGTGGGTCAAACATGCTCCTGGCTGAGTAGAAGGTGAAAGAGTCCCCAGGGCGACTGAGGCACTCCTTGGTACTAATCAGAAACAAAATTAGGAATCATTTAAGTGCCAAGTTGTCCTGAGCTCTGAGAGTCAAGACTGTTGGCGTTCTGAGAATTCTGGCTGAATATTCAGTAGGTTTCTGCTCATTAATTCCATCCATGGTAATGTTTAAAGTGTAATGAAAACTCAGTGCAAAAAATTAGAAGACTTTCAGCTTTTCATAGTTATCCCCAGGACACGCCAAATCTAAAACAGAGGAAGCAGAGATGGATGAGGCCCCCTCCTCTACTTTGTTGCTCTCATTGGTGCCCCTGCAGGAAACTCAGCCTGGAACGTGGAGGAGCTCCCTGAGGAGATAAAGGCTCTAGATGGGAGGAGGGGCCCTCCCCCTTCCAAGGGTCAGTTCACCCTGTTACCTAAACCCTCTACTCAGTGGAGTAGATCTGAGGTCTGGGACAGTCACTTAAATCTGTTGAACTGTGTTGTGTTCCTGCATGTTGTTCCCAAATGTAATTCAGGTTTGCATTTCCCTGACCAAAGCTTGGTGCCCCTCCCAGAATGTCACTAACCCAATACTTAACTCTTCCTCTGGGAGGGAGAACCTTGGTCTCTGTATCCAGGCAGGAAAGACAGCCACTCAGGTCCAAACAGCTCTCCTTTGACTCCACTTGGCATTTCTGTGTTTTCGGAGTGTTGGTTTCTCAATGTCTCCGGCTAGAGGAAAATAGACAGCAAGGCCATAAGTAGCTGATTCAGATATTCAGGGACCGAATAAACCTCATCATCCCAGTCTTGGGCTGAGGCAGTGAGAGTGACTGCTTCCTGTACATGGTCTCAGAGGTACATGGACATCTTCTTTTTCAAAACAATATTTTCTGTGGTTAATATTTATAATTCCCTATTAGATAGAGGCTTATTCTCCTGTGGCCTGTGTGGGTTCACCCTCTCTGCCTCATCAATCATTGCACTGCTCATGTGCTGGGACAAGATGTACAGAAGGAGGGGTCCAAGTGGTGATGGGGACCCTGGGTACTAAGAACTGGGAAGGCACACCCCAGTACAAGAGGAATGCTGATGACAGCAGAGACACATTTTACTTCTTAATTTCTGGTGTGTGTCTCACACAGATTCCATTCCTTTCCCCCGTGTGTTATGAGCTGAGTTGTGTCCCCCCCAAATTTGTGTGTTGAAGTCCTAACCCCCAGTGCCTCAGAGTTTAGAGTGTGATTGTACTTGGAGGTAGAATCTTTTTTTTTTTTTTAGATATTGGGGGTAGGAGTTTATTAATTAATTTATTTATTTTTGCTGTGTTGGGTCTTCATTTCCGTGCGAGGGCTTTCTCTAGTTGCGGCGAGCGGGGGCCACTCTTCATCGCGGTGCGTGGGCCTCTCACTATCGTGGCCTCTCTTGTTGCGGAGCACAGGCTCCAGATGCGCAGGCTCAGTAGTTGTGGCTCATGGGCCTAGTTGCTCCGCGGCATGTTGGATCCTCCCAGACCAGGGCTCGAACCCGTGTCCCCTGCATTAGCAGGCAGATTCCCAACCCCTGCGCCACCAGGGAAGCCCCAGAGGTAGAGTCTTTAAAGAGGTACTTAATTAAGTTAAAATTAGGTCATTAGGATGGGTCTTAATTCTATCTGACTAGAGTTCTTTTAAGAGGAGGAAATTAGGTCAGAGACATGTACAGAGGGAAGACCATGTGAAGACACAGGGAGAAGACGGCCGTCTACAAGCCAAGGAGAGAGGCCTTCAAAGAAGCTACCCTGCCAACACCTTGACCTCAGACTTCTAGCCTCCAGAACTGAGAGAAAACACTTTTGTTGTTTAAGCCACTCAGCCTGGGGTACTTTGTTATGGCGGCCCTAGCAGACTCATATACCCTGCATCATATCACCTCTGCTCCCCCCTCCAACACACACTCACCAACGCACCCTACTGTCATCATGGTCTCCTGGGAATAAGGTCATTGAGTGTGGTTTACCTTATGTCACCTGACCTCTAAGTACTACTTTAACATCTAAAGAAAGTCGTATCTGCTACTGTACTCAGAAAAGCCAAACTTAAAGTATTTTAGGTTTTATCTAGCTCAGGCATCCAAAAGTCAGTTGCTATGAATAATAACAAGGAAGCTCAGGAAATTAAGGGGAGAGAGGCTGACCCCAGAGTGGGAGCTCCAGAAACAGGTTTGTTTTTATTTTTTTTTTTACATTCTGCTTTTTTCATTGAAATACACTTGATTTATAGTATTGTATTAGTTTCAAGTGTACAATATAGAGGTTCAATATTTTATAGCTTATACTCCATTTAAAGTTATTATAAAATAATTGGTAAATTTCCCAGTGCTGTATGATGTATCCTTGTAGCTTATGTATTTTATACACAGTAGCTTGTATGTCTTAACCTCATCCCCCTAGCTTGTTGCTCCTCCCCTTCCCTCTCTCCCCTGGTAACCACTAGTTTGTTCTCTGTATCCGTAAGTCTGTTTCTGTTTTGTTATATTTATTCCTTTGTTTTATTTTTTAGATTTCATATACAAGTGATAACATACAGTATTTGTATTTCTCTGTCTGACATATTTCACTAAGCATACTCTCTAGGTCCTTTCGTGTTGTTGCAAATGGCAGAATTTCATTCTTTTTTATGGCCGAGTAATATTCCATTGTATATATGTACCACATCTTCTTTATCGATTCATCTCTTGATGGGCATTTAGTTTGCTTCCATATCTTGGCTATTGTAAATAATGTAGCTATGAACATCGGGGTGCACATATCTTTTTGAATTAGTGTTCTCATTTTTTTTTTTTTTTTTTGGCTATACCCAGCAGTAGAATTGCTGGCTCATATGGAAAAAGACCATAAATAACAAACGCTGATGAAGATGTGGAGAAAAGGGAGGCCTAGTACATTGTTGGTGGGAATGTAAATTGGTGTAGCCACTGTGGAAAACAGAGAGTTTTTGATGTTTCTTGAAGAGTTATTAACCACCATCCCCAGGCCAGAGAACAACCTCAATCTAGACCTAGGATGTAGGGAGTTCTAGAGTCCAAGGATGGGCCAAGGTTAGTTAGAGCCCTTGCCTAGCTCCAACAGGAAGCAGGGTGTGCTATCTCCCAGGGAGAGCTCAGGGTGAGACTATAAGTCCTGGTGGATGGGCACTGAGACTCAATGTATGTACGCACACACACACACACACACACACACACACACACACACACACACAATGGTAGAAGACTGGGACCTGCCTGAACAAAAGGGTTTTCCAGGGGAGAAAGATTCTCTCAGTAGAAGGAGGGTTCAAAACAAGGACTTGGTGATAAGAGTAAGAGAAAAACAAAACTATCAGCTTGATTTTCCTCCCCAAAGCCAAGGTGTTGTACTGAGCTAGCACAGCCAGCAATCACAGAGGCCCTTGTCACCTGTCATACCTGACTGTCCTTCCCAAGGTGGAAGCCCAGACAGCCCATCCCTCTGTGTAACTCATTTCCACATCATCTACACTTTCCAATAAGCTCCTACTCTATTAGATTGCTTCCTGGAAGAGCCAAATATTAAAAATCACTGGTCAGTCAGTGCCTTATTCTGTTATTCACCAAACTGATTTTTTAAGCTCAGAACCAATAAAGCTGTGACTGCGAAGAACGGATATGGATTTCTCATTCTCACACACTCATATATAATAATAATAAAACTTTATTAAACAAGAGACATGTTGTTTCAGGGAATTTTTCTTTCCCTTCTCCAGTGCCCCAAGGCTAAAATATACAATCTTATTAACTTCCTGGAAGAAATACTCCCTTCCCTTGGTGAAAATGCTGAGCATTCATCTTTTTGGACCTCGAAAATGAGACAGGCCTTTGACATGAAGGTAGCTGGGCCACAGTTCCATCCAGGGAAATCTAGGCGAGTGAGTCTGATTAGGAGACGCCCAAGGAATCTGCGTGGAGTCCAAGAAGCCTTTTGGAATAAATCCTCCTGGATGTCCTGGGCCAGGAAGATAAGGACAAAGGATCTGATAGTAGGTTGGCACAGCAGGGCATACCAGATCTGAGGGGACTGGACCTATCATTTAGTTCATGCTCCTGCTCAATCATTCAGGGGACTGAGGCACAAACAGGGGCTGTCAGTTACCTAGTCACACAGAATAGCTGATGGAGCAGGAAACAGAAGACTGTGTCCTGTTCTGGGCTCCTTCTTCCTTTGTCTTCCACCCCACAGTCCTGGATTGATCTCAAACTAAGCAACTTCATTTGCGATTCCTCCATCTCCTGTGAGGTGGCTTCAAGCTCCTCAGGGAGATCAGAGCCATGTTTTGCCCTCCCATCTCGGCCCACAGCAAAAGCAAGAGCCACACCACTCACACCGGCTGGGGAGTCAGTCAATATCCGCCAGAATCTGTTGAGGAATAAACGACCTCCACCAGGTGGTGAATAAGGTCAGGACTCAGCAATCTAATTCATGGGATTCCACATGACCATGGACAATATCTGCTCCAGGGAGGACTGACCATCAGTGAGAATCCTGAAGCGGCCTGATGGTGGGAGCTGCAGCCCTGTTTTCCTGGGCCAGAGCCTGTAGGTGGGGAGAAGACAGGGATGCAGGCTGTCACCAAGGGTGTCTAGATCAGAAATTTGTCAGTTCCTCAGGCAAGACTGCCTCTGGACAGCCAGGGGATTACCATTAGTTTGGGAGGACGGAGGAGAAGATCCAGGACTAACTGAGGGGGTGATGACCACTGAGAGACACAGCATGAGGATCTGGACCCCAAGGCAGAGGAGGGCCCCACGTGTGATGCTCAGCTCCACCCAGCTCTGCACAGCGGTGTCAGGATTTGGGTGATCCTCACGAGTGAGTGGCTGTTATGGACTGACCTGCGTCCCTCTGAAGGTCACAGGTTGAGGCCCTCACCCCCAATGTGACTGTATTTGGAGATAAGTCCTTCAGAGAGGTAATTACGGTTCCATGAGGACATAAGGATGGGCCTGTAATCTAACAGAACTGGTGTCCTTATTAGAAAGGAAAACGACACCAGAGCTCGCTCTCGCCACAGGCGCACCCGGAGCAGAGACCACAGCGAGAAGACATCGTAGGAAAGCCAAGGAGAAGAGCCTCACACGAAACCTGCTGGCACTTGGTATTGGGCTTTTGGCCTCCAGAACTGTAAGAAAATAAACTTCTGTCGTTGAGGCCCCCCAGGCTGGGATGTTTTGTTATGATAGCCCGAGCAGAGGAATACAGGGCTGATGGTCTCCAACTGGGGGAGAGCAGGAGTTCAGGCAGTGCCCAGGCAACTGGGGCTCAGGTTCTTGTCACTGCCTCCAGCGGGGCAAGTAGCCTCTTTTTGTGAGTCTTAGCAGACTGGAACAGCCCTGGGCTCCTCATGCACTGATACTCTGTGTTTTTTCCTTTTCTGTGGTCCTAAAAACAAGACACGTCCCTGTGTTTTATCCTTTTCTGTGGTACTGAAAACAAGACATGTCCGTGTCATTAACTGGGGTCTTTCCAGGAAAATGGAAAAAGGATCGAATGACCTCTCATGGCCTTTGTAGCCATAGGACTCTAACTGTAGGAAGAACACAGGCAGAGATTTATCATCGAAAAGTTTCAGTGGGATTTTTAAACTGCAACATTAGAAATCTTTTAACTCCAGAGCAAAGGAGCAACAATGGACTAATTATGAATATTTACATATGTCTCAGATTATATATTCCAGATACTGTTCGGTGAAACCAAATCAGGTGACTGTCAAATACACATGGTGTTCAGGAGAAGTTGTCTAGATATTTTCGCTGCAGAGGAGATAGTTCTAATACACACAACAGCTGCAAAGCATCGGACAAATTCCCTTGCCCACCCTCCTGCCCACCATTAGCAGAGTTAATGTGTAGGGATCCTGCCAACGTGTCTCTCACTCCCACTCAGGCAGTATCAACAGCCGAGCTCTGGACCCTGGGTCCAGTGTCCACCCTCAGCCCCTCTGCCTGCTGCATTTCCCTCTAGATCCCATTTAAGATCAAACACCAAATGTTGTCCAAGCAATTACTGTGCACTCCGCTTCTGCTTTGCTGAACTGTGAGCCATCGACTGAAATGACCTCTGAGGTTACTTCCAAGCTGAGAGGCAGGGGAGGCTACAAGAACGTGCATCCTCAGAGCGCTCAGGTAGTGCCCCCTTCAGGAAGCCTTCCTGACTGCCTAGACAATGGAAGTGTTCACTAAGCTCTATTAATTCCCTTTCCTCCTGCATATAGAGATAGATTATATTTTCCTACTTCCCCTTTGTGGAAATGCTGTCCATGTGACAATAGAATGTGGGTGGGAGTGATGTATGTCACTTCCAAATTTGGCTCCTAACGCCTTCACTTTTTGCTTGTCTGCCAGTGGGAGAGGGAGAAACCAGTGTAAAATGCCAAGGTCCTAGGAGATGGTGGGATCCACTATATCTGAAAAGCCTGGATCCCTTAATGAGTATGTGGAGCAGAACCCCCTCTGCCCCCCACCACGTTAGACGGTGACAAGAGTGAGAGATAAACCTGTATTGTGGTGAAGTCACTGAGATTTGGAAGTTGTCTGTAACAACAAGTAGCCTGTCTAGACTAATACACTGATGGACTCGCAAGTTGAAAACAATAGTCGTTTGATCTCTAACTGAACATGGCCTCAGATAGGAGCTTACGAACATGTGTAAACAATTTTCTAATACAGTAGAGCTCTGAAAGCAAACTGTGGCCTGACTCCTGAAAACACGCTCCCGATCTGTTTCTTAACATCCTCTGCCCGGGCTGCAGTGGTGACCGTGAGGTGCTGTGCGAGAGTGTAAGAGAAAAGCTAACTTGTAATGTTGCTGATCTGGAGAAAAAATTTCAAACATGCATATGGGCATTTTTGTTGCACCGTGTGAATTGTGTCCCTCCTTATTTCACCAGCATGTTCCCATCTCATCCTCCCAAGGATATCCTCCCAAAAGAAACTGAAGCAGCCTTTGAGCTGTATCTAGGACCATCTCCTGGGTAACCGTTGCACTGAAGATAGCAAACTCAGAGTGTAGGGTTTTAGAGATGGCCTCTGTGGCACTTTCCAAAACCTGTGGGGCTGCCCAGAGCTCAGCTGAGATGCAGAGATCTGATGCAGTGACAGACTAGGTCTTCCATCCACAGGCACAGTGTGGCAGAGAGGCCAGCAGGGTAGGGTCTAGGGCTGGGGGCCCAGACTCCCGAGATGCACTTCTCCTATTTAATCGGGAGGTTCACAAACAGAGGAATTCATAGCATTCTCAATTATTCCCTTGCTCAGCTGCCTCCCCAGTCTGGGCCTTGGCATCTCTCGCCTTGGTATAAATCACATTCTATCAGTATAACTGCAGGGCTTCGGGGAGCATTTTGGAATATGAGGATGTTAATGCACTGGGTTTTGTTCCGAGCCGTGAGCCACCTCTTGGGATTTGGGGATCTCTCTTTTAAATCCAGAAGCACTAATGAGCTAGTAAGGGCTCCTGACCCGCTTGACTCATCCCGTCGCTCCTGGGGCTGCTCTGAGCAGTGGAACCAGCCATATCTGCCCTGCACTGCAGCCAGCCACAAGCCTGATACAGCCACGGCTTTCCATGCAGCTGGTTCTACCCGGAGGCATTCAAACTGCAATTTCTTGTTCCTTTTTTTTTTCTTTTTTTTTCATTACTAACTACACCTAAAAGTACTTTGCACATATAGGCTCTGGGTGAATGTTTGTGGTTATTTTGATGGCAATTGCACTGCTGTCCTTTATCACAGGGTTTGGCTAGGAGCTGTTCTCTAATTCTATCCCCAAGCAAAAATTATGCTGGGATGCCAAGGAGATGGTCCTTGAAAGGTGAGGGAAATAAGGGAAGACACATACTGACAGGCAGCTGAATGTCATTTAGCTTTTTAGCCAGGTCTGTCTCTCAGTGCCCCAAATTTACATTTACCCACTCAGAAAAGCCTCATACAACACTTACTATGCATTGGGGGTGGTTCTAAGTGGTTTACAAATGCTTACCAATTTACCATTCTGTACTATTTCTTTTTTTTTTTTTTTTTTTTTTTTTGTGGTACGCGGGCCTCTCACTGCTGTGGCCTCTCCCGTTGCGGAGCACAGGCTCCAGACACGCAGGCTCAGTGCCCATGGCTCACGGGCCCAGCCACTCCGCGGCATGTGGGATCTTCCGGGACCGGGGCACGAACCCGTGTCCCCTGCATCGGCAGGCAGACTCCCAACCACTGCGCCACCAGGGAAGCCCCTGTACTATTTCTTATGCCCATTTTATGAGAAGAAACGCAAGACAACAGAGAGGTTAGGGAACTTGTCCAAAGTCACAGAGCTAGTAAGTGGTGGCACCAGGACTTGAAGCTGCAAAGTCTGGTTCCAGGGGTCACACACTTAATCACTGTGCTGTTCACTCCTGCGTGGTTACCTCTGCCTCCAGAACAAGGCTCAGATTGTTAGTGCTATCTAGAATGTTGTTTTTCCTCTTCTTCACACTTCTAAATTCTAGCTCATCTTTTAGGACTGACTTACAACCTAGTTCCCAAAAGAAGCCTTCCTGAACATTCAGCGCCATGCTCCAATAACACAGTGGTTCAGAGCATGGCATTTGGAGTTAAACTGTAGAAGCCTAGTTCAATACCCAGCCCTGCCATTTACTAGCTTTATCACCTTGAATAAGTCACTTAACTTCCATGAGCTAAGTTTTCTTATCTGTAAAATGGAGATAAATGCTGCATCTACTTCACAGGGCTGTTCAGAGGATTCATTGAATTACCATATCCAAAATACATGCTTGACTTATGCTGCATGCTATTTATACGTTTTATTACGATTATTGCTATCATTATTATTAGCATTATTTCAAATTCTCCTCTCCTAATGCTGTTGTGTCACAGTTCTATTTTCCTTGTCTATCTTTATTTCCTACAAGATTGCAGGATTATCTACTCCTCTTAAAGATTGGTTGTGCATGTATATATATATATATTCTCTGGCACTTAGACTGGTATATGGCAGATAGTAGACACTCATTTAATAGCAATAATTAATTAATGAGTTGGAGGTACCTAGTATTATATCCCCAGCCACAAGGATTCAAAAATCTCTTTCTCTCCCACTGAATTGCATATAAATATAAGTCATAGGTCTTCATTGATTTTGGAGTGGTGCATCTCAGGGGAAACTGAATGTCATAGTTTAAAGAAAACCAACTCCTAAATAAATTAACAGGCACATTCATCAACTGGGGTGGTTCAGTTAAAATAGGGCACAGACTTGGTGGGATTTAAATATCCATAGTCCGTAGAGAAGCATCAGCCTCCAAGAATATGTGGCTCCTGATGTCATCGTCTTAACCTTTGCTTTCTAGTCTTGTCTTCAGAGGCAGCCACTTATTTACAATGGAGATTCTGCAGATAGACCACGCCAGGTAATTGAGAAACAATTTGAAGACCAATGTCTTATTATCACTCGAGGGACACAACAAATAACCACTTACAGAACCTTCTCTATTATTTGACTATTTAGGTCCTCAGGTTCATTGACTGCAGAATATCTTTAAGGAATCATTCTGAAGTCAGTAAGTCTCCATGACTTACAAGGAGTCTGGAATCTATTGAAAGGCTCTAGGTGTGGGGTGGACTAGGTCTCTGAAAGGCAGATGCCTGCTGCTCCCACTGCAAATAGGGACAAAAGTTTAACTCAGCACAAGGAGATGAACTCAATTTAAAGGGGCAGGGTCTCCTGCAGCCTTCTGTGCACAACTTCTCATCATTTAGTATTGTTTTGGGATGTTAGCCTTTGGGAAGGAGGTAGGGGAAGAGCTATGGATGACAGAACCTACTTTTCTTAGAAAGGACAGGACCATAGTATGTTCATAAACATGCTCTGGTTCCCCAGGGTACTCTTTCCAGAGTGCTGGCATCCTCTCCCATCCCTGTGGTTCTCAGTAGGGCTCCCAAGAGCCATGATAAGGAAGATGAAGCACCAGGAAACAGATGTGATGCCAGTGCTTCAGTCCCACTACCCTCCATGCCTTACTTCTCAAAATATTTCCTACCTGCTTTCACAGAGAACCCTGTATAGCTTGAGATTTTTTTCTTCCTGTTCAGGGACAGGTTTGGGATGAGTTGGTACATCATCTCATACTTTCCTGGTTGCCCTGAATAAACTATATGTTGAATGGCATCCCACAGATTGCTTAGCTTTTCTTTGTCCTTCTGGCTTGGGCAGTGTGGAGGAAAGGAGAAGACTGGATAGGCTCAGGGAAAGGGAAGTAGCTAGTGCTTTTGTAGAAAAGCAGTCACCACCCTGGGGTGGTTGTACTGGGGTTGCTGTGTGTGTAACTTGTGAGTCGTTTCCCCAGTCCTTCTAAAACCACATTCTCCATAACCCTTCTAAGGCATGCTTAGTATTGTGAACGATCGTTAAGAACATCCTTTTTTTTGTTACACCTCAGCACCTTCTCCATAACATTACACCTTCCTTCACACATTTTATTTCATTCAGTATTTCACACACAGTATAAATCACCACCTCTAATCATCTCTCCATTTGTTTCCCTTGTCTCCATGTCAACCACCAGAACTCTGGTCCAGTTCTCATCATTTCACTCTCAGATGATAGGGGTTCAACTGGACATTCTGCCTCTCTGCTCCTCGGACGCCAGTTATTCCATGCTCCCTGACAGGTTCATCTTCTTAAGTCACTGCCTTGCTTAAGAAAATTCAAGGATCCCCCATTGTCTACTAAAAGTTAAGCTTAGCCTGGCTTTTAAAGCCCTCTAGAATCTGGCTCTTATCTTTCTTTTCTGGGCGTCCCTGATATATACTTTACATAATTTTTATCATTCCCAAATTTACCCCACACTTGTGGCTCTTTGCATTACTACATAACATGCTCTCTTCCTGCAATTCCCGACACCCTCTTCCTTGCCCCATCTGTCAAGCCACTTAATTCATTTGGCAAAGAAGGAGTGCCTCCTCCTCCTCCAAGGTCTGCTCTCTTCAAGAACCTGGCTTGTTTTAACCACTTCACATCTGTCTTATTTTCAGAGATATGAGTGCCTTCTGCCTATATTACTGGACCATTAGCTTGAGGCCTTATGAAGCATAACATCAGCTCTGTCACCCCCCACCCAGATTCTTTCCCTCTCACATCAGTATTTACTTGGGGCCAGGATTATAATGTGTTCCATAAATATTTTAAAAATACATGATCTAAATTCCACCTTTGGGAACTAGATGATTGGGGTACAATCCTTTGCAAAGGAAAAATAATGTGCGTTTTGTTGTCAGTATTATTGTGGGAGACACACCTTAAGGTACCAACTCCTGTTGGTAAAAGAAAAAGAAATCTTCCTTTTCCTGTGGTGACCCTGAGTGGAAGGAAGGCCCACCCCTTAGTGTCAGGAGGACAAATCACCTTGCTCTCCCTCACCTTCTTTGAAGACACTGTTTCCTCCACTTGGAATTCTCTTCTTTTCCTTGATATACTCTTTCCCAGCCTTCAACATTAATAGCAAGTATTATCACCCTAGTGACTCTTTACCAGACCTCATCTTTCCATTGCCACTCTATGTTATTTAAAACAAAAATGTAAATGTAAAGGTTAACACAATTGCCCAGTGCATATGTGACCTGATTGTTTCGGGAATTTAAATCCTTCCCCATCTGTGGACCTGTGGCTTGCCTTGAACTGGCCCTCCATGCTGCTTTCCCATTGTCAGGGAGAGGTGCAAGCTCTGAGCATCTCTCTATCTCTTCCTCCACAGAATGTGCTCGCATTCTGGCTTTCTCCACTCCCATGTGTGAGAACCACATTGCCAAGGCAAAAATGTGTGCTTATTCTTTGGTCACCCAGGATAATGTATAGCCTTAAGACATTTGAGCCACTGCCTTGTGTCCCCCACACCTGACACACAAGTGTGTAGCCTTTACTCCTCTGAATGGATCATCTCTGTTACTCCTCCCACCCCGATACAATATACTGTATCATTTCTTCAAGGGCAAAGGTGCTGTGCTTTATTTGCCTGTTCCCTCATTGCTGATCCTGGCACCCAGCCCTGAAGTGGGCCTCAGAATCTGTTCATTTCTTGAATGAATGAATGAACTGAATGAACACCAGCCAGATACTTTCCTAACCATCTTTCTTCATCTCAATTTGTGTGCTCAATCTTAGCTGCATGGCTATATATGTATTCCTAATTAAGGAGCACTAAGTAGGTCAAGTGATGGAAAACAATGAACAAATCCAAAAATTGTATTTTGATTTAAGCTTCTCATTCTTTATATAGTAAGGTTCTCTATCCTTCTGTAAAACTTTCAGATGTTTGTGGGGAAGCATAGAGGCCTTGTGATGGTTATATCCCAGAAACTCTTCCTAAATCTAGGTCTCAGGTTGCTTTCTTCCTTGAAGCAGGATCTATCAACTCAGACTACCTTTGCCTTCTTTTTACTGTCCTTATCCTCCTTATATCCCTTGGAATTCTTCAATGTCAGAGTCTGTTTGACTTTTACTGATTAACACTACAGGGAAAATGAGGAAACAGATAATAAATATGGGTACATTATAAAAGCTTAAAAACTCCAGCCATGTCTGCAATTCCATTCTTTGCCTTTTTGCTATGGTAACTGGCTGAGGGAGGTAGCATAGCCCAATGGTTGCTTTGAATCGCAACTCAGCTGCCTGGAGGAGGGACTTGGGTAGCCGGTGTGACTTCTGTGCTCTCAGTTTTACCATCTGTAAAAAGGGGACACTAAATCCGCTTCTCAGGGTGGTTTGTAAGCATCCCATTGGATGACTGATACATGTTTGCCCTTAGTCCAGAGCCTGAGACATCATTACCGCTCAGATCATTGTAATTAACATCACTGCTGCCGCTCTCACTGGAGTTATTGGCAACCGTGGTAGGCACTGGAGCTGGTATAACTTTTCCACTGCAGGCTGGCGCTCCCTGAAATTCTGCTCCTTCCTCAGCCCCATTTTTGAAGGAGAGCTTTATTTGCCTTCTCAGCAAGACTTAATGAGCTGAGTCCAGAAAACTCAAGCCAAGGAGAAGGGAGGCAAAGGGAAAAACCAGTCTAATGCAAGGATAAATACAAGTTGGTTTTCTTGAGAAGGCCTCTAGAAGGATCTCAGATACTCAAAATGAACCATAGGTGAACAGCCATACAATTTCTTTATTTGACTGAAAATTCTTTGGGCAGGATAAAAATTGCTAAGGTTCGATGTTCTTATCAACCTGAGTGTTTGGGTTCTCTACTCTAGGCACCTGACTCCTGACACCCTCCTTAATGGCAGAACAAGAGCCCAGACTTCCCCAGATATCAAAGATGAAACAATAAACTCTTTTTGAATGAATAAATAAATGAGTGAGTGAATGAATGAATGAATGCATACATGAATATAAGAAACACAAGGCCCCTATGTCAGCCAGAGCTGTCTAGATACAGTAATCCCAAATCCACACCTCTAGCATTTCCTAGGAAGGACAATATATATGTAAATAGAGCCATCACGTTGAGAATGTCAGGCCTCAGAGGGTTCATCTGGTGCTTACAAAGGCCACTTCACATTTCTCCATGAAATTCCAAAACTTGACAGCTTTCTTAACAGTGATGGTGAGGAATAAAAACTTCAAAAATTATGCTATTTGAAAAGTAAACTGTTTACGGTTCAGAGTAAAAATTCTGAACTTAACTACTTGGCAGCTATAAAAATGTAACCCGATGACACAACAGTGATTTAAAATGTAAGTAGACCTTTGGGCATGCAGCTAAGGGAGCAGACATCCCCACCCAAGCCTAGTTCTGTAGGAACTTAGCCCTTGCAGGGACAGGATGGGACCCATGCACTCCTGGTCACTGCCTGGACTAGGGCTTAAACTACCTAAGCTTGCAGATGGTGACTCTACCTCCAGCCCCTTACTCCCAGGGATATAAAGGAAGCACTACAAATGCATGCCCTAAGATACATTTTCACGAAGGAAGTGTGCGCTAAATGCAATCTATGTTAATAAGCATATCAGATGTTCTTTAAAAAGTCATATGTGATCTCCAGGAGTAAAAGGTCGTGTGTGAACTGCACTGTGCTTTGTGCCCACTGTGTGTCCTCGTTCTGAGTATTAACTGAATCTAGACCTTGAAATGTGCATATGAACGCATATGAACACACGTATACTCTCAAGCTCTATGCCTTAAAAGTATATTTAATTCAATAAACCTTGCCCATTACTGTTTAATTTCATAGGATGGAGACAACTAGGCAAGACTCCTTGGTATGCAGTGGTCAGAACGGTCCTCACAGCCCTACTAGACCCTCCTTAGCTGTGGGCATCTGGTGCCCCAGGGCCTGGCAGTATGAACTGGGGTTGGTGCCAGGGCCTGTGGAGCCACTGCTGTTCACAGTTTCCCTGATAGGAGCTGGCAGACAGTGCCTGGGGTGGGGGTAGGACTAGATGACCTCTAAATCCCCTTCTACTCTTAAGACACTGCCACAGCCTTAGAAGCCATGACACTAGTATTCTACAATATTAAACTCTCATCCCTAGCTATAATTCTGAAGCCTGTTTGTGGATCTCTTCTACTTTTTTCAGAAGACCAGTCCAAAATGGGTAGTATACAGATAGAAATGTGATCCATCAGTTTTGTTCTTGTTGTTGTTTTTTTTTTCTAATTCACCCAGTATTCATATAATTATGTGAAAGCACATGATCAAATATAAAGCTCTTCATACACAAAAAGTCATACACGTTTCATAACTTCAGTCAAAACACTCAGAAGTTTCAGGCAGGAGTAAGCCAAGCTTAATTTTTAGAGGAATATCAAAGCCAATAAAGCAAACCAAGGAAGCTGCCTATGTATATAAAATTTTGGGCACAATTGGGTTCAATTCAATTCAATTCAAGAAATTGAAATGTTGAGTTGTGTACTAAGTGTTGGCCCTCTGCTGGCTTTCTATTCCATACGAAAGGGGCTTGTTTGTTTTTAGGGGTTGATACTACACAGATGGTTTTCATAGAGATGGTGAGAGGTAGATCAGAGCAAGAGCACAAATAAGCAGTTTTTCATGTAATAATCACAATTATAAAAATGACCAAAAAGTTACCATTTACTGAGGGCTGATCATATGCAAGGGCTTATGCCACACCAAGCATTATATACGTGTATGAACGTTTGTATATATAATTCCCAATCTTTACAATCAACAAAGGTAGTTATTCTTACCTCCTATTTTACGTATGAGGAAACCAAGTCATAGAGAGGTTAAATTACTTGACCAAGGTCACCCAGCTATTAAGTGCTGAGCCAGATTTTGAAAACATAATGGTCTGACTTCAAAGCCAGCAGGCTCTACATTACATCTACATTAGTCTACATTTTACCACCTTCCATAATGGCCATTAATACTTGGCAGAAGGGATGAGGGAGGGGCCCAACCTGGCTTGTGGCTCTTGGTGAGAGTGGCTCACCCTGTGCTCAACCCCTCGTGCCACACCTCCCCACACCACCTAAGCTAGGCATCTCTCCTTGTTATTTCTCTAAACAGGTCAGATGTGTGATCCAGACAAGAAGTGTAGAGACTGCTTTTGAACCTGGCTTTGAGCTATGTTCAATACTCCAAGTAGTCAATTGAGGTCAAGTATTTTCCAGCCACCTTCACAGTCTTTCTTTCTTCTATTTAAGTCATTTTGACTACAAATGCAACCTCCCTGATCTCGAGTCTATCAGAAGCTCTGATTGTGGCCCATCTACCCTGCAGCTTGGTTCCTGGTCAGAGGGCAAAGTTTGCCTGGAAGTGAGACTTTGAAATGACACTTGGCTTGGTTCCCTGAAGTAAGTCACATGCTCTCAGCCCTCTAGTCCTTCTCCTACTGTTGGAGCCACCCAAGGGGAAGCGCATATGAAAACAGCAGGTTACTCCCCATCAGCAAAGATACATCTTTGCTCGGCTGGTCTGGCAGCCACAAGCAAGCTGTGTTTTATTCGTGAACATCCTTCTTGTTTCAGCAGATAATGGACTCTAGTTGGGAGACAACATAGTAAACACAGCATAAACAATGGGATGTGCATCTGGAATGAGTCTGCATATCAATAAGAGTGCTGGGAGCCAGGGAGGTAATAAGTCAGGAATGCAATGGAGAAAGGTTATTAAAAGAGGAGCTTGTAAAAATCTGCAACAAGGCTGAAAGCTTGGAGCATTCCTTGATTACAGAAGGACCAAAGGCAGCAGCCTGTCTTATCTGTGCTCTCACTAGCTGAGTTCCCGGACATCTCGCTTAAAATCCTGCTGTTACTCTCTTTGTTCAATTGTAAAGCTGAGATTTTATACACTTAAAAAAAAAGCTCTAGGGCTGTTGTGAAGATGTGTGCACGAAGCTTTATGAAAAAAGCTGATATGGCTGTACAAATGGAAGGTTATATGATTCTTAATTTTGGATAGTGGCTGAAATTACTCTTTTATACATCTAAGCCTTCTTGTTGGTTGAATATCAAGCAAAGTTATCTTTTCTCACAGAAATCTCTCAGGGATTTATCAGGAATAAAAGGAATCAAAAGTATTTTCCACTGTGTTATAGTCAAAACAGGAAGATCCTTTTTATTAGTCAGCATATGGTCAGCTATGCTGCAATAACAAATAAATCCTGCAACCCCATTGGCTTAATAACAACAACAGAAAAGAGGATGTTCATATCTTTCTGAGGCAACACCTAGTGTGTCTTGGGCATTTCTCCTGGGTCTCTATTCACACAGTGAATTCTAAGTCCTGGCCTGCTTCCACAACTTCTTACATTGCCACAGAAGGGGAAGAAAGGGCTGGATCCCATGATGAAATGCTTTTAATAGTCAGGCCACAAAAAGGTTTATCACTTCCACTCTTTTCCATTATTCAGAATCCAGTTCATGGCCCCAACCCAACTGCAAGGGAGGCTGTGACATGTGAAGGAACCCATGGATGTCTTGGTGGCCCTGTGTCTATCTCACCTTTCTTAAAGTTAGCATTGGCTAATGAATACACAGGGGAGTCTTGTAGTCATGGAAGAGGCTAGACTACTTTACTGTTGCTACGATGACCTGTAAACCTGTGGCCAGGATTAGGAACTTGCATATTTGCGGGGGCAGAACAAGATTCCCAAAAGGATTTACCCACCAGCTGCAGACCTGCTGCGTGGGTCCATTGTGATTCTAATTCTGAAAAGCGGTGTGTCTGCTCCCTGATTTATTCTGGGTAACACGTAAGTAATTTAACCATATGTCCAGGCTAACTGCTGCCATACTATCTTAGTAGCTATGATATAGTTGGGATAGTATTACCTTTTAGCCTTCTAATGGTGAGGCTAATAGCTTTGGTCAGGCATTTTGCTATTGATTAGAACATGTTATTAAAATCCTGAATCATTGTGTGAAAAGAAAACCTTGTTAAATGCGATCATATATATCTTACAACCTAACATCTGGCATTTTCATAGTTTGAATTCATCATAAATTGCTGACATTCGTTACTACCTTCAACCTCTCTCAATTTTAAAGCGATTCAATGGTAACTTTTATAGTTACAGAAGATATCTCAGCATTGAGATTATTGAGATTTAAATTAATTAAATAAGGAGGCCATGAGACTGGTATTGCTCTACACCATGGCAGCATATGTAAGCAAACCAAAATCTAAGCCTGTAAATGCCTGAAAATTGAACCCTAAGGGCAACCAATCGCAACAGCCAAGTAGACTTTAAGCTATAGCCAGTCAATGGTTTTTCCTTACTTTGCTTCTGCCTTTACTCCATAAAAATCTGTCCTGTAGGTGGAATACTCATACACACTTCTGGTTTGGCGCTACTCAATTGAAATCGATTTTTGCTCAAAAAAACTTAAAAATTTTAATATGCCGCAGTTTAGCCTTTAACAGATTCCAATGTTATATTTTATGACTTTGAGGCCTACTTTTGAACAGAATGGGCATCTATAGGAAGCAATTGTTACCTTAAAATAACACTCTGCATTTTAGTTAATTTTAAATACCTTTTCCAGATGGACAGCCAACTGTTTTCATCAGTGTTTGGAACTTCCCAGCAGTTAAATGCTGGTATATAAAGGTTACCTTTTCATTTTATCTTCAACAGTGCAGTCTGTTCTTAGACCAAGTCTATTCTCTCTATTTGTGAGCTTGATAATTTGAATTCACCAATCCTAAACTCCATCTGTTTGTTGCCTGAAAGCAGTTGAACAGATTTCAATAAATTTAGAAACTGTAAATAAATAGTTGAATAAGCCTGAATGATGGGTAAGATTTAAACATTGAGGATGGTCAGCCATTACATTTATAAGACATTGAGATGTCTCATCATTCACAAGGTCAGATAAGAATTTCCTACTTCCTCACAGTCCAAATGGTGACATGATTTCCTTTCAAACTTTGCAGAATAAAGTAAATTCAGACTAAATTTAAACTGCCATATCTGTCCCCTCTGGTTTCCCTAGGCTTCTGAAATTAGTCATCTCTACATTCCTTTTGCATTTCCATTAATTTTCCTATAGAAGAAACAAACAACAAAGAGAAAAATGATAACAGAACATATAAAACATTTGTGTATTATCTTATTCCTAAAGAATTTGAATATATTCTAGCAGCAGAACTTACGGTGCTTTAAAGGCTATTGAAACCCCAGCAATTCTGGGGAACACATGCTGATATAAAATAAAAAGGAATATATGACAAAAACCTGACATAACAAGAGCTACCTTTTTTTCCTAACCATTATTTACTGCAAGTATATTAGATTTCAAGCCTTGCTAAGCAGTTTCCATATGGTTTTTCTATTAATATTTGCAAAGAATTCATGAGTTATCTTTCCTGTCCTCGTTTAACAGATGAGAAGAGCAAGTCTGGAAAAGGTTAAGTACTTGGCAAAATCACAAGGCTGGTAAATAGAGAAGCTGGGATTCAAACACAAGTCTCTCTCTTCTCATCTTTTGGTTTCTTCTGTTTGTTTTTTATTGAAGGGGTTGGGTGGTGCCAGTGAAAGAAGATGCATCTTTCTTCAAGTTCTTTGTTGTTTCCAGAAAGTCTGTGTTGATTAGGTAAAAGAAGATGTTCAAGCTTTTGTTTCATAGATGTCTTTGATATTCCTATTTCAGATGATTCTTTTAAATGGACGGCTAGGGCACACATGCTAACTTCATTCTTAGACACACAACACTCAGATAGATACGGGCAACTGAACATGATTAGAATCCTTTTTTCTCTGTATTTCTACCATGAAATAGGAATTTAAAATACATTTCAGGTCCTGTTTGTTTTCATATTGCTAAACTTCCTGTACCTTTCACTGATTACCTTTTTAAAAGATTAAATAAACTTTATTGAGATGTAATTGACATACATTTAAATGAACCCATTATAAGTGTACAATTCAATGAGTTTGGGTAAATATGTACACACGTGTAACCACAAGCACAGTAAAGATAGAAATTTCCATCATTCCAGAAAGTAGGAAGGCCTACCTGTTTATAGTCCATCCTGTGACCACATATTTGGCTTGTGACGATTGATCTTTATGTGACCACAGAGGAGGTCTGTGTATTATAGAAGTTCATATAATGGAATCATACAGTACATACTTTGTACTCCTTTTTTTCTTCTCGGGATAATGTTTTTGAGACACAGCCTTTTAAAAACTGAAGTACAGTTTATTTACAATATTATATTAGTTTCAGGTGTACAGCGTAGTGATTAAATATTTTTGCATATTATACTCCATTATAAGTTATTGTAAGATAATGGCTATAATTCCCTGTGCTGTACAATATACCCTTATTGCTTATCTATTTTATACCTAGTAGTTTGTATCTTTTAATCCAATAACCCTAATTTGTCCTTCCCCTCGTCCCTCTCCCCTTTGGTGACCATAAGTTTGTTGTCTGTATCTGTGAGTCTGCTTCTGTTTTGCATACATTCATTTGTATTATTTTCTAGATTCCACATATAAGTAATACCATACAGTATTTGTCTTTCTCTGATTTATTTCATTAAGCATAATATTCTCTAGGTCTATCCACGTTGCTGCAATTGGCAGCGTTTCATTCTTTTTATGGTTGAGTAACATTCCATTTTCTCTCTCTCTCTCTCTCTCTCTCTCTCTCTCTCTCTCTCTCTCTCTATATATATATATATATATATATATATATATATCTCATTCCATTCTCTCTCTATATATATATATCTCACATCTTCTTTATCCATTCATCAAGACACTCCCTGTTTGATGCATGTATCAGTCCTTGATTCCTTTGATAGGAGGGTAGTATTTATTTTATAGATATAAATACAATTTGTTCATCTATTCACGTGTTGATGGCTATTGAGGTGGATTTTGGTTTGGGACTATTATGAATAAACCTATGATGAACATTTTGAATATATATATTTTTGTTAATATATGCTTTTGTTTCTCTTGGGTAAATATCTCAGAGTAGGATGACTGGTTAATATGGTAAAGGTATGTCTTACTTATAGGAAACTAATCAACTGTTTGCCAAAGTGGAATATTCTTACCAGCAACTCTCGTACACTCCTATATGGAGCTCCATTTGCTCACTAATCTGACCAACTTTTGGTACTGCCCGTGTTTTAAAATTTTGGCCATCCCAGGTGCGCAGTAGTTTTTATTTGCATTTCCTGCTGACTAATGATTTGAAGCACATTTTCAGGTGCTTATATTACTTTTTTCCTGATGTTTCCCTTTAAATATTTTGTCCATTTGGAAAATTGGATTGTGTCTTCATATTGTTGAGTTATAAGAGTATGGTATATATTCTCGATACAAATCATTTTTCAGATATACGTATTACAAATATATTATTGTAGACTATCATTTTATTAGTATCTTTTGAAGAACAAATTTTTAAATTTTTGATGTTCAGTTTATCAATGTGTCCTTTTATGGCTTGTGTTTTTTCTATTCTATCTAGAAATCTTAGCCTATCTGAAAGTCAAGATTTTTTCCATGCTTTCTTCTAAAGTTCTAAAGTTTTAAGTTCTCACATTTAAGCCTATAATTATTTTAAGTTAATTTTTATGTATGGTATGAGGTAATGGACAGGCTTTATGTCCATATAAATAATCAGCTTTAGAGCAGTTTTTCTTGAAAAAACTATCTTTTCCCATTGAATTACTTTGGTTCCCGAAAATCAATTTACCATATGTGCATGGGTCTATTTTCAGACCCTGAATACTTTCCCATTGATCTATTTGTTTATCCTTATGTCTTACTTTGACTTTACAGTAGATCTTGAAACTAAGTTATAAGATTCCTCCATTTTTTTCTTCTCTTCCAAACTGTTTTAGCTATTCTGTAATTTTTGCATTTCCAAATACATTTTTGAATCAAATCACTTTCTTAAAAAAATCCTGCTGAGAATTTGTTTGGGATTGAGTTGAACCTATAGATCAATTTGGGGGAGAATAAACAACTTGAGTCTTTCAATCCATGAACATGTAATTTCTGCCTATTTTAGTCCTCTTTAATTTTTCTCAGCAAAGTTTTACAGTTTTAAAGGAACAAAAGTTAAACATATTTTGTTAGATTTATTCCCAAGTATTTACTTTTTGATGCTGTCCTAAATGGTATTTTTAAAATTCAATTTTCAACTGTTTTAGTATACAATTTATTTTTGTATCTTGTTTCCTGAAACTCTACTCAACTTATTATTAGTTCTCAAAGTTTTTCTCTAGATTTTTTTAGAATTTTCTCTGTATATGATTATGATACCTATGAATAAAAACACTTTTATTCTTTCTTTCCCTATCTGTATGCCTTTTTTTTCTTTTTCTAGCCTTATTGAGCTAGCTTGGAACTCTAGTACAAAGCTGAATAGTAGTGGTGAGAGCAAACCTCCTTACCTTGTTTTTGCCTTTCATTGAAAATAGTTTAGTTTTTACCATTGAATATTATCTTAGCTATAGGTTTTTCATAGATAACTCTACCACATTAAAAGATGAGAATAGGTGTTAAAATTTGTTAAATAATTTTGCTACATCTATTGATAGAATCACATGGTATTTCTCCCTATTTTCTTAATATGATAAACTATATTGATTTTAGAATGCTATACAAATATGCCAATGCTCGAATAAGCCACACCTTATCATGATGTATTTTTTTATGTATTGCTATATTTGATATGATAATATTTTGTTAAGGAATTTTGCATCTATATTCATGAAGGTCTTCAGTTTTCTTATGATATCTTTGTCTAGTTTTGGTATCAGTGGTACCAAAGTGGTATCAGTTTTGGTATCAGTGTGCCAGAGTGGGTGCTGGACTCAGAGGAATAAAATAAGTTGAAAATGTTCTTACATCCTCTGTTTAGAACAGGTCTTGGCATAGAAATACTATTTATTTCTTAAATGTTTGATAGACTTCACCAGTGAGGACACCTCTACATTTTTATTAGAAGTTTTTAAATGAAAATTCCAATTGTTTTAATAGACCTATTGCTATTCAGATTTTCCATTTCTTCTTGTGCTGTTGGTAATTTGTGTTTTTCCAAAAAAAATTCCATTTTATTTAAGTTGTCTAATATATAGCCATATAACAGTTCTTAGTATTCTCTTATTATTTTAAAAATATCTATAAAATACCTCCAGTTCTGGTGGAATATAATCTAGGTTTATTTCTCACTCAAGTAAGAGTTGCTAGAGGTCATCTTAACCCTCAAGGGCTCCCAAGCATATATTGAGTCAGTGATCTAGGCTGTTAGATCTTGTGTTTCTGCAATCTCCATGCATGGTTTCCATATCCACTGCTAAATGAAGATAGAGCTAGAATGTCTTGCAGGGTTATTCCATGTCTCAGTTTGTAAGTGAAGCATGTCATTTTCCTTCACAGCCTTTGGCCAGAAATAGTTGCTTGGCTCTATCCAGGTGCAAGAGATCTAGGTGTGATAGTCTTCATTGTGCCCAGTAAGGACAGAACTCCATATTGATGGCCACTAATTATGTCTACCACAATGTGTATCTGTCACCATATTTTGCTTCTCTCCAATACTGAACAGGGTGCTTCTGACCATATCACATGTCTATACTCCCTCCAACTGTTCAAAGGGCTTTCCATTATCTTAATATCCATTACCTTAATATGTTTCTTAACCAATCTGTGAGTTATGCAGAGCAGGTTGTTTTAACCATCTTACCTTGGGCAGGTATGGTGAGGCCAAACACAGATCAAGATACAGTTTTGCTCTACCCACAGTTCTCTGGCGAGAGCGCAGCATGCCACTCGGGGAAGCATTGAGGTTGGTAATGAAGCAAAGGGAGGAGCACTGTGGGCAAGCCCCTTTATTGGGGTTTCTGCAGGAAAGAAAGAGCAAGGCAGGGCCAGCAGATTTAGGATTGGCTAATTTGGATAATTTTAGTAGGCTTTGGGCCATAAGGGCTGTCAAGAATTGTCTGTTACCTGGCCCTGGGATGATTAGAGACCTGAAGTATGAAAGTTTGATAAGGGAGGTAGTTGGAAGTGTGGACTTATTTGGTTGCTCAAGAAGGGGAACTGACTGACGTCTAGCCATCTCCTCAAAACTGGGTCAAAATAGTGCTTAAAAGCTGATTTACAGGGGCTTCCCTGGTGGCGCAGTGGTTGAGAGTCCGCCTGCTGATGCAGGGGACACGGGTTCATGCCCCGGTCTGGGAAGATCCCACATGCCGTGGGAGCGGCTGGGCCTGTGAGCCATGGCCACTGAGCCTGTGCGTCCAGAGCCTGTGCTCTGCAACAGGAGAGGCCACAACAGTGAGAGGTCTGTGTACCGCGAAAAAAAAAAAAAAAAGCTGATTTACAGAGGTATTATTTATTGTCCCCATTTTACATTTAGAGAACTGAGTCACATTAGGGTTAGATCATTTACTCAAGCTCATCTAATTATTACCTAGAAGGCCCGAGGGTTAGAACACAAAAATCTGATTCACTGATGGATGTGCTTCCAGTTCAGTACCTTACACATAAAGGAGGTTTAATAAATGCTTCCGTGAATCACACTACCCAGTCAGATGTGGCTCTTCCTCTTCTCATACAAGACCATGATGTGTCAGTGTGCCAGAGTGGGTGCTGGACTCAGAGGAAGTGCCTTCTCACTCCTGTTCTCAATGAAGTCAGTCTTTCCATCTGCTTTCATTACAGGGATTACAGACACATAATATGGTTTGAAGAGGCAGCCCATAAGAAAAAAACAGCAGATACGGAGGCCAAGGTGGCAGCCTTCCAGGGGATGGCAATAATTAAAGCTGGTGCATGAAGCTTTTCCCAGACTAGATTTCCCTAGCACAAGGGTTAGCCTAAAACTTCAATGCCATCCTTTTAAAGGGTACATGCATAGATAGAACCATCACATTCAATGATGCCTAAGAGTCTCAAGAACTAAATGGTGCTCCCCACCACCCATTTCCCAAGCAATGCTGTTCAAGGCAAGCCTGCGGACTGCTGAATTCAGCTTTCTGGGGAACAGCAAATTACCAGGAGTTAGCATGTTGTGGTGTGTAGGCCATGTGAATACCAAGACCTATTTGCAAACACTATAGAAAAGCTAAATTGAGTTAATTTCAATTTCTTGAATTGAAACACTGAATTAAAAAACAATTTAAATGTATCGCTCTTTTAGAAAAATATCAATGCTTTAAAATGAATTTCATTTTTTAAATGTACCATTAACTCAGTAAAGCCTTTTGGGCTTTTTAAGCTAATTGTCTTTGAACTCATTTTAAATTCAAAAGTCTTTATAATTTTGATAATATTTTAAAAACTATCCTCACTATAGCAGTTCATATTATAAACTTAGAAGGATACAGAAAAAACTAATGAGGCCCTTGTGCAAGAATGATACACATATTTTTGAACCATTTGTATTATTTTTGTAGAACGGTATCCCACTTTGTTTAATGAAATCATTTGTGTGTATGTATCTATATGTATATATGTACAGGGTAAAAATTTCTAAATACATGGAAAAAATTCCAAAGACTCTACACTAGAATGTTATCTCTAGGGAATAGACAACATGAATATTTTCCTATAATTTTTATACTTTTATTATTTTAACTTGATTAGTGCTAGCAAGTTGTTACAATTTCTATAACTGACAAAACATGTAATTTAGAAGATATTTTAAGCTCCAAAGCCAACAATTTGTTTGAATGTGATCAGTTCATTTTGCCCACATGGGAACAGGATTTAAGGCTCTTCTTAACAGTTTGGCCACATATTATGAACATTTTCCATGCCATGAGTCTTCCACAACAACAGGATTTTAAATAGTTTCATAATATCCCACTTTATAAATGTATAATCACTCACTGTCAAGTTTCAGATTTCAATGGGGACACATGTTCATTGAGAATAATACAGAAGTGAGGTTGGAAAGTAAATGGATTCTCTTCTCACTTTCCACTCCTTTAGAGGAACACATTTTTAAAAGTTTAACGTAAGTTTTTCTAGACCTTTTACTATTTACATACAAATTCAAACAGTAAAAGAGAGTATCCAATGAAAAGAAAAAAATTCTTTCCCTGTCCCACACCTTCTTTTAACTGTTCTATTTTTAATGCTTCTAATAGTAGTAATTCAGATATGATTTACCAACTTAAAATTCCATTTGTTGATTTGCTTAGTGTATGAGACATACCTGTCACACGACTTCCTTTTCCTTTCAACTGTCAATCGTCTTGTTTTAGTTTTAAATCTATTGTTTTATTTTCTAGTTTTTAAATTATATTAAAATATCTATTTCTTGACCCATCTACATACAGTTACATTTTCCTTGCTCCTTGAGGGCTAGGGCTGGTCAAGAGTTAGGGACCTGGATTCCACATGTTTTGCATGGCATCTGCACAAATGTACCAGGATTCTAGCTCATTCGATGGCCCAACTCTTCCTTCTAGAGCAGCTCTAGGTCCTAGTCTCAAAGACAGCAGACTGTGCATTCTGACTGGTAAAAAACCCACAGAGAAAGTATAGGTAGGGAAAATGTGTAGCCAGCATTCCTGGTTTGTCTTCATCTACTGTCTTGAATGCATTAGGACCCAGATCTGACTTCTTTGCATGTATGGGCACAAGGCCCATGGAGGCTTTAAGACAGTGACTAAAGAATGGATTTATCCTTTTCTTTAGACGCGCTCATGAGCAAGAAGGAGGATGAGGTCAGATCTGTCACCAAATGCTCTTCAATATTCCCCAAATTACTAACTGTCTTCAAAAGGGTAAGGTTACCAAGCAAAGGGCTGGGATTTTCTGGAAATAGTTTTTCAGAGAAGCATTATTTCAATGGCTTGATCTGTCAGCCTGGGATCACGCACAGGTTGACAGGTTTTTCAGACAGAATGGTGTTCCAATACTCCCACTAGTTCTGGGCAGGAAGGCAGGGAGGATTTGGGGAAACAGCAACTATTGTGATGGAGAAAGAGCTGTCCTGCTTGCCCTTTTAGAAATAATCCTCATATCTGTACAGCACTTCTCAAACCATTCTCAAACCCATCCTTAGGTGGATTACACAGGAGGTTCACATCAGTCAGACCTTACCCACCCATTCTTCAGCCAGTACAAGCAAGGTTAGGATCACTTACACTGCTTGTTTAATCATGAAGGATTTCCCCCACCTTGTTTCCACCGTGTTCCAGTTATGCAGTTTCTTAACTGTAGCTAATTTCCCACTATTGGCTCCACGTCTGCTTTTCGGCAAAATCCTTGGAGATTTTTATGACTGCATTTCCTCTCTCTTACAGTTGTTTTACCATCTAATTGCCTGCCTCTTCCTTTTTTTGAAATGACTCATCTATATCAAGTCTTTCCAAGGCATTCTACTTGGTGTGCATAAAAAAACAACTCTCTTTTCATGTTCGTCTTCCATTGGCTTATGTGACATTTAATTAAACTACATCATTACAAGAGCATACATACAGGCATAAATGGTTGGGGTACAATCACAGCTGACATGGCTGAGCATCCCACTCAATTGGTGGAAGTGGAAGTGACAGTGTTAATACATATCAGAAATTAGCCAACTAGCAGAGAGCCTTCAGCATGCCGTGCCGTCAGTCAATATGATTTACCAAAGACATGGAAAGGATTCATTAAATAGTTGGTTAAGGGAGAGCTGTTCAGAGAGCTTGCACTTCCATGAATTCTACAAAGATTAGTCATGAGAGCTCTTTCTGCATCACAGAGGGCACTGCTCTAGCTTGTATCCCTGGGACCTGAGTCTTGATTAGCCTGTATGTGGCTAGCACCTCGGCAGACCCATTTTGGACGTGGGAGGCTGGGAGGATGTGGGGATGGTTGAGACTCCCCTGAAATTGTCTTCCAAATTTCAGAGTTCAATGAAATTGAACTAAATCAGGATCACTAAATTGTGAGCTGAGCATAGCTCCAATGATATCTATTGTGGTGGGGAGAGTAGTGCCTCCCCCTAAGATGTCAATATCCTAATCCTTAGAATTTGTGAATACATTAGCTTACATGGCAAAGGGAAATTAAGGTTGCAGATGAAATTAATGTTGCTCATTACCGTACCTTAAAATAGGGAGATTATCCTGGCAGGCCCAATGCAATAAGAAGGGTCCTTACAAGTGAGAGAGAGTGAGTTGGAGGTAGATGTGACCCTGGAGAAGCTCGGAATAGTTCAGTATCACAAGGATTCAACCTACCGTTGTTGGCTCTGAAGATGGAAAGGACCACAAGTGAAGGACTGTGAGTACCCTCTAGAAGCTGGGAAAGGCAAGAAAAACAAATTCCCCCCATAAAGGAATGTAGCCCTGCCAACACCTTGATTTTAGCGTCCTGAGACATGCCTCAGACTTCTGACCTCCAGAACTGTAAGATAATAGGTTTGTGGTTTTTTTTTTTTTTTTTTTGCACGATACGCTGGCCTCTCACTGTTGTGGCCTCTCCCGTTGCGGAGCACAGGCTTCGGACGTGCAGGCTCAGCGGCCATGGCTCACGGGCCCAGCCGCTCCGCGGCATGTGGGATCTTCCTGGACCGGGGCACAAACCCGTGTCCCCTGCATTGGCAGGCGGACTCTCAACCACTGCGCCACCTGGGAAGCCCCGAGGTTTGTGTTTTTTAAGCCACTAAGTTTGTCATAATTTGTTATAGCAGCATAGGCAACTGGTACATCTACCTTCTTATTTCTGTGACATCGTCTGCTTTCCTGATAAAGGAAATTATATTTATAGGATTTATTTAATGTAAGCTCTGAATTTTACAACCCCTTCCTACTCCCCACTGTGTTTAAAAGTAGTTTTAAAGCTGCTGCTTGTGACCAGAGGAATGTAAAATAAAGGGCCAAACCTCTTTAAAGCATTTCAAACATTTTGTTGTAACTATCCAAGGAAAGCTTTGAAACAGCAGTTCTCTCGTGGATGGAAAAAGAGCAAGGAGCATGAAGTGCTGTGTGACGTGCCATGATTGATAAGCCAAGGTCCTGGGTGAGCAAGTGTCAGGCCTTGTTTAGAGATGGGAGGGCCTCCAGGGGCAGCTGGCATCATCCCCTGCTGTGCTCAGCTGGACTGGTCCCCAGAGTGACCTTGCAAACACCAGTCACCGCCAAGTTTATCTTGGTCGGTGTTGTCTATCAGCACAGAACCTCTTCCATTTAGACGGTAAGACCCCAGCGAGTTGCAAGAGAAGCAACGCCAAAGAGAACGCACAATGTTAAGTCACTGGGGCTTTGCACAAACCACCAGAGGAACCAGAAGGAGGGAGCAAAACATCCCACGACAGGTACAAGGCCTGTTGTGATAGGAAGATAGAGGACTGTGAGGAAGTGGAACTTTCCCCAACTCAGAATCAAACATAAAGATAAGATACATGTGCAGACAAATAACTTACCAGTGGTGGTGATTAAATCCTGAGTGAGCGCCCAGGTGGTCCACGTTTTGGAGTCAAAGAAGGGACTTCCACCCTCAACTCGGGTGTGTGTGTGTTGGGGGTCCTGTCATAAGGAAGGAGATAAGCAGAAGAGGAGGATGCTCAGAGTTCTGGATGGGTGTCAGAGTGTCAGCACATACACTTGTTCAGGTGACCCCTGGTTGACCAAGAGGAATGATGTGGGAGATTCCGTTATGGGACTTGTCCTGAGTGAGGAGTTTGGGTGAGCAGGCTCTCAGCAAATTGTAGCTGTTCTCTAATTTTGAACTAAGAAAATATACTTGGTCTCATTAATAGAGATTCTCTGAGGTTCATGAGAATAGGGGTGACATAGATCAGTATTTCTGAAATATTAAGAATTTAGAGATGGGAGAGAAGGTTGCCCAGGATGGATGTGTGGCTTGGGACAAGGCATCTCACCTGAGACTTGATTTTTCTTGTATAACATGGGGTCAAGGGGTTTCCCCTGTAACCTCAGACTTAAGAATAAAGTGAGATATACATAGACTATTTGGTAACTTTGAAGTACTTTGCTTAAGTTATGATTAATATTTTCATTGCTGTAAATAGATTGACTTTAATTCATACCAATTTATCAGAATTACCAAAGTTTATAACAATTTTTCTGCCAAGGTATTTTATGGTCAAAGAACAAATTGGTTCCTTTTTGACCCTGTGACCTTCTTTAGTTGCTCTCTCATATCTATTCTCCTTCTCTTGACCAAATCCCATGTTTCCATTTTCTCACCACCCCATTCACTCATCCGTCCCCATCACACTGGTTTATATATCCCCGTTGGTTTATCGAAATTACTTTGGACAAGGTCACTAATGATCTTCTAACTGTCAGATTCTATAATAATAGTAACAATAATGATGGGGACAGCTAATGTTTATTGAGCTTTCATTATGTCAGGCATGTTTCTAAGTGATTTACATGTATTAACTAACAACTTTATCCTGTGAAGTAGGTAATATTATCAATCAGATCAAGAAGGAAACTGTGGCACAGAGAGGTCAGAGTTTGCAGGCAGCAGAGACAAGACACAAACCTAGGCAATCATACTCCACTGCCACACTTGCAACCACCATGCTATGCTACCTCTTACATTTAGATAGTGAGACCTTCTAGATGTGAATATTGCTTTCAGTGACAATCCTTGGTTGGGAATGCAGGATTGAAAAGCAGAGTGGGTGTGGGTGTATTAAAACAGTGGAGCTGCATTTAAGTCTAGGGATGCTCCTGCTCTTGGTATTGAGAGGTCTACAGATGAGCCAAGGTTGGCAGCCTTTCTGAGAGTTCTTGGTCTGGGGCTGTGACTGGGCAAGTGCGGAAGGGCAGGATGAAGAGGCTGTAATGGGGGGCCAAGGAGAACCTCACTGGGCATTTGGATGAGTCACCAGCAGGGAGGAGCGGGCAGGGGTCAGCAGGGTAGTTCATGGGAAACCAGGGGGACTTTCAGAACCTCTTTGTGGCACCCTGGGGGCTTCAGGATCTGTGGTTTCCTAGTGCATGAGTGTCCCTGTCTTCAGGCTTCGTGATGATGATAAACAACTTACGTTCCTTGGTGGTCCTCACATCTTCAGGACTTGGGTTAAAATGGCAAACTGGCACTTCTAATAGAGGAGACAGTATCCTCCTGTACCCTTGTTAACTTCCTCTTTGCCTCCCTAGGGGTACGGTGAAGCTGGACAGAAAAAGCAGAGCCCATTGCAGTCTGCCCATGTATATGTCTGCAGCCTACAGAGATGTGAGAGAAAAGGAAGGAAGAGACATTTTGAAATGTTATTTTGAGGGAAAAGCCTCAAAAATGAAACAGAGCTGTAGTCAACTAGAATACAGATGTGTTAGCTTGCCTCTTCTGGGATAAGTTATTTTTTCAGGTGTACATAAAGCAATTTAGCCACTCATAAATTTGATGAGTCAAGACATAATCCCTTAAAAAGCAATGTTGGATAGTTTGCCTGTTATTTTATGGGAACCATTTAGTAACCACATAATGTAAGTGAGAGTCGACAGTGTAAATATACCTCACTCCCAATCAATGGGGAGTCACTAAGAGAGGATTCAGGGAGCACCCCGGGGCAACTTCATGTACCATGTCTGTGAGTGTACAGATCTGTGTGCGTGTGCACGTGGATGTGAATGTAGGCATGGGTGAAGCCTGCTTTGTTTGTGTAAAGACATTTTATTTTGTCAACAGAATGAAAATAATTTGACATGGCAATTCTGACTCTCCATGACTGGGAAAATGTCTCCAGAATAAAGTACCTTGGGTCTGGACATCTTACAGCTAATTAAATAATTTTTTCAAATGGACACCAAACAGGACAGTGTCTATTTTGGGAGCCCAGTTTCTTCCATGAATTTCCTACCTCCTCCCAAAACCCATACCCCTGTTGGAAACATGACTGAGATGCTCTGCTAGCCCTATGGAAGTCCCCCCAATCTCTGTTCTCTGGGCAGAGGATCAAATTACCTACCATGATCCCTTCTCACTCTCTTCCTCTTAATAATAGAACATTACCCCCATCCTGAGATTTAGCTGGGAACGTGTACACATCTACAGAGACAGAGGTTGATTACTCAGCCTCCTTATGGTCTAGCTGTGGCATGTGATTAAATTTTGACCAAGAAAATGATAATAGAAGTGATATAGGTAAACTTCTGGACTGAGTTTTCTAATGAAGCTATGTGTTTTTCTCTCTTTCTTTCCCCCTCCCTTCTGACTAAGAAATGGTAATCAAAGCTGCTCCCTTGGACCCAGAGATGGAAGCTTCAGATTGAGGATGGCAGAGCTGCTCAAACTTCCTGAACTGTTGGATGAGACAGAAATGAACTTCTCTTTTATTTAAGCCTCTGGATTTTGGGTCTCTTTGTTATACCAACTTTCCTGTAACCTAACTAAAAGATCTATATGCAGGGCCAATTTGTGCCCTAAAATATTCTGGTTAACCTCTCCCCGCCAAAGCCTAGATCTACTCCCTGAAGACTAGAGAGAGCTGCGTGAAAGCAGAGCTCAAGACATTGTGGTTTGTTTAAACTATGACTCCTTGGAAAGTTAAGAATTGGAATTCATTGCAGTAGCTGGGAGAACATCACAAAGAAATTCACCATTAAATGTTTTGTTGTTGCTGATTGTGTAACTTCTTATTTTGATATAATTTCAAAATTACACAAAACTTACAGATAGGTTGCAAGAGTAGTGCAGGAACATTTGCAAACCCCCTTTTTGGATTTACCAACTGTTGTGTCCATTTTACTTTGTCATTCTCCTCTATTGTGTGTGTGTCTACTAATATATTCTTTTTCTCTGAATTACTTGAGAGTGAGGAGACTGTCTTTTAAGATTTTTTACTTTCTGGAAAAACATAGCCCAGTTATTTGTAGAATGTTCCTCAAACATGATTAGATTTAGGTTGTAGTTTTTGAGCAGGAATGTCATAGAAGTGATGCTGTGCCTTCTCAGTGCCTCATATCAGAAGTCAAGTGATGCCCATTTGTCACTTTGATCATCAGGTAAAGGTATTATCCACCAGGTTTTTCCATTGTAGGGTTACTCTTCTTCTCTGTTTATTTAGTAAATAATGTGTGGACAGATACTTTGCGGCCATGTAAATATCCTGTTACTCATCACAATTTTACACCAGTTTTAACATCCACTGTTACATTTTGTATCCTAGGAGTTTTTAACAAAGACTTACTTGAAGAAAGTGCGTTGTCCCAAAAAGGTGCTAAGGACTATCTACCTTGGAAGAAAGAGACCTGGAGTCTAGTTTCAGCCCATCAACCCCAGACTTTGATTTCCTTTTTTGTAAAATGGATGGTCATGTTCTTGGGTGAAATGACTTCTATCTGGTTCTCTGAATCCAAGGATCTGGCGTTTATAGACAGGGGTACTCCTGGCATCTTCAGGAGGAGAGTTCTTTGAGGTGCAAAACTGTCACATGCTTTGTAGGATCCTTGGCATCCCTGGCTGTTGTTTACTAAAATTCCAGAAGTTTTCTGCCCTGGAGAGGTTTTAAAATATGGCTGTTCATTGTTTGACACCTCTCCTGTCAAGAGGTGAGGCCCATGTTACCTTTCCCTGTATCTGGGTGTGCCTGTGCTCAATTTGGCTAATACAGTATAGCAAAAGTGACACTGTGTGACTTCTGAGCTTTGGTCCTAAAATGCCATGTAACTTCTCCCTTGTTTGCAGGAAGTCTTAATCTTGCAGGCTTGAGACAGCATGTAAGATGTTGGCTTCCCTGAGGGTGCTATGCTATATACAGTTGCTCTGGCCAACAGTCCCAGCTAAGCCCACCTTTGAGTCATCTTGGCCCAGGTACCAAACGTGAATGAAGAAGTCTCTACATGATTCTGGCCTACGGTTATTTGAGAACTTCTCAGCTATTTGAATCTTCCTAGCTGAGATCCTGGTTGTTGTGGAGTAGAGGCAACTGTACCCCTTCTGAATTTTTGACCCACAAAAATGTGAGCATAATAAAATGGTGGTTGTTTTATGCCATTTTAATTTGGAGGGCATTGCTATGCAGTGATACCTGGGACATCCATACCTTTCCAAGTCCCCCTGAAGGACTGTACCACCCTCAAGTGGGAGCCACTGTGGATTCTAGCCTAATGCTTTCACTTTCTACTACTTGTCGACGAAATATATTTTTAGTCAATATATTATGATACGGTGAGTGTTGTCTGTCTCTCCTGTGTCTCCTCTGAGGGAACAAGGGCATGACTTCTGTGGGCTTTTTGGTAATGCCAGCAACCCTTGTTTACTCTCTAAAGTTTATTAGGAACCATGGCATGTTTATGAGACACTGATTACTTCCAAATAATAAGTACTTATAATAAGCAATATCAGTCGTACTATGCTTTTGGAATAGCTGTGATCCTGAAAAGGTGGTAATAAAATGAATTCTATAGAGCGAATCCTATTTCTCTAGAGGCTTGACTTACATAGTTGAAGATGTATTCCAGACTCTTCTGTCTCACTGCCTTGACATTAAAGACTGGGTAAGTGAGGACAGTGAGAGCTTTGAGTGATCCCTGTCTGGACTTGACATAGGTACTGCAACTGCCTTATCTTGACATCTGATGGCTGCCAAACCTGAGAGGGAGGCAGAACCCTAAACATTCCCCATTCATTCGTTCATTCATTCATTCATTCATTCAACAAACCAGGAATTGTATTAGGTTTTGGTGACAGAGCACTGAAGAAGGCAGGCACAGTTCCTTCCCTCATGGAGCTTACATTCAGCCTAGCAGGATGGACAATAAGTGGGTAGTTTACAAGTTTGGTGATTACAGTAACACTGTGCCTCTCCCTGTCTGTGGCAAAGGACCTGTTTTTTCTTCCTATCTGTGGGTCATCTATCTGACATTTCTGATTTCTCACCTGTCACGGGTAGATATATCCTATTACACACGACTGAATACAATTTGAGCCACTGTGATTTACCACTAAGTCTGACAACACCCAGACTAGTCTGTATGCTGTTCAAAAAAGATGAATCCACAGATTACTGGCTGGTTGTTGTGGAATGTCAAATTGCTATCCAAGTATTGACATATTTGCTTTTAATGTCTCTGTTCATCTCACTGCAGATCACTGACAAATAGTTCATACTCTAGCCCTGGTCCACAGACCACACTCTAAGTAGTACAACTGTAGAGAAGTAGTATAGGAGGGTATCGTGTTGTCAGTTGCCCTTCTTCACATATTTCTCAACAAAAGTTAGAAAATTGGAGGGAGTTTTCTCACAATGTGACTGTCCTATGTTCCATCTTATTTTTTAATTCCAGCTTGATATGGGAGAATTAATGAGCAGAGGCTGGGAGTCATCACCTTACCTCTTAGAATCCACCTGTTGCTACAAGGACATGCAGGTTCCTTTCACACTGTTCCCAGGATCATTCAGTTCAGGGCCTGGCAGGGATGATGCAGACAGAGTTAACTTTCGGCATTCCAAGTTCCTATGTACCTAATATTGATATCATGATTCTCTAATGCTGGGTACCCTCTCAGGAGGGTACAAGGAGGAAAGTGACTCAAAACAGCTTTACATCATTCCACTTATGAAATTCTCAGTGATATCATCTGAATTTTATGGGTAAAGAAATGGTAACATACTAAGTAAGGAACTCTCTTGGGTGAAAAGATAAGAAAAGGAACACTCAAATTTTGAATAATTTTTTTCCAGGATTTAAAAAACTGGAAAACAAAACCAATTTCAAAGTGTGGAGGAGGGTAGCTTTTCATGAGCTAGAATTTCTTAATAATTCCATTATAAATATTTTTCTTATGAATAATTTCTCCTTAAAATTAAATAATCCAAAATGCAATGAATTATGCATCAGCTAGGCAGAATATTACACTTACACCCTAGCTTGCTTTGTGCAAAATGAGAAAAAGAGTCTGTTCTATCCCAGATTCTATCTACCAGCTTGAGGTGAGAGGGCTGGCCTTGGGAGTATTCATGGGGTAAGGCCTCTGGGGAAGATCACGTAGCCCCTCTATTTCTCATGTCTAATCTGGCCACAGGGCAGAATTTCACAACAGAGCAGGGAAATCAGCTAATCGCTGACACCTTGCCAGCTGTGGAGTACATTCAGTGAGAAATTGGAACTGGCAAATGAAGTCCTGCTGCTTGTGTCCAGATCTATTTACCTGAAAAAAATCATTCCCACCAAAAAAAAAAAAAAAAAAAGAAAAGAAATCCAAAGAGCAAACAACAACATCCAAACCAAACAAGAAATTTAAAGGCCACTATCAAGCGTCTTTTCTCCTGCTTTTCCTTCAAAATACCAGTGTTTATTTAATAGACCCACAGCCCCAGGGTGGAAACAAACAGATCAATCACCAGAGTGTTCCATTGTGCCCATTATCCTGACATCCGTTGATGGTATTTATCTGAGTCTGAAAGTCATCACACAGGCACAGGTGCAGCTGATGTGGCATGACATTGGTGCTATATAAAGGGCTGAGAGTGACAGCATGAAGGTAGAGGAAATTATGCCTAAGTATTCCAGGCAGCTAGCCCACCTCCCAGCCCTCCTGGTACCCACTGCCTCACCCGAATTACCTTCTGGTCATGACCATCATGTCCCATCATCCACTTTAATAGCAGTTGGTACTCTGCTTGCTGCCTGCTCTGCCTGTCACCAAGGCTCAGAAGAACATCTCGTGGGACCATCTTTCTCTGCTGGGATGAACTCATGATGTTTTGTTTCTTGTTTTGTTTTTTGCTCCCTAGCATGGATCTGTGTTTATTTCTCAGAGAGCATACAAGTTTCCACAGGAAAAGAGTCTGCCCATATTTGAAAGACAAAGACTGAGGCTTGAGATTTTTGACCTAAACAAAACTCTCACATAAGCCAGGAACTTAAGGACACTAAAGGCAGTGTGAGTCCTCTGCATTTTAAATGCTGGTTTATGAATGAAGAAGGATAACTACCTACCACATGGGAGCCAAATCAAAGCTAGTACTTTATGTAGCTTAAATAAACGAATTGCCACAAAAAGCTTGAGCTTGTCCAAGTGACTGGTGGGCTGTTTGCTTGAGTTGAAAGTCATTCCCTGGGAATTTGGGCAGGGTCACTGTGGAGAAATCCATCAACATTTTGGTGATGAGCAAATGGTCATCATCTACCCAGGGTCTCAGAGTTGAAGCTCCGGTAGGAGCCTCTGTCTACAAACTGCGTCTTTTGGGAGCCACTTGTGTGTTCTTAGGACATGAAGGTTTATAAAGAAAATGTCATAGACATTCACAACCCTCCAAGAGCTTTGTTTCCAACCAGGAAGGAAAGCACATCGCTGAAATCTGTCAAGTATGAGGTGCACAGAACAAGCATGGACTGGGGGCCTTGACCCCTTAATTCCAAGTATTGCCACAGAGGACTTAGTGACCTACTAGGGTAAGTAAAGCATGTTAGGTCCCCCTGGAAAGGAGAACACAAATGATCTAAGCCAAGGGGTAGTAGTGTTACTGACCCTTTCGAGTCCCCAACAAGGGTCCTTCTGCCTGGTGCTGTTCAGGCCAATAGAATGAGACGGAGTTAAGTTCAGAAGCAAATGAAAGTTTTATTCTTTGATTAAAGAACAGAGTAGGGCGAGCTCCGGCTCTAGAGTACACGCTCTCTGTGGGCGGGGCTGCTTTACAGGGTTCTGTTTTGGTGAGGAAGGGGCGGAGTTCTCGCGGGGCTGGCGCAGCTCTCTCGGGGCTGACGCAGCTCTCGCGGGGCTAACGCAGCTCTCGCGGGGCTGGCGCAGCTCTCACGATTTGGGTGCCCTGTCTCTGCACAGGGCCCGCCCCCGCCATCTTGAATTGAGGTGTTCTGAGCTGTGGTCTCGTGCGCGCTCTCCACTGAGCCGAAGGGCCGGGAACAGCCACCTAGCACGGGGAACTCTGGTCTGAAGAGTGCAAGGTGCAAGGCCTCTGAACTCGGCACCCTATGAGTAAGTGAAACTACACTAAGCACAAAGGAAGAAAAAAAGGTTAGACTTTATCTTATTACCCAGATTCTATCTTGATTTCCTGGGTGTTCATGGGCTCTGTCGGTGACGGTAGGGATAATAACACTGTGCCTGTTCCCTGTCCTGGTGCCAGTCTTCTAACCTATTGAAGGAAACACCCTCCAAATCACAGAACCCCCAAATTATTGCAACTCAGGCTGTCTGGATCAGTATCACTTTTCTCATTTAAAACACGCACTGATTTGACATCCCTCAGGGCTCACTAGTTAACTCACTAGCTTTTTTTTTTTTTTTTTTGCGGTACGCGGGCCTCTCACTGTTGTGGCCTCTCCCGTTGCGGAGCACAGGCTCCGGACGCGCAGGCTCAGCAGCCATGGCTCTCGGGCCTAGCTGCTCAGCGGCATGTGGGATCTTCCCGGACCGGGCGGGGCACGAACCCGTGTCCCCTGCATTGGCAGGCGGACTCTCAACCACTGCGCCACCAGGGAAGCCTAACTCACTAGCTTTTGCGGTTGCAGGAACTTATGACATTGCCAAGTGGGCTGCATGTGCACGGGCGGTCGGGGTGGGCTATGAATGGGGTTAGGTGTCCTGTAGGACCCTGAGAGCAGAACTGGAAACTTCAGCTCTGCTACCATGGTGAGCAGTGCTGTTAAAGCTTGCCCAGTGCACACCTTCAGGAAGACTTCTCTCAGGGATCAAAACTCTGGTAGTTTTTAAAGTAGCATATCCATTCATTCATTTACTCATTGATTCTTGCATTATTTAATTCAGTAATTCAACAGATATGTATATGTGTAAACAGTCTGCCAAGCCCTCTTTCTAGGATATGTATGGAGCCCCCCATTTAAGTTCTTTTCGAAGGTTTACCTATCCTGTTCACTCATTCATTCTTTCATTCAATAACGTTCTTGCTCTATGGAGCCTGCATCCTCTTACCAGACTCTGTAGGAGAGAAGTACTAACAATTCTTTACCCAGGATCTCTGGTGTGGAGCTGGGATGATTTGTGGCTGCTTAGGATACAACCTAAGCTGTAAACTCTTCCCAGAGTCAGGCAGGGTTCATGTCAGTATTTGCTCTGGAGGAAATATGTTAGGAGGAAAGGCAGTGATTCATGTTTTTTTAAAACTTGTCTGTAGATGTTTTGAAAGTTGCAGCTGTGTACCTATGAAAACACTAAGGAGAAGGAACAGAGTCTTGTCTTTGGTTAGTTTTGTCATTACCCACCCTATTGTTTACCCTGTGTTGTCACCCCTAGCTAACTTCTCCCGTGTTTCCTTGTTATTCCTCAAGCTTCAGCTCGTGTGCCCCTCTTCCAGGAAACTTCCCGATTATAGCAGAATGGTTTCGTACAGCCCCTCTGAGCATCTCCATCCCTTAGTGTCTGCATATTTCATGGAGGCCTGGAGGTCTTCATAGTTCGTAGAAGGCATATTGTTTCTCTCTGTCTAGACTCTGGCCTCCTTGGAGAGCAAGCATCAAGTGCAGTCCCTCCCATCCAATTCTTGAACAGTGGACACATTGTTTCAAGGGCACTGATAACTTCTTGATCCTTCAGTGGCTGGCCAGATATGTAGTTGGATCACACCCTGAGGTTACCTTGGCTTTCTGTACAGGTAGGAACTTAACCCTGGCAGCAGTGAGGCCTATCTTCAGCTGTTTCCACTCTGTATGTTTAGTTGCTAGTGGTGCCCTGAGGGCTGGCGTTCCTTCCCCTGCAGATTTTCCTGTTGTAACTTTGCATGTGTCAGTTTGCCTGCAGACACTACGGTGGTGTCACACTTGTGACTTGATGAGACAAGTCACACTTGTGACTTGATTTTCCTAACTGAAACAATTCTGGTGATTAGCTTCAGCTCCCTTCCGCCAGCCCATACAGCTGGGATGGGCTGCAGTGTCTACACACACACACACACACCACACCACACCACACCACACCACACCACACCACACCACACCACACCACCCCCCACCCCCGAGGGTCCTGTTTCCTGGGTGGACCCAATGGAGCTCCCTCTGTAAGCCCTCCCTCCCTTCCTGAGTTAACAGCAGTGTCCCAGATACATGCATAACAGGTTTCCAATTTATTTCTTTTCAACAGCGCTTGGCAAACATTTCTTCCCCCTTTCTCTTTTTATTGCTTGCCTTTACTTTATCTGCTAAATCCCTGCTTGTGGGTCTCCAGCTGCCTTTATAGCACCTGCCCTTGTTAATATCTCCCACGTTGTTGCACTGCTGCCCTTGGGGTCTTAATGAGGAGCAGGTGGATATCATCAGGTCACTTTCAGGGAAGAGGATGGGAAGGGAACCTACTACCAGCCAAGGCATTATATAGGTTATCTCATTTAAAACCATCCTCGGTGCAGTAAATATTATTTCCCTGACTTTATAATGAGAAAATCTATCCCCAGGAAAGCGCCCAAATATCATTCTTTCGGAATTCCCTATAAGTGTCAATCTCTCTTCTGCTTAAGTTCTTTCAGTGGAGTCCTAGAATCTGTTACAGAATAAAGATCACATTCTGTAGCCGGGTTCAAAATCCCTCATGCCCTGGGCCTAATCTACATTTTCTGTCCCATTGCTCACCACTTGATAAATATTCAGTTATCATCGAAGTGAGTTTTTACTCTTCTGCATGAGTACACAACTCCTTCCCACCTCTATACCTTTGCTCTAGAGATTCTCCTCTTTAGAATGCCCTCCTTACACCATTTACCCCACATATATAGATTATGCTTGCTTGTGAAGACGTAGCTGAAACATCACAGGCTCCACACAAACCCACTGGACCTCCTCAGTTGGCAGTGATCCCTCCCCTCTCCACCATCCGTGGCACCTCACCTGGATCTGTCCCGTAGTCCTTCCTACCACTGCCCTCTCTGAGGCTGTGATCGCCTCGAAGGTGAGAATCACATCTGATTCTAATGTATGTCCACAATATGTCCAGGGCAGTACCTTTCTCAGAGTTTATGCTTAAAAAGAAACTAGTTGTTGAATTAATGACCAGTTGTTGAATTAATAACGTGTTGTCAGCTGGTTAGAAGTGCACACTTCATTGGCCAGAGAGAGTCACAGGGCCACAAACAGGAAAGCGGGGAGGTATGGGGCAGGGCAACAAATAATGTTGAGTAGTAATGTAGTTTACCACATAAAAATATGAAGTTAATCATACACATACTACTGGGAAAGGAAGCTTTAGTCTCAGTTCCTTTCATTAGAAATATGCCGAGGAAGGAAAGCTTGCTAATATGACTAATCGTTGTTCAAGGCGCTAATTATGCTCTTTGGCACTTCCTGTTGCCCTGAGGTAGACAGACCTGGATAGAGCTTGCCCTTAGGAAAGAGTTAGTTCATGCCCCTCTCTCTATATTCTGCAATATGTGATAGAACTGGCAAATGGAGGGGGCACCTTCTTTGGTGCCTGAACATCCCTTTCACTCTTTGCTCTGGTCTGCCTTTCTTTATGTGGCCACTAAGATGGAGGTAAGAGGCTAAGTTTAGACTTTACAGCAGTGGGAGGGAGGAACTAGGAGGCCTTGTTTAGGCCTTGAGCCAAACCCACTTTTCTAACCCAATTTTTAGGAGGGTTCAGCATTGGGATGCTCTTAGAGCTAATAGCAGAATGGTGCTTTGGGAACAGTAGCCAAGTGGATATCCCATTTGACTACTGTCCTTTGAGACTATAGTCATCAGAATCTCATCAGGGAGAAACATTGATTAATAGGGTTCAGTATTTTCTTTTTTGGATTCTTGCCTAACATGCCAATGGAAGCACACACACACATTTTATGGGTCACAAAGGAAAACAAAATGATCAATATATTCTGCAGGTAGGTAAATCAGGAAAAGATGAGTTCTTTGGGTCCTGAAGAGTGGGAGGAAGCAGTAGGGCAGAAGAAATAGCAAATACACAGAGTCAAGAAGGAGCATAGCCTCCTAGGCAAATAACATGTGAATACAGTGGATCCAGAGCAAAGGCTTTTTGGTGGGATTTGACAAAAACTAAAGCTGAAAAGGCCAGATTATTAAAGGCTGCTAGAAAAAGAGAAACTTAATCCTGTATTTTTCATTTTGGAATCTCTCTTACTAGACACTTAATCATTATTCAGGGAATGAATGAATATATGTGTGTGTGTGTGTATATATATATATATGGAGAGAGAGTGATATAATATATAATGTATATAGGTTATTTGCTGTATGTAGGCATTAGATTATTATATCTCTATAAGAACCCAATATAATAAATTACTTTTTAAAAATTTTTTTTTATTTTTGCGGTACGCGGGCCTCTCACTGTTGTGGCCTCTCCCGTTGCGGAGCACAGGCTCCGGACGCGCAGGCTCAGCGGCCATGGCTCATGGGCCCAGCCTCTCCGCGGCATGTGGGATCTTCCCAGACCGGGGCGTGAACCCGTGTCCCCTGCATCGGCAGGCGGACTCTCAACCACTGCGCCACCAGGGAAGCCCATAAATTACTATTTTTATATCAATAGTAAAGATGGGAAAACTGAGGCAGAGAGATGCGAAGAGTTTGATGTACAATGTATCAGATGTGCCTTTGGCTGCAAGTAAAATTATACTTGTTGTGAGATAATAGGAAATATATTGGTCTCTGTCCCAGGTTTTTAGCTGTAGCCCCACTCCCACCTTCTCCAGAGAGAGTACGAGGTCTGGAAATGGAGTTAATAATTGATCATGCCTATGTGGGTAAGCCTCCATAAAATCCCAATAGTAGGGGTTTTGGAGAGCTTCCAGGTTGAAGTGTTTCTCTAAGTTCTTCGAGCTATTCTAGCAAATTAATTGGACCCAAAGACAGGAAGTTTGGTCAGAAGCACAGGTGATAACCAGGGCTTGCAACTGGTGTCTGAAGTGGGGGGTGGCATGGGGTAGGAACAGTCTTGTGGTACTGAGCCCTTAGGCTGTGGGATCTGATGCTATCTCTGGGTAAATAGTGTCAGAATTGAGTTGATACACTTGTCTAAAAATATTTTAAATAATGATAAAAAGAAAAGAATGTTTATTATTTCTTGCAAGAAGAATTATGTTGGTAATTCCTGTCAGGGCTAATTTTGCAGCTCAGTAATGTTACTAGGGTCCCAGGCCCTTTCTACTCTTCCATTCCTGACCCTTGTATTTTCTCCCCATGGTTACCAAGTGACTGCCACAGTTTCAGACACCACATGAAAGCATGATGATGTCAGCTGACAGAGAGGGGTGCTTACTCTCTGCATGTCCTTACTAGGAAAGAAATTCATAACTGACTATCTTTAGGAAAATATCTCAATAGCCTTTTTGGTGTGGCCATGAGAACATGATCTATCTGAAGGTGGCAAAACAGAGAGATTACATTGCTCTGTTTATGGTATTAGATAAAATTTGGAAGTAAGAGAGGTAAAATGATCAAAACAAAAAGGACATTGATCTGAGCAACATTGCATGGGATGGACTTTTGAATCAAAAGTCTGGGAGGCTGAAGGAATTTTTTGAGAATTAAAAAATTTTTAATTTTCAAACAGTGTTTGTATTCCTGTGTCTATATTATCTCTATTTTCCTGATTCCTCTATAAATACTGAAACTCGTAGAAATTCCACATGTTTTGGAAAGAAAGTCAAGAAAAGGGACTGAATCCCCAGCCTGAGTTGGCATAAAGCTCTGAATTTAGATTAATATTGGCAAGATTTAGAGTTCCCTCGTTACAGGAATTTAAAGCTTAAGCCCTGAGAATTATCAGAAATCTTGAGGAAGACATTGCAATTTCCATAGCATATGAGATAGAGTCAGGATAATTTTATTTAATTTTCAGAAGACAGGAAGGCCTCCAATGTGGGTCACAAACAAAAATGTTGCATTAAGTATTCCTGAACGTCAATCTTTGCCCATATTTCTGATAATTCCCTATGTATAAATTCCCATAAGAGCAATTCTGGACAGAGGTAGTGGACAAATAGAAAGTCCTTGAAATGCATTGCCAAGTCCTGTGACAGGGTTAACCTCCTTGTACCTTTGCCAACACTGGGGGGTGTTGCGATGTTTCAAAAACCTTGTGTCTGAAGGTTTTTAAGTGCCTGTGTACCGACCCTGAGAAAGTGTCCATGTTTTGTTCTGGAAATTCCTGCCTACCTCCAGCCTCAGCTGTATCCATAGCCTGAGTGTATTTGACTGTTTCTGTGATCCAGATGAAGCAGAAAAATGTGTGGGGAGGAGGAAGGAAGGAGCGTGAGATGAATGAGGGATCCAGAATGGTTAGTGTTTAAGAAATAGCAAGCGGCACAGTCTTAAAGGAAATGAGCCCTTTTCCTGAGACATTTGAATTTCTGAGAAGGATCTTTAAGGATGAGATATGTTAGCCCCAAACCTGAGGTTGGGTGCTGTCTCTGGAGGGTATTCTAATTTCCTCTTTATCCTCCACACCCACCACCTCAACTGCCTGTAAGCACACACATGCCCCACAGTCCTGTGCCACTTTCTGAGGCGACAAAGCTACTGCTTTGTCCTGAAAATGTAGATTGCATGGTAAGAGTCCATCAAAACTCATTTCTTCTGAATAGCTTTCAAGGAAGGACCCAGAGTAGCAAGGATTTGGTCATTTTGCACTGACCAGCACTCTCTTTTTTTCAGAAGGAATCCATCTTTTGCCTTTGGCCACCTGTATTAGAGGCAGATCCACTCACAGGAAACAGAATCCAGCACAGCACTCGAGGCTGGGCTGAATTTAGGCTCCAGGGGAAAAACCTAATGAGTGATAATACTAGGAAAATTGGAGTAATCAGGTGGTATTTTGTTTCTTTTCTACATGTGTCATATGATTGCTCTGTGCATCTAGGGGACATGCAGGGTGTGAGAAGTGTTGCCAGGCACCAGATAACTTGACGTCCTCCCATAGGGAGTTTCTGTGTTATGCCTTCCAGAGGAAATTCACCAAGCTCCAGAATCCAGTTTGCCTAAATTAATTTCCTTTAAATATATATGCTAGTGAGGTTTGGGAATTATTAACCTTAGGCTCTGTCTCTTCAGATGTAATGTTGGCATCATCGTTATCTTCCTCATCTCTCACCATCACTCTCATCATTTTCTTTGCCATCTCAATTTCCCTTAGAATCATAGAAATCCAGAGTTGATTTACTCACAATCATCAGTTCTATTCCTCAGTCCACCAATAGGAGGTTGCCTGAGGGCAGGAACTCACCTTGGGAATCCTAGTGTGCTTACCAGGCACAAGTAGGCACTCAGCATATATTTTACCAGATGAATGAGTGAATGTATGCGGAAATGAATACCTAATGCCGTCATTATTCATGCAAGGTGCCTCTTTTGTTTCATTTAATTTTAGTTATTTTCCTTTTAAACTGCCATCCCATTCTCCTTCTTGCATAGGTACTCTCACTAGTGTGGATAATGGATGTCCTCCCATTTCAGAGAGTGATTAAATCTTTCTCTCTCTTTATAGCCTTGTGTTATTCTATGGAAAACTGGCTGATGATTTCTGACTGCTGCGGAGAGTTTCATAGTAGGCTTATAGCACATTTCATGTTTCTATTCTCTAGGTATGGGCATCTAGGTTGGCTCCAACTTCCTGCTGTCACAGTAATGTGGATGTGGACATCCTCACAAATGTCTTTTTATGGACCTGTAAGAGGGCTTCTCTGGGCTATCTGCTCAGGGATGGGATGATTGGGAATCATGGTCTATGTGTATGTTTTTTTTTTTTTGTTTTTTTTTTATTTTTATTTTTTGCTTTATAACAAATTTAATCAGTTATACATATACATATGTTCCCATATCCCCTCCCTTTTGCGTCTCCCTCCCGCCCTCCCTATCCCACCCCTCCAGGCGGTCACAAAGCACCGAGCTGATCTCCCTGTGCTATGCGGCTGCTTCCCACTAGCTATCTACCTTACGTTTGGTAGTGTATATATGTCCATGCCGCTCTTTCACTTTGTCACAGCTTACCCTTCCCCCTCCCCATATCCTCAAGTCCATTCTCTAGTAGGTCTCTGTCTTTATTCCTGTGTTACCCCTATGTTCTTCATGACATTTTTTTTCTTAAATTCCATATATATGTGTCAGCATACAGTATTTGTCTTTCTCTTTCTGACTTACTTCACTCTGTATGACAGACTCTAGGTCCATCCACCTCATTACAAATAGCTCAATTTCATTTCTTTTTATGGCTGAGTAATATTCCATTGTATATATGTGCCACATCTTCTTTACCCATTCATCTGATGATGGGCACTTAGGTTGTTTCCATCTCCGGGCTATTGTAAATAGGGCTGCTATGAACATTTTGGTACATGTCTCTTTTTGAATTATGGTTTTCTCAGGGTATATGCCCAGTAGTGGGATTGCTGGGTCATATGGTAGTTCTATTTGTAGTTTTTTAAGGAACCTCCATACCGTTCTCCATAGTGGCTGTACCAATTCACATTCCCACCAGCAGTGCAAGAGTGTTCCCTTTTTTCCACACCCTCTCCAGCATTTATTGTTTCTAGATTTTTTTGATGATGGCCATTCTGACTGGTGTGAGATGATATCTCATTGTAGTTTGACCCACCTCCTAGAGAAATGGAAATAAAAACAAAAATAAACACATGGGACCTAATGAAACTTAAAAGCTTTTGCACAGCAAAGGAAACCATAAACAAGACCAAAAGACAACCCTCAGAATGGGAGAAAATATTTGCAAATGAAGCAACTGACAAAGGATTAATCTCCAAAATTTATAAGCAGCTCATGCAGCTCAATAACAAAAAAACAAACAACCCAATCCAAAAATGGGCAGAAGACCTAAATAGACATTTCTCCACAGAAGATATACAGACTGCCAACAAACACATGAAAGGATGCTCAACATCTTTACTCATTAGAGAAATGCAAATCAAAACTACAATGAGATATCATCTCACACCAGTCAGAATGGCCATCATCAAAAAATCTATGTGTATGTTTAATTTCACTAAGTTTTACCAGATTCTCTCCAGAAAGACAGTGCATAACTATTTCTATTTCCAACATTAGTTTTACCTACTTTCTAATTTTGCCTATCAGATGATTACAATAATGATTACCGAGTCTGAACATCTATTATTAGCCTTTCAGATCCCCTCTGAGTTGCCTATTCTTATCCTTCATCTATATTGTATTGGCTTCTTATCTTTTCTAGATTATTTACAGAAATCCTTCGTATATCCAGGTAGTAATTCCTTATTAATACCTTCCAGGTTTCTCTTATTATTGCCTTCACACAGAGTGGCATTTGAAGTACAGGAATCTTTCTCTGTTTAGTTTTTTTCTCTCATGATTTATATATTTTGAATTTTGTTTAATAAGGCCTTTCCCACTATAAGGTAAATATCTGTCCAATCTGAGGTAACCATATATCCTACATTTCCTCTGTTAATAGTATTGCCTTTCACAATCTGTTTTTTTTAATCCATATATATGTATGACAGAGACAGGATCACAAATCAGGGATATAACAAATAGACCATTAGTCAAGTTTTGAGAATTAGCTCATTATTATATTTTAAGAAAATAAACTCCAAGCAGATTAAAGACCTAGCTGTCTTCCTTTTGGTATATATTCTATCTTCTGCTGTTGGTTGTTCCATTTGTTGTCTTTTTTAAAAATAGCCCATGTTGTCTTCAAATACCTCACTTTTCTCTGTGAGCTTACTTTTTATATCCTAGGGACCACCACCTGTCTTGGCTAATAGTACCATCAGGGTGGAGGAGCAAACCTTAGATCCTAGGCTGTTCCTCTTGGTGATGTGGAAACTCTGGTGCTGATATTTATGCTCAGTCATTTTCTATAACCTTTCCTGAGAAGTTCCCAGGGCTCCCTTCCAGGGTATCCCCTTCTGTGATAATAGGCATAGGGTGGTTGGGCAGATGTAAACAGCTGCATTCCTACCCTGGATTAAAGCAAGCTGGAAGGTAATATGCTGGGGCCATATTGAGATTCAGAGTGGTATAGCAGCTGTCTCCCAATTGAACCCTGGCCTGCTCCACTTTAGGCCACGGCCCAAACTTAACCATCACTCTTCTGTCTCCCCAGAAACTTCACACACATTTTGCTTAGTTTTTGACCACCTTTCTTAAATATGCAAGCTTCCTTTTTCTCCTTTGGCGTCTTCATAGTTGGTTGGGGAGGGAGCCAACAGTCTGTACTTGTTAGCCATGATGTGGAGGATTGGAAGCCTGTCAGAAATTTGTTACATAGGGCATCTGGTATTGGAGATTTGTGCATGTCAAGCATAACTGTGGGATGCTTTATGAGCTTTTACTGTATTAAATTGTTTTATTCAGATTGCATCTGTAATCTTTTAAGTTAAAAAAGAATCCTCCCAATATTTAGTTTTACTCATTAAACATGTGATTATAACAACATTTTTGTTGAAAACAATAATGTGAAATTGAAAAGTAATCTCCATGAAATTCTTTGTGCTCATAACTAATCATTAATTTGATCTTCCAACATCTCTGTAAGAACAGTAGGCTCTCTGTATTGTTTTACAAAGAAGAAACCAGGGTAAGATTGCATGTCATATAGTCAAACCCACAATAGGTATTGGTGACACTTCCTGAGACACAACTGTGGAGGTCTTTGTTAAAAGCCTTGTGCTTCAATGACTACATGCCACGGAGTCTCCTGGTTGGGTCCTGCAACCATCCTATCTCTATTTTTCAAGCTGATGGAAACTATATCCAACATTCAGCTTTCAGTAGAAAGGAGGAACCCACCGCCCATATAACCCCCACTTAAGTTGTGTGGGGAAAGAGTCTAGGTATGAAAACCCGGAGACATGGCTTCCAGCCCTGGTCACATGTCCACCTGAATGCATGACTTTGGGCCAGTTTCTCTTTTCTGGGCTCAGGTTTCCTAAATATGAATGAGGAAGCGGACTTGATACATTTCCCTTTTCACTCAGTTCTAAAGACTTTGGGGTTTGTATTAAAAGGACCATACACCACGATCAAGTGGGATTTATCCCAGGGATGCAAGGATTCTTCAATATACACAAAACAATCAATGTGATACACCATATTAACAAATTGAAGAATAAAAACCAAATGATCATCTCAATAGATGCAGAAAAAACTTTTGACAAAATTCAAAAACACCCATTTATGATAAAAACTCTCCAGAAAGTGGTCATAGAGGGAACCTAACTCAACATAACAAAAGCCACATACAACAAACTCACAACAAACATCATTCTCAATGGTGAAAAACTGAAAGCATTTCCTCTAAAATCAGGAGCAAGGAGGCAAAAGACCTGTACTCAGAAAACTATAAAACACTGATGAAAGAAATCAAAGATAACATAAAGAGATGGAGAGATATACCATGCTGCTGGATTGGAAGAATCAATACTGTGAAATTGCAATTACAGGTTGCATTTTCAACTTGTAATTTCACCCAAAGCAATCTACAGGTTCAATGCAATCCCTGTCAAACTACCAATGGCATTCTTCACAGAATTAGAACAAGAAATTTTACAGTTTTTATGGAAACACAAAAGAACCTGAGTAGCCAAAGCAATCTTGAGAAAGAAAAACGGAGCTGGAGGAATCAGGCTCCCTGACTTCAGTGTATACTACAAAGCTACAGTAATCAAGACAGTATGGTACAGGCACAAAAACAGAAATATAGATTAATGGAACAGGATAGAAAGCCCAGAGATAAACCCACGCACATATGGTCACCTTATCTTTGACAAAGGAGGCAAGAATATACAGTGGGGAAAAGACAGCCTCTTCAGTAAGTGGTGCTGGGAAAAATGGATAGATACATGTAAAAGAATGAAATTAGAACACTCCCTAACACCATACACAAAAATAAACTCATAATGGATTAAAGACTTAAATGTAAGGCCAGACACTCTAAAACTCTTAGAGGAAAACATAGGAAAAACACTCTATGACATACATCACAACAAGATCCTTTTTGACCCACCTCCTAGAGTAAAGGAAATAAAAACAAAAATAAACAAATGGGACCTAATGAAACGTAAAAGCTTTTGCACAGCAAAGGAAACCATAAACAAGACGAAAAGTCAGCCCTCAGAATGGGAGAGAATATTTGCAAACTAAGCAACTGACAAAGGATTAATCTCCAAAATATACAAACAGCTCATGCAGCTCAATATCACAAAAACAATCCAATCCAAAAATGGGTGGAAGATCTAAATAGACATTTCTCCAAAGAAGACATACAGATGGCCAACAAATACATGAAAGATGTTCAGCATTCACTAATCATTAGAGAAATGCAAATCAAAACCACAATGAGATATCACCTCACACTGGTCAGAATGGCCATCATCAAAAAATCTAGAAACAATAAATGCTGGAGAGGGTGTGGTGAAAAGGGAACCCTCCTGCACCGTTGATGGGAATGTAAATTGATACAGCCACTATGGAGAACAGTATGGAGGTTCCTTAAAAACTAAAAATAGACCTACCATATGACCCAGCAATCCCACTACTGGGACTATACCCTGAGAAAACCATAATTCAAAAAGTTACCTGTACCACAATATTCACTGCAGCACTATTTACCAAGACATGGAAGCAACCTAAATGTCCATCCACAGAAAAATGGATAAAGAAGATGTGGCACATATATACAATGGAATATTAGCCATGAAAAGGAAGAAAACTGAGTTATTTGTAGTGAGGTGGATGGACCTAGAATCTGTCATACAGAGTGAAGTAAGTCAGAAAGAGAAAAACAAATACCATGTGCTAACGCATATATATGGAATTTTAAAAAGCAGTACCGGTGAACCTATTGGCAGGGCAGGAATAAAGATGCAGATGTAGAGAATGGCCTTGAGGGCACAGCAGGGGAAGGAGAAGCTGGGATGAAATGAGAGAGTAGCACTGACATACGTACACTGCCAAATGTAAAATGGATGGCTAGTGGGAAGTTGCTGCATAGCACAAGGAGATCAGCTCGATGCTTTGTGATGACATAGAGGGATGGGTTAGGGAGGGTGGGAGGGAGGCTCAAGAGGGAGGGGATATGGGGATGTATTGTATACATATAGCTGATTCACTTTGTTCTACAGCAGAAACTAATACAACAGTATAAAGCATTTATACTCCAATAAAGATGTGGAAAATAAAAAGAGTTTGGAGTTTGTGATTGGAGGTTGGGGTTCAAGCAGACCCTGTATTCCATACAGAAGAACTGAATTTACTTCCTTTCCAGACCAGAAGGTCTAAGCATCAGTGGTTTGGAAGGGCCTTTAGATACAACCTAGACAGATGCCGAGGCTGGGATTCCTTTTCCAATTGTGTGAGTCTAGCAATGCATTAGAAGTAGTCATCTTTTCCAGCATATTCTTATGGAAGGGAAAGACTAAGCTTGTTTGCTCCAGGTGTTCACTGTCTTCGGCCTGCCCCAACTTCTTTCCTGCTTTCAACACTTGTAGCCATCCAGTGGCTTCCAGAGCTGCTTTTGCAAATGTGTAGCCTGGCATGGGCCATGCCCACAGAAGGTGCTCCCAGTCTGTTGGTTTGTGAGGTGCTCATTGATCCCATTTTTGCGACCATCATCTATTATTATCAACTCTATCAATACCTGGGCCAGTTTTCATATTTGAAATCCAGGCAGATGTTAACCTTTTAAAGTGCCCAGTTGTGGAAGGAGTTTGAATGGGGTAGGAGGAGACTGGATGATATTCAGCTCTGGATAGAAGGATGAGAAGAGTGGCAGAACTGAACAAAAAGCCTGTCCCAGGCAGAGAGCCTCTGATGTCGGTGTATCAGCAGGAAATAAGTGGAGATCTCAGCGTCCCAGCTTTTTGGGGTTATCCCGAGCCCCCTGCTGTGGCCCCACTAACTGTTCCCTGTCTGGAGGCAGCAGAGAGGTGAAGGAGATCTTTAAAACTGTGTAGCAGACGGCCACTCCATAGGAGTATCCTTTTTGACAAAATAAACTGTGGATTTATCCTAAGAACTCAGGCAGAAGAGACTGCAGCCTTCTCCCTGGTCTCATGCTTGAAGACTTTTTCTCCCAGTAATGAGAGTGCCGAGTGAGCAGGCCTTCCCCAACAGCGCTGGCAGCAGGACACCTTGTGCTGGGGATGGATTTTTCTTCATTGATTCTAATCTTCCTGACTGTCTGTCTTGGCTGCTTTGACATATTGAATACTGAATAGTCCCTGAGTAATTCTTGAACATTTGGGGATCATTTTTATTTTTACAAGACAGTAGATTCCAATGGAGTGATTTATACATGTACTAGAAGAAAATGAAGAAAAAAAATAACAAAGTGGTTTCATTCTGGGAATAAACACAGATTCAGTGATGATTAAAAACAACACTAAACAAAAGGTTCAGACCCAATCTTCAATAATTTCATAATTTTGTAAGGATGCACAGAATCATGTAGAGATGAACAGTAACAGATAAAGGGCTTTCACAGCTATGACTTCAGCCATGATTGATGAGAAAATGCTACTGGAGGGAGAAAACGAAAATGAATATTTATTAATAGAACAAAGTGTCGGGGGCTTAAAATCTAAGGAGATCCATCATTTCATATTCAAGGCTGGATGCATTCAAAACAGAAGGTTCAATACAACGACCCCATAGCTGAGCCATAGACCAGAAAAATTCAGAGGCGCTGTCGCCATTCGGACCATGGGGGACTTTCTGGAGATGTTATTCCCATTTCAGCTTCCATTAACATCACCTGAGCAGGGCAATATCACATGAGTTATCACTTCAAGAATGCTTTGACAGTGTCTGCTTCTGGGTCAACTGAGGGCTGGACACCGGGGAGGAGGTGCACCAGCCCTGAGTGACAGGCGGAGACCCAATGACATTGGAACAGCCCTGGGGCTGAGTGGAGGTGAGAAACAGGCTCAGGGAGATTTGGGCTGTGCCTGGGTTCCACAACCAGGAAGTGACTGAGGCATCACTTCATCCAGTTCTTCTGACTTCAAACCCTCTGCTCTCAAGTGTCGGGCGCCTGCCACAGCCATGTGGCTGGCAGGGTCTTGGTGCTCTGGCCGGGTGTGAGGCCTGAGCCTCTGAGGTGGGAGAGCCGAGCTCAGGACATTGGACCACCAGAGACCTCCTGGCCCCACGTAATATCAATCAGCAAGAGCTCTCCCAGAGATCTCTGTCTCAATGCTAAGACCCAGCTCCACTCAACGACCGGCAAGCTACAGTGCTGGACATCCCATGCCAAACAGTTAGCAAGACAGGAACACAACCCCACCCATTAGCAGAGAGGCTGCCTAAAATCATAATAAGTTCACAGACACCCCAAAACACACCACTGGGCATGGTCCTACCCACCAGAAAGACAAGATCCAGCCTCATTCACCAGAACACAGGCACCAGTCCCCTCCACCAGGATGCCTACACAACTCACTGAACAAACTTCACCCACGGGGGCAGACATCAAAAACAATGGGAACTACGAATATGCAGCCTCTGTAAAGGAGACCCCCAAACACAGTAAGTTAAGCAAAATGAGAAGACAGAGAAATACACAGCAGATGAAGGAGCAAGGTAAAAACCCACCAGACCAAACAAATGAAGAGGAAATAAGCAGTTTACCTAAAAGAATTCAGAGTAAGGATAGTAAAGATGATCCAAAATCTTGGAAATAGAATGGGGAAAATACAAGAAACATTTAACAAGGACCTAGAAGAACTACAGAGCAAACAAACAATGATGAACACACAATAAATGAAATTTAAAATTCTCTAGAAGGAATCAATAGCAGAATAACTGAGGCAGAAGAACAGATAAGTGACCTGGAAGATAAAATAGTGGAAATAACTACTGCAGAGCAGAATAAAGAAAAAAGAATGAAAAGAATTGAGGACAGTCTCAGAGACATCAAGGACACCATTAAATGCACCAGCATTCGAATTATAGAGGTCCCATAAGAAGAGAAAAGGAAAGGGACTGAGAAAATGTTTGAAAAGATTATAGTTGAACACTTCCCTAATATGGGAAAGGAAATAGCCAGTCAAGTCCAGGAAGCACAGAGAGTCCCATACAGGATAAATCCAAGGAGAAACGTGCCAAGGCACATATTAAGCAAACTATCAGAAATTAAATACAAAGAAAAAATATTAAAAGGAGCAAGGGAAAAGGAACAAATAACATACAAGGGAATCCCCATAAGGTTAACAGCTGATCTTTCAGCAGAAACTCTGCAAGCCAAAGGGAGTGGCAGGACATATTTAAAGTGATGAAAGGTAAAAAACTATAACCAAGATTACACTACCCAGCAAGGATCTCACTCAGATTCGATGGAGAAATTAAAACCTTTACAGACAAGCAAAATCTATGAGAATTCAGCACCACAAAACCAGCTTTACAACAAATGCTAAAGGAACTTCTCTAGGCAGGAAACACAAGAGAAAGAAAACAACTACAATAACAAACCCCAAACAATTAAGAAAATGGTAATAGGAGCATACGTATTGATAATTACCTTAAATGTAAATGGATTAAATGCTCCAACCAAAAGATATAGACTGGATGAATGGATAGAAAAACAAGACCCGTATATATGCTGTCTACAAGAGACCCACTTCAGACCTAGGGACACATACAGACTGAAAGTGAGGGGATGGTAAAAGATATTCCATGCAAATGGAAATCAAAAGAAAGCTGGAATAGCAATTCTCATAACAGACAAAGTAGACTTTAAAATAAAGACTATTACAAGAGACAAAGAAGGACACTGCATAATGATCAAGGGATCAATCCAAGAAGAAGATATAACAATTGTAAATATTTATGCACCCAACATAGGAGCACCTCAATACATAAGGCAAATGCTAACAGCCATAAAAGGGGAAATCAACAGTAACACTGTAATAGTAGGGGACTTTAACACCCCAGTTTCACCAATCGACAGATAATCCAAAATGAAAATAAATCAGGAAACACAAGCTTTAAATGACACATTAAACAAGATGGACTTAATTGATCTTTATAGGACATTCCATCCAAAAACAATAGAATACACTTTCTTCTCAAGTGCTCATGGAACATTCTCCAGGATAGATCATATCTTGGGTCGCAAATCAACCTTGGTAAATTAAAGAGAATTGAAATTGTATCAAGTATCTTTTCTGACCACAACGCTATAAAACTAGATATCAGTTACAGGAAAAAAAACTGTAAAAAATACATACACATGAAGGCTAAACAATACACTACTAAATAACCAAGAGATCACTGAAGAAATCAAAGAGGAAATCAAAAAATACCTAGCAGCAAATGACAATGAATAGATGACGACTCAAAACCTATGGGATGCAGCAAAAACAGTTCTAAGAGGGAAGTTTATAGCAATAACATCCTACCTCAAGAAGCAAGAAAAATCTCAAATAAACAACCTAACCTTACACCTAAAGCAATTAGAGAAAGAAGAACAAAAGAACCCCAAAGTTAGCAGAAGGAGAGAAATCATAAAGATCAGATAAGAAATAAATGAAAAAGAAATGAAGGAAACAATAACAAAGATCAATAAAACTAGAAGCTGGTTCTTTGAGAATATAAACAAAATTGATAAAACATTAGCCAGACTCATCAAGAAAAAAAGGGAAAAGACTCAAATCAATAGAATTATAAATGAAAAAGAAGTAACAACTGACCCTGCAGAAATACAAAGTATCATGAGAGATTACTACAAGCAACTGTATGCCAACAAAATGGACAACCTGGAAGAAATGGACACCTTCTTAGAAAAACACAACCTTCTGAGACTGAACCAGGAATAAATCGAAAATATAAACAGACCAATCATAAGCACTGAAATTGAAACTGTGATTAAAAATCTTCCAACAAACAAAAGCCCAGGACCAAATGCCTTCACAGGCGAATTCTATCAAATATTTATAGAAGAGCTAACACCTATCCTTCTCAAACTCTTCCAAAATATAGCAGAGGGAGGAACACCCCCAAACTCATTCTACGAGGCCACCATCACCCTGATACCAAAACCAGACAAAGATGTCATAAAAAAAGAAAACTACAGGCCAATATCACTGATGAACATAGATGCAAAAATCCTCAACAAAATACTAGCAAACAAAATCCACCAGCACATTGAAAGGATCATACACCATGATCAAGTAGGGTTTATCCCAGGAATGCAAGGTTTCTTTAGTATATGAAAAACAGACAATGTGATGCACCATATTAACAAATTGAAGGAGAAAAACCATGTGATCATCTCAGTAGATGCAGAAAAAGCTTTCCACAAAATTCAGCACCCATTTATGATAAAAACCCTGCAGAAAGTAGGCATAGAGGGAACTTACCTCAACATAATAAAGGCCATGTATGACAGACCCACAGCCAACATCGTTCTCAATGGTGAAAAACTGAAACCATTTCCACTAAGATCAGGAACAAGACAAGGTTGCCCACTCTCACCACTAATATTCAACATAGTTTTGGAAATTTTAGCCACAGCAATCAGAGAAGGAAAAGTAATAAAAGGAATCCAAATCAGAAAATAAGTAAAACTGTCACTGTTTGCAGATGACATGATACTATACATAGAGAATCCTAAAGATGCTACCAGAAAACTACTAGAGCTAATCAATGAATTTGGTAAAGTAGCAGGATGCAAAATTAATGCACAGAAATCTCTGGCATTCCTATACACTAATGATGAAAAATCTGAAAGAGAAATTAAGGAAACAATCCCATTTGCCATTTCAACAAAAAGAATAAAATGCCTAGGAATAAACGTACCTAAGGAGGCGAAAGACCTGTATGCAGAAAACTGTAAGACACTGATGAAAGAAATTACAGATGATACAAACAGATGGAGAGATATGCCATGTTCTTGGAATGGAAGAATCAACATTGTGAAAATGACTACTACCCAAAGCAATCTGCAGATTCAATGCAATCCCTATCAAACTACCAATGGCATTTTTCACAGAACTAGAACAAAAAATTTCACAATTTGTATAGAAACACAAAAGACCCCGAATAGCCAAAGCAATCATGAGAAAGAAAAACGGAGTTGGAGGAATCAGGTTCCCTGACTTCAGACTATACTACAGTAATCAAGACAGTATGGTACAGGCACAAAAACAGAAATACAGATCAATGGAACAGGATAGGAAGCCCAGAGATAAACCCACACACATATGGTCACCTTATCTTTGACAAAGGAGGCAAGAATATACAGTGGGGAAAAGACAGCCTCTTCAGTAAGTGGTGCTGGGAAAAATGGATAGATACATGTAAAAGAATGAAATTAGAACACTCCCTAACACCATACACAAAAATAAACTCATAATGGATTAAAGACCTAAATGTAAGGTCAGACACTCTAAAACTCTTAGAGGAAAAAATAGGCAGAATGCTGTATGACATACATCACATCAAGATCCTTTTTGACCCACCTCCTAGAGTAAGGGAAATAAAAACAAAAATACACAAATGGGACCTAATGAAATGTAAAAGCTTTTGCACAGCAAAGGAAACCATAAACAAGACGAAAAGACAACCCTCAGAATGGGAGAGAATATTTGCAAACTAAGCAACTGACAAAGGATTAATCTCCAAAATATACAAACAGCTCATGCAGCTCAATATCACAAAAACAAACAACCCCATCCAAAAATAGGCAGAAGGCCTAAACAGACATTTCTCCAAAGAAGATATAGAGATTGCCAACAAACACATGAAAGGATGCTCAACATCACTAATCATTAGAGTATTGCAAATCAAAACTAAAATGAGGTATCACCTCACATCGGTCAGAATGGCCATCATCAAAATGTTCACAAACAATAAATGCTGGTAAGCGTGTGGAGAAAAGGGAACCCTCTTGCACTGTTGGTGGGAATGTATATTGATACAGCCACTGTGGAGAACAGTATGGAGGTTCCTTAAAAAACTAAAAATGGAACTACCATACGACCCAGGAATCCCACTATTGGGCATATAGCCGGAGAAAACCATCACTCACAAAGATCCATGTACCACAGTGTTCATTGCAGCACTATTTACATTAGCCAGGACATAGAAGCAACCTAAGTGTCCATTGACAGATGAATGGATAAGTAATATGTGGCACCTATATACAATGGAATATTACTCAGCCATAAAAGAAATGAAATTTAGTTATTTGTAGTGAGGTGGATGGACCTAGAGTTTATCATACAGAGTGATGTAAGTCAGAAAGAGAAAAATAAATACTGTATGCTAACACATATATATGGAATCTAAAAAAAAAAAAAAGTGGTTCTGAAGAACCTAGGGGCAGGACAGGAATAAAGATGCAGACCTAGAGAATGGACTTGGGGACATGGGGAGGGGGAAGGGTAAGCTGGGACAAAGTTAGAGAGAGACGTGGACATATATACACTACCAAATGTAATATTGGTAGCTAGCGGGAAGCAGCTGCATAGCACAGGGAGATCAGCTCGGTGCTTTGTGACCCCTAGAGGGGTGGGATAGGGAGGGTGGGAGGGAGATGCAAGAAGGAGGCAATATGGGGATATATGTATACATATAGCTGATTCACTTTGTTATACAGCAGAAACTAACACACAATTGTAAAGCAATTATACTCCAATAAAGGTGTTGAAAAAAAAAAGAAAGAATGCTATGACAACAATTACCTTCACGTTTTAGAATACCCAGGTCTATGTGGTCTGGTCATTCACCCGGAAATTAATAAATCATGTCTGCATACTTTCTCTGTATATGGTAGTTATGGTCTCTGTGCTTACAGCTTCGGAAGTATTAGTAAGATATTTTTTCCCTCCCATGACTTTGTCAGTGCTCCCCAGCGCCTTATAAGTGCAGTGTTTAGCCAACCAACAGCACCTCTTCAAATCTTCTTGCATATTTTGTCCCCATTGATCCCCTTCCCTGTGCTTGTTCTATTTAGGTCAGTTAAGACTCAGAAAAGAATGTTTCCTTTTGGTGAAATGTCACTCACCTGACCTGAACATCTTAAAAAAATTAAAATTGGAAATCCAAGGAAGGCATTGTGGATCTCTTTTGTGATGGCATTATTTTTCCATGTAAGCAGCTTGTTCAGACAATTAACAATAGTGATACTGTGGCTTATTGTTTTGAGAGGGAAGGAGAAATTGCCTGTTGGCATTTAACTGCCCAATTTAACTTAAGGTATTGAAGTTGTACTGGAAGTCTCAGTGTGCAGAGCTAATGGGTAGCCCCCAAGCACATCACCCCTACCCACACAACCATGTGCACACAGTGTTCTCAGCTACCCAGGCTTCCTTGGGGTCTATATTACTTTATTATAGATAATGACAGTGGTGGCTTATTGGTCTTATAAATCCACCTACACTAAGCTTTTGAAATCACTGTCCTGATAGATGGTCTGAGTCTTTAGACTGTCACACTTAGGTTATTTCTGGTTATGACTATTTCTAGGCAGCAAATCTCGGACTAGAGGAGCTGGCTATTACTGGTTTGTTGTATATGTTATGCCAGAAGAAAAGTTGCTATTCTGCTAGACACTGTGTTTCCGTTTATTTTAAACCATTGATTGTACCAAATCCTTAGCAATAGATATAGATGAGTTATCTCTGTTGGCCATCTTTGGGAGAAGGCCAAGAGAGTATGGATTGTATTGTTAGTTCTTTTACGACATGTACATTTCTCACCTCCCAAGGTAGACTGGGAAGTTTGGTCCCTAGGAAAGGGCTGGATCTAAAGCAGGTACCCAGAAAATAGTTAATGGGTTAACTAATTAATATGTTTTTTATTTGGACACAAAGTAGTATTGTCTGAAAAGGAAGATTCAGATCCACTGATAATTATGTAGCCATGGCCAGAAGGCATGTGCTCAGGGAGGCTGCACATTTCAAAGGATACAGTTAAAAAAGCCTCTGGGTTGAACACAAAGATGAATGATCTCTGCAGAGTTTTCTGGGATGGCTACAAATAGGGTGTTGGGCAAATGAGGAAGAATGATGAGAGATGACGCTAGAACGGGGTGGTTAAGGGTAAGACCCAGAAGACTTTGATATTTTCTGGCTAAAGACTTTAAGCTGTGTCCTACAAGCAATGAAACATTAAAAACTTATAAGACCAAATAAAATAGATAATGCCTGATCATATTTGGATTTTAGAAATATTACTTTTAACAACTGTCGATGGATTGGAAGGTGGCAACAGTGGAGGAAGGAGAGAAATGATAAAAGAGTATTTCCATAAGCTAAGACAATAGCCATGGTGTTATGGACTTAATTGTGTCTCCTGAGAATTCTTAGGTTGAAGCACTAAATCCTAGAACTTCAGAATGTAACTGGATTTGGAGATAGATCCTTTAAATAGGTAATTAAGTGAAAATGAGGCTGTCAGGGTGGGTTTCAATGCAATCTGACTTGTGTCTTTAGAAGAAGACCAGGTTAGGACATAAGATATACACCAGGGATGTTCATGCACAGAGAAAATGCCATGTGAGGACACAGGGAGAAGGCAGTCAGTCATCTGTGAGCGAAAGAGAGAGGCCTCAGGAGAAACCAAACCTGCTGACACCTTGATCTTGGGCTTCCAGCCTCCAGAACTGTGAGAAAATAAATTTCTGTTGCTTAAGCCACCTAATCTGTGGTATTTTGTTATGGCAGCTGTATTAGTCAGATTTCTCCAGAGAAACAGAACCAACAGGGTATGTCTGTCTGAATGTTTGTTTATCCATCGATTTATTATAAGGAATTGGCTCACATAATTGTGGAGACTAAGCTGGAGACCCAGCAGGGATGATGGTGTAGTTCCAGTCTGTATAAAAAGGCCTGAGAACCAGGAGAGCAGATGATAAAAGTTCCCAAAGCCAGCAGGCTTGAGACCCAAGAAGAGCCAATGTGTTAGTTCAAAGTCGAAAGTAGGAAAAGACTGATGTCCCAGCTCAGGCAGTCAGGTAGGAGGAGTTTCCTCTTACTTGAGAAAGGGTCAGGCTTTCTGTTCTATTCAGGCCTTCAGTGATCGGGTTAGAGCCGCTCATTAGGGAGACAATCCACTCTACTTGGTCTACTGATTCCAAGGTGAATCTCATCCGAAAATGCTCTCACAGACACACCCAGAGTAATGTTTGCCCAAAATATCTGGGCACCTCATGGCACAATCATGTTGACACATAAAATCAGTCATCACAGCAGCCCTAGCAAACTGTTACACATAGCAATAGCCAATGGAACGCATAAGAGGAGATGGATTTGAGAAATATTTTAAGTGGAATTATAAGGACTTGGTGACTGATCAGATGTGAGGAGTAAAGAAGAATGATGAGTCAATAATATCTTCAGTATTTCTACACCCGATGATGGAGTGGGTGATGTGCAGGGAAAACGTAATGCACACACACACACCAAACTTCTATTACATGTGTATAAAAGTTAAGGCGTAAATTGAACTTTAATCACTTACCCAGAGTTCACAATTCTTTGTAGCTATTAGGAACAAAGCTGTTAAACTGGATCTATGCAAACTAATACTGAAGGTAAAAATGATGTATTGAACTCATGAGAGAGACCTTGAGCTCTATAATCAGAACATTGTAACTCATTTTGCATAGATGTTATTTTTTGTTTTGTATTTTTCTCCCCCAGCCCCCATTGGATGAGAAGCCCTGCATTAGAGGGGAATATGAGTGTGTGTGCTTTGATTTGCATACAGGAGAGAATTCCAGCCAGGCAGGTTAACTGTATGTAAAAATGGTTGTCAAAGCCTAGTTTTGAGGGAAGAGAGAGCAAATCTATAGGAAATGGTACATGAACTTAAAGGCACAAAGATCTGGGGCCATTTTGACCGAGAACAAGCAGACACACACTCAGTGGTCTTGAGGTCATTGGTGTTTGATATCTGAGACATCAGTAAATGGTTACATGTGATGGTCAGGTCTACTGTTTAATTAGGTAGAGAAACAATAGGCAGGTTTTGGAAATAAAATATAAAAGAGGTTTGCAGTAAAACTCAATTATGATGTTAAAGCCATTGGCAGGGGAGTGAAAATGTTGACTGGAGTCCCCTCAGGATTGGACAAAGGGGCCAGAGTGGGGTCAGCGAGGGAGAAGGGAGACTTCACACGCCCTGGCGCTGCAGACCTCTATGAGCAGCCCTGCTGCACCTGCCAGGGGAGGTGCCAAGCTGCAGAATATCTGCCCTGAGTGTTTTTCTCTCTGCGATTTCTCACCCCGACCCGCACAGTCCATTGGCTGGTGCAGGTGGGGGATTGATGAGCCTCAACAAACAGAAAATATGGGGGGAATGAAACACATCCTGTCATAAGAGGTTTTTGCCTTTCTTTGTTATTTGAAAAGCTGCAGCTTCACCTTCAGTCCAGTTGCTCTTCAGGTGGTCTCTTGGGTGAGATGAATTGGTGGGCAGAAGGGTGGACGCCTGTTTGTTGAGAGAATGATGGCTTAGTTTTGAGAAGCCACTGGCATTTGGCTGTGCAAGGGGCTGCTCCCACTTTGATCTTTCATCTGTTAGTACAGCTGCAAGTGAAAACTCACAAAGAATTGCATTACAAGCCATTTTTTGGTAGAACTTACATGTGATACAGGGAAGTTGGTTCTACATAAGCTGCTGACAGCCTTTTGTGAATAAATTTACCCTTGATTACAGGTCTTTTAATCAAGGGTAAATTTATTTTTACCCTTTGTGGGGAGGGGGTGGGAGCAGAGAGAGAAGGTAGAATAGTGGTGATCAGATATAAATGCAAGGTAAGTCATTTGTCCAGTTAATAGAAAAAACAATAGCAGTATTTATGAGAATTTATCTCTGCAACACACATATACACATACATGTATTTATCACGTGAGTGAGCTTGGAAGCAGACTGTGCCCTGGTTGAACTTTCAGGTGACTGCAGCCTTGGCTGATGTTGATTACAGCCTTCTGAGAGACTTTGGGATAGAAGATCTGGCTAAACCACACCTGGATTACTGACTCACAGACACTGAGATAATACACTGTGTTGTTTTAAGCTGCTAACTTATGGGGTAGATTGTTACACAGCAGTAGATAACTAATATACCACCTAAGATTTTGGATAAGCATAACTTCAACTGGGGACTAAGCCAATTTCAGCAAAGAGATTTCTGTTGACACTAGAAATACTCAAATTCAAACTATTGTCCCCATCCTCCCACCCCCACCCCTACCTGCCCAGGATTGCATGTGGCCCTTGACAGGTTGCTATGCCACATCTTAGTTTACTCAGGTTGAAGAAGTAAAGTGATGGTTAAAGTTACTGATTTCAAAGACTCTTTTGGTTATACGTTAATTTTAAGACTTTTTTTGGTAGGAAATTAGACCTAATTATTACAGCGAATGGTACCCAAAGCTGATAAAGAATCAGCTAAGCCACACTTACCAGCCCATTTAGGAATATCAGGTTAAATAAACCATTAATAGGAATGAGCCCTGCAAAGATAGAAAAAATACAAGTTAAAGCATAACAGCTCCTTTTTAAAGAACCTCTTTTTCTTTCTTTTTTTTTTTTATTCCCACATCCAAATATGACAATTACTTCTTGGCATTTTTCCTGCTTGGGGCTTAGGATGGTCAACTATCCTGAGGCCATGGTAATAGTTATACTGGTAATTTATTACTCTTTACACTCAGATGCAGTCCCAGGCCTTGGAGCTCTGCAAAAATGTGTATGGTTGTCTGGACAGAAAGTGACTCTCCCGCTACCACAAAGTTGCCAGCTCTGGTACCTGCTTTGTTTCTTCTTCTGCTTTTTTTTTTTTTGAGTATGATTGATGCTCTTTTTTCTTCTTGGGGGTGAGAAGACTGACATCCAACTTAGTCTAGAAAACTTAGTCTAGAACTGTGCTGTTCATTAGAAATATCCAAGCCACAAACTCTAGCCCCATATGTAATATTAAATTTTCTAGTAGCCACATTAAAAAATAAAAAGAAACAGTTGAATTTAATATTAATAATATATTTTATTTAGCCCAATATATCCAATGACTTGTCACTTCAATGTGCAATAGTTATAAAAATCATTAATTAGATAGCTTACTTTTTTTTTCATATTAAATCTTTAAAATCCAGCATGGATTTTATTGTACTTACAACACATATTAGTTCACTCCACCCACATTTCAAGTGCTCAATAGCTGCATTTGCTTGATGGCTACTGTACTGGACGATGCTGGTCTAGAATGTGTGCAGAGCAGCCCTTGCCTCTCAGGCTACTTAGGACCCACTGTCATGCCACTCTGCAGCCTCCTAATGAACTGCCCCATTCTTTCGGCCCCGTGGTCTTCCTATTCTGTTCCCTCCTCCTCTGTCAACTCTTTCAATTTCCCAGCTTTCTCATGCTATATAATCCGGCTATACTTGGGGATGATAATTCAACAGCAGGTTCTTGGGATGCTCCTCTGAAGCTGTCTTTTTAAAAAATTTTTATTTATTTATTCATTTATTTAATTTTTGGCTGCATTGGGTCTTTGCTGCTGCACGCGGGTTTTCTTTAGTTGCTGAGAGCCAGGGCTACTCTTTGTTGTGGTCCACAGGCTTCTCATTCTGGTGGCTTCTCTTGTTGCGGAGCATGGGCTCTAGGCACGCGGGCTTCAGTAGTTGCGGCTTGTGGGCTCTAAAGCACAGGCTCAGTAGTTGTGGTGCATGGGCTTAGTTGCTCTGCAGCGTGTGGGATCTTCCCGGACCAGGGCTCGAACCCGTGTCCCCTGCATTGGCAGGCAGATTCTTAACCACTGCGCCGCCAGGGAAGCCCCTAAAGCTGTGTTTTGAAACAGGAAACATAATAGGATATACATTATGGCAACATTCAAACTGTTCATCAATTATCCATTGTATCTGCCATCTCCTTTCTGCCAATCGAGGTAACTATGTTGTTACCAAAAAAAAAAATCTTATTTTAATTATAATCCAATCAGAAGACACATCCATTATGTAGAGTGCTTTGGCATGTTCTAAGAATTTAATTTTTTCACAAATAGTGGAGCAAATGCTGCAGAGAGGACGGGGCTGGCTTCTTTCTTCATTAATTCAGTCATTCAAAACATACAGAGCACTGGCTAGGCGGAGACACTGTGTTTGGTGGGGGACACAGAGTTATATAGATCCTGGCCCCTGCTCTTGGGAAGGTCACAACCTGAAAGTGGAGTTGAGTCCTGAGAAGATGCCCAGCATGGCCACGTGCCTCCACGAGGGCTCTAACTGGGGCGATGGGGAGACATCTTGCAAGAGGCGAACTTGCGCTAAGTATGGAAAGTTTGGGTTGGGTTTTGATGTGTCACCACGGATGAGAAGGGAGAGGCGCAGAGATTATTTCAGAGACTCTCATGATTCTATGACACAGAGAGGTAAAACCATACATTGAAAATATATGCATGGATATATCTTTTTGATAGGCTGAAATGGAGAGGGGCTGGGAGGACCCTGTGAGCTGTGAGCATACACAACTAGTTCAAGCTAGATTGTGGTAGGATTTTCCTGCAGCACTAGGAGACTATATCTCATTTTCTTGGCTGGGTGGAGCCAAGGAAGATTCTAAGCAGAGCTGTAATAAGACCATAGCTGTGCTTTTGGAGGATGGACCTGAAATGTGTGTGCATTTGTGCACAGAAGTCTGGGGGGAGGAAGCAGCGGGGAGGGCTCCAAACACTTTGTCTCTCGTGGGAACAAACAATATTAAAGTAATGGGTTTATGCATTTTTTGACCTTTAAAAAATGGTATTTTCAGCAAACTTCCTCCTCCCCACCTCACCCTTGTTAAATATTTCATCTCAACTGGAAAATACCCACAACAATACTTTTTTTTTATGGTTTTAGCCTTTCAGAAATAAACCAAAACAAACAGTGGGGAACTTAAAAGGCCTTTCAGCTGAGAAAGATGAAAGCAGATGCCTCTGGTTTAGATTATTGTTAGAAAGCACAAGAGTCCGTTGCTTCTGGAAATCCTGTGAGGAAGAGCGAGCGGGAGGAAGAGCGAGCGGGAGGAAGAGCTGGTGCCATGACCACCCCATCCCTGACCTGACATTCTGGTGGTATTTCTTACTCACCCAGGGCGTGTACATTCGTCCAAGAATCTCGTTATCTGAAGTGGGATCTTGCTTCCCCTCCCTGTAGCTGGAACCCTCTTGTTTTTCAACCTGTAGGGAAAGCCTCAGGGAGGGAGATGAAGACACAGGTACTCATTTTTTCACAAAACTACTGAGGAAACAGCAATGCCTTTATTAATGATCTGGGTGCAGCAACAAAGGTAGCTTCAGGCTGGAAGGGATGGTTTCTTAATGCAGCTCTTTGCATAGACCACTGACTTAGGTGCATTTGTCACTATAACATTTAATTGTCCAGAGCTCCAGTTTTTTAGCAACAAGCAAACATGCATTCCTTGTCTACTTACACTGTTCCTTGCCATGAACCTTTGTTCAATCCATTCCTTCCACCCAGAAAAGGCCGCCAACTCATGTTCAGCCAACATTTGTTTGGCCAACATTTAATGAGAACTTACTGTGTACTGGAGCCCAAGGATTCAGAGGCAAATAAAACATAGTCTTTCAAAAGTGCATGGACAAGTACACAGGTGCTAAAATATCTTGTGACAAGTACCATGGTTGGCAATGTCTTTAAGACTATGTGGGGACTTCCCTGTGGTTAAGAATCTGCCTGCCAGGGCTTCCCTGGTGGCGCAGTGGTTGAGAGTCCGCCTGCCGATGCAGGGGACACGGGTTCGTGCCCCGGGCCGGGAGGATCCCACATGCCGTGGAGCGGCTGGGCCCGTGAGCCATGGTCGCTGGGCCTGTGCGTCTGGAGCCTGTGCTCCACAACGGAAGAGGCCGCAGCAGTGAGAGGCCCGCGTACCACAAAAAAAAAAAAAAAAAAAAAAAAAAAAGAATCTGCCTGCCAGTGCAGGGGACATGGGTTCGAGCCCTGGTCCAGGAAGATCCCACATGCTGTGGAGCACCAAAGCCTGTGTGCCACAGCTACTGAGCCCTTGTGCCACAACTACTGAAGCCCACGTGCCTAGAACCCATGCTCCACAAAAAGAGAAGCCACCACAATGAGAAGCCCACGCACTGCAATGAAGAGTAGGCCCCCCTCACTGCAACTAGAGAGAGCCCATGCACAGCAACAAAGACCCAACACAGCCAAAAAAAAAAAAAAAAACTTAAAAAAAAAAAAAGACTATGTGGACTGCCAGCCTGCAAGGTCAGGAAGTCTTCTCAGAAGAGAGGATGTCTTCTTCTCAATTAATGACTTAGGAGCTAACATCCTTCCAAGACCCATCCACATTCAGCACATCTCTCCTGACCTTGTGTCTTCTTTCTCTGAGCATTGCCCCTTGTCCCTCATGTGCTTTTCTTTGTTTCCACACATAAGTGAGATTATGTGGTATTTTTCTTTCTCCATCTGACTTATTTCACTTAGCATAATGCCCTCAAGGTCCATGTGTGTTGTTGCAAATGATGAGTTCCTTCTTTTTCATGACTGCATAGTATTCCTGTGTGTGTGTGTGTGTGTGTGTGTGTGTGTGTGTGTACATACCACATTTTCTTTATTCATTCATCCTTGGTATACACTTAGGTTGTTGCCATGTCTTGGTGTTGTAAATGATTCTACATCGAACCTAGGAGTGCATATATCTTTTCAAGTTAGTGTTTTTGTTTTCTTTGGATAAATACCCAGAAGTGGAATTGCTGGGTCATATAATAGTTCTATTTTTATTTTTTTAAAGAACATCCATACTGTTTTCTGTAGGGGTTGCACCAATTTACATTCCTATCAGCAGTGCCTGGGAGTACCCTTCTCACCACATCCTTGCTAACACTTGCTATTTCTTGCATTTTTGGTAACAGCCATTCTAACAGGTGTAAGGTGATATGTGGTTTGAATTTGCATTTCCATGATAATTAGTGATGTTGAGCATGTTTTCATGTACCTATTGGCCATCTGTATGTCTTCTTTAGAAAAATGTCTATTCAGATTCTCTGCCGATTTTTAAATTAGATTGTTTGTTCATTGTTAAATTAGATTGTTCATTTTGTTATCCTTTGCTGTACAGAGAAGCTTTTTAGTTTGACGCAGTCCAGCTTGTTTATTTTTGCTTTTGTTGACTTTGCTTTTGGTGTCAAGTCTAAAAAATCATTGTCAAGGCAGGTGTCAAGGAGCTTACCACCCGTTTTCTTCTAGGAGTTTTTTTGTTGTTATATTTATTTCTTTTTCTGGTTATGTTTATTTTTTAGACTGTTGCCTTTCTCTTTATTGGAACAAACAATTAAAGTAGTGGGCTTATGTATATTTTGACTTTTTAAAAAAGAATAATTTCAACAAACTTCCTTATCCCCCAAGTCTTTGTTAAATATTCTTTATGAACTAGGTAGCCTATGATATCACTCGGGGGAGGGGTGTCCATCAAGACTGGGTTAGGTTAAGTGAGCTCATTCCTTCATTCTCTCATTTAATAACCACATTTTAAGCACCTATATGTTTTATGAACAAAACAAATCATAGTCCTTCCCTCATGAAGCTTATATGGTAGTGGTAGCATAATACAATAGATAAAAATATAAAACAAACAAATGAAACTTGGTAAGAAGCTCTGTGAGCCAAAATAATGAAAACTAAAGCTTTTGGGAAGGTGGGCCTGTGACTTTTCTTTTCTCATACTGTGCTTATTTTCATAAATGTATATGTTGGCTGCCTCCATGGTCCACAGGGAAGATTTGATGCAGGTGGATGTAGTGCAGGGGATTATAGGAGTGGCTCTGAGCCACACAGGGGGCTGTGTTGTGGATGAGTAGTGGGCACAAGCTTGGATCTGCTTTTAGGGAGTCTTGCTGAGTTGATGTTAACTCTCAAGATGTCCTGAAGCAGACACCTCGGCACCCAGAGCCCCATGAGGGTCCCCCAGGGTCACACGCCTCACTTCCTCAGAATGCTGCTCCCTTTCCTGCAGGGTGTGCTGGGACATTCCCCAAGCTCCTTCTGTGCTTTCCTTGTAAATGCAGCAGAGTTTGGGGCCATTAGAGACGCCAGCCAAAAAAAGTGAGCAAGTCAGCTTTAATTTCTGACAAAGGTATAAATTAAAAGTGCAAAGTGTGTGCTTTGAAAGAAGGTAAATTTGAGTGCTGGGGAGAGGAGGATTTAATTCAGGATGGTAAAGCAACACCCGCCATCCCCATGATGACCAGAGCCTGGTTTCAAATGGATTTCTCTCTCTTTCCCCAAGTGACAGACAGAAAGGGCCAGGCAGGCTACCCTGAGTAGTGAGGAAAGTTTGCCATTTGCTTGGTATAGTTGGTATAAAGAACCACCAGATAACTTATCATATTAAAGCATTTATGACCTTGTGCATCTGGTGGAAGACATTTTTTTTCAGTTTTATTGAGATATAATTGACATATAACATTGTATTAGTCAAAGTGCACAGCATAATGATTTGATATATCTATACATTGCTAAATCATCACCACAATAAATCTAGTTAACATCCGTCACCTCACATAATTACACTTTTGTGTGTGTTGAGAGCTTTTAAGACCTACTCTTTTAGCAACATTCAGATATACAAAACAGTATTGTTAAATTGTAGTCACCATGCTGTACATTACATCCCCAGAACTTATTTATCTTATAACTGGAAGGTTGTACCTTTTGACCCCCTTATCCTTTTGAAGTCTGTTTAAAGTGAGGCTTAAAATGCCCCTCGTTCTTTTTTTTATATAGCTTGAGCTTTAGCAGTAAGCTGTGAGGCTTGAGTAAATTCCAGAATTGGGAGAGGTGTCGCACAGTTGGAGGCTGCAAAGAGCAAGACACTGTGTGTGGTGACATGCCCTGCCTCTCTGGGTCACTCTCAGGACCCCAGCCAGAGTCTCCCTGGGCCAGGCCCAGATGGAACAGCCTGACCAGCTGGCACAGCAGTCAGCCTTCCGTGTGTGTTAGATGTGAGATGTGTGCGGTGAACCATCTGACAGCCAACCAACATGCTCTAATTGGTGGCTGCTGGGTGCCCTCCCCATGCAAGATTACCATGGGGCTAGACAGCCTGAAGGAGTGAGGCGGATGCCACGCTCGATGCAGGCACCGCGCCCCGGAGGGCTTGCTGATGGCCGTGCACCTGCTGCTGGCCTTGGACAGTGGTTCTCACCCTTTGGTGTGAAATAAGAATTTCTAGAGGTTCTTGTTAGACTGGATTCCTAGATCCCACCCTGGGAAATTCTGATTTATTGGGTCTGAGTTGGGATCTAGAAATTTGAGCTTTTGGCAAGCACTCCTGGACATCCTGCTGTATGTAGATGAAAGCAGTTTGAGAAGCCCTACCTTTATGCAGCTCAGCCCTATCTTTTTTTTTTCTTTTAATCTACTAGGAGCTGTACTTTTTTAAACTACTTTACTGAGATATGATTGACATATAAAAAGCGGTACACGTTTAATGTATACCACTCGATGAGTTTGGGAATAAGTACACACCTGTGAAACCATCGCCACCATCAAGGCCAGAAATATACCCATTACCTCCCAAAGTCTCCTTCTATCCCCTTTATTATTATTATTATTTATTATTATTTTGTGGTGAAGAACATTTAAGATCTACCTTCCTAGGAAATTGTAAGTATACAGTACACCACTGTTAGCTATAGGCATTGTGCTGTATAGTAGATCTCCAGAAGTTATTTATCCTGCATAACTGAAACTTTGTATCCATTAACCATTATCTCCCCATTTCCCGGTAACCACCATTCTATTCTCTGCTTCTATGAGTTTGACTATTTTAGATTCCACATATAACTGAGATCATATAATATGTCTCTTTCTACGTCTGGCTTATTTCACTCAGCATAATGCCCTCCAGGTCCATTCATGTTGTCACAGATGGCAGGATTTCCTTCTTTTTTAAGACAGCCCAGTCTTTGATGGGAGTAAATGCTGCAGGGTCCCAGGAGCAGGACTGCTGGAGTCAGCTTTTTATAAGTCTAGCCTTTCTCTATAGGAATTATAGCCCTAATTCCTACAGCAGTGGTCCCCAACATTTTTGGCACCAGGGACCGGTTTCGTGGAAGACAGTTTTTCCACGGACGGGGGTGGGGTTGGGGGGTGGAGGGGAGGGTTCAGGCGGTAATGCGAGCGATGGGAAGGGATGGGCAGCGGCCGAGGAAGCTTAGCTCGCTCGCCCGCTGCTCACTTCCTGCTGTGCAGCCCGGTTCCTTACAGGCCGCGGACCAGCACCAGTCTGTGGCCCGGGCGTTGGGGACCCCTGCCCTACAACTATGACCACGGTGAGGTGGTTCACAGTCAGTGTTGGCAAAGGTGTCCCCTCCTTGATACAGAAAAGGAAAGCCACTCAAAGGAGACAAAAGGAGGAGCTTACTGAAATACTACAATCATTACTACTGCTATTACCAATATTTAAAATTGTGGTCATTTATTGGGAGCTACTGTAGCTCATGTACTGTTCTGAATTCTCTGCCTCTTTACTGTGTTTAATTCTAATGAATAATCTTTGAGGTCTGTACTATTATTACCCCCATTTTACAGATGAGGAGACTGAGGGAGAAAGAGAGTACATAATTTGTCTGAGTTCGCGCAACTGGTAAATAAACAGTTCATGACTAAGGGACCCCAGTGTGGAGGGCTCCTACTGCATGAAAATGACGTGGGACTGGAACAAGAGAATGCTTTCCACTTCTGGTCTTTAATTTTCTCACTCATAAAATAAGGGGTTTGGATTTTATGACCTCTCAGCTGATCTGACTTTGTCCAACCTGTGCAGTCAAACAGGGCCCTGCGATCCAAAGGGTCCTAGGCTTGGTTTCATGCTCTGCTGTTGCCATCTTGAAATTGCTAATAATTTTTGAACAAGGAACTCCATGTTTTCATTTTTCACTGGACCCTGCAAAATGTAAAGCTGATCTTGGCTCTCAAGGGCTCTTCTGGTTACACTGTATTTTTTTCTCAACTCCTTTATAGATCCTTAACAATCCCCTGTGCGTCCTTGGCCCTGGAACAGCCTTTTGCAGAGGCAATAGAGCAATGGGCTGACCTGAGCTTCACAGTGAGTGGAGTTTCTGGGCTGGTGATGAGTGCCCGCGGTGTGTCTGCAGGGGCTGATGGTAGACGGCTGGTGAAGCAGAGAACACAGACAGCTCTTGGTGGCTAAGGGTGGTATCTCATACAAGCCGCCACGTCCTGAGCCAACCGCAGGTGTTGTGAGTGTTAGCACTAAGTGGCCCATCTACAGCAGTCCCTCAGTGCAGGAGACGGATGAGGACTCAAAGTTGAAGTTAATGAATTCAGTTCTCCCAGAGAGGCATTGTGGGCCTTTGCTGGTGGCCCCTCACTCCTTCTTTGGCCCTGGTCCCCACCTCCCCCACTTACTCACCAGCATCCCTGCTCCCAACACTGTGGACTCCCAGGGGTTTATCCCCATGCATGTTGCCTGGAGCAAGCTTTCCAAAACATTGTTTTTTTTCCTGACAATATCTAGTGTTACTACTGTACACACAGTGCACAAATTCATCACACTTGCTGCTGGAAAGGTTTGGTTCAGGAACAAGTGAAGGAAATGGTTATTGAGTGCTTATCATGTGACCTCCTTACTCTCTTCCCCCAGCTCTTCCTCCAAGTAAAGTCTTACTCCCACTTAACTTCTAAGGAAAAAAAATTAAAGGGTGCTTATCAGGGTTAATAACTTAGATTCCTATCAGCACCAAACCAAAAAATTCAGACGCAGACAGTCCATCCAAAGTGTAGGATAAAAGGTTCATTCTTCACACCTTGACGCTTATAGGCAGAACAGAGATAAGCCATGAGGGAAGTGTCTGCATGTTCCTGTGTGTGAGTGAGTGTTAGTGTGTGTGTGTGTGTGTGTGTGTGTGTGTGTAGACAAGGAAGGCAAAGAAAGGGATGACCAGTTATCTTGCCTTAAGTGAGGCATTTCCCCTTCCTTCCTCCCTCTCTCCTTCCAGGGTCTAGATCTTTTACAAATTATGTTTTGAACAGTTGCCCCCTCATCTGAGCTTAGCCATCACTTCCTCCCAGAAACCTGCCTGCACCCAGCCCCGGTCTGGGTCAGAGCTCTACTTTTACCCCCCCGGAGCCTGTGTCCCTAGTAGCCTCCTTGTGTTTGCACCCCTCCAAATTGCAGTTATTTCCTTACTCATCTGTAGCCTCAGGGGCTGTTATCTCCATACAGGCTGGCAGTGAGACTGTCTTGTTCACTGTTGTAGCCCCAGTGAGGATTAATAAATGTTTGTTAAAAGCATGAATAAACAGCATGAGGAGGAGCTCATGGCAACAACTGAGTCCTAGTGTCTCAGGTGTGAAGACAGATGTTTTGAGTGGGGTACAGTGGGGGCAGCTCCACCTGCATGGCCCAGTCAGGAAAGGTGTTTATAAGTCTGTGTTTCTTCAGTGCTTACTGGGTGCCCCATGCAAAGGACTTCACTTACATCACTCTGTTTAATCCTTATAACGACAAAGTGGGTCCTGATTAAGATCTTATGGAGAAAGTAACTGAATCTTGAACTGAATCTTGAAAGTTGTTCAGGCATAGAAGACAGAGAAGGGCTTTCCATTCATAGCAGATTGAGCTCTGTCCCGAACTATAGTTCTGCTTCCATTGGAAAAGAGATCCCCTAACATTATGAGCCCAGCCTAAATAGCGTCAAGGAAGGCTGCAAGCAAGATGGAAGATGTGGACATCAAAGCACCCGGAGAGATGGCTGTTAGAGTTTTCATTCGGTCCCTCCACTGGTCCATTGTTGGTTAGTGATAATGAGGCCTAATTGGAGACCTGGTTCTGGGCTCCCTCAGCCTCTCACCTGCAAATCAACACTAAGGAAATGTAGGCATTTTATGGCAATCAAAGGGAGAGTTGTTTTTATGGTAGGTGCCACACTTGAAGGCAGTGGATGATTCAGGTGCTTATTCCTCAGGGAGAGAGGCACCTTCGTTATATGTCTTTACAAGCCTGTGCTCAGGCTGGAGCTGTGAACTGTAGACAGCCTGGTGAAACGTTCTTCTCAGTTGTTCTCACGATATTGGTGGGTTTTTTTTTTTAACTTTTTCACACGTTAATACCATTTTCAGGCTTTAAAAAAAAATTAGTGTTTGATTGCCTGAAAGCTTCGTGTAGATGTAAGCACTTTCCTGGATTCTCAGTAAGAAATGTTACATTAATGTAATTACAGTGATGATGATTCATCATCAGGCCCAGGTATGATGGTACCCTGGTATCACGATTCTGGGCCTACAGAAAACCCTTCACATAGAGCTCTGACTTCATCTCTTTCCTCCGAGTTTGATATCGCCCCTCTGCCTGGTGGCGGCCCAGGGATGCATCAAGCCTAGGCTACACCTGGGGACTCCCCTCAACCCAGTGCCTTCAGGACAATTCATTTGCTGGTAGCTTCCCAGTTGCTTCCGAACCCCGTCTTCTGCCCTTATATCCAGGCCCAGAGAGCCAACTGTTCACTATATCTCACCACCTGGATTCTCCGTAGAAATCACAAAACCCACAGATCTCAGTATCTCAGTATGGAGTTAGTCATCTTTCCTATCCTTGAAGCCCTCTCCCTCCAAACTGCAATGACTCAAACGTCAAAAGGGAAGCATTCTGAGAGAGATTTCTAGAGGAAGTGATACTAAACATAAAGGATACAGAGATATTAGCCAGGCAAACCCTGCAGAATGTGACTGGGCCTGCAGGTAGGTCAGGAATTTGGTAAAGGACTTCTTCCTGGGTCTTGGGTGGATGGTCAAGCTATACAGCTACTCGTCCAAGATGTCCTCCTACTTGAAGAAGCCACACACAACAGAGTGCTGACACTGAGGTATTGATTGTGCTCTCATAATTCATCTCTCGTTCTCTTCCCTTTCTTCTCTATATTTTAATCATTGATTGGAAGCCTGTTATAAAAATCTGAAGGTCTTGACTTCCTATTAGCAATCTTCATAATTTCAAAATATCCTCTCCTATAAGTAACCAGAGAATGGCAACTTTCCCAGAGTAATACCCAGGTCAGTGACTAAATCTTGTAAATCAACAGAACCGAAGAGGGCCAGGGACTTTGTATGACTTTGTGAGACACAGAGAGAAAGGGAGAGACTGGGGGGTGGGGAAAAATTAAGATGATTGAAAAAGGTCTTGTTTTTTTTTTTTTTAATCTTTATTGGAGTATAATTGCGTCACTATACTGTGTTAGCTTTTGTTGCACAACAAAGTGAATCAGCCATATGCATACATATATCCCCATATCCCCTCCCTCTTGCTTCTCCCTCCCACCCTCCCTATCCCACCCCTCTAGGTGGTCTCAAAGCACCGAGCTGATCTCCCTGTGCTATGCTGCTGCTTCCCACTAGCTAACTATTTTACATTTGGTAGTGTACATATGTCCATGCTTCTCTCACTTCGCCCCAGCTACCCCCTCCCCTCCCTGTGTCCTCAAGTCCATTCTCTATGTCTACATCTTTATTCCTGCCCTGCCACTAGGTTCATCAGTACCATTTTTTTGTTTGTTTTTTTAGATTCCATATATATATGTTAGTATACGGTATTTGTTTTTCTCTTTCTGACATACTTCACTCTGTATGACAGACTCTCTAGGTCCATCCACCTCACTACAAATAACTCAATTTCATTTCTTTTTATGGCTGAGTAATATTCCATTGTATGTATGTGCCACATCCTCTTTATCCATTCATCTGTTGATGGACATTTAGTTTGCTTCCATGTCCTGGCTATTGTAAATAGTGCTGCAGTGAACATTGTGGTATATGTCTCTTTCTGAATTTGGTTTTCTCAGGGTATATGCCCAGTAGTGGGATTGCTGGGTCATATGGTAGGTCTATTTTTAGTTTTTTAAGGAACCTCCATACTGCTCTCCATAGTGGCTGTATCAATTTACATTTCCACCAACAGTGCAGGAGGGTTCCCTTTTCACCACACCCTTTCCAGCATTTATTGTTTCTAGATTTTTTGATGATGGCTATTCTGACCAGTGTGAGGTGATACCTCATTGTAGATTTGATTTGCAGTTCTCTAATAATTAGTGATGTTGAGCATCTTTTCAGGTGCCTCTTGGCCATCTGTATGTCTTCTTTGGTGAAATGTCTATTTAGGTCTTCTGCCCATTTTTTAATTGGATTGTTTGTTTTTTTGATATTGAGCTCCATGAGCTGTTTGTATGTTTTGGAGATTAATCCTTTGTCCATTGTTTCATTTGAAAATATTTTCTCCCATTCTGAGGGTCATCTTTTCATCTTGTTTATGGTTCCCTTTGCTGTGCATGAGCTTTTAAGTTTAATTAGGTCCCATTTGTTTATTTATTTATTTTATTTTCATTACTCTAGGAGGTGGGTCAAAAAATATCTTGCTGTGGTTTATGTCAAAGAGTGTTTTTCCTATGTTTTCCTCTAAGAGTTTTATAGTGTCTGGTCTTAAAAAGTCCAGGACCAGATGGCTTCACATGCAAATTCTATCAGACATTTAGAGGAGAGCTAACACCGATCTTCTCAAACTCTTCCAAGAAATTGCAGACAGAGGAACACTCCCAAATTCATTCTACGAAGACACCATCACCCTGATATTAAAACCAGAAAAAGATATCACACAAAAAAGAAAATTATAGAACAGTATCACTGATGAACATAGATGTAAAAATCCTGAGCAAAATACTAGCAAACAGAATCCAACAACATATTAAAAGGGTCATATACCATGATCAAGTGGAATTTATCCCAGGGGTGCAAGGATTCTTCAATGTATGCAAATCAAACAATGTGGTATACCATATTAACAAATTAAGGAATAAAAACCATATGGTCATCTCAATAGGTCGAGAAAAAGCTTTTGACAAATTCAGCACCCATATATGATAAAAACCCTCCAGAAAAATGGGCATAGTAGGAACCTACCTCAGCATAATAAAAGCCATATATGACAAACCCACAGCAAACATCATACTCAGTGGTGAAAGACTGAAAGCATTTCCCCTAAGATCAGGGATAAGACAAGGATGTCCACTCTCGCCACTCTTATTCAACATAGTTTTGGAAGTCCTAGCAATGGCAATCAGAGAAGAAAAAGAAATAAAAGGAATACAAATGGGAAAAGAAGTAAAACTGTCATTGTTTGCAGATGACATGATATTATACATAGAAAATCCTAAAGATGCCACCAGAAAACTACTAGCACTAATCAATGAATTTGGTAAGGTTGTAGGATACAAAATTAATGCATAGAAATCTCTGGCATTCCTATACACTAACAACGAAAGATCAGAAAGAGAAATTAAGGAAACAATCCTATTTACTACTGCAACAAAAATAATAAAGTACCTAGGAATCAACCTACTTAAGAAGGCAAAAGGCCTGTACTCAGAAAACTATAAAACACTGATGAAAGAAATCAAAGATGACATAAACAGATGGAGAAATACACCATGTTCTTGGATTGGAAGAATCAATATTGTGAAAATGACTATACTACCCAAAGCAATCTACAGATTCAGTGCAATCCCTATCAAACTACCAATGCCAGTCTTCACAGAAATAGAACAAAAAATTTTACAATTTGTATGGAAACACAAAAGACCCCAACTAGCCAAAGCAATCTTAAGAAAGAAAAACGGAGCTGGAGGAATCAGGCTCCCTGACTTCGGACTATACTACAAAGCTACAGTAATCAAGACAGTGTGATACTGGCACAATAACAGAAATTTAGATCAATGGAACAGGATAGAAAGCCCAGAGATAAACCCATGCACATATGGTCACCCAATTTATGATAAAGGAGGCAAGGATATACAATGGAGAAAAGACAGCCTCTTCAATAAGTGGCACTGGGAAAACTGGACAGCTACATGTAAAAGAATGAAATAGAACACTCCCTAACACCATACACAAAAATAAACTCCAAATGGATTAAAGGTCTTGTTTTTATTTAGTAATTCCTCTTTCTTTCAGAGCTTTGATTTGGAACTTAAGGTGTGCTGGTCCATGGTAGGGGAGCCAGCAGCAGCTACTCTATTTATTTGGTCCTCAGTGAAGCCTCTGAGGACAGTAGCTCCTTCTGTTTTAGGAGAGGTAATGTGTGCTTGGTGGGGATGGTGAATGGGGAGATTTAGTAAGGAAGGAGATATTTGTGCGGGATAAAAGATTGTTTTTTCAATGTGAATGAAGTATATTAATGAAGAAATATGACCAGTTTTCTGTCTTTTACATGTTCCCAAAGTGATTGTGATCAGTTGATTGATGATATTTCTCATGGCCTTTAATCCACACTACTGTTGTCTCCCTGCACAATAGCGTGAAAAGTTGTTTCCATGTGCATGTTATGAACCTACAGTATCTAAAACCCTAGTGCCTGTTGGTGGGAATGTAAATTGATACAGCCACTATGGAGAACAGTATGGAGGTTCCTTAAAAAATTAAAAATAGAACTACCATGTGACCCAGCAATCCCACTACTGGGCATATACCAGGAGAAAACCATAATTCAAAAAGAGTCATGTACCACAATGTTCATTGAAGCTCTATTTACAATAGCCAGGACATGGAAGCAGCCTAAGTGTCCATCGACAGATGAATGGATAAAGAAGATGTGGCACGTATATACAAGGGAATATTACTCAGCCATAAAAAGAAGTGAAATTGAGTTGTTTGTAGTGAGGTGGATGGACCTAGAGTCTATCATACAGAGTGACGTAAGTCAGAAAGAGAAAAACAAATACCATATGCTAATACATATATATGGAATCTTAAAAAAAAAAAAGGTTCTGAAGAACCTAGGGGCAGGACAGGAATAAAGACGCCGTTGTAGAGAATGGACTTGAGGACACAGGGAGGGGGAAAGGTAAGCTGGGATGAAGTGAGAGAGTGGCACGGAGATATACACACCACCAGATGTAAAATAGGTAGCTAGTGGGAAGCAGCTGCATAGCACAGGGAGATCAGCTTGGTGCTTTGTGACCACCTAGAGGGGTGGGATAGGGAGGGTGGGAGGGAGATGCAAGAGGGAGGAGATATGGGGATATATGTATATATGTAGCTGATTCACTTTGCTATAAAACACAAACTAACACACCATTGTAAAGCAATTATACTCCAATAAAGATGTTAAAAAAAAACAACACCTTAGTGCCAAGCAGCCAGGAGATTGTGGTGTAGAAGGAGGCGTGTATGTGTGTGTATATGTGTGTGTGCGTGTGTCTGTGTGTGTGATGGGTTGGTTGGATATGTGTGTGCATCAGTGTAGAAGCGTGAGCTCTGTTTCTGTCTGAAATCATTTGCAAGGTGTTTTGCAAGTGAAGGCCCATTTCTTTATAAAAATAGAATTGCTTTTCTAAGATAGAAATGCTGAGTAAGGAGAAGGATGGCTCTGAGTTTTAGAAGGAGCTTTCCAGAAATTGGTGCAAGGAACTTGCTACTGGTACTGGGAGATAGAAGGAGAGATGCTCAGACCATGCTGTGTTTTGCATTTCAGTCTCTGTGGATCCTCTCTCCCTGCCTATGCATATTTAAAATTCCTTTCAATATATAAATAGGATAATTCTCTCTCCACATTCCCACCAGAGTTCATTCAGCAGGCACAAAAAGAATTGCACATCCAGGCCTGTCTTTTCCTGCTTCCTGTTATTGCTATTTATTGGTTTTTCTCATCTTTTTGTTTTCTTCCCCTCCTATGTTGCTCCCCTTAGATTAAACTGGGTTTCAGGATTGACCTGAGGGAGAAATGCCATTTCTTCAAAACAAAGCTGAGCCTGAGGGAGGTGATCTCCAGGCTTGTTCTGCACTTTGGCACCAATCCAGATCTTCCAGAACTCCACTTTGAATAGAAAGCCCTGGGCCTTAGACTATCTGGGTTTTTGCAATCTCCCCATAATGCTGTCCTTTAACAATTACCCATTTGCCCCATGAATGAAGCCCTGGCACTCCCCAATGTCCCAAAGATACAGGTGAAAGACAGAATTCTTGATGGGAAGGACACTGGGTAAGAATAAGAGCTGGGAACTGGGGACCGGTGCCTATGACAGTAGCCAGTCAACCCTTTTTCCTAGAAAGAAGCTCTAGGAAGCATCTCTTGAGTCTAGTGGTCTTGCTTCATGTTGCTAATGTGAATAATTCAAACATTTTGAAAGAAGTTAGACCATACATTCCAAACGTTGTCCAGATTTCAGAATGGCAATTAGTGAGGCCTACAGGACATGTGTTCTTAGAAAGATGTTCTACATCATTTTGCATACAATGAAAGGAGCACTGAATTGGGATTAGAAGACTTGAGTTCTTCTATACTAGCCTGCCTCTGCTAGTGTAAAGCTGGCTTTATTGATATCCAGTGACTTCTCTGATTACAGCAAAATGACCAACTTTAATAAATTCTTGGGTCATATTTGGTGGCCAAAATATATGTGTAGCGGGGCATAGAATGAGGCACTGACTTGTCACCTGTTATGTAAAAATGTGTCAAGGGCAGGAAGAGTTTTCCATTAGAAGTGCGATGAGCTTGATTCTGGGACTCACTAGGATTTCATTCCATGAGTTGGGCTCCCATGAAGAGTGGACGGAATCCTGGAGCATGTGACCAAGGGAAAATATCACTGCTGTATGACTCAACGCAGAACGTAGGGGAAATTTATAGCAATTTCTCTCAATTACAAGTAAGGTGAGCTACAGGTGTAACCTTGAAGAACTTTAGAAACAAGCCAGACAGGATATTTCTGAGGGATGAACTTGGGGTGCAACCTACGCCTATATCTGGTCTGCCTCCTGAGGGAGCTGCTGATTCAGAAGGCTGCTACCCAGACCAGGGGACTGAAGGAGAGACTTCTGCTCTGGTCAGAGCTGGGGACACAAGTGCAGAGCATGAAGATCGCAGCTGATGTCTCCACCTGGTAAACATTCCACATGTTTGACTTGCTCTTCATATACTTTGTTGTCAAATAATCTACTTAGGAAACTGATCTCTGCAAGCCAGGCTGCCCTTGGAGATCCAAGTGATGTGTACAGTTTGTCAGGTTCCAGGCCTCAAGAACAAAGCAAGGACTTACCTTACAGGCCAAGTCAAGTGGTCCTCTGTATCACTCTGTGAAACACTGAGAGATAGGAGAATTTCAGCTCCTCATGTACAGCATTTGACTTGGAGGGGATCCTTGCTCTGTATTTCCTCCTGCAGTGGCCATAATTTGCATACTTATGGCTCATCTGACCATAGGTATGGATAAGCACAGGTTGGGCTGTTCCACTGGGCATCCTGAAACACCAACCTTTCATGGGATTCTGGACACTGACTCCAAAAGTCTTCACTTTTTTATTTATTACAGATATAGGAAAATATACAACCAATACTGAATACAGCTCAAGTGCTGTAGTGAGCTCATTGACATGGATTACCTTATGTAATTGTCCCCAGGTAAGAGTCATTGTCCTTACAGAATATCCCTGGCACCAAAGGGAGTGTGATGGGAAGGTCTGTATCTTCCCTGTGAATTCATTAACAGCACTCAGGGACATCACCAAAGGCCTATGTTGATATCAAGTTAGAAATGAGCCAGACCCTCTTGAAGAAAGGCATTTCCTAATAGGGAGTACAAGAGGTCAGGGCCTGATCATGTGGAACCTGCCATGTCTGGTCAGATAGGCAGTGATTCAGGACCATTTTGATTACTGTGAAAGGACTCTCAGCTTTAAATATCCTAGACTGAATGAGGCACATGCCCGTGATTGGTTGGAGTACAAATTGTACTTTTTGCAAAGTTATTACATAGTAGACCTCTGATACTCTCTTGATTCTCCAAACTTGTAAATGCCATGATGGTAGAAAATTCCCGAATAGAATACGTATGCAGAACGAGCCAGATAAGGAAGCACCACAGAGTACATAGCTTGTTTAATACTTGGAATGCAGCCCTGAATGCAGCTCCACTCACTCACTACTCATCAGTTTCAGCACCCCAGCCTTTCCACATCTGAGCCTCAGCAAAATTATAAATGATCCAAGGCCAGGTGCCTTCAGGGTCTCTTTAGAATCTCCACAGTTGTGTAAATGAAATCTGCAAACAGCACAAGTCTATTATACTTGACTAACAAAGCAGACTTGAGCATTTTGGTTGCTGATCTTTTGAACATTCACACTTTCTATTTTTATTTTTGTAGTTTGGTTGGTTTAGGTATTAGAGATAGTAAAGAGCATGGATGCTTGAACTAAACTGCATGGGATCCAATGCCAGCTCTGCCACTTCCTAGCTGTGTAATCTTAGGCAAGGTACTTAACCTTTCAGTGCCTCAGTTTCTATACATGTAAAATGTGGACAGTGGTAAGGTTGTTGTGAGAATTAAATGAATTCATATGCTAACAGCTCTTAGACCTGTGCCTAACAGCAGAAGCACTTTACAGGTGTTAGCTCCTCTTATTGTAAGTCGCCATGGCTGCTAGAGTTGACATCTGGAAGGTGTGCTGAATACCATGTCCTGCCTGAAAATATGATAATGGCTCTTGTGTTTGCAACTAGTATCTATTAATTAAGCAACCGTCATTTGTGCTCCGTAATTAAATTTATTAAACCCTAACTCCTATCATAACAATAATTAGTTCTTGCTAATTAAATTTATCAAATTCCCCCTGGATTCATATCTTAGGTAAATATTTAGTAGCCCTACACTAATTATTTTAATCAACATGGAGAGTATTTCAAATGACTACAGATAGTTCTAACTAATTAAATTGAGTACAAAATAGTATCTTATGTAATAAATTTGCAGGTGCTAAAAAGAGTGGGAATGAGCCACAGGATAATGTCTCAGGGACCTATCCACGTGAGTTAGTGATTGCAGCATTTCCAAATCTTAGCCAACATGCTAGGGAAGTCTGAGATGGTTTATTGTTCCTGTCCTGATTTGTCTTGTACTGCTGCCAGTGTTTTGTGCACAGAGCAAGCTCTGGGCATGATTCAGGAACATGCCATATGACTTGAAATTGGACCCATCAACACTAGTAATTAACGCAGAAGCGTGAAGCCAGCAGCAGCAGCAGGGCGAATTCCTGCTTCAAAGAGTCTGAAGGAAGAAAGGCAAACTCTCCAAGGTTCCTTCTTCTGCAGGCTTGGTTTCCTCATCCTCAAAGCAAACTGTCAGTTGTTTCTCATGTTGCGAAGTCCTCCCACCCTACCCTGCTGCTCCCAGCTCCTTCCTAACAAAGAAGAATCCTTGAATTGCAGCCACCTGATTGGCACCCTGTTGCTAGGAAACTGTAAAATGAACGTATCATATTTCATAATAAAAATGCCTCTGACCCATCCTTAGAGAGACATGTACGATCAAGTGTGGCCCCGTGTGGCACTGGCCTGCACTGACCACCCACCTCTCCTCTCCTCTGCTCCCTTCCGGGGTCATGGTGAGGTAACTGGCTCTAGTTAAAGGGGGTCACTCTCTGGCCACCCACTGGGTTCTCTGTGGCTTGAGTTAGGGTTCTGTCCATGGCTAGGCTTGGGAGGATGGCCATCTAGGGCTAGAGTAGGGGGCTCAGTCTGTGACCAGTATTGACAGGATGTTCAAATCACAACTGAGTTTCAATACTCAGTCTGGGGTGGAAATTAGAGTGTAGGCTGCTGTGAAGTCCTATTAGGGAAAGAAAAGAAAATGACCATCGAAGTATTGGCAGTTGGATTATATTGTAATACAAATGGTCCACCTCAAGAATAAAAAGAGTGAGTTCGAGTATTAAACAAGCTATGTAAAAAACTGAATCTTTTCAGAATTGTCTCCAGCCCTTTCTTGTAAATGACAAGTAAGTTATCATAAACAAGCAGCCAGCCGTTGATGCTCAGGGCACAGTGTCCAGCATCACCCAGGCTATCCTGACCCTCCATTTTCATCAAGTGGCTGGTGAGGAGGGGGCTGATTCCTTGCAGCTTACATACTACATTCTATCTTTGTGGAGGAAGTGTCTCGCATGGGCATGGGAGACACGTGGGTGGCACGTTGGACAGTGGATCTGCACTTGTGCTCTCAGAGCAGTTCAAATACACATGAGAGTTATAGAAAATGCACAGACTTTATCTCCCCCTCTCATTAAGCTGTCATCCACATTCAGTGTGGATCTATTTCCTGGTTCTGAATATCACTTCCCCTCCTCTAGCTCTCTTTCGAGTATTTGTGATCTCATGCAGCCACCTTTATGATAGATGAATCATTCCTATGGCAACTGCAGTCATCATGAATCCTCTGAGTGAGCTGGCAGGAGAAAACAGCTTTCAAGAGAACAGAGATCCTAGGGGGACCAAGGGTAGTAGAGAAACCTGAGAGCACTGAACTGATGGAGGTAGGATCAGATCATGTCAGAGCCAAAAAGGATGAAATGACCGACGGCCCAGAAAAGGGACTGGCTTTGCTCAGTATCACACAGAGCTAGAACTCAGGCCTCTTTTTTTCTTGTACCATGATGTACACGTAAATGAATGAGCACAGACTTGCCATGCGTCAACTGAAGGCAAACAGGCCATATAATAGAATCTTCATGTGTTCTTCGTTTGAACCCATTGGCCTGAACATGAAGTTTTGTTCAGAGAGTCTGATGCTTCAGGACTGAGACTGCACCTGGACCTAAGACATGTTGTCTCTAAAAATATCATTCTTTTCTATCCCATTTCTTTTCCAGGGAATATGCTCACTTGTAATGGGAGGTAGCTGGGGGGGGTCTCTGGCCAATGGACACAGCTCTGTAGATAGCAGTGATAAAGCCTATTGTATATGGCCCCCTAAGTGAGGGCGTTGTGGGACCTAGCTATGTCCTTGCTGTGCTTGGCAGAACGTGCAGATATCGTTTATCTAATAGTGCCTTATAGACGGAGCTGTGAGAAGATCTACCTGAATGGAGCTGAGACTAGGTCACATAAACACCTGGATTTGTTCCCTGGTGACCACCACAAGGGCATCATTCACCTGTTGCCTACCTGTTAGTTCTGAAGAGTCACCATCTGTATCTCAGCTCCATGCATGAAGTTGCTCCCCCATCCCTTCCCCACCCAAAGATGTCCAGGGAATCCTTCTTTTAAAGGATGAATCCTTCTTTTAAAGCCTTATTTTATGCTTTGAACAATTTTTATCCCAGATTGTGACTGAAGAATAGGAAGAAAGCTTGCATCTTCTAAAAGAATCCACTACAAAAGAATGTGATGTGTGCAGAAAGGAAGCATTGCTGCTGTTTCGTTTCTGTGCCTTGCATAGGAGCCTCCTGAGATGGCGCCCTGAAGCCTGCCCTTTGTTCTTTTCCTTTAAGGGATTAACCAACAGAGATCCAAAGCCCTTGGCTAACTGGGCAGAGACCATAATGTCTGAGCACGTTCCTACTCATTCTGAGAATAACTGAGTTCAAACTGTCCTTATTCAATCCACTGTCATGCAGCTACTGTCCTGCTCATGGTACCCAGTTCTGCTACATACCTAAATCTAACAGACATTTCAAAAAAATTCCTGAACTTTCAGCAGAATTTAACATAATCGATCCTACACATCTTCACTTCCTTCTCATGGCTCTCATATCAATATACTTTCCCAGATTTTTCCTCTCTGTTGGCTATATCATATTTTCTTTTGTTGGGTTTTTATCACTGCTTAATCCTAAAGCATTTCCCCCCCCCATATTTATCAATTTTAAAGAATTCAATGATCATCTATGCCTGCATTGTCCAGTATAGTAAATAACCACTAGCCAGATGTGGCTACTGGGCATTTGGAATGTGGGTATCTGAATTAAGATGTAATAAAAGTGTAATAAAACACACAACAGATTTCAGAGACTTATTACAAACAACAAGAGAATATAGTTATTCATAATTTTTATATTGATACATGCTAAAATGATGATATTTTGAATACATCATATTAAGCAAAATATATTATTAAAAATAGATTCATTTTATGTTTCTTTTGGGAAGTATGCAATGAGTATATCCAAACTTGTCTCTAGCTCAGACCTCTCCTTTAAACTCCAGACAATGTAACTAATTGCCAACTTAACATTTCTGATAGGTTATTTGACAGGCACTTCAAAAGCAACGTGAAATGTGAGATTATTTTTTCCTCCTAAAATCCACACCTGTTTTAGTGACTGGTCCCACCATCATCTTCATTTCCCCTTTCTCTTCTCCATATGGCTTCCTCTTTCCAGAATTACATAAATGTAGACAATCCAGGTGGGGAGGCTATGTACATAACCACCAATCCTATGGTTAAGTCTTATCTGCATTATGAAGTTTTTGTGTGGACATCTGTAGTGATGGGGAACTCACTTCCTTATCAGGCAGCCTATTCCATTGTGGACAGCTCTGTTAAAAAGTTTCCCAATATATCAAACTATCATTTGATTTCTCAGAATTCCTAATCATGTTTTAATTCTGTCTCCTGAAGCCATACAAAACAAGTTTAATTCCCTTTTGACTTTTGAGAATTGTTTCATGTCTTGATTGCATTGACTTTTCTCAAGTTGAACATCTCTTGTTCTGTTGGTGTGATTTCAAGTCCTCTCAATCATTCCTGCCACTTACATTTGAATACAATGTAGTTTGTCTACTTATTAACAATGTAGTTGTCAAATGGTCCACTGATTTCAATAGGCTAGCTGAAGACTAGAAGGGGACTCTTACTTTGATCGCCTTAAATTCTGTACCTCTCCTGATACCATTTGGGAGTATGTCCGTTTGTTTGGGAGTCACATCACACACAGATAACTGGTTTGTATTGAATTCACTTTCATAAATCCACTATACTTTGGATATCCAATTAAGCCAAGCCTCTTCCACCCTCTATTTTTACAGGTTTGTATTATGTATTTAAAGTTCGTGATTATATTTATAGTTTGGCCCATTGTACAAGTAAGCCTATCTAGATATTACTGATTCTTCTTCTTCCACTCACTGTGATTTGTTTTGTGTCTTAGATCAATGTCATCCAAAAAATTGATTAGTAAACCTATATTTTCACATAAATCATCAGAAAAAGTGTATAAAGGACAGGATGAAAGTCAGAAGTATGTTTTATATTATGAAAGTCTTCTGTTTAAGTTATGGCATCCATTTACTTAACCCTTCACATTACTGGACATCGTCATCTAACCAACTGCAGGTCTAGGTGACAGTGCTTGGTAAATTCTTTTTCATTATCACTTCAAATAGTTCCTCTATTCTGTTCTATCTATCTCCTTCTGGAACTCCAATCACATTTTCACTGACCATTTGATACTTCCCACTCCTCTTAGATTTTCTGTTCTGTTTATTTTCCTCCTTTTTTATATTTCTGTGTTTCAATTTGGATAATTTCTATTGGCATTGACACATTGTCAAGTAACAAATTTATTGCTATACAGTTTTCATCCTCCTGATGAGCCCAACATAGGAATTCTTCATCTCTGATATCATTTTCATTTGTAACATTTGCATTTGACTTTTATAGTTTCCATCTTTCTGTTGATATTCTGTATTTGTTTATGCATATTGTCAACCTTTTCCATTAGACCAGAGATCAGCAAGTCTTTTTTTTTTTAGCAAGTCTTTTTATTTTTTTTTTTTGGTAAAAGGGCAGATATTAAATATTTTATGCTTTATAGGATCTATAGTCTCATAACTATTTGTCTCTGCCATTGTAGTGTGAAAGTATCCATCAATAATTGTAAATGAATGAGCGTGGTTATGTTCAATAAAATTTTCTTTACAAATATAAGAAGAAGCTGAATTTGTGCTGAAGGCCATAGTTTCCTGATCCCTGCTCTAGATCCTTTAAAATAATAATTGTAGTTATTTTAATGTACCTATCTGATAGTTCTAGTCATCCCTAAGTCTGCTTATATTGACTACTTTATCTATTGACAGTGGGTTCTTTTCCTTGCTTTTTTTGTTTGTGTCATCATTTTTGATTAAATATCAGAGGCAGTATGTTGAAGAACAGAAGAGACTGTATTATTTACAAAAGGAAATGGGCACGTCTCCTGTTAGGCCATTAGTGTAGAGAATTGAATCAGTCTGGTAATATTTCAACTGAATTTCTGTTTTTGGTAGTTTTTCTTACTACAGTTACCTCTTGTCTAACATAGTCTTTAAAGTTGTCTAGTGATGAGTTTCTTTTTTGTGTGCTTTGGGTAAGGAATGGTGCTGAAGGATTTTTTCTCAGTGTTCCTGTTCAACCTTTAGCCTTCGGTGCTCTTAATATGAACACATTACATGGGGTATCTCTCTCCTCATCTTGCCCAGGTGGAAGAATGCTTGTTACTCTGAGGTTAGACCTGTAGTATGAATGGGTTCTCTTATGTCAAAGTACTTGAATTAACTCATATTTTAGTATGTCTGTTTCTTGTTTAAGAAAATATTGTGATGATCCAAATAAGGGTTTTGACAAATTTTTATTTATAGGTATCTCATGGTCCTGAATTATCAGACTAATAACTTTGAGAAAACAAAAATAATGATTTTAGATACGATTTTTATTTTTTAGGAGAGAAATAGTTACTCCCAGTAATGCTGTTTCCTCTATAGATTCAATTTAATCATACATAATTGATTCAGTAAATTTTATGGAATCTTGCTAGGGGTTGATGTCAAGACAAGCTACCTCTAGATTCCAGAATCAATCTTATTCCTCTTTAACCTGAAATAATATTTGCTCTTCTATGATCTTCTGTGTCTCCTTCACATTCTCATTGTGTTACAAATATGTAACATAATCACATATTTGAAGTTCTTTTTAAAGTTCCTTCACCTAATTTGGCCTAGTCTTCCTTCTTTTAATATGTATATTTTTTACTTTATAGCCTCCAAATAATTGTAATTTACATTGTTACTATAGGCAACTACATTCTTTGATATATTAGTTCAAGAAAAGTTTTTTCATTAACTAATATGTGTCAAGTTTTAGGTTTAAAGCTTGAGAACCAAGCTTGGATAAAATTTAGCCCCTGCCTCCCAGTCCAGATGGCAAGGCAGACATGTAACAAATATTTAGCCAGGTGCGTGTGATAAAAGCAATAATAGGAGGATGACTGATAAACTATGACTAGGCCTGGGGAAGGAGATTCAATGAGGTTTCAGAGAGTTGGTGATATTCTTAAAAAGTCTTAAAAATGGTAAAGACTTGAACTTGATACATGATACAGGAAAGAATATTCCAGACAATGTAAAACATGTATAAAGTAGCCTCATGCTGCATTTGCATAAATTCCCACAATAGTGGAACATGGTGGCAGGTAGTGGCAAGAGATGAGGCTGGACAGGGAACTGGGGTCAGACTGTGAAGCTCATGCTTGCCCATTTAGGAATTTGGACTTTATCCTGTAGGTGATTAGGATTAATGGAAGGATTTTACATAGAGGAAACACGTGATCTGATGTACATTTTTCAAAGTGCACTTTGGCTGAGTGAGTGTAATGAGTCAGTGCAGCTTTATTGTTTGGGCTCTGCAGGCAGGATGAGTAGGTTCATGAGCTACACAAGGGCCCTCAAATTGGGTGAGACATGGGAGAGGAGACACATTAGCTTCATGGTTGGACAGCTGCCAAGTCAAAATAAAAATTATTTTAATTAAATGCCTATAAATGATGGAATTATGTTAACTACTTAATTACAGCTCAATAAACTCTAAAACATTTTCATACAAATTGGGGAAATGTTGTGTCAAATAAGCAGAACATGTAGAACACAGTAATATGGCGACTTTACCTTAGTTTCCCTGTATCCCTTCAAATCCATTCTGTGGGCTGGTTCTTTCTCTTTCTCTTTAGATGAAAAAAGTACAAGGAAAGGCCTATGCTTCTCTAGTTACTCTTCAGCAACTAAAGTTCTTATGGTCGGTCTAGTCTCCCAAACAGTCTTTGTTCAATAACTAGAATGCCCAGTTCTATTAGTAACCAATACTACATTTTCATGTATGGTGTTAGAGAATGTTCTAATTTTATTCTTTTACATGTAGCTATCCAGTTTTCCCAGCACCACTTACCGAAGAGACTGTCTTTTCTCCATTGTATAGTCTTGCCTCATTTGTCGTAGTTTAGCTGACCATAAGCGCGTGAGTTTATTTCTGGGCTCTCTATTCTGTTCCATTGATCTGTGTGTCTGTTTTCATGCCAGTACCATACTGTTTTGATTACTGTAACTTTGTAGTATGAAGCCAGGGAGCATGATTCCTCCATCTCTGTTCTTCTTTCTCAAGATTGTTTTGGCTATTCAGGGTCTTCTGTGTTTTCATACAAATTTTGAAATTATTTGTTCTAGTTCTGTGAAAAATGCCATTGGTATTTTGATAGTGATTGAATTGAATCTGTAGATTGCCTTGATAAGACCAGATACCATAAAGCTCCCAGAAGAAAACAGAGAGAGAACATTTTTTGACATAAATTGTAGCAATTTTTTTTTGGATCTGTCTCTTAAAGCAAAGGAAATAACATCAAAGATAAACAAATGGGACCTAATTAAACTTAACATCTTTTGCACATCAAAGGAAACTATTGACAAAATGAAAAGACAACCTATGGAATGTGGGACAATATTTGCAAATGATATGACTGATATGGAGTTAATATCCAACATATATAAACAGCTCTTACAACTCAACATCGAAATACAAACAACCCAATAAAAAATGGGCAGAAGAACTGAATAGAGATTTTTCCCAAAGAGGAAATGCAGTTGGCCAACAGGCACATGAAAAGATGCTCAACGTTGCTGATTATCAGGAAAATGCAAATGAAAACAAGGATAAGATGTCACCTCACACCTGTCAGAACGGCTATCATTGAAAAGAACACAAATCAAAAACGTTGGCGAGGCTGTGGAGAAAAGAAAACCCTTGAACACTGTTGGTGGGAATGTAAATTGGTGCAGCCCTTGTGGAAAACAGTATTGAAGTTTCCCCCCAAAATAAAAATAGAACTACCATATGACCCCACAATTCCACTCCTGGGTATATATATGAAAAAACCCCACTAATTTGAAAAAATACCCACACCCCAATGTTCTTAGCAGCATTATTTACAATTGCCAAGATATGGAAGCAACCTAAGTGTCCCTCAACAGATGAATGGATAAAGAAGATCATATGTATATATATATCTGTGTGTATGTGTATATACACACACACACACAATGGAATACCAATCAGCCATAAAAAGAATGACATTTTGTCATTTTCATCAACATGGATGGACCTGGAGGGTATTATGCTAAGTGAAATAAGTCAGCCAGAGAAAGACAGATACCATATGATATCACTTATATGTGGAATCCAAAAATTACAACAAACTAGTGAATATAACAGAAAAGAAGCAGACTCACAGATATAGAGAACAAACTACTGGTTACCAGCGGGGAGAGGGAAATGAGGGAGGGGTAATATAGGGGTAGGGGGTTAAGAGGTACAAACTATTAGGTATAAAATAAGCTACAGGGATATATTGTACAACACAGGGAATATAGCTAATATTTTATAATAACTATAAATAAAGTATAACCTTTAAAATTGTGAGTCACTGTATTATACACTTATATAATATTGTACATCAACTATACTTCAATTAAAAAATGTTCACTACAAAAAAAATCAATATTTAAAGTTAATGGTTCTTTTCTCCCTTGTTTTGGGACTTTTTGGGCTGTTGGCTTGTGTAGAAAGAGAGGTTTGGTTTTTTATGTATGTAACAATTATGTTTTTTAATTCACTTTTTCCACTCACTAACTGCCTCTAGATCTTTGAGAGTTGAAACTGGGTGGGGATTGGTGAAAGGATGGGTAGAGTTGGGGAGAGACTGGTTAGAAACGGTAATGAACAAAATGTTCAAAAGTTATGTAGAAGGTAAGTAAATATACAGCTTGGCCACCTAGATGTGAGGATGAGAGAAAAGGAGGCACTTAGAATGACTTCTTGTGGGACATGCTATGGTGGTGTCTCTAACTAGGCTCTACATTTACTCATTCAAGAAACATTAACTGCCTACTTGATATTTAGATCCATATGAATGAGACAGTTCCAATTCTTGAACAGCTCAGGTCTTTTGGGAAGATTGGTAAATACACAACTAAAATGTTCTGTGATGAGAGAACTATAACAACATGTTGCTTTGGAAATTATGGGAACACAGTGGTACATTTCATGCAGCTTGGAGTAAAATGGGAAGGGGTGTCCTCTGGAGATACAGACCTGCCAATCTTAGTTTGGGAAATACTGATTGTGATTCCTGTGAGGAAGTTGGAAATGGTGTTGGTTATGTAGATGTAGGGCTAAGGAAAGGGTTTGATCTAATTTAGATGTTTAGGAGCTATCAGCATAGAGTTATATGCAGAAGTCGATGAGGTATATCATCTAGGGAAAATATTAACTCTCTGGCTTATATGCATGAGGGACAAATTGGAGGCATAGGGAGTATGTAAGAGATAAAGAAGAGATGGAGAAGGATGCTGAAGAGAACTGGGCAGAGGAGTAGGAGGAGAACCCAGAGAGGGAGGAGCCCTGGAGGCCAATGCAGAAGAACTTTTCAGGGATGAGAGAATAATGGTTACTGTAAATGCTACAAAGAGCTCAAGTGTTGAGTAGAGGAACCAGCACGGTCACTTGTTCTGAGAGACCTGGAGTTACCCTAGTTCCTGCTTACAACCTGTGACTTTGGGCAAATTACCTAAGCATCTAGCAGGAAACTGTGGGTCTTGATGCTCCTTCTAGTTGCTCTATAGAGCACAGGTTGACGTTTCTCTCTCCTTAGGAGCCATGTTCATCATTTGTGCTGGAAGACTACCAAAACTCTGTCCAGAGACACTTCTCCTTCCCAACCTCTGTGTCTTTATTTTCAACATCTCCTTGCGTGTTATCTGAATCATTTGATTTCTGACTTCCTTTTTGTTTAAGTCTCTCCTCTCTCAGCTCCTCTCTCTAGGTTCCCCCTCACCTGCAGCTCCAGGCTCCTGGAATGCAGAGCTGTTGGAAACAGATGTTTCCATCCTGTGAGTGCTTGACTACTTCTCAGATGGTGTCTCTGAGCAGATGTTCTTGAGTGTACCTTCCCCTTCCTCCGCTGTTGTATTTTCTAGACAAACACCAGATTGCATGGCTGCATCCTTCTTTCTGGAGAAAACCCAACTCATGATGGTGATGGGGTAGGCTGTGCTTTCAGAATGTTAGAGATGGTCTATGGTGCAAAGGCTTTGCAGAGAGAGCATGAGGCTAAAAGGCTTAGGAAATGCAGTTGTGTGCTGTGAATTTATCTACTCTTGACTTGCTGTCTCTGGTATTTCTTCCAGTGAGCTGGTGTTCTGCAAGAACCTCTCTTCTCTCTCCTTCCTTAGCCTTGCCCTGCATCCCCATGTGCCTCTCTTGGTCTTTTGTAATTGTGTACCCTCAGGTGAGCCTTCCCAACACATTGGGTTCTTTGTCTCTGGACAACGTGTGGGGTTAGGAGATGGAGTCAGAGAGTCTGTGGAATCATTACACTTTACAATAATAGACTTGAAAAGCCTTGGTGAAAATAGGGAGGAGGTAGGGTTACCTGCTGGGCAAACCTTCCCTATGAGGGTCAATGGTGACATGTTACAGTGGTCTGCACACCGCCCACCCTCCCCACCATTTTCCCTTGGTTTGTGAACTTGTCTTTGATTGCTTACTGAGAATTTGTAGCAAAGGACCCAAGGATGTGGAAGAAAATCCCCTGACTTTATTTTTTATTTATTTACTTTACTGCATGATTCCATTTGTGTAAAGTATAGAAGCAAGACAATCTAACCTTTGTTGTTAGAAATAAGGATAGTGATTGGGAGGCTGGGGTGATAAATAGTGACTGGAAAGCAGACCCAGGAGAGATCTGAGGGTGTGAGTCAGGTTCTCTTTCTTGAGCTGAGTGCTGATTACGTGAGTGCTTTTAGTTTGTGGAAAGTCGTTGAGCTGTACACTGATAACATGTATATATTACGAGTTTTTAAAAATCTATAGCTGGGTTTAAAAAAAATTGAAATATAGTTAATTTACAATGTTGTGTTAGTTTCAGATGTACAGCAAAGCGATTCAATTATATATATATATATATTCTTTTTCCGATTCTTTTCCATTATAGGTTATTACAAGATATTGAATATAGTTCCTTGTGCTATGCAGTAGGTCCTGCTTGTTTATCTTTTTTATATACAAAAAGGCTGCTTTTTAACCTTACCTCTTGATTTGCTTTTGGGAATTCATGATTTGGAAAAAAGATTTTCATTCCCATTTTTGTTCCATTTATGACAAGTAAGTATCTTTAGTCCTTCATGTGATAGAATAGGTTGTATTCACCTGTCACTGGCTATCTCTCCCTACTGGAAATAGTCATCTGGTTGAAGCTGCCTATATTCCTTTCAGAGGTGCCTACAGGCAGGGCATACTCATGTGCATTAATTTGAATGTTAAGTACAGCTCTGGAGAGTAGGGAAAGACCCCAGGGAGAGTGTGATGGAGTCTGGGGAGCTGAAGGAAAGGAGGGGATAGAGTGATTCAGTTACCAACCAGCCTAAAGTTTTAGCCATATCCAGACAAGCCAACTGAGAGATTAAAGGCAGGAGTGGAAATCAGGCCTGGCAGGTCTCAGTGCCGCCAGTATGGAGTGCATTTTACAATTCAGACCTCCCTTACTTCACATAGCAGATCATCTGAAAATTCACATGCGACACTCTCTCTTTTAAAGACTCCAGCAATACATTTATCTATAAAGCAAAGAGTGTGCCACAAGGAAGAAAGTTTGACCTTCAGAAGCAGACACACCTGAATCAAACCATGGCTTTACTACTTTGTTCATTCATTCATTCATTCAAAAATATTTATCTAAAGCATTCCCTGTCCTAGGCATAATGCCAGGAATGAGGGAGACAACACTGGTAAATTTCCTATGTCAACCTGGATAATTTAGTAACTTCCCTCAGCCTCAATTTCTCATCTATAAAATATGAATGGTATTACTTGCTGTGCAGATTGTCATGAAGGTTGAAATAAAGACACCATTTCTGGCATATATCATTTTTTTATATAGAAAATTATAATTATGTGAGAAATATCCCATTTCACATATTCCATGAGTTTTTTTTAAAGTGAAGTCTGTATATTTGCAATGACTTATAATAATGTTATTCTTATCAAGGTTCCCCGAGTAAACAATTCTCTCCCACTAACAGATTAAACTTCTACTCACTGAAGCTTATTGTGATGAAGATTTCCAAAATCATCTCAAGTTGTAAACGTTACAGCTATACTATTGAACTTGGCTTTTTTTTTTCTCTATAGAAGAGTTCCAAAGAGCACAGAATTGCAAGTCCCCAGGCCTGACTTAGTTTTAGCTTTGAAACAATATAACCTGGGATTCTTTGCTTTGCTCTCTCTGGACTCTACTTTCTCCATCTATGAAATATTTACAATAGTAATAATTTCCTTGCTTATTTGTAGTGATTTTGTAGAGATTAAATGTAGTAAATGATATGAGAGGGTTTTAATACTTTAATTGTATATATTTTTGTTTTGCTTTCTTGTATTTAAGGGAAAAAAATGAGAATAACTAGGGATATTTTGCCCAGTTCTATGTATCTTCTTACAAATTATCCTATTTTCTTACCTTTTGTAAGTTTGCACACTTAGATTTCTATTTTGAATGATAAATAATAATGATGGTGGATCCTAATTTGGAGAAGGTGGATTTGCCAGACTTTAAATTTACAAACTAGATATATTTGAGAATAATCGTTCATATTAGGAAGTGTTTTATCTTATATAAGTGTTTTTTTCTTTGATTTTCTTAAACTGGTAGGGGCAAACAGCAGTGCATTTAAAACATGACTTAATGTTTTAGAAATACAGCTATTGCACAATTTGAAATTTACCTACATAGTAATATCAGAACAAAGGTTAATACTTGGATTTTTGTTCCAATACCCAGATCATTGTACACAGTGATGGGATTGAGTTGTTCCTACACCTACACAAAACACCATTAAATCTGTTGCTATATGTTTAGTTTGGGACTTTGATTTTGGGGCTGGTTTTGAATAAATTCCAAAAAGACCTTTATAGTTCGGAGGTCTAGAAAGAAAATAAGTGGAACAGATTCTAAAATATAATCAGTCAATCCATAAGTCTATACTGAGTGCCTGCTGTGGATACTTGGTACTTTGCTAGGAGATGTGCAGTCAGAAAGGCTTCACTGAAGAAGTGACTTTTGAATTGAATCTTGAAAGTTGCATAGGTGTTTACCAAGTGAAAAAGGAGTCTAAGGGAAAACAAGGCACAGAGAGCTATGTGAGCAGTTCAGAAGAAGGACGATAGAACCTGGGGAGCTGGTTTGAGTGTAAGGAGCATGTGGAGAAGCTCTGATGGGGGAGGCTGGAGAGATAGTCAGGAGACAGACGGGGGAGGGATCCTACGCCGTGTTGTAAAGTTGCTGCAAATGCAGTCAAAGGAATGAGTGTTTGACTAAACAGACCATATAAAGCACATCAGCTCATTCTCCTCCAGACATTGGCTCTATGAATTTTTTCACTGAGCCTAGGTAAGTGCTGCTTTGTTATCATGCAGAGAGGATTAAGGTTTCTTTGCTGAAGATTGCACTCCTTAACCCAGCATGCCGATGTGCTAAGGTTTATAAAGACACACTCCTGCCTGGGTGAGTCATGTCTAATGTGTTCCACCCATTACTTTGCTGTAATGATAAACCATATGGATTATTATTTTTTCCTGAAGTGCTTGCCATTTCCTTAGTGTGTACAGAATTTATGGAGTTATTAACAAATAATCACAGACTCATATAAACTGGGGTTGAGAAAACACTTGATCTCTAAGAATATAATATATAACACAGGTAAAGACAGTCACCTCTGAGCTGGAAGCCCTAAAAGAGAGGAAGTAGGTGTAGGGGTAAAGGAATGGGTTAGGAGAGAGGGTTCTAAAGGGAAACTTGATGACAGGGACAAGGAATGATAGAAAATCCAAAAGCTTAAGACCAGGACTCTGAATTTGATTTTGGAAGCATTGGAAATAGAGTAAATTGTAAATGCTCATTCTTGCTGCAGAGCAGAAACTTTTTGGTGGGGGTCATCTGGAGAGTGAGAGTCAGACACCAGGCAAAGGTAAGTATTAATCTATAAGGCTCGGAGGCCCTCAGCTTGCCTAAGGTTGCAGAAATACCAAAGAAACGTGTTTGAAGAAAATTCAGCAGTTGGAGGCAGGCTGAACTTAGGGAGCAGAGAAAAGTGGAATGTGGGAAGACTCCTGGGCTACTTGGCTGCCAGGACCCAGCAGAGAATGGTACTGCTCAGTGATTTCTTGTTGTTAATCATTTTTCTCATTTTCCCTAGTTGTTAACCCTGGGACCATACTAATCAACTCCTCGTTTCCCTGCCCGTGGCTTACATGGTTCCTTGGTTATTACATCTGAATTTAATCATTGTCCAAACTGAGCTCCATGCCTTCCTCACAATTTCACCTCGATACAGTTTGTGTTTTGACAGGAAATATAGCTGGGTAGAAATGGAAAGAATCTATTTAGAGAGAGGAGTGTCAGGAATGGGAAGCATAGTCCAGAACAGGGCGATGGACTCTAACATGATGTATGGAAGATTTTTTTCCCCTGATCCCAAAGACCATGATGAAAAAATTCAGAAAAATAAAGAAAAACCAATGCCACCCATGACTTGCTGCATTTCCTCTTTTTCTCACTGGGAGAAGAAGCGGAGATGCGGAATAGGAAGTAGGAAAGTGATTACGTCAAAAGCATAAACGTGAAGTCTACTTGACATTGAAGTAGGAATTGTCTGGAAGTCACATTTGGCCTCCGCTCCCATCTCTCTCTGCCTAGCCTCCTTCACTCCAGGAGTCCCTCATGTTTCAGAAACAGAGTCTGGAGGGGGCCAAAGTAAGTCAATCATGGGCTCTTCAATTACTAAGAACTGTCAGTGCTGGCCAACATCAGCTGATGCCGTAAGACACCAGAGACGTTATTTATCTCTCCACTCTCTAAGGTGGTCTAATTTGGAGATGGCAAAGATTAAAATCAGCTCCTTAGAGACCAGCTCTCAAAATCTTAAGGGAATTTATGAATAGATATGGATGCACATATATTTTTTTTTCCAGAAAATGCTGTCAGATATCTGATACCCTGAGGAATATCTCACTCTAGAGAATGGGGTATTTTCCAACCATATACCAACATCCCATTATTTTTTCCATCTTTAAAACAGATAAACATGTAAATCTTGATCCCCCCACTTTCCACATCAATAGCCTTTAAAAACAAATCTCAAAAGAATTGTCTGTGATATATACTATCCCTAATTTTTCTCTTCCTGTTCTGCTTTGAGTCCACCTTTACCAATCCAGTAAAAATGATCTTGACAAGTTCACCAAGAACCCCTGTTTAATAAATCCAATAATTACTTCCTAGCCCTCCCCCTACTGGACTTAAAGCAACATCTGCTACAGTTATTTACCTTTCCCTCCTGGATTCTGGATAATTCCTTTCATACATTGGCTTCCAGGTAAAACACATACCCCCAGTTTTTCTCCAATCTCACAGGCTGCTCCTTCCCAGTCTTCATTGTTGATTCTTTCTTATCTCCCTGCCTTCTTAATGTTGGAATGTTGCAGGGCTTAGCACTCTTTCACTTATTTCTTCATGATCTTATTCAATTACATGGTTTCACACACCAAATACAAAATGTGACTTCCAAATTTATACTCCAAGCACAGATGTTCTCTCCGAGTTCCACACTTATGTAATGTAAGTATCCATCTTACTCAGTATTTCCACTTGGATGTTTAATAGAAATCTCAATATGTTCAAGACTAAGCTCTTGATGTTTTTTTCTTCTCTGTTGGTGCCAAGACCATTTTCCCTGTGGCTTAGGCCACCAGAGCTTGCTGTCATCCTTGACTCATCCCCGTTTCACAGTCTTCATCTGTCCATTAGCAAATCCTATGGACTCTACTTTTGAAATATATCCAGGATTGGATCACTTTTTACCCGGGTCACTGCTGCCCTTCTCGTTAAGCCATTGTCTTGGATCTGGATTATTGTACTACAGTTTATCCTTTGAATAGCAGAGAATAGCCAGGTCCAGGTAGGACGGAGATGAAAAGAGACTAGAGTCCAAAAGTTAATTCAGTTGTTGAGTCAGGGGTCTGAGAATGAGGTGAAAAGTGCACGGATGTTCTCAGCTAGGGTGTTGTATACACAGAGGCCTGTACTGGTTATTTTTGTCCCTCTGCCTACCTGCCCACCCAGATCCATTATCCACCCTCTGTGTCCTGCTCTGTGCTCCAGAAGCCTGACTTCTGTGCTCTGCATCTTGTAGGCTCTCTTGCCTGTTGCTCTGTTTGGGTTCAAGCAATGGGAAACATGGGCGGGATCTCAAAGGGCAAGAGAATGGAAAGTCAGAGTCTTATCTGCACTCCCTGCCCCCATCACACATCTGGCAGTGACTTTGTTCCAGCCACAGCACCTGCCAAATTGTCCTTGCTGCTGTAGTTTCAGCTCTCCCTGGGTTTTAGAAGCACCATTTTCTCCCTTTACTCCCTCAGAATCACAAGTGTGAACAGCTTTCTTCTGTTCCCCAACCCTGGGTGTCTCACCATTCCTTGTAATCATTAGGTTTCAATATTTTTTTCCCTCAAAACTTTAGGTATTTTATATTTTTGACAGAGCATAAAAAAGATGTTAGAGATCAGCAGATTCCTGTCCCTTTGGGAATAACATATTTTCCTGCATATTTGCTTAAAAATTTAGTTTTTTTTTTTTTTTTTTTTTTTTTTTTTTTACTGATAATTTAATATAATTTCCAGCAGGCTACTAGATGTGGCTTTTTCCTTTCATCTGTTTTTAACCTTGTTAGTTCCTAACCCTGCCCAAACCTCTTTAAATAATCCCTTCACTCTTACTCTTTCAGGTAAATCTTTTCGAGAGTGTCCTTTATTTCCTTCAGGAACCCTTCCTAACATAGGTATAATTATTCTTTTGTTATGAAAATAAATATTAAATTAATTACATTTTGTGAAAATAAATAATAGTATGAAACACATTACTCATAGAAATTTAGACTACAGAAATCTTGAGGGAAGAAAAGTGTTCATCCTTAACCACAGTGCCGCTAAATAACTGCTGTTAACATTTTGGTGAGTTGTAAAAACTTTAATTAAAAAAATTTTTTTTATTGGGGTATAGTTGACTTACGATGTTGTGTTAGTTTCTGCTGTACAGCAAAGTGAACCAGTTATACATACACGTATCCACTCTTTTTTTATTTGCATAATTTTAGTCTCCTTGTAATGTTTTAAAATGTTAATATTTCTTATGTAAAAATAAATATAGAAACTTTGGAACATAGAGAAAATACAAAGAACAACAAAATCTATTGTAACTATAGAACAAAAGTTCTGTTACTTAAAGATAAGCTTGGAAAATTTTGTTGTATTTTCTTAAAATCTTTCTTTCTTTGGAGTTTAATATAGCTTCTACTTTACACTGTGTGGTGATTTTAAAGCATAGTGAATACAGATCAGTTACAATCCATAGAATGAAGGGGAAATGAAGAGAAGCTTGGTATACTATTGACCGCTGGTTAGTTTTTATTGCTTTGTCCTAATGTTTAAAAACATCCTTTAGCTATTAAACTGGAGTTTAAATTATAAAAATCAGTTATTTAATTATCTTGATATTAAAATTGCTTCTCTGATTTTGTAGATGGAAGAGAAAGACTTGTAATTATCTTGGTAGTAGATGAAAAACATAAATACTATAAACAATGCTAGCGGTCTTTGTCACAGTGAAGTCACTGTTTTCTCTGCAAACACATTCCCACACAACAGTGGGAGGAAGTTATGTCTCCAGATAATTGCCTGGTTCTGGGGAAAGAAAGAAGTCTGCTGAGGAATAGCTATGTGAAGCAAAGCAGGATCGATTTTGTACATGGGATTACAAAATCTAAATTTCGGCACATAAATAAACTGATTCTGAATTAGATGTCCAACTAATTGAGCAATGAAAAGCTGCCATTTTTAGAAATATTACAGCCTTCCTAATTGAGATTTATTAATTTTGATTTCCCTTCAGTCACTTGGTATGTCTTTAAATAATTGTTTCAAAGGGGTTAGGTATATCGGTACTGTATATTTGACTCTCTCAAATATTTACCTCCCTGTCTGTTGCTTTAAGACATGAAAGACGATTTAGCTGTGTCTGTAATCATTAGGTTTCAATATGTTTTTTCTCAAAACTTTAGGTATTTTATATTTTTGACAGAGCATAAAAAAGATGTTAGAGACCAGCAGATTCCTGTCCCTTTGTGAGTAACACATATTTTTCTGCATATTTGCTTAAAAATTTAGTAATTATTTTTTAACTGACAATTAAGATAATTGCCAGCAGGTTACTAGATGTGACTTTTTCCTTTCATCGATTTTTACCAAGAATTTAGTCTGAGCCCTGTTAATCAATACACATCATGTATCTATTTCAACTCAAGACTTTAAAAAAAACACAAAAAATTGCCTTAATTATGACTTCATTATAAAACATTCTTTTAAAAATAAATTTATTTATTTTATTCATTTATTTTTGGCTGTGTTGGGTCTTTGTTGCTGTGTGCAGGCTTTCTCTAGTTGCAGTGAGCGGGGGCTACTCTTCGTTGCGGTGCGCAGGCTTCTCATTACGGTGGCTTCTCTTGTTGTGGAGCATGGGCTCTAGGCTCATGGGCTTCAGTAGTTGTGGTTTGCGGACTCTAGAGCGCAGGCTCAGTAGTCATGGCACACGGGCTTAGTTGCTCCTCGGCATGTGGGATCTTCCTGGACCAGGGCTCGAACCCATGTCCCCTGCATTGGCAGGTGGATTCTTAACCACTGCGCCACCAGGGAAGTCCCAAAACATTCTTTTTTTTTTAAGTTAGAATGCATATTTTCTTAGAGAGAATCTGTATTTCTACTATTTCCTTCCTTGTTTTCCATCGCCTTTTTGTTTTTCACCTCATTTTCAGGGAAATTCTCAGGTTGTTCTAAATGTCTGATCTGATTTTTCACAAAGTCAGACCTGCTCTTTACTGCCTTCCTGATGGATTTTAATTTTGCTTTTCTAATTTGATTTTATTCTATTTCCTTTCTTCACCCATATCTCCTTATATTTTATCTTTTAATTTTGGTCTATGTTGTTCTTATTTTTTTTCAGCTCCTTTTTCTTATGGTATTTTCAAGGAAATACCTATTTTGTCTAACTTTTGCTTTTTACAGTAAAGTTTTAGTTAGTATTCCTCTTTTTCATCTTTCATATTGAATTCTGTGTGTTCCCCATTGATTATTGTTTTTTAATATCTTCTCCCTTGGTTTCTTGATCACTTTTGATAAGGACATTTCTTTTTTCTTTAAAAGTATTTTTAGTGTTTTCAAAGAACCAAATTTGATATTGCTAAAACTCTCTTTTTGTATTCATCTTCTATTTTAACTAATTTTATTTCTATTATTTCCTTTCTCTTAAATTATTTCAATTTATTATAGTATGTTGATCTTTCTTGAGATGAATATTTAGATCATTAATTTTCAGCCTTTCCTTTTTTTCTAACGTAAGGATATACATTTCCCTCTAAATACTGTGCTAGCTTTTCCTTTTCAGTTTAGTAAGTAGTTTCTTTCTTTCAATTTGTAACTTCTAATGTCTACTTTTCATTATAATTTTTTTAATGCATGAGTTACCACAAATGTATTTTATAGTTATGTTGCTGATACCAAATCCTAACTTAGTAATATCATAGTCAAATCTGTATTCTTCAATTTATTCCATGATTATTTATTGAGGTTTACTATGTGCAAGGTACTGTTTGAGATGTGAGGATTTCTTTCATGTATAAAGCAGACAGACTCCTAACTCTTTAGCTTATATTCTAAAATGGGGAGAGAGAGAGTGAATGTAATTAGTAAGTATGAATTTTGAAAGGTGGGAAGTACATGTAAATCAAAAAGCAGGTAAGGAGATTGGTTCTGCTGTGTATGTATATGCATATACACAGGTATGTGGGTGGGGTGTGTGTGTGTTTTGTATGCATTGTGGTAGGGAGTTTTATGTAGAGTGGTCAGAGAAAACCATCCCAAGAAGGTGAGATATGGAGAAAAGGGATTCTTCCCTGGGGGAGAAATTCTAGTCCAAGGGAACATCCAATGCAAAAGCTCTGAGGCAAGATGGTACCTGGCATATCTGAAGAGGCTGAGGTGACTATGATAGAGTGACTGAGGGTGGGGCAGGTAGACGAGGAGATGAGAGAGGAGTGGGGACAGTTAATGCCACTTAGACATCAGCCAGGGGACCCAAGATCTTGATTTATTTTTATCTGCTCTTCATGGAAGAATTGTTTATCCAAAGAATATTTTGTCTTTCAGAAATTGTTTACAGAAATGACTTTATTTTGACCTCCAGGAATAATTAGATAACTCCAGTAGCAAAAGATCCTTTAGGTCGTTGTAAAGTCTTCGGCAACTATCGCTTAATGAGAAGAAACTCAAGAGTTTGCTCTCTATTAACGTGATCTTTATACAGGAATCATGCATTCATTTAGTCAACAGTAGTTATTTTTTTCAAAATTATTTATATAAATGTTCTTATGCTGACCTTTAGATTTAGACAAATCGACATGCAGCTATCCCATCTGGTCATTTCAGCTTTGCAATTTGAAGAACTTCAGCAGTCATCACCATAACAACAGATCATTATCCAAATTCTACTTGAATGGCCCATTCTTATTTATAGCTGAATCCATTACTGGATTACTTTAATTTTTGCCAATTTTATCTTATAATCCATCAGCTATTTGAAAAGAATTCCCGTATTCCCCTTGAGTTGCAGCTTCTCTGGCCCTTGCATTCTAGCTCTTCCTATGCTTTTCCTCACATTCTTCTTGTGCCTGGTGTTTCAGACTCCTTGCCATTTAGGTCACCCTCTTTCAGACAAAGACAGGGTAATTCTTACATTTCTATGTAAGAAAAATTCCTGGTCTTGAATTTGAATTTTCATGTCCTTTCTCATAAGTAAAATTCCAACAGTCGTTATAGACAGAAATGTGATGAAAGCAAATCAGCTAGATGCCAGCGTTGATGGTCATGTTAAGTATTTTGACACATTGTGGAAAGAGTTTCCTTCCCTCACAGAAAAGTTCTATAATAGATCTTCCTTCAGCCTTAGTGAAATTGATTAATTACTTCAATTTAATTGATTATATGCAGTTTCTCAACCTGTTCAAGATCCTAGAAACCAAACTCAGCCACGAGTCAACAGTTTTCTATTTGGTTCCATCTGTGTTTATAGTTAGCATGACTTTGTAAAAGCAGAGAGGTTAGGTATTCCCTCTATATTAATTCCCTATTTGTGATATGAATGAAGTTAAGATGAAACTGATGGGCATAACTTTTCCTGTTCTGTTTTTGCCCTGGGGATGAATATCGCTTTTCCCTTAGTGTCATGTGAATTTGTTCTGTTTTGGAAAGATCATTGATTTATTGAAAGGTTAAGTTGGCAGAAGCTCTCAAGCTATATACAAAGCATCTATCCACTCATCCAAACCTCTCCCCAACAAAGTTTCATTTTATACTTGGGAAGGTCTTCTAATACTACAGGGGGTATTTCTTCCCTGCAATATCTTTACAAATCTTTTGAAAGCCCATCTTTCATTTAAGGTTCAGCTAAAAATTATTTCTATATGAAATTTTCCTTACCCCCCAGCCAGAGTAGTATTTTCTTTATTTAGGTGCCAAGATCTATCCCTAACACCTCACCTGTAGCATCTATCCTACTTTGCTGGTGTCATAGTTATGTACATATATAGATAATCAGGTCTCCACTCCCGACTCCTACTCCATTCTGAAGTTTTTAGCAGACATTTCTCTTTTTGTCGACCATTGGAAATCTTAACACTCTTTCTCTGGTAGAATATATCATCATGTATGTTACAACAAGAGGCCCTGCTTCTGACTACAGAGGCCAAAATGTCTGGAAAATAGTCCTTTCCTGCTCCCAACATTGGCGCGTGGGCACATGATATAAATTAGCTGATCTCATGATCCTACTTAGAACCTTAATTTGGAGCATTAATGTCACCATGGTCTGGTGAGATCATTGCTCTAGCTCAGTAGTGGCATTTGATGTCCAGTGGTGATATCAGTAGTGTCCCATCTAGATCATCCCTGTGCTATGATCTTGCCTCTGGTTCTGGTTCCTGCCTGTTTTCTAAGGCTGGCTCTTCATTTACACCTTGAGATTGCAAACCACCTAGTACTCTTCTAATAAGCCATCATTTCTGTTATTATTAACCAAGCACCCTGACTCGTAGAGGAAGAATCTTTGTTTTATTCGGATTGATTACCAGGTGCCTAATAAATGTTTATTGAATGATTGAGATCATGCTGGATTTGATGTCTCTGGGAGCCAATGGGGAATTGGCAGCCAAATTATTTCATTGACTGAACTGTCATGTTAAATTTTAGACATGAGATGCTGGACCGAGCTTTGGAGTAGTCTTTCTCCCTCTACCTCCCCTTCACCTCTGAATATAGGATCTCAGTGTAGCTAAGCAAATATAGGATCTCAGTGTAGATATTCAGCTGCCTGGAGGTTAGCTTGTTGCCTTCTTAATGTTTATGGGGTTGCTGTGTTCAGCTGTGCTAAAAATCTGAAGCCTGAGAAACTTGCCTGACATTTGGAGTCATTAAAGGGTTTAAAACAAACTAGGGGCCGGAGTGGACCGCTCATCCTCCTGCTGTGCAGCCTGCCATTTGATGTTGAAAGTACCAGGGACCCAGGCACAGAGGAGAGAGAGCCACACTAGGTGGATTATCCTTGTTCTAGTTTTGCTGGGTCCTGATCTTGCCAAGGAATTTTGTAGTGGTGAGAACTTTCCAAACTCTGAAAATAGAACTGCAGGGGCAGAGAAGCCCTGTCTTTCCTATAACCAGACCTTGAGCGCACAGATAACACCTTGAATCTGGAAGGTGGCCTGAGGTTTCCCTGCGGTTCCATTGCTCTGCCATCTCTGGCCTGGGGCCCCCTGGCACTGGCAGAACCGTTCATGTCTGTGTGCGGGGCTGTGGCTGAGTGTGTCAGCGCCTCTGGGGAAACTCACCCTCTGACAGCAGTGATGAGTTTCCTAATGGGCCCGTGATGTGATGGCTGCAGCCATGCCTGGAGGCTGGGCTTCTGCTCAGTGCACTGCTGGCCTTGCCCACAGCCCCAGGGAAGCCCGCTCCTGGTTTGTGCCACTTCACTGACTCCAGAAAGCTGTACGTTTCCACCATGGGGAGTGAGATAAGTGTGTTTATCAACCACCAGGCTTCGAATGAGAGTCTTTTCCTTGTGGGAATGCATCAATCACTTCTGAGGACTGACCTTTTCTGGTGGTTTCTCTTGTAAATGATGTTTTGCTTTCCCTGATTGCAGAACAAAATGAGAGCTTCATAATTAAGCATGTGGTAAACAATGAGGTAGTGGCCCTTGGGTTCCCAGTCCTCTCAGAACTGCATTTTGCTATCAGGGGTGGGGGCAGTGGCTTGGGGAAAGATGAGATAGATTGGAAATTCCTTCCAACTTCCTGTACATTTAGCCAAAACAATACTAGATGACTTCTATATGACACGACCTCAAACACTGCTATAAGTTTCTGCCCAGGAACCTGCCATACTTCAGTTTAGGCCGAACCCTTTAAATGGAAAACCCAACTGAAGCCTCTCATGTTCATAACCCCCAGTGTGCAATGGAGCCTAAGCACATAACTTCCAAAGTTATGTGTTCTCTTTTCTGAGTGGCTATGAAACATTCTCAAGAGCATTTTGAGACAGAATTATGTTGATTTGACTTGGGACAAAATCAATGGGTTGTTTTTCTGAAAAAGATGAGAGGCCGTCACTTCTTTACACACACACACACACACACACACACACACACACACACACACACACACACACACACACACCCATCTCCTTCGGAAACAGACAGCCTGTGAGAACATCATCCCTTGCACTTATTAGCTATACTTCTAGGGATGTTCCTACTAAATAAATTGTTTTGAGGTCAACATGAAATGCCAACTGGAATGTAACAAAAAAAATCAAAACAGAACAGCCCTCTTTGTGATCATTAAGACACTGTTGAAAAGGGAGAAATCTATACTATTGACCCGACTTTGATATTTTCTGCTTTAGTTTAGGGTCGTCACCACAAATCTCAGTTACTAAACTCATTACTTGTTGCAGAGGCTCCCTATGCTGTGTGTTTAATAATCCTTTTCTGAATCAAGGAATCACAAACAGCGTGTTATTCCTCTCTGGTGCCTGAGAAATACAGCCGCTGAGGCCAGCTGGTCTCATCAGCAGCCTGGGACAGTGATTTCTTCTGCGTGAGCCCTTTCTGACCAATTCTTGGATCCTGAATCTCTTATGACTTATGTTGTGATGAATGACAAATAAACATTGCTGACAGTATTATGAGGCTTCATTCCTATTGGCTTCAGCTAGGTGTCATCGCAAAGCCTTTTCATGACCAAGGGGAATGCTGAGGGGTTGCCAAGACCATAAGTAACTCTGTGTGGCTCATCTGTCATCACTCACATCCTCACCACAAGTATTTTAACCTGGAAGTTAAAACATCTGACTCACGGCAATAACAACAACAAGAAAAAAATTGCAGTGACTACTATTTATTGAGTATAGTTGTGTGATTGTAATTAAATAATACACTGATAGTGTGTATGAGAGTGTCCTCTTTGAAAGTTGGGTTCTATTATTTTATTACAATATTCTAAAGCTTGTTTTGGTATCTTTTGAAGGAGTTGGACATTGTCAATAGAAGAGACTGGTTTTAGCCAGGAAAACCAGAATTTGGAAGGCAGGCCCCGGGTAGATTGGACTGTAAGACGTGGAGACCCTCTCGCCACTTTATCCTCTCAGATTTAGACTTGGAAAAATGGAAGAGAGCTCTTTGATTGTGGTCTCTGCTCATAAGTAGGACAGGACCCAGGTTCTGAGTGCCTTTGAAGGCAAACTGCATCCATTAAGTGGATTATTCAGGGCACGTGCTTTGTGAAGTTTTGCTTGTTTTATTTTCTCTCACTCTCTTATAATTTGAGATTCTTGGCAAAGAAATATATTGTTAATTTTGTAAACTGTTCTCAAATTTATATAATAGATTACTAAAGGAAAGATTTTGGCTCCCCCATTGAGCCAGGACTTTAGAGCAGAAACCATCCCTTCTTGAAGAAAAGATATTAAAGAATGGTGATTCAGGCAGCCAGGAATGAGCCTGCTGTTCTGTATACTTCTTTGGAAATTGACTTAGGAAACTGTCCTTAGGAAATTGTCTCTATGGAAGTCCCAGTCTTCATTTTATTAATGACAGAAGATAAAGGAAATAGAAATATTCCTGTATTACAGATGAGGAAACGGAAGCTTAGAAAGGGTAAGTGACACATCAGTAACAAGGCAACTAAGCAAAAGCCAAGATGGAATTGGGACCCATTTTAGTCTAATGACAAGGTCCATACTACATACATGATAATAACATTTCATGAATTAGAGCACAGGCTCTAACTTGGCTTGGCCCCAGAGAGAAACCTCTTCCTCCTCACCTCTTTATCCAATAGCCTCATACACACAGATGAAAATTACGTAGAGTAGGTTACTCTCTATGGTCACCATGGCCAAGGCAGTGATTGGGATGCTGTCAAACTGGGAGCCTTTTCTATGAGACGTTAAACTGATGTGTGTCCTAAGGACCAAAGCTCTGCAGCTATGACAGTGTTTCTTGGCACAGCTAGAGGAGTCATCCTTAACATGTTTTCAGGCTCACAGCTGGTACTCAAAGAAAGTTGGCTCAGTTGAGTAGAAGTTTCCAAGTTTGGAACAAATCTTTTGCTTTTGCTTTCCTAAGCACTTAAATATCCATTATCTTATGTGAACTTCATTAAACACCTATGACAAATAACCTCACTCTGCAGAGGAGACAAGCTAGTTTCAAGAAGACTTGAGACTATCCCAAGTTCATAGCCCTAATCAGTGCTAAGTTGGGGCTGGAAATCAAGTCTTAACGTTTGTGGTGCGATATGCTTGTCCCTACTTCTTCCTGAACTTCCAGTTAGTCTTTTTAAATGGCTGGAATTGAGAAGAAAGAGCCAATATTTCTCTAAGTGCTGAGTTCTCCTTAAAGAGAGGAACTGGTGGCAATGAAAATAATGATGGTGATGTCAAATAGTTCTGAGTTGAACAATTAATGTATATTCTTGCATTCTCACCAGAATACTCCTGATACTTGATTTCCTCTTATTATCTGGGATCAGGGAATCCTTGGTCCACCTTAGATCCCTGTTACCATATACTTTCCATAGGATTTTATTCTGAAGATCCTGAATAAGGCAGGTTTCCAAACACAGGTAGTACTCTCTTTAAGACTGGGGATTTTTGTGCTTGAGGAGGGGCTCATTGAGGAGGGGCTCATTGAGGAGGGGCTCATTGCCTTTTTTGGGGTTGTAATTTTAGGTCTATTCAAAAGTTGGCTGTTAGCAATGAAGGAGAATTATGGTCAGAGTTGATTATGTGCCTGGGAGTTATTACCTAAAAGACACCAAGAGTTAGACTTTTGGGACTTAAGCAAACTGAACTGAGCAGAGAGAGTTCTTGGGATGGGGACTCCAAAGTTTGGATGCCGCATCGTTTGAAGCCAATAAAACTTCCCCCAGATCCTTTTCACTCAGTGTTGTTCTTAGATCAGCAGGATTGACATCACCTGGGAATTTGCTACAACTGTAGACTCTCATGCCCCCTTAGGACTAGCGAATCAGAATCTGCATTTCAGAGAGCTCCCTGGGTGATTAACATGTGCATAACAGTCTAAGAAACACTTCCTGTGATATTGTGATTTATGATAAGAAATATGTATTTGGTCTTCATCCCTTTTTCTGTCACAGAGCTCCTAAAACCCTTGGAATTTCCTGTGGCAGTAGTGATACAGGTGTCTTTTGTTATATTAATGAGGAGGCCTTTAGAAAGCTCCTAAGGATGGGGGCTGATTGTAGGGGGAGCTGACCCTGTGATTAGAGGGTCTTTAGTCCCATCCCTGACCTCTGGGGAGGAGAGAGGGGCTGAGGTTGAATCAGTCACCCTGGCCAGTGATTTCATCAATAATGCCTACGTAGTGAAGCCTCCATACAAAACCCAAAGAGAAGGGGTTCAGAGAGCTTCTGGGTTGGTGATCACTTGGAGGTGCTGGGAGAAGGATGCATGTGGAGAGGGCATGGAAGTTCTTCCACCTCTCCATCTGGATGTTCATCTGTATCCTTTATCATGTTATTTTATAATAAAACTATGAACATAAGTGAACCGTTTTCCTGAGTTCTGTGAGCCACTCTAAGCAAGTTAATTGAACCTGACGAGGGGGTCATGGAAACCTTTGACTTATAACCCATCATTCAGAGTCACAGGTGACAACCTGGAATTGTGATCGGCATCTAAATTAGGGGACAGTCTGGTGGGACTGAGCCTGTGAAATGTGATGCTATCTGCAGGTAGCTAGTGTCGAAATTGAGTTGAGTTGTAGGACAGCCAGCTGGTGTCTGAGAGTTGGTGCTGTGGGGAAAACCATCTACACATTGTAATTGGGTCCCAGAATCATTCACTTCTCAAGATCGTCTTAGGGGATACTGGGTTAGTCAGGGTTCTCCAGAGAAACAGAGCCAATAGGAACTGATATATGTATACAGACACAACCAGACATAATGTGTAGCCAAATACCTGGGCACTCTTTGATCCAGTCAAGTTGACACATAAAATTAACCATCAAAAGATACTAAGGCACCCAACTCAGTCCTGCTTTGGATTGAGAATTAATTACACTGTTGCTCTTACAGAGCATGGAGAGTCAACTCGCAGCCTCCATTTATTTAGAGCCAAGGGCATTGCTGAGTGGCTATTGTGGTTGATTGGAGACTATGTGATTGGTTAATGTAAGCTTGAAGTTATAGTTCCAGCTATCCATGTGGTCCACAGACCAGTAGTACCAGCATCACATGGGAGCATGTTACACGTGCAGAATCTCAAGCCCACTTCAGTGCTATGATAATAGAACTTGCATTTTAGCAAGATCCTCAGGCAATTTGTATGTACATTAAAATGTGAGAGACACTCACATTTAGTTGTTTAAATCTAGTTGTTTGACCCAACTAGAAGTGCCTGACCCTGTTCCTTAGCTAAGTGAAGACCATGTATTAGGTTTCCCCCACAGGCTGCTTTTGGGATGGATTATTCTGGCAGAGTTCTGAGGTGAAGAAAAATAACCAACCACCCTGTATTGATTCTCAACGTTGGCTGTTGATTCTCAATGTTGGCTGCACATTGGAATCACCTGGAGAAATTTAAAAGCAACCTAATGCCTGGAACCCACTCCCTGGTAATCTGATTTTGTTGGTCTTAGATCTGGTCTGGTCTTGGAGGAGTTTCCAACGTTTGCAGATGAGTATATTATGCAGCCAAGCTTGGAAACCACTGCTGTCAATGGAGCATTGGCTGCCCTTCTTCAGTCTAGCTTCAGTTCTGAGTCAGATCATAGCTGAAAATTGTGACTGCTTATTTGAGTTTTTCTTAACTCTGAAGTAATCTTCAGGATGTGGAGAAAATGTGGGCAGCTTGTGAAACCATGAGAATAAACGATGAGAAATGCAGTGAAGGAGCGAGGCGTACATGGGGAGGCACAGGAAGGAGAAGCCTGACCCCAGTGCTTCTCCATAACCAGGGGTACATATCCTGAGTGTGATTCTCATTTACCTAGTGGCATGAATTACCAGCTCTGAAGTCAGGCATCTCAGGGAAACCAGTTGGTGCAGTTCCTGTTTTCATTTGATGAATATTTACTCTTTCCAGCCCTGAGTAATGATTCTTCCCTTCAAGGTCACACAGATTTTTACCCATAGCAGTCTCATTTGTTCTCTTCCATGCTACCATTTCTTTTTCTTCCTTCTTTCCTCCCCCCTCCTCCCTTCACTTCCTTCTTCCTTCCTTCTCTATTGAACACACAATTATTAAGCACCTTCTATATGCTTGGGCATAACTTGTCATTTTCCTTTGATTATATGTACATCGTGCTTTTCTAAACATTTCTGGTTTACTCACATTCCTTTTAAAGTTTTGTGTCTAAAGTGTAATCCAGAACTTTCAAGAAGTTCTGAAAGAGAGAAAGGGTGAGGGCAGTTTGACTTCTGAGCCTAGGATGTTTGTATTTAGCTTGTGGGTGTCTTGGGACCCTTGGTTATTTTTCCTTGTTCCAAAGTGACCCACAATAGAGTCACTCCATCTTGCCAAGATCACTTTGAATTTTATTCCTGTCTTGTGGAGGTATTAGCAGATCTGCCTAACTTAGTATAGTCTGCAAATTTGATGAGCACATTGTAGATTCCTTCATCTCAACCAGCAGTAAAGCTACTGAATAGGCAATAAAGATATTGAGTCCTGTCATACTCTGGGACAAAGGCATAGGTGTTTACAGTAACACTTGTGACCCAAGCAGTCCTGCTGACTGAACTCATACTTTCTTCTCAGAATCAGGCATCAAGTTCATGGGGATTTTACTTACACAGAGAACTTCAAGTGTCGCTAAAACTGGTGTCAACCGGTCCCCTAATGTCTCTGCTCTTTCAATATATCATGTGCTCCCAACCACTCTCACCGTAGCCTATGGTCCTTCATTTTCATCCTCCTCAATTAATTGGGTCTTTGTCTTCATCGGCAACTTGGGCTGTGGACCATGTTTGTGTTAAAATCTCTGCATCTTGCCTTTGATATCTTATGATTTCTAACCATGACTATTTCCACCGTAACTTTTCCTCCCCCCCAATTCATACTGCCCTTTATATCATAAAATCTAGTCCCTGCAGTTCATTTGGAAAGCAGCACAAGAGGCTGTTTTGATGTCCATAGGTGTACCGAGGCATCTTTGTCAATTATCATGAGAGGAGTGGGTTTTAATTATTTTAAATGCTTGGGATATGATTCCTTAAACCTGTGGTGAGATAGGAGATTGAACAAACTCACTTCTGAGTCTCACTGTAACAGTTCCCTGATTGGGGTATAGAGGAAGTGCTCGGAATATTTCCGAGGCAATGATTCTTCATTCTGAGACGTCAGGTAGTCAGCAGCTGTGGCAAGGCCTCTTCTCAGTGCTTCCTCTTTGTTTGGCCTCAGATTATCCCTTGACTTAGAAATAAAATGCCAGTACAGTTAATAATGTAACTGGCAGAAAGACATAGAGTCATTTGTCTCCATAGAGTGAGACAAAAGCCCGTATCAGCCCAAACAAACAGATGACAGTCCTTCCCTGCAAAAGAGCTTTTGCTCATCACTGTCCATCCAGAAAACGTTCAGTTTTTGCTTTAATTTAAACCACCCATTTGAAACACCAATCATAGCTGGAAATAAAGACAAATGATGTGCATCCCTCAGATGTTGAAATCGGCACCCTGCTTTTTCTCTGGTCACGTAACTATACACACTCAGTCTCCTATGGTAGGCTATGAATCTCTTCGCTGTTCTCTGTATATGAAATGCTTATTCCAGCCTTTAAGACTTTTGACCTTTAATGTCAATACCTGGAAAACAGCCTCCCCATCCACACCTCTTTAATTATCTAAATTCTATTCCCGGTTCCACCCTCTCTGGCATTCCCTTCTCTGATTATTGCCTTTCCAGGGAGTACTTCCTTACCCTCCACAGCTTTCTTCTTCTTACTCTCTTTTGCCAGGTACTTTGACACTTGGTGATGATCTGGCTGTAGCATTTGCTGTTTATTCATTCACTCATTTGTTCACTCCCTCATCAACAAATTATTATTGAGCACCTACTATATGCCATGGATTGGAATAGGATCCATGGCACAGTGGTGAACACAAGTGTTCACCTACCCTCATAGAACTTATGCTCTGGTGAAGGACACTGACGTAAGTAATTGCAAATGGTATAAAATTGAGAACTATTTTAAATGCTTTTCCAGGGATAAATAGCGGGTATTTTGAGAACTCATAGGGTGCTTCTTCTTGACAAAGTAATTTTTGAGTTGAAATAGATAGGATAATCAGGAATTATTTAGGAAAGGGTAGGGGAGAGGTAGAATGTTCCTACCACAGGGAATAGCAAACACATAAAGCTCCATGATGGAAACCTGAAGATCAATGTGAGTTGGAGAGTGGGGCGTGTGCAGCTATGAGACAAGGCCGCAGAGGTGGCAGGGCTCAGGCACGTGGTGTCTTGTAGACCTTGTGAAGAATTTGGGTCTTTGTTCTATGAGTGGTAGGAAACCATTGAGGGCTTTGTAGTGGGGCAGGACCATGGCCTTAGTTTTGTTTTTCCAATGTCACTCTGGGGTTATCTGATAAAAGATCAGATAAGAGCAAGAGTTTTGAGAAGAGTTTAGGAAGATCATTTAGAAAGTTACTACAACAGTCCAGGGAAGAAACGCTGAGAGCTCCAGACGGGGTGATAGTAGTGGCGATGGAGGGGGTGGAATGATGTAGGAGTTAAGGTAAGTAGGACTCTGTGATGACATGACTGTGGGAGGTAAGGGGAGTGAGTTGCCAAGGGTGGCTCCAAGCTGTTTGGCGTGCACACTAGTTGGAAGGAGATGTTATTCACTGAAGAGATTGAAAGAGAACCCTATTGGAGGGCAGGTGGGCGGGGGGTAATGCGTTTGGTCTTGATACTGTTGAGTCTAATGTATTTTTCAGTCATACAAGTGGAGTGCATTGTATGGGTCAGGACTTTTGAGGGGAGATCTGGACTAGAGCTATCTATGTGGGAAGCTTCGATGTGCAGACGGATGTGGGTAATGATGCCTAGGAAACAGTGTGAAATGCTTGCAGGTTTAACTAGACCTTGAAGAATTCTATTCTGTTCTCCTTCTGTGCCCTTCATTATACTGAGCACAAGCCTGGGTTCATTCATTAAGTTTAATTAGTATTTCCAAAATACTATGCTAGTCTATAGCTACTTTTACAATGTTTATTAGTTATTTTCCATATTTTAGTTAATATTTACAAGACACTATGCACTAATCGCCAGTCTTTGTTTAATTTTTATAGCTTTCCTGTAATGAAGATATGATTTTATCCATTTTAGAGATAAAGAAACTAAAACTCAGAGGGATTAAACAAATATTCAGCTCAAATGGCTAGGAAGTGCCAAAGCTGGATTAGAAACCATTTAAAAAAAAAAAATCCATCCTGAACTCCTGCCTATAAAAGCCAACCAAAGGAGATCTCAGTAAATACTTGTTTGTTGATTGATGTCAGATGAATGAAATGTCTGAGAATTAGTAACTTTTACCAATTTTCCATTTTTCTAATCGCTAGCTGTGAAATAAGCCTCATTCTTGGGTCCACCCAGTACAAGTGCCTGGCTCTGGATTAGGAAATGGTACAGAGTGTGTCAGATGTGGTCTGGCCAGCATAACCAAAAACCACGTGGCCCTGGGATCTAAAACTATTTAAGAACAGGCAAGTGACTAATCCTCTCTCCAGCCTTCAGGATACACTCCTAAATGTGTGATGCCAAGTGTATTGGAGGTAATAAAAATCCATATAAAAAGAATACTTCTTGGAAGTTATATGTCCCTAGGGAGGACACGGAGGTAGGTTAACTGCATTAGTCAGCTTGGGGGCCATAACACAGTGCCACAGACTGGGCCATGTAAACAACAGAAATGTGTTTGTTACAATTCTGAAGGCTGGAAGTCTGAGATCAGGGTGCCAGCACGGTCAGATTCTGATGAAGGCTCTTTCCTTGCCTTGCAGACAGCCACCTTCTTGCTGTGTCCTCACTTGACAGAGAGAGAGAGAGAGAGAGAGAGAGAGAGAGAGAGAGCGCGTGCAAGCCCTCTGGTGTCTCTTCTCATATGGACACTAATCCCATCATGAGGGATGACCAGGTCATGACCTTCTGTAACCCTAATTACCTCCCAGAGGCCCTATCTCCAAATACCATTCCATTGGGAGTTAGGCTTCAACATAAGATTTTTTTTTTTTTTTTTTTTTTTTTTTTTTCGGTACGCGGGCCTCTCACTGTTGTGGCCCCTCCCGTTGCGGAGCACAGGCTCCGGACGCACAGGCCCAGCGGCCATGGATCACGGGCCAACCGCTCCGCGGCACGTGGGATCCTCCCGGACCGGGGCACGAACCCGCGTCCCCTGCATCGGCAGGCGGACTCTCAACCACCGCGCCACCAGGGAAGCCCCAACATAAGATTTTGAGGGGACATAATTCAGCCCATGTCAGTGATGAACATTCCCTGAGACTGAAAAGTTTCCCAGAACATGGTCTTTTAGTGATAACATTGGGACAGTCCTGGCAAAGCAGGATGGTTGGTCACCTTGCATGGAAGGGAAGTCACTTTTTTCCCATTATTCAGGAAAAGCCTCATGGAAGAAGTGGAATTTCAATGATTATTTAAAGGATAAAAAATAATTGAGAATGGCATTGAATTGGGAAAAGGATAAGTGATACAAGTTGCCAGGGAGATTACCAGGAACATTAATCCCTTCAAGTCTATTAATGAGAAACTATTAGGATATAACCCCGGAGCAGTTATGTGTACTTTCCCCAAGGTCTTCAGAGACAATGACTGAACTGTTATGCTGTGCTCTTCAGATATTCCAGGGGAGAATTTCTAATATGGTGACTGGAGAACTGGTTTTACTGAAGTTGAAGAAGTGAAATATATTTTGCTTATTCTTTCTCTCCAAATGAGTCCTATTTAAAAAAGAGTAAAGTATTTCTGTAAAAAATGCTGTAAACCTACTACTGACAAGACAAAATATTATATAATGAGTTATCTGACTTTTTAAGAAATGAGATATTTGCACATGAGTATGTATAGTGTCCATCAAATCAACTCTAAAGCTTCCACGAGCAGAACACCTGCAGTCTCTAGATTTAAGGACCTTGAGTTCTTATTCATCACTAGTTTTGAGTAGGTACTGAAAATAAACACTTGCCAAAAAGACATGGAAATGCTGCATATTCCATGCAAAAGCATCCTGACAGGCACCATATGCAAAAGTGAAACTAGGAAATGTGTCCACATAGGGTGCATTCAGTAAGTCACTGTTTTGGCAGATGCCTCAGTCCTACATTACATGTTTTTCTCCTTAATGCTTCCAGGATAGACTATATTTCCTAATGTACAGTCTTGTAATGACCAGAGCAGTGTGATTTATTTCCCCAAAGTTGATTTTCAAAAGTTCAAACAAGTATGTAAAAGAGATGCTTTTCTTTTGTAAGTCACCAATGTCTTTTTTATTTTTATTTATTTACTTAAATTTATTTATTTTTGGCTGCATTGGGTCTTTGTTGCTGCGCGCGGGCTTCTCTAGTTGTGGCGAGCGGGGGCTACTCTTCATTGTGGTGCGTGGGCTTCTCATTGCGGTGGCTTCTCTTGTTGTGGAGCACGGGCTCTAGGCACATGGGCTTCAGTAGTTGTGGCACTCAGTCTCAGTAGTTGTGGCTCGCGGGCTCTAGAGCACAGGCTCAGTAGTTGTGGTGCACGGGCTTAGTTGCTCCACAGCATATGGGATCTTCCCGGACCAGGGTTCGAACCTGTGTCCCCTGCATTGGCAGGCAGATTCTTAACCACTGCACCACCAGGGAAGTCCCCCAATGTCTTTTTTAAAAATGATGGCCAAGTGCAAACACAGCTGTTATGGTGCTATAAAGGTCCTTGTTTTGTACGTTTGTTTTAACAGAGACTTATGGATTGTTAACTCCAGAAGGAACCTCACAAGTCCTTTGTGTAACACCCTATTTTTTATAATAGGAAACTGGTTCCTTCTTCTACACTACATATCTGGTTGGTGATAAGGCCAGTATTGTGTGAGTTCACCTGGATCCTGTTCTGGGACCCTTCTCCTCTCACATGCCCATCATCGGGTTGATGGGCAACCTTCAAATGCTCTTCATCTGTTCCAGGGAAGAAGACTGGCTTAGTTGGTGAGGGTGGAGGAGGCTTATCCACTAAAAGTAGGAAGACAGTTAAAGGAGGGGACCTCTATTCCATGGCTGCAGGGTACACAAAATCTAGAGCAAGTGGAGGTAAGTGGGGAGTGGGGAGCCCATGGTCAGTAAACCAGTTTTAACAGGATGGAGCCGAGGGACCAGAGCCAAAAATCTGAGGGACCAGGGAACAGTAATCAGATTAATAGATAACATACAAGACAGAAATAACCTGGGAAATTGCTTGGTAAACCACTCTTGTCTGAAGCCAGCTTTTTTTTTGCGCTGGCTGCTAGGCAGAAGATGAGTGGGCCAGCTCATTTAAAGGGCCAGTCTGGCACAGACAAGAATAAAAGGAGAGGATGCATGGGCATAGAAGGGAGTGTTGACTTTATACTGCCTCCAGAAAAAGAGGCAGTTTAATGAAGTAGAAGGGGAACAGGGGCTTTGGAATCAAATAGACCTGGGTGACACCTCCACCACCTTACTTATTAGATGCATGGCTTGGAGCAGATAATTGTACCTCTCTGAACCTTCTTCTCTCCTTTGTAAACTGGGGTTTATGATATCCACCTGGGTGAGTTGATGTGGTTGAAGTTCCCAGCACAGAGCCCAACACATAACAGGATTTCAGCTTAGCAAATGAGTTTTTCTTCCTACATCTCTCCTCTTGCTTTCTCACCTCATCATTCTTGCCCACTCTTGAACATACCTTCTATCTCTGAAATGCACAGTTCTGAAAGGACAGGTGAATAAGGAAGCAGATCTCCTATATTAAGGGAACTCCCTGTGACTTTGAGTGAATGATCCATCAGTGGGTGAAGAAATGGCAAAGGCACATGATTGCACTCACGTGTTAGCAGAGCTGGACCTGAGTGTGTGTGCATGAGTGTGTGTGTGTGTGTGTGCGCGCGTGTGTTTGCTATATCCTATGAATTAGGTCTTGAAGAGCCCGCCTTGGGGGAGAAATAGCATGACCAAAGACTCAGCAGAGGACATGGGGGATCTGTGACCCGATTAGCCTTCCTATACCCTCCCTCTTCCCTGCTGAAGAAGCCAATACAGAGTTCCAGGATTCCACACATTCTTCTAAAGCCCCTTCACTCCCATCCAGGGAGTTGCCAGAATTGTCCTTCTGTCTCAGGCTGTTTCTGTCTGTCACCCGAACTTTCCAAATTTCTCCATGAATTGCTCATCCTAATTCAGTCATTCAACCAGAATTATTGAGCATTCATTATAAACCCAGTGATGTATTTTATAAGGGGCTTGCAATAAAAAAAGATAAAATCAACATTGTTCTTGTTTTCAAAGAGCTTGTCATCCAAGAGGAAAGTTAGGCATTTTATAATTTACTATGATAGCACTTACTTTAATTTCTAGGGCTGCTGGGACAAAATACCACAAACTGAATGGTGTAAGCAACAGAAATGTATTTGTCTAATAGTTCTGGAAGCTACAAGTCTCAGGTCAAGGTGTTGGCAGGGCCATGCTCCCTCTGATGGTGTTAGGGAAGGGTCTGTTCCATGCCTCTCTCCTAGCTTCTGGTGGCTGCTGGCAATCTTTGCTGTTCCTTGACTTCTGCTGCATCACCCCTATCTCTGCCTTCATCTTCACATGAAATTCTCCCTGTGTGTGTGCCTCTGGGTCTGAATTACCCCTTTTTCTAAGGACACCAATCATATTAGATCAGGGTCTACCTTACTTCAGTATGACTTCATTTTAATTTAACTAAATATATCTGCACAACCCTTTTCCCATATAAGGGCACATTCTGAGGTACTGGGGGTGAGGACTGCAACATATAAATCTGGGGAGACACAGTTTAACCCATGACAGTGGTTAATGAAAACAAGGTAGGAGAAGTCCAAGGTTCTGTGGGAAAGTTCTCTTTTCTCTCTACTTTCCTAAATCCTACATATCCCATAGGGTCCTCCTCCTCCCCAGACTCCTCCTAGGCTCATCCACTCCACACCAACCTTCCTGTTTCAGCTCACGAGCCTTCCTTGGACCTTCCTTCCTCTAGTAGAGGAAATGTCTTTCCTCTACTAGATTCTAAATTCTGTAAAAGCAGAGAATGTCTTCTTCTTCCCTTTTGACTGCCTCAGCAGCAATTAATCACCAAAGCCAGCATGTTTTTGGAATTGGTGACTTGGTGACTTTCCAGCGTGGAGCAGACTGGTGCTAAACACCAGCCTTCCCTGCCCATACTTCTGTCCTCTCTCTAGTCTGTATCCTGCAGCCCTGGGTTCCTCTTGGTAGTAAAGCCAACAGGAAATATCTCAGGAAGCATAGCTCCTCCAGAACCTTGTCCTGCAGCAGGGACTCTGAGGAGAGCATTGGAAAGAGGCACCAGCAAATGTCTCAGCACCTGGACCCCTCCCTGTGAAAAAGTCTGCAACTCAGTAGCAAGTAGCAAGTAGCAACATCCTTCATTAATGAAAAAAGACAACCTCATCAGGGATCCTAATGATATCCTTAAAAATCACAGAGGGTACATACAGAATCATGATTTTAGCAGGAATATCAGATCCAGGATTTTATTCACCGAGCTGTTAGTGTTTGACACATAACACAGAATGAAAAAAAAAAAAAGGAAGAACCCATATGCATCTTCATTTGCATCTGTAAAAAAAATCCAATAAAAATATATGTACTTAATCTGTAATATTATATATAGGATATTGAGCCCGATTACAAACTTACACTCCTGTGACCTTTCTGAATAAACGATTGGGTTTTGTGGACCTGAAGTTAGAGATCCTGAATGCTCCTAAGGCAGCAAAGCAGATGGTGCATTAATAATGGGGGTATTAGGAGGATCGGCTTCCCAATTCCAGCGTATTCATTAATACACTTTAGACAGTTTAATTGCTTCCTGAAACACTAATTGAAAGAGGTTCATTTGCAAATGCCTAGGTTCTAATAATATAAATCGGGCACAGTGCCACAAAAGCCCCTTAAATACCATTATAAGATGAATCGTGGCATTTAAATAAAGACAGCTACATTTTTAAAATAAAATTGGTACAATGAAATATAATGTATGAAATTGTTTTCAGAGAGGGGGAAAAGAAAACAGTAGGTGCTGAATCCTTCCAATATTGGGGTTTATGAAACACTCACCAACGTCACGCACCTGAGCCTTGGGATCATGAACATCTGGTATACTCTGTGACTTCAGCAGCACAAAGCAGAATGGTCTCGTTTACCTAAACTCATTTCCTAGAGGGATAGCTATGGAATCTGTTATTTCAAGAGAATATGTGACTAAATGTTGTTACACCTTGGAAGGAAGGATTTTCCCCTTAGAATCATTCTGCCTACTGACCTTCCTTAAATTGTATTTCATGCCTTTATAGGCATATTGATTCTACACACGCTTCGCCAGTATTTACCAACCAAAACTCTGAGCAGTTAGGCTAAGAATACATAAAGAGTTTGCTTCCATGTGAAAAAAAAAATACAGATTGATCAGGACCTAGATTTTAGTAATTCTCAGTTTCTTTTGGTGGAGTAACTTTCTCCAGTTGACGAACATGAGTGTTGGATGGGTTGCTTTTTGGCTGATGAAGCTATGGATAAGTAACTTGTTATTAGATAACAGTGATCAGAAATTCCAAATCTTCCACCAATGAGTGGGACCTTTGATAGTTTCCTTTCTTTATGGGAAGCAGGAGCAAGACGCTTTACACAAATTGTCATTGAATTAACTTCTAAGAGCTGAGCTCAGTTTGGTGGCCAGGATTGTTCTGAGAATAGTTGAAGTCTATTTAGAGGAAAGACTAGTGAGACCCAAGTACAAATGCAAGGCATGGCTTGCTCTCTGATGGGCCGGGGAGTTAGGAGTGAACCTGCTCCTTTTCAAGCAGGCACGTGGCATTAAATATGAGGGAGAAGGGCCTCCTGGAGCCTTTGTGATAAGGAAGAGAAGCTGTTTTGTGTTATGAGCTACTGAAATTTTTAGGGAGAAAAGTTTCCCTCAAAAAAATGAGAAACAACTGGTTGCTTTCAAATTATTTCTGTCCTGTTGATCGAATCTTTGCTCATATTTCTACTTTGAGTCCTACCTGTGGAAAGACCAGCTGGCTTCTGATAATATCTATGCATTAAATGTACATGATTCCTGCAACACACACTGCCTTTAATGTCAGTTATAATTTTAAAATTACTTTTTCAGTTTAGAGAAAAATTAAAAATTTTATTTAAAATATTTTAAATATAAAAAGTAAAATGATCTTAATTCTCCCTTATTTCTTCACCCCCTCAACCCTAATACCCTTGAAGACAGAGATTCTGACTTTAATCAGATATTGTATATAGTACGTGTCACAAAATAATTATTACAAAATATTGACAATTTATTTTATCCTCTCCTTATCACATCTTCTGTTTTCTTCTCTTTCTTTCTCTTGCCTTTATCCCAAGGAGTGATCACAGGTAGACACTCAGTAAATTTTGGCTGAATTGAAATGGAGATAAATATTCTTTAGAATGAATTGAAACAAAATCAGTTATACTTCAGCTAAGGCAGGAGGTATACAAAGTCAAGGTGTCCCTGTATTTGATCTAGTTGCTGAGCATGTGAAACTGTTGGTTTGACATCCTGCAAAGGAACAAACTTGAAGAGAGATGATTTGCCCCACAAAATATAATTACTTGTCATATAATCATTCTTAGGGCCAGAAGGACCACTAAAGCCTAATGGTCCACTAAAGCAAACATACATTTTTAAATGTCTGAACATCTTCACTTCACCTCTATTTTTTGAAATTTAGATATGGCCCTTCACACTGTATTTCACTGCATACCCACAGACCTCAGGCCAAGCTCGGAAACAAGGCATGTCTTCAAATCTCCCTCCCTTTTTTCACTCCCCCTCTCAATGAATTCAGAAAACTCCAACTCACTGTCACCTCCTCTCCTCTCTCATCGTACCTTTATCTCATTGGCCACTGATTTTTGCCCGTCCTGTCTCCTCAGCTTCTAATTGACTTTCCTGTCTTCTGTCTCATCCTCTTTAATCCATCCTTCACAGTTTTTCATGTGAAATTTCTAAACTTGAAGTCTGACCACATCACTCTCCTGCTTAAAATCTGCGGGTTAAGTAAGGTTCAAAAGCTTTACAAGGGCTTCCCCGGTGGTGCAGTGGTTGAGAGTCCTCCTGCCGATGCGGGGGATGCGGGTTCGTGCCCCGGTCTGGGAGGATCCCACGTGCCGCGGAGCGGCTGGGCCCGTGAGCCGTGGCCACTGGGCCTGCGCGTCCACAGTGTGTGCTCCGCGGCAGGGTGGGGGCCGCGGCAAAAAAAAAAAAAAAAAAAAAAAAAAGCTTTACAAAGGTGTTCTTCCTTCACAGCTGCCCAGATCTTTCCCAGGAATAGAATTCTGATCCCTACTCCAGGTAAGATTGTTCTCTCCTCTATACCTCCTTCTAGCCTTTTGAGTTTCTCTGTTGTCATGTGATACACAGCCTGTAATTACCTGTTTATTTCTCCATCTCTCTAACAGTTGACCTTTGAAGGCGAGGCTCTGTTTTGTTTTTCTTTAAAATTTTTCTATTCTTAGTCATTTGCTGAAAGATGGGTATGTAATAAGTGCTCCATAAATGGCTGTCGAATGTAGTTGAATATAACAAGAAGGTAAACAGTAGATTTAATTTTTGGTAAGAAAAGAAACTTAAGCAGAATAAGAACCACATAATGTTAAATTTAGAGGGGTCAAAGGCATGCCAGATTATAAGGTATTATGCTGAACATTTGAGTGCTGCATGCAACAGTATTTGTGCTGTAGAAACCAGACTACTGATACCTAAGATTTGTATGATTTTGTGGCTCAGACCTTCATAGCTCCTCTGTGTAGAGTATCTAACTATGACAGAAAAAAATGTATTTCCACATATATCTGCATGTATGTACATAGATGTATGTCTCTCTGTTTCCAAAGACTGAGGATACACTTTGAAATGCATAAAAAGTGACACACTTTAATGAATATAAAACGTTACTCAGGTTACTTGATATCTAATATACTTTTTCAACTAGCCAAATCCTACCAGAGTTAAAAGTCTCAAATTACTTTCTTTAGGGTGATACATCTGTAATATAACACAATCCCATAAAGAATGTATTGTTTGCTGATGAGAAGTTCACCTGATATTGTTTTAGATTAGAGCCCTGAGAGAAGAGGGTTTGGAGAACTAGATCCTAAACCTTAAGGGGGACAATTCCATTAACTGATGTTAAGGTCCAGGGAAGGAAAGAGAAGGGTGAAGGTGAAGAAGAGAGGTTTTTGAGCCAAAATTTGACTACAAGCATGTTGCTCTTATATGATTTTGAGAAAATACTTACTATGAGATTATTTCTTGTGACTGGTAATTAGTGAAAGCAGATTCAAGTGATAAGGAAGCATTTAAGCAAGGCTCAGGTTAAGGTAAGGGTGAGGGTGCTTTAGAGGTAGATACTTTAGGGTATAGAAGTCCTGGATTCCCTTGGCAGATCTGAAAGTGTCATCTCTAAAGAGTTAACATGCTGCTTCTCAATGTTTAAATACCTACCAATCTTAACCGCTCACTATTATAAACTCCACACAGCCATAGAGTTTCAGTGGCACACAGAGCATTGATTTAAGTATTGTCATTAACATTTGGATCAAATCAAGTAAGGCATTGGGTTGGATCAGGCTTCAAAAGTTATATCCATCAAAAAGGAATCAGAGAATAAAGTCTCTGGTAATGATGATAATTCTTAAAACATTCTAATGAAAACATTTAAAGTTAGTTGCCTTACAGTTGTACTCATTGATGTAGGCATGACTAGTTAGTGTTAATCATAAGGAAACTATTAACCACATCTATTCATTCTCAAACAAAAACCAATCTGCCCCACACCTCTCTCTCCCTCTCTCTCTCTCTCTCTCTCTCTCTCTCTCTCTCTCTCATATACATATGCACACACAGAGTGTAGATCCCTAAAATCTACAGTAAATAATTTCATCTTAACTCGTTTGTATTTTCCTTTGTACAAGTCTTGAAGAATTAGTCTTACAAACCTGATATCACAATGAGAGTGAAAGGAGGCGTGTTTCAACGAAAACAAGATAATTTTAAGGACTTAAACTGAATTATCTGTGTATGCCAAGTAGGTGAATCTTTCATACTCATTAAAGCAAGTTCAAGTAAATTTCTGCTGGGGGACACTTCTCGTGAGTTTTCTCTACTTGCATGTACTGAAATCTCTTTTAAATAATCTAAAATTTCACACTGAGCACTTAAGCTGGTTTCAAGTAGGGGACATTTGTTAGATTTAGTCTGCCCAAATATCTCAAACCCTTCCTATTTGGGGGTTATTTCACTTTTGTGAATCTTGATGGAAGGCTGGAATTTACAGGAAGCCAGAGGCTCCATTTCCCCTTCCCTCTGTTGAAAAGGTGCAATCTTAAGTCTTAGGCTTTGCCAGTTGGCTTCTCCTACCCCAAAGACACAGAGATGCTAAGACTAGAATTCACTTTCGTGGTGGTGACATCCAATGTCAGCAAGAGAAGTGTCAGTCAGACACTAACCATACTTTTCCTATGGCTTGATTTTGGCCCTGATTTCTGCTCTATCTACTCTCTTAGTTTAGCTAAGAAAACTTTTTAAAAGATAGTTTAAAAAATGATCTCCTGACTGTTTTGGTCAATTTATATAATTTAGGTCAGTTCTTCCACACGTGTACTTTTTATCCTTTTACATGATATGCATTCTTAAATATTTAATATAGTTTTAAATAAATGTGTTTTTATTAAATTTCACTTGGTAGAATTGTATTTATGCATTGTCTTTACTTGAACATAATCTCAAATTTTATAGTCTCCTTTCCCTTCTCATATCTAATACCCTAAATCTGTGAGAGTGTACTAGAGTTTAAACTTTATAAAAGAGTAAGTTTTGTTCCATTCTATATTTTGGTGTATTAAATTATCACTTGACATTACTATCTAATCTGGGTTATGTTTAAAAGTCAAAGTCATTAAATATTTTAAGCTTCCTTTGAGATTTGTCTTTTCTTATTAGGGCTGGGGCATGGAGAAAAGGTATATCTGCAAGAAATTGGTAATGAAGGTGCCAAATCTCATGCGTAAAAAGGGTCAAGTTTCTGCACAAGACAGGAAAATTCTAGTTTCTCTAAAGATGTACTAAAGAGAACTTGATTCCAAGTCTGAGAGTTTCAAGGATATTTATAGGTCAGCTTTTCCCCGCTTCTACCTAAATGTGTAGATAAAGTCTTAAAAAAAAAAAAAAAAAGCCCAAGAAAAATGTGAAGCTGGTGGAGGGGCCTGGTAGCAACTTAAAGGTCCTGACAGTGGTGTCATAGATAAATCTGCAAAGCCAAATTTGTTTTAAAATTTGTTAAGTTGTAATAGAAATCCTTTGTTTCTGGTGATCTGTCTGTCTTACACTAACAGAAAAAAAAAAAAAAAGTCAGAACTGGGCTGATCAAAATCAATCAGGATGTAAGAAAATGCTACTCCAGATTTGCCTGCTGGGGGCACTGTCTTAGATGGCAAGTCAAGCCAGCCCTCCAGAATGGTTCAGCTGTGAGGCAGGCTGCCCACCAAACAGTGTGGACAGATATAATTCAAGGGACATTGTTTGTGTATCTTCTCTGTGAAGAAATTTAGAGAGTTCTTTCTTCCCCTTCCTTCCTCCCTCCCTCCCTCCCTCCCTCCCTCCCTCCTTCCTTCCCTCCTTCCTTCTTTCCTCCTTCCCTCCCTCACTCACTTCCTGACTACTGGGATTTGGCTATACCTCATTCATTTTTTGACTGTAAAATATAGTCCTGAAGAGAATTTAGATGACAATGGGCAAATCTGACTTTCTACATGGCTTTAAGTAATTGATGTGACAGCTTTAGACAGACATATTGATTAATAATTCTGTCCTAGGCACTAAGTGTCCCCACCAAGCCAGTTTCCATTTTATTAGCATGTAAATATATAATCTGCATAAAATTAAAGCTGTTATGTGCTTGAAACATTGTCTGTTCAAGAGATGCTTATTCTAAAGAACAGACATGGCTGAAGTTGCTACTCTATTTTTTTATTCAATTCTAATTTTTCTTTTCTCCTCTTCAAAGCTATATTCCATTGTCATTATTCCTTCTGAACTATTCTATTCTCCATGTAAGGCATCTCTTTAGGTAGCTGGAAATGATTTTGAGTATGAACATTCAGTGTTCATGTCACCACTTCTGCTAAAACTGAACTGTTAAATTATGAATTTGTGGTCTTGTTTCACACCATACTAGCCCAGGCTAATGCACTCCCATAAGAAATGTCAGTTTTCATCTAAATGCACTCAATAGCAAATGTCTTCTCCCAGGAGCACACACTATTTGTTGAAAAGTGATATGGAAATTTCAGAGTTTACATGTTGCACTTTGGGATCACACAGCTGCTTTAAAAATTAGTGCATTTGAAATAATTAATGGCTGACTGGAAGCATTCTTCTGTTAAGTATGGTCCAAAATGTTCTTGACAAATAGAATGTTAGAAATTTTCCCTAAAATTCTTAGATGTCAGTGCCTTTGGAAGACAGCCTATAATGAATGAGATTTCAGGGAGGAATAACACAGAGTTTTTCATACAGACCCAAACTTCCGGGCTCAGGACAAGTCTGCTCTAATATATTGTGAAGATTAGATGACTTAAAACATATGAAGCATCTGCAAATGTACCTCAAACATAGTAAGTGCTTAATAAAATTGTCTATTATTATTACTCCTTCTCAGTTCAGTGACTCATCTTGGTTTAGGGTATTCAGAAACTGATAATACTGAAACTGACAATACTGGAAAATGTAATTTCATGAACTGGGTGGTTATAGGGCTACGGGAAAGGATTGCTTTTATATTTGCATGTACATTAAAGAAACAAATGACCTTACAAATTTCTGAAAGGTGTCTCTTAAACCTTTCATTCATACATACTAGAGGATGAACATAACTCTAGGCTTGAAAAGAACCCTGAGGGAGGGAACCCTATTTAGGAAACACGGGTCCAAGCTTGCAAAATAGTTCATGCTCTAGTCAGAAGTGTCCAAGACTTGACCTGTGGGCAAATCTTCCTCCAGCTGGTTTAACCTCTTCTAGTGACTTCACTGTCTTGTAGCTGGTGACGGCAAAAGAACAGTAGATACACATGGAGTGATTTCCTGCAAGGAAATCAAATCCTGCAAATGTAGGAAGGGACTGTGGGACGATTGCAGATAAGAAGCACCCCACTTGGTCCAGGAATCCTCTCTCAGTCCCAGCCTTCCTACTTCTGAAAACTTCTACCTTAAAAGGTGGAAAACTCAAATTCTTTCAGGCCTGTTAGTTTTATTTCTCTAGTAAAACTGTGATCCTGTGAGAACAGGCACTGTGTCTTAGATTCATGCATTTCCCAGGGCTGAGCACAGTGCCAGGCATAGGTGAGCAACTGTCAAGGTTGAAGCTATGAAGACCATATCAGTATTGTTGGAAAGAAACCAGAGATAAAGGACGTAGGAGATAGGCGATCTGGGTTCTTATCCTTACATCAACATTTTTGTGCTTGGACAAGTGTGTTTAATGTTTAAGCTGCTTCTATAAGTAAGATCACAGCTATGGAGATTTGTACATAGAAGTTACTTATGACATTCTTGTGAAAGAATGAGTGAATACAAGAAATACATTAAAACTTTTAGAACTTTTCTTAGATTTTTTTTAAAGTTTCCCATTTGAAGTAAGAAGTAAAACCCACACCACCACATAGATGCCTGGATACGTTTCCCATGACGCTTAGAGTATAAAACCACAATGTTAGTGGACTAGAGTGCAGGTGATTGGGGTTCAAGCCTTAGCTGGTCCATTTTTGCTTGACCTTAATCAGTTTCCTGAAGAATGATCCAGAGTGTGACAAAAAGAATTATTTTGACTATTGGAGGACCTATTCAGGGTCAAAAAATATCACTAACCAGATAGTCAGGTTGGGCCAAAATCAGAAGGGGAAATACGAAAGCGTTAAGTGAGAAAAACAGGCTGCAAAATTATATACAAGACTTTAAGCAAAAAAAAAAAAAAAGTTAAAAAAAGTCCGTGTATAAAATATCTGGAAGAAAAGGAACTCTGGGAACTAGGTAACGTTCTAATTTCTTCTCTACAATTTCCATATTTTCTCAATTTTTCTAACATGAGTATAATTGCTTTATAACAGGAAAGTAAACTTTAATGAAAATAGAAGAAACTGGAATCTTTATAAATTTATTTTTGCTTTGACATTCAATAGAGGCAAAGAATAGTGTTTATCCTTAATTATCCTTCCATGAAGTTTATACCCTATTTATGAAATTCAAGTTCATCTATGCTAATGGCTGTGAAAGTCAGGCAGCCACCCTACCTGCTATCACTGTGGATTGCCTGGGGTGCTGCCTTCTCACGCTGCTGTTTTATTAATGATCTTGAAACTGAAATAATAAGGAATGAAGAAGTGTTAAAAAGACTTAGTGATATGCTACTAGCATTTGCCAAGAAAATGAAATAAGCTAAGATGAGAAGACACTGGGGAGACCAATGAGAAGCCAACTGTTCCATTTCTCTGAGCCTCTGACCTCTGCAGTCATGATTTCTAAAGACACACTTTCTGTAGGTCAGGCTTGGGCTGTCCACCCTCTGCCTGTGCACAGACATCGGTCCTCTGAGAGGTACAATTTGTCCTTGATAAAGCTGAGGTGGATTGATTTTCTTTCCAAACATGTTTCAGTTGCAGCACAGTCATAATTTGGGAGGGGAAAAAAAAAGGCTTTAGGCTTCATAATACTCTCACTTTATTAATTTTTTTAATAAAGGAGAAGGATTATTCAAGATATGATTATCCAGTGGCACAGTTTGCATAAGTTAAATTACATATCATTAATATGTTAAGTTTTATAAAATTAAAAATGCTATTAAATCATTCCAGATCTTTATTTCCTTCCAGGCTACATGGTTTCACCACTTGTTTTATTTAAACTGAAGAAGATAGTGTATTTTCAGAGGCTGTAATAGACACCAGAAGCAAATGAAAAACAAAAAATGGAATAGTTTTGGAGGGGGTCTGTGGTTTCTTGCTTTTGTAGACAGTAAATGTAGGGGGAACTTTTCATAGAGATGCCAGGTCCTTGGGATCACGAAGACATACTTGGTAAAACAAGACTGTGAAGCAAGATCTTTAAAGCATCAAAAGAGTTCACTCAATTTTTAAATCAGCTGATGTCTTTAATAAGTAAAGAACCAAACTGGATAGCAAAGACCAGAAGATTTATTTTACTGGGTGGTTGATATCAAATGTTTTATGCATGGGTCTCATTACTGTAGTTTTGACAAAGCTGAAGGAGCCAAAGAGAGGACGGGGGAAAATGGGCAGTAGCAGAAGGAACCAGGTGATGAACATCATCATCTATGGACTGCTTGCCAATGTGTGGCTTTGCATTTCATGAACCATCTTATTTACTGCTCACAAATGGTCTCTAAGTGGGGGTCACTTTTCATCTTCACAGATGAAGAAATGGAAGCTTGGAGAGATCTATCATTTGCCCCAGATAATGTTGTACAACAAGCTTTCAAACTTTGAGTCCAGAATCCCATTTTCTTAAACACTAAACTATCCAGACTTAGTTAGACTTTGTCCTTATGTGACTTCGAGTTCTTTATTCATACTTCTAAAAACTTTTAAAAAATACTTCTAAAAACTTTTTTCTGTTGTCCCATCCTGAGCATCTACAAACAATCAACACCTCTAAAATGAAATTCACTTAAAGTAGCAGGGCCTTCAAGTACAATGAATCCCATAAAAAGCACACCCAGTATTCTTGAAAAAAAAAAGATGCTTTTTTTGATGGATTTAAATGGGACTTCAATAATAGACATATTTAACCATGTTATATTTGACCTAAAAATCACCTCATAGTTGTCAAAGATACCTGTGTGAAAACACATCAGATAGTGTGTGCTGATGTGATTCACTAAAGGAGATTTGACACGGATGGCTAAATTCTGAGAAGTAATGCAGCAATTTTCACAGTGTGTATCCCCCACACACACATACACCTAGAAATGATGAGATTCATTAACATAAGTGCCTGTGCCCTGGCCATCATGCCTTTTCCAAATGCCTGGCAATCTAAGTGGATAACTTCTAACACAAGACTGTTCAGATTCCTCATCACCTTCCTCTACTCAAAGCTCCAATTGATTGGACAGTGATGGGTTATAAGATTTTTCTTGGAGTGTTGCTAGGCTTCCATACATCAATAACCAAAGGAATAGACCTCAAAGAGTCCTACGAGATATACTCCCAGCTTCTCTTTTTTTTTTTTTTTTTTTTTTTTTGCCGTACGCAGGCCTCTCACCGTTGTGGCCTCTCCCATTGCGGAGCACAGGCTCCAGACGCCCAGGCTCAGCAGCCATGGCTCACAGGCCCAGCCGCTCCGTGGCATGTGGGATCCTCCCAGAGCGGGGCACGAACCCATGTCCCCTGCATCGGCAGGCGGATTCTCAACCACTGCGCCACCAGGGAAGCCCTCAGCTTCTCTCTTTTTCCTGAGAGTTCTCAGCTTCTCATCATGGAACAGAATGATTTTAGCATCTCCTTTGTTGCTTATCAATCTGCTCCGTCTGTTGCTGTCCTTCAGTTTCCTAACTTAGAAACCTCTTCTCTGCTTTTCCCACCAGAGGTCCTGCATCTTTCTCTCACAATAATTAGTTAGGCTTTTCATTATTCATAATAAACTATCAAGGATATGCCAACACTAAAGGGGAACCCGTTTTGCACTGATTTGTTAAACAAATATTTATTGAACCCACACTAGGCACTGTTACAGGCATTGGAAATAAATCAGTGAAGGAAGAGGCTTTTGTGAAACTCATGTTTCTGGGGTGGGTTCGGATAACAAACATAAATAATTAGAAGGTCAGACTGTGGTAAGTGCTCTAGGAAAAAATAAAATAGGGGCAGAGGGAGGGAGGTTCTGGGATCAGGTGCCATTTTATTTTGAATGATCAAGGAAGAGCTCACTTATAAGACGACATTTGAGCAGGAACTTGAAGGAAGTGAGGGGGATCTGGGGGAAGAGTGTCCCTGGCAGAAAGACCAGCAAGTACAAAGGCCCTGGAAACAGGAAGGAGGTTAGTGTGGCTGCAGGGGGATGATCAAGGGGGAGCAAGGTTGGAGGTGAGGCCAGGTAGAAAGCTAGATCATGTTGGGTTTTGTAGACCATTATAAGGGCTTGGGCTTTTATGCAAGTGATATATGAAGCCTCTGGATGGGTTTTAAGACAAAGGGTGACATAGTCTGACTTTCATTTTAAAAGAATCACTGTAGCTGCTGAGATAAGAATAGGCGATATAAGGGTAAAGCGGGAAGCTGGGAGACTACTGCAGTAATCTAGGAGAGAGATGATCATAGCTTACATCTGGTGGAAATAATGGAGGTGGAAAAATCAGTTGAATTTGGTTGTATGTTACAGTGATTCTCTTAGGAAAGCTTGAAATGAGTTATTGCAAATGTTTTAAACTTCTCCAGCTCCTCAAATTCTTACACACAGCAAGAAAGTTTCATGACTTCTAGATGTCCTCTACTTTTCTCTCTTGGGCCAAAAACTGCATAGATACCATAAGGAAAAAGGAAATGAGCTTGGTGATTGAGAGTCCTAAGCTGAATCCTGGTTCAACAGATATGTGACTGTGCGAGAAGTTGCCTAACTTCCCTTAGCCTCTTTATTTATAAAATGGAAATAAGTGTAGCATCCATCTCCTAGGTTTGGGATGAAGATAAAATAAAAGAAATTTATGAAAAGGACTTAGGGCAGTGGCTGGTATGTAAGCAGAATTCACTAAATGCTAGCTATTAATATTAAAAAAATTTAAGTTATTTTTATTACTATTGTTATATGTACACTCTAATAAGTCCTCAGTGAAGGCTTAGCCCATTCTACTCTTCTTCTCTGAGTCCTGAAGCTTGCTTTCTCAGCTTCTGAACCAGTCTACTTCTTCCATACTTACATCCCAAATACATTTTTTTCAAAATTAATTAATTAATTTATTTTGGCTAAGCTGGGTCTTAGTTGTGGCCCACAGGAACTTTAGTTGTGGCATGCAGACTTCTTCGTGGCAACACGTGGACTCTTAGTTGCGGAAAGCATGTGGGATCTAGCTCCCCAACTAGGGATCGAACCTGGGCCCCCTGCTTTGGGAGAGTGGAGTCTTACCCACTGGACCACCAGGGAAGTCCCCCAAATACTTTTCTTACAGCATCTATGGATTTCAGTCTCCCTGTTCTGCCTCCTGTCATGTACCTTCCACGTGGTTTTCTCTGTCTCTCAAACTCCTGAGTAGTTTTTCTCTTAATCAAAGGTTGATTTCATTTCCCAGGTCAATTTGGAAGCCTCTTCACTCTTATTTCCTAGATTTCAAACTCAGGCCAACAAAATTCAACTCTGATGAGTACATGTTAGATCCTTGTATCTATTTACAGCTTTACTAATGTCTCTTTCCCATCCTTTGCCCTTTCCCAACGTCCCTCTTCTCTGTTTCTGTCTTTTCTTTTTAACCCGTAATCAGTCCAGAGAGGCTGCCAGAGCCTTGCCAGCTTCTTCCATGCCATGCTTGCTAAACTGCTCTTACAGTATCTGTTCCCTCCCCTTCTGTCCAGTTCTGGGTGCAATTCCGTTTTTCACTCCTAGCTGTCTCATAAGGGGTGGGTATTTTGAAGGTAGGTGCCTGGGAGAAGGAGAATGTCCAGTAAGTCTTTGCCTGCTAGGTGTTTTTTTGGACCAGTTAGAAGGCCACTAAATCCTGGGTATGTCCCGACAAGCCCAGCTTCTTTGTTTTCTAACAGAAGCAAATGTAAGTGCTTCATCCTGCTCAGGTCCGCTGGCTTTGTTCCACATTTCTCTTCCTCAGGGACCTAAATTACTCTGATGGATTTGCAGTTCCATAAAGCTGGGTGTGATCCTTTTAACCCTGTGCTTATGAAGTGTGCTGTGAGCCTTCCCACATCTTGGAATTTATCCAGGATAATAACAATGCACTAGTCGCTTTTTTTCATTTCACATTTTCGTGATTTCCTGATGACGGCTCTTGTATTCTAGATGTGTTCCAAAGAGGACTCAAGAGCCCTAATGCACACTCAATTTTTATTAAAAAAAGGTAAAAGAGGGTCCTCAGAGAAACATGATGGCATTAAGAATTATGATGGAGTATAAAACGTTACCTCTAGGATGTGACATTAATACCCTGAAATTCCCTGTTTTTTAAAAAATTTAAACCTTGTATTTTTTCTCCCTTTAATTCCTTTCTAATCAAACAAAAGCATTTAAACAGCACTTTATAATTTTCAGTGTATATTTATTCACATTCTATTGTTCAAACAACATCTACAACACAGAAAACTTCACTGGAGGGAGACAAAAACAAATCATTTTTCTCCCTTCAAGGAGTTTTCTCTTTGGTTGGAAAAAGACAAAGGTAAAAAAATTATTATTCTGTAGTTGAGCTAAGGCTCTTTAATAGGTAATATACCTAGATAACTGTGAGAAGGGGTGAAGAAGCTTCTGACACATCTTTCTCTTTGTTGGCTGAGCAAACAGCTTAATCCTCAGCTTTTTCACCTGTCTTCCTGGGAGTGCCAATAAGTCCCCACCCATTCCCCCAACTCTGGCCAACTGTGCTGGGCAGGGTTTGTGAACTGATTGCATATGTTACCAAGGAAATTATTGGGATGTCAAATGGCAGTGTCATCTTCCTGGCAACATATTCTTGAGCAGATTGTGATCCAGTGACCTACAGGCACATCATTCAAAATGCCAGTGCCACTGCTGGTCCATCCCCTACCTTTGTTCTACAGGCAGGAACCCCATCTGGCAAGGGAGAAGTACAAATGATCCAGAACTCTATTTCTTCAGTCTTTGTCTAGAGCTGCTTCCAGGTTGTCAGTCAGTCCCAATATCTAGCCAGGTAAAGCTGGACCCACATATATTCATTGTCTCTTTGTCCTTCTGCATTAGTTTTTCACACACCATGCAAGGGGTCTCCCTGCAAGTTCAGTAAACACTACAAAGATTGCAAAGAGGGATGACAATTTTCTTAAAATATTTTGAACTATGATTTTTCATATTTTAAACTACAAAATAAATACTTAACATATGTTAAAATATTTTGCTTAGAATAGTTCCTCATTTTATTCCCCCTGGATATCCAATACTTTTCCATCCTCTTCTCTTTTCTCATCCTTTTTTTTTCTCTATCTTGAGATAATTTTGTGTCTGTGTTCTTGTACTGCCCCAGGTTTTTCCATGTCCCTTTGATGTAGACTTAGTTTGATATTCAGATGAATATTGTGTTTATTTAATTACATAAAAACATAATTCTCTTCAAAAGTCAACAACCATGTTTGAGTTTTTCAAAGGCTGCCTTACATCTAGTGTGAAAGTCTAGCTTGTTGAATTCATTGATATGTAATTTTCCATTAATTCACTCTATAAGTTTTTATTGTACGTGGAGTAAGGCATGCTGCTAAGTAATATGAAGTTAGTAAGATAAACAGATCTTGGACTATATGACAAGTAACACGCAACAGAATAAGTATAATTTAAAGTTGATTATAACAAATGCCAAAAGGGAGATACTTAAAATTTGTTATGGAGAAGAATAGGGTAATTAATATTTCCTTTCTTTTTTAAGATAAAGGGAAATGTTTCCATTTCTCTTATTACATAATTGCTTGCCTATAAAACTCATTATTATAAACTCATTTTTAATATAAGGACTGCATCTACATTTGAGCAGGGAAATAATTTTAAAACCATTCTTATATAAATGTAGGCTTAACTGGTGACCAGTGGCCATTGCTGCTGTGATACTTTATATCAATTTACTCAATAAAGAATTGTTTTTCTCCTTTGTGCTATTAAACATCTTGGACATGGTCCCTGTCCTCACAAGCAGAAAAAGACACCACCTTGCTCTTCAAAGAATTTGTGGGGCAGGGCCGGCAGAGAAGCACACAAGTAAGTAGTTCAGTTCAGACCATGAATGGTTTCACGTTGGACAAATTACTTAACATCTCTTCTTTGTCTCATCTGTAAGTAGGGAAAATAACATCTTCTTCAGAGAATTCTTCTGTTCTTCTTTTGAGATCATGTAGTTGCTGTGGCTAGCATGTATTATGAATTAGGGGAACTCCATAATTGATGGCCACCTTATTAAGCCATGTGGTTCATGATGGCTTATAAATTGTAAAAGGTTTGTGAAAGATTTCACAAACAGATATAGATAAAAACACATCTTGAGGCATCTCATTACTCTGGGGGAAAATAAAACACTTTGGATGTTTAGGATATTCATAGTGGGAAATTGAAAATAATTCACATGCTTGCCAGCTGTGGGGTCAGATTTTTAGCACTCCATGTAATTCTGATAGCATTCATCTGAATTTATAGAGAATTGTTTTCTTCTCTTTCACCTGTACTCACATGGTTTCAGGAAGGCTTGATTGTTTGGTACTAACTTCTATTTTCCTCTGCATGAAGCACCTTTTTTCTAATAATTTATCAGTAAAACTTCTATTCTTTCATCCTTGTCGCCTTCTCTCTGATCCGTTTCCTTTCCTTGTCAGTCAAACTTAAGTATGCGCATGTCTGGCTCATACCAGGCTTTGTACATATCTCAACTATGGCACTACAATAATCTACTGTAATTGTTTATTTGTTTTCATATCTTTCCAATATACACTAAACATATATGACCTCACTACCTAAAACAACAACTGATTTACAGAAGCCATCTGATAAATGTTGAAAGAAGAGAGGGAGAGAAAGAGAGGTAAAAGGACTAAGAAACAAAGAAAAAGAGAAAAAGCAGGAAAGTCGTCTTTTGGTCAAATTATGTCAAGTAATTTTTTCCTCCCTTTCTTTTCTCTTTGAATTTAAAACAGTAGAAAAGTAAAACATGATTATCATAAAATAGTCAATGGAATTATACAGAATTAAAATTTAGAAAATGGGATTATGTTTTGGTCTTTCCACTTAAATATATACGCTAGGTGTCTTGCAATAGATCTATTTATTTTTGCAAAGCAGCAGAGCATTCTGTAGTGTGGGTGGAGCATAAATTAAATTTCCGCTTTTCTGTCAATGGATATTAAAATTGTTTCCAATATTTCCCTTTCAAACACTGCTGCAAAAAATATCTTTGCACACATGAGTCAATATTTATTTAGAACGAATTCTTAGAAGAAGAATTGATGGATCCAAGCAAATGTGCTTTAACCTTTTTAACCTTTTGATAGATCTTGCCAAAGTGCCTTCCATGATCAGTGGAACATTTCCCTACCATTGGCAGCACTGGACATTTTAAACCTCAACTTTTCTTCTGGGTCAATTTTATGGATTAAAAAATTAATTCTTATTTTAATTTGCATTTACAAGATGACCAGTGAGGTAGAATATCATTTTATACATATTCATCATTTCTTAGAATTTCTTTGTGCCTATTATTTATTCATAGAGGTTTCATGCTATATTAAAGATTTTTAACTCTCTTCTGTGTCTACTGTATATGCAGTAAATAGTTTCTCCCAGCCACTTAGTAGGATTTTGGATAAAATTCTTATAAAGGTACACTGTGTAATGTAATCTAAGTTCTTTTTTTTTTTTTTTTGGTGGTACGCGGGCCTCTCACTGTCGTGGCCTCTCCCGTTGCGGAGCACAGTCTCCGGACACGCAGGCTCAGCGGCCATGACTCATGGGCCTAGCCGCTCCGCGGCATGTGGTATCTTCCCGGACCGGGGCACGAACCCGTGTCCCCTGCATCGGCAGGCGGACTCTCAACCACTGCGCCACCAGGGAAACCCTAATCTAAGTTCTTTATAGTTGCTGATCTATGTGTCATTTGCACAGTGCTTCTGTGTCAACGAGAATTAGCCAGGGCCTTCCAATCCCCAATGGTGCTGTGTAACAAGGATTTCACACCACCTCAGTCCCAAAGGGGATCAAATCCTATATGTAAAACAAGGAGTTCCTTGTGATGCTGAATATTTAATGAAATTTTGCTCTAGGTTGGGCTGATATGATATGCATGTGCTGCTTTCCTCCTGGTGAACTCCTTGGTGTTCTGAAAAGCAGGATAGTGATTCTGACATGCCCTTCATTGTTTAACAACTTCTTTCAAGAGAGAAACTGCACACCTGCAAATTGTGCTTGCATCTGATCTGGCATGATCAGAACCGTCATTATTCTACAGCAGGTAGATTCTCTTAAGGGTAATACACAGGGCTGAAAATTTTCACTTAATTTTTGTTTCAGACTGCTAGGTCAGAGGATATTTATTATATTTGCTGGTTCATTTTCCTTTCACTCTTGTTTGATCTGAGTGTCAGATGAAAAAATTTAGACAATTTACATCACCTTTAATGGAATCCATTAACTCACGACTAGCCTTGGAAAGTTACCTCCACCTGCTTCCATCCCTCCGCGTTACCAACCAGAGTTTTACTATATATGTAGAATAAATATATTTTTATAACTCCTCTTACTAAGGAATTTCCTAGGACTTCTCACAACTAGAAGAGAAGAAAACACTTGTCTAGAAAAAAATCCAAATTCTTTGTAAACCTCAGATGCATCATCTATTTATGACACACGAATGTATTAATCTTGTATGGATATTTTTCAAGTTCATACCAAGTTCAAGCTCATCTGTCTGGATTTTAAGAGTAGCATTGGGCCCTACCATATTGATCCCTACCTACTTCCTCTCCATTAAAAAAAATTAAGGTACAATTTACATATAACAAAATTTACCATATTAAAACATACAATTTAATTAGCTTTGATAATGATATATAATCATGTAACCACTCATAATCAGGAAATATATATATATATATAGACACAGAGAGAGAGAGAATATTTTTATCACCCTTCTGACCCTATGTAGTCAAAAGCACCCACAGGACCCCAGGCAAATATATTTCCTGTTCCTATAGTTTTGGCTTTTCTAAAATTTTATGATAATTGAATCAGACAGTAAGTAACCATTTGTATCTGATGTCTTCGACTTAGTATATTATTTTGTGATTGATTCATCCTGATTGTCACATGTTTAAATAACTTAATAACTTGTTCCTTTTTATTACTGAGTAGTATTCAATTATATGCATATGATATAATCTCCTAACTCACCAGTAGATATATATATATATATATATAGGCTGTTTCTAACTTTTTGGTTATTCAGAGACAAACTGCTATAAACATTCTACTAAAAATCTTTCTGTGTGCATATGTATTTGTTTATTTGTTTAAATACCTACAGGTAAACCTGATGAGTCATATGGTAAAAGTATATGTAAATAGGTAAGAATTGCTGAACTACTTTCCAATGTGATTGTATTATTTGCATCCCCATCAGCAATATATGAGAGTTTTAGTCTCTCCAAATCTTTCCTAGCACCTGCTATTGTTAGTCTTCATAATTTTAGCTACTTTAGTGGGTGTATAGTAATATCTCATTGTGGTTTTAAATCTGTATTCCTGGAGACTAATGACATTACATATCAAGTGCTTATTTATCATTCATATATCTTTGGTAAAGTTTCTGTTCAAATCTTTTGCTTATTTAAAAAATTGAATTATTTGGATTTTTATTATTGAGTTGAAAGAATTTTTTACATATTCTGTATACAGTACTACGTGAAGTCTATCTTGTGAAATGTTTTCTTCTAATCTGTGACTTGTCTTTTTATTTTCTTAAAAGTGTCTTTTGAAAAGCAGAAGTTTTTCATTTTGATAAAGTCTAATTTATCATTTTTGTGTGTGTGTTTTGTTTCTTTTGTGTGCTAAGAAAACTTTTACTAGAAAGGTTACAAAGATTTTCTACTATGTGTTCTCTAGAACATTATAGTTTTAGCTCTTACTTTTAGGTCTATAATCCACATCAGGCTAATGTTTGTATATTATGTGAAATAACAGTCAAGTTTCATTTTTTGTGCATATCTAATTGCTTTAGAATTATTTTCCCCACAGAATTAACTTGGTACCTTTGTTAAAAATTTATTGACTACATAAGTGTCACTCCATTTCTGGACTCTCTGTTCTCTTCCAGGGATTATATACATCTAATCACACCAGTACAACACTCTCTTGATTATATTAACTTTATGGAAATTTTTGAAATCAGGTTAGGTCCTTCAATCTTGCTATTTTTCAAAATTGTTTTGACTATTCTAGGTTCTTTGCATTACTATAGAAATGTTAGAATCCACATGTTAATTTCCACACACACAAAAAGAAAACAATCAAAACCAAAAAACCCTAGACCAATTTAGGGAGAATTGACAGCTTAAAGATATTGAGTCATCTGATCCATGAACATGGTATATATCTCCATTTTTTTGGAAGCCTTAATTTCTCTCAACAATGTTTTGTAGTTTTCAATGTATAGTTTTGCACATTTTTCTTAAATTTAACAAAATCTTGTTAAATTTTGCAGATATGATTAGATTAAGGAGCTTGAGATGGGAGGGTATCCTTCATGGGCCCAATGTATTCACAAGGATGCTTATAAGTATGAGAACCAAAGAAGATGTGACAAGGGAAGCAGTGGTACGAGTGATGAGGGGCCATGTGCCTAGAATCATCATATCTACTATTAAACCCCTCCTCTGATTTCTCATTAAGAATTATATATTTTAGTTCTGAAAGTTACATTTGAAGATTTATTTGAAGATTTAAGCTTTATATTTTCAACCTTTTCATCTATTTTTTTGACCTTACAGTATAGAATAATATTGAATAATATTTATTTTAAAGTCCATATTTGATAACCTCAATACCTTGGTCACCTATGGATCTATTTTATTATCTGTTTTATTTTCAGTTGGTTGGTGCTACTTCATGTTATGCATGGAAAGTTTTGGTTGAGCACAAGGCATTGTGTATTTAAAAAGTTACAGTGTTTCTGGCTGATGTTATCTTCCTCTGGTGATGATTTCCTTGTTGTCTGGCAGACAACTATCATAGAGCAGATTACCTCTAATCAGGACTTGAGCTCATTAAGGGCTGTGTTGCCATTGTTGTTGGGATCAGACTAGAATGGACCATCCAAGGTGTAATGTAAAGCTCTCCAGAGGCACCAGTTTAGAGACTGGACTGTTTACTAGGATCCCTCCCCCTAGGAAACTAGTTTTTATCTCCTCCGTACCTTGTGACTTAAACATTTTGCTCTGTTATTCAGCTTGCTTTTTTCCTGCTTGGTTTATTGGCCTCTTACTCTGTATGCTTTAAGGATTTGGCAAATATTTGAAGAGTCTAAACTTTTGGTTATCAATCAGGGTGATTTTGCTCCTCAGCAGATATTGGACAATATCTGAAGACGTTTTTGGTTCACAACTCTAGGTGTGGGGGTAGGGGTGGGTTCCTACTGACATCTAGTGGGTAGAGGCCAGGGATGCTGCTAAATATTCTACAGTGCACAGGACAGCCTTCCATGATAACGAATTATCTGACCCAACACATCAGTAGTGTGGAGGCTGAGAAACCCTGGTCTACAGCACTGAGGGTCCAGTTTATTTCCCCCTCTCTCTTCTCTCATGGATCTTATTTCCTCCAGACTTGATTGCCTTGGCAGCTGCAAAAATTCCTGTTTTTTAAAAAAATGGTCAGCCTCATGAGATATTAAATACCTTTGCTAGTTTTCTGTTTTGTAGCAGTGAGTCTCTGCCAAGTATCTCAGCTTCACCTCCTGTGCCAAGAATAGACAAATCCCCAGGGGTAAACATGGCTTCCAGAAAGTTGTGCTCACTTCAGTGTGCCTCCTTTTCTGTAGGATCATGCTCTGCAAGTCCAAGCAGCCTCCTTATACCTCCAGAGTCTCAAACAAAGTTTTAAAAATTTTATCTAGCTTTTTCCAGTTGTTTTTGACCAGAACATGGGCCTGTTACAGCTTGAGGCCATAGTCCTCCAAGCTGATGAGGAAGCAAGATGTGGTAGATGGACGTTCAGCTCAGAGGAGTAACTGTGGAGAAAAGTGTTCCATATTATATTAGAGATAGGAGGCAGGCTCAGTGTCTCCTTCTCAGTCAGTAAAGGGAGGCTGAAAAAATCTTTTGCAGAAAATCTGCTTGATCCATGGCTTTAGAGGAAGCTGTGAGCTAGAGGTTAGAGGGAAAAAGAAAGAACCTCATGACAAGAAAACCAGCAAAGCTACCAGCTCAATCTGTAACACTCTCAAGAATCACTGAGGCAAAGCCCTCTCATGCCATTTAAAACCTAGTTCTTGGGCCTGGCAAGAAGCAAACTCTGTCTCTCTACATTGAGAAGACTGAGTCCAGAGAGGGAAGGTCCCTGCACCTCAAATGAGACTGCAAATACCACTCTCAGCCACATGAAGAAGTCACGTGTTATGAAAGAAGGCTAACATTACTCATAATTCCTATGTCAATTCATTCTTAAGAATTTAATATTATTTTAAATAATTAATGCAAGTATGTTTAGGATGTCAAAAGATAAATAATTTGATAACACCCATCAAAATGAAGAGATTATAATGAAAGTAAACTGGAAGAAAATGTAAAGTAATCAAACTGAAACCTTGGAATTTATGAAAATTGAAATGAAAGAATATAATAGATTAGAGGATGCATGGAATGGACCTAAAGGAACAAGAGTCATTTGAAGACTATACTGCGGAATTTACCCAGAATCAAGCAGCAACAGGAAAAAAGTGAAAACTGGAAAATTATTAAGTGGATGGTAGATTGATAAACCCCACCATACGTCTAGAAAGAATTCCGGAAGAAAAGATAGATGGAATGGTAGAGAAGCAATATATAAAGACATAATAGGTGAGATTTTTCAGATTTTAAGAAAGTCTGAGTCCTTAGTCAGAAAATACACAACAGATGCCATATTGGAAGAACAAAAACAAATTCACGCTGTGACATTTAAGAGTGAAATTGAAAAACATTAAAGAGAAAGTGAAAAAGCTTAAAAGCTAGCAGAGAGAAAATATAGATTATCTACACATAGATTGTAATTTGACTGCGAACAGATATCACCCAGAAGAATTTCCAGAAGACAATAGAATCATATATTTAAGATCCTGAGGGAAACTCACTGTTAACCTTGACTTTTACACTCACCTAAATCTCCATTCCTGAGTGAGGGTAAAGTAAAGACATTTTTCAGTTACACAAAAAGTGTTACCACTTACAGAATAATATCAAAAGATTTATTACAATATGCACTTCAGGTAGAGGAGATGTGAACTCAGAGCATGGAAAGGGGAAAAAAGCAAGCACGGAAAAAATAAAATTATGTCTGTAAGTGAAAAATAATCTTTTGTATTTCAAAAGGTAAAACTAAAAATATAGACAGCAATAACATAATGGGAGTGCTATGAATTTTTAAGGCATACTAAGATTTTTGATAAGTTTTGCAAGGGAGGAAACACTGAATAACTTTAGCTTTAGTAGAAAAATGTGTTGTTAAATTTGGTTAAAGTATCTGAAGATCAGTAATGTAATTTACAGTTTCAAATCAGTAGAGAAACATGGAATATAGAAATCTTCATTAGTCCAATAGAAATCAGGAAAAATAAAAGAGAAATAATGAATCAATTAAAAAGTTTCCTATAATAAATATATAATTTATTTAAGAAAATAAAAACGTTAGTAGAAGGAAAAAAACAGACCAATTTCACTTTTGGTTATAGATCCGAAAGTCTGAAATAAATACCAAGGAATAGACTTCAGTGGTATCCTAATTAATAACAAAGTATGACAAAACAGATTTTATGTCAATAATGTGAGGCCACCTTACTATTAACTATATTAACTATATTAATGGCAAAAAAATCAGAAACTTGACAATATCAAATGTTGGCAAGCAAACAGAATTTCTTTGAAAAAACCTTTGTTCTAGGACTGAAATAATTACTCCAAACAATTTTTTTAACGAAAAAACTCAGCACAGAGAAGTAACCAAGAATCAAAGAAAGAAAACATCATGAGAATTTGCCATAGGCATGTAAGATTATTTTAATATTAGAAAATCAGTCAACTTAATTCATTATACTTAAATAAACAAAAGACAATTCATACTGAATCAAAAGAGGCATATTATAAACTTTACACATGATTTTTAAAATAACTTAGGGAATTAGGAATGGAATTTATGGCTAAAATGAACAACAGTAGAATCTACTGTTAGACTGTTAGGTTTCAAACAATCTACAGGAAATATGTTGCTTAATGGTGAAGTGTAGGAAGTGTCCCTGAGATAGGGAACATTGCACTGTGTGTCACCATCATTTCTCACTTGGATTACTATAGCATGCTTATACAGTCTCTCTAAGAAAAAATTAAAACGTTTGTCAGATTGTGACAATCTCAAATCCCTGATGACTTTCCATTACAAAGGGGGTTCCCTACATCATCTGGCTCTTTTACCTCTTCTATTATTTCTTACCCTTAGTCATGCTGTTTTTTTTTTTTTTTTTTTTTTTTGCGGTACGCAGGCCTCTCACTGTTGTGGCCTGTCCCATTGCGGAGCACAGGCTCCGGACGCGCAGGGCCAGCAGCCATGGCTCACGGGCCTAGCCGCTCCGCAGCATGTGGGATCTTCCAGGACTGGGGCATGAACCCGTGTCCCCTGCATCGGCAGGCGGACTCTCAACCACTGCGCCACCAGGGAAGCCCAGTCATGCTGTTTTAACCCCACTAGACTCCTGGTATTTCTTAAACATGCCAAACACACTCCTGCCTCAGGGCCTTTGCTCTTGCCCTTTTCTCTGCCAGGAAAGCTCTTCTCCCAGATATCTAACTGCCTATCTCTTACCATCTTTAAGTTTTTTCCATTATCATCTTCTTTAAAGGGTCATCCTGACTCCTGTATTTAATACCGCAGTCCCCATCTCTAGCTCCCCCTTGCCTGATCTATATTTTCTTTTACCTGGAATTTATCATTATATAACATACAACTTTTGTTATATGTCTTACATATTGTTTGTTTTCCTCTGCTGTGACGGAAGTTTCACCAGGGCTGGGATCATGTCTTTTTTATATCCCAGATACCCAGGAATAGTACATCACATTTAGTAGGCATTCAAGAAATATTTGTTAATTGAAATGAGTAAATTATGTGCAAAAACTAGATACATTTAGAAGTGTGTTTTAGAAAAAAAAAAAGTTTGGTGACCTTGGGTCTTTTGAATGAATTACCTGTATTCTAAAATGAGTACTTTTTTTGTGCATACATTAGTAATCACTGTTTTATTCATTTTAAATACACTTTTTCCCAGTAAGACTTCAAGATATTTGTAAGAAATACTGTATCTGATACCACTTGTATATGTTCTAAAGTGGTATGAGAGGCTGCTTTCTCAATGCTGTTTTCAACTAGGAGGCCAATCAATCAATGTTTGATTGATTTTAAACAGTAAGAATGCAGTTCATGGAGCAAGAACCATTAAATTATTCACTCTGCTAAATAGATTCTCCCAACATACATACATATGTAACACACATACGTGGTTATGCATAACATCTCTATACATGCCTTCACTGGTATGGTAGGAGTTTTTATGTTGCTGAAGATATTTGAATGCTAGCCTTATAACTTACATTTACTACATTCAATATTGAAGCCAGAGTAACTTATCCTCCTGAATGTCATTTTTCTCATTTGTGTTAAAGATAGTAAACTGGGTAAGCTTTAATGATTTGATTTACCCAAATTTTGATTTTTCTTTTTTTTTCTTTTTTTTTTTTGTGAGGAAGTAAAGATGGGTGCTTGGAAAAATAAATGAGAGAGACTATAAATTAATTCTCCCACATACACCTTTTTCTCAGACAGGCCCGACTACTGTGTCTGCAATACATCCTGCTGTTTCAGGCACCTGTGTCTTCACATATGTTGTCCTCCCTGCCTGGAAACTTTCCTTGTTCAGGTATAAGGCCTGTCATCCTTCTAGGCTCACCTGAAGGCTTACTTCCTCTGAGGATTCTGCCTCTCCCACCGCCCCCAGCCCTGATCCTTGGCCTCCTCCACTTCATGTGCAAAATAAGTGTCAATAAATACAAACAAAACCTGAATATCAAAAATTAATAAATACTTTTTGATCTTTGCTCTGTATTCAGCACTATGATAGTAGCTTTATTTGTATCATCAAGTTTAATCCCTCTCAGTGATGCTATGATATATTAGGTGTTATTTCCAGTATTTACAAGTGAGAACACTAAAGTTCAGAGACAAATGATGACTTCTCCAAATTCACAGAAACAGTAACTGGTGGAGGTGGAATTGTACCTTTTGATTTCTTCAAGGCATGGCCTTTTTGTGTTGAGTTGTTAGTTGATTAAGTTGTCTATCTCTTCAATGATATTAGAGACCTATATTGGAAGAAATGCTATCATTTAGGTTTCATATATTTCATGTACACAGTGCCTAGAACACTTTCTGATAAAAGGTAGGCATAAGGTAACTGTGGGTTGATTGAGAAAAATGGATGAATGAACAGTGCGTGAAGGAGGTGTCAAGAGATGAGAACATATGGCAATTTGGAACCAGACTGGGGAAGGCTTTTCACAATATCCCATGAGCTTCATCCTATAGATTTTTAGATGTTAATACAGCACTTGACGAATTGAAGAATTACATATCAAGATACACATTTTCAGAAGATACCCGTGGCAGGCAAATATGGGGGAAAGCAAAACTGGAGACCAAAAGAGCTCTAAGGTTGTTGCAATAAACAAGAAGCAGATCACTGGCCAAGGCAACAGGAACGTTAGCAAATTACTCGGCAACTTAAAACACGAGTCAGGAGTCTGGACAGGCTGAAATCAAGGTGTCCGCCAGGCCCTGTTCTCATTTGTAACTCAAAGTTCTCGTCCAGTGTGATTGTTGGCAGAATTCACACCAGAATTCGACGGAGGCCCCCATTGTCCTGCTGGCCGTCACCTGGGGGCTGCTCTCAGTTTGAGAGGCTGTCTACAGTTCCTCACTTTGTAGCCACAGCCCTCTCATAACATGGCAGCTCACTTCTTCAAACCCAGTAGGAGAACCTCTCAGTCCAGATTGCAAAGACAGAGTGGTATATAATATAGTATAACTGTAGGGGACTAGCCCATCACCTTTGCTATATTCTATCATCTAGGAGCTGTCTCAAGTCTGTCTCCACGCAAGGGGAGGGAACTGCACAGGGTGAGTACTCCCTGTGGCTCAACTTAGGGTGCCTTTGCTGCAGGATTCATTTTAAGGTCAGACAGTGAGGTGCAAGGCTTGGCTATCTCACATACAAGCAACAAGGAAGCGAGATACAGTGGTGAAGTTTGGAGACTCCAAAGCCAGACTGCCTGGGCTCTATATCACCATGGGCAGTAACCTAGACTCTCTTTGCTTTACTTTCCTCATCTGTGAATGAGGAAAAGAAAGCATTGCTATTAAATGAGGTAGTTCTTGTCAAGAACCTAGAACTTAGTAAGTGCTTATCATATGTTCACCAGTATTACTACTATACATTGACCAAGATGGCCTTAAGATTTCCTTCAGCTTGGCTGCACTTTAGACAATCCCTCATCTCCCTTTTCTTAGAGCATGTAGTTTAGAAAAACTGCAATTGTAAATTATTTCTCTGCTCCTTTGAGATGTAACTATTCTCCTAGCCTCTTGCCAATTTTACAACCCAGGAATGACTTTCTCAAAGACCTGGGAGACATCCTTTGAAATGTTATCATCAAGAAAGACAGCACCCCTGTCTCCCAGTCTCTGTGGGAGGGTAGGAGCCTAACTCTGATAAGGGACAATTAGCAAACACAGATGGCTTAATCAGATTGGCCAAACCCTGTCTTAACTTCCTATAGTACTTTTTTACTAGCTCACCCCAGTGCTTAAAAACCTTCTACCAGGGACTTCCCTGGTGTCACAGTGGTTAAGAATCCACCTGCCAGTGCAGGGGACACGTGTTCGAGCCCTGGTCTGAGAAGATCCCACATGCCTCAGAGCAACTAAGCCCGTGCACCACAACTACTGAGCCTGTGCTCTAGAGCCCGCAAGCCACAACTACTGAGGCTGCGTTCCACAACTACTGAAGTCCACGCGCCTAGAGCCTGTGCTCCATAACAAGAGAAGCCACTTCAGTGAGAAGCCCACGTACCGCAACAAAGAGTAGCCCCTCCTTGCCACAACTAGAGAAAGCAACGAAGACCCAGTGCAGCCAAAATGAATGAATGAATGAATAAATAAATAAATAAATAAAATTTATAAAAACCCTACCATTTGACATTGAAAAATTTTGTTTCAGTGGAGTTGAGTTCAATCTCTCTCCCCTTCTACAATAGGCTTAAACAAAGTCTTTCTTGTCTGTTTGGTACTCTGTATGGTGCAACTTTTCTTTGGCAATATCACAGCAATCCATGTGGTAACCCTCCTTTTCTGACCTAGCTCATGGTAGCAGGTTTGGAATATGGCCAACAGGCAAAGAAGAAAATCAATGATTTTTGGCATCATTCTACCTCCTCTTTTCTCTACCTATTTTCCTTGAGTGACTGTTGCCCTCATGGACATCTAGGCCCTTCATGTAATGCCTATACTCCAGATCTATTGTTCCCTTTCCTACTTGGTCCATATAACATCTGTCATATAATAAAAGATGTCAAACAAAAATTTCTCAGTAGTAAATGCCAGATGATGACTCCTTGTACTGTGTCTTCCAGGAAAATTTCCATTTTAACAAGGGGACTTCTTTGCCCAAAAGCATCTTCTCCAATCATGGAATTTTATCACTAATTCCAACCCGGGGTAAGAGGCATTATTAGATATTTGCACTCTCTAGAAACTTGCAATTAACTGAACAAATTGCAACCTAAATAGCTTATAAGTAGGCCCTGATTTGTAGAAATGGACAGGTCATATGTTTACACAGTAAAGAAATTAATGAGCAGATCCACAGTGAAACAGCAATACAAATCCAAGTTATATGGTAAAATTGAATAATGGCTCATTAGTTCTTTTCTGTAGCTAAGATACAAATAGATTAAATGGGATATATCTTCACTTGTAATTGTCAAAAAGTTTAAAAATAATTCAGTAAGTCTAATATATAAATGTCACAGAAGCTTTATCTTTAGGTATAAGCAGAAGTCCTACCAGTTTAATACATGTTCTTCCAGAGAGAGTTGCTCATTCTCAAGGACTAATCATAACTTCAGAGAATACTAATATTTGAATAAATAAATCTCTTTAACTGAGGCAATGTAGAACCATATATCAAAAACCGTGTGTGTGTGTGTGTGTGTGTTGGGGCTAGTGCTCGGAGTGCCTATGTAACAGTGTAGATCTACACTAGATCTTTCAAACTCAGGAAGGAGGTTGCAGAACCTATGGGAGGACATTCTGTTGACTGAAGAATATTAACATTTCAGAATATAGTGTCTGCATTTCAGGAGAAAATGTTGATTCTGAGTAACTTCTGATTTTGGAAACTCAGTTGGACTCCTTGCATTCGTACAGTTCTAAATATTGACTCCCTTACCAGAGAATGCTGCTTCTAGTCACTTGTTTTTGTGAAACTAGAAATTCTATTTTGAGAATGAGGAATCCAATAAAACCAGCTATAAACTCATCAAGATTTTATCTGGGTTTTAATAGTTTTTCAGTTTTATTAGAGTAAAATTAAGTGGTAGGTTTGAAAAATGAAAATAAATCAAAAAAGCAAACATCTAAATGAGGCCAAAACAAAAACAGGCCAAAACAGGCCAGTTCTCCTCAAACTCAAAGAAGTGACGCTTTCTTGATTTATCTTCTAGGTGGTGTCAGAGGATTTCTTGGTTATTCAGGCAACATGTTCTTACAAAACCAGGCTCTTTCTGGCTGTTTTTGAGGCCTGGGATTTGGAGTGCAAAGACAGGTGGTGACCTCACCCCCTGGGTGTCATGCACATTTTACAATAGGACTTATGAGTTCTGAGTAAAGCTCCCCACTTGATCAGGGTTATGCAATTCTGTGGGAAGACAGAAGTGCTGGGGAGAGGAGTTATGTTTCGGTGGCAGAGTGAGTTAAGTAGCATGTTAGGGACCGTTCCAGTAAAGGAGACCCTGTGAGCAAATGCCAGCTCCGTAAATCTTGCACTTTCATGCATGAGGCAATGTCAGTGATAAATGATGTGGAAACTTAACCACAGTGAAGTATTTCAAACAGTCTCTCTAGAATTGAGCTGGTCACATACAGATCTAGGAGTCAACCTTTTCAATCTGCAGGGAGTGGCCAAGATCATGACCTACAGCCAAGGCAGGAGGGGAGGCTTAACTTGAATAAATGGAAAAGTGCTGTGAGATAGGCAGCCTCTTCCTTTATTAAACAGAGAGGCTGGGACAGGAAATTAGATCCCAGGTTATTGTGGACATAGCTTTTTGAAACATTTCAAAAGGCCTGGACTTGACTTCCTGGAATTACACACACACACACACACACACACACACACACACACACCCCCCCTGGACTTGACTTCCTGGAATTACACACACACACACACACACACACACACACACACACACACACACACACACACACACACACACACACACACACACACACACACACACCCCTCTTGCATGCAGTACTGGCAGGGAGAAGCATGTAGCATGCACTGTTGGCCCCATCACATAGAACATCCACTTTTACTCTCAGTGAAGCTCTGAAGACATCAAGCCTAGAGCCTCCCTCTCAGCTTGTCTGCTCTAGGGCTCTGCACGGAACAGCCGTGCCCCTCATCCTCACGTGGTCCTTTGCTGTTAGGGACCAGAAGTGCACAGACAGTATGGATGAGAGCAGTGATGTCTTGGCTGTTGAACAGAACTGTGTAAATTTATGATTTCCCAAATGCTTTCCCCAATCCTGCTTTCTGACACAGAAGTTAAGCCTTTAATTTTGCAGAGAGATCTAAAGCTCTGAGTCAGCCTGGGAGGAAGCACCAAGACAACCCCTTACCTCCTTAACTCAGAGACTGGAGGCTGAAAGGGGAATAGGAGAGGATATTGGCAAAAGGGTAGTGGGGCTTAAAGGAACCCAGGATGGCTGTAAATGCACGTACAGCAGAAAGGAAGGGAAGTGACAACTAGGCACCCTCTTTGGTTCTCCTGGTGTCAGCTCAGAAGTGGTTTCAGTAAAAAGGCCTAAGTAAATAAAGAAATCATTTCTGCCCCAAACATCTCTCCCATTTCCAATGGCATTTTTCTTTCAGTCTTGTAACATCTTTTACATGTCCAACCAAAACTGACAGTATCAAAAGTAAAACATGAAGCCTAGTTCCTGTAACCTTCAGAGAATTGGTATATTGACTATACACTCCCCACATGCACAAGCTGCTATTTGCAATCATTGGGGTATAAAGAATGGTACAGGGAGAAGAACCCTGGGCTGGCTGTGAAGAGTCTGGTTCAAGTCATGGACCCATCGTTTTACCTCCCCATCTCAGTGAGCAAGAGGTTCCAGAATATTCTGTATTTCACTTGAAAAGCAGTGTTGAGAGGATATATAGCATATTCCTGCCTTATTAAAGCATCAGATGAAAAGTAGTATATAGATATGTCATGTGGGCCACAGAGCAACTTATTACTACGTGTGCTGATTTTCTTTGTTGGTTTTCCTTGTGTCTGTGGGGCAAGGAAATAATGGCAAGGAAATATATGTGTGCACAGTCATTGCCTTTTCTTCCATGGAGCGCCTCTTGGGGCAGTGTCCAGAGTATATTTTGATGTTTAATTCTGATGTTTTACTATCAAAACAATAGGATATTCAAAAAAAATCTATAGAACATCACGTACCATCATAAGTAACATACATATATAATTCATTTTGCATTAACTTCTGCTTTTAACTTTCATATATATTCATATTTTAAATAGATGCAATCATAAGGTGCACATGACATAGTATTTTGTCAGATAACATCATATGGTAAACATTCTAAGCATTCTCCTGTGCTTTTTCCTAATGGTCATAATTACTGTTTTCGTGGCTGCATGATGTTGTATCAAGTTGATCATATTTAATCAACTCTCTCTTACGAGTTGTTTGTATCACTACCACTGTTTTGGCAAAGAATCTTGCAAAAGAAATGCTCTGAATCCATTTTTTTTTTTAATGTGGCTATGGATTCTAGCACCTTGAGAGTCTGCAATGAATGCTGTGGATTTTGGTCCCCAAATTAAGGAGATGGTGAGCTGGCCTTCATTTCAAGAGCTGAACAATTGAGACTGAGTACTGCACACCCCAAATCTTCCTCGCTGTCCCCGTTTTAGACCCCTCTCCATGAGGAAACTAAAAAGAAAATTAAATCCACTGTGCATAAGACTTGAAACCTGTATTCTCTCCCTCAGCACTCTAATGTGTTTGAAGGGGGCTACTATATAGTGAAACTGCCATCTCTAGGCAGTTAGTAATGGTTAAACTCACAGGATCTGACTCAGAGATCTGGGGTTACATCTCTGCTCTGTTACACATAATGATTGAATAGCCACAGAAAGTTACTTCATCATTTTAAGACAGTTTCCTCAGTTGAAAACATGTGGAACACATGAGACAGCAGAGGTAAAATTGTCAGCACTTCTCTGGCATAGTCAACCTACCACAAAGCATAGCTATTGTCATTATTATGATTATTATGTGTCTTCCAGGGTAAGCACCTTAGGCAAGTTATTTAACTTCTCTATCTAAGCCTCAATTTCCATATCTACGAAATAGAGCTCAGACTAGGATCTACCTGAAGGTGTGTTACAAAGATTAAAGAAAATAATGCATGCACATGGCTCAGAACAGTGCCCAGCCCACAGCAACCTTTCAAAATATGAGTTACTTTAATTTTTCTGCCAATGATCAGAGTACCTTGGTTAGGCATATATTACTCTCTCTCCTTGTACTGGTCAGGAAATGGAACCCCTGAGAGGTTAAATAGCCCAAGTCAGTCACTCATCTATTGAATGTAAGCGCCAGAGTTTAAACTAGGTGTGTTTAACCTCAAATGCACGCCCTTCCCACTCTATAGACTCTAGGGAATTCTAAATGAATGAGGCACGGTTCTTTTTCTCCCAGTTTTACTGAGATATAATTAACATACAGCACTGTATAAATTTAAGGTGTACAGCATAGTGATTTGGCTTACATGCATCATGAAATGATGACCACAATAAATTTGGTGAACAGCCATCATCTTATATAGATAAAAGTAAGAGAAAAAAAATTCCCTGTGATCAGAACTCTGAGCATTTACTCTCTTAACAATTTTCATATGTAACATCTAGCAGTATTAATTCTAGTCCTCCTGTTGTACATGACATCCCAGTACTTACTTATCTCATAATATGGAAGTTTGTACCTTTTGAAAACCTTTTCAGTTCCCTGTGCCCCCAGCCCCTGCCTCTGGTAACCATAAATCTGACTGCTTTTCCTATGAGTTTGTTTGTTTGGTTCGTTGTTCCTTTTAAAGTAAAATTGACCTACAACACTGTGTTCGTTCCTGGTGCACAACATAGTGATTCAATATCGCTATACATTGCAAAATGATCACCACAGTAAATCTAATTACCATTTGTCACCATGCACAGGTATTACAGTGCTATTGACTATATATTCTTGATGATCAGACTTCTGTAATCCAACCAGGAGAACACCCCAGTGTGGAAATGCAGGGTGGGAGGTAGAGGCGCCTTGAGGGCTAAGGAAGGTGCAGGAGTCTGTGCTGGGGGAACAGAGCAACATGCATCCTGCCTGCAGAGGGGCCTGGGAAGACCCTGTGGAGGAGGGATCTGTCCTGGGTTTACACTGTTCCCTGAGCTGATATCAATTGTGAATTCCAGTAGAGCAGTGTCGAAATGAACTCAATATTACTCTAGATGAGAAAAGGTGCCCTTAGGGAAAGAAAACCTGGTTGGGCTCTGACAGTCAATGTCCAGCACTTTAGCTTCGAAGAGAACTCTAAAGACGCCTTCCTAACACTTTTCTGCTACATTTGCAGGCCCTCTTCCTGCCCCCACCCTTTTCCCTGCAGGCTGCTGCTCAGGCCACAGGCCGTGGGTTCTTTGTGAAGGAGTTCACTCTGCTCTGGGTCTTGGCAGACAGAATTCCTGACCTGGGCTTTTCTAGTAGAAAGGCTGAAATGGAGGGTTGAGAAATGAGAGAACAGGATGAATGAAGGAAGGAGGAAACTGCACATTCCGGCCATCCTCTCTTTAATTCAGGGGCAGCCAATTTAGTGGAAATGTATTGCATTAAAAAGAAAGAAAGAAAGAAAAAAATTAAAATCCAGTAAAGTCCTCGTAGTTTGGAATATAATTTTGCATTGGATGGAGAGTTAAGAAGCACCTTTCCTTTTAATGTTGAATCCATATTTGGAGTGATGCATCTTCCAGCACTGGATGTACCAGTGCATTTGCCTGGAGGAAGTCCTAGGAACATCCCCAAGTGCCCTCTTTTAAGTAAGTTGTAAAGAAGAGTTAGGTTGGGAGGTGGACAGAAGCCACGCTGCCTTATCTTTTGCTTTTTCATCAAACATCAGGGACAACTTGTTCAAAGTATAAGAGCAGAGATGAGTTGCCGCTTCCACATTTCACCCAGAAGGGCCTTCTTCTACATCCAGCCTTATGAAGAAGTGGCAGGCACTAGGTCAGAGGTGATCTGCTTGCAGCTAGGTGGGCGTGGCCTTTGGCTAACTCCAGAGGGTTAAACGGAGCTGAGAATTTCATTCCACGCAGTTTTCTATACTCCTACATACTCTTCTCTGTGTAATGACAGCTACTGTACCACACTTGTCCCCTGATGGATTTGCCTCCCCAGTTAGGCTGCGAGCTCCTTGAGGCAAGATGTCCTTTATTCAGCACAGTTTCTGGATGTGGAGGCTGCTCAGTACCAGCATGGCACCGTGAGTGATAAAAGCCAGGATGCTGGTGGGAGGCAGCCTGTGTTCCAGTGCTCGTTCTGCCGTTCACCCTGTGATGCTGACCAAATTACTGGGCTTCTCTACGAAACAATTTCTTCATCTGTAAGATCAGGCTAATTTTCAGTGTTTATTGCAAAGGGCAGGTATACAGATTAACTAAGATACTGACTATACTGAATGCATTGCTGGTGGCTTTGAACACCTTCTCTAAGTTGGAGTCATTACTACAGTTACTTTTATTGTTGCTGTTTTCATGTTTAAAAAACATAGACAAGATAAGGGGAAATAGGCATGTGTTACAATGAACATTCCATTGTTGCTTTGTTTTCTTTCCTTCTTAGTCTGAGTGAAAATTCTGTAGGTAATCAGGTAGTGATTATTTTGGACAGTGGATTTCTGGCTCATCACATGTGATACTGTATGTCTACTTACTGCATATACTTGTTCATCTTCTGTCTTCCTCTACTAACAGGCAGACTTTAGTTCTGGTTCTTCACTATAAGGCGTTTAGCACATAGTAGATGCTCAGCAAATATTTGTTAAGTTACTGACTTGATGAAGGAAAACATTGCTGGAGTTTCATATTTACCAGTTTTAGACATCAAGCAGAGAGAATGCCTATCAGTTCCAAGTTTAAAAATCCCAGGGGGGCTTCCCTGGTGGCGCAGTGGTTGAGAGTCCGCCTGCCGATGCAGGGGACACAGGTTCGTGCCCCGGTCCGGGAGGATCCCACATGCCGCGGAGCGGCTGGGCCCGTGAGCCATGGCCGCTGGGCCTGTGCGTCCGGAGCCTGCGCTCCGCAGGGGGAGAGGCCACAACAGTGAGAGGCCCGCGTAACGCAAAAAAAAAAAAAAAAAAATCCCAGGGAACTGCTTAGCATAGGGAGATCAGCTCGGTGCTTTGTGACCACCTAAAGGGGTGGGATAGGGAGGGTGGGAGGGAGGTGCAAGAGGGAGGGGATATGGGGATATATGTATGCATAGAGCTGATTCACTTTGCTATACAGCAGAAACTAACACAACATTGTAAAGCAATTATACTCCAATAAAGATGTAAAAAAAAAGAAAGAAAGAAAGAAAATGAGATCCAGTAAAGTATGTATACACATTAAAATAAAACATCCCAGGGAAGGGGGTCCTTAACCTAGTTTGGGTCAAATGCCCACTTAGTAGGCATGGTATAGGGTCACATGGTAATATGGTTCTTCTGAATGTAGAATGGAGGAAGAGGTAGGAATTCCAGAACAAGAAGTCAGTGCTGAGCTGATAAAACAGCAGATGCCAAACAAAAATTATACAGTCCTTTCTTCTAAGGAGTTTACCTATAATAATTTCATCCTCTTCTCTCTAGTTTTGAATTTTGGAAGGACAAGGCCATCTTGACCCAGAAAAGCCCTTTATGCATTTACCTGAAAGAGAATTAAACTTCCATCTTATCCTACAATCAGGCAGCAAGTATTTACTGAGTAATGATTGCCTGCCAACAGCATGCAGTAAGTACCCTGTGATGTAGAGAGATAGACATGCAAAGTAGAGAAATAGATTTGGGAGTCATTTACATCCTGGTGAGAGAGGAAGCACTGCAAGCAGATGCGCTCTCAGAGAAGACAGGTGGAGAGGGGAAGGAAGAGAATCCACACTCCTCAGGAGACACCTCCACAGAGGGAGGGAGGTTGGTGATGATGTGCCAGCTGGGGCTGGGTGAGGACAAACTTCAGGCAGCCCCGTTCTGCCCAGACCAGATCCAGGGGAGGGACTTATACAAGGAGGAGCCCCTCCCACAAACACCATGAACAGCTGAAGACACAAGTTCTGTTGTACGCACGTTTGTTTTCTCACTCACTAGCTCAAGGTTCTGTTCCTTAAACAAGCACAGGTGGTGGATGTGCTAATAAAACATTCCACTTCTTAATATAGGCATTGCAGCCTGTAGTGGTCATGGGGAAACACCATCAATCTCTCTGCAGTCCAAACTGAAAGACAAATGGTCCAATGCCATTACCCTTTCTTGTCTGATATTGGTTACTGCTAGTTATCTTAACAGGCTTCTGTGACGTCTCTTCCATGCTTTTGAGAGATCCATAAACACGATAATCTCAGGAATATATGGTGTCCTTAGGGATATTCACACACACAGAGTTCTAGCAGCATATGAGCTAAATTGATAGACTTTTAAAAATGATTGACAATTACCAATAGCTGGAGGTTTGAAAACTTATTTTATGCACTCTGTGAATACAGTGCTTCAACTTCTATTTCTTAGAAGGCTCATGATTCATCCACTGCAGAAGGAACATTTTTTAAATTGTTCTAAGGGAAATCTGATGGACAGAATAAACCAGACTAGATCAGATACTTGTTTGATAACTGAATCACACGTTGCTTCCTTGGTTCACCCTTCCGTGAGCCCTCCTGCCATGCCAAAGGCAAACTTGTTCATCCACTTAGCATGTACTTCCATCACATGAACAGCACCATGTGATGGAAAATGCACATCCTTTGCACTCAAGGAAGGTAACAGCTAATAGGGGAAGATAAGACAGGGATGCAGATAACTATAATACAAGGCAACAGTTGGTAATTACCAAATGTCTGCATATTTCCCAGCAAGGTAGAATCTCACATCTTTGAGTAAATGAATAAATGAAGGAGTTGACTGGGACAGTGTATGTGAGCTCAGAGGGGGGAGATAGGGAGTCTCATGAAGTGATAGTATGTACCTTCCTGTTGGATATGGAACTGGAGAGGAAGAGCAGGTTTTGGGTGGGTAGAGCGGAAGCGAGAAAAGAACAGTATATATTTGGGGGAAGAGCCTGGGCAGAAGCATTGAGATAGGAACCAGAGAGACTGGGGAGGCCATGAAGGCAGGTTTGGAGCAGATGGCAGGCAAGCTTGCTCAGAGGATATAAAGGATCTTGGCGAGTCATGATATTTATCGTGGCTGAACACAGTATGTTAGAGGACTTGATTATCATTTATAAAATAGATAATGAACTCTTTCTGGACACAATAAGTCTTACAGAGTTCAGGCTATCATAATGTACATAAGTCACTCTGTTTATTATATGAGGTCTTCAACAAATTACAGCCACAAACTTGGGTAGAGATAACCTATAAATGACATTTAAAATAACTTTAGGAAAGAGGACAGTGATGTTTACAATTATGCTATGGCATTCTTATTGGAGATCCTCTAACAAATATATAATTCTACTTTAAACAAAATGATACGTAATGACCTATGCACAGTCTCATTGAAGTCTTTTGATTCTAAGAAAATAATTGCTATTCAAAAGAGATTTTATGGTTTCAAGTACCTCAAATATATGTGAGGACAAATACTCTTCTTCTCTTACTTTTTGTATTGAACAAATTAGATAAACACTGGGAAGCTCTTTCAAGCATATGGTGTCTCAGCATTCTAAGATGAAGGCTAACACTGAAGGGCCTGACTTTGCCCACCATGTTACAACATTGCGATATTCTGTAACCTGTTCCTCACTGTGTGATAATAGGCTTGAAACTTAGATCTTAGTAGCCACCGGGAGAGAGGTACAGAAACACGGGTGACTGTTGGAGATGTTACATTTGAATAAACCAACAAGTCTAAACAACAATTTTATTGGCTCATTTCATTCCAGACCAACCTCCTGCACATTACAGCTTGGGCCATTGACTGGCTTTTATAACATTTAAGTACCTTATATTCTATTTGAAATAAATGGGGGTATAAATAAATAAGTAAATGAATAGATCTTCAAATATAATATACTAGTGAGATATCAATTTAGATTACATGAAAGTGGCCATCACTCCATATACAGAGATGTGAATTTATTCCTTGCTAACTGAGGGAGAACTTGCTTTTGAGCCTTCCCTGAACAAAGCAGAGAAGTGACCTTGTGTAGAGAATCAGGAATTATGGAGTTCAGAGATTGGTAGAATTCCAAAAGCAAGAGTGTTTAGATATTAGTGGATCTTTAGCTGTGTAAGCATGGTTACTCAAAAATCACTGTTACTCACTGGCTGACTTTCAGAAATATTGGGCTGTCACCAATTGGCTGGCCTTCAGAAGCATGATTCCTGATGCAAGGCTGTCATTGATCAATTAGGATGGATATAGAATTGGTTCTGGTGATTACTTGCTGCTATGGCTGAGGAGAAATCAGTCCTTTCCTATGAGGATAGGGACCTTTTTTGTCACTAGAAACCATTGTTATCATCCTCCATGCATAAAATTTAAAAATCTAGTCTGACTTCTTTTTTTTCCACGTTGAGGAATACAGTGAGAAAGGATAAAATTCTTTTTATAAGATAAAGTATAAAAAATACCAAATATTAAAATAGGCTGTCAGAAGTGTTGACAGGTGAAGATAACAAGTGGTATATGAATCGTTAACTTTTGAATTAAAATTTTCTATCTGGTTATATTATAGTCCTGAGATGGTCTAAATTTGACTATGTATTTGCATTGCCTTCTATATCATCTAGAGCATATTCATTTACTTCAGATCTCTGTCATCTTTTGGAGGAAAATGGACATGTTAAGTTGAATTAGTTTGACATATTAGTTTGGAAAAAATAAAGGTATAAAAAGGTGTCAGGTTTAAATAACTATTCTTTTTATTTTCTCTTGTAAAAGCTCTCTTTTGTAAGAACGTTGCATTCAGGGGCTCTGTAACAGTGATGATGGTATGAAGGCCATTGGCTGGTGTGTGGCATAAGGGAGAGTCAGTTTGGAACTAAAAGTTAACATGTTCTGTATATACCAGAATAAGCCATTATCATATGAGGCCACTGACCTCAGCTCACGGTGCTTTAGTTAATACTATTGGAGAAATTTGTCATATCATACCCCTGAGACCACCCTCAGGACTACTATAATATTCTTTCATTCTTAAACATCTGCAATTGCTACAGGTCTGTGTGGTCCTCTGGGGACCCCCACAGACTGGTTAACAAAAGAGCAAAGGCATGTCCGTCACCATTAGAGTAAGATGGACTCTGGTGAAATGTGGAAGAAGGAAAGGATTGGCAAGGGAAGAGTGATGAGGAAATCCGTTGGGGGAGATGCTGACACAGTCATGAGGGCAGTTTGAAATAGGCTGATTTTAAGAGGATTTCAGGGAGTAACAAGAGCATTGGCCCAAACAGCTGGACAGTGAGTGGGAGAAGAACAAGAGAGGAGCCTGGCAGCTGTGCGGTGGGCCCCATGTTTGAAGCAGCCTGTTTCTGTTCATCTTAAATGCTGGAGCCAGGAAGAGGTGGAAAGGGTGACAAAGAAGCCGAGAGAGAAAGGCCCCTCTCTTGATGACTTTCTCCCCTTGCTTGAGCCACACCCCGGAGCCCTTCAAACACTTACAATCATCACTCTGCTTAACGTTTTCTCACTTAATTGCATCTCCTCCTGTATTGTTCTCTAATTGTTTCAGGTGTGTCTAAGTCGGGTTTCCTAGAGGGCAAATCTGCACTTTGCTCTCTTAGTTCTTTACAGCAGAGCTAAGCCCAGGGCTGAGAGTGTAATTAAGCAAGCTCTCATTTCAGACTTGATTGGCTGACTGATTAAAATGGAAGTAAACAGCTCAGGTGATTATGTTGTCCATTGGTAAGAAGACTGGAAGACGTTCATTTCCTAACTGTTGCTAGATGGGCCTGAGAAAAGTTAGGGCTACCTCCGTCCGGAGACCTCACTTTGACAATCTGTAAAACGTGGTGAATGAACTTTGGTAACGCTGGCATTGCTCCAGAAGGCCCAGGCCGTACGTGGACTGGGATTCCAGACTGCTCTTTGCAAAATGTTGGTAGCATCCTGTGGAGAAGCGATGCACATAGTTTTGTGCTTAGAATTTTAATGCCTAGGAAGAGCCAATATGAGTTATACTTCTCTTCCTGCATTTAAATTCTTTTTAAAAATGGTGAAATGGCGAAAGCATCTTGAGAAATGTTTTACCATTTTACTTTTGGTTCCCAAATTATGCACTGCCTGGATTTGTGTACCCCTCGATAATGAGGGAACATCACAGGCTGGATGATAACAATAACTCCCGAATAGGGTGAGAAAGTCGTTTATCTTTCTGTTTCCACTCTGCCGGCAAGCATCTGAAAATCACTAACATTCCTCTTTGAATAAATATTTTGGTAAGATATGTTCATTTGAATTTTTACCCTCAATAACTTAGATTGTGATGGGAAGAAAGGAAAGAGATGAAAAGTTTTTATTAAGAATTTCAACTACCTTTCTGAAAGTGCTGTTAATATTAGAATATCTTTTTCTATTTGATATTTTTTTCTTTTCCTGAACAGGTTTGACTCAGCTAGAGGTATACTGCTCAACAGGGATGTGTTTATAGGGAATGACAACAGAAAAAGATTGGAGACAATCCCTTATCCTCCTCATACATTTAATCGCCTGCTCTCTGCAGGTGTTACCAATTAAGTTATAGCTCTTGCTACCCCAAAGCCTTTTTATTTCCTCTCTTGGATTTCAAAAGGTAGATGCTGGAGTATATAAACTCAATTGAATTCTCTGCCCCCTTGATACTAAATGCCTTACTTCTACAATTAAGGCATTTAAGAGGCTGCTAATGATAACACATCTTGATGGTCCATATGGAAGATCAGGAGAAACAGCTAAACTGGAGGAGATAGTCTCCTCCAGATTGTGAACAGTGTTTAACCTAATAGCAAAAAAGTGACATGTTGGAGGAAATCAACAAATAGTCACCAAGGGCCTCCTGGAGTTAGTCCTGTTTGCTGTGGTAAATAGAGAGCTAAACAAGACAGAATCCCTGGCCTGGGAAAGTTCACAGGAGATTTGAGGAGACTAATCACAAAAAAATGCAAAGTGAAAAAATATACAGCCCCCAAAGTAAGTCAAGCTCAACTAGATTGTACATTTCAGAGGAAGGAGTTGTATCAGACAGTGATCCAGGTCAAGCTCAAGAAGGCAATAATACAATAAAAAGTGTCCATACATATGATTTTTGTTATCAGATTGATATAATTTCTTCTCTTTTGCTCTCAGGCATCTCTTGCCCGCTCATATTCTGCAAGTTTCCACATCTTGCTCACATACTTTCTTTTAGAGGCATGCACCCTCCCATCATCCTTATATTTTCTACTGTCTCTGTATAAGGTGTCTGAACTCTGGATTATCTCTCCAGCACAGAACATATTACTCTAACTGTCACCTCCCATAACCTGGATAGTCTACCTCTTTTAATACAACCCAAGATTACAACAAATTTTGTCACGTAACATCACACTAAATCTTATATTTAGCTTATGGACATCTAAGGTCTTTGCTTCCTTTCCCACATGAGTTCTTATTAAGCCATATCTCCCAAGGGAATTTGAGAAATTGAAGTTTGGAATCCCTGTACAGGATTAATATCAATTTTTCTTAAAATTCAGCCAGTTTGTTTTTACCTATTGTTTTAACTAATCACATTTTTCTTAGATCCTGATAATATCATCATATGTATTAATGACTCTTCTCAGCCTTTAGGTAACCACATCTAAATTCTTTGGACTCTCCATGCTGATTTTTTTTTTTTTAATCTCATACTATACTGCATGGAAAGATTGAGAAATTGGGTTTACCCATTCTCCTTGCTATAGGAAATATGTTACACATTGCAGAAAGGCCATTTATCCTTTTTTACTATAACAATCTGATGGCCTCAACCCAAATTGCCAGTCTCTTATCACTACCTTTTATTTTTCCCCAGTGGCTAAGCCAGTGGCTTCTTTGATTTAAGTTTGGCTCCTAAAGATTTGCCTTATCATAGGTCAGGTGTTATTTGGTACAGAAATAGTCAGCTTAAGTATCCAGAGTTGTAGTTTAAAACATTTCTGAAAAGGAGTAATAAAAAATACTCTCTCCCCCACTGTGCCTTCTAAAATGACTTATGTTGCTTTATGCTAATACTTACAGGCTGCTTCAGGCTGGAATATCATGCTGGAAAATTGTGGTCTGCAGTGCATTTCCTTTGATGTTATTGCATGCCAGATTGGCAGGGAGTGTGCACAACCTTGGCTGGGTGTAGTTCTCGAAGTTCAGAAGTCTTACTTCACTCCTTCATCTGGGGACAGCTCCCTGCACACAGCTATCATCTTCCATTTCCTTTAAGACTCTTCCACAAAGGACAGCTCATGGTTTCAAAGGAAATATGTTGCCATTGCCCTTGTTTTAGGTAGCACTTGCTTGGTGGTTTGCTTGAATAGAAGAATAGAAGAATCTTCCCTTCCTCCCGCTCTCCCTCTTCCACCTCCTTCCCCTCCTCCTCTCCTCCTTTTCACCAGCTTCATCTTCTGCTGCTTCCTCCTCCTTCTTTTCCTATTATTATTATTGTTATTATCAAAGCAGAATGAAATTTGAGAGAAGGAATGGCGTACCCGCCATAAGGGATACATTATTACATGGCTCAAAAGTCTCGTGTAACATTAGGGACTTCCCTAGCAGTCCAGTGGTTAAGACTCCGCGCTTCCATCGCAGGGGGCACAGGTTCGGTCCCTGGTCAGGGAACTAAGATCCCACATGCTGCGTGGTGCAGCCAAAACGAAAACAAAAGACAAACAAAAAAAACTGTTGTGTAAATAGCTTCCACTCTGATAATGCTATAACTGCCTCTCACTACAAAACACTAAAGTTACTGTCACACTGCAAAACATTACTTAATGAGTTTTAGCATAATAATAATAAAATTACTGAAAAATATATGCTAAATACTTTACTTTCATTATCTCCTAAAATCCCCATACTAAGCCCACAAGGTTGGTGCCATTGTCAAGTTTAGCTGCTCAGGCTCTGAGGTCTGAAGGTAGGGTGCCTGGTTCAAATCCTGGCTCCACCTCTTGTCTCCTGTGTTAAATTGGTAAAATCCCTTAACCTCTCCAAATCTCAGTTTTCCATCTGTTAAATGTTGCTAATGGTAATATATATATATATATATATATATATATATATATATATATATTTTATAGGGTTATCATAAGAATCAACAGGAGAAAATAGATATATTTATTAAAATGCCTGGAAAATGGTAATTAAAATGCCTAACATTTAATAAGTACTTACCATGTTCTAGCCACTGTCCTAAGAGCTTTATATACAGCAGTAATTTAGCCCTCACAAGGACCATTATCTTCTCCAGTTTACTTATTAAGAAAATAAAGGTTAGTGAGGTATGGTAGCTATCCTAGGGTACACAGCTCACTGGGAAGTGTGTAGCAATAGCAGAACTTGGATCTGGACATATATGCCCCTGGCTCATATTAACTAATCAATAAACATTCATTTTTTGTGATCATTGTTGCTGTTTGAAACTCAAATATAAAGGTAGAAACACTTTCCTAACATTATGAGAGAACAGATGATTTGACAATTTCTTTGCAGAACTAAATTTACAGACACAATCTAGTAAGCATGATGATTAGTATAATTAAACCACTTACTGAGCACTTAAAAGCTAGACAATACCTTAGGCTTGTTTCTTCCAGAAACAGCTCCATACCGTCTCTGTCCCTGTGGCCTCTGTTTTACTAGACAAGAAACTGAGAGCAAGCCTTAGGAGGGAAGTCAGATCTAGAGTTTGTACACTAAAGCTCTCTTACCTGTGTTATGCTTCCATTGAAAATCATCCACTCGGGGCTTCCCTGGTGGCACAGTGGTTGAGAGTCCTCCTGGCGATGCAGGGGACACGGGTTCGTGCCCTGGTCCAGGAAGATCCCGCATGCCGCAGAGCGGCTGGGCCCGTGAGCCATGGCTGCTGAGCCTGCGCGTCCGGAGCCTGTGCTCCACAATGGGAGAGGCCACAGCAGTGAGAGGCCCACGTACTGCAAAAAAAAAAAAAAGAAAAGAAAATCATCCACTCAATAAAGGGAGTCTTTGGATGGTTGAATCACATATAACTCATTGTAATAACGCTGTCCCGTAGAACATTCTGCAATGAGAGAAATATTCTACATCTGTGCTCACCAACGCAGTAGCCACTAGATATGTGTGGCTCTTGAGTACTTGAAATGTGGCTACTACAACTGAAGAACTAAACTTTTAATTTTACTTAATTTTAATTAATTGTAGTTACTACCATCTCACTTCTTTTGTCATACAGCCTGGCTTAAATCATATAGTCTGGTTTCTTCTCAGATTGCCTTCCCCATATCTTTTCCCTCAAATCTTTTCCTCTAGGTCTGGAACTCCTGCTTAAAATTGTACAATGCTGGATGCAGGTGATTGGTGACTAGCTTTCCTTTAACAATACCATAAAATATATTCTTTTCTCACTCTCCATTAGATATAACACCCAAACTGTATTCCTTTTATTCAGTCCTCTGTCTGGGTGGTTAGGTTATCTTGCAAATGATATGTAAAAACCATGCCATAGAATTGAGAATGAGCAACCTTAAAACAACACTGAGCAATACAGTAGATTTGCTACCTTTTTCAGAATCTTTACTTTGGTGCTTGCTCCGTGTTATGGCATTTTGGCTGGATGCACTTGATGTCATGTAGCCGTCGGCATCCACTAGTGACAAGCTGTCAATAGCATTGAGGAATTATCTGCCAGTTGTGTACAATTTCTTGAGGACAGTGTTTCCAGTAACAAGGAACAAAGCATATGCCTTGGAACTTTGCAGACATAAAATATTTTCCTGCTTCTTAATTTGCAAAATCCCCATCCCAAATATGAATTGAGGGAGTATTAAAGGACAAAGCTGGAAGAGCTGAAGAAAAGAAATAAAATACCATATGCATCCTGAGATCAGTTATATTTTTGAATAAGCTTTCTTTAGAAGTGATAGAAATGAATTCAATCAGATGAGGCTGTGAGGACTCTTTCAATTTGGCAGGGACTCAGTGTTCTATTGCAGAACAGAATTTAGTGTTGACAGACGGCCCGGGGAGAAGAGGGAATGCATGTCTTCTGTTCTTGACTTCTGGTCCACAGGAGGACCAGATTTTGTGCTCTCCTCATTTACCTGGTGTTGGTGAAAATTTCTTAGTCATCCTTCCAACAGGACAACATATTGTAAAATTATTGCTTGTTTCAAAACAATGGAAGTACCATAATATAAAGCAGCTTATCAAGCTCAACCATTTTTTTCTGACCCCAAATCCTATTTCACCAAATGGAAGTAGATGATTCTGGCATCAGAATCTTAAAGATTTGCATTTGAAACACAGGCTAACCTTTACAGACGTGTGCTTTTCTTTGGCTCTGTGGTAACTGACTTCTAGAAACCTTTAACTTCCCTGTTGTATCTTAAAACAGATGCCTGATATTGGAGGAAATAGGTAGATGAAGCATTATCAGTAACAAGGCCAATCTAGCCACATGGTCAGAGACCACCACTGAAGGAATAATGGGAGACGGGCAATACTGATGAAGATGATCTGTCCTTCTGCCTTGGCTAACACAGTGCTGTAGAACAAGCCCTCAGCTGGGAGTCAGAAGACCAGGGTTCAACCCTGATACTAATATCTAAGTTACTGATTTAACCCTCTCTTCCATGTCTTTGTTTGCAAAGAAGAGACGATAACCTTTCCTATCCCCTTCTCAGTGCTCTTTGAACACCAAATGAAATATTTGGGAAAATGCTTTGGGAATTACATGGATTTGCAAATACCGTGATTTGTTTACAGATAACATTACAGACACAAATTTCCAGCAGTCTGATTTGTAGAAAGGTGACATAGAGGTTTGTAAGAAAGGCTTCTTGTGGGCAAAAGGGGGCAAAGCCAGAGAAGGGTTGTATGAGGGAGAAAGCTACGCACAGGCTCTGCATTACATTTAATTATGGACTGTGATGAACCTGTCCTGCACTGAGAGAGGGTAAATTATCAAATATATTACAGAATAAACTCCAGTAACAACTTCAGTCCAGAAATTATAAAGTCATCCAAGTTCAATTTGGAAATTGTTAAACGTTACAGAAACCAGGATCTTTTATATGCAGTATTTCTATAAGTATGAACTCAGACTATAAGTACATTCCATATGTTAGGTTCAAAGAATAGTGTTTCCAAAGGAAAGAAGGTCTATAATGAAGTGCACTGATGTTTCACGGTGTATGTTGTACTTGGGCTTATCTCTCCAAATCTAGAAAAACACGATGTTGAGTTCCCATGTACCAAGGTACAAGCCATTGTGAATTCCTGGAAAAAAATGTCTATGTGTGAGGCAATAATAATAATGTAAGAAAAAAAAAAGATTGTAAAAAATGAAAGGACAGAGTTTCCTGTTTGTTATTTTTTCAAAATAATGACTGTGGGTTCTTTCCCCACAGAAAAGTTGCTATTTATTTTTTAATGATGAGCTGTTTCCCAGAGAAACAAAGTGGCATTCTGTCGACACCATATGGCGGCGGAAAAACAGATTCCACCGTGTTCCATTTGTTAGACTGTCTTCTGCATTTCTGTATCCATAATTTATGTGGGGGCTTCTGTGATTGCCAAAATATTCAAATAGATTTCTCTTAGCAGGGCAGCCTGCATGGGGGGAGAAAGGTTTTCAAAGCAGCAGGACCTGAACAGTCTCCTGCTGCTCAGAGAAGAGAACACTTCCAACTTCTGTCCTTCTGGCAGCTTTCATTGTAATACTAATTTACATCCTTGGTTTAGGGACCATGTTTGCATTCAGAAAAAGCAGCTTATGTTCTTTTATGCTAATACAATCATACTTGAATTATAACCCACACCCTGACAGTCATATTACTCCTTCTGCCTCAATGTAAGCATAGAACCTGGTCTTTAAGAAATTAATGGGAGCTGGTACATAGCTACCATTTTGAACACATTGATTCTGCAGCTGGTTTCCAAAAAGACATCTGAAGTGGTTATAGATACATTAAAAATAGTCATGAAGGCTTCCTTTGCTGTCTAAGCATGTGATTACCATCTATGTATTCAAGGGCTGTTTTCACTGGAAGTTCGAGTGGTGTTCCCTGGTGCAGAAATAGAAGCATGTTCAATACATGATACGGAATAGGAAGAGGGAATTTGATGAGTCAGACTAATTGATGTTTTGGCAAAATGGGATGTCTGAGAAAAGTTACATGTTCATGTGCATACCCAGATAACAAGAATTTAAACCGTAAGGATTCTGTTGCAAATAGTTCTTTCTTTTCTTTTCTTTTCTTTTTTTTTTTTTTTGCTTCAGAGAATCTCAGATGTTCTTTCAGTAAGTTTAGCCATTGCATGTTCTATTGTAGTGCCTTCAAGGAAACATAAAATAATTTCATATGGAAAAAGAAAACAGATGTAGGAAATAGTGTTCAATTACAGATGGAAGGAATAGCAATAATGCAATACTACTACTAGAAGGTTCTTTTCCTCAATCTGTAGTAGAATGGCTAAAAGTTTAGGCTGCCGAAAATAGGTAGGACATTATTTGCTACTCACAAGTATAACTAAAAGGTTAAAGCTTTGGCATATAAGAGACAGAACTGAAGGCCCAGAGACCTTAACTGACCCCATCTTTTGTCCTTTATGTAAAACGTGAAATCTTTTGCCTGGAGATGGGTCAAAGTATCAGAGGCCGAGTTGAGGATAGTCTCAACTGGTTAGCCGCATTTCCAGTGTCCGTTCACATTGACATGCCTCTAACCCCGGTTGTAACAGATAACACAACACTGACTCGTTTCTTCAAATTCCAAGATGCTTCATTTGTGCAATGTTGATACCTGACAATTAGGACATTTTTAAGAACCTCAATTCTCCCAGGAAAGCTTTTTAGAAGGGAAGGATTTAACTTGAGTCTCATCTTATTGTTAGAACTCAAATCTCATCCTTTTCCCCTTTTCAATTAAAAAGTTATACATTCAATTAGACTACATCTGTGAACCTGCTTTAGCAGTAATTAAGATGAACATTATGATATGGGTAATAAAAAGTAATAGTTTCCTTCAATCTCTTGGGTTTTTTGAAATACATTTTCTCGATGGAAATCAAATTATTTTATTTCATAGAAGGGATTCCTCTCTATTCAGTAGGGTGAAACGATGCATGAGGTGTTGCTTGTATGACTACTAAGTCAGAATCATTAAAAATGAAATTCAGTAAATAAAGTTATTGGATGGCTACTTTTTCACAAAAGGATTGGAACTGTACTAAATTATCAGGAAATAGGTCTAGAGTTTTCTCTAAGTAACCGATCCTCAGTGGAGAACAGAAATGAAATGGCCTTATTCAAGGACATCCATTTGAAATCCATAAATATTTTATAAGGATGGAATAAATTGCTTATTTTCAAACAGGTGCTATTGTAAAATTATTTTGATTTTTCTCTTGCCTCAGGGCTCTTGAACAAAATAACAATATATTATGTGCATAGTGCTTAGACATTAGATTATGTCTGTGTTTTCCATAATTGGCTCAGCTAAGTGGAAGGAAGCTCACATGTAGGGTTCCTCTGCTGTGTTCCCAGTGTCTTTCCATAAGGAAAATCATGCCTTAAATAGGACCCGCATCTCTTTGCTCATTCTGCAAATTGTCAACTAAAATAGTGCCATTTCCTTCAAGATAATGACAATAGATTGAAATGTATTCTGCCAACATGTATGATAGATAATTTCTAGCCTCCATCAACACATTCAAATGGTCCCTATGTGTTGAGGGTGGTTTTTCATTTGAACAACAGCAGAAACACTGTATTAGGTAAAAATATTTTTCTTTATTTTTGACTTTGACCTAATTTTTCTTTTGGATTGTGGGCTTTCTCTAATTATGTGTATATTACAGAAGTTTGATATGGAAAAATTTGCTCCTTGAAAGAAATGATGTAAAAAAAAAGATGGTGCCACTACCCTACTATCTGTTTACTTCTGGTTTTATCTCTAGGAGGGGAAAGAACCTGAGTTGAGTCTCTATTCTTTATAAGACCAATGGCATGCATGATTGAGGTAAGCAGCAAGCTGAAGTCAGGGCCTGATCTGTGGTCAGGTCAGGGATCAGTGAGTGGCCAAAGACATCATTCATTCTGTAGAAAGTATTAAGATATTGTTGAGAAAGACTAGATCATTTTCTGGCCATGGTCAGGTGGTCAGTAAGGAATTGTGAAACACTGTAAAATGAACCAATTTCTATGAATATAAAAGTCTCAGAAAAGCAGATGTGCACATCTCAAGGGGAAGTTGCCCCCGAGAGAAGCCAAATGATGGGAGACCCAGAGAATTCCCAACAGAAAATGATGGCAACTAAAAGAAAACTATCCTGGGTATGTCTGTAATCACTGTCTCTCTGTTTGCATCCTCTTTTAAGAGGATGTGCCCCTGATTGAACCAGGGAACTCCCTAACCCTCGAGGAACCAATGGTAAGCCAGGCTGATTCAATATGATTTTTCCTTTGGAAATTTGAACTAGGAGACACAGAAAAAATTGCAAGTTTGTGGCTGAGTCAACATAATCAGGGTACTAGAATAAAGGTTCAAAAAGGTACTGCGGGGCTTCCCCGGTGGCGCAGTGGTTGAGAGTCCGCCTGCCAATGCAGGGGACACGGGTTCGTGCCCCGGTCCAGGAAAATCCCACATGCCGTGGAGCGGCTGGGCCCGTGAGCCATGGCCGCTGAGCCTGCTCGTCCGGAGCCTGTGCTCCGCAACGGGAGAGGCCACAACAGTGAGAGGCCTGCGTACCGCAAAAAAAAAAAAAAAAAAAAAAAAAAAAGGTACTGCTACTGAGGCCAGTGAGGTTTCTGTAGCTGTGCAGTTGGCCACGTGTGGTAGATGGCATTATTTGGACCTCATTCTGTGTTTCTCTCTATCCAACTCCTTTGCCATGTAACTCTGCAATTCCTCCCACTAAAAGAGCAGAGTTTATTCCCCTTTCCCTTGGTATTGTTTTTGGTTATTTAACTTGCTTTAACCAACAAAATACGGTGAAAATGACTGTCATTATGCCACTTCTGAGAGGAGGCTTTAAGTGGCCTTGAATATTTCCACTTGCCCTATTATGCCTTTGCTATAGGATCAAGGAAACTTAGAAGACAAATTAGTAATCTGAAGTTTCTTTGTGAACATGGAATTAGAATAACAGAAAGTTTACTGCAGAATTTAAATGTTTAAAGAGGTCAAGCATGACACACCAGCCTCCATGATAACCTGCAATGGGGCTGGGTGCACCTGAATCACTAGAAGAGGACACCACATACTGGATGTCATTGCCAATGCCTATGTGTATCTCTGTGACATTACCTTCCTGCCTAAGTGTTCTTCAGCCATGTTCATAGCTTGAATTTAGTGTTCTGCTCTGAAACCGTCTTTCTCTTTAGCATGACCTGTGTATCCCTTGTCTGATTGAACGTAGGTATTGATAGAAGTTCATAATCTAAGACAATAATATAATTTCTCTTTTAAGAACATCTTTGGGGAGCATGCTTCTATTGGTCCCAGGAGAAGAATAGATTGAACTGCTGATCAATTTTTGTATAAATAACATTTGTTGTTTAACTTCTTTGAAGAAAACAATTTTACCTAATATTTCTGGCAAAATGTGGGAACATTATCTTGTAAGCAAACGAATATCTTGCTTTTTTTCCTTTTTCCTTCATGGTGTTCTGAATGTGCTAATAGAGCTGAAAGTGTTATTACGTAGAGGAATTCTGACCTTCTCCTTTGGGGCTGAGAGATCACACAGAGAGCAGGATGCACAGGGCCAGTGATCTGTTCCCGACGGAGCTAAATGATAAGGAATATATTTTATGAATGAAGTTACAAGATAAAAACTGAGACTAATGAAATACCCCAATGACTCCAAAGTAATTAAGGGAAGGCATTCCATACACTACCTCTAATTAGACACTGAGGCTGAGAATTCACAATTGACTTGATATTCTCCGGTGGTGCTGACCCCTTGTTTAATACAACAGCAACTGAGAGTATTCATAACTAAGGAAAGTAAAACCTTACTTCTGAGGTGACAATAGGCCATTTAAGTGAGGCTGGTGGGTACTAGGCAATTACAACCACAGTGAATTTAACAGTCTCTGTTTTTCAAGTGATTCCTTGAGCCAAATAAGTTCAAGAGATGTTTTTAAAAATAATTTTGTAAGACAACTCTTTTCAGCTGTTAAAAAATGATTAAAAATAAGGTCACAAACCTTTTAAAAATGTGTTTATCTCTCATCAGTTTTTTCTTCAACTCTTTAATCCAGTCTTACAGTTTCCCTTAATCATTATTCCTTTCAAATATAAAACTCTAAACTTGCATTGATTCTTGCACATTGAGCAACGCTTGCTCATCACTTCTTAGCTCTCTTTCAAAAGATTGTCCTTTAAATTACCCTCATGGAGATCTTATTGTTTCTCAAAGTAGACAGAAGCCAAAAAAAAATTTTTGTTAGTCAATATGTATTTCTTAAGTATCTCATGTGTGTTTTAGCTATAGTGGAAAAGCTGAAGAAAATTTGACTAGGTACCTATGATCTAGAATATTACAGTCTATTCTCTGAAATGAGACAACATACAAGACAGAGAAACTAAGAGCATATGACGGAATGTGATTATGTGTGGAATGGTGCCCCAGACTCTGTTTTGTACAGGTTAGGATGAGGGGAGGTGAGCAAAGCCCAGAATACCAGGTGAGGCTTCAGAGTTAGAGAAGAAACTCAGAGGGCCTGTGAAAGGCACTGAATTTGGACATGTGGGGTGGGAAGTAGTGGGCAGCAAGTTGAGTGAATGTGCCAGAAAGAGCATTAGCACAGGATATTCATGATGTAGGGAGAAAGGGGTTGTTTGTGGATTTGTCTCCATTGCTGGCTCTTATGGAAACCAAGCCAAAGTCATTTGCTGCTAATGGGGCAGGAGGGGGGTTAGGAGTGCTGATCCTCCCCGGAAGTCAAACATCCCCATGTAATTTATAGTCAGCCCTCCCTATGTCTGCGGTTTCACATCTGCAGATTCAACCAACCACGGATAGTGTAGTACTGCAGTATTTACTATTAAAAAAAAAGTTCACGTGTATCCGCACATTTCAAACCTGTGTTATTCAAGGGTCAACTGTATAATTACTTCACTTGCAATGAATCAGGGCCATTTTTCCAGTTTACAGATAATTACAGAGGGCAGGATGGATTAATTTAAAATCACTTTGAATCCTTCTTTATTTTAAAAATCTTCCCTAAAGAATAACAGAATCTAAGAGCATATAAAGACCCTGGGGGTCAGACAAAGTTTCCTCCACATGTAGAAACTCATTCTGAACCATTAATGGGGGGTGTGGGGTCGTGAGCCCCTGATGTGTTATGTAATATGTAATCTTTGTTTCAACATACATATTTTTACATAGAGGAGTTTCATAGCTCTATTGCATTTCTAATGACTTCAAAACAATTACAAGGCTTAAAAACCACTGGTCTAGAGCATCTTTGCCGGGTGGTCATCAACAAATAGTGACAGGGAGTTCACTACCCATCATTTAGCCAGCTTTAATTCAACTGCTCTAACTCTCCCTGAGCCAACACTGAGCGGAAGCCTCCCAACCACAGGTCCTGGTTTAGCCCCACTTTGCGGGTAGGGATCTGTATTCAGAAAGGTAGATCTAATTAGGAGCCAGTCTCAGTACTGTACTGAGACCCCAGTACAGTACACTCAAGTGTCTCTATCCACAGCATCAATAGCTAATACATATCCTCTGTTGGGAGGATGTGAAGATTGAGTTTTTAATTTGTTTTTACTCCCCTGTAAAATGAAATTAAAATAAAGAATAAGACCAAAGAGACAATTTGATTTCGCTCACAGAGTGCAAGACACAGGCAGAGCAGCATCCGTACAGTGGTCAGCAGACAAATCCATTTCCATTGCTCCTCTTTGCTTCTCTGAGTAGATTTGGGAGGCATTTTTACTTTGGGTCCATAAGTTTCCTCCCTAATGAGAAGAAGCTGTTTAAAACAACATACTGATGTAGAGTTTTTTCTGACTTATTTTTTTAATGGGATGTATTAGAATCCCCTTTCCACTCACAGCTTTCAGAAGTGGTGCCAATAATGTGGGGGACAATAAATTATTCGAAGTGGGCGAGCTATATAACAACCAGGAAGCCAGCAGTTTATTAGAGATGGCTGCACACAAATGCACATTTGCCAGCAACGCCGACAACAAATAAGAAATGATATATGTCCTTTCTCACCTGTCTGCAACGTTTAATATCTTTGAAAGACATTAAAGATGTCAAATGTTTAGACCACAATCTGAGAAGCAGTAAAAATATAGTATTACTGTTTACAAATGGGCTTAGAGCTGGGTCACAATTACCTATGCCTGTCTTCTCCTAAAGGGTAAACATCTTTCACATATTTGTTTGCTAGTGTACTTTGCTTTGCCAAACAGTTCTGATCCTGAGGTGGTGTTTGTTAATCCAATCCTACTTTATCGTAAACTAGAATTATTCTTTCAGAGGCAGTTTTACTTCATTTATGTTCAATTTCCAATTCGTATAGGCTCCCATAATTCACATTTGTTTATCCCCCTCCCCCACCCTTTGTTTAATATTGAATGATTTCAGTATTGAATAAGGCAAATACTGTAAAGCACTGAAGGAACTTTTTCTTTGTAAGCAGATAACAGTGAGTATTTTTTGGAAGTAAAATATCATTTTACTCATCTTTTGCTTTATAAGTTGGATTTGGGTTTGTCTTCATTTTTAAAATTAATTTTACTATAAGGCATAAACATGTAAAACAATAGAATAGTATAATGAATGCTATTTGCCCACCACCCAACCTCAACAGTTATCAACTCATGACTAGTCATGTTTTAGCTACACCCCCATATTGCTTTATTTTAATTCAAAGCAAATATTAAACACCATATTAGATCATTTAATTCCTAAATATTTCACGAATTCTAAAAGATAATGGCGTTTAAAAAATGCAACTGAATCACCATAGTTACACAAGAGAACAATTAAGATTTTAATATCATCACATATCACCACTTTAAACTTCTCGATTTTCTTGTCATTTTTTAGTAGTTTGAATCAAGATCTTTTTAACATTCTTTTGTTGTAATTGCTTGATGTGTCTCTTGAAAATATTTTATTGGTTCTTCCTCCATCCCTCTCTTATTTTTCCTTGCATTTTATTTGTGGAAAAAACCTGATTTGGGGCTTCTCTCCTTTACTTTTATGTATTTTATATTTTATATAGAGTTTGTAATTATTACCCAGAGAGGGGTTAGTCTGATACAAACTACTTTACCATTAGCAGCAGCAGAACTCCTCTGTCTTTTAATCCCACCCCAGTCAGGTTGTTGTCCCCTCCACGCTACCAGTACTGCTCTCTTCAAGGTCATTAGTAGCCTCCATATTGACAGATTCAATGGTCATTTCTCAGTCCTTTTTTTACTTGATCTATGTCCAGCTTTTTTTTTTTTTTTTTTTTTTTTGCGGTACGCAGGCCTCTCACTGCCGTGGCCTCTCCCGCTGCAGAGCACAGGCTCCGGATGTGCAGGCTCAGCGGCCATGGCTCACAGGCCCAGCTGCTCCACGGCATATGGGATCTTCCCGGACCGGGGCACGAACCCGTGTCCCCTGCCTCGGCAGGCGGACTCCCAACCACTGCGCCACCAGGGAAGCCCTATGTCCAGCTTTTGACCTTGCTATTTCTTTTCTCCTTCTTGACTCCACTTGGTGTTAGGATCTAACACACTTGAATCTGCTTCTAGTAGATTTAATCTGGTTCTTCATGTCCTTTTCTTTACTCAACTCATATTCTTCCCACAACATTTTGGACGGCACCAGGGTTCAGACCTGGTACTTCTTCGGGTCTCTGTCTACAGTCACTTCCAAGTTGACCTCATCTAGCACCATGATTTTAAATACTATGCAACATTTCCTTTATCTTTGGCTAAATTTCTCTCCTGAATTCCAGAATCATGAATCTCACTATCTTCTTGAAATTGCTCATTTGAAGTTTATTAGACATCTCAAACTTACCCTGTTTCAAATCTTAACTCTTGGTCTTATCCCAAAAAAACATTTTCCTGCCCTCCCCTCAGTAAAATATTTTCTGCTCAGCAAAAATTAACTACATTCATGCTGTTGATTAGTCCTCAATCCATAGAATAATTTGTAATTCCTCTTTTTTTTTTTGCGGTACGCGGGCCTCTCACTGTTGTGGCCTCTCCCGTTGTGGAGCACAGGCTCCGGACGCGCAGGCCCAGCGGCCATGGCTCACGGGCCCAACTGCTCCGTGGCATGTGGGATCTTCCCGGACCGGGGCACGAACCTACGTCCCCTGCATCGGCAGGCGGACTCTCAACCACTGCGCCACCAGGGAAGCCCTGTAATTCCTCTTTTTTTACCCAAATTTTACATCAAGTGCACCTGAGAATTGTCTCTGCTTCACCTTCAAAACATGTTCAGAATGTGACCACTGTGTGCCACCTTCTCTTCTACCAGCCTAATTCAAGACATTATCAGCTTTCACCTGGATTAATATGAGTACTTAACTTTATTTTTATTTCCTTGCCCTCTTATAGCCTTACAGCCTGTTAACCACACAGAAGCCAGAGTAATATTTTAAAAACTTGATTTAGAGTATGTCACTGCTTTGCTCAGAACCACCCAATGGCTACCACCTCAGCCTCACCCAGAATAAAGTCTAAAATCCTCCCCATTGCCTACAAATGCCTTTGTGATTTTGTCTCCCTGAGAACTCTCTATGATCTCTAATCCAGCTGCTCTAAATCACATTTCTTTTGCCGCAGCTACTCTGGTCTCTTTGCTGGGCCTCTCTGCTTGCTGTTCCCTCTGATTTAAATACTCATTCCCTAACATCTGAGTGGCTTGCTTCCTTATTCAATTAGATTTCTGCTTAAATGTCACCCTATTAGAAAGGTCTTCCCTGTTCTTCTTTAAAATAGCACCACTACCTTCATCATTCCCTATTTTCTTACCCTGTTTCATAAAGCTCCATGACATTGGTCTTGGCAATGGTGTCTTGGATACGACACCAAAAGCACAAAGCCACAAAAGCAAAAATAGAGGAGTGGGACTACATCAAACTAAAAAGCTGCTGCACAAAAAAAGAAACAATCAACAGAGTAAAAAAGCAACCTACAGAATAAGGAAACTGTTTGCAAGCCATCTGATAAGGCACTAATATCCAAATTATGTAAGGAATTCCTACAGCTCATTAGCAAAAAAACCCAAATAACCCAATTGAAAAATGGGCAAATGACTTGGGCATTTCTCCAAAGGAAACATACAAATGGTCAACAGATATATGAAAAGATGCTCAACATCGCTAATAATCACGGAATGCAAATCAAAACCACAATAAGAAATTACCACATACCTGTGAGAATGGCTATTATCAAAACAACAAAAGATAAGTGTTGGTGAGGATGTGGAGATATTAGAACTCTTGTACACTTTTGGTGGGAATGTGAGTTGCTGAAGCCACTGTGGAAAACAGTATGGAGGTTCCTCAAAAAACTAAAAGTAGAACTACCATATGATCTAGCAATCTCACTTCTGGGTATATATCCAAAATAATTAAAATCAGGATCTCGAAGAGATATCTGCACCCCTGTGTTCATTGCAGCATTATTCACAAGAGCCAAGATTTGGAAACAACCTATATGTCCATGAACAGATAAATGGATAAAAATGTGATATATACAAACAATGGAATATTACTCAGCCTTACAAAGAAGAAAATGCTGCCATCTGTGACAACACAGATGAACCTAGAAGATTTTATGCTAAGTGAAATAAGCCAGTCACAGAGCAGAAATACTGCCTGATTCGACTCACATGAGGTGTCTCAAGTAGTCAAACTCATAGAAACAGACAGGAGCATGGTGGTTGCCAGGGGCTGGAGGAAGGCAGAAATGATGAGTTCCTATTCATGGGAATAAAGTTTCAGTTATGTAAGATATGTAAGTTCCGGAGATGTGCTGTGCAACACTGTGCCTAAACTTAACAGTAACATTTTTAACTTTAGGTCTTGAGGTACAACTTTGTTTGTTTAGAGCCTGTCTTCCCAGTAACAAAAAGCTAAGCCCCATGTGCACAGGCAATTAGGTGTTTTTTTTGGTGTGTGTGCATGTGTGTGTGTTTGTCTTTGCTGTATATTCGATATCTCAGTCAGTGCCTGGGCCACTGTAGGTGTTCAGTAATACGTGTGGAATGAATGTGGTGAGAGGGAACACAGTGCATTTTACGAAGTAAAAGAGGGCCAGTATGGGAAATTGATGTGAGGGGAGGTGGTTAGTCAGGCAGGGGCCAGACCGTACAGAATTTTGTAAACCGCATAAGGATTTTTTTTTTTTTTTCAAAAGAACAATGTAATGTGCAGCCACTGGAGTGTTTTAAGCAGATGGACTGATGTGATCAGTTTTAGGTTTTGAAAAAATAACTCTGATCTGGAAAATGTATGATCATTTGGGCAACTGTTCCAAGCCCCAGACTAATTAAGTCAGACCCGTTGGGGTGAAGCCCAGGCAACAGCAGTGATGAAAGCTTTTTAGGAGATTCCAATGCACAGCCAAGATTGGAAACTAGCTATCTGGGGTAAGGTTCCTGAGAAGGCAGGATGGACAAGCCTCAAAACACAGGAGGAGGGATTTCTGGTCTCAGCTGTGATATATTAAGAGCTTGGAAGTGATTACTCATGCCCTTAGAAGTAGAAAATGCTGTGCAAACTGAAAATCAATGACTTTCTTGGACCAATCAGAGACTTAGAGTTGCAGGGTGAGGACCACCAATCAGGCTTAACCTTGTAGGCAAACCACCACCCTGAAATCTGGAAAGTCAGGTGCGTCTGGAGAGGTACATTACCTGAGATCCGCTAACCTAGAGCAGAAGCCGCTGAGACTGTAAGCTGGTAGGAACGCTTCAATGGTTATTTTTTCAAATTGCTGGAGTCCAAGTCTGGCTAGCATGAGAATGAGACACTCCTCATAGTTTCCCAGGGTTTTCCTGCAGGAACCCCACCAGTTTCTCATGGGGAGGATCTGAGAAAGCTCCTTCCGTAGTCTTGGCAGGGCAGGGATGGGGGAGGGCAGGGCAGCTACAGTAAACCCTCCCAGATGTTTCTCCCAAGCAAAGGACTCATCTCCTGGGTGGAGGACTTGGCCAGAGGGCAGTTCTGAAACCTTATTCCAGCTCGGGGGAGGGAACCCTGCCTCCCGGCCTCCTGCCCCAGCCTTCCTATCTCTTCTAAGAGAAGAAGAAAGAAAAACCTGGTCAGTAGGGGCAAGGGCTTCAAGGAATTAGACTGAGCATGTTGTAGCTGGGAAAGAGACTAGTGGGGAAAGCTCTACACCGGGAGGACACACAGACTCGTCTGAAGTCCACACCCCTGGACACAGGCCCACTAAGAAGACTGACGCTCAGTTAGAAGGTGATAGGACATCCCCTTCCCCCACACCTTACCACCACACATGGGAGCAGGCTTCCAGGCATGACGACAGTGGGTTACAGGTGAACAAGCTGCAGGACCCAGACTGCCTGAGGAGTACACGGGGAAGCCCCAAAGCTGGGATGGAGGAGAAAACAATCTTATCAGAGGAATTTGAAGCATCTGTTGTCTCTAGAGACAACAAATATTAATCACAGCCCAACTCCTAGCCAGATTACCATAATCCTCATACTAAAGACCTATTTACTGTAGTACCTATTACCCTAAACAACTCTGGCTTTCAACCAAAAATTACAAGTCAGGTCAGAAGGCAAAATAACACACTCTCTGAAGAGACAAATAATTTTCACAACCAGACTCATATGACAGAGATGTTGGATTTATCAGACAAGAACTTAAAATTATTATGATTAAGATGTTAAAGGCTCTCATGGAAAAAGTAGACACCATGCAAAATCATGTGTATGGCTAATGTAAGCTGAGAGATGAGTACTGTAAGAAAGGATCAAAATACAGGTGGAGGAAGTGGTTTTGCAGGAATAGGGTCAATTTCTTTAACATAAGAGGAAAACAATATTGGTGCAGATGTGGGTGTGCATTTGTAGGTTTGTTCTCATATGCTAGCTGTGACTTCTCTGTTAATTTCAGTCCTCTATTTTTGAACCCTCCCACCGCGCCAGAAACAAATGTCTACTGACTGGGGAGGTGCAGGGTAAGAAGAGGCAATGTTAGGAGACCAGCATGATGCACTTTCTTGTCCTTCTTCTGGAGCTGATAACTAGCCTTATCTCCCCAGGGAACTTGGGATGGCCGTGGGAAAGCAAATAAATGTAACACATGAAGAAGTACGTCCCTCAATATGATTTGTGGGTGAGGCTTTACATAGACCAATGATCGTTCAACTCTAATTCTGTCACCCTGCCAATTAAAATAAATGCTCAAAAAGGTGTTTTCTTTAACTTGGCTATTGTGCCACAGTGTCAAATCAAATTAGCATTCTTATACTAGATTCTAGTGGTAAAAAAAAAAAAGGTGCGAGGGAACACATATTATCATGAACTGCCATTTATCAAGCACCTATTAGTTTTGAGCTCTGTTCTATACCAGATCTTTTGCAAAGCTCACAATGCCCCTTCCAGGTAGGTTTTTTAAAACCTTCCATTCTTGAGAAAGCAGAATCCCAGAGAAATAAATGCACAGAGTTGGTAAGAGCTACCTACCCCATAAAAACTCATGTTTGTTTGTTTTGTTTTTCAACTCCATTCTCCAAAGCTAATGCTTATTCCACTACACTCTGTTGTTTCATATAATTTCAAAACATGGCAAAATTTACGAGTAGCAGAGAAAAACAAATGGACCCTGAAAGAGAGGAAAGGTTTTTTTGCACAGTTATTGAAGGTATTTTACTTGGGCGTTTTCTATCTAAACACTATTTAAACCTAAATGTTTTCTATATCAATAAGGATGAGACTATTTGCAAGGGCAACTGTCAGGGAATTCCTGTACTTTATTTTCTACCAGTATTAGTTGGTGTTGTGGTTTTTCACACCCATGTCTGGAGCATCACCAGGGAGCCAGAATAATAAATACTATACAATGATTTCTTGATTCTAAGATTCATATTTTGTCTTCAAATTTTAACAGTGTAGAAGCTGGGATGCATCTTATCACTGTGTCTGGAGAAACCATCCAACTGTCAAGCAGAGGGGTAAGTTGTAATGACTTTCTTTTATTGCCTAAATAAATGAAAACTAAGCTCTATATTAGAGGTGACAGTTTATCTGATCTGCACCTCAGTTAAATAATTTGCATTGGTAGTGTTATATTCCATTGATTTAAATGTAAATTTGGATCCCTAATGATTGCTTTTAATACCTTTACAAGATTATATTATGATGCAACATTGAAAAAAGTTATTGTGACTATGGAAGATTCCTTACCAAGTGCCAGAAAGTGCAATTAAAGGCAATGGAAATTGCTAAATATTTTTAAATAGGTCATATAATTTTGAAACTTGAGAGGCTGATGTGACCAAGTGATGCCCTGTGAAGGACTCTCACTTGGGCTCTGAACTTCTGTTTTGTTACAAGCTTCCAGCCAGCTTTGGAAACAAAGGTGTTTAACTTCCAGTAATACATAATGAATTAAGAAAACTAAATAAACTAACCAAAAGATAGACCAGATAGTCAGTGCAGATAAAACTTTATGCCTCAAATTCACACTGTCAATTGTAGAGGAGCTAAAACTACTCTGTACTGATGGAGAATTTGTGATGGAGGGGATGGGGGGTGGAAGATAGAGATGGAAATCCCACCAGGGATGCTAAATAACAAGGTCTCACTAATGCCACATAAACACTGTACAAGAGGGGTTCCAGAAAAGTCTTTGCATAAGCCAGATAATTGTTATGGGTACAGATTTATGAAGGGCTTGAAGAAAAAAAATTATGTGTAACAGTGATTAGGGGAGACCTCCTAGGAAAAGTATTGAAGGATGGTAAGAGTCTTAAGAGGTTGAAAAGTTAGGGGTGGGGGCTACCTTGTATACGTACCTTCCTCCTCACCCCAACTAGTGCACACAACAGAATCTTCCACATAGTTGCACTAACAAGTGTTTGAATAGCTTGAAAAAAATGAAGGATGACACCTCTTAATAGTTATAGAATGTTAAAGGTCATGGAAAAACATTAAAAAAGCCTGACGGAGACCATTCCGCTCTTCATACATCCTCTCCAGATACATTCTCAGAGTCAGCACCATCCTATTTTTAAACATTTCATCTGTCACCTTTTTATTATTTAAAAAAAATGTCTAATTTGCTTAAAGTGCCTTAGGCAAAGTATGATCAAATTCATTGATGGTAATGACACTGAATCAGAAAGGACAGGGACAGAAATACCAGGGCCCATTAAGATGGACACGTGGATAAAGAGCCCTCTCAGCTTTGTGCTCTACCACATCCAGGGTTTAGTGAAACAAAACCAGAAGCGATCATAGACTGATTCAAGAGTGACCTCAGAGGCCGTGTTTTTACAGCCTAAGGGACTGAATTGTGCTATGGCCAGACCAAGAAATTCCAGAGGATTGTCTGAATAATCACCTTGTCCCCACATGGTACCTCGGCTTAAACTGTTTCCCTCAAGAATGTGTCAGGGAAGGAATGGCCCTTGACATCCTTATGTGGAAATGTTACCTCAAGCACACATAGATTTAGATGATTTTAAGTCAGGGCTGTTTCTATGCTGTGAGTACAGCTGTGACATATATGATACATTAGGATATGGAGAAGGCAGAAGAGAGCCTGTTTGTTTTCCTATATTCTCTTCCATTAGCACATACGCAAGTCTTTGTTACATGGGCCAGATGTCTGAGCATGACAGATTCTTTCAATGTGGTAGCCATAAAATGAAGTAGGAAACAAGGAACCAGGACACAGTGTGATGTGCTGTGAAATTGGGGATTCAAGTCCAGGAAGTCCAGAAATGTTAGATTAAAAATCCTGTTTCGGGCTTCCCTGGTGGGGCAGTGGTTGAGGGTCCACCTGCCGATGCAGGGGACACGGGTTCGTGCCCCGGTCTGGAAGGATCCCACATGCCGCGGAGTGGCTGGGCCCGTGAGCCATGGCCGCTGGACCTGCGCGTCCGGGGCCTGTGCTCCGCAGCGGGAGGGGCCAAAGCACTGAGAGGCCCGCGTACCGCAAAAAAAAAAAAAAAATCCTGTTTCTACAAGTGAGTTGTCATATCTAAGCAAAGGTGGTATTTCTTTAGTTCTTTGAGACCAAGACTGTTGAAAGGGAGTGGGAGAGAAGGCAAAGCAGTTGAGCAAGCTGCCACTATGGATGTACTTACCGTTTCCTTGAAGAAGCACTGAGCATTTAGGAGGATCCAGAGACCATGGCCTTGGTACAAGCCCACAATTAAGACTTTTGGAGGTCTGGGTGACAAGGGAGGGGGCAAGGCATCATGAAAGCCAGAGAATGGAGGCCTCAACTGATAGAGAGCCAAGGGAGAAGTCCAAACGGAGAGGGCACAATTTAAAAATGCCTGCTATGCCTTTTCAATAAATGGTACTAGGGCAATTGGGCATCCACCGGCAGGAAAAAGAAAAATAGGGAAGGAGGAAGGAAAAAGAGTAAAAGGTCTTTTTTTTTTTTTTAACATCTTTATTGGAGTATAATTGCTTCACAATGTTGTGTTAGTTTCTGCTGTATAACAAACTGAATCAGCTATACGTATACATATGTTCCCATATCCCCTCCCTCTTGCGTCTCCCTCCCACCCTCCCTACCCCACCCCTCTAGGTGGTCACAAAGCACCGAGCTGATCTCCCTGTGCTATGTGGCTGCTTCCCACTAGCTATCTATTTTACATTTGGTAGTGTATATATGTCCATGCCTCTCTCTCACTTCATCCCAGCGTACCCTTCCCTCTCCCCGTGTCCTCAAGTCCATTCTCTAAAGTCTCCATCTTTATTCCTGTCTGGCCCATAGGTACTTGAGGACCATTTAAAAAAATTTTTTTTTAGATTCCGTATATATGTGTTAGCATATGGTATTTGTTTTTCTCTTTCTGACTTACTTCACTCTGTATGACAGACTCTAGGTCCATCCACCTCACTACAAATAACTCAACTTCATTTCTTTTTATGGCTGAGTAACATTCCATTTTATATATATTGCACATCTTCTTTATCCATTCATCTGTTGATGGACACTTAGGTTGCTTCCATGACCTGGCTATTGTAAATAGAGCTGCAATGAACATTATGGTACGTGACTCTTTTTTTTAAACATCTTTACTGGAGTATAATTGCTTCATAAGGGTGTGTTAGTTTCTGCTTTATAGCAAAGTGAATCAGCTATACATACATACATATGTCCCCATATCTCCTCCCTCTTGCGTCTCCCTCCCCCGGTCCCATCCCACCCCTCTAGGCGGTCACAAAGCACCAAGCTAATCTCACTATGCTATGCGGCTGCTTCCCACTAGCTATCTGTTTTACATTTGGTAGTGTATATATGTCCATGCCACTCTCTTACTTCGTCCCAGCTTACCCTTCCCACCACCCAGCGTCCTCAAGTCCATTCTCTACATCTGCATCTTTATTCCTGTCCTGCCCCTAGGTTCTTCAGAAACATTTTTTTTTTTTTTAGATTTCATATATATGCGTTAGCATATGGTATTTGTTTTTCTCTTTCTGACTTACTTCATTCTATATGACAGACTCTAGATCCATCCATCTCACTACAAATAACTCAATTTTGTTTTCGTTTGTGGCCGAGTAACATTCCATTGTATATATGTGCCACATCTTCTTTCTCCATTCATCTGTTGATGGGCATTTAGGTTGCTTCCATGTCCTGGCTATTGTAAATAGAGCTGCAATGAATATTGTGATACATGACTCTTTTTGAATTATGGTTTTCTCAGGGCATATGCCCAGTAGTGGGATTGCTGGGTCGTATGGTAGTTCCATTTTTAACATTTTAAGGAACCTCCATACTGTTCTCCATAGTGGCTGTATCAATTTACATTCCCACCAACAGCGCAAGAGGGTTCGCTTTTCTCCAGACCCTTTCCAGCATATATTGTTTGTAGGTTTTTTGATGATGGCCATTCTAATTGGTGTGAGGTGATACCTCATTGTAGTTTTGATTTCCATTTCTCTAATGATTAATGATGTTGAGCATTCTTTCATGTGTTTATTGGCAATCTGTATATCTTCTTTAGAGAAATGTCTATTTAGGCCTTTTGCCAGTTTTTGGATTGGGTTGTTTGTTTTGTTGATATTGAGCTGCATGAGCTGCTTGTAAATTTTGCAGATTAATCCTTTGTCAGTTGCTTCATTTGCAGATATTTTCTCTCATTCTGAGAGTTGTCTTTTCATCTTGTTTAAGGTTTTCTTTGCTGTGCAGAAGCTTTTAAGTTTCATTAGGTCCCATTTGTTTATTTTTGTTTTTATTTCCATTTCTCTAGGAGGTGGGTCAAAAAGGATCTTGCTGTGATTTATGTCATAGAGTGTTCTGCCTATGATTTCCTCCAACAGTTTTATAGTGTCTGGCCTTATATTTAGGTCTTTAATCCATTTTGAGTTTATTTTTGTGTATGGTGTTAGGAAGTGTTCTAATTTCTTTCTTTTACATGTAGCTGTCCAGTTTTCCCAGCACCACTTACTGAAGAGACTGCCTTTTCTCCATTGAATATTCTTGCCTCCTTTATCAAAAATAAGGTGATCATATGTGCGTGGGTTTATGTTTGGGCTTTCTATCCTGTTCCATTAATCTATATTTCTGTTTTTGTGCCAGTATCATACTGTCTTGATTACTGTAGCTTTGTAGTATAGACTGAAGTCTGGGGGCCTGATTCCTACAGCTCCATTTTTTCTTTCTCAAGATTGCTTTGGCTATTTGGGGTCTTTTGTGTTTCCATACAAATTATGCAATTTTTTGTTCTAGTTCTGTGAAAAATGCCATTGGTCGTTTGATAGGGATTACTTTGAATCTGTCTTTGAATCTAGTCATTTTCACAATGTTGATTCTTCCAATGCAAGAGCATGGTATATCTCTCCATCTGTTTGTATCATCTGTAATTTCTTTCATCAGTGTCTTATAGTTTTCTTTATAGAGGTCTTTTGTCTCCTTAGGTAGGTTTATTCCTAGGTATTTTTTTCTTTTTGTTTCAATGGTAAAGTGTTTCCTCAATTTCTCTTTCAGATTTTTCATCATTAGTGTACAGGAATGCAAGAAATTTCTGTGCATTCATTTTGTATCCTGAAATTTTACAGAATTCATTGATTAGCTCTAGTAGTTTTCTGGTAGTGTCTTTAGGATTCTGTATGTATAGTATCATGTTATTTGCAAACAGTGACAGCTTTACTTCTTCTTTTCCGGTTTGGATTCCTTTCATTTCTTTTTCTTCTGTGATTGCTGTGGCTAACACTTCCATAACTATGTTGAATAATAGTGGTGAGAGTGGACAACCTTGTCTTGTTCCTGATCTTAGTGGAAATGGTTTCAGTTTTTCACCATTGAAAACGATGTTGGCTGTGAGTTTCTCATGTATGGCCTTCATTATGTTGAGGTAAGTTCCCTCTATGCCTACTTCCTGGAGGGTTTTTATCATAAATGTGTGTTGAATTTTGTTGAAAGCTTTTTCTTCATCTATTGATATGATCATATGGTTTTTATCCTTCAATTTGTTAATAAGGTGTATCACATTGATTGATTTACGTATATTGAAGAATCCTTGCATTCCTGGGAGAAACCCCACTTGATCATGGTGTATGATCCTTTTAATGTTCTGTTGGATTCTGTTTGCTAGCATTTTGTTGAGGAGTTTTGCATCTGTGTTCATCAGTGATATTGGCCTGTAGTTTTCTTTCTTTGTGACATCTTTGTCTGGTTTTGGTATCAGGATGATGGTGGCCTCCTAGAATGAGTTTGGGAGTGTTCCTCCCTCTGTTATTTTGCAAGAGTTTGAGAAGGATAGGTGTTAGCTCTTCTCTAATTATTTGATAGAATTCGCCTGTGAATCCATCTGGTCCTGGGCTTCTGTTTGTTAGAAGATTTTTAATCACAGTCTCAATTTCAGTGCTTGTGATTGGCCTGTTTATATTTTCTGTTTCTTCCTGGTTCAGTCTTGGAATGTTGTGCTTTTATAAGAATTTGTCCATTTCTTCCAGGTTGTCCATTTTATTGGCAAATAGTTGCTTGTAGTAATCTCTCATGACCCTTTGTATTTCTGCAATGTCAGTTGTTACTTCTCCGTTTTCATTTCTAATTCTATTGATTTGAGTCGTCTCCCTTTTTTTCTTGATGAGTCTGGCTAATGGTTTATCAATTTTGCTTATCTTCTCAAGGAACCAGCTTTTAATCTTATTGATCTTTGTTATGCTTTCCTTCATTTCTTTTTCATTTATTTCTGATCTGATCTTTATGATTTTTTCCTTCTGCTAACTTTTGGGTGTTTTTGTTCTTCATTCTCTAATTGCTTTAGTTGTAAGATTAGGTTGTTTATTTGAGATGTTTCTTGTTTCTTGGAGTAGGATTGTATTGCTAAAAACTTCCTTCTTAGAACTGCTTTTGCTGCATCCCATAGGTTTTGGGTCATTGTGTTTTCATTGTCCTTTGTTTTTAGGTATTTTTTGATTTCCTCTTTGATTTCTTCAGTGATCTCTTGGTTATTAATAGTGTATTGTTTAGCCTTCATGTGTTTGTATTTTTTACAGATTTTTTCCTTTAATTGATATCTAGTCTCGTAGCGTTGTGGTCAGAAAAGATACTTGATATGATTTCAATTTTCTTGAATTTACCAAGGCCTGATTTGTGACCCAAGGTATGATTTATCATGGAGAATGTTCCATGAGCACTTGAGAAGAACGTGTATTCTGTTGTTTTGGATGAAATATCCTATAGATACCAATTCAGTCCATCTTTTTTTTTTTTTTTTTTTTTTTTTTTTTTTTTTTTTTTTTTTTTTTTTTTTTTTTTGTGGTATGCGGGCCTCTCACTGTTGTGGCCTCTCCCGTTGCGGAGCACAGGCTCCGGATGCGCAGGCTCAGCAGCCATGGCTCACGGGCCCAGCCGCTCCGCGGCATATGGGATCCTCCCAGACCGGGGCACGAACCCGTATCCCCTGCATCGGCAGGCGGACTCTCAACCACTGCGCCACCAGGGAGGCCCCAGTCCATCTTTTTTAATGTATCATTTAAAGCTTGTGTTTCCTTATTTATTTTCATTTTGGATGATCTGTCCATTGGTGAAAGTGGGGTGCTAAAGTCCCCTACTATGATTGTGTTACTGTCAATTTCCCCTTTTATGGCTGTTAGCAGTTACCTTATGTATTGAGGTGCTCCAATGTTGGGTGCATAAATATTTACAATTTTATATCATCTTCTTGGATTGATCCCTTGATCAATAGGTAGTATCCTTCTTTGTCTCTTGTAATAGTCTTTATTTTAAAGTCTATTTTGTCTGATATGAGAATTGCTATTCTAGCTTTCTTTTGATTTCCATTTGCATGGAATATCTTTTTCCATCCCCTCACTTTCAGTCTGGTTGTGTCTCTAGGTCTGAAGTGGGTCTCTTGTAAACAGCATATATACGGGTCTTGTTTTTGTATCCACTCAGCCAGTCTGTGTCTTCTGGTGGGTGCATTTAATCGATTTACATTTAAGGTAGTTATCGATATGTATGTTCCTATTACCATTTTCTTAATTGTTTTGGGTTTGTTATTGTAGGTCTCTTCCTTGTCTTGTGTTTCCTGCCTGGAGAAGGTCCTTTGCCCTTTGTTGTAAAGCTGGTTTGGTGGTACTGAATTCTCTTAGCTTTTGCTTGTCGGTAAAGATTTTAATTTCTCTGTCGAATCTGAATGAGATCCTTGCTAGGTAAAGTAATGTTGGTTGCAGGTTTTTCCCTTTCATCCCTTTAATATGTCTTGCCACTCCCTTCTGGTTTGCAGAGTTTCTGCTGAAAGGTCAGCTGTTAACCTTATGGGGATTCCCTTGTATGCTGTTTGTTACAGTTTTTCCCTTGCTCCTTTTAATATTTTTTCTTTGTATTTATTTTTTGACAGTTTGATTAATACGTGTCTTGGCATGTTTCTCCTTGCATTTATCCTGTATAGGACTTTCTGTGCTTCCTTGACTTGATTGACTATTTCCTTTCCCATATTAGGGAAGTTTTCAACTGTAATCTCTTCAAATATTTTCTCAGTCCCTTTCTTTTTCTCTTCTTCTTCTGGGACCCCTATAATTCAAATGTTGGTGTGTTTAATGTTTTCCCAGAGGTCTCTGAGACTGTCCTCAATTCTTTTCATTCTTTTTTCTTTATTCTGTTCTGTGGTAGTTATTTCCACTTTTTTATCTTCCAGGTCACTTATCCGTTCTTCTGCATCAGTTATTCTCGTATTGATTCCTTTTAGAGAATTTTTAATTTCATTTATTGTGCTGTTCATCATTGTTTGTTTGCTCTTTAGTTCTTCTAGGTCTTTTTTTAAACGTTACTTATATTTTCTCCATTCTATTTCCAAGATTTTGTATCATCTTTACTATCACTACTCTGAATTTTTTTTAAGGTAGACTGTCTATTTCCTCTTCATTTGTTTGGTCTGGTGGGTCTTTACCTTGCTCCTTCATCTGCTGTGTGTTTCTCTGTCTTCTCATTTTGCCTAACTTACTGTGTTTGGGGTCTCCTTTTTGCAGGCTGCAGGTTCATAGTTTCTGTTGTTTTTGGTGTCTGCCCCCAGTGGCTAAGGTTGGTTCAGTGGGTTGTGTAGGCTTCCTGCTGGAGGGGACTGGTGCCTGTTTTCTGGTGGTTGAGCCTGGATCTTGTCTTTCTGTTGGGCCGGACTGCACCCGTTGGTGTGTTTTGTGGTGTCTGTGAACTTAGTATTATTTTAGGCAGCCTTTCTGCTAATGGGTGGGGTTGTGTTCCTGTCTTGCTAGTTGTTTGGTATAGGGTGTCAAGCACTGTAGCTTGCTGCTCGTTGAGTGGAACTGGGTCTTAGCATTGAGATGGAGATCTCTGGCAGAGCTTTTGCTGTTTTATATTATGTGGAGCACGGAGGTGTCTGGTGGACCGATATCCTGACCTCGGCTCTCCCACCTCAGAGGCAGAGGCCTGACACCTAGCTGGATCACTAAGACCCTGTCAGCTACATGGCTCAGCAGAAAAGGGAGAAAGAGAGAAAGAGAGAAAGAGAGGAAGGGAGGAAGGGAGGAAGGAAAAAATAAAATAAAATAAATAAAGTTATTAAAATAAAAAATAAAATCAAGTTATTAAAAATAAAAAGAATTAAAAAGTAATTAAGCAAAGAAAAAGGACAGACAGAACCCTGGGACAAATGGTAAAAGGAAAGCTATACAGACGAAATCACACAAAGAAGCATACACATAGACACTCACAAGAAGAGAAAAAGGAAAAAAAAATATATCTATATATTAAAAAAAAAAGGAAGAGAGCAACCAAATCAATAAATAAATCTGCCAATGACAATAAACTCTAAATACTAAACTAAGATAAACATAAAACCAGAAACAAATTAGATGCAGAAAGCAAACCCCAAGTCTACAGTTGCTCCCAAAGTCCACTTCCTCAATTTTGGGATGATTCGTTGTCTGTTTAGGTATTCCACAGATGCAGGGTACATCAAGTTGATTGTGGAGATTTAATCCGCTGCTCCTGAGGCTGCTGAGAGAGATTTCTCTTTCTCTTCTTTGTTTGCACAGCTCCTGGGGTTCAGCTTTGGATTTGGCCCCTGACTCTGTGCGTAGGTCGCCTGAGGGCATCTGTTCTTCACTCAGACAGGACGGGGTTAAGTAGCAGCTGATTTGGGGGCTCTGGCTCACTCAGGCGGTGGGGAGGGAGGGCTACAGATGCGGGGCGAGCCTGCAGTGGCAGAGGCCAGCGTGACCTTGCACCAGCCTGAGGCGCGCTGTGTGTTCTCCCAGGGAAGTTGTCCCTGGATCACGGGACCCTGGCAGTGGCGGGCTGCACACACTCCCGGGAGGGGAGGTGTGGAGAGTGACCTGTGCTTGCACACAGGCTTCTTGGTGGCCGCAGCAGCAGTCTTAGCGTCTCATGCCTGTCTCTGGTGTCTGCGCTGATAGCCATGGCTTGTGCCCGTCCCTGGAGCTCATTTAGGCGGTGCTCTGAATCCCCTCTCCTCATGCACCCCGAAACAATGGTCTCTTGCCTCTTAGGCAGGTCCAGACTTTTTCCTGGACTCCCTTCCGGCTAGCTATGGAGCACTAGCCCCCTTCAGGCTGTGTTCACGCAGCCAACCCCAGTCCTCTCCCTGGGATCTGACCTCCAAAGCCCGAGCCTCAGCTCCCAGCCCCCGCCCGCCCTGGCGGGTGGGCAGACAAGCCTCTCATGCTGGTGAGTGCTGGTCGGCACTGATCCTCTGAGCGGGGATCTCTCCGCTTTGCCCTCTGCAACCCTTTTGCTGCGCTCTCCTCCGTGGCTCCGAAGCTTCCCCATCACCACCCCAAGGCTCCCCCAGTGAAGGGGCTTCCTAGTGTGTGGAAACTTTTCCTGCTTCACAGCTCCCTCCCAGAGGTCCAGGTCCCATCTGTATTCTTTTGTCTCTGTTTTTTCTTTTTTCTTTTGCCCTACCCAGGTACATGGGGAGTTTCTTGCCTTTTGGGAAGTGTGAGGTCTTCTGCTAGCATTCAGTAGGTGTTCTGTAGGAATTGCTCCACATGTAGATGTATTTCTGATGTATTTGTGGGGAGGAAGGTGATCTCCACATCCTACTCCTCTGCCATCTTGAAGGTCTCCTCCGAATAAAATGTCCTTGATCTAAACCTCTTACTTTATAAAAAATTAACTCACAATGAATCATGGACTTAAATGTAAAATGTAAAGCTATAAAAGTTTTAGAAAAAAAATAGACAATTATTGAAATCTAGTGCTAGGCAACCAACTCTTAGATGTGACCCCCAAATCACAATCCATAAAAGGAAAAATTGATTCATTAGATCTCATCAAAATTAATTTTTTTTTTTGGTTTTGTAAAGAACTCTGTTAACAGGATTAAAAGTTAAGCTACAGTCTGGGAGAAAATATTTGCAAACCACATATCCTATAAAGATTTGTTATTCAATATATAAATAACTCACAAACTCATCAATTAAGAAAACAATTCAAGAAAAATATGAGCAAAAGACATGAACAGATATTTTATCGAAGAGGGTATAAAATATCAAGCATATGAAAAGATGTTCTCCAATTACCATTAGGGAAATACAAATTAAACCCACAGTGAGATACCACTACATGTCTACATTAGAATAGCTAAAATAAAAAATAAAAAATAATAACAACACCACATGTTCTCAAGGCTGCAGAGAAACTGGTTTACTCATACATTGCTGGTGTCAATATAAAATAGTACAATCATCCAGGACAAATGTCTGGCAGTTCTTATAAAACTAAACATGCAACTCTCATACACCTCAGAAATTGCACTTGGGGCCAGTTTTCCCAGAGAAATGAAAATTTATGTTAACACTCAATCATAGATGTGCATAGCAGTTTTATTTGTAATAGCCACAATTTGGAAACAACCCAGATATCCTTCACCAAATGCATTATTTTAAAAAATTGTGGTATATCCATGCTATGGAATACAACTGAGCAATAAAAAGGAACAAATTATTGATGTAGGCAACACCTTGGATTAATCTCCAGAGAATTATGCTTTGTGAAAAAAGATTCCAAAATGTTGCATACTGTACGATTTTATTTATATAATACTCTTGAAATTATAAAATTTAAGAATGGAGAGCAGATTAGTGGTTGCTAGAAATTAGAGACAAGGGTTGGGAGAGGAAGAGGTGAGAATTAGTTATGGCTATTAAAGGGCAATAAAAGGGATCCTTGTTCTGATGGAAATATTCTGTGTCTTGACTGTGTTACTGCCAGTTTCTTGATTGTGATACTTCTTGTACTACAGTTTTGCAAGATGTTACCATTGGGGGGAAACTGTAAAGGATACCAGGGGTCTCTCTGTAGTATTTCTTAAAACTGCATGTGAATCTACAATTATCACAAAACTAAAAGTTCAATTTGAAAAATGTGCCTGGTGGTCCATAAAATTAAAAAATATGTATATGCCATCTCCTTCCCAAAGTGCAAGTCATACATAAGTTAGCTAGATTCTGGGGATACAGAGAGCAGTGGAGCTGAGGAAGCACTTGGACTTTATTTTCTAGCTATACATATGTACACAGTGCTATATTTAAAATGGAGAACCAAGAAGGACCTACTGTATAGCACAGGGAGCTCTGCTCAATATTATGTAACAACGTAAACAGGAAAAGAACTTGAAAAAGAGTAGACCCAAGTATATGTATAACTGAATCACTTTGCTGTACACCTGAAAATAACACAACATTGTTAATCAGTAATATTCCAGTGTAAAATAAAAAGTTAAAAAAATTAAAAATGTAAAAATAAAATGAATTTGAATATTTTAAGCAGAGGAATACTATGGTAAGGTCTGTATTTAAGAAAAGTCATGAGTTTTCTCTGTGATATGGATTTGAAGTGGTGGTGTGTTTAGGACTTGCGTGGGGAGACTAGAGAGGGTGCAATGAGGGAGAGGGTGATTGCTCTCTCCAACCAGGAGAGCGTGATAAGGAACTGGCCTGCCACGGCAGGAGCTTTGGGGATGGTAAGGAGGGGGAAACACAAGAAATAGATAGGTGGTGGATCAGTAGTTTGTAGTGGTTGGTTTGATTTGAGGTGAGGCTTGGGCAAAGAAGAGCATGAATGAAGGAGCACTGTCAGTGTGTTCAGTCACTAGAGGCACGGTGGTGGTTTTCAGCAATCTGGTCACAAGAGACAACTGCTAGGGGTAGGGCTATAGGAAGAAGAGTCTGTGGTCTGGTGCTCATTCATTTCACCCCTCCCCCTCCTTATCTTTCTACTGGGGAAACTGTGGTCTATTGATAGAGTAGTGAAGTCACTGGGCTAGTTTACAAATCTTAATTTCCTAACCTATGAACTTGAATTCTCAAAGATATGTCATACTAATTGTCCAGAACTTCCATCCTCCCTAGAAGAGATCTATTTCTTGACCTACTTATAAAATTAAAAGTAAGCAACTGTCCATATAATCACATTACTGCAACTCTATTTTGGGGGAAGCAGAGAGAACATCATAGTCATTGTGAATCCACTCAAAAAGCACGGGGCTCTGTCAGGAGGAGGTGTCCAGGGTGAATGTGGTGTGGAATATTTATTGAAACTCTGACTCAAGCAGGCTCTATCCAGATTGCAGTGTCATAGGCATCCTTATTTGTGGATTCCTAATTGGAGTAAAGTATGAGAGACCTCCAGTAGAAGAGTTTGTGTATGCCAAGGCTGCAGACCTTTTCCAGTCCTTTAACCAAAGAGTCTTATAGCCCAGAAATGATCACAAGGGTTATATGAGAATCTATAGATGTTCTTCTGGTGTTTCCTTGTCAGAGAGAGAGAGAATCCTGCCTACCTTACCCATCCGTTCAGTCCCTGTCAAACAGCGCTGCAATATCAGGAGAAGGGAGCTTCAGACTGTGGAGTCCTCCTTTCAGAAGTCCTCGCTCTTGTTTTTTAAGAAACTTAGGAACTCTGCAAGGTTCTGTTCTGGCATCAGTACCCTGTAACAACTGGTCTCCTGGTCAGTTCTCCCTAGTGCCCCTTGGCTACGCACACGAACCTGACACAGATTCCCTTTTGCTGAGAACTGGTGTAGTTGGAAGATGGTTTCTGTTTGTAATGTATATTCACCGCCATTCACGAGCCATCTCTATCAGTGCCTTCCTTGGAGAAGAGAAGCAATACCTTATAAAATAAGCCACCCAAATTGTCATGTGAACACTTCCTTGCACAGCAGAGACCTGAGGGAGTAATTAAATTTTGCTGATGCCCTATCATCTTTAAGGTTGGGTTTTATCCTTCTATAAATACCAAATTACCCTGTGGTGTTTATTTAACAAAATACCCAGAAGATCCTAAATGTGCTTTCACATAAGGCTTTTTTTCCCCTTTTTCTACATCTGTCTCACTGTTTCTCTAGGTCCACTCAAGGGATTCAGCCTAACCCTGGAAAGTGCTTCCTGATGGTGAGAGCTATGCTAAGTTTGGCCATGGGAAATGAAGCTCTTTCCAGGGAAATACTATTTTTGTTTTTGTGTCTGCTTGAATAGACATGGACAAGAAATTACATCTGGGCAGGGGGTTGATGCTGGGGCTTGTGGGGGAGAGGGGCATATGGAAGGGTCAGGGGTAGAGAGAAAAGCCTGGCTAGGATGTAGCCCCTAAGGTGATAAAAGAAGGTCTGGAAACTTGCCAAAGCAGATCAGCGTGGCATTAGCAGCAGGAGAGATGTGCTACAGTTGATGAAATATGATCTTAAGGGAAAGCTCAAATCTAGTTATTAGTGGAGTGAAAGAACCGGCCTGGGCTAGAGAAGTGATTTGAAATGGAGAGACATAAATAGAAACTGTGATTAGATAATGCCAGCCGCTTACCTGCTGCCCAAAGCTACTGTGAGGAAGAACTGGGCTACATGCTAGCTTCCTGACAGACACACAAGGTTCATCATTGTTGCTATTACATACAGCATGTAAAGGGAAGCTCATATGCACAGACCAGCCCATCTGTGCATTGGCAGATGGGATGGGAGCTGTCTGAGTGAAGAGCACAGTACGATTTAGGGCTGGATATGAATGGACTATACTTAGGACAGTAGTTCAAATACAGTTACCTTAATATTGCTGTCTCAGATTTTTAACTGAATGAATAGTTTCTGAACTGATTTTATTGTTTAAAGTCATGCTAGTTAATGGCTTTTCAAAATAAAATTGACTGTGGCTGACTTACACATCAATGGAAGATCTAAAAAAATTGATTTGATTATATAATCCCCGAATCAAGATTTCTAGAAATATGGATATGTTCCATCTCCCCTTTTGTAAACTGGCTTATTTCTGAACAGGAAATGAGCAAAAACAAACCAAATTACAAGTAGATTCTGACAAAGCTTAGCTCAAACTTCAGTCAAACCCTCTATTCTCTATAAATCTTTGGGTAATTTGCTTAATTCCTCAGTTTTCTCAATAGAAAAAAGGAGATACTATATCCTCCTGTTGTGAAGATAATTGTGAAGCATCTAACGTAGTGCTCAGTCTATAGTAGACATTCAGCAAAGGTTTGCTACCTAGTTATGTTTATTTTGCATACAGTTCTTATGTGTGTAGATGTGCAATGTTAAAAAAGACCTGGATAGGAGGACAGGCCATTCTGATAATATCCAACAGTGGGGAAAAGGCATAGAGAAAATAACAGGCATGATAACGTTTGGGAATATTTTTTCCAGAGCATTAATCCTGATCAGTAAGAAAATTAGCAAACAGTTAGGTCATGCAAAGTCTTAGATATCAGGAGTTTAAATTTAATTCCTTAGGTCAGTAGTCAGCAAACTTTTTCTGTACAAATCCAGAGTGTAAGTATTTTCAGCTGTGTGGACCACACAGTTCTGTCACAAATATTGGACTCTGCCATGATAGCATAAGAGCAGCCATTGACAATACTTTAGTGAATGAACATGTCTGTGTTTTGTTTTGTTTTGTTTTTTTGTGGTACGCGGGCCTCTCACTGTTGTGGCCTCTCCCGTCGTGGAGCACAGGCTCCGGATGCACAGGCTTAGCAGCCATGGCTCACGGGCCCAGCCGCTCCGCGGCATGTGGGATCTTCCCGGACCGGGGCACGAACCCGTGTCCCCTGCATCGGCAGGCAGACTCTCAACCACTGTGCCACCAGGGAAGCCCCCATGTCTGTGTTTTGATAAAACTTTATTTATGAAGCCAAGCAGTGGGCCTGATTTGGCCTGTGGCCTTTAGTTTACCAAACCCTGGTCTAGGTGACAGGGAATAGATCCAGCATCCTATCTTATTATTTCTTCATTTAGAAATCCACAGATGTTTTACTTTTTGAATTGGTTAGGTGACAGCTCACTCCAAACTATGTTCATTGATTAAGTAATTTTACAGATATTTGAGTGTCTAGTATCATTAGCCACTGCCCTAGGTGCTGGAGAAACAGCTGTGAACAGACAAAACAGAGTTCCTAGCTTTAAGGAACTCATTTTCTAGTGGAATGACAGAACTCTGTTACTACCCTCTCGTAGAAACCCGGCTCCACATAAACCATATTTATCAATGTTTTCAGTAGTGCTCGTAGATTTTCTGCACCCAGTATCCCTATATTATTAGATCAAGGAATGATGTAGCAAGGTGTATCTGATATCAGCAAGACATTTGACAAAGTAGCCCCTGATACTGTGGTGGAGTTGATGGAGAAATGTGGGCTGGTTGACAATATAGCTCAGTGAACTGGAACCTGGATAAAAGACAGTACTCAGTGAATGCTGATGGATTGATCAGCAGCGACCTGCAGAGCAATCTCCAGTGACGTAGAGGGCCGTGTCCTTTGCCTCTGTGCTCCCCAGCCTTCCCATCGATGACTTAGATGAAAGCATGGAAAGCATGCTGATCAAATTTGCAGATGACATAAAGCAAAGAGGGAGACAGCTGACAGGACCAAGATCTAAAATGATTATGACAGTCTGGAACAATAGCCTGAATCTAACAAGATGAAATTTAATAGGGATAAATGGAGGGTCCTGCACTTGGGTTCAAAAGTCAAATCATACATGAGATGGGGGAGAAGTGGCTAAACTGCAATACCTGTGATGAAGCTTTAGAGATTTCACTGACAGCAGGCTCAGTGGGAGTCCACAGTGTGATGTGAATGTCAAAAACGCCAGAACACACCAACTCCATTGCTAGGCAGGCAGAGTCCAGGGCGAGGGAGGTGGCTGTGCTGTAGCACTGGGCCAGGTCAGATCTTCCATGGGTGTGGTTCTGAGCATCAGATGTTGGGAGGGACGTGGATAGACTCTGTCTTGGTCAAAGAAGACTCAATGAGTAATAAGGAAACCTAAGAACATGGAGATGAATTAAGAAAATAAAGGTTATAAGCACTTAAAACTCATTTAGTGGTTCCATGTCCTTCTGAAGAGCACATTATGGGGGAGACTGGCAAAATCAACTCTTGTTGAAACTACTTCTACTTCCCTAGTAGCAAAACTCTTACCTCCTCTGAGGATCAAAGGGTGAGTGGATGTTTGTTAAAATGCAGCACTCTCTGGGTGAAAGATGTTCCAGGGAACCCAGGGGAGCATGTGTTAAAATTCCTTTGTTCCAGTGGGTTTCCTTGTCAGTTTCATGCCTTTGTAATCTATGAGCCATTTTTGAAAATCTGCATCAAATAACCCAAGTGTGAGACAGGTGAGCAGAAAGGTAAGCTTTCTGTCCTGCTGAGAAGCTTAGTAGTGAGGGCCAGATATGTGTTTCCCAAGGAATAGATTCAACATGTACCCTCAGAGGAACTTCAGGGAATCAGAGGCTCAAGGAATGGGCAATTTAATTTAATTTAATTTTCTAGTTAACTCTGAAAATATGTTTTCATTCAATCCTTGATGCTGAAAATCATTCTAAAACACATTTGTTTACTTTCTTGCCTCTGAAGGGAAGGAGGAAAGGAGGGAAGGAGGGAAGGAAAGGAGGGTTGAATCTCTAAAACATTCTCCTAGTTTTTAGAATAACACCTGCCCATGGTCTGCCTAGTGCAGTCTGATCTGGCACCTATTTACCACTTTAACATCATCAACATCATATCTTCATCCCATTGACTATGACCCCATCTTAGTGCCTCCTGGCCATTGATGTCAGTGCTGTCCCTTAGGTAGGGAACAGTTTATCTCCCCACCCTTTCTAACTCATCCTTCAGTTCTTGCCAGAGAGCTTAGAAATCACAATTTCTGGGGAAAATTCCCTGATTCCCAAAGTCTGGGTAGGGCCCTATTCAATGTTGTCTAAGCACACCCTGTCCTTGTTAGAGCAAAATGCTTACCCTACCGCATGGTAACAGACCGGCCATGTGTCTTCCTCATAAGCCCCAAGAGGACAGAAACCATGGCGTATCTCTTCATTGTTATATTTCCAGCATTTAGCATGCTGTGCCTGACACAAAATGTGTGTTTAACAGATTTGTTAAATTTAATTCATTCATTGGAAATATTAAGAACTTTAAGGACATCATCTTAAGTATCAATAACAATATACTAAACAAAAGGTGGCACTAATACTGTAGTCGTGGCAGAACTATCTAGTCCAGTGTGCTTTGACGATAGAATAAGGAAGTTGAGTTCTAGTGAAGGGGATTGACTTGCCCAAGGCCACACAGCCATCTAGCAGTTAAGCCAGCACTAGTCCCCATTTATCTTCTCAAGATGTTTCTTTCTGCCTCACCATAACTGCTGCTGCCAGACTGTGAAGTCACAAATCTGCTCTGGTAAAATCAAACATGAGGAATAGATTATCTCTGAATCCAATGAAGCCTGGAGAATGAGATTTGGAAAAAGAGCAGAAACTAAGAATGGTGGGGTATTTGGAAGGACAGGCTGGAGCAGATCCCAGTCTGGAACAAGTCATGCCTTCTAGTTAACGGGTTAGGATGCTGCCCTGGCACTGGACACTCACTGTCGCTGCCCCTGGACCTCAGATTCCTCCCAGTTCTCACAGTCCTGGCACCACTCTGCTTTTCTACTGAATAACTTCTCAACTGTCCCTGCATTTTATTTTATTTTTTTACTCCTTTATGATCAAGTATCCCAGGCAGGGACATCTGATTGGCTGAGGTGAGGTAATAGACCTGAAACCCAGATGCCACGGGCAGGAAGAGGGAGGTTATCTGGCTCCATCCTGGTTTCTACTGTGTGAGGCAGGTGTGACCAGGACTTAGTTTAGCAAAGGGGTCAAGGTGCTGGGCAGCCATAAAACAAATGAACAAAACCTTGCCAAGTGGCCACTCAGTGCATCTTTTTTGCCTTCAATGGCTCCATCCCCCCAGGTGACTTGTGGTTCACACAGAGCAGGTTTCCATGAGGCACTGAGAACATTGACCTGAGAAGTAGCACTGCTTTCATTTTCACTCTTTTTATTTTGAAAGAAAATTCTGTACCTGTCCCTTTCTTTCCTTATGTCTCCATTTTCCTGTCTGGAAAATAAATGTGGTGTTTGGATGGCCTCTCAGAGGGCCATCCTTCCTCTAGTGCTCAATGGTTGCTTCATAGACCCACTCATCGTGGGATGTGGGTAACTTTCCATGGAAAAGTATGTTTGTTAACCTCCCCATCTCAGTAAAGAAAGTGTGATGATGGCTGAATTTGGCTTGTTGGTTCAGACTCTTGTAAAGTCTCTGTTAGCATCCTGGGTGTCCACCTGCCTCTTCTGGGACTTCAGATGAGAGGGGAAAGGTCTTGAGATTGGGTTGATGCACAGGTCCTAGGACATAGTGAGAAAACTCTACTTCTGGCTAATACTCAGAGATTAATTATCAACGTTGGTCATAAAGACATATGAGTGGTATCCAAAATGGACTGGTTCTGAAAGTGAAATATACACTGAACTTAGAAAATGTTTGGCCTCAAGAATTGCGCTTCTCATCGCAGAGGCGAGTTTTGGCTAGGCTGGAATATTTAGCCGGTGTCCTGGGAATAGACAGCCCTTTAAGTCCACTTAACACATGTTAATGTTACAGTATTAAAATGACTTCCAAAACTTTATCGAGGGCAGAATCCCAAAGTGACAGCCAGGAAGCACATCGTTCCTAACTTTTACTGCAGCCCTCAGTTCCTCTGTTCTCTTGTTGGAACATGAGTATTCATGCCAGGCAGAGCATCTTTCTGACCCGTTAAATGATTCAAAACCAACTGACAAACCAAATGGCAAGCCAGGAAAATTCTTCTCCTCAAGACAACATTATAAAGTATAAACATTACTCTCTATTCCAGGGTTACTAACTCCTGAGCCTTTAATGGCCTTCACATTGTACTTAGGGGATTAACAGAGAAGTTTGTAATTGATTCTCTTTGTTGGGGGAAATAAAGAAGACAAGTATTTACCTGGTCATTGGTTACGTTACTGATGAAATGTAAAAAGACTCTCAATATTTAGAGCTGGAGAATTATTTCCTTCTTTTAAGACCCATATTGTGGTTAATACTTAAAGAACAGATTTATTTTTGTGTTCCTTTATGTGTCTTAGGTTCCAAATCACAGTTCTTTGCATTTATTCACTTAAACGTATTCATTGTATTTTATTGTACACCTACTACGTGCCAGGCATTTTGTAGTCTCTAGGTAGACAGTGTACGTGGTATTGAAAAGCACAAATGTGATTCCAGTCTTCAGTGGGGTAGTAAGGAAGAGCAGGCATTAAATTAATAATCACACAAATAACTACAAAATTTACAGCTTGTGATACATGTTAAAATTAAAAGGAATCAGCTATTATGGGAAAAGAAAAACTGGGGGTGGGGGAAGAGGTGGAATTAACTTCTTTGAGGAAAAAGCAGTTACGTTTAGTTACTGCTGTGATCGTGTAATTAGGCTCCTGATATATGCTTCTGATTCCTCAACAGTGACCGCTTGCTACCACATCATGATGACTCAGTACTCAGGTAGGTCAGGCAGTGTTCAGTCAGGAAAACTGTGCCATTACAAAATGTTATGGGAATAAGTTCCATAGAAGGAGGAGAAACTGGGAAGTGAACTCTAGAAGGGGAGAGTTAGAGGATCAAACGGTAACTCGTGCTGTTTGGAGCGCTGGTACAGTTGGGCAAGTCAGAGCTCGTGGGAACATAGGGAACATTACCCCGGTCTGCCTAGTGAAGCAGAACCACAGAAGGGAGGCATGTGGAGAGGTCTGGAGTAGCAGTTAGCTCTCTAGGAATTGCTGACTCTATGACAACCCCCTCCCCAAAGGGAACTCTACTCCTATGAGTTTGTAGCCAAGCATCTTCTGCTGGGCTTGCAACTCCTATTAACCAATAGGAGTTGGTCAGTAGGGCCAGAGGTTGAGTGGACTAGCTGGAATCAGGAGAGGAGAGGAACAGGGACAAGCTGGGCCTGCTGAAAGTCCTGCATCTATTCATCACTCTGACCCCCACAATTTTCCAAGGGTAATGATCTTGGCATCACATCCGTTTTTCAAATCCCGTTTTTTAAACGGGTCACCAACCATCCTGATTTGCTCAAAATGTTCCCAGTTTTAGCAGTGAAAGTCCTATATCCCTGGAAACCCTTCCATCCTGGGCAAACTGGAGTGGTTGATCACCCTAAAACCCTAAAATCTCATGTGAGTTCATCTCATTGACCAGCTCTAACCCAAAACAGCATAGAAGAGGAATTCTGGGAAACATAATTCTCAACCTTAAGCAGGTGCAGTAGTACCAAGTTAACCCAGGCAATCCAGTGTACCAGCTGTATCTCATTTCAAAGATTTGTGATGACCAGTATCTAAACAGTGCTATCTTCTAATTAGTATGCTTCCATCCCATTAGGAGTCCCTTTAAGGATTATGGCATAGGCTTAATTCAAATTTAAAATAACCACACTTTCATGATAGAAGGAATTGTATAACAATCCCCAAAACTAAATTTAAATGCTTTGTGGGTTATCCTCTATCTGGATTACTTTTGGTATCATTGTAGTTGGTTAGCTTGGGTAAGTGGAAATGAAAGTGCTCCAGGCATATCCACTCTCCTGGCACTAGAACAGAGAACCAGTCCTACAGTACGAGTGCTCAGGATGGAGTGAAATCGTAAATCCTCCTGATGGAGAGTTTGCCAGGTGTGAAATGAGGAGAAGTTAGTGAGATGCAGTGGGGTTCCATTAGGATCTATTGCTGGGTCTTCCCAACAGACTATTGTTGATTGCAGGGTAACATGTTTTGACCCCAGGCTACGTACCAAGCCTTGTAGGAATGTGAATGTTGGTGGCCAGAATGAGGGGTGCTGCAGGTAAAGGAAAAGGAAAAATGTTTAGCTAGAAAAGTCGACTATAAAATTTGAAAAAGGAGAAAGGAGATATGTGCTGTGTATGATTGCCAGAACAATTCAGTAATGTCTGAGGAGGACTTGGATTTATTGGCAATGAAGCAGGCAAGCTTGGGGCCATTCGTTCGGGCTCAGTCCCTGTAAATGATTTGGAGAACTTTGTAGTGTGGTAAGTAGTATAATGGTTTTTGTATTGAACTGTGCACCCTCAGCCAACTTGAAAGAACCAAGATTCTCTAGAATTCAATTTCCTTTGCTTTAATGGGAGATCTGATGCTCATCTGCTCGAACTGCTTCTTTTATCTAAGCTGCTAAAGAGTCACATGGTTTAGGAAGAAAATTAAGAGATTGCACATTTGTTGCTCTAAGCAAAATCATTTTGTTATCTACTTTAATGAGAGCATGGATGAGTTTTCCTGTTTTAATAATCACTGTGTCTTAAACTCCTCTTCCATGAAGGCAATATCAACAAAAACTCTCTAGAGGCTTTATCTTTATACAATTAGTTTTTCTCTCTCTACCATCTGAAGTCCTTGAAATTATTTTTAAAATAGTAGGAAGCATGTCCTTTCTCTGAGCCCTTGAGGCACATATAAGGAAAATGGACATTACAGTGTTGCTTTGAAGAGGGGATTGGTGTAATCAGAAGTCTCTATCTGAATTCACATTTGAGTGTACTCAATTATTTTATTTTATTTTATTTTACCTTCTCTTATTTTTCTTTCTATACATGGAAGACCTCTATGGATTTCTGTAGTCCTGGTCACTAGGGAGTGAATGTGTACATTCATTGCACTCAAGTCTGTTTGGAAGGAATCTTCCTGGTTCTTAAGAATTCCTGAGTGTTATGAGTCTAGTTTTGGGGTGAATTTAACTTACCTGGTTGAAGATTGACTGGTCCTAATTTCTGTAGTTTCCACATTTTGTATCCAAACAATCTAACAACCTGTATCAAATGGTATTTTATCAAAGTCTTCCAGACTGTGACAGGCAGCCCTCTCTCAGACTTAAGTTTAACACTACATTTATCCTTAATGCATTTATGTGTATATTATTTATATTCTGTCTGCTGTTAAAGTATTTGAAAGAGCTCACAATGAAAGAAACATTTAAAGTAACACAGTTGAAGTAGGAAAAAATAAGGAGGAGAAATGACATGTCAAACACAAATTAACAGTGAACTATTTGGAACTGTAACAAAGAGAACAGGAGGAGTTGCACTTTAATGTTAATTGTCTGATTATAAGAGATGCAGTGTCTACAGGGCAGAGAAACTCTGCTAGAAATAAATGTTGGATGGTAATGTTTGAGCCCTCACATCAGGATATAATGTACACTGTCTTCAATGATGATTTTGCAGGTTATACTGACAAACATTTACATGGCTAATTTTTACTGGCCTTTGACAAAAAAAAAAAAAAAAAAAACACACCCAAGATATGGTATTAAATAATGTTCTGTAAAAAGATTTCTGTATGGGACTAGTCTAATAGGATCTAGGTAAGTTGCTTTCAGGCCACATATTGATAAAAGGACCAAATCAAGAGTGCTAAAAAGAAGGATAGCTCTCATAGGCCACAGACATGCAAGCAATGAAATTTAGGCCACTGCAATTCCTTGAAAATTCAGTGTAGTTTTTTGTTTTGTTTTGTTTTTTTGCGGTATGTGGGCCTCTCACTGTTGTGGCCTCTCCCGTTGCGGAGCACAGGCTCCGGACGCACAGGCCCAGTGGCCATGGCTCACAGGCTCAGCCTCTCCGTGGCATGTGGGATCATCCCAGACCGGGGCACGAACCCGTTTCCCCTGCATTGGCAGGCGGACTCTCAACCACTGCGCCACCAGGGAAGCCCCCAGTGTAGTTTTGTATTTGTCATTTTTCAAAGGGAAGTTATCACTGGTGTTTTGTAATAAGTTGAAATTTTCTGTATAATATTAATCACTAAGGTAGGACTAATACATTATATTTACATATCTCTCACAATCTTTAAAAAGTTTTATTTTTATGTTGAAGAATTATTGGGCAACTCCTTGAGGCTGTGAATTGCTCAGTTCTTAGAAATATTTCTAATGCTCCAGTGGGTTCCCAGTTTCTCCTTTTCTTTTTGTTGATTCTGAGGAGTTGGTCTGTTTTCTTCAACTCTTACCATCTACTCCATCCATTGGGATTCTTTTCCTCTCACATCTGACTTCAGAATAAAAGATACTTTCTAAATATTCTCATTTCCCTGCAGTTGCCTTAGCAGCCAAGCACCTCAAAGACAAAAACAAAAACAAAACACAAAGCAAAACAAAAACAGCATTCAGTATTGTGCATTACCCCACCCCCTCCCTGGAATCAGGCTTCAGTAACCCTCAGACTTTATGAAACTGTATTGGTAAATTTAATCAAAGTGTCATAATTTCTTATGTAGCCAATGACTCTTCAAAGTGTGCATATTCCTTGACTGTTCTTCAGCTTTTAATATTGTTGACTAATTCCTTTTTCTTAAACTCCCTCCTAGCTATCCAGGTTTTTGCTCTGGTTAATCTGTAAGACTCCCCTTTGTGGAAACACTCATGTTAATTTTGGGTATTTTCCCTAGTGTTTTGTCCCTGGCGTTTATCCTGCTCCCTCTCTCTATGAATAGAGTTTCTTTGGGTGATGTCATTCACTCCTATGACATCAATCATACTGGACCCATTTATTCCATCTCCTTACCCTGTGTCCTCCTGGACATATTTCTTGCTTAGCTGAAGTCTCATATATCTTACTACCTATTGCACATCTTTAAGTTGATATTCCTCAGGTACAAAACTGAACTTGCCTTATTCACTCCTAGTCCCAGCCATTGCTTTTTTTTTTTTTTCCCTTAGGAATAGCACAAGTCTCTGTTTAGATGCCTAAGGCAAAAATTTTGGAATCATGATATACTTGCTTTATCCCTTTATTCTGATATTTCAGTGCTCAATAATATTGCTCTAGATTTCTCTTAACCTTATGGTAAATACTGGCAGAAACTGGGAATGGATCTTGTAGATACTAGCTGGGGTGGTGGACAATGTAAGGCTGGAAAAGGAAGACTTTGTTGATATGATGACTCTCTATACAGTAGTTCTCAAAATTGGTCCCCACATAAACAGCATCATCATCACCTGGGAAGTTGTGAGAAATGCAGATTGTTAGGCCCCACCCCAACCTGGATCAGAAGCTCTAGGGATGAGTTCCGGAAATTTGTAATTTAACAAACTCTCCAGATGGCTGTAATGCACACTACAGTTTGAGAACTGCAGCTCTAATGGGATTGAGAATTTAACACAATGACAGGGGCACCTGGAACTATCCTGGTGAAACTTGGCAAAACGAGGCCCTCATTAAATGAAGTGGAGATGCAAAAACTGCCTAAGCAGATGTTAAGGAAGGAATCAAAATACTAGAAGAGGTGAGCATGCTAAAAACCATTTATTATATAAGACTCAGGAAGACACTAGATAGCTGTGTTCCTTGGCTGAGCCCAGATGACATTGCTTTCACTAAGGCAATGAGAAATGTCTGGTGAGGGGGACACCAGCAACTCCAATAAGTTCAGTATTGTTTTCTGTAGCCTAGTCTGGCTCTGGGCTCTCTAAAGTCAGTAAAGATTATAGAATCTTGAATATGTAGGGACCAGTGGCAGTGGCAGCATTTAACCATCAGAGGCAAGGTGGAATAAATTTTATATATGACATCAAGGTCAGAACTGCAACCAGAAGTAAGTCCTGGCCTGCAGGGATCTATGGCAATAACAGACGAATAAGCCATATGATACTTGGAGGCAAGATGAGATGATTGTCCACCAAGAAGCAACAACACATGTATGTGTGTGTGTACCTGTGTACATATGTGTGTATGAGCGGATGAGCAGAGGGCTGATGTCAGTGCTTCAGTGATGAGTCACAATTTCCTAAATAGTTTTTGTATCTGACTTAGCACTCAGAATCAAAGTCCATTAATTGAAGGAAAGGCCAAGTCTCCCTCAGGAAGGATCCTACAATGCCACAGCAAGTGTACATAGTAATGATTCCCTCAGCTCTTTCCCATGAGAACCATCTACCCTGGGTTTAGACAACAAGGAAGAATATTGCCTGTAGAGCATTTAAAATGACAATACAACCCACTAAGTGTGGTCTATTCTTCATTATCATTATATTCCAGACATTTTTTAATTAAAACATTTTAGATATAATTTACATATAAAATTCACTCGTTCTAAGGGTTCTATAAGTTTTGACAAATGCATACACCTGTGTAATGACCACTACATATATATATATATATAATTTAATACATATACATATATATATATATATATATATATATATCAATCATAGGGTGTTATTTTTGTTTGTTGTAGAATTCTGTGAATTTTTAGACCTGTATCAACTTAGGGATCCATCGCCATAATCAGGATATAAATAGTTCCATCACACCAATAATCAATGTTACTGATAAAACATTTTTCCCAGAAAAATCTTTTATTGGTCTCAGTTCTAGAAATTCCTGTAGTTATTGTTGAGTTAGTCATATATATGTAACTTCAAATTAGCACATTTGTAATTTGTCCTTTATAGCCTGTCTACAAGGAGGTTAATTTGGAATTTTCCCCGTTATACATCTGGCTCCCCACACCTCACATATACGAACTAAATTATGTGAGTTCATTTGGGCAGTACGTTCCTAAAGTTTCAGGTTTCTTTTAGTTCATTTTGGGTACATTTCATATTTCCAATCCCAGTTATACTGCATATGCCTGCATTTAAACAGTATATGTAAAATAAAGAATGACAGTGTAATGATTATAAATATGAATGATTTCAATTCTCTCACTCTGAGTGACCACTTGGAGGATTTGTGTTTAAAATTTTTTGACTATGGAACAACTGAAACCTGCTAGAATAGATTCTGAAGAAAAAATGACATGCACAGTACTGCACTTCCTGTATTTTATTTTGTGAATGTGATTTTTATGAATCTCTGCCAAATCTATCTTTTGTTTAAGACTTCTCTCAACTATTTGTATATCTGTTGAAAGATTTGAAAATTAAAATTAATTAAAAAGTTCTTTAACTGTGAGTGAAGAAAGATTGACAAACCTGCTGTACTATTAAGCATGAATATGTGAAGAAGATCAATTTTGACTCTGACAAATTTGAAAAATTTAAGGCTCAGTAACAGAAAGTATGTTATTCATTACTGCAACAACCAACATGTAGGTGTAGTTTTCACCATTTTTGTAAGAAATACATTACTATATTTTAGATATATGAAGAAATTCTTTTTTCTACTATAAACATAATTTTAACTCATATATATTATTTAATTTCTAATATGATTACATATATGCAAGTTTCAGTAAGATATTTTTCACTGTTTATCTGTTGTAATCTTTATTACTATTCATTCCATTTCATGATTATTCCTGAAAATAATTTTTTGTGTGTTGAGAAGGGCGGTGTTATTCTGGGTGGCAAATATCCTGAGTATGGGGCTGCCAAGCTCATTTCTAGTTTTATCAGGTGAACAACTTGGTGAAGGAGGATGCCATTTACTGAGGTGAGGAACATTGAAAGAGGACCAAGCTTAGGTGAGATGACCATATTGTTGGACATCCTGAGTTTTGAGGTGTCATAGAAAGGTCCCTTAGAAGGTATCATGTGGGCAGATGCATACAAGACCCTGAAACTCGGAAGAGAAGCTTGGGCCTGATTGGGTACATTTGTTAGTCATCAGTGCACTGAAAGAAATTGAAACGATGAGAAAGAATAGGATTGCCCAGGGAGAATGTGCTGCCTGAGAATTTAAGATGCTCAAGGACTGACTCCTAAGAAATATCAACATCCAAAAATAGATAAAGATGAGCCAGCAAAAGGAACTGGGGAGAAGTGATGATCAGAAAGTAGAAAGAAAAAGAGGGAAAATGAGGTGTCACAGCAGCCAGTGAGTAGGTCATGGATCAACTATGATGCAAGTTACTAAAGGATTGGGCAAGATGAGAACAGAAAAGTACACAAAGGACTTAAGGAAACAGAACTTTTTGTTGACCTGGTGAGAGCAGATTCAGGGAGTACTATAGATAGAGTCAACATTTTAGAAAGTTGAGGGGAGAATAGAAATTAAGGGTGGACACAGGGAATAATGACTACTCTCTCAAGAACCCTGTCTGCAATTGGGAGAAGATAACTACTCTAGTAGTAGCTGGAGTTAGCTCATAGGAAGGGTCCGGGGAAAGGGAGAGGCTGAGTGGAAGATATGAAAGAAGAAACAGATAGCTGAAGATTCACTGAAAGGGACCACCGCAGAGCTGGAGGAATTGGCCACCTATAGAGTAATCGGAGGCGGGCAGAAAAGATATGCGAAGATGCAGATAATATATTATCAGTTAAATGAATTACTTAAACATACTGTTTAACTTTTTATTTTGATTCAGTAAAGAGTGACTTGTTAGTCCCTACAATATTACCAAAGGTTTTCTATTTGGTCTTACATCCAGAAATCTGAGAGCTTTGGAATGTTAATGATAACATTTTGAATTTTGTAGCTTTGATTACTCTTTGCAAGTCATATCATCCACAGGCACTACAAAGATCTATTGTTGGGTCATATGACAAGCATCCAGACCATAGTTTTCTGAAGTGATGCCAAAGTATCTCATTTTTTCCATTCCTTTTGTTCTGAAACTATAAAATAGAAAACTAATATAATTGAATGAAGTTACTCATTTTATTTGGAGATTTATTAAGCTGTTACTGTTTTACCTTTTACTAGTACCCAAGAACATAATTTCCGGGATTATTCGTGTTAAGTGGTACTACATTTTTAAATGTCACAGTATTATTTGTAATATCAAAGAACTAATTATCTGGGTTATAAACCTGGATTTATTAATCTTGTGTTAAATTTCAGTAGGATTTGTTTATTTGAACATATAGCATGTCATTGTATGATGTATCATATCCCATGTCAAATCATATTGTTTATATGACATTGATCATGTGTTCTAAAGCCATAGTAGACCTCAGGTCTTCCTCTCAACTCAGTTAACCCTTTCTTCTCTAACATGTGTCCACTCAGCTAGATATTACATTTCTCAATATTCCTCTACTTATTCTTATCTTTCCCTTTTTCTGGAGAGACAAGGCAGCCATTGTTGAAAACTTAGATATACCTGATGTTTGCCAAAACTGTCCCACTAACCAGGTTCCTGGATGACTTGAGGGAGCAGAGGTTGCCTATTCATACTGGTTGTTTTATTAAAGCGAAATAAACTTCGTATTTTGTTGGGGCTGCTTAGTTTTGCTATAGAAGCTTAAACTTGACCCTAACTAAAATAAAACTTAGTACCTGAAAGTAGGCTTCTGACATAACAAAAAGCTAAAATATGTTTCATTGACTCAGAGGTTAGCTGTTGGACAGCGAAGGAATAGAGACTACAGGCTGGGAAGCTGATGATACTTATTGTACTGTAGCAAAGTTTTCGGTAAACCTGTCATTGGTAACAACTTAGAAAGCTGATCATGTGCCTATGGAGATGATAACTCTATAGAAAGTAGCTGGACGAAGCTATCATGTTATGGTATAGTGACTACTCCTTGTTGCTTTTAGTAAGCCGTAAGAAGAAACTGATGAACTCAAGCAAGAATTGGAAAATTTGTTAAGTAGTGTTTGAAAACATAGGTGCTTCTGTATCACAAAGAACAACAGCTAAGACTATGTATGTAAAGCTTTTCACAAGGGCCTGCCATTAAGAGTTTCAGCCAAATTAAAGGATAGAGCCTTATGCCAGAAAATCGGATTCGTATTGGTATGCCACTAAGATGGTTTGTTTGTTTGTTTGTTTGTTTGTTTTTTAAAGCAACATTTTAAATACAGAAGTTAGTATTTATTTATTCAGTATAATCATTAGACAGTGCCATGATAAGACACATTTAAGTTGAGCTCAGGGGCAGTAGACAATTCTGCAAATAATCAACACAGTAAAGGTGGTATATTAGTTTCCTATTTCCCCTGTAGCAAATTACCACAAACTTAATGGCTTAAAACAACACAGACTTATTATGTTACATTTCTGAAGTTCAGAAACTGCAAATAAATCTCTCTGGACTAAAATCAAGGTGTTGGTAGGGCTGGTTTCTTCTAGAGGAACTGAAGGGAGAATCCATATCTAAAGGCAACTGCATCCCTTGGCTCATGGCCCCTTCCTCACATCACCCCAATCCTTTGTTCCCATCATCACATCTATTACTAACACTGATCCTCTCTCCTTTTATAAGGACCCTTGTGATTATATTGGCCCTGCTTGGATAATCCACAATAATCTCCCCATCTCAAAATGCTTAAGTTAATCACACCTGCAAAGTCTCTTTTACCATACTGTATAAGGTAACTTACTGCAGCTTCTCTGGAGATTAGGGGTTAGGATGTGGGCACCTGGGATGGGGGGCATTAGTCAGCCAACAACAGATGACATAGTGAAAAGAGATTGAACTTTGAAACTACAAAGATATGAGTTCAAACTCTTGCTTTGTCATTTATCACCTTGTGACCGTAGCAACTTAATTAACCTTTGTGATAAAGCTTCTTCATCTGTCAAATGGGGATATTAATAGTTTTGTAATAAGTTGTTTCAAGAGTGTCACATGAATTTTCCCTCAATACTGGATCATTCTCTTTAGCACACCAATTGCATCATTACCACCTTCCTCACCAAGTAAATGTCCCATTTCCCTGCACCCATAACAAAAGAGACAACGTAACTAATGTGTTATTTCCTCTGCTTTCATTCCCTCACATCCCATTTTCTCATCAACCCATTTCAACTGGAAATCTGCACACTCCATTCTACAGAAATTCCACTTGTCAAGGTCACAAATGACCTCAATATTGCCAAATCGGATATTCATCGTTTTCCCTTGCCTAACTTGACTTCAGTAATATTCAAAACCCTTGAAAATTCCTTGCTTTTTAAACACGTGTCTTTCATCTTCCTTATCACCACACCCTTCTGATTATTCCATCACCTCCTCCTCCTTGGTCTCCTTTGTTTCTCCCTACTGTTCCTCCCTAAATATTAGAGAGTCCAAAGCTTGATGACACTAATGAGAATGTCTTTGCCATTGACTGCCAGATGGTTTGTTTTAAATTTCCATAGGGTATCCTCATTAAAATGAGGGAGAGAGAAATGGGCTGAAAACTGATTTTGCCATGTAAGGCAGACTTTAGAAGGTGTACTGAAAGGAACTTTGGGTGAGGTTACTTGACCATGGAAGTGACTGGTACCAAATGGATCAGAAACCTATTAAGTGTGGGATAAATTTTAGGCCACAGGACTGGTCTACCAAAGCTCCCAGGCTCTCAAAACTGCATTAGCTGAAAGCCATTTGAGAAAACTATGGAGCCCCCAATAAGAGCATACCCTCCAGCATCTATTTCAGATGTGGGCACAAGAATAAAGACCAGGAAGAACCTCCCAAAGGGCCTGGCTAAGTAGCCTGAAGGACAATGGACAAGGCAGTTCTTCCCAGAGACACAGCCAGTGTCTAACCTACTAATTTACTCCACTGCTCGGGGCAGGGAGACTGTTCAGTTCCTATCCAGCAGTATTTATTCATTGTTATAATCAGTGACTGCATGTGTTTGCAATTATTTCCTTTTCTGAATGGGAGATTTTACAGGGGTCATTCTGTTGTATACTGTGAAGAGAGAGGGGGAAGGTTACTTTTTAGGTCACAAGATGATATCCCAACAGGGGATATCTCCAGTCTTGATGAAGAGGACTGTATATCACCTAAAGGCCCAGGATTCTGGAATAGAGGTAGTAACTGGAGGGGACCTTGTATCATCTGCCTTGGGGCAAAAAGGCTATGTATGGGAGGAGAGTGCAGATCAGTATATGGCAGGCCAGGGTAGCAGGCTATAGGAGATAGCCGTTTGTTGCCCACTTTTAGTTCTATTCTCTCTTTCTTCTTAGTCCCATGGGCACCAGCAAGAAATCACATTTTCCAGGTTTCTTTGAAGCTAGGCGTAGCCGTGTCACTAAATTGTAACTAATATGATAGGTGGATAAATACTGTATGCAACTTCTGGGTTACCTTCTTAAAGGCTCTTGTCCTGGATTTCTACTCCCTTTCCTTCCCTCTCACTGGAAACGAGGTGACTAGAACACATATGTAAGCTCTCAGCTGAGAGGAGCAGAGCTGCCTTGCTAGCTTGGGCGCTTGGGTACCTTCATGGAGCAGAGACATCCTACCTGCACCAGACAGTCACAGGAGAGAGGGAGAGATTCTACCCCATCTGAGCCAAACATTTTGATGGGTCCTTTGTATACAATTTAAAAAGTGAAAGCAGCTTAGTTTTTATTGTAATTCAACTAACCATTTCACAAGTCTCTGTAATCAGTGTCATGTCATTTTAAAAGAAGTGACTCTGTTGAAGACTGTATCCAGAGAGGCAAGAGGCAAAGGAAATCTGCCTAAGTGTGTATCCAAAGAGGAATGATAAAAATTAGACACAGATATAAAATGTTTTATGAAGAGATAATGCATAATTATACAGCCATATGTATAGCTGCATAATTATTTGTTTTATTGTTTAGTTATTCATGAATAGAATCAGAGGTACATATAATTAGTGGATAGCTTAGTGAGAAGGAAGTAATTTTTTAATATTTATATTTTGACATGACTATTTGATATCTGGGCACTGAGAACAACAGGGGTTTCCAAAATACTTTCCTTGGGAATGCCAAAAGGTATGGAATAAAAAGATATATTCCTAGGTCAAATAAGTAGAGAATACTGCATAAACCAAGCTGAATAAACTTCTTTAAGGGAGGGCTTTTTATGGTTTTCTATATGTTAATCTGTGTCTCCAAGAGAGACTCCTTTCCTGCAGAATATGTAATGGGACCAATATTCTCCATTAATATAGGGTATGCAAAACTGCTTTAAACAAAGTAGTGAAGCCGTGATCAGATACTCTGGCTTGCAATGAGCTAAAAGTACCCATCATGCTAATCCTGCCCTCTTCTCAGAACACTATTATGCTTGCTCCCTTGTCCCTGGGATACAGCCAGACTTTCTCAGACTGATGCCCCGCACTGGCAGAAGCTGAGGTATCTTCTCTGAGCCATCTATGACCATGGATTACACCTTCCGTATAAAATGAGCCATGAGCACCAGTTTGGTTAAAGCCACCCTCCCTACCCCTTGTGGAATTTCAGCCTGCATGAGAACTTCAAGTAAAAATTACAAATTCACTAAACCCAATAAACTGTGTTATTTACATTAATGAAATTGTTTATGAATATTTTTTCAGAATGTGGACAGTACTGGTTTGGTTTAGGAGGAATCATCAGTCATGCCGCAGGTCTTTGTTTTAGAGTCTTAGGTCACTATGACAAAGCTGTAGCTGGAACTTGAAAATAAAGTGACCTGCTGGTACCTCTTCCCAAGAACAAGAGAGTGTGAGAGATGCTCTTGGGGACACTGTGAGAAAGCTGGGTTTTCTTTAGAAATTTCAGAGCTTCCTTAGGGAAAACATAAGATATTAAATCATGAATGATTTTGTCAGAAGACAAAATCCACTGAGGATAAGGAGGGGAGAAAAGTGCCCTGAGTCTTCATTATGAAAAAGAAGGGAAAGAGACAGAGATGCAGGAAGAGACTGTACATGATAACTGATGAGGAGGAACCCAGGAAGGAACAATGAAGCTCAGACTCTTCTCCTGGCTTCGATGGCTCAGAACCATCTGCATGAAATGGACTAAACCCAGCAGGAAACAACGAAGACAGCAAGGGAAGGAGGACTTCCAAGTGGAAACTCTCAAAGGAAACATGCTTGTATAGCAACCCTTGATATTTTTACAATGCCCTATACTGTGCAAATATACAATCTGTTGTTGAGATCTTGGGCATCCTCATCCATCACCAAATTATGGAAATGTGGGCAAGGGACTTAAATTCTCAGATAACCATCTCTGAAATGGAGTATTGTTTGTCCCACTGACATTTCCCTAAAGATATCATGAGGATGAAATTAAGAAATACACATAAAACACTAAGAACATAATGATCGATCAGTAAATGTTAATTGTTTTTGTTGTATTTACAAATATTTACATCCTTATCACACGTTTTTTTCTTCAGAGTACCCCTGTGGTATCATTACCTCCTCAATTTAGATAACTACACTGATGATCAAAAAGGCTAACCTGGGCTTCCCTGGTGGCGCAGTGGTTGAGACTCCGCCTGCTGATGCAGGGGACTCGGGTTCATGTCCCGGTCCGGGAAGGTCCCACATGCCGCGGAGCGGCTAGGCCCTTGAGCCGTGGCCGCTGAGCCTGTGCGTCCGGAGCCTGTGCTCCACAATGGGAGAGGCCACAACAGTGACAGGCCCACGTACTGCAAAAAAAAAAAAAAAAAAAAAAAAAAGGCTAACCTGATCTAAATCACACAACTTCCAAAGAGAACTCAAATGTGGGTTTCCTAATTGTGAGTTCAGTGTTTGTCTGTTCCTATTCTACACCATGGCTATTTTTAGAATAAAAAGAATATGATTATAATTCAGTGATTTAAGTTAAAGTTTGTTGGGGTTGTTATTTGGTTTTTATTCGTAATGTTTGTTTGTAATTTTAGGTAAATCCTTGTATTACCAAGCTCTAGTTTCGGCACTCCACCGGGTTGTTGATTGTGTCTAAATTCCCATATTTGGGTGACCCTCTTGATAGCCTAATTCACAGATAAGTGCCCAGGCTAAGGTGCTTAATTTTTCACAGTGTGGTCCATTGCAAAACTCACATCTGAAAAGAGAAAATTGTGTTTGTAAGTTTTTAACTAAGAATATTGTCTTATTCAGGTGGAATCTATGAATCCCAAATTCCCGTATTTGTTTAGATTAATAAAAGATCCATAATATTAATTACAAAGGGAAAGGAATTTGTTAGCAATATGAAGGCATTACAAAAACAACTTTAGTTTCTTTTTTATTAAAATTTAAATATATCAAAATATATCTAACATACAGAAAGGTAGAAATCTATAACCAACTTCCATATAGATATTCCCAAATTAAAAAGTTTGTATTTTACATGTTACACTGAAATTGCTGTATATCTTTCCCAGTCATATTGTAGTAATGTTTGTACATATGAATCAAAGGTAAAGAAAGTATAGTTGTGTTTCTATATCTATGAAATTACATGATCTCTAACATACATTTTTTAACCCAAAATATGCTCTCAGAATTTTTTATGCAACTCTTATTCATTAGTTTTAGAATGCCATTAAGTGTAATTCAATTTATTTAACCATGATCTTACTTATTTTCCTCTTTTAGAAATAATGCGTTGATGAGCAGAACTTACTTATACTTGCCCACTGGGGATATGTGTATGAGTTTATTTAGAATACTTATAGCTAGAAGTGGAATTACCAAGTCATCTTCAGCTCTACTGAATGTTGCGAAAACTTTTGTCCAAAGTGATTGCACCATTTGTGTTCACAAGAGTAGGTTCTGAAACTTGCTGTCTCCACAATTTCTTACCGACACTTGGAATTATCCAACATTTTAATCTACTGCTATGTGTGAAAAGGTATATCATGGTTATTTTAAGTTCCATTTCTCTCACTATTAGTAAAGATGAACATATTTCAATATGTGTATTGGATATTCTGGTTTCCTTTTATGTAAAATGTCTATGTACATCTGGTTCAGTCGAACATTCTTATCTACAAACAACAGAAACAACTCTAGTTAGGTTAAGCAGAAAATAAATTTATTTTATATATATATATTTTGATAGTGTCACATTATTTATTACTGTTAAAATTTTTCTTTATACAGCAGGTTCTTATTAGTCATCCACTTTATTCACATCAGTATACATGTCAATCCCAATCTCCCAGTTCATCACACACACCCCCCACCCCCTGCTGCTTCCCCCGCTTGCTGTCCATATGTTAGTTCTCGACATCTGTGTCTCTATTTCTGCCCTGCAAACCGGTTCCTCTGTACCATTTTTCTAGGTTCCACATATATGCGTTAATATATAATATTTGTTTTTCTCTTTCCGACTTCACTCTGTATGGCAGTCTCTAGATCCATCCACGTCTCTACAAATGACCCAATTTCATTCCTTTTTATGGCTGAGTAATATTCCATTGCGTATATGTACTACATCTTCTTTATCCATTTGTCTGTCGATGGGCATTTACGTGGCTTCCATGACCTGGCTACTGTAAATAGCACAGCAATGAACATTGGGGTGCATGTGTCTTTTTGAATTATGGTTTTCTGTGGGTATATGCCCTGTAGTGGGATTGCTGGGTCATATGGTAATTCTATTTTTAGTTTTTTAAGGAACCTCCATTCTGTTCTCCATAGTGGCTGTATCAATTTACATTCCCACCAACAGTGCAAGGGGGTTCCCTTTTCCCCAGCATTTGTTGTTTGTAGATTTTCTGATGCCCATTCTAACTGGTGTGAGGGGATACCTCATTGTAGTTTTGATTTGCATTTCTCTAATAATTAGTGATGTTGAGAAACTTTTCATGTGCTTCTCAGCCATCTGTATGTCCTCTTTGGAGAAATGTCTATTTAGGTCTTCTGCTCACTTTTTGATTGGGTTGTTTGTTTTTTTAATATTGAGCTGCATGAGGTGTTTATATATTTTGGAAATTAATCCTTTGTCCGTAGGTTCCTTTGCAAATATTTTTCCCATTCTGAGGGTTATCTTTTCATCTTGTTTGTAGTTTCCTTTGCTTTGCAAAAGCTTTTAAGTTTCATTAGGTCCCATTTGTTTATTTTTGTTTTTATTTCCATTACTCTAGGAGGTGGATCAAAAAAGATCTTGCTGTGATTTATGTCAAAGAGTGTTCTTCCTTTGTTTTCCTCTAAGAGTTTTATAGTGTCTGGTCTTACAGTTAGGTCTCTAATCCATTTAAAGTTTATTTTTGTGTATGGTGTTAGGGAGTGTTCTAATTTCATTCTTTTACATGTAGCTGTCCAGTTTTCCCAGCACCACTTTTTGAAGAGACTGTCTTTTCTCCATTGTATATCCTTGCCTCCTTTGTCATAGATTAGTTGACCATAGGTGCGTGGGTTTATCTCTGGGCTTTCTATCCTGTTCCACTGATCGATATTTCTGTTTTTGTGCCAGTACCATACTGTCTTGATTACTGTAGCTTTGTAGTATAGTCTGAAGTCAAGGAGTCTGATTCCTCCAGCTCCGTTTTTTTCCCTCAACACTGCTTTGCCTATTTGGGGTCTTTTGTGTTGCCATACAAATTTTAAGATTCTTTTGTTCTAGTTCTGTAAAAAATGCCATTGGTAATTTGATAGGGATTGCATTGAATCTGTAGATTGCTTAGGGTAGTAGAGTCATTTCCACAATATTGATTCTTCCAATCCAAGGACATGGAATATCTCTCCATCTGTTGGTATCATCTTTAATTCCTTTCAACAGTGTCTTATAGTTTTCTGCATACAGGTCTTTTGTCTCCCTAGGTAGGTTTATTCCTAGGTATTTTATTCTTTTTGTTGCAGCGGTAAATAGGAGTGTTTCCTTAATTTCTTTCAGATTTTTCATCATTAGTGTATAGGAATGCAAGAGATTTCTGTGCATTAATTTTGTATCCCAAAACTTTATCAAATTCATTGATTAGCTCCAGTAGTTTTCTGGTGACATCTTTAGGATTCTCTGTGTATAGTTTCATGTCATCTGCAAACAGTGACCGTTTTACTTCTTCTTTTCCACTTTGTATTCCTTTAATTTCTTTTTCTTCTCTGATTGCCATGGCTAGGACTTCCAAAACTATGTTGAATAATAGTGGGAAGAGTGGACATCCTTGTGTTGTTCCTGATCTTAGAGGAAATGCTTTCAGTTTTTCACCATTGAGAATGATGTTTGCTGTGGGTTTGTTGAATATGGCCTTTATTATGTTGAGGTAGGTTCCCTCTATGCCCACTTTCTGGAGAGTTTTTTTATCATAAATGGAATATTCTTTATTTTAAAGTCTATTTTATCTGATGTAAGTATTGCTACTCCAGCTTTCTTTTGATTTCCATTTGCATGGAATATCTTTTTCCATCCCCTCACTTTCAGTCCGAATGTGTCACTAGGTCTGAAATGGGTTTCTTGTAGACAGCATATAGATGGGTCTTCTTTTTGTATCCATTCAGCAAGCCTGTGTCTTTGGGTTGGAGCATTTAATCCGTTCACGCTTAAGGTAATTATTGATATGTATGTTCCTGTTACCATTTTCTTAATTGTTTTGGGCTTGTTTTCATAGGTCCTTTTCTTCTCTTGTGTTTCCCACTTAGAGAAGTGCCTTTAGCATTTCTTGTAGAGCTGGTTTGGTGGTACTGAATTCTCTTAGCTTTTGCTAGTCTGTAAAGCTTTTGATTTCTCCATCAAATCTGAATGAGATCCTTGCTGGGTAGAGTAATCTTGGCTGTAGGTTCTTCCCTTTCATCACTTTAAGTATATCATGCCACTCCCTTCTGGCTTGTAGAGTTTCTGCTGAGAAATCAGCTGTTAACCTTATGGGAGTTCCCTTGTATGCTATTTGTCATTTTTCCCTTGCTGCTTTCAATAATTTTTCTTTGTCTTTAATTTTTGCCAATTTGATTACTATGTGTCTCAGTGTGTTTCTCCTTGGGTTTATCCTGTATGGGACTCTCTGCGCTTCCTGGACTTGGGTGGCTACTTCCTTTCCCATGTTTGGGACGTTTTCGACTGTAATCTCTTCAAATATTTTCTCTGGTCCTTTCTCTCTCTCTTCTTCTGGAACTCCTATAATGCCAATGTTGTTGCGTTTAATGTTGTCCCAGAGATCTCTTAGGCTGTCTTCATTTCTTTTCATTCCTTTTTCTTTATTCTGTTCTACAGCAGTGAATTCCACCATTCTGTCTTCCAGGTCACTTATCCATTCTTCTGCCTCAGTTATTCTGCTACTGATTCCTTCTAGTGTATTTTTCATTTCGGTTATTGTGTTGTTCATCTCTGTTTTTTTGTTCTTCAATTCTTCTAGATCTTTGTTAAATATTTCTTGCATCCTCTCGATCTTTGCCTTCATTCTTTTTCCGAGGTCCTGGATCATCTTCACTATCATTATTCTGAACTCTTTTTCTGGAAGGTTGCCTATCTCCACTTCATTTAGTTGTTTTTCTGGGGTTTTATCTTGTTCCTTTATCTGGTACATAGCCCTCTGCCTTTTCATCTTGTCTTTCTTTCTGTGAATGTGGTTTTTGTTCCACAGGCTGCAGGATTATAGTTCTTCTTGCTTCTGCTCCAGAAACTAAATTTATTAAAGAATCTTAAGCAGTTCATTGGGTGTCCTAGAAAGCCAGAGAATTAGATTTGGATGGTATACCATCAATAACAGTGGGTCTTCCACATCATGGGGGCCACTCCAGTGAAAATACTACTTCTTCAGCTCCTCTTCCCAGTGGAGTGTGTCACCCCAGAAAATATGGTTTCAGTACAGTGATACTGATGATTGAACTCCAGAATCTTCACCATGTATTCAAGCCAAATACCTTAAAAGAGGCTGGAAAATTGGCATCTGGCTTCTGTTTTGAAGATTCAGGACTCCTGATGTAGGAATTTTTCCAGTTATAAGAAAGATGTTAAATAAAACACACATGCACACAATCTCGCCACAAACATAAATGTCTACTAAACCATGCCTCTTGGCTGACCTAACTTCATGACAAAGCCCTCTTCATACTTAAATTTCCCAACGGCATCAAAAATAAATGTAATAAAGTATTCCTCCTTAAATGTTGTAACTACCCCTCCTGGAAATAGAAACCACAGTCTTTTCCCTAAAATCTGATCAGTTACTGTATCCTGCTCAAAGTTCAAGATTTCTGGGCAATCTAAATCATCTTTGGTTCTAAAATAATATTGTCTTGATATTTTATAAATATGGACTAAATTACAGGTTTAAGTATCACATGCTACATAAAACATATGTTTAGCCCAGTAAGAAAGAAAACAAGGTTAGACACTAGACCTTGCAACTGTGTCTGCAGTGAGGCCACGTAACTCCTACTCTCCACTGAACATTCCCTTTGCCTTCAGCTAGCATTGTGCAAGGTGTGAGTTCTTTACCTCTTCAAATAATTGAACTCTTCATTCTTAGAGCTCTGAGTCCTAGCCTCCTCTTTTTACTAATGAGAAGGGCACAGATTTATCTCCTGGGTTGCATAGGTTCTCCTCCCTGCTTCCATTGTCTCCCTGCTCCCATTTTTGAAAAATAGACTATAGAAACAATCATAAAAAGAAAATTTATTTGTGGATCATGTTGTATGACCAACCTGAGACAGCAGGGGGCTCTGCTCTTTGTCATCTTTCAGGGACCCAGGCTGATGGAGGCTTCAACTTGACACAAACTTCTTTTTTTTTTTTTTTTTTTTTTTTTGCGGTATGCGGGCCTCTCACTGCTGTGGCCTCTCCCGTTGTGGAGCACAGGCTCCGGACGCGCAGGCTCAGCGGCCATGGCTCACAGGCCTAGCCACTCCGCGGCATGTGGGATCTTCCCAGACCGGGGCACGAACCCGTGTCCCCTGCATTGGCAGGCAGATTCTCAACCACTGCGCCACCAGGGAAGCCCCCGACACAAACTTCTGTGATGGCTAAAGCATTAAAAAGAGAACAAAGCAGATAATGTAATATATCTTGACACTTCTGCTTGCATTACATTCGCTTTGGCCAAGTCACTAGGCCAACAAGGCCATGACTAAATCATAGATGTAGGGAAATGCAATCCTACCATATGCCTAGGAGGAGGAGAAACATATTTGGGAATGGACTTAATGTTAGGATTACCATAGGCAACAACCTTATTTTATCTTGATAAGTCACAATTACTTAACCCAGTCAACACTTCCTTTTTTTCTTTCTTGTCAATGACATGAGGATCTAAATAGGTAAGGTGACATGCTCAACTTCTTCTGCCCTGGAAAAATCATTGTGCCCCCTGGCAAAAGCATTCCTTCCTTAGGTACTAAGTTCTCTAAAACTGCAGCACCTCGAATCACTGAATGAAAAGCAGAAAATTTGTGCCTGATCACTCTGTGCATTAATGAGAGGTGTCACTCCCATTTCCATCCCTGGTTCTCACCTTCCTGTATTCAAACCTTGGGAGAAGCAGCATTGTACATCTTGTAGGAGAGAGGGACTATTTTACCGGATGGTGTCTTTCAGCTGATGTTGTAAATGAGTGTGCAGTGGCCTGTCCCACTGTTCTTTAAGGCCAATTACTAGTGCATGATGGGACACGTGGCAGGGCCAGGGAATGCCATGAGTTCTAGCCCATCACCTTGCCTTGTCTTCCATGAAATAGAGTCCTTTACAAATGCATTATAGTATGGAGTAATAAGATGCAAAAAAAGGGTCATTCTTCTTTTGTCAAGTCTCCTGGGAAACAGACTTTGAGACAGCTCTCTGCGGGAGGCTTCCTGGAGTGTGTTCTCTAGAATAACACTTGTAAGGGAGTGAGGAAGGAGAATTACACATAGAAAGAAATTCAACTGAAATGCATCAGAGGCCTCACCCTCTTCTTCAGCAAGTTCCAGAACTGGGGTGGCCTATCATTGGAACAAGAGGGCTGGGCCTTTGTACCTCTGTCTCAACCTGTCCTTGGATGCAGGCGACACCAAGGAAGAGGTATAAACTCAAACAAGGCAGATCTTTTGACTAGGATCAATTTCCAGAAAGACTGTTACCTGTGAACTGACAACAGCCGACCCTCTAGCAGCTGGGGGAGTGAGGCCTCAGCCAGCTCACAGCAGCATTCCCATGACATTCAGTAAGATCCCATGTGATACTGTGGGGAGAAACAGGATAGGCAGGGAAAGCAAATGCAATCCAGAATAAGCAAATCCTATTTGAGTGAAAACAAATTTCTACTCCTCACTTCCATGATGAGAGCGTGCCACGTAATCAGCCTGCCCCTTACTGGCTTCTAGTATCCGCAGATGTGTTTATCACTGCTGCTTATAAATGTGGCCGCTCAGATGGGCAGTAGCCATTCTAGCCAAGATGTGGGGAAGTCCACATTGTTCAGGGCATGGACGACTTCTACCTGGCCACCATGCATAGTCAGCTAAGATGATTATATTTTTTATTCTTTAACTTATTCATATTATATGCATTGATATATATATTTTTTCTGTTGTTGTACCAGCCTTACATTCTTAAGAAAATCTTTTCTTGGGCAAGATTAAATCTAGACACGTTGCTAGATTTGATTTGCCAATATTGTATTAGGATTTTTCCATCTATGTTCATAAGTGTGATAGGGCTATAATTATCTAGTTCTCTACTTATCTAATTTTGGTGTCAAGATTAAATCAGTCTCATAAAGGAAGCTGGGTATTTTTTTAACCTTTTTCTCTTCTTTGAAACTGGTTTGAAGGATTATCTTTTCATTGCAGTTTAGAGAAAATTTACCAGTAAATTTCTTTTACCAATCTGACCTCATCTTCTACTCCCCATCCCCCTTCAATTCCTTCTGCTCCAGTGTCACCAGCCCCTTGGGTGTACCTGGAACATGCTGGCACCCTCTTTGCATTGACGTTCAGCTCTAGCTCTTTCCTCTGCTTGGGATGCTCTTTCCCCAGATTTCAACACAGCTGATTTCCTCCCTCCTGAACCTGTCAACTCAGGAACACCTACACTGACCTTCAATTTAAGGCAAATCACTCAAATCAGGGAAACCACTCCATCACACCCATCTTGCTTCTTCCCACCCCTGTCCAGAACTTCTGTCTCTCTTATGCAGTTTTATTTTTTCATAGTCCTTCTAGCATACAAATCTTATTATTTTTATAGTTTATTTTTGTGCCCCCTCACTAGAATTTCAACTCCATAAAGATAGCATTTTTTCTTGTTTGGTTTTGTTCACTGATGAGCCCAAATGCCTAGAATAGTGTCTGACAAATAGTAGGCTCTCAATAAATATTTGTTGAATGAATGATTTGTTGGATAAATGGTGCTAGTGACCTTAAGAGATGATGGAATTTTTGTAACCACTGTTCTAATTTCAGAGCTACTGTTTACTTTGTAAACAATTTAGATCTTACACAATGGGAAGAGGATAGTCTCTTTATAAATGGTGTTGGGAGAACTGGTTATCCTCATGCAAAAGAATGAAATTGACCCTTATCTTACACCATACACAAAAATTAACTCAAAATGGATTAAAGACTTAAATGTAAGACCTGAAACCATAAAACTCCTAGAAGAAAACATAGGGACAAAACTCTTGGACATTCGTCTTGGCAGTGATTTTTTTGGATAGGACACCAAAAGCACAGGCAACAAAAGCAACAATAAACAAATAAGACTGCATCAAACTAAAAAAGTTCTATACAGCAAAAGAAAAAAAATCAACAAAATGAAAATATAACCCATGGAATAGGAGAAAATATTTGCTATGTATCTGATAAGGGGTTAATATCCATAATATATAAAGTAGGCATAAAACTCAATAGCAATAAAATAATCCAATTAAAATGGGCAAAGGATCTTAACAGACTTTTTTTCCAGAGAAGACATACAAAGGGCCAACACGTATGTGAAAATGTGCTCAACATCACTAATCACCAGGGAAATGCAAACAAAACCACACTGGGATATTATCTCACACCTGATAGTAGGACTGTTGTCAAAAAGACAAGTGGTAACAAGTGTTTATGAGGGTGTGGAGAAAAGGAAACCCTTATGCACTGTTGGTGGGAATGTAATTTTGATATAGTCATTATGTAAAATAGTACGGAGGTTGCTCAAAAAATTTGGCTATATATCCAAAAGAAATGAACACAGTATCTCACAGAGGTATCTGCAGTCCAATGTTCATTGTAATATTCATAGTACCCAAGTTATGGAAACAAAGTGCTTGTTGATGGATGAATGGATAAAGAAAATGTGATTGTATATGTGCAGTGTAATATTATCCAGCTATAAAAAAAGGCATCCTATTATTTGTGACAGTGTGTATGAATCTGGAGGATATTATGACAAATGAAATAAGCCAGGCACAGAAAGACAAATAGTATAGAATCTCACTTATATGTGGAAACTAAAACTGTTGAACTCAGAACCAGAGAATAGAACAGTGGTTGCTGGAGGCTGGGATGTGTAGGAAATGGGGAGATATTGGTCAAAGAGTAGAAACTTTCAGTTATAAGATCAATAAGTTCTGGGGATCTAATGTACAGCATGGTGATTATTCTTAATAGTATTGTACTATGTACTTGAAATTTGCTAAGTGTTCTGGCCACACACACACACACACACAAAACACATGGTAACTGTGTGAGGTAATGGATGTGTTAATTACCTTGATTATGGTAATCAGGTAATCATTTCACAATGTATACTTTTATTAAACCACTATGGTGTATACCTTAAAAAAAATAAAGCTTAAGCATCTTGTGGGGGGGGGATTAGGTTTTCTTTTCCTTCTTAAGTCAATTATTGCAATTTATATTTTTATATGATATTGCCACTCCTCTAAGTTGTGAAATGTATTGGCAAATATTATTAAAATTAATTTCATAAGCCTTTTAAATATATATATACTCATACCCTGCTTTTTTCATGCCTTATTTCTCTCCCCTCCCAATTTTTTGATCAACTTTATTTCAAAGTAGTCCATTTTGTGACTATTTTCAAAGAATCAGCTTCAAATTTTCTGATTATCTCAAATTTTTTATTAATTCATGCTTTTATCCATATTATTTCCTTTCTTCTTCATTCTTTTGGTTCATACTATTTTTCTAGCTTCTTGAATTGAATACTTAACTCATTTATTTTTAATAGTTTTTTTTAAAAAGTGCTTTTAATACTCTAATGGATCTCTAGTTCCACTTATGCTGCATCCCACGGGTGTTGATGTGTAGTTCATGTATTGTCATTGGGCTGTAAATATTTTATAAGTTTCATTGTGTTTGCCTCTTAAATCCATTAGTTATTTAAGAGTATATAAGGTTTTTAGGGGACTATCACTTACTACTAATTCCTAATTTTTTTGTACTGTGGACAGAGCTCATATCTAGTGTGATATCAGTTATTTAAAATGTTTTAAGAAGTGTTTTATGGACTAGTACTTACTCAAATTTTGTAAATATTTCTTGTATACCAAGGTTCTTTGTAGATCATTCTTGGTAATTCTGTTGCTCTTTATTTCTAGACTTTCTGGTAGAAAAATTTCTAATAGAAATGTAAAAAACCTGCCATAATTTTGTCTATTTCATCTTTAATTCTGTCAGTTTTTTCCTAGTAATATTTAGGAGATGCTGAAAAAAGCACCTAAGTTCTTTAAAATTTTTTTATTTTTAATTTTTTATAGTTATTATAAAATATTGGCTATATTTCCTGTGTTGTACAGTATATCCTTGTAGTTTATTTATTTTATACATAGTAGCTTATACCTCTTAATCCTCTACCCCATCTTGCCCCTCCCCCCCATCTCTCTCCCCACTGGTAACTAGTAGTTTGTTTTCTATATCTGTAAGTTTGTTTCTTTTTATTATATTCACTAGTTTGTTTTATTCTTTAGATTCCACATATAAGTGATAACATATAGTATTCATCTTTCTCTGACTTATTTCACTAAGCATAATACCCTCCAGGTCCATTCATGTTGCAAATGGCAAAATTTCATTCTTTTTTAAAGATGTGTAGTATTCCATTTTATGTATATACCACACCTTTATTCATTCATCTGTTGATGGACATTTAGGTTGCTTCCATATCTTGGCTATTATAAGTAATGCTGCTATGAACATTGGGGTGCATGTATCTTTTCAAATTAGTTTTTTCCTTTTCTTCTGATATATACCCAGAGTAGAATTGCTAGATCATATGGTAGTTCTATTTTTAGTTTTTAGAGAAATCTCCATACTGTTTTCCACAGTGGCTGTACCAATTTACATTCCCATCAACTGTGTACAAGGGTTCCCTAGCACCTAAGTTCCTGATTGTTAAATACTCACGTGTTTTCTATTTATTTTGAATTAGCATTCTTCCTTATCTCTAATGATGTTTTCCTTAAATTCTCTTTGATATTAATATTGCTACACGAGTTTTATTTTGGTCGCTATTTTCTGATATATTTATTTATATCCATTTATTTTCAATCTTCCTATGTCATTTTGTTTTACAAAAATGTTTTTGTCTTAGTGATTCATTGCCTTAATGTGACAGTAATTGTTTTATTTATTGCAATTAAATATATATCCATTTATTTCTATCATTCCTTTTTTTCTTTTTTTGTTAACCATACTTTTTACTTTATTTTTCTCTTTTTTCCCATTTTTTTGTTCAAATGTTACTAACTTTTCTATATTTTTCCTATTATGTTTAAATGTCTAATGTGCACTCTTAGCTATAACTTGTTAAAAATCATGTCTATGATAAGTATATATCTTCATCCTCCTCCAAATAAGGCAAAAACAGCACGTTTTACCCATTGAATAACCCTGATCATGCTTATTGTTGCAATGTAGAATATTACAACATCCACATTTTTATCATAAAATAGTTACTATTATAATGCCTACCCTCAGGCATTAATTAGAATTATTTGCATAGTTTACCATTTCTGCGCTAGTCATTTTTTCCTTCTAATCCCTACTCCTATGTTTGTTTCCCTTTTTACTAAAAAGCATCAGTTAATTGTGGTTTTTGTGAATGTCTGCGGGTGGGATGTTTCCTTTTGTATTGGTATGCATCAGAAAGTTCTCATTTAACCCCAACTCTTGATTAAAAGTTTGGCTGGACATGAAATTTTAGACTGATAATTATTTTCCTTCAGGTTATTTCCTTCCAGTTCCTTTCTGTTCTGGCATCTAGTGTAGCTAAAGTCTGCTGTGACTTTGTCTTCCTATTGAGTTAAAAATGTCTTTCCCTCTGATACCTTTTAATATTCTCTTTAATATTCTGAACTTTCACCTAAGCTTCTGAAGTTTCACTAAGAAACATTTGGGTGTGGATTCACTTTAATTGTCCTTAGAGTTTCCATCTCTCTTGTAACACTGTATGTTATCTAAGTTTTCCTTTAGAGCCCTTAACATGTTAATCTTAGTTATTTGAGATTCCCTGTCTAATAATCCCAATATCTGTGTCATATCTAATTCTGGTTCTGATATTTGCTTTGCCTCTTCAGATGGTGCATGTAGTGTTTGCCTTTCTGCATGCCTTGCAATTTTTTGTTGAAAGCTGGATACAATGTATTGGGTAATAGGAACTGAGGTATAGGCCTGTAGTGTAAGGTTTTATGTTAATCTGACCAGGAATTGGCTGCATTTAATGTTTGCTGTGGCTGTAGGTGACTGAGGTTCAAATTACTCTAGTGTCCTTGTTTTTTGTTTCTGCTCTTGACTTTGGGATTTGCTAAATCGTCCTTCTCTGATAGAATCTATGTCTTACAGCTCTTTCAGTTGTAATCCACCATTATTATACTGGAGCCCTGTTGATGTGGTAAAGTGAGGCATTCTCCAGTATTAGGATTAAATCTCAGTCTTTTAATGGGCCTATGTCCCTGGGCTGTGACTTTCGCGAGTGTTTCTTAGCTTCTTCTCTTAGGTAAAACAGGAAGAGTAAAAGGAGTTGGACTATCAGAAATGACCTTCCCAGAGGTGGGCTATGACTCATAAAAATTGTTTACCCTAGGATATAGACATCTTTTGTGAAGAATGCTCTTGGTGCATTTCACAATGATTAATCTTCCTTTCCCCCCAGTAGAGCCAACAGGGATCTTTCTAAGCTCTTCACTATGAGCAGCTGGTGGGGCTCCTGGAGATGAAGCCCGTGACACTATGGGCCATCCCCCCTTAGACCGGGCCCCCACCGCTGGAGTTTCTCACTCTCACACTAGTCTGAACTTGGTCTTCAGCTATTCTTCAATATTACCATTTGCATAGTCCTGCCAGTGTATCACTCTGGTGGCTTCTGCTCCAGGTAAGCAGATCTCACTCAGTTCCTATGGCACTGGATTGATCTCACTCCACAGACTTCAGGGTGGAGGTTTGCCCTGCAACCTCAATTGATGGGTCCAAGAAAAGTTTTGATTTTCTGTTGGTCCAGCTTTCTTGTTGTTGTAAGGATGGAAGTGACAACTTCTAAGCTCTTTACATGTCAGAGCTAAAATTTTTAAGTCATTTTAAAATTTACTTTATTATTCTAGAAAGTACTAGATCACAGGCTATGTGCGTGTGTGTGTTTAGGGACCCTAGAGGGGATGGAAACCCCACTCAGTCACTAATTCCAGCTCTGATTCCCGTTTTTGTAAGAGACCCTTTTGTTCCCTTTACCTGATTGGAACTCTGGCCAGGTCTGCCAGATTCCAGACTTGGCAACTGTCAGAACAATAGCTTTGGCCTTTGATTTATTATTCTATTTCTGCCCCCTGGAATTGTTTAACTTGTTTTGAACTAGAGCTATTTAAAAAATATATTTATCTTACATTTTATCTATCATCACTATGATTGAGGAGGATAATTTTAAAACCTTAACCTCCAGGGACTCTAAGGTTTATTTTAATCTTAACTTTGACTTTTGGACATTTTTTGATGTAAGTAATCATGTACATAAACCACATTTAGCCCCTGTTTTACCGTACTTTTCCATGGTTAACAAAATTATCTCTTTAAACTTTATAATGGAAAAACATTTTTAATCATTTTAACAATCTACTCAAAGGGAATGTCCTCAGTCCCTATAAGAGATTATAACACTGTATTGCCTTATAAACTATCTTAAAATTACTATGTCACCAGATATATAACTTCTAAATGTTATAATATCTGAAAGATTTCCCATGACACTTAGAATTAGGACTAAGTGCAAAAAATATTAGCAGAATTGGCCATTAAGTGCCTGATAGAGAAAATTTATTGTGTCAATCCCTTTTGAAAATGAAAGGCAAAAACAGCCAAGTTTACAATATGTGCAAATGATAATTATAGGTCAGACACTAAGATGAAGAAAGTAAATAACCCATATAGTATTTTTCAAATCTTTTGGACTTAGGTCATATGAGTGATTAGAAAACACATAACAGTTTTTGTCCCAGTGTAAAATTACCCTAGACCTATGAGTCTTTGAATATCTAGCAGATTTTTCAATTTCCAAGCTAGTGTACATACCTTTGCTTCTGGATTCACAGGCCAAAGGATAGGGTGGGAGGAGCTGAACTTGGAAGCTTTGAAAACTGTTTTTAAAAATAATTCTTCTATAAGTACTTTCACAAGGAAATAAAATATCTTAATGGTTAAAATGATCATGCACTTAAAATAATAGCTGGTACTTACAGAGTATTTTTTCCTTAAATGTGAATTATAACCAGGAAAAACAGTTGCTTTACTTTACAGAAAGGAAATCTTAGAAATGGAAACGTTTCATTTGGCCACTCTGGTAACAGACCTAGAAATGAGTGTTGAAGCTCATATAAGAGCCTGGGATTTTGACAAGAATCCTTTCCTTTTCCATTTTAGGTCAGTCTCTGCTTCTAAAAGCTGACCAAACCCTCCCTGGTCCTCCTGGGATTACTGGCCTATAACTTCTACCCCATATGTCTTCTGCCCTGAGTGGTACTTTAGCCAGAATCATGGAAAATTCACCAAAAATAAGGAGATGAGATGAGCATTTTATTTCAGTCCTTTGAGCCTCTAAACTATCCAGTGGATTTCTGCCCTGGATGTGTTAAGGGACATAGAAAGTAATGCTCCTGTTAGAGAGTAAACTCCATGCGGGGATGCGCAGTAGCCTACCTCCTTGATGTCTTTCCCTGTTGCCTCCAGAAGCTGCTCAACAGTTAAGGTTGGCCGACTTGAATTCCACCTGAAGCTTAAGAAGTCATCTTTGGGGTAACTCTGCTGTCAGAGTGGCTATTTCAGGGAAGAGAAGGGGACAAAGGGATTTGCTCTTTTGCCAAAGTGCTTTGTTTCAGGATGAGAAGGCTAGAGAAAGAGAAAAGGATGCTTTTCTCTTTAAGTGCCTGCCTTTTCAGCACAAGGCAAACTGCTGCTATTATTTTCTCTATAATCCACTTTGGTAAAGATACATAATAGACATTTTATATAATGCATGCAAAAAGTCAGAAAACCAGAAAGTTCTCTGACAGTAACACCTTACAACTTGATGCTAAAGAAAATATCCTTGTGAGATCAACAGTGCCTTTCATAGAGATTGCTCCTCCAGTTCCCTGAATTTAACTGGCAGGCACAGAATTTCATTCCATCTCATATAGTGACTGATTGCTCGGGGCATCATATTCCTTTAAAAGTCATGCCTTTACTGCATTTTGGTAATTGCATTCTGTGTGTGCAATGATTTGAATGCTGTTTGAGAGAAAAGAGCAAAATATTACATATTTGTTAGAGAGACGTGCCAAACATCTGCCCCATTTCCTGATATTTGATGATTCTAGTAATGCAGATTCAATAATAATATAGCCACATTGTTAATTTGCATTACTCTGGTTAACAATTTCTTCTTTTTTAAAAAGAAAAATAAACCTATTTAAATCTTTCACTCATAGTTAATTAGGTGATTGAAAGGGTCAATCAGTGATTTACCAAATAAATTTCTAAACTGCTGCAGTGTTTCTTGCAAAACATCTAGAAGTCAATAAATGAATTAAAAGAGAAGATATTTAATGCTGAACAGAGCATGCATTAAAATATAACAATTCGGGGAAAATGTATACATGAGGAACAAACTGGCAGTTTATTAGAGCCCAGGGTTAAAAGTCCAAAGGAAGAGTAGCAGCAGAAGGACAAAGAGGCCATACCAACAGGAGTACAGGTTCAATTAATTTATTGATATAATTAGCACATAGTTATTAATAATACTACAGAAGCAACTGGCAAGTGAGTGTACATATACATCATTTGAATGAATTCAAAAGAACCCTGTACTTACCATAATTAAATTATTAGTTCTGAGAAAGCCACATGGACTGTGGAGGCCATCACAGCAGGCCAAAAGTCATGCATCCAATTTATTCTCTCACTAAAATAAAATGTCTGGAATTTTTATATCTTATCAAGCTGAATCTATAGAGCAGAAATTATGACTATCAGGATTGAGTGGCCCACTTGTAATTTCAGCATTTGTGAAACCGTGGAGCAGATTGCCTCATGGTTTATAAAAAAGAAATAGGGAAACATAAAAATAAAATTTTGTAAATGAAATAAGCCTCTGGGCTAAGCAAATTCACCACTTCAATATCTTTGCCCCTGGATAAATGTGTAAAAATAAGAGCTAAAGAATTAAGTCTCAGATTTTCTAAAGACTACACAGAATTAAACACAAAGTGAGGAGAATCATCCCAACTGTAGTTAAAATTATGGTTTTTTAAAAAAAACTTTCTCCTCTCTTTCCTTTAATTATGTTTTTAATGCTATTTGCTTTAATTCTGCACTGCTTTTGTTCACCTGGTGAGAAGAATACAGACTTTTCTTTAATCAGTGAGATGGAGTCATTCTAACACCGCTGTCGTATATTGGACCTGCTAAAGTCAATGAAACTTGTAAGCAAAGAAACCTAAAACTTAAGAAGTAAAATTCAGACTCTAGAAATTTCAACCAAAAAAATGGAAATGTATATTAAAAGAGATGTTCTTCAGTGTATGCTCCCTGCCAAGGGAAGTGCATCTTGGAATGTTTAGGAAGATATGAATTTGCATATAACTGGGTAACACTGAGGGCTGCTGAGGTGTGGAAGTTGATGAGGGTGGGAATTTTCAAGCCATGGCTGTCGTCTGGAAAATCTGACCTAGGCATTTGGAGTACTATTAGTCTTAGCAGAATACCTATGGGATCAGGAAATTAAGAAATTACTTTCCTGAGGTGGATCCTCCTTGGTTCTGAGTCTCTCTGGATTTCTGAGTATCTGATAAAATCTTTGTTTCTCACAGCAGAAGTATTGATACATTTGTGTACAATGTGCAGGAACAAGAAGACAAGCTTTAATAATAATGACTAATATTTATTGTTCGCCGATTGTTTGCCTGACATTTTTCTGAGCACACTACCCATTTAGCTAACCCGTTTAATCCTCCCAACAACCCTGTATATAAATACCATCTCCATTTTTACAGATGAGAAAACTGAAGGAGAGATTAATTGTCCAAGTTCAAACAACTAGAAAAGGTAAGCCTGAGATTTGAGTATTCTGGCTCCAGTCTGTGCTCTTAGCTACTTTGCTACACTACTTCTCCATCAGAGCTTGGAGACAAGTTACCTCTTCTCAACCTGGACATAGGAGTTGGCATTACCTCTCTGCTCCTTCTAACCAATGGTTAAGTTGCATTGAGGGCCAGACGAGTGAGGCCATCATAAGTACCGGTTAGCCACAGAGTGAATGGGGAACCTCAGAACAATGAAACTTCTGCTGTTACACACTGTCTTTCCACTACAGCTTCAGCTTTATCTGGCCCACTGTCTCAGTCCCTTGAATCTGTATTTACATAACCTGTAAGCCTGAGGTCACCAATGCGTTCCTAAAGGCCTCACTGGTGTTTTCCTTTGTCCAATCCCATCCTGAAAATTTTTCTCCATGTTGCTTTAGATCCTGTGGACACTATCAGAAAACATGGGAATCAATATAGCATCTTGGGTCTTCAAGAGATGAGTTCTATAGGTCAAATCCACTCAAGACTGTTAAAGGAAATGACCTGGTACAGTACTGATAGTGGATGGAAGAAAGTGATGCCTGTCCTCACTGGGGGCACAGAACTCTGTAAACATCACAGAGACTTTGCTGTGTACCCTGGTCAGCTGGGCCCTACATCAATGCCAGTCTGAATTTTAGGGAGCAGGAAGGTACAACTGGGTCTTTTTTTCATACATTTATTTTTATTTATTTATTTTTGGCTGTGTTGGGTCTTTGTTGCTGCGTGCGGGCTTTCTCTAGTTGTGGCCAGTGGGGGCTACTCTTCATTGTGGTGCACGGGCTTCTCATTGCAGTGGCTTCTCTTGTTACGGAGCACGGGCTCTAGGTGCGCGGGCTTCAGTAGTCGTGGCTCGCGGGCTCTAGAGTGCAGGCTCAGTAGTTGTGACCCATGGCTTAGTTGCTCCGCGGCATGTGGGATCTTCCCGGACCAGGGCTCGAACCCGTGTCCCCTGCATTGGCAGGCAGATTCTTAACCACTGCAGCACCAGGGGAGCCCACAGCTGGGTCTTGAGAACTGGGCAGCAGTGAGAAAGGTCCTCCTCTCTTTCATTCAACTTGAGGTGCTTAGGTCAGAGCTGCCAGGGAACCTTGAAATAAACATCTTTTTCTCCCACACGTAGACTGAGTCTTCTCACTCTTCCTGACCTGGAAATCTCTATTTTATTAAAAAATCTGTATGTATCTCTAGCATAGGGAATTAATGTGAGATTTCATTCATTTATTGATTTTTTATTGGGATATAATTTTCCTGCAGTGAAGCACAGGTATTCTTAGTGTGCAAGTTACTCACTTTGACAAATGCATTTGCTTGTGTAACCCACACCCTAATCAGTATATTGAACATCTAGATTATCTTGTGCAATAAGCTGATCATTTAAATTCCTTCTCCAGACAGTCCTCAACCCTTCCCATAGAATGCAACCTGTGATTTCTTTCACCTTAGATTAGTTTTTCCTGTTCTAGAACTTCATATAAATAAAATCATATATGGCTTCTTTCATTCACCATCATGTTGTTTTTTGTTTTTTGATTTTTTTTTAGATTAACTCACATGGTTTCACGTATCAGTTGTTTGTCCCATTTTATTGCTGAGTAGTATTGCATCGTATGACTGCACCACAGTTTGTCGATAGACATATGGATTATTTCCAGTTTTTGGCTGTTATGATTCAAGCTGCTATAAACATTCTTGTACAAGACTTTGGTGGACATGTCTTTTCGTTTCTATGAGTGGAATTGCCAAGTCGTATACAGCAGTTGTCTTTGAAGGGTCAGTTGGAGTTGTAGAGGTTGAAAGGTGGAAGGAGCAAGGGAAGGAGAGGAAGATGATTTGAGCCATGTACACAGTGGCACAGAGGTGTAATCATAAGTTCATGACAGAAGGAGGACTAATCACAGAGCAGGAGGCAGAATTGCCTGGATGTGGCTGAATGCCCATCCTCGACCTGTTTACTTGAGTAAACTCTTAATTCTTGCTACTTATTTCATTAATGACCTTCAATCCCACAGGCATTCTAATTGCCCTGGAAAGACCACCCTGATTATCTTTATTATATGGTCCCACTGAAAGAACCATACTCAGAATGGTGCCTGGTCTTGACAGGCTCCTACTGATATAATTATGGCTCACTCTGGGACACACCCCTGAATAGCTCTTACTTCTGGTATGTAAATGACATGAGTTGGTGGCCCTGCATGCCTGCTCAGAGACAGACTATAGAACTCCTCAGGAAGATATGGCCTTACCATTATTTGCCAGTGTGATGTGTCTTGATCTCTTAGAGGGTGTTTGGAGGCTGCTGCAAGAAAGAGCCCTATCCCATGAGTTGAATACGTGCTTGTGGTGGGAACAAAGAAAATGCCAGCCTTCAGACTTGCTGGAGCACTGGGCACCCTGCACACACTGCAAAGTGTACCTGGAGATGGAGCAGGCCCATGAAATCAGATGCAGCCTGCATTTTGGTGATGAGAAATGCATGCTTGTTTTAAAGACTTTGGGTACACATTATCAGGTGGTGTTCCAGAAAGCCAAACTAGTTCATATTCCCACGGGCAGCAAGTAGGGGATGCTCTTTTCCTCCAAACCTTGCAAGCCCTGAGTAATGTTTCCTGGTCACCTCCTACAGAGATTACTCAAACTCTCTCTTTGTGTTTCTTCAGTGGTTCCATTTGCTTTATTTTGTTTTGTTTTGTTTCTAGTGGGTAACGGGATTAAATTTTTCATTTTCTTTCTTTCCCAGTGCTAGGGCATCACTACGTTCTGTAGGGTGTCAGGGATGATTTACTGATTTCAGATTCATCTCAGAGGTCATTTGATGTCATATCTTACTCCTTGGCCACTCATGATTCTGCCCTGGCCTTCATATTTTACAGAAGCTCAGTGTTGGTAACCGTTGTTGGAGCTGAATGTCCTGAATAGTCCCTAAATCTCAGTTCTCAAGGAACAAGTTCTGAGTATTACTCTATTGACTAGCCCTCTGTTCTTTAGGGAATTACTCATGATACCACAGAAAAACCTAACAAAATCAGAGATAGAAATTAGCTTTCCTCCCCAAAGCTGGTAAAAAGAGAACTAGATTCAGTGTTCAAAATTAGAAACTTAGGATGCACTAAAAAAATTCTGGTCAGCAGTTAGAGCCTGTGTGTTAGTTTCCTATGGCTGCTGTAACAAAGTACCACAGGCTAAATTACTTAAAACCACAGGCATTTATTGTCTTACAATTCTGGAGACTGGAAGTCTGAAATCAAGGTATCCACAGGGCCACACACCCTCTGAAACCTACAGGGGAATAACTTTATGCCTCTTCCTAGTTTCTGGTAGTTTGCCTGCCATCCTTGGTGTTCCTGGGCTTGTAGCTGCATAACTCCAGTCTCTGCCTTTACCATCACATGCCGTTTTCCTTGTGTTCCTGTGTCTTCACATGGCCATCTTCTTACAAGGGCACCAGTCATATTGGATTTAGTTCCAGTATGACCTCAACTGAACTAAACACCTGCAATGATCCTATTTTCAAATAAGGTGACATTTTGAGGTCCTGGGGATTAGGACTTGAGCATATGTTTTTTTGGAGGATACTGTTTAACCCACAGCATTGATAGATTTTGAGGCAGACCACACCCTAGAGTGGGCAGTTTCTTGGGCAGTCTTTACAAGCAAGAATGCTGACATTGATAGGGAGAATTCCTGGGGGAAAAAAGGAATGTTCCATGTTCTGGAAGACAGACTCTGTAGCTCTGGAGAAATCGCAGGCCTGAAATTAGTTCGTGACTATCAGCCATGAATCTGTTATCATTTTTTGCTCTAAACACTTGCTTCTAATTATGCCCCTTTGATGTTTGCACCTCTCAAATATCTTCAAACTAAGTTCATTCCATTTCTCACACTTTCAACATTGTTAACACAAGCTGCACAAAATTCCATTCTTTTCAGCCCTTTTGGTTAGTCATATCCTACAGTAGCTTAATAATTGTAAGTTGCTCTTTTCTTCAGTCCTCTCCTTGGCTGGCAGCTTTCCTAGCACTAAAAATCTCGCCTTGTACTGCACAGAGTGGGAACAAAGATGTGGCCACTTACATGGTTTGTGAAGGAACTTCTGACACATTTAATTTCATCTGGAAGCTGAGTGTACGTGTCAGCAACTTTGTTCAAAATGGCTCCAGGGAAACCTGAGTGTTGTCTTTATAGCTTTTCCTTGTATTGCACACTTTGTTTTTCCATTTCTTTCACAAAACACAACACGGAAAAAAGCCCACAGTTCTTGCCCTTTTTTTTTTTTTTTTTTTTTTTTTTTTTTGTGGTACGCGGGCCTCTCACTGTTGTGGCCTCTCCCGTTGCGGAGCACAGGCTCCGGACGCGCAGGCTCAGCGGCCATGGCTCACGGGCCCAGCCACTCCGTGGCATGTGGGATCTTCCCAAAACGGGGCACGAACCCGTGTGCCCTGCATCGGCAGGCGGACTCTCAACCACTGCGCCACCAGGGAAGCCCAGTTTTTGCACTTTTTATATAAGCTTTCTGGTGGTTAAAACCCTAGGGTGTTGAGTTAGTGTAAATGTTAAAAATGTGTACCTAGAGTACAGTAAGAGCTTTCTCTCTATGCGTGTTTCAAAAGAGTTGTGAATAATGCTGGATTGAAAATTCTGGGAAGCCAGGGCCCTCTGATTATAGCCCATGCAGTGATATTGTAAGTTTTCCCAAACTTTGCTGCATTAATGCCTCCATATCATTTCTGAGTAAGAGAAGAAGTTCAGCTCTCCTACAGGCCTCAGGAATATTGGAAATTTAGTGAAAGGTAACTCTTAAAATATAGATATATATTAAGCATCTCTTTTTATTATGATGCTTTGACATCTTGGGGTCTCCCTGACACTGGAAGGGACTTGTCTCCCAAAGTTAGCTAATTCCTAGAGAAAGCAAATTACTTGCCCACCAGGAAACGCACCTTTCATATGCAAACCAACCAATCTGTCGATAGAGTCAATACCTCCTCTATCCTTCTCTCACCTTGGAAACCAGTATCCCTGGCCTTAATCATCCCAGGGTCAGGTATTTGATAACTAGGGGGAGTCCCACATGCTGGATGGAGACTGCTGAAATTATTTAAACTTGGCAATCCTGGGGACTTCCCTGGCAGTCCAGTGATTAACTCTCTGCCCTTCCACTGCAAGGGACACAGGTTTGATCCCTAGTCAGGGGATCCCGAATGCCATGTAGTGCGGCCAAAAATAAATACATAAATAAACAAACTTGGCAATCCTAAACTCCTCTGCTTACTCTGCCTTGCCCATTTCTTTCCATTGAAAACCATAATAAAGACTCTTGCCCAAATTTTTCCCTTTGCCTCCTGACCAACCTTGGTACTTCACTGCATGGCCCTGCATGGCATGCTGCTGCACCTCCTGTTCTAGGGATCTCTGAGTATAAAAACTTCTTCCTTCAATTAAGTGTCTGTGTGTGTTTCCATACCTAATTAGACCAAATCCCAAGTACATTTTAAAACAGAGGACATAAAGATTCACTCAAAAATTGCTCTAATCACTTTGAGGTGTCTTTCATTGCTTATAGACAATTCAATGACTGGGCCAAGGGTGACTTTCACCAAACTTCTTCAGAAGAAAGAGGTTGCTTCCATATCTTGGCTATTGTAAATAATGCTGCAGTGAACATAGAGGTGCATGTATATTTTTGAATTAATGTTTTCTTTTTCTTCGAATAAATACCCAGGAGTGGAATTGCTATATCCCATGGTAGTTCTATTTTTAATTTTTTAAATTATTTTTGTTTTTAATTGTTTTTAATTATTTAAAATTTTACTCAGCAATAAAAAAATCGTATTATTTGTGACAATATGGATGGATCTAGAGGATATTATGCTAAGTGAAACAAGTCAAACAGCGAAAGACAAATACTGTATGTTATCTCTTACATGTGGAATCTAAAATACAAAACAAATGAACAAACATAACAAAACGGAAACAGAGTCATAGATACAGAGAACAAACAGATGGTTGCCCAAGGGGAGGAGGGTAGGGGGAGGAGAGAAATAGGTGAGGGAGGTTAAGAGGCACGAGTTTCTAGTGGCAAAATAAAGGAGTCACGGGTATGAAGTGTACAGTGTGGGGGGATATAGTCACTAATTATGTAATGTCTTTGTATGGTGGCAGTATCATAACTAGACTTACCATGATGATCATTTTGGAATGCATAGAAATATAAAATCAGTATATTGTGTACTAGGAACTTACATAATGTTGTAGGTCAATTATACTACGAAACCAAACAAACTGATAGAAAAAGGATCATATTTACCAGAGGCAGCAGGAGGGGGGCAGGGGAATTCGAGGAAGGTAATTAAAAGGTACAAACTTCAGTTATAAGGTAAATAAGAACTAGGGAATGCCATGATAAATACAGTGAACACTGCTGTAGGTTATATTTGAAAGTTATTAAGACAGTAGATTCTGAGTGTTCTCATCACAAGGAAAAAAGATTTTTTTCTATATCTTTAATTCTGTATCTATTATATACAAAATGATGGATGTTCACTAAACTTATTGTGGTCGTCATTTCATGATGTATGTCAGTCAGATCATTACGCTGTACAACCTTACACTTATACAGTGCTATATGTCAGTTATATCAAGCTGGAAGAAAAAAAAAAGCTGAAAAAGACCCAGTATGTATTCTGAGCCTTGTGCCTGCAGCAGGAAATCACTGAGTCTTACTGCTGGTCTATTCTACAGGGGGTAGTGTGGCACAGAGAAAGGCCTTTCTGAAATGGATAGTCTGGGTCCATTTCTCTGGCTGCTGTAGGCTTCTTTTAACAGCATTCCTTTCTATTTTGCTCTCCCTTTAAACAGTTCACTCAGGGGCTGAGACTAGGGTGAAGGCAGCTGGGTACCTAGGGCACACGTGTTAAGGAGGTGCTCGCTGTCAGGATTAATCAGGAAGAGTGAGCGCTTCTTTAAATGCTGCACCTTGGCTGCCTTGCTTGCCTCCTCCTTTTCTTCACCCTGATTCTCACTACTAGAAGAATCTTAAGTCTTAAAATTCTATGCTTTGACTGTTGGTTGGAATGTAAATTGATACAACCACTATGGACAACAATATGCAGGTTCCTTAAAAAAACTAAAAATAGAACTACCATACGACCCAGCAATCCCACTACTGGGCATATACCTTGAGAAAACCATAATTCAAAAAGAGTCATGTACCACAATGTTCACTGCAGCACTATTTACAATAGCCAGGACATGGAAGCAACCTAAGTGTCCGTTGACAGATGAATGGATAAAGAAGATGTGGCACATCTATACAATGGAATATTACTCAGCCCTAAAAATAAATGAAATTGAGTTATTTGTAGCGAGGTGGATGGACCTAGAGTCTGTCATGCAGAGTGAAGTAAGTCAGAAAGAGAAAAACAAATACCGTATGCTAACACATGTATATGGAATCTAGAAAAAAATTGGTCCTGAAAAACCTAGTGGCAGGACAGGAATAAAGATACAGACGTAGAGAATGGACTTGAGGACACGTGGAGGGGGAAGGGTAAGCTGGGATGAAGTGAAAGAGTGGCATGGACATATATACACTACCAAATGTAAAATAGATAGCTAGTGGGAAGTAGCCACATAGCACAGGGAGATCAGCTCGGTGCTTTGTGTCCACCTAGAGGGGTGGGATAGGGCGGGTGGGAGGGGGATGCAAGAGGGAGGGGATATGGGGACATATGTATACGTATAGCTGATTCACTTTGTTATAAAGCAGAAACTAACACCGTTGTAAAGCAATTATACTCCAATAAACATGTTAAAAAAAGAAAAAGTCTATGCTTTGATTTTGCTATGTGCTTTTATGCTTATCTAAATCATCATGTCTAAGGGTCATCAGAATTATTCAGGAATTAAATTATAACTGGGCATGATTCTTACCCTTTAATACATATTAGGCTAAAATTAATAAGATGAGCGCTGGATACGTTGCTCATCCAAATATAGTCAGTGGGGTTATATCTCTAATACGGATTTTGTAATCATGGCAGCAAAAGCTAGTTAGATGTGTCCTGGCATCTGTCTTTGTGGAAGGAACTTTGGGGTAATAAAATCACACATGGGAAAAGAGAGAGGTAGTCACCCTTCCTTTGTGTTTCTAAGCACATGGTTCATCCCCTTGTTATATGTAGCTTTTTGTGGTACTCAAATCATTTATGTGTCGTCTTTTTTACTTGATGGGCTGCTCAAGGGCAGAAAACATTCTCGGTCTTCTCTTTTCTCCAGTACTAGGACATACTGGACACTCAAAAAAATACATGCAGGGAAAATTCTTTATTGAATGAAGTTATTTTTAAAGCATTTTAGAAGAATGTATTTGCCCTATAAGTATACAGTTCTGTGAAACTGTGGAGACCACACATCCTTTTCTCTATCCCTCAATACAGGGCCACTACTTACAGGTCCATAGTGTAAGACTCATTTTTTCTAATAAAACTATAAAATCTTTTAAGGCAAAAGCATGTATTTTCTGTTTTGCATATATCTCCCAAATCATCTAACAGAGAGGGGTGAATTTATTGATTTTACCTCACCTTGGTGAGGAAAAAAGAACAATCTACAAAACAATCATTTTGTGAGTATTTAATTCAAAATTATTATGTCTTCCACATCTCATGGTGGATATCAACTCTACACATTGGGTACCTCCCCATTTCCATTTTTAAACTAAATTTCAGTCATTGGGAGTGGTTGCTTTGCCATTATGCATATCTTTTTTGTTGTATTTTTAAATTGAGTAAAAAAATATATGGAAGGGTAAATGACATAGTCCTAGGATTTCAATGTGATATTTGAACAAAAGGTATGATATTCACAAGATGCAGTGGAGCGTGTGTCTACTTATCTGGCTGTGCAAACTTATGAGCCTGATGACAATGGCAGTGAAGCATTTTTTGCATGAGCAATTCTTCAGGGATTCTTCTAATAGCCATGGTAAGAGACTTGCACTTGGAGATCAGCGTTTTGCACTGAATAAAGCTGCACACTTTTAGCTTCTCTAATAATCTCTGAAGCCTTATCCCTGTATCCATCTTGGACTTGCCTCTGAATCTTATTCTTTCTTCATTATATGATCCACCCTTGCTTTACTCACCTGTGTATATGCATTTGTATTAAATTTCTATGACTATCTAAATGATTGCTTTTTAAAAGATAGCACAGAGATATCCACCTTTAACTACACAGACAATGTATTTATATTCATGACTTTCTTGCCTTTCCTCCTCCTGATGATTTTTGAAATGTGTCTGCATCTTTCACTTACAACCGTTTATCCATTTTGATATATCTTTAGGTGTCGTGTCAACCCTTTCTTCAAAAGATGTTCCTTCCGGAATCAGAGACTCCTTAGCCAGGCATGCCAAACCAAATGTAATCTGTAGTCATATCTCGCATTTCCTTTCTTGCCTCAGTGTTGCAGCCAGAACAGTAATTCCTGCACACATCCAGCCACAAGCTCTCCTATGGATCTTGGTTTGATTTCTCCCTTTGCCAGAAATACCCCTTACCCAGTCACATTCACCTGACCACTTTTGGGTTCCGTGTAAATCCTCTGGACCTTTCATGTTCTCCTCTAACTGAGCTTAGAGCACATTGCTTTGTACAGAAATGCTTCTGTGTTTCCTCCCATGCTCTGAGATGCCAAGTGTCTCCTGCTTTGAGAGCTGAGTCTTACATCTGTTTTCCCAGGAGTATGCAACAAAATGCCGAGACATGGGAGTGTGTGTTTGTTGAATTGAAAAGGGTTGCTCTGTTTTAATTGTGTTGAGCTTACCCTGAACCAAATACAGTGCTATGGCCCCAGTCACAGTTTGTGGACTTGGCCAGCATTTCACCCACCTGCTTCACATAAAAGGCAGTACATTGTAGACGTTAAAACTGTGAACTCTGGAGTTGTGTTGCCCAAGTACACATTGGGGCTCTGACACTCCCTAGCTGAGTGCCTTTGGATAAGTTACTTAACCTTTCTGAACTTCAGATTCCTGACCTACAGAATGTGGAGAACAATTGGATGTATCCACTATCATTCCTTATTTTGTCTATTTCCTTAGTATTAAAACAAAAAAATACCATTTATGGAAATCCATTACACTTGCACACTTTCTCCTTTGCATTTGAAACATAGAGATCACTATTTCTCAATCTGGGGGTCCATTCTATGCTTTTTAGGATGCCAGTCAATCTATTTCTGGATTCAGAGTGTGATGGCTCCAATTGTTTAGAAAAAGCTCCCACCTTCTTTTCTTTAGACACTTTATAACCAGGGTCCTCCCTTTTTCTTCCAGGCCTTTCTGCCTATCTCTTTTATCCTGCCCACCCATTTTAGAATCTCCTGAAGCCAGGGCCATTCTGAATAAGGAGATGCTATTAGAATGGATGAACCTTATAACCCATGCTGGGATCAACTAAAGTATAAAAGAAAAACACAGAGATTACAAGATTTAACCTGGACAAGGAGCCAGTGGTGCTACTCCAGGCAGAAGAACAGAGCAAGGAGAATAGATTTTCGTGCTGAGGGGCAGGTATCCCTCAAGACATTCTCCGTAGTTAAGACTGACTTTTGTCTACTTTCATTTCCTTGTGGCAGGTTTTTGGGACTCTCACTTTGTTAGCTTTCACTATCTCTGATATATTTCTCATGACTTTCAAAGAAGAAAGACACGTCTTCCTAATTTGGGAATGTGGGATAGTATCGTAGTTAATAACATACACTTTGGAGCCAAATACTAACTTTACTCACGAGGTGATCTTGGACAAATTTGCTTAACCACTTTGTACCACAATTTTCTAATCTGTAAAATGGAGATGACAGTCATAGTACCTCCCTTATAGGATATGAGAGTTAAATTAGTTAAAGCACATAAAACATTTAAAACAGTACCTGAGGTGTAACAAGTGTCACTTTGCTGTTATTATCATCTGAGCTCACATGCCTAGCAAGGCAAGGCACCAAGTGAGTGGGAAGATCTATTTTCTGCTCTTTAAAATTTAGCTTTAAGCCTGAGTACCTTTCTGTAGAAATTAAGTCAGACTACACCAAGCATCTGTCCTGAAGTCTGTCTTTCTTTTAATTACATGTCTTGTTGATTCCCCTCAATTGATTTCTTGACTCCCATTCGTGGACCTCTTGCCCTTGGCTCACAGCATCTTCCATTCAAATACCAGCTAATTAAGCCTGGATATTCCTGAGCCTTTCCTTACCTCCCAACCTAGATCATCCTGCGATGAGGAAGGAGGGTTGATGCAAATTGCAACTGACAATGTGTACCGAAGTAGACATTTATTGACTTCCACTAACTATGCACACTCATCCAGATAATTACCATGCATAGTCCACACACCCCAGTGGCCAAATCTTACCGGTGAGGTGATGAGGGGAGGGCTTTAGTTTGATGGGGAGCTTTTCCTCTGAAATATTCTACTATGCCTGTCCTTCCATATTAATTATCTTAGTCCCATGATGGCAGCTTTTCATTTTTCCAAGTATAAAGTATGTATGGCTCAAAGCACGCCTTTAAACATTTAATCTGGGTCAAGTCTAGTTGCCTCCAGTGGGACGGTGTTCCGTATGCATTTATGCCCTGAGGATTTGTGAGGACTGTGGGAGCAGAGGCTGGGTGCAGGAAAGCAGTGGAGAAGTTTTGTAGGCCAGAGACATTTGTCCAAATACAATCCATTAAGCAGTATCTAGGACTGATGCCAGAGTTGATGGTGAGCTAGTATACGGTGACCAGAAAGAGAGAGGGAGATTGAGTGTGGGGTACAAAGTAGAGTAGGCAGTTTCAGAAGGGCAGGTGGAAGAACCAGCCATGATTCCTTTGGGTTCTAGAACCTGCAAAGTGTTGGGAAGCCTAACCCAGCGTGGGAGGAAAGTTGGCAAGGACATGGAGCTATTTCATTCTCTTCTCTTGGTCTTTCCCCTGGGTCTCTATATAATACAAATGACTTCACCATACACACTTTTAGATTCTTCAATAAAGTGAGTAAACGTTTTTCTTAAAGGATATAATGTTTTTTGATAAATTTGAGTCATTACTTTGTCCATCTGATTAACTTGTATTCTCTCTTGCTCACAGAATACACAGACACACACACATGCATACACATGATAGAATATACTGGAGTCCAGTTCTGTGGTAGACTATGGTCAAGCCTTTTATAGGAACTGCCTTATATCAGGGCCACTTTAAGCACATCCTTAAAACACCTTTGTGCACCTTAGAAAAAGGGTGGACCCAGCCCTTCATGAGGGCAAGCCTGGCTTGGGGGGAAGAACACAGATTGGATATAAGCCTATTCAGCCATCAGCTGGATGCACTATGCAGGGCCTAACATACCACACAACCATGGTGAAAGCCCAAATTACCAGGTACAGTGCAAGTTGACGTCACCCCTCCCCAGCCAAACGGGGTAAGAGCCAGCCGGTCGGCTGCACTGAGCTCCTCTAACTGTACCACATTGGATGGATTACTCCAGGTGGAGAGCATTGATCCACGAAATCTGAACATGCCTTGGTGCTGTGGGACCAAAGCAAAGGGGAGCTGCTTCCGTTCCTGGGAATCTTCAACTTGTCTATCTTTATTGGTTGGAAAGGATATTGAATTTGGAAAAAAAAAATTAGGCAGAGTCTGAATAGTCATTTCTGCCCATTTCCAAACCTAGATCAGTTCTTTGTTCTCCCTTAGTTCTGGCACTCATCGTCTGACTTTCTGAAGTGGTTTATCTTTGTCTTGGCTTGCCTTACCCTGTTACCTCCCAGACTAATATCTCCTTCTGTACTGAACGGTGCCTAGATCCAGGCTTTAATCTAGCTCTGCCATTAAATCGCAATTGATACGTGGGATAAATGCTTTGCCATCTCTGAACTTTATTTTTCTTACCTGTAAAATGGGGTAGTATAAAGATCCAGAGAGATTAAGTGTGAAAATGCTGTGAAAACTATAAAGAACAATGCAAACAAAAGACTGAACCAGAAAGAGTTAATTTAGCCTGATGTTAAAATAGAACAATTTACTCACTCACTTTTCTATCATTCCTAGACACAGTCTGGACATCTATTAAGTAGTGAAGAAATATATCATTTTCAACTGTCTGAATCCATATGCAGTTGATTTCAAAGCTTAATTTTATTTGAATGAGGAATCAATACATATAACTGCACCAACATTACTGTGCTGGAAACCTGTGCATGTTTCTGGTGCTTTCATAATATATTTCAATTTTTGCATTACTTTTCCATTATTACCCATATTTTTGAAAGGGTTCTTTGAGCACTGCAAAGTAACACAAATCCCAAATGAATGGTAAGGACGATTTGTTTCGATTTCAAGCTGCATTTGTTACAGTGTTCTAACGCTCCTCCTGTTTCCCCTCTGTCTCTATAATAGAGACACCAGCAGTTCTTCCTAAAATATCTATTTCATTATGTTCCTTCCTGGATAAAAAGGTGTTCCTTTTTCCCAGCTTGTATTATTGCGAGTGACAGCCAGAGCTCTTCACAGTTTGGCTGCAGTCTTTCTTTCCATACTTCTCTCTCTCAGTTTTAGGGTATACCCCTTTTTTCCAGCCAGGCTGAGTACCTCATAATCCCACACAGGAGGATATTTTCAATGGTATCTTTGATCATTCTGACCTTCCTCAGAATGCCTATATTTCACTTTTTTTTTTCCATAACCAATTTGACCTAATGCACAGAGTCCAACTCAAATCCAAATTCCAACTCAGGACTCAAAATCTTTGGGGTTGCTCTAGCTGTAGTGACCTCTCTGTTTGGTAAAACTGGACCTTTGGAACGCACTGCCTGGAGGCTTCTTGGTTTCTGGGACAACACTGCCTTTAGGGTAATGGTGTCATCAATGCCAAGGTCAGGTCTAATTGGATCCTCAGGCCATGCTGAGGACTTCCTCCTTCACCCTGAGCTCAACTCTTCATTTCCTAACTAGTGTAACACCACTGTGAACAGCATCAAGCCCACCAATAAAATGCTAATTTACCAGCTGCTAGTTTTAAGAGATTCAAGAGCAAGAGAAAACACAGGGCAGATGTGAGATGGCAAAAAGGTCAAGGTGGCAATGAGGGAAATACGACATATAGCCAGATGCTGAAAAAGAGATGCTAGCAAAACTAGAGGGAAACTTCAATTGTCATGTTCTTCTGAAAAAAGATTTCAAGGGGTACATACGTTTAAAGATTCTGGTATATCCACTTTACGTTATCTAATATATGAGTGAATTATATTCTAGGAGAGAATTTTGACTTCTACCAGAACATATAATCCAGGTTGGTAAGATCCTAAAACATTTAGAAGTTTTATCAGTGTGAATCTGCTTGGGGCCTCTTAATGCCTGTTTTGAAACAAGGCAAGTGTGTAAGTCCTCTTCGTTGGACATTTGGTATGACTGCCTATCCAGCATCATTTCCCCTGGTAAAAGAATGTATGTTTTCTTTGCTGAGTTGTTTCTCCGTACTCTCTGTTCATGTTGTTGAGGGAGATGACTTAACCTCTGATTTCAGGGGTGGGCTTGTGACCCAGGTTGGTCAATCAGTGTCTTCCAATTCCTCTGAGCACAGCGATTCGTTGAGTGAAGGCAGGGCATCCTCCACATTGGGCCAAGGAGACTCAGTGTCAAGAAATATACTTGAACATTTTGAAGAGATACACTTGCCCTGTATCAGTTAGGTTTCTACCAAAGAAATAGAACTGTAGGATGGACAGACAGATAGGTATAGATAGATTTCAATAAATTGGCCTACGTAGTTGTGGGCACTGACAAGTCCAAAATCTGTAGGGGCGGTGGGAGGGTGGAAACCCTCAGACATGAGCTGCTGCTACAGTACAGAGTCAGAATTTCTTCTGCCTTAAGAAAACCTCCATTTTGCTTTTGAGGTCCTTTAACTGCTTGGATGAGGCCCACCCACATTATTGAGGATCATGTCCTTGAAACTGTCCTTTTAAAGTCAACCAATTGTAGATGTTAACCACAACTTCCCTTGAACTGGCTTTTTAGGTATCAACTGTGTGAGCATTTCCCAAACATCTTCAAAGAAAAGAAAATGTGTAGGAGCCTTTTCATATAACCAGTCAGTGCCAAGACTTCTTGTTATGATTTCAAACCAAGCGTAGATACTCTGTAGCCATATTCTTTTAAACTCTGTAAAAAAAAAAAAAAAAAAAAAATTCTCTGCATGGAGTTTCCAATGACTCTCTTTTGTGTAGAATTTTCTGTGTCTAACACGGATTTCCTGTCATCTAAATATTCTAATGCAGGGCACCCCTTAGCATTACCGTAGAGTGTGGTAAATATTTTTTGTGTGTGAGACTCCTGTCCATGTAAACAATTTGTGTCACCCCAAATCAGCATGTCAGCACCATTCTTGTGTTCTAGTCTCTCAAAGACCTGTGAAAGGAATACTGAGCCCACAAATGGGAATGATTACTTCGCCAAGTCACCTCTCTGGGACTAGGGTCCAACCACGGAGCCTGGAATGACCCCATATTCTCTAACCCCTGAGCATATCTGTGCAACTGGTTGACCCCATCTTCTTCCTACCCCAGAGAGGTGGGTGGGAAGAAGATGGCAGAATGATCTGAAGGAGGGACACAGAGACCAGGGCCCCTGTGGGTCCTGGTCTGGACTCAGGGCACTCTACTCCAGGGCACTGCCCACTTAAGCTAGTCCCAGGCACCAGGCCAGAGTGGAAAGTAGGAAATTTCAGGAAAGGAGCTTCATGGTACCAGGTCCTGACTCAAGGGCCATGCTTGCCTAGATCTAGGGGGATACTGTCCTGAAGTCCACCTTTTTTTCTTTTGTCAGTTCACGTGATGGTCAGAGCCGGAGCTCATTTTTTTTTTTTTACTTTAATTCTGCTCTCTCCCAGAAAGTAAATCTATTTTTGTCAATTGTATATTTTTAAAAAGCACTCTCCATCTCCCAACACCACTCTCCCTCAACACACACACACACACACACACACACACACACAACTAAATAGCATTCTTGTTAGAATAACTACATTCAGAGATGAATAGAGGATTAAGTATAGTGCTCATCCTATATTCTACTCTTACAGTAATTGATATAACATCAGTGAGATTTTACTGGCAAAATTGATTCAAATCAAACCAGAAAAATTCAGCCTCAAGAACTGAAAATGAGCTGAAAGATGGTAAGCAAAGGATAATAATATGTGGCAATGTCTTTGAATTACTCGTATTTTAGGCTTTATATAATTTGAAGTTGCAAAAATGTGTTTAACAAGGGTAGATTTTTAAAAAATGTAATGTCTTTATTAATGATCAGGGAGCAGCACTGAAAGCACAAAAATGTCTTTTTCAGTGATGTTAAATTGAAAGGCGTTAAAAATATTTGGGAAGACACACAAATAATACAAATAGAGCTATAGAAGTTATAAATATGAATGGAAGGGAAAACAATGATATTTCAGAAATATACAAAACAATTATATCTATAGGAAAACATAATTGAAAACAAAGTAGTCTTCAGATAACATACTGGTCCTGCGATACCCTCTCCTAGCTTAGTGTCCCATGAGATTTGGGGTCACTGACACATGGTATTCCAAATGAATTGTCAGAAATATCAGTGAATTAATAGAATTGTACTATAATTTTTTTCTATTTTTATAGTGTGGCCATATACCAATCTTTAGGAAAAGCATTTTCTTTTCTCATTAGATTAAGAATATTTTAAGACTGCCACATTGTACAACTTCCAAGCTTCCATTTATATAATGCTTTCATAGTCTGAGCAAATGGCACCTCCTGGAGTTGTGCAGTGGACACCCTGCAAGACTTTACTGCCTTGATTTGAGATAAAATGTGCACTGTCATTTCAGGGTGCTCCCCATTGTCCAGTGAAATTTGCATGATCCTACAGCATCTAAAATGAACAAAGTGTCCAATTGGGTTCATAGTAAACAATCATTTACTATGAATGATATAAATATTCTAATACTTTGGGTTAGACAGACCATAATCTGAATGATTTACTGACTATTTTTCTGGAAGGACTGAACAATGTAGATATTTCCTCTGTTACTCTGCAGGTTTTATTGGCTTGTGGAATTTTAAAATGTGATTTCTGCTTACATGTTTAATTAGGTTTCATATTCCTGTTGACTTCTAATCAATTCACAGGATAAAATGCATCCACTGATTCCCACCCCAAAAGTAGGAGGTTTCGTTGTAATCTGTGCCAGGTTAGGGTCTCCCAGGCCTACTGGCAGAATTGATGCAAGGTTCCCTTGATGGAGCTTTGGAATTTTCAAGTTTTGGCAAAAGCCCCATTTTTAGCAAGTATAGAATATTTATCTTCTGCTATGAGAATACTTCTATTAGATGTGTACTTCTGCATTATTTTTAAACTAGATATCCAATGATCACTCTTGTGAAACTTGTTTCACATATATTAATGAAAATTATTAATTAAATATGTATTCTTTCCTTCTGCATTATATTTCTCCTTTCTGATAGAGTCCTGAGGTTAGTTCTTAGAGAATTAGATTAAAATATCCCTAGAACTTGTAACTGTTTTTGGAAGATTAAACGAATAACATTCACACATAAACAGGCTTAACCAACACAATTATTATGTTTAGAGGAGGCTGAGTGAATCAACAAGGACAGACCTGCATGAAGCTTAGAAAATTGATGTGAGAGCCCAGAATTATCTGCTTCCCCCTCTCATTACTCCAAGGAGAAGTCACCTACATGAGTGTCTGGCTCCACAGGCAGCTGTGTATAGTCCAGTGGAGATGGATCCATTAGGCACTGAGAGGTCAATGCCACTGTCATCAAAGTAAGTCACCATTTCTCTTGCCAAAATCTGAGCATATCCTGACTTTTCCTTTTCCTATATAGGACAGTGAGAGTATATACTGACAGGACAATGAGAACATTGTGACTTGAGTTTTTTCTCATTAATTAATGATATGGCATCAGAACATCAGTTGTTTATGATTTTAGTTAATTGACTCATGCCTTGAGGTTTAATCATCTCTAGGTCCCTTGATAAGATGAGGTATCTGGGAGGCTCTGACAGTAGAATTCTGCCCCACACTTACTCCATGCATCTCACCCAAGACCCTGCCTGGGTATTCAGTGATCTCTTTGTTTGCCTCATCTGTGCCCCATCACTACTACAAAGGGAAGATGTGTGTGTGTGTGTGTGTGTGTGTGTTCGTTGGAGGAGGTCACCGAGAAGACATGATGCCAGTTGACCTGTGAGCTCGACCCAAGAAATCAGAGGTTCCTCACCCCATTGCCTGTTCTTGGAATGTGCATTCTGCCCACAGTTCCCACACTAGGAGCTGTTTCAAGGATGCACCCTTGAGAAAGTAAGGTGTTGTTTAGACCATCTGCACTGAATACATGCCTGAAGCCAGTTCAGGTCTCTTTATAAACTTTTAAGATTCTAATGGGCAGATGTGGGGATCTACCCATCTTGCAGCTTCCAAAGACAGGCCTTGTGTAAAAGTTCCTTTGCTTGTTAAGTCTGCCATCTACCAGTGTGAAGTGGTCTGCCTCTTTCTTTTATCTATCCCTGGCTGTTCCTTTGGTCTCTCCCTGACAGTTGGGCTGTTCTGAAAGGATTAACCTGATAGCTTGGACAATGGGAAAACAAGAGATGGATGATTATGAATAAGCCTTTGTGGGGCAGGATATGGGGAAGACATTTGGGCTTCTCTGCAAGAGCTTGAGACAGTCCTCACTGTTTTCACATCCTGGCTTATAAGGCTCTTATAACCCCTGGCCATCAGGAAGCTGATGCCCTAGCCTGGGTATAAACCCTAGAAACTGACCTTTTGGTAGATACAACAGATTGGGTGTATAGGGAAAGCAGCTAACATAGCTGCTGGGTGGGATGATGCATTGCCAAGGATGCTGGTTGCGCTTGAAATACAGTGGTGGTTAATGTAGTAACAGCATGTGCTGTGTGTTCTAAACAATGCCAAGGCAACTGCCTAAGGAGTCTGGGACCATTCACTGGAGTTCTCAACAGGTAAGGGATTGACAAATTGACTATATTGGTTCCCTTCCTCTAAGGATTCTAAATATGCCTTTGCTTATATGGACACTGTGTCTGGCCTAACCCAAGCTTTCCCCTGTTGCCATGCAAACCGGGCTGCCACCATTATGGGGATTAGAAAAGCTAAGTAGGTAAAGATACCCTCATCAAATAGGCAAGGATTGGGGGTCATATTTCATGATATGTGACACTAGACAAAAGAACATGCCATTGAGTGGGGGTTCCATGTCTTCTATAACTCACAAGCAGCAAGATTGGTAGGAAAAAAATGGAATATTAAAATAGTAGATTAAATCACTAACAGGTAAAACCATATTGGCCAGGTGGACTAGAGTACTGTCCCAGGCTTTAATACGTTAGAATATCAATTGGTAGGACCTCTTGCTCCACATGCTAGACTGGGGACCCCTGCTGAGATATTCAACACCATAGAGGTATGGAAATTGAGGGAAACAGCCATTTCCCAGACCCCGCTATGGATTAATGTGCTATACTGCTGAGAACACTAAGCCTAGTCACTCCTGAGAAAGGCATTATCTACTGGAATTTGCAATGAGACATCCCACTGAGGTGGGTAAATGATTTCACACTCCTGGGTGCTGGGGAACTACTCAGTCTCCCCTGGGATTCCATTGTCCTGCTGCAAACCTGATAGACCTGATAAAATGCACTGTACTTGAAATGGAACGTGCACCATTGAAAGAAGAGAAAATAGGGGTCCTGGTCTGGCATATCCTTTCCCCCCCAGCTCCATCTCCTCTCGCCTGAGAGTGCTGTCTCTCCTGGCCAAAATGTATGGTGTGCACATCCAGGTCAAGTTCCCAAAACTGCCCACCTCCCTCTTCTCAAGGCCAGGTGGACATGATCTCTTTTCCACTAGTACGATCATGTGGCTGCTGTCTGTTCCCTCCATTGGCCTTAGCACATGGAGGCCCTTAATAATTCACCCAGCAAGACTTACATGATAGCTGACAAAGCCTGTCCTTACTGAACACTAAATGTTTCTCATGAGAAAAGCTGTCCTTCAAAGTAGGTGGCCTTGGACATTATTCCTGCCTCACAAGCAGACACCTATGCCATTATCCAAACAGAATATTGTATTTTCATACCTGATGAGTCTGCTAATGTATCATCTTTATTAAATCACATGAGGACACAAGTTGAATGCCTGGAGTGATCTGACCCGCAGCATGGAAGTTTTAATAAATCAGTCGTTCAGCTCATGGGACTCTTGATGGGAAAAAATTATTACTTATTTTGGAAATCATTATGTTAATCTGTGTTTTATGTTGTATCTGCCTTCAGTGCAGCCAGGTAGCCACTGAACGAGCCACCTCCGTGCTAGTCAAACCTCTTGCTGACCTCTCAGGGCACATTGCAGAAGAGGGCAGCGTGGAAGATTGTAAGAGCCTGTCATGAGGGGTGGAGTGTTGGAGGAGGTCATCGAGAGGACATGACCAGGGAGTTGAACCCGGGCAGTCAGGGGCTCCTCACCCCTCCTCTGTCCTTGGAATGTACATTTCACCCAATATTCTGACAGTGGGAGCTGGTTTCAAGGATGCAGTCTTGAGAGAGTAAGGTGTGGTTGAGACCATCTGGACTGAATATGTGACTGAACCTAGTTAAGGCCTCTCTATAAACTTCTAAGATTCTGTCCTGCAGGTACCTAGATCTACTCATCTTGTAACTGCTGAAGGCAAACCTCATATGTAAGTTCACTTTCTTTTCAAACCTGCACCTACCAGTCTGGACAGGTCTGCCTCTTTCTTTGGTCTCTCCTTGGCCTCTATGTACAGGGGCCAGTATACAAACCTATAGAGTGTGTGTGTGTGTGTGTGTGTTTGGGTAGGGGGTAGAAATACATTACTTTCCAACTGAATTTTCAATCTATTTGAGATAGGATAATGTTTATTATTAAAACTACATTTTTCTTTCTTTAAACAAACTTTGATTCAACATGTTTATATCTATGAAGTTATTTAACAACTGATCCGAAAATATTTCCATATCTGTTTAATAAAAAAGGTCTTATTGTAGTATGATTCCAGACTTCACAACAATCTCTATGTAATTCTGGAATCACTTTAATTATGAGCTCTTTCAGACATGATGGATTGCATACTGTGGAGGAATGGCATATGGTACTGGTGAGCTATCCTTCTCACACACTCATTACATTTATAAAACCTGGTTCAATGTAGTTAATCTTTTAGTATTCCCACCTCTCTCATCTATATGCATACATACATATATACATACATATGTGTCTAAACTCTTTATTGAAAAATAAGGTATATGGAGAATAGAACACCCATCATAAATATACAGTTTAGAGACTTTTCAAAAAGTGAAAACTCCTGTAACCACAACTCAGATCAAAAAGTAAAATATTGTCAGCAACCTGTAACTTTCCACATGCCCCCTTCCAGTCACTACCCTCTCCAAGTTAACCACTATCTTAACTTATAACACCATCAGTTAATTTTGACCATTTTTGAAATTTATAGATGTGGAATCACATGTTATATATTATTTTGTAATTGCCTTCTTGCTCTCAATATTTGTCTTTGAAATTCACCCATGTTGTTGCATGTTCCAGTTGTTTATTCTTGTATGCTTTTCAGTTTTACAAATCTACCACAATTTATCCATTCTCCTGTTGATGAAAATGTGGATTGCCTTTTGTATATAATGATTAGGAATAGTGCTGCTCTATTCTAGCATATGTCCATTAGTGCTCAAATGTGTACATTTCTACTGGGTATACACCTAGGAGTGGAATTGCTGTGCCTTAAACTTAGGCCAAGCTTTAATAAATGCTTTCAAAACATTTTTTAAAGTGGTTTACAAATTTACATTCTTACTAGCCTTGAACGAGAGTTTTAGTTGCTTCATATCCTCTGTATCACTTAGTATTTTCAGGTTTCTTAAACTGTAGCCATTATGATTTTTTCATAGTGGCATCTAATTGTGGTATTAATTTGCAGTTATCTAATGATTAATGAAGTAAAGTACCCTCTCACATGTTTATTGGGCCATTTGGATTGTGTAATTGTGTGTGTGTGTATGTGTGTGTATGAAATACCCATTTAGGGGTTGGCCTACACTTCTGTTGTGCTGAGTGTCTTTTATCCTATTGATTTGTAGAAATCCTTCATATAATCTGGAGTCCCTTATTGAATATATGCATCGTAACTACCTTTTCTCAGTCCATGGTTTGTGTGTTTTAATGAAGAGATGTTCTTGATTTTAAAGTAGTCAAATCCTTTCTTTTATGGTTAGTGCTTTTTGTGTTCTATTTAAAGAATTTGCTTTGTGAGCAATGGCATTTGAACCATTTTATTTCTATTTAATTGTTTTGTTTTCTAGAAAGGCGATTGGTTTTTATATAATAACTGTACAAAGTGAACTTGTCACATTCAACTCTTATTTTTAATAGTTTGACTGCATTATCTTAGATATCTTTATGCATTCTTTGTCAACTGCAAATTAATTATTGTTTTTATTCCTTTCTTTCCAAACCTTATATCTTTTATATTTTCTTGCCCCATTGCACTGGGTACGACCGCCAGCCCAGCATCATATTAAATAGGAATGGAGATAGTAACTTCTTTCTTGGTTTATTCCCAGTTTTAGAGGAAAGCACTTAGGCTTATTGCTATAGGCTTTTTTTTTTTTTTTTTTTTGGATTCTACTGTATTATACCAAATTTTTTCCTTTATTCTTAATTGCTGTATTTTCTTCCAGTTTTATTGAGATATAATTGACATATAACTTTGCATTAGTTTAAGGTATATGTACAACATAATGATTTGATATATGTTTATATTGTGAAATGATTAGCACAGTAAGTTTAGCTAACGTTCATCACCTCACATGGTTACACATTTTTTTTTTCTTGTGATGAGAACTTTTAAAATCCACTCTCTTGGCAGCTTTCAAATATACAATACAGGGCCCTCATGACCTAATTAGTTCCCAAAGACTCAACCAAAACACTCAGTGTGATATATAGTCTTTTATTATTTCCCCGTAAATCACATAAATCAAAACAAACATTTTTCATGAAATTAATTCTAGAGACTGTACATGAATGGATGTGCTCAAATCATAGTCTGACAAAGAACTCATTCAAGTTATTTTCTGAAAAAAAATTTGATCATCTACTCTGCATTAGCCACTATGCTAGTGGTATAAAGTGGATTAATTACCTAATTCTTTGGTTCTTCTGTGTTCTGGGCATTTGGTACTGAGTATGCAAAGATAAGGAAAGCTTGATGTGGTCCCTTTCCTTCACACCAATAATATAGACGCTAGTGAGAAGCAGACAAAAATAAATAATTATAACATTTTATGTACATGCTTTTAATGATAATAAAAACAATGCCAATAATGTTAATGAACATTTACTATGTACCAACATTTTTATGAGAATTTTATATACATCAGTCCTCACAGTAACTCGATAGGATCAGGTGTTGTTATTACTCTCACTTTACCAATAAGGATACTGGCACACAGATAGGCTGGATTGTTTTGCTGAAAGTCATATCGCCGGGAAATGACATAGAAAAAATGAGAGCTCAGGGAATGCTGAGAGCTAAACAAACAACTAGTTCCACGTAGAATAATTGGGGAAGGCTTCATGAAGGAGGAAGAGTCAGCAGAACCTGGAAGACATGATGGGGCTGGCATTCAGGGAAGAGAGCCTGTGAAATGTCATAGGTGTGTGTGTGTGTGTGTGTGTGTGTGTGTGTGTATGATGATGGTGAGACATGCTCAGAAAAAGATGAAGAGCCTGGTGTGTTTGGACCTCAGGGTTTCAAAGGCAAGTTGTAGAAACAGAGGAAGGCTTTTGAAGAGAAAAATAACAGAATCTAAACTATTTTGATCAACATTTAGTAATCTGGCTCTCCCACCTTCTATTGTGATACTATCTAGTACTTACAGAGGGATTACTAAGTTCTAGGCGGTAAGTAAGCACTTTACACATGTTAATTCATTTTAACCTCAGAAAAACCCTGTGAGGTATACACTTGAAAATAAGAAAAAAAAAGAAGAAACAAGTGAGGTATGGAACAGCTGAGTAACTTAATCAAGGTCACATCTCTAATTGGTTGGAGGTGTTAGGATTTGGATTTGTAGCTCTGCTCTTAATTGTGGAACGTATTGAGTTTCTGTCTTCCATTTTTTATAGACTGGCATTGTTAGGTATATTATAATAGATATTATATGTAGTATAGCTAACAATATTAGGTATATGCTGTTTAGTAATACATATAATAGTAATATACCTAATTTGTTAGACATATTATGTACAGGAAAAGATCTAGATCTCACTCCCCAGCCAAAATATTAACACCCTAGGGATAGAGAGTTTTGTGTATATTGCAATGCCATTCTTTCAGTGATTATTAGAAAAGGAGGCCATCTGTAGTTGATAACAGGGGGAATGAATGATTATTTAGTGAATGGTAGATGTCTGATGTATTGGCAAATCAGAATGTGTGTACACACACACACAGAATCCTAAATAATCATTTTTCTTTTGAATGATTTGATGTCTTTTATTGCTTAGATATAAGAGTACATCTTTTGGATAAGTTGATTGTCAATAATTATAGAGTTTATTTTCTAAGGTCTGGCAGAACTTATAACAATAAACCAAAAAAAAAGGAAATCCTAATTTATGAATATTACAAAAATATATATTTATTTTGTATTGGTATATAACTCACTTGTCCAACAAATAATTTTACCATGGCTTAGAGCATATGTAGTGTGTGTATATATACATACACATATGTATAGTGCATATGCATAATATATACATGTAGTGTGTGTGTGTGTGTGTGTGTGTGTGTGTGTGTGTGTAGCAACTGAGTCCTCTTTTGCACCCACAGTGAAGCTTCACTTTGCCTGTAGGCTGGGTTGGTCGGGATAAAGAGTTCCTGGCTGCCATCTTTGCAGGCATAAACTCTTCTCCCTGACTTTCACGGTCCTCTGCGATGCTACCTCATTCTCTTATCTGGACTTGCACTTTCCCCACATAGGCAGGGCTTCTTGTCCTTTACTTCACACTAGTGCCTCCCAACCAGCTATGACTTGGCTACTAACAGCTGTGACAATCATCATTCCTGAGCTTAGAGTGTTCACCTTATTTTTTTTTCTTTCATTAGGTGAGATCTCTTGTCTTTCCATATCTTGTCAGTCCTTCCTTTATTCAATGGAATTTAATCACAATACCTTTCTGAATTATCTGGTAACATACAGTTTAGCACTAAATTGTTTGCTAATTGGTTACGTGGATGAGGTATTTTGGCATGTCTTCTGGGTTCCCCAGACACAACGTTAGTGTGCCAGGGAATCTTACTTTGCTAGCTGATAGATAATTGAAACCATGAAGTGCACAGGGAGCTAGGAGACCTAGGTTAATACTCTGTTTTGTGACCTTGAACAAATATTCCTTCTCTTACGATCTTATTTTTCTTATCTGTAAATGGAGGAGTTTACTAAATGTCATTTAACATCTGTAGCTTTTCTCAGAAGGAGAATGAGTACTGTGACTTAATGGATTATTCACATTTGCCTTCTAAAAATCAGAAACATTAATGTTAACAGTAATAATATTATTATATATTATTCAATATTAATATTACATAGCATTATTAAATTTTAATAGTAGGACAAATCTAAGTAATTGAAAACAGTTTTCTATAGGTTTAGAACCCTAAGCGGGCATGGTTGAGGGCAGTATTGCATGTTGGCCTCATCCTCATGCCTGTAGTCCTCATGATGGTAGCCTTAATTATAGGCTGTATGAGTTAAATTGAAGGATTCTGTTTCAAGTTCTGACATTCATATTATTCAGAGTGGCTGGCAGTGGCACATTCATGGGAAAATTTGCTAGATGCTAAGATGATATAGAAAAAGGGTGGGTGTTGCTGGGAGACACTTCTCCATGTGTTTCTCATGTTTCTTCTGCAGGTCTTGTAAGAGAGGAGCTTAATTTTCTATAGTTTTGGACTATCTTTTCAAGAATGTGTATTGAAAAAGCTTGGAAGATGGAGATAGTGTTTCCCATTAGAGCAAAGGGCAGGCATGCACACTGACCATTATAAGAACTGTGTTTCCTCTGTTCGGGGTCTTTTCTTGTAACACAACCCACAGTGTGTGCAGTTCTCTTGGATCTCATGGTGTTGCCCTAGGGAACAGGCACTTAGATAACCAGCACAAAAATGCTGATATTCCACTGACTGTTATTGCTATGAGTAATAAATTGTCCTTCCTCGCTGACCCAAGAGTCTCGTGTGTTCCATCAGCATCCAGGAAACTGTGGCAAACTAACTTGCCAATATAGGATATCATCTCAGACCCTTCACAGTTCTTGAGAAGCAGAGGAACACTTTTAGGATCTCTTTCTAGATCTCTTTTGCTCTGTCTTTCCTTATTCCCTTCTGAAACTGAGACCCCAAGAATTTGATTAACAGCACCAAGTTTTCACAATTAATTAGCAAAAAACCAGAGACTAAAGTCTAGATCTCATGACCCGTTGGTCCCCTTGGTCCTGTACTTCTTTCCCTAAAGTGTTTTAAACCTAAACAAGTACTTGAAATACCCATGCTGTGCAACGGTTAAAACTTTTAATAACTTTTATGCATTGCACCTGCTGGTTAAAAGCCCTCTGTATGTGAGTAGTCTCTAGAACTGTGCAGTTAATTAAGTATGAATTTAATAGATAGTTTGGCATGGTACTTATATTTTTAAAGAAAAACACTTTTAAGAAAAAGACAAAACACTACAGTAAACCATTCATGATCTAAGTAAAAGGCAACTTCTTGGTTAGAACAGAGCTTATGTTGCATTTTGAAGGGAAGTGACATGTTGCAGCTAAATCTTTGCTAGCATTCATTTGTTCTTTTGGTAATTTTGCTCAGACTTGATGAATGGTTAGTAAAATGTTTATGCATATGGAATGAATAATCTCAAAATTCTTGTAGAACTTCCCTGAATTTTGTGCTATTGTAAGGCTTAGGAATATTTCTAATTGAAGTCCAATATATTTTCTTATACATAATAGGAGAATCAGTTGAGAAGTAAACTGATTACAAACATCTTTTGTGATATCTGAGACTGGACAGTAAGTGGCAAACTCTTATCAGAACTGAAATAAGATAAGGGGCTGGGTCCCCCATTCCCCTGCCAACCCCCATTTGTGCATGCACCCAGTGGGCATAAATCTCAGGGTTTTTGGTTTGTTTTGTCTTGTGTTTTTACTTATGTGTTGGTTTTCCCCTTAGTCCACTTATGTGATAGTTTTTCAGTAAAAGACAGAGATCTTCCTAACACTCACTGTACCCTCCCAACCCCAAAATATATTTCAGCACTCAGGTTTGCTGATACTTGATATTCTGCATTTTATGGCTTATGCAGATAGGAGCACTGTCTCTGTAAAATCTAAATGCTTATCTTCATCCTCCAGGGAATCTTCAGTTTCTCCATCTGCAATTTTTCCAAGTTTATTGCTTTTTAATCAACTATATTGGAAAAACTTTGTCTCTGTTTCTAATTTGAGAATATACACATTTAGGTGATGCTACAATTTAAGAATTTTCTCTGATGAAATTAAGTCTGGGGGCTGAGCTCACCTCTGCCCTTGGTCGTGAGGGTCACTGTTGGCATCAGAGCCACAGCTTACTTCATGTTGTGTGTAACTGTTGGGTTCATATACTCACCTCTGTGGGATTTGTCTCTGGATGTTATCTAGACAGAAAGAATGATGAAAAGCTCACTGTCTTCCAGAACAAGAATATGTTATTTAAGTGGTAATTGAAATGCAATGAAAAAGTTACATAAAAGTAAAGGTTATAGCTGAATTACAGGATGATTTCATTTTAAAAATTATGAGATAAATAAAAACACATCAATTATTTAAAATAAATTTGGGGCTATTGCCTAATAAGGATTTAGGACCTTAACATTCTCTCTCTACACACACACACACACACACACACACACACACACACACACACACACACATCCCTCCCTCCCCACCTCTCACAACCTGGAGATTGCCTCTCCCCCACCTAGTAGAGGTCTGGAGGCTTACTCTATAGAGAGATTAAACCAAAAGAAATGATAGAGGCACCAAACAAACATGAAGGCAGGACTCCAACAAGAAACTGAAGGGATTAAGAAAAAAACTATACTGAATAATGAGCACCCTGAACATCTGTTGGGGGCCCATTATTCTGCCTATCAGACTAATATTTCAAATATTGGAACCTCCATTAATGGAAAGACCAGATAGTAGTGTTTACTAATATAGTTTATGATCAAGTCTGAAATGATACTTGCTAAAATACCATTCTACTTAAAAAATTACTTACCTGGTTTTGAACTAGAGTCCTGAATCAAAAAAATCTGGGATACTTAGCATGTATGTGTGTGTGTGTATGCATGCGTGTGTGTATACATATACATAAATATATATGTATATGTATTTAATAAAATGTCAAGAAGTTCTTTACATCAAGGGCTTATAGAAACGACAGAAGTATTGGTTGAGCAAGGCAAAGCCTGATTCAAGATGAGAAATATGCTCTAGCTACATACTTATGGAGTGTACTGTATGTGCATGTATGATATATAATACAGTTATCACAACCTAGATAAAATAGCTAGTTTGGACTCTGGAACCAGACTGGCTGAATTCAACTCCTTGTTCTAACATCTATTTTCCAATTTCTCTTTCACTAAGTTTCCTCAGTGAAATTGAGGAATTGGGGGATAATAATAGTATCTATCTCAGAGTATTACTGTAAGTATTAATTAAGGTAAAATATGTAAAACACTAAGGACAGTGCTGCTACAGATTAAATGTTCAAAAGAGGTTAACTTGGGCTTCCCTGGTGGCGCAGTGGTTGAGAGTCCTCCTGCCGATGCAGGGGACACGGGTTCATGCCCCAGTCCGGGAAGATCCCACATGCTGCGGAGCAGCTAGGCCCGTGAGCCATGTCCACTGAGCCTGTGTGTCCAGAGTCTGTGCTCCTCAACGGGAGAGGCCACAACAGTGAGAGGCCCGCGTACCGCAAAAACAACAACAACAAAAAAACAGAGGTTAACTATATTTACTGTATTAATAAATGTACAAGGAATTATAAAGATACAGTAGATTCTGAATTGCATATCTGGTCACTTTAAGAATGCATCAAAAATAGCCTTACCACCAAAGGGCGGACAGCAGAAGCAAGAAGGATTACAATACTGCAGCCTGAGGAATGAATAAACACAATCACAGAAAGATAGACAAAATGAAAAGGCAGAGGACTATGTCCCAGATGATGGAACAAGATAAAACCCAAGGAAAACAACTAAATGAAGTGGAGATAGGCAACCTTCCAGAAAAAGAATTCAGAATAATGATAGTGAAGATGATCAAGGACACCTCGGAAAAAGAATGGAAGCAAAGATCGAGAAGATGCAAGAAATGTTTAACAAAGACCTAGAAGAATTAAAGAACAAACAAACAGAGATGAACAATACAATAACTGAAATGAAAAATACACTAGGGCTTCCCTGGTGGCGCAGTGGTTGAGAGTCCGCCTGCCAATGCAGGGGATACGGGTTCGTGCCCCGGTCCGGGAAGATCCCACATGCTGCGGAGCAGCTGGGCCCGTGAGCCATGGCCACTGAGCCTGCGCGTCCGGAGCCTGTGCTCTGCAATGGGAGAGACCACAACAGTGAGAGGCCCACGTACCACAAAAAAAAAAAAAAAAAAAAAAAAAAAAAAAAAAAAAAAAAAAAATACACTAGAAGGAATCAATAGCAGAATAACTGAGGCCAAAGAACAGATAAGTAACCTGGAAGACAGAATGGTGGAAATCACTGCTGCAGAACAGAATAAAGAAAAAAGAAAGAAAAGAAGACAGCCTAGGAGACCTCTGGGACAGCACTAAACATACCAACATTCGCATTATAGGGGTCCCAGAGGAGAAGAGAAAGGACTCAAGAAAACATTTGAAGAGATGATAGTTGAAAACTTCCCTAACATGGGAAAGGAAATAGCCACCCAAGTCCAGGAAGCAAAGAGAGTCCCATACAGCATAAACCCAAGGAGAAACATGCTGAGACACATAGTAATCAAACTGACAAAAATTACAGACAAAGAAAAATTATTAAAAGCAACAAGGGAAAAATGACAAATGATATACAAAGGAACTCTCATAAAGTAAAGAACTGATTTCTCAGCAAAAACTCTACAAACCAGAAGGGAGTGGCATGATATATTTAAAGTGATGAAAGGGAAGAGCCTACAACCAAGATTACTCTACCTGGCAAGGATCTCATTCGGACTTGACAGAGAAATCAAAAGCTTTACAGACAAGCAAAACCTAAGAGAATTCAGCACCACCAAACCAGCTCTACAACAAATGCTAAAGGAACTTCTCTAAGTGGGAAACACAAGAGAAGAAAAGGACCTACAAAAAGAAACCCAAAACAATTAAGAAAATGGTAATAGGAACTTACATATTGATAATTACCTTAAATGTGAATGGATTAAATGCTCCAACCAAAAGACACAGGCTCATTGAATGGATACAAAAACAAGACCTGTATATATGCTGTCTACAAGAGACCCACTTCAGACCTAGGGACATACCACAGACTGAAAGTGATGGGGTGGAAAAAGATACTCCATGCAAATGGAAATTAAAAGAAAGCTGGAGTAACAATTCTCATATCAGACAAAATAGACTTTAAAAGAAAGACTATTACAAGACACAAGGGATCAATCCAAGAAGAAGATATAACAATTATAAGTATATATGCACCCAACATAGGAGCACCTCAGTACATAAGGCAAATGCTAACAGCTATAAAAGAGGAAATCGACAGTAAGACAATAATAGTGGGGGACTTTAACACCTCACTTACACCAATGGACTGATCATCCAGATAGAAAGTTAATAAGGAAACACAAGCTTTAAATGACACAATAGACCAGAAAGGTTTAATTAATATTTATAGGACATTCCATCCAAAAACAGCAGATTACACTTCTTCTCACGTGCACACGGAATATTCTCCAGGATAGATCTCATCTTGGGTTACAAATCAAGCCTAGGTAAATTTAAGAAATTTGAAATGATATAAAGCATCTTTTCTGACCACAACACTATAAGATTAGAAATAAATTACAGGAAAAAAACTGTAAAAAACACAAACACATGGAGGCTAAAAAATATATTACTAAATAACCAATAGATCACTGAAGAAATCAAAGAGGAAGTCAGAAAATACCTAGAGACAAATGACAATGAAAACACAGTGATCCAAAACCTACGGGATGCTGCTAAAGCAATTCTATGAGGGAAGTTTATAGCAATACAATCCTACCTGAGGAAACAAGAAATATGTGAAATAAACAATCTAACCTTACACCTAACAGAACGAGAGAAAGAAGAACAAACAAAACCCAAAGTTAGTAGAAGGAAAGAAATCATAAAGATCAGAGCAGAAATAAAAGAAATAGAAAAAAAGAAACAATAGCAAAGATCAATAAAACTAAAAGCTGGTTCTTTGAGAGAAACAAAATTGATAAACCTTTAGCCAGACTCATCAAGAAAAAGAGGGAAAGGACTGAAATCAATAAAATTAGAAATGAAAAAGGAGAAGTTACGATGGACACCACAGAAATATGAAGCATCATAAGAGACTTCTACAAGCAACTCTATGTCAATAAAATGGACAACCTGGAAGAAATGAACAAATTCTTAGAAAGGTATAACCTTCCAAGACTGAACCAGGAAGAAATAGAAAATATGAACAGACCAATCACAAGTAATGAAATTCAAACTGTGATTAAAAATATTCCAAGAAACAAAAGTCCAGGACCAGATGGCTTCACAGGTGAATTCTATCAAACATTTAGAGAGGAACTAACACCCATCCTTCTCAAACTCTTCCAACAAATTGCAGAGGGAGGAACACTCCCTAAGTCATTCTACGAGGCCACCATCACCCTGATACCAAAACCAGACAAAGATACTACAAAAAAAGAAAATTACAGACCTGTATCACTGATGAATATAGATGCAAAAATCCTCAACAAAATACTAGCAAACAGAATCCAACTACACATTAAAAGGATCATACACCATGATCAAGTGGGATTTATCCCAGGGATGCAAGAGTTCTTCAATATATTCAAATCAATCAATGTGATACACCATGTTAACAACTTGAAGAATAAAAACCATATGAAGATCTCAATAGATGCAGAAAAAGCTTTTGACAAAATTCAACACCTATTTATGATAAAAACTCTCCAGAAAGTGGGAATAGAATGAACCTACCTCAACATGATAAAGGCCACATACAACAAACACACAGCAAACATCATTCTCAATGGTGAAAAACTGAAAGAATTTCCTCTAAGATCAGGAACAAGACAAGGATGTCCACTCTCGCCACTATTATTCAACATAGATTTGGAAGTTCTAGCCACAGTAATCAGAGAAGAAAAATAAATAAAAGGAATACAAATTGGAAAAGAAGAAATAAAACTGTCACTGTTTGCAGATGACATGATACTATACGTAGATAATCCTAAAGAGGCCACCAGAAGACTACTAGAACTAATTAATGAATTTGGTAAAGTTGCAGGATACAAAATTAATGCACAGAAATCTTGCATTCCTATACACTAACAACAAAAGATCAGAAAGAGAAATTAAGGAAACAACCCCATTCACCATTGGAATAAAAAGAATAAAACAGCTAGGAATAAACCTACCTAAGGAGTTAAAAGACCTATATTCAGAAAACTATAAGACACTGATGAAAGAAATCAAAGATGACACAAACAGATGGAGAGATATACCATGTTCTTGGATTGGAAGAATCAGTACCGTGAAAATGACTGTATTTCCCAAAGCAATCTACAGATTCAATGCAATCCCTATCAAATTACCAATGGCATTTTGTACAGAACTCGAACAAAAAATCTTAAAATTTGTATGGAGACACAAAGGACCCTGAATAGCCAAATCAATCAGGAGGAAAAAAAAAAAAAAAGAGCTGGAGGAATAAGACTCCCTGACTTCAGAGTATACTACAAAGCTACAGTAATGAAGACAATATGATACAGGCACAAAAACAAGAATATAGATCAATGGAACAGGATAGAAAGCCCAGAGGTAAACCCATGCACCTGTGGTCAACTAAACTACAACAAAGGAGGCAAGGATATACAATGGAGAAGAGATGGTCTCTTCAGTTAGTGATGCTGGGAAAACTGGACAGCTACATGTAAAAGAATGAAATTAGAATACTCCATAACATCATACAGAAAAATAAACTCAAAATGGTTCAAAGACCTAAATATAAGACCAGACACTATAAAACTCTTAGAGGAAAACATAGGAAGAACACACTTTGATATAAATCATAGCAAGATCTTTTTTGACCCACCTACTAGAGTAAAGGAAATAAAAACAAAAATAAACAAATGGGACCTAATGAAACTTAAAAGCTTTTGCACAGCAAAGGAAACTGTAAGCAAGACGAAAAGACAACCCTCAGAATGGGAGAAAATATTTGCAAATGAATCAAGGAACAAAGGATTAATCTCCAAAATATATAAACAGCTCATGCAGCTCAATATTAAAAAAACAAACAACCCAATCAAAAAATGGGCAGAAGACCTAAACAGCCATTTCTCCAAAGAGGACATACAGATATCCAAGAGGCACATGAAAAGCTGCTCAACCTCACTAGTTATTAGAGAAATGCAAATCAAAACTACAGTGAGATATCACCTCACACTGCTTAGAATGGGCATCATCAGAAAATCTACAAACAACAAATGCTGGGGAGGGTGTGGAGAAAAGGGAACCCTCTTGCACTGTTGGTGGGAATGTAAATTGATACAGCCACTATGGAGAACAGTATGGAGGTTCCTTAAAAAACTAAAAATAGAATTACCATATGACCCAGCAATCCCACTACTGGGCATATATCCACAGAAAACCATAATTCAAAAAGACACATGCACCCCAATGTTCATTGCAGCTCTGTTTACAGTAGCCAGCTCATGGAAGCATCCTAAATGTCCATCGACAGACGAATGGATAAAGAAGTTGTGGTACATATAAACAATGGAATATTACTCAGCCACAAAAAGGAATGAAATTGCATCCTTTGTAGAGACCTGGATGGACCTAGAGACTGTCATACAGAGTGAAGTAAGTCAGAAAGAGAAAAACAAATATCGTGTATTAACGCATATATGTGGAACCTAGAAAAATGGTACAAATGAACCGGTTTGCAAGGCAGAAATAGAGAAACAGATGTAGAGAAAAAATGTATGAACACCAAGAGAGGAAAGCTGGGGGGGATTGGGGGTGGGATGAATTGGGAGATTGGGATTGACATATGTATACTAATATGTATAAAATAGATAACTAATAAGAACCTGCTGTATAGCACAGGGAACTCCACTTCGTTTTACAGTAGAAACTAACAGAACATTGTACAACAACTATACCTTGCTTAAAAAAAAATAGAACTTATCGAAAACCACAGTGTGTTAGCTATTAGAATATTTTTTCTCTTTTATCCTTGTCTGGATTCATCTTCCAAGGTCATTGATGATTGGCTCATCATGCTGGATGATATCTCTTCTTCACTGAGGTCCAGGATGTACTGAAATATGTTTCTTGTTTCAGGACTCTATTAATAAACCTTGGTTTATGTGGGTTTTCTTGGAATATGGGAGGCAGTGATGTGTGTTGGTTAAATGCACAAACTTTAGCGTCAGATGACCTGAATTTAATCTCTTATAAGCTTTGTGACCATGGACATACTCCTTAAACTTTTGAGCCTAAGTCTTCTAATCTGAAAAATGGAATTATAATAGTACCTACTTCATACTTTTGATTGGAAGATTAAATAAAATAGCACATTGAAAGCCCTCTGCACAGTACTGCCAAATAATAAATGCCCAACAAATGTTCCTTGTTCAGCCAGCTGAGGGCATGACCTCTGTCATTCTTGAGAAACCAAGTTAGCATCAATTGATTACCTGGAGACTAGTTTTTTGTGAGAGGGGACAGAACTATTCACGGAATATTAAATATTTAAACTGTACTTTGGAGGAAAATAAGACTTTTCTAGGTAGAATCAGGGAGGTTAAGAATTCTTGGAAATTGCATGTCACAAGAGATAATAAACAGCTTAGAATACTGTAAGTTGTCCAATGTGGCAGGAACCCTGGGCATAGACAGAGACTTCATATAGAGGCTGGGTTCAGGTAGGAGCCAGGGTAGCAGAGAATGTTTTCTTTGTCTGTTTGCTCTATAGAGTATTTATGTTTCTAAAAATATAATAGAGGAGAAAGAATAAATACTATTGTTTGTCTCTGCCTTTTGGAGAATTACTTAGCTGATGTAATAGTGATTCTAAAATAATACTTATTTGGGAACTAAAGCTTGATTCTTTTGAGGGGGAATATAGATAGAATTTTCAGTCATTGTAATAATCATGGCCACATGTTTGTTATAAGCAAGAATAGATGCAAAGTTTGTAGATTTAGTAGTATTTTTCTTTTTCATTGTACTCTTTACTTCTGGAAGCCCCAGCCTCAGGACTGCCTGACATTCAGCATCCTCCCACTATCCTTTCAGAATCTCATTGACTCAGATGACTTTCTTTTGCTTATATCTTTTCCCTTCCAAAACTCTACCCAAGGTCATACTCTCATCTAGCCGTCACAAAGGATAGGGTCTGATAAATTATTTTGCCATAAAATATGAATGATCAACAATCTCAAAGCTATGACCATAGATCTCCCCCCCACACAAGCTGAGCAGATCTTATATGTTATTCATAACTTTAATTAATTATATTAATAATGATAGTATGACAGAAGAGTCCCATATTGCAAAAGGAAATTTCTAGCAATAAACTACCTGGGCCAATTTCACGCCCCTCTGAGAAGCCACCACCAGGGGAGTCCAGCCTGCAGCTCTAACGTGGCTTCTCTACAGGGACACTATCACAGAATCTCCGGTTCCCAGAACTTCAAGGACCAAGGATGAGAAGCCAAGTACCCACTCTTAGTTCTCAGAGCACTATTTAAATTGTTTTGTTCATAAATGGTGATCAAGCAAGCATGAGAGCTAAATACGTGGACTCCAGGGGACAATTCTCCCTTGTTTTGAGTGATGGTCAACACCAAAGGCAGCAGCTGCCTCTGAGCACCAATGGGGATGGAAAGGTTTCTGTGGAGTCAAATGAGACATTGATCGTCTTCAAGTCACTCTACCTTAAATGGTTTTTGATACAAATCAATTTTCCTTAAAAGATGTAAAAACCAAGAAATCTAGGAATAGTTTATGCAGGCTTCCCAGATTGTTGAATAAATGATCAAGAACAGCCTGGCACTATTTCTTTACAGCAGTAACTGAATTTTACCATTGACAATAGATACCTGCCTGCTTCTTTTAAGCCATTTTAATTTTGGCTTCACTTCATAGGGTATTGATAATTAATTGCATCAGCTCTACTACTTTAATAAAACTGGTCATCCACAAAGCAAATATGTATTGCTTAATTTTCAGTTTGAGAGTTGATAACCACTGAAAATTAATCATCCATAGAAAGGGAACTGAGCAGCACTTCTAATCTCTGAAAAGATTGCCAGTCCATTAGAGTTATGTGCTATAATCAATTCACATATAACTGTATAATTTATAAGCTCCAAATTAGATCAGCTATCTATTAGACCTAATAAAAATGGAAATGTATTAATCAGATTAGAAAAATAAAGGAGAAAATTAGCAAGGAATGGGATGTGATACCCCTGGAAAAAAAGAACAATGAGAAGTTTTTTTTTTTTTTTTTTTTGCATTACGCGGGCCTCTCACTGTTGTGGCCTCTCCCCCTGCGGAGCGCAGGCTCCGGACGCACAGGCCCAGCGGCCATGGCTCACGGGCCCAGCGGCTCCACGGCATGTGGGATCCTCCCGGACCGGGGCACGAACCCGTGTCCCCTGCATCGGCAGGCGGACTCTCAACCACTGCGCCACCAGGGAAGCCCAATGAGAAGTTTTTGTGTGAAAATTGAATGGGTTAACCTGGTGTTCCCTGTATGCAGCAATATGCTTTTATAGATAATTCTCTATAGTTTATATATAAAAGTTTAAAAGAAGGCTCCTCTTGGAAACTATATGGAAACTAATACGCGTGAACAAAAGTTCTTCACATCATCTGTTACTTCCAAGAGGATATAACATTTATTGAGCACTTATTATATGCCAGGTTTGGCGCTAGGCCTGCAGGACATAGGCATGCATTTTACGATTAATATTCTTATTGAGCTCACTTTCTAAGTTAAGTATTAACTAATTTTTTCCTAGATATTCAGATCAAAGAAACACTAAGTTTTTGCTAATGTTTCAAAACCATAAATATTTGACATTCAGTAAAGTTTTAATGCTAATTAAGAAATCTAGTTTCACTTTTATGCCATGTTCCTTCCTTCATTACCTCATTTTGCTCCTTTACTCACTAGCTTAGCTTGAGCCAAACTCCTACTGAACCACCAGAAGTAGCAACCACTAGAATCAATGAACACCAACTGCAAGAAAAAGTAACAGTAGAAATGGAATTGCTTTTTAAAAAATATTCTGTAAAGAATAACATTTTCATGTTTTTCAACATTGCTAGTTTTCTCCCAAGTGAAAGTTTCCTACCTAAAAGAAGATGAAACAGGCAAGTAATAAAATGTCTCTGACATATAAGTAGCCATGACTTACACATTAGAAACTTCATAATATTTAGGATAATAAAAACACCTGTAGGGGTTTTTGTTAATCACATATTTGTTGGTTTTCTCACTTGCAATGTGAATATCCCTCTCCATCTATCTCCAAAGGGAACTGGGTATATGTCCGAAAAAGGAAATATATGTACTGTTTTCTGCATAAATCAGTTAATCTGGAGTGAGTTTGCATGTGCCTGAAAGATATACAACTTATTCTAAATCTGTGCTGCAGAGAATTAATGGAACACCAGCACTTCAGCTTTCTTTGACAACTCTGCATCAGTATTAAATAGTCATTTTTTTAGTTTCTCTTTAAATTATGTTTGTTTGTCTAATGTTATGAATTTTCTCAATATTATAGTGTCTGTAGTATCAGATAATATCATATATTTATGTGGAGCTCATGCATACATTTATATGAAGTCCATTTAACAATCTCTACTTTGAAATAACTGGTTTTATTTATTTTAATTTTGATCATGTTTTATGTACAGACATTTTTGCTTGGAAATATGTTTCTGAAGAATTCAGAATAACAGTATTTCTCTAGATTATTCTAGATATTTAAAACTCTCAATAAATTTCTTTTAAACCATCAATTTCCAGTTTTTAGAAAAGCAGGAACACTTCCCAACTCAATTTTTGAAACCAGTATCATCCTTAAAACATCAACAGATAGAAACAGTATAAGAAAAGAAAATACAGACTAACATGTCTCATGAAAACATAAGCAAAATTCCTCAACAAAATATTAGCAAATCAAATCTAGCAATATGTGAAAAAGACAATACAGGGATCAAATGGGGTTTATCCCATTAATTTGAGATTGGTGCAGCATTTGAAAATCAATCAGTATAATTCACCATTTCAACAGATCGAAGAAAACAGTATAATCTTCTCAGAAGAAGAAGCAGAAAAAACATTGGAAAACTAAAAACATCCATTTATATTAAAACTCCCAGCAAACCAGAAACACAAGGAAACTTCCTCAACCTAATAAAGGAATCCACAAAACCCCCTTAGCTAACAATATACTTAATAGTCAAAGACTGAATATTTTCCTCCTAAGATAGGGAAAAAGCCAAGGATGTCTGCTCTTACCAGTCCTAATCAATGTGGTACTGGAGATCCCAGCCAGTGTAAAAAGGCAAAAAGCATAAAGAAAAAGTATCCAGATTGTAAAAGAAGTAATGAAATTCTGTTTACATGTGATATGATTGTTTATGAAAGATTTTATGAAAATGTTATTAAAACAAAAAAACAAAAACAATCAAACAAAAAAGACACTGAAGGTATCACACTACCAAATTTTAATTTTACTATAAATTGAGACAATGTGGTATAGTTGATAAATTAGTCACATGAATCAATGAAATAGAATAAAGGGTCCAGAAATAGATCCACACATTTGTGAACAGCTGGCTTTTGACAATGATTGAAGGCAATTTAATGTAGAAATGACAGTGCTTTCTACAAGTGTTTCAGGAGCTATTGACATGTAAGCAAAAATTGGACCTTGACACCCACTCATACCAAATATATAAATTAACTCAAAATGTATCATAGTCCTAATGTAAAGCCTAACATTGTAAAACTTCTAGAAGAAAATATAGAAGAAAATCTTTGTAAATTCGGGTTAGGTACAAGTTGCTTAGGTATGGCAACAAAAGCGTAATAAATTGGACTTCATTTAAAATTTAAAAAGCAAAGACAGAAACTTCAGGTCTTCAAAAAACAGTGATAGGAAAATGAAAAGACAAACAGTTGATTGAGAAAAATGTTTGCCAAACACATACCTACTAAAGGATTTCTATACAGACTTTATAAAGAACATTCAAAACAATAAGAAGAGAAACAATGCAGTAAAACATAAATGGGCAAAGTATTTGAATAGACATTTCACCAAAGATAATATAGAAATGGCAATACAAGATGCTGAATACAAATGTTGACTATCATTTGTCGCTAGGGAAATGCATTTTGAACCAAAATGATATATCATTACACATTGATTAAAATGACTGGGAAGATAAAACAAAAAACAAAACAAAATCCCACTGGTATACAATAACCATATGACCCATGACCCAGTAATCTCACTTCTAAGTTTTTACTCAAGATAAATGAAAACTTGGGTTCATATACATATGCATATGTTTATGGTGGCTCTATCCATAATCAACTCAAACTGTAAACAACACAAATGTTCTTCAACTACTGAATGAATAAATACACTGTGGTACATCCATACAAGTGGCTACTACTGATACATGTAACAATACGTATAATTCTCAAATGACCTATGCCAAGTGCATAATGCACTATACTACATATTCTATGATTCTATTTATATAAAACTCTACAAATCAATTACTGCATGCTCTGCACTGAGAGTGAGGGAAGAGATTGACTACAACCTGTAGGAATTTTCTTGGGTGATGGAACTGTTCTATATTCTGATTCGAGTGGATAATCTATGATTATGCTTTTGCCCAAACTCAGAACTGTACATTTTAGTTATGCCTCAATAAAATGAAATACATAATATAAGATAACTGAAATCAGTATAAATAAACTTAAATGATAATGGATTCAAAAAGAAGTCACATGTTCTGACTTTTTCTTTTACAAATTAATAGCTGATTTAAATGCATTTATTAGAGATTAAATGAATGAATTAAATGTACAGTATTTTTTACAACAAAATGGATGATGTAGATTTCAAAAATTACTCTTTTCTGTTAGAGTTTAGCAGCAAGATGCCAAGGTTTAACTTAATTTATATCTGTCCTATCTCACGTGGAGTGTTGCTTTAAAACAAAAACCCAACAACTCTGGAGTATCACATAGACTTACAAGCATTTCCTCTCCTCCGATTATTGGAACATCTCATGCTACCATAATGAACTTCCACTACTCTATTTCCATTAGGACTCCTCTCACATTTACCCTGGACCTCTCAAGTGTTCAATGCAATAAGATCATTTCAAGCTTCATCATAAGATATCTCAAGGCATTCAGTACTATTGACCATTTCATCCTAGGTAGAAAAATAAACCATTACGTTTCTTGAATTGTCACACATTTTCTACTGATTCCCATTTTAACTCTTTGGCTACTCCTCTATTATTCTCTTTTATTGGCTTTTCTTCCTTTGTGGATGAGTTAAAATTTGCTTTCTTTCTGTTCCTGCTCACTTTTCAGTTAATACATTCTTCTTGGGTAAGCCCATTTCCTCCTATGCCTTCAACAACTCTTCAGGATGCTTATGACTCCCCAATCCATAGTGGCCCCCAATATCAGTATCTTGAAGTGCAAGCTTACATTTATTTTAAACTCTCTCATCTTCATCATCCTGCAGCACAGTGGATGACAGCCATCTTTTTCTTCACTCAATGATGTCATCTCTGCCAACATTTTCATCAGTGTTTCTTCTGCTTTCCTCCAACCTCAGGGGAAAGTTAGCCATTTGGGCACACTTTCTGAAGGATAGAGCCTTGGGAGTAACAGTGTAATTTAATCAGATAACCTTGAGCTAGAGAAACATGGGACCGTTTATACTTGAGATAACATCTCTGTCTTTATTTCTCCTGGCTGGTAAAGTGACCTGGATATCTCCTCTTGGCTGGAAATTACCCCGTATGAAATAACTTGAGTATTTGCCTTGGTAAACTTAGACATTAGGGCAAAGACTATTTTATTCTCTTACTTTGGCTCTTGTACTCTTTCTTGCTCATTTTCTTTGGATCTTTCACCAACAGCAGTGGAGGTTTGAAAGAAAACAAAATTTATTGCACAAAAATATAAACATTTGAGCAACAAAGATCCACACACAGAGAAAGATACTCCTATAAATTATTATATTAATGGGAAAAGAGATTCATTTTGGGGGTTAGGATGTGTCTCTGGGATTTTAAACTAACTAGAAGACCAAGGAAAGTGTTCAACTGTATATGATTTTGGCTTTGGGATTGCCAATGTCAAGGGAATGGCAGGTGAAAATAGACTAGCTGCCCTAGATTCTGCTTATCTTTAGCTTATGCTGTACTCTTTTCCCACCTTGACAAACTTTTTTATTCCCCTTTAATGAAAGTCGATAAGTTCTAAAACTATACAAAAATACATACAATAAAATATCAAATACACAAGTACCCATCAGCCAGAATGAAGAAATGTTAACATTTTATTGCTTCTGCTTCAGATTTCATTTTATTGTTTTTTTCAAATAAAAGATATATAACATTATGAAAGATGGTGAAGTCCTTTTTGTTCCCCATTGCAATCACATTATCTTAGGTCCTTTTCCCAGAGCTAAATATGGTATATGCCTTCCTGTTCATGTTTTCATTATTTTGTCACTAAATCCATAAACATTGCTTCTTGCATTGTTGTTTTAAAAATGTATATTAATGCTGTTATAGTGTATTGTTCCAGAAGTTTTTTTAAAAATTTAATTTATTTTATTTTTATTCATTTTTGGCTGCATTGGGTCTTTGTTGCTGTATGCGGGCTTTCTCTAGTTGCAGCGAGCGGGGGCTGCTCTTCTTTGCGGTGTGTGGGCTTCTCACTGCAGTGGCTTCTCTTGTTGCAGAGCACAGGCTCTAGAGCGCAGGCTCAGTAGTTGTCACGTGGGCTCAGTTGCTCTGTGGCGTGTGGGATCTTCCTAGACCAGGGCTTGAACCCATGTCCCCTGCATTGGCAGGCGGATTCTTAATCACTGTGCCACCAGGGCAGCCCCAGAAGTTTTTATTTACTCAGTATTTTTTTGAGATCTATCCACATTCACATATATTAATCTAGTTTTTATTGCTATAAGAATTGTGTGAATGCATGGTAATTTATTATTCATTCCCTTAACTAAGGACACCACTGGAATGGATATTTTCATGCATATCATCTGTGGCAAATATGTGTAAGAGTTTCTCTTGGGCATATATTTAAAATCAGCATTGTTGAGTCACACATTATATACTTCATTATATCCAGGTATTTACAAGCTGCCCTGTAAACTTTTTTACCATTTTATTCTTCCACCAGCAGTGAATGGTTTTCAGGTTTTTTTGTCCTTGTCAAATCTTAGTAGTATGAGATATTTGGGTTTTCTAATTTAATTGGTATTAAATTATATATACATAATTTTCCTTAATAATTAAAGAAGATGAGTGTTTCTTCGTGTAGTGGTTTTCCTCTGGTGTTTATTCTTTTGTGATTGCCTACTTAAAAAGCAAAACCAAAAAACGTTATTAAGGAAAACATATACTGGGATCTGTTTTTCTATAGCTTAAATATCATGACTGAGGACTGAGGCCACCTGTGTCAGCAGGTCTACAGGATTTATGCCATCGAATTCTTGCCACAAAAGATGAGGCTGTAAACCAATAAATATTTCACTATTTGCTTCAGGAAATTCTTGCACACCAGTAGTTCAGGGCAAAGAGTTTGCTCATATGGGCAAATAGTTTCCCTACAAGATATTAGATTGCTCATCTGGGTAAACAGCTAGTTTGTCAAACAACTGTTTATTTATCATGACTCACTTCAGAATAATTGCCTCTCTATGTCTACCACAATTATGTCACAAACTTCTCTCAAAACCAAGCAGCTCTGTACCCTGAAAGAACCGCCTTAAATCAGTTGAGCCCAAACTCTAAAACCTATAAATGTCCTTTCTTTTTTTTTGTTAATTTTACCTATTAAACTGTGGTTGATTTAAAATATTGTGTTAGTTTCAGGGGTACAGCTTTAGATTCTTCTCTATTATAGGTTATCACAAGATATTGAATATAGTTCCATGTGCTATACAGTAAATCCTTGTTGTTTATCTTTTTTTTTTTTTTTTTTTTTTTGTGATACGCGGGCCTCTCACTGTCATGGCCTCTCCCGTTGCGGAGCACAGGCTCCAGACCCACAGGCCCAGCGGCCATGGCTCACAGGCCCAGCCACTCCTCAGCATGTGGGATCTTCCCGGACCGGGGCACGAACCCGCGTCCCCTGCATTGGCAGGCGGACTCTCAACCACTGCGCCACCAGGGAAGCCCTGTTTATCTATTTTATATATAGTGGTATATACCTATTAATCCCATACTCCAAATTTATCCCTCCCCCTCCCCCTTCCCCTTTGGCAACCATAGGTTTGTTTTCCATGTCTGGGAGTCTGTTTCTGTTTTGTAAATTAGTTGATTTGTATTTATTTTAGATATCACATAAAAGTGATATTATATTTGTCTTTCTCTGCCTGACTTACTTCACTTAGTATCTTAGTATGATGATCTCTAGGTCTATCCATGTTGCTGTAATTGGTAGTATTTCATTCTTTTTATGGCTGAGTAATATTCCACTATATACACACGCACACACCACATCTTCTTTATCCATTCAGCTGTTGATGGACATATAAATGCCCTTTTTTTTATTATTTTGCATTTTATTTAATTTATTTTTTTATACAGCAGGTTCTTATGAGTTATCCATTTTATACATATTAGTGTATACATGTCAATCCCAATCTCCCAATTCATCCCACCCCCGCCCCCCAGCTTGCCTCCCTTGGTGTCCATACGTTTTTTCTCTACATCTGTGTCTCTGTTTCTGCCTTGCAAACCAGTTCATCTGTACCATTTTTCTAGGTTCCACATATATGTGTTAATATACAATATTTGTTTTTCTCTTTCTGACTTACTTCACTCTGTATGACAGACTCTAGGTCCATCCAGGTCTCTACAAAGGATGCAATTTCATTCCTTTTTAGGATTGAGTAATATTCCATTGTATATATGCAGCACATCTTCTTTATCCATTCATTAGTCGATGGGCATTTAGGTTGCTTCCATGAGCTGGCTATTGTAAATTGTGCTGCAATGAACATTGGGGTGCATGTGTCTTTTTGAATTATGGTTTTCTGTGGATATATGCCCAGTAGTGGGATTGCTGGGTCATATGGTAATTCTATTTTTAGTTTTTTAAGGAACCTCCATACTGTTCTCCATAGTGGCTGTATCAATTTACATTCCCACCAACAGTGCAAGAGGGTTCCCTTTTCTCCACACCCTCCCCAGCATTTGTTGTTTGTAGATTTTCTGATGATGCCCATTCTAACTGGTGTGAGGTGATACCTCATTGTAGTTTTGATTTGCATTTCTCTAATAATTAGTGATGTTGAGCAGCTTTTCGTGTGCCTCTTGGCCATCTGTATGCCTTCTTTGGAGAAATGTCTATTTAGGTGTTCTGCCCACTTTTTGATTGGATTGTTTGTTTTTTTAATATTGAGCTGCATGAGCTGTTTATATATTTTGGAGGTTACTCCTTTGTCTGTTGATTTGTTCGCAAATATTTTCTCCCATTTTGAGAGATGTCTTTTCATCTTGTTTATAGTTTCCTTCCTGTGCAAAAGCTTTTAAGTTTCATTAGGTCCCATTTGTTTATTTTTATTTCCTTTACTGTAGGAGGTGGGTCAAAAAAGATCTTGCTGTGATTTATGTCAGAGTGTTCTGCCTGTGTTTTCCTCTAAGAGTTTTACAGTGTCTGGCATTACATTTAGGTCTTTAATCCATTTTGAGTTTATTTTTGTGTATGGTGTTAGGGAGTGTTCTAATTTCATTCTTTTAAATGTAGCTGTCCAGTTTTCCCAGTATCACTTATTGAAGAGACTGTCTTTTCTCCATTGTATATCCTTGCCTCTTTTGTTATAGATTACTTGTTATGGATTAGTATAGATTAGCATGTGGGTTTATCTCTGGGCTTTCTATCTTGTTCCATTGATCTATATTTCTGTTTTTGTGCCAGTACCATATTGTCTTGATTACTGTAGCTTTGTAGTATAGTCTGAAGTCAGGGAGTCTGATTCTTCCAGCTCCATGTTTTTCTCCCTCAAGATTGCTTTGGCTATTTGGGGTCTTTTGTGTCTCCATACAAATTTTAAGATTTTTTAGTTCTAGTTCTGTACAAAATGCCATTGGCAATTTGATAGGGATTGCATTAAATCTGTAGATTGCTTTGGGTAGTATAGTCATTTTCACAGTGTTGATTCTTCCATTCCAAGAACATGATATATCTCTCCATCTGTTGGTATCATCTTTAATTTCTTTCATCAGTGTCTTATAGTTTTCTGCATACAGGTCTTTTGTCTCCCTAGGTAGGTTTATTCCTAGATATTTTATTCTTTTTGTTGCAGTGGTAAATGGGAGTGTTTCCTTAATTTCTCTTTCAGATTTTTCATCATTAGTATATAGGAATGCAAGAGATTTCTGGGCATTAATTTTGTATCCTGCAACTTTACCAAATTCATTGATTAGCTCTAGTAGTTTTCTGGTGGCATCTTTAGGATTCTCTATATATAGTATCATGTCATGTGCAAACAGTGACTTTTATTTCTTCTTTTCCAATTTGTATTCCTTTTATTTCTTTTTCTTCTCTGATTACTGTGGCTAGGACTTCCAAAACCATGTTGAATAATAGTGGCGAGAGTGTACATCCTTGTTTTGTTCCTGATCTTAGAGGAAATTCTTTCAGTTTTTCACCATTGAGAATGATGTTTGCTGTGTGTTTGTTGTATGTGGCCTTTATTATGTTGAGGTAGGTTCATTCTATTCCCACTTTCTGGAGGGTTTTTATCATAAATGAGTGTTGAGTTTTTTCAAAAGGTTTTTCTGCATCTATTGAGATCATCATATGGTTTTTGTTCTTCATTTTGTTAATATGGTGTATCACATTGATTGATTTGAATATATTGAAGAATCCTTGCATCCCTGGGATAAATCCCACTTGATCATGGTGTATGATCGTTTTAATGTTTAGTTGGATTCTGTTTGCTAGTATTTTGGGGGGGATTTTTACATCTGTATTCATCAGCGATATTGGACTGTAATTTTCTTTTTTTTGTAGTATCTTTGTCTTGATTTGGTATCAGGGTGATGGTGGCCTCATAATGAGTTTAGGAGTGTTTATTCCTCTGCAGTGTTTTGGAAGAGTTTGAGAAGGATGGGTGTTTGCTCTTCTCTAAGTGTTCGATAGAATTCTCCTGTGAAGCCATCTGGTCCTGGACTTTTGTTTCTTGGAATATTTTTAGTCACAGTATGAATTTCATTACTTTGATTGGTGTGTTCATACTTTCTATTTCTTCCTGGTTCAGTCTTGGAAGGTTATACCTTTCTAAGTATTTGTCCATTTCTTCCACGTTGTCCATTTTATTAGAGTTGCTTGTAGTAATCTCTTGTGATGCTTTGTATTTCTGTAGTGTCCATTGTAACTTCTTCCTTTTCATTTCTAATTTTATTGATTTAAGTCCCCTCCCTCTTTTTGTTGATGAGTCTAGCTAAAGGTTTATCAATTTTATCTTCTCAGAGAAGCAGCTTTTAGTTTTATTGATCTTTGCTCTTGTTTTGTTTTTTTCTGTTTCATTTATTTCTGCTCTGATCTTTATGATTTCTTTCCTTCTTCTAACTTTGGCTTTTGTTTTTTCTTTCTCTAGTTACTTCAGGTGTAAGGTTAGATTGTTTATTAGATATTTTTCTTGTTTCTTGAGGTAAGATTGTATTGCTGTAAACTTCCCTCATAGAACTGCTTTTGCTGCATCCCATATGTTTTGGATCACTGTGTTTTCACTGTGATTTGTCTCTAGGTATTTTTTGATTTCCTCTTTGATTTCTTCAGTGATCTCTTGGTTATTTAGTAACGTATTGTTTAGCCTCCATGAGTTTGTATTTTTTATGCTTCTTTCCCTGTAGTTTATTTCTAATCTCATACTGTTGTGGCCGGAAAAGATGTTTGATATGATTTCAATTTTCTTAAATTTACCAAGGCATGATTTTTGACCCAAGATGAGATCTATCCTGGAGAATGTTCCATGTGCACTTGAGAAGAAAGTGTAATCTGCTGTTTTTGGATGGAATGTCCTATAAATATCAATTAAATCCATCTGTTCTATTGTGTCATTTGAAGCTTGTGTTTCCTTATTAATTTTCTGTCTAGATAATCTGTCCATTGGTGTAACTGAGGTGTTAAAGTCCTGCACTATTGTTGTGTTACTGTTGACTTCCTCTTTTATAGCTGTTAGCATTTGCCTTATGTATTGAGGTGCTCCTATGTTGGGTGCATATATATTTCTAATTGTTATATCTTCTTCTTGGATTGATCCCTTGATCATTATGTAGTGTCCTTCTTTGTCTCTTGTAACATTCTTTTTTTTTAAGTCATTTTATCTGATATGAGTATTGCTACTCCAGCTTTCTTTTGATTTCACTTTTAGTTTGTATGTGTCCCTAGTTCTGAAGTGAGTCTCTTGTAGACAGCTTGTATACAGGTCTTGTTTTTGTGTACATTCAGTGAACCTGTGCCTTTTGGTTGGAGCATTTAATCCATTCATATTTAAGATAATTATCAATATGTAAGTTCCTATTACCATTTTCTTAATTGTTTTGGGTTTGTTTTTGTAGGTCCTTTTCTTCTCTTGTGTTTCCCACTTAGAGAAGTTCCTTTAGCATTTGTTGTAGAGCTGGTTTGGTGGTGCTGAATTCTCTTAGGTTTTTCTTGTCTGTAAAGCTTTTGATTTCTCTGTGACATCTGAATGAGATCCTTGCCGGGTAGAGTAATCTTTGTTGTAGGTTCTTCCCTTTCATCATTTTAAATATATTGTGCCACTCCCTTCTGACTTGTAGTGTTTTTGCTGAGAAATCAGCTGTTAATCTTATGAGAGTTCCCTTATATATTATTTGTCATTTTCTCTTGTTGCTTTTAATAATTTTTCTTTTCCTTATCTTTTCTCAATTTGATTACTATTTGTCTCAGCATATTTCTCCTTGGGTTTATCCTGCCTGGGACTCTCTTTGCTTCCTCGAGCTGGCTGGCTGTTTCCTTTCCCATGTTGGGAAGTTTTCGAATATAATCTCTTCAGATATCTTCTCAGGTTCTTTCTCTCTCTCTTCTCCTTCTGGTACCCCTATAATGTGAGAATGTTCATGCACTTAATGTTGTCTCAGAAGTCTCTTAGGCTGTCTTTATTTCTTTCATTCTTATCTCTTTATTGTGTTCCAAGGCAGTGATTTCCACCCTCTGTCTCCTGGTCACTTTTCCGTTCTTCTGCCTCAGTTATTCTGCTATTAATTTATTCTAGTGTATTTTTTATTTCAGTTATTGTATTGTTTATATTTGTTTGTTTGTTCTTTAATTCTTCTAGGTCTTTGTAAAACCTTTCCTGCATCTTCTCGATGTTTGCCTCCATTCTTTTTCCAAGGTCCTGGATCATCTTCACTATCATTATTCTGAATTCTTTTTCTGGAAGTTTTCCTATCTCCACTTCCTTTAGTTGTTTTTCTGGGGTTTTATGTTGGTCCTTCATCTGGGGCATAGTCCTCTGCCTTTTCATTTTGTCTATCTTTCTGCAAATGTGGTTTTTGTTCCACAGTCTGCAGGATTTTAGTTCTTCTTGCTTCTGCTATCTGCCCTCTGGTGGATGAGGCTATCTATGAGGCTTTGCAAGCTTCCTGATGGGAGGGAGTGGTGGTGGGTAGATCTGGGTGTTGCTCTGGTGGGCAGAGCTCAGTGAAACTTTAATCTGCTGTCTGCTTATGGGTGGGGCTGAGTTCCCTTCCTTTTGGTTGTTTGGCCTGAGGTGACCTAGCACTGGAGCTTACAGGCCCTTTGGTGGGGATAATGGTGGTCTCCAGGAGAGCTCACACCAAGGAGTACTTCCCAGTACTTCTGCTGCCAGTGTCCTTGTCCCCACGGTAAGCCACAGCCATCCCCCACCTCTGCAGGAGACCCTCCAACACTAGCAAGTAGGTCTGGTTCCGTCTCCGATGGGGTCACTGCTCCTTCCCCCTGGGTCCTGTTGCGCACACTACTTTGTGTGTACCCTCCAAGAGTAGAGTCTCTGCTTCCCCCAGACCTGTTGAAGCCCTGCACTCAAATTCTACTAGCCCTCAAAATCTGATTCTCTGGGAATTCCTCCTCCCATTGCCAGACCCTCAGTTTGTGAAGCCTGATGTACGGCTCAGAAACTTCACTACAGTGGGTAGACTTTTGTGGTATAATTGTTTTCCAGTTTGTTAGTCACCCACCCAGCAATTATGGGATTTGACTTTTTTGTGATTGCACCCCTCCTACCATCTCATTGCGGCTTCTCTTTTGTATTTGGATGTGGGGTATCTTTTTTGGTGAGTTCCAGTGTCTTCCTGTTGGTGATCGTTCAGCAGTTAGATGTGATTCTTGTGCTCTTGCAAGAGGGAGTGAGTGCAGTCCTTCTACTCTTCCATCTTCATAAATGTCCTTTCTTGATATTATTGCTTTGAGTCACTACCATGACTCTGATACATTTAGCCTTGGCAAAGCAAAAGGCTTATTGGTGGTCTTTGGGGAGTCAACAGTTGCCAACACCCAAGTAGAAAAAAATAACGTAATGATTTCTCCTCCCCATACCCCTGTCATCCAACTTAAGTAAAAAGCAATCTTGTTTCATCTATATCCCTACTGACTTCCTCCTTCGTGTTCAGATATTTTGAATTAATCTTTGATATATCATTTCAGCTAATCTGTTAATTAAATTCATATTTTCTTATTAAACAGTCAAATTCATTCTGGACATTTATACTTTCTTTCTTTCTTTCTTTCTTTCTTTCTTTCTTTCTTTATTGCGGTACGTGGGCCTCTCACTGTTGTGGCCTCTCCCGTTGTGGAGCACAGGCTCCGGACGCTCAGGCCCAGTGGCCATTGCTCTCGGGCCCAGCTGCTCTGCGGCATGTGGGATCCTCCCAGACCGGGGCACGAATCCGTGTCCCCTGCATCGGCAGGTGGACTCCCAACCACTGCGCCACCAGGGAAGCCCTATACATTATTTTTTGGTACTGCAATTATCTTCTTCAATTCAGTTGTTTGATTTTTTCTTTCTTTGTAATTTGTTAATATACAGAGGCTTTTTTTCTGAATAATTTTACAACGTATTTTACAACCCTAGTTTTTAAATATACATGGGAATTATTATTGTGTATGGGATTAGGTAGATAACTAAATTAATATATTTTCCTATGGAAGTTAGTGGTCCCAGCACTTATTTGAACACCTATTTTCTTTGTCATTGATTTGTAATGCTACCTTTGTCATCTAGCAAGTTCTGATATGTGTTTGAGTCTAAATATTATCTGAGTATTCTGATCCATTGATCTCTTTGTCTATCCCCACATGAACACCTTATGATTTTAATTAATACAACTTTATATTAATTATAGATATCTAGTGTGGCATACACCAACATATTGTTCTCTTTTTAATCACAAAATTTTTGGATGTTCTTGAATCTAAACTTAACTACAGTTAATTTAAAATCAGTTTGCCTGTGTCTTTTAAAATTCTGTTAGAGTCTTTTTTTCTGAAATTATATTAATTTATAAATTAATTTCTGAACAAATGGTATGTGAATGATAGTGAACATTCACAACCATGCACACAGAATATCTTTTTATTCAGATTTTATTTTATGCACCTTTAATAATATTTCATGATTTTTTCAAAATATTTTTGTACATCTTTTTTTAAGGTTTAGTTCTATGTGTCCTGTATATTTTCTAAGTAAGCTTTTTATTTTGGAATAGCTTTAGATTTGCAAGAACATTGCAAAGATACTACAGAGAGTTTCTATATATCCCACACTCATTTTCATCAATTATTAACATCTTACAGTAGTTTGGCACATTTGTCATAATTGATGAACCAATATTTATATATTATTATTAAGTAAAATGTATACTGTATTCACATTTCCATAGGTTAGTACCTTTTGGCACATTTTGCCCACTCCTCACCCTATGCCTCTGGTAACCACAGATCTGTTCTTTTTTGTTTGATTGTCTTTTTGTTTTTAGATTTCACATATAAGTGAGATCATACAGTATTTATCTTTCTCTGTCTGATTTATTTCACTTAACATAATGTCCTCAAGGTCTATCCATATTGTTGCATATAGCAAGATTTTATTTTTTCAAGGACGGATATCTGTATATGTGTATCACTTTCTTTATCCATCCATCACTTAGGTTGTTTCCGTGTCTAGGCTATTGTAAATAATTCTGCAATGAACATGAAGGTGCAGATAACGTTTTGACACAGTGATTTTGTTTCCTTTAGATACATACCTAGAGGTGAGATTGCTGGATCATATGGTAGTTCCTCTTCTATTTGTTGAAAGTTTGAGAAGGCTTGGTGTTGATTCTTCTTTAAATGTTTGGTAAAATTCACCATTGAAGCCGTCTGGTCCTAGGCTTTTCTTTGTAGGGAGGTTTTTGTTCAGATTTTCTACTTTTTCTTGATTCAGTTTTAGTGTGTTGTATGTTTCTAGAAATTTATTTATGTCTTCTGTGTTGTCCAGTTTGTTGTTCATAGTAGTCTCTTATTGATCTTTGTATTTCTATGGTATCAATTGTAATGTCTCCTTTTTCATTTATAATTTTATTAACTTTCCTCTTAAAGTTTATTAATTAAAATTTATAATTTTAATAAACTAATTTATTAATGTTATTAGCTTGGGTCTCCAAGCTAAAGGCTTTGTTAATTTTGTTTATCTTTTCAAAGGACCAGCTCTTAGTTTTGTTAATCTTTTCTATTGTTTTCCTGTTCTCTGTTTCATTTATTTCTGCTCTAATCTTTATTATTTCCTTTCTATGTATTATTTTATTCTCTTTGATATTTTTCTTTCTATTATTAGCTTTCCACTTGTTGAACTAATGGTACATCTTACAACTTTTAGAAATGAAATATTATAGTGCAGTATCAGCTTTAGGAGTATTCCATATAATTGAAAATAATATATATATATATATATATATATATATATATGTTACTTATTTGGTGAAGAGTCATTTTTATAGTCTCTGTAAAAACTAGATTAAGCTTTTAACATTCTTTTCCAAAACTTCTAGATTATTACTATTTTCATTTGCCTAAGAAATCTATTTCTGGAAAGATGATTAAAATTTCTTACTGTGATTAATATTCCTTTTCAATTTCTACTTTAGTTCTGTAATTTTGCTTTATTATTTCTGCATCTATAGGTCATTAAAGTTCACAATGGGTTTCTTTTCAGTGGATGTACTTTTAGCAATATATAGTTTCTCTCTTTATAACCATAGCAATATATAGTTTCTCTCTTTATAACTATCAATACTTTTACTTTGAATTTTTTTTTCTGATATGGATGTTTTTCTACTAGCTTCCTTTTTAGTAAGATTGCCCTTTTGTATATTTTTCTGTCCCTCAATATTGAACTTTTGGGTTCATTTTCTTCTAAAATTAACACTTTAAGCGGTTTATCTGGATTACAAATATATACATTTGCACATATATATATCCTACTGAATGCAAATGAGTAAACAGGTATATATTTCCTTTATATTTGTAAGATCGCTACTATATTTGAATGTTTTGTGACTTTATTTCATGGTTTTACATTAGAACATCACTAAAATTAGACTGCTTCTTACAATTAATGGTTTTCTCTTATTTTCTGCCTTCTGGGGATTGATTTTGTTTTCATTACATTTATTTCTGCCTTTTCTCTTGATTGCTTTTTATTATTCATTTTTCTTTTACTTATCTGGAAAGCACAGATTTTATTTCTCTTATTTTAGTGCCTACTGTTTGTACCATGCTTGGTAGGTTCCTTGTATGTCTTATAGAAAAGGTAATAAAATAATAAAATGGCATGAAAAAGGATATTGTTAATGTAAAAAAAATAATTGATGTCCAAAGAAACTCCATTTCAGAACCAATAAATAAAATATAAACCACAAAGCAAAGAATAGACACAATTGAAAAGTGAATCTGTATGATGAATAAAAAGAATGCAGAACACAAAGGCAAAGTACTCAAGATAATTGCAAATAAGATAACAGCTAGAGAGGACAGAAATTTGTAATTAAATACAAGGACAATTGATTTCTTTTAATTAGAGAACACAATAAATGCAAACAAAACAAAAAATAAAATTGAGTATAATTTCATGAAATGAATAAGGAATTGAATATAGGCATAAAAGACATTGTTCTTATGTTCATAGGATGCATTGTTTAAAGACAAGAGAAGATTAATATAACCATAATGAGTAATTAAGTATGTAATTACAAGAAGACAAATTTCTATAAATATGATATAAGAATATGTATGTAATGGGGCAACTCATTCAACATTGAAATTTAGGGAAAAACTTCCTGAGATCTGAAGAATAAATAGATGTTAACCTATTGAAGTGGAGAGGAAAATCACCCCAAAGTAGTAATAGCATGTGTGAAGATTCAAGTTAAGAAAAAAGATGGCATGCTTTAGGAAATGAAAAGAAATACATTGCTATGGGTTGAATTGTGTCTCCCCCTCCAAATTCAAATTTTGAAGCCCTGATGCCCACTATCTCAGAATGTTGACTGCATTTGGAGATAGGGTCTTTAAAGAGATAATTAAGTTAAAATGAAACCATTAGGTTAGGCCCTAATCCAATCTTATGTCTTTACCTGAAGAGAAAATTTGGACTCACAAAGATGCATCAGGGGTATATATGCACAGAAGAAAGCCTATATGAGCACACGGTGAGAAGCCAAGGAGAGAAGCCTCAGGAGAAATCAAACCTGCCAACACTTTGATCTTGGACTTCTAGCCTCCAGAAATATGATAAAATAAATATCTATTTGAAGCCACCCAGTCTGTGGTATTTTGCAGTGGCAGTGCTGGTAAACGAATACATCGTGTAGGTGGAGTTGAGAGAGCAAGGAGGAGAAAGAAGCAAGATGAAACTGACATCAAACAAGGCTTGATCCTGCAGGTTTTACAAACCTCACAAAGGGTGATTTTCTCTAGTGGGAAGCAATGGAATAGTTTAGAGCAGGGCTAAGACATAATCAGATCTACATTTTATGAAAATCAATCCAGGTACTTTATGGGATATGGCTTGGAGAGAGGCCAGATGGGTGAGAAGAACAGTGAAAAAGGGTTTTGCAGTGGTCCAGGGAAGAGAGGAAGGTTGCAGTGGATTGAATGTTTGAGCCCTTTCCCTCCCACAGTTCATGTGTTGAAACCCTAATTTCTAATGTGATAGTATTTGGAGATGGGGCCTTTGGAAGGTAATTAGGTCATGATGGTGGAGTGACTGGATTAGTATAAAAAGAGACAGGAGAGAATTTGCTTCTTCTTTCTCTCTCCGTTGTGTGCGGATACAGCAAGAAGGTAGCGGTCTATAAATCAGGAAGATGGTCCTCACCAGAACCTATTGGTTGGCACCTTGACCTTGGGCTTTCCAGCCTCCAGGACTGTGAGAAATACATTTCTGTTGTTTAAGCTAACTCAGTCTCTGGTATTTGTTAGAGTAGACCAAGCTGGCTAAACCAAAGGCAGTCTACACTGTTATTTAACCTCCTAGTCTGCTACCATACCGTGTCTACTTAATATTTCACACTTCTGTCTTCTCATGGAAGTGTCCCTGCTTCCATTATGATACTTAAAGCATTGTACAAAATTTAACTGTTTGCATATATGTTTATCCACATTAAACACTGCTCTCTCTCGTGGTAAGTGTGTTATCTGATTTATCTTGTTTTTTGGAACAGTGCATGGCATCTGAGGTACTCAACAAAGACTTATTGAATTAATAAATAAGTAAATGAATGGATGAGTTATCTTTCTAGAAATTCTGCAGTGTGGCTGTTGTATTTTTATTCTGAGCTCCTCTTGTCTACATTGTCATCCTTGTGGTTTGCCTAGTGATGACCTAAAGAAATGTAAAAATGTCATCCATCTGTCTGCCATAGACAAGTCATTTCTGTCACCTTCTTTATTTGATTCTCTAAAAAATTCTCCTTCTTCTGCTTTGATTTATCCATTTAATCTGATCTTTCTATGTCTCTAGGTACTGTGAATCATGTGTTATCTTACTTCTGGTTTTGCTTAGAAAATTGGTCAGCATCTTTGCTGATACCTTGTATTTGGGGCTTTGGACCATAGGTCGTGATTGATTTACCACATGTGAGTATTTGCATTCTGCATTCATCCTTTGATGTTTCTTTGTAGCTGGGTTTGCTCTAATGCAGGTAGGATTAGCATCTTCAAACACTTATATCTGAATTTTCCTGAGGTCCTCTTGATTCTTTACTTGAAACTTTCTTCACTGAGGTACGCTTGCCTTTCATGCAGGAAGATAGGTTGGATGAAGGAAGTTGTTGAGTATTATGGAGACTCTCATTGTTGATTTTAGATATCTTTGTCACTGATATCCCCAAATAGGATAAACAGTAACTTAGTCAGTCTGTGGAGGTTTGAGTTTTCCTGGCTTGTAACAGTGGACACAAAAATAAATCCTGTGAACCATTTAGCTTTGATGGAAATGTTTTATTGTATGCTGCAGACTGAAAAAAGATTTTATTTCTAAGCTACATATCTGGATACATTGTTTCCGAAAAGGATTTAGGAAAAGGAGCAAGGGGGCTTCAACTTTGCAAATTTCAGTCATTCATTTATATATCACACTTATTAGGGTCATACTCTGTGCTAAAACTATCCTAGTTACTTGAGTTACAGCATGAATAAGACACAGTGTCTGTCTGCAGGGGTATGTTCAGTATAGTGGAGAATATAGAAGTATTAAAATAACTGTAATATATTGTGTCACTTCATGATGGAGGTATGCAGATGGAGATGACAACGTGCCCCCAGTCTCCACTTATTTCTTTGTGCTGAACTGGCCTGGAGCATGTCAGAAGTCTGATCATTCTGGGCCCTTTGGACTTGGAAACAAAAGATTTTTGACTTGACCTAACATTAATCATTTTGAAAGGTAGCAAAGTAAAAGTTTAGGTTTCACACTCAGAATAATGAACAGAAGTGGAGAAGGAATTATAAAATAGAAGTGTCTCGGTGTTAATTTTATCACCCACCCACCTGCCCACCCTTCAGAGAAGTGAATATTTCAAAACTGGAAGACTAGAGCTGTACCCAAAGGTCGTAGTGGGAAACCTAGTGATTCTCATTTTAGCATTTAAGACTAACTGGCATATGTTCCTGGCAATCTCATTGCATAAATTAGGTTTTAAATAAATGAAGCAGGAAACATTCTCAGAAAATGAGGACGTTCAAATTTAGAATTTCAAAACTGAGCATCACTTTTGACCTCTAAACAAGTCGCCTTTCTGTTTATAGAGTATGCTTTAATGTGTGAGATACAAATTGAGAGATAAACGGTTGAGAGAAGTATCTCAGGTTGTACAATGGAGGTGAAGAAAGAAAGAGGAAGACATATTTGGAAGAGTCAGTGGGGAGTTAAACATATGGGGGAGTTCTGATGTAATGAACTTTCCATATTTTATGGAATTCAAGCACAAAACAATGTCAGTGTAATTTCCATGGTTTGCAAGAGGAGACATGATAAAGTCAGTAGGGTTGATGAAGGAAATACCTGAACCTGTAAGTGTGATTAAAAGATTGGCTCCCAGGCTTTTTGTTACCTCTTTCCAGAGATGTAAGAGACCTATCTCATAGGTGCTCCATCAATAATACTATTAAAAGCTACTATTTATTGAGCTCTGACAATGAGCTAGGGGTTATCCTGAGCTCTAGCACATATTAAGTCATTATATCTTTCCAACAGCTCCAGGAGTGGGTCTTATTATTCTCCCTTTTAGATGAGGAAACAGAATAAATAACTACCCTGAAGTCACACAGCTGAAAAGTGGACAAGCCAGGATTTAGTCCAAGGAAGCCCAGATCCAGAGCTCACCTTGAGATTCTTAACCATTATGTGAAGGATCAGTGATACTTAGATGAAAAGTGTTTTCATGGAGCTCAGGATGCCATGGAAATCACTAAGTTAGATCTTTTTTTTAAAAACATCTTTATTGGAGTATAACTGCTTTACAATGGTGTGTTAGTTTCTGCTTTATAACAAAGTGAATCAGTTATACATATACATATATCCCCATATCTCTTCCCTCTTGTATCTCCCTCCCTCCCACCCTCCCTATCCCACCCCTCTAGGTGGTCACAAAGCACCAAGCTGATCTCCTTGTGCTATGCAGCTGCTTCCCACTAGCTATCTATTTTATATTTGGTAGTGTATATATGTCCATGCCACTCTCTCACTTTGTCCCAGCTTACCCTTCCCCCTCCCCATATCCTCAAGACCATTCTCTAGTAGGTCTGTGTCTTTATTCCCGTCTTGGCCCAGGTTCTTCATGACCATTTCTTTTGTTTGTTTTTTAGATTCCATATATATGTGTTAGCATACAATATTTGTTTTTCTCTTCCTGACTTACTTCACTCTGTATTACAGACTCTAGGTCCATCCACCTCACTATGAATATCTCAGTTTCGTTTCTTTTTATGGCTGAGTAATATTCCATTGTAAATATATGCCACATCTTCTTTATCCATTCATCTGTCGATGGACACTTAGGTTGCTTCCATGTCCTGGCTATTATAAATAGAGCTGCAATGAACATTGTGGTACATGACTCTTTTTGAATTATGGTTTTCTCAGGGTATATGCCCAGTAGTGGGATTGCTGGGTCATATGGTAGTTCTGTTTTTAGTTTTGTAAGGAACCTCCGTACTGTTTTCCATAGTGACTGTATCAATTTACATTCCCACCAACAATACAAGAGGATTCCCTTTTCTCCATACCCTCTCCAGCATTTATTGTTTGTAGATTTTTTGATGATGGCCATTCTGACCGGTGTGAGATGATATCTCATTGTAGTTTTGATTTGCATTTCTCTAATGATTAATGATTTTGAGCATTCTTTCAAGTGTTTGTTGGCAATCTGTATATCTTCTTTGGAGAAATGTCTGTTTAGGTCTTCTGCCCATTTTTGGTTTGGGCTGTTTTTTTGATATTGAGCTGCATGAGCTGAATAAGTTAGATCTTGGCTCACTTTTGGGAGACTGTGTCTACATGTGAAACGCAGAAATTCACTAGCCAGAACAGAGTTTTTTTTTTTTCTCTCAGCTCCAAATTCATCCTTTAGTACTTGCTCCGAAGGTTTAATGGATTAAACTTTTCTCCTTAATAACGAGTGTGATGTGAAGTTTTGTCAGGAGAGAGCAGTGAGGGGCATTCTGTGAGAAGGGGACGTCTCTTCCTGGTTCTGGTTGCTGTGTTTGCTTCTGTCTGCTCTGGCTGCATGATGGTTCTGTGGTGTGGGTGTGCTCAGATGTCCGGTGGGGAGGTGTCCGGTGGGGCTCTGCCCCAGCCACACACCCAGAGCACAGGACCTCAGAAACCTCATAGCCCAAGCCCAGCCCAGGCCAGGTGCCCTCTTTCTCACACTTCTCCTGACATGAACACCATGGCTCCAGGTCTTGTGCCTGGGGTAATGCCCGATTCCCTGTCTTTCAGCTCACCAGTGTTGGCTCACTTGTGACCTGGAGGATTGTTCCTACTTGCTCAGCAGTTATGGACAACTTTGGCCTGTGCAAACCAACCACCCAATAGTCTGGGTGGCATCTCCCTTCCAATTTTATCTTTCCTTGCACACTCACCATCAGCCCTAGAGTACCCTTCAGAGTTCTTTTTACATTTTTACAGTTATTCTCTAATCATAGCTTAATATTCTTTATATCAAGCTTCCCCTGTTTAAAATTACAGCATGGTTTCTCTTTCCTTATCAGACCTGAACTGATGTAAAAGCCCAGTAGCCTGAGTACTGTGGAGTATCATGACACACAGGAAATGCATGTGAAAGAGCACATATCTCAGTCAGTGGAAGAAATGATGGAAGAAGATCTATCAGATTGTGCGTGTATGAGTGTGTATGTGTGTACACCTGTCTAAGTTTTAAAGTTGAGAGTAGAATTTATACTTAGATATTCTGATGATGAATCTTTGTCCTGGGAAGAGGAGAATGAGGAACCAATTTCCCACGTGTTGGACAATATTTCCTATCTAAATGCCAGATTGAGCAACTCAAGGACACAAAGTGAATCTGAATCCCTCCTTTGAAAGATTCAAGTCCATAAATCAATGACTAGATTACCCTTTGTGATGTCTTTGAAATTTACAAGAAAGATAATGTGTGTAACATTCTTCAAAAATTGACTTAATTCAAGTACAATTCAGAACAATTTACTAATGTGCAGTGATTTATAAAGAGACTTTGTTTTGGGCTTCCTCGGTTGCGCAGTGGTTGAGAGTCCGCCTGCCGATGCAGGGGACACAGGTTCGTGTCCCGGTCTGGGAAGATCCCACATGCCACGGAGCAGCTGGGCCCGTGAGCCATGGCCGCCAAGCCTGCGCATCGGGAGCCTGTGCTCCGCAGCGGGAGAGGCCACAACAGTGATATGCCCGCGTACCACAAAAAAAAAAAAAAAAAAAAGAGACTTTGTTTTGCTTAAGAATTTCCAAATGGAATACATGAGAGGGAATAGCTGAATAGAAATGGCTCTTACAAGTTATGAAACAGATGGTATATCATGAAAAATGCTATGACCAGGGCATTCAGAGTTGACACGCACTGATCTTTCAGTGTGACAACGTCCAGTCTGTGTGAAGTGTGATTGGTTCTGTTTGCTGCATCCTCTTCCTGGGATCTGAAATGTGTCCCTTTGCACAAGCAAGACAGGTGATGTCATAGGCAGAGCAAACAGCACAGCTTTTATATAATGAAAATGGTCATGAGGCAAATGGTGTGTCCAAATACAGTAATCATCATCTCAGCATTTTTGTTTTATCTTCCCCTATACATATATTCCACCTTCCCTACTGGACTATAATGAGTAAAATTCCAGGTATTACATTAGGTTGAATTGTGAAATTGCTGGTATTTGATAATTTTTGACCAATAAAGAGATCCACTTTATATGATTCAGTTTAATACCACTTTACCTAGGAATATTTCAGTACATCTTTCAAAAGACAAGAGTTATTTTAAAATATGGTTGAAATACCATTATCACACCAAAACATACGTTTCTTTAATAAAATCAAATATCTAATTGGTGTTCAAATTACCTTGAATTTCTATCTTTTAATAATTGTTTTGTCTGTAATTTTCTTTCCTTGTCGGGTCCTAGTTAAGTTTTGACAGCAGGGTCAGGTTGGCCTCATGAAGTGAGTTTTGAAGTGTTCTCTCAACTTTATTTTATGAAAGAGTTTGCATATGCTTGGTATCATTTGTAATTTAAATGGTTGATAGATTTTCCTAGTAAAGCCATCTGGGCCTGGAGTTTTCTTTTGGGGAAAATTTTAAATCACAAATTCGGTTTCTTTCAAAAGATGTAGGGCTATTCATATTTTCTATTTCTACCTGTGGCCAATTTGGTAAACTGTTTTTTTGAGGATTTTTTCCATTTCGGATTGTTGATTTCATTGGCATAAGGCTGCTTATAATATTCAGTCTTTTCATTTTTAGATAAATTTTCAAGATCAGTAGTGGTTATTGCTATTGATTGTAATTTAATTCTGTTGTCAGAGAATAAACTGAGGTATTTCAATTTTTTAAAAGTAAATGAGACTTGTTTTATAGGCTGGCACATGATCTTTTTTTGGTGTACTATCTACATCCACTATAACAGAATGTGTTTAAATTTGTCAGATTCAGTATTGCATAAATGTTAATAAAATCAAGATAACTTCTATTGCTATTCAAATATTCTTTTTGTTATTGAAATGTTTTTGTCTACTGGTCTATCAGTTACTACAAAAAGAGTGTTAAAATCTCCAGCTATGTTTATTTCTCTCTTTAGGATTTTTCCTTTTAATTTTTCCTTTTTGTATTTTAAAGATCTGTCAGATGTATATTTGTTTTTATTCCGTATTCTGATACTGTCTTGACAAAATTACCCTTCTATGCTTATGAAATGCCTCCCTTTACTTTAAGTGATACTTTTTGTCTTAAAAGGCTGATATTAGAGTTACTCTACTTTCTTAAGTTTGATAGTTGAAACTTTGTATTTTCCATCCTTTTACTTCCAGCTGTATATAACTTTATATTACTATATTTGATACAGTGGATCCAGAAATTTTATCCAGTTTGACTGGATAAGATATTCTCTTAATTGAGGAAATATACTTATTTATATGATTGGATTTAAATCTAGCAACTTGATTTTTTTTTCTGCTTGTCCCCTCTCCTTTTTTTCTCCATTCTGCCTGCATGTAGGTTAATCAGAAAGTATTTTCGAGTACTTCATTATATCTTCTCTAATGGACTTTTTGCTTTAATTTTGTATTAACTTTTAGCAGTTGCTCGAGGAATTATAACATGCATCCTGAACTTTTAGTACTTCACCTATAATGTAAGAACTTTACAAAAATATAAGTCAATGTACCTCTCCCTTCTGTGGCGATAAGTTAGTCATATACTTTTACATCTACATGTATTTTGAACCCCAATATAAAGTACAAATACCATTTTTCTTTAAACAAAGGTGTGGGGAGGGACACATTGGGAGATTGGGATTGACATACACACACTACTATATATATAAAACAGATAACTAATAAAACCTACTGTGTAGCACAGAGAAGTCTACTCAGTACTCTGTAATGACCTATATGGGAATAGCATCTAAAAAGGAGTGGATGTATGTATGTGTATAACTGATTCACTTTGCTGTAAGCAGAAACTAACACAACATTGTAAATCAACTATACTCCAATAAAAAATGAATTTAAAAAAGCAGTTAACCATTTGTAAAAGAATTTAAGAAACCAAAAAAATTCAATGTACCCCATTTTCTTACTATTTCCAGTGCTCTCCACTTCATTTCTTCTTCTAGATCTGATTTCCCATCAGGTAAAATCTCCCTTCAACCTGAACAACTTTCCTTTGCATTTCTTGTAGTGAGGTTTTTCTGGCTGCAAATTCTCTCATATTTCATTTAACTGAAAAGAGGTTTACTTTAAAATGATTTTTGAAGAATATTTTCACTGGGTATAGAATTCTAGGAGGTTTTATTCATTCAGTATTTTAAAGATTTTGTTCCATCAGTTTTTCTTTCCTGCTGTTTCTGATAAGAAGTCAGCCATCCTTGTTTCTTTGGCTGCTCTTATGATTTTTTGTTATTTTTTGTTTTTAGGAGTTTGAGTATAATATGCTTTGGTGTGGTTTTCTTCATATTCACCTGATTGTGGTTTGCTGAGCATCTTGGATCTATTGGTTGATATCTTTAATAAAATGCAGAGACATTTTAGCCAGTATTTTTTCAAGTTCTTTTTTCTGCCCCATTTTCTCTTTTCTTTCCTTTTGGGGATCCAATTACATGTATGTTGGAGGTCTTGATACTGTCCCACAGGTAATTGGGGATTTATTTATTGGTTTAGTCTTTTCTTCTATTAATGCTTCTGGTTGGAGGATTTCCATTGACTTATCAATAAATTCACTGTTTCTTTACCTGCTGTGTTCAATCTACTCAATTTCATCCACTAATTTTTCTTATGTTAGATGTTGTATTTTTTTTTTTTTATTCTAGGATTTCTGTTTGGTCTTTATTTAGAGATTTTATTACTTTTCTAAAATTCACCATTTCTGCATCTAATATATTGATCTTTTCCTGAGAAATGTTTTGACATATTTCACACTCATGTCCTTGTTTGCTAATTCCAATCTGGATCATTTTAGGTGGTCTTCTAATGGCATTTTTTTTTTTCTCTTGAGTATAGGTTACATTTTCCTGCTGCTTGGTATATACAATAATATTTGGTTGCAGTAGATACTATGAAATGTGGACACTGGATTCTGTTAAATTCTATATGCTATTAAGTTTTATTTTTTAGACAGTTAAATTACTGGTAGTTTATCTTGACATTATGAAAGCTTAGATGTAAGATTTGTTATTTCAATTTTGTCTTTAATCCTAAGGTATGGTCCTTAGTTCTGGACATGTTCTTACTTTTATGGCATTGTCCTTCTAAGATTTTAAGACTAACTCTGAGTTTGTCAATCCCTTCTAACATGGCAGGAGTTGAACTCTGAAGTTTTCCCACCCAGCACTGAGCAGCTATTGAAAATCTCTGCTCAACTCTTTTAGCCTTCCAACTCTTCTAATTCTTCCAATTCAAAACTTGTTTTCTATTCTTGCTCTGTATGTATCCAGATCAGAAGTCAATCAAGATTTGAATGTTATGTGTATGCAGAGTTTGGAGATTTCCCTGTTTTTGTTTCCTTTGGGGGGAATTTCTCTCTTCAATTTCTCACCTCCATGGCAGCTCTGAACTTTTCCCTGACTCCTTATCAGAAAAACTCTCAATTTTTGCTTGAGCTCTATCTGTATAATGTGAACAGGAGAATGTCCTCAGGGAAAGAACTGGTTTAATGTGCATCTCACCTAGTTTGTTTCATTGCTTTCAAGGGTCATATCCCCTCTAATTTATACCTGTTTTTGATTGGTCTCCAATGACTGTAACATGATTTTCTTTTATCTGATACAAGCTAGTCCATCATGATTGAAAGTGGTACTCCTTAACCATCTACTTTAGTCTTTCATTTGATCCACGGTAACATCCTCCTGTCTAGTCTCCCAGCTTATAGTCTTTCAACCCACTCCTCCCCACATACCTTTGCATATGGGACATTCAGAGTAGGTTTTCTAAAAAAACAAAAGCAAAATCAATTCTGCTTCTTTCCTGCCCCTGTGTAAACTATTCTAAGGCTTCATTTTGCCTCCAGTTTAAAGTGTATACCACTTACTAGGGTACATGTACAAGAATAAGACTTAAAATATTTAGTAATTTATAAGTGCTCCAGACTGGGTGTACTAGGTAGATGTCACCTCTGCACATGATTTTTTTTAATCCTTTGTACCAAGTTGACCTTTCCAGCCAAATTTCCTGATAATGTCTTCCACTTAAATCTCTCTATTTCTGGCTTCCTGAAAAACTCATTTTCTCCAAATATGGCAAGGTTTGGAACCATTCTTTGTTCTCATCTCTATACATATCTATATTAGTTTCCAAGGGCTGCCATAACAAAACAAACTGGAAGTCTAAAAACATTAAAAGTTATTGTCAGGTCTTGAGGCTAGAAATACAAAATAAAGGTGTCAGCAAGGTCATGTTCTTTCTGAAAGCTCCAAGAGAGGAGACTTTCTTGCCTCTACCTGGGTTCTGGTGGTTTCCAGAGATCCTGGGTGTTTCTTGGTTTCTAGATGCATCATTCCAGTGTTTGCCTCCATCAACACATGACATTCTCCCTGTGTGTCTCTGTTCAAATTTTCCTCTTTTCATAAGGACATCTTTTTTTTTAAATTAAGGGCAACCATAATCCAGAATGACCTCATCTTAATTTCATCACATCTGCAAAGACCTTATTTCCAAATGAAGTCACATTTATAGCTTTTTCATAGATATGATTTTGGGGGGGAATTATTCAATCCAGGAGATTATCTAAATTTTATTTGTCATTTCCCAGTCAAATGACTCTCCTCTTTGAGTACTTTATAATTCATTCATAAAATATTTCTCTCTTCATGGAGTAGTGCTGTGTCCCTGCCATACAGCATGCATTTGTTTTCTTGGCTACCTCTCCCAACAATTTTGAGTCTTTGGAGAAAGACTGCTTTATTATTTATCTTTACATCTCCAGAGGCTTCTTCAATGCCTACCTCAGAATAATTGCTTAATAAATGTTTGATAAATGAATGATCTCTAAGGGAACAAAGGGGTGCCTTCTTCCTCATTCCTTAAAGCCCTCAAGCACTATTAACTTTCATACTACCATCTTATCCCTGTTGACTATAATTTTGTTTTCACCAAGATGAAAAGAAATTGAAATGATGTTCTTGGAGAATTAGAAACATAAACTGTGTTATCAGGATGTACTCTGAGTCTAAAAAAATAAAAGATTGAAACGTAATGTAAATCTTAAAATGTTACTGAGAATGTTAGTAATGATATTGACTTAATCCTGCTCACTAGGGGAGGACCATGACTAAACTCAATGTGTTGAGAAGTTCAGAGACATTAATCTTCTTATCTGTGCCCCAGAACTCCCCCTGCAAAGACAAATGAGCAAACATTGATGAATGCTGCTTCATTAGAAGAATTTAAAAATGCGATTTGTCTTCATGAAAAGGAAGTATTTTTACATTTTTCATTTTACAATGAATCAGTGAAAAGAATTTTTCAACCATTACCTTTTGACTTAGAGTGGCCTTTATGAACAGCATATCAGTGCAGTAATAGACTTGCTTTAGGGGAAATCTTGACAAAATGGTACTTCCTGGTAAAGCAATATCGACAATCTACAGGGCTCTTCAAGGCTCTTTTATAATAATATTTTTAAGGTTTTAAACATTCCCTTTTGTTTGCCTTCTAAGAGAGAAGAAACGTAAAAACTAAAAATAATAAAAAACAAACACACAAAAACAACATACCTTTAAAAGGAAGTTTTTAGGTTTGACTTAAAGTAAGTATACAGCTGTCCTAATTTTTACTTTTTCTGTATCCACATAATAAGATGTTAAACCGTTTTATTCCCAGCAGTTAGCATGAAAATATGCAAGATCCCCAGTGACCCAAGCATAAGTATACCATGATTACTCTGCTCTTAGAGGTATCTAGAATTTAAACAAACAAAGCCTTAATATCAGAAAGTGTTTTCTGGTTAACTATCAAATAACTAGAAAATAAATTATTCACAAATCCCCATCAGATGATCAGTCTGATTAATGTTTTGTAGCTCCTCTATATGATAGTATCCTTGTAAGTAATTGTTTTTAGCATTTGATTCTTACTCCTATTGTTAAATATATTTTAGTGTCCTTCAAAATCAGCCACAGGCTGGGGGATGGGGCACCAGGAACTTTCCCTTGTGTACTGGGATCTATCTGTAGTATATTTGTTAACAGCAATATTTTCATTTTTAGTGACCATAAAATTGCCTGATGAACTTTTAGAAATTCTCCCCCAGCAAAGAGTTTCTTTTCAGTAGGAAATGGATTGAGGCCTGGAATTCTGCATCTTGAAGTACGACTTCAGGTGATTCTAATGCAGGTAGTTGAGGGACCACATTTTGAGAAATAGTGATTATCCTTTCTTCTACTTAAGTAGTCTTTCTGTAAGTAGATCACACATTCTTTGTTCTAGAAGAATACATGAGATTTTTGTTGTTGCATTAGTGAGTTTCCCTTATATCCTTTTAATTTTACATATACTGAGAAATCTTTTGGATACCACCAGCTGGTTCCACATCTCATCTCCTTCACCTAGACTCTTATGCACCATTGAATCCTTCATTTCCTTCGACCTTGAGATTCAATTCTGTACCGCTTCAAACTCCTTTTTCCCTGGGTCCTTGGCCTCTACAAAAATTCATCTCCTCAACTCAAGTGCCCACCATCTGGAAAAAAAAATCCTGCTTACATTTCTCCACCTCATCAGCTCTCCATATGGCTTTGAAACTCAGTTAAAACACATCTCCTTCTTCTGTGCTAAGGATCTCTTGATTTTTCACCTCTCTTTGAGTCATAACTTATTTTTATCTCAACGTCTGCTAACCTTGAAGACCATCTTTTAAAAAGATGTTTTAACTCTTGGTTGGTAGCAAAAATTTTAAGACTGATTCCAAGGATTAAAATACTAATCATGCTGGAGAAAGACAAACTCTCTCTCCTTTGCAGATTAACTGCATTTATGCAGACCTGTTCATCTTCATCATTGACCAAGATCTTCACCTTTACTTTTGGTCAGTATAACATCTTCTAGAGTCAATCAGTTGTATAAACTGGCTTTGTGATGATGGCACATTATTTTTCTTCCTTTCCTTCTTTTCATGCATGACTCTTCTGGAAAAGGATCTCCAGTCAGTGTCTTAAGGAGTGTGAAATGTGGTGTGATCAGAAAGGAAACGGAAATAAATTGTAAATTTGTATGAAAAATGAATGTCATGAAATATTGCCCCAAAAAGTGATTCAAGGCCTAGGAAGCAAAAAATGTAAGAAAAAGACATAGGGAGCAATGATGCATGAAATGTCGGAAACCACAGAGGAAATGCCTGACAAGATAGGTAGTAACAAGGTGAACAACATATCAAAGACTGGGAAGGAATAGCCCTTGAGAAAAGACAAGATGGATGAAGAGAAGGAGTTTACTGTGTGTCTGGGAAGGTGTTTAATATACTCAGCTCAGTAACACCCTTAAGGGAAAAGATCCCAGAATTTATCTGAAAATACACTGCCATTATGGACTAATGCTACCATCAGAGAAGGGTTGGTGGAATTACTTGAGAGTTTTCTTCTCTCTGAGTCCTAACTTTTTTCTTACCAAGATATTGATCAGGAACCCCTAAGGAATTGGACTAAAGCTAACGATGTAATAATCATTTGGGGAGTGCATATTCTCTGGACCATAGCTGTTGAAATATTTTACCGTAGGTTTCCATTCTTAAGGGTTCAGGAGGAAAGAAAATGTTACCAGCATAGACCGTGGTGGTATTCCCTCTGAATCAGGTGGGAAGAAGCTGGTAAATTCTGAAGTGACTCTGATTTATAGGGAGAGACCCTATTGCGACAGGCTGCCTAAAGTCTTTCATTTCAGTGAATGTTTGAGTTTTGCCTGCTCCAGTTGCTGCTGCTGCTGCTTCCAAATTTCCCAGCGCAGTGAGGCTCCCGCCCCTCCACTCTGTCTTCCTGTGTTCTCCATAAGGGATGCAGGTATGTGGTTGTAGGGAGAGCAGCTCAACCACTGGGGCAGATGCATGACTCCATCACACTGTGTAGCACTTCCCTCCCCACCACTTAGCCTGCCTGCCTGTGTGTGAAGACGGTCCTTCCTACGTGGCAGCTGCTGATGGGAGTTAAATCATCTCACCTTCTTTACAAGGAGAGAATGAGGAGAGGCGGCGTGCATCCCAAGCAGGGTCAGAGCTTTAGCAGCTAGAATGATGGAGGATATTGAGGCCCCATTTAAGCTCCTGTAGTGTCAACTGGTTCCTATAGAACACACATCTATTCCCCGGTTGGGTGACTGCCTCAGAACATCCATCGTAGAGTTCTGATTTTGAAAGCTAGAATCCTTTGACCTGTGGCCCTGGTTAATTCTCTTTTTGTTTCATTTAAATCAAAACTGACAGGAAGAATAAAAGGCTAAAAGAGTTATTTCCCTTTGCTACTTAATGGGATATGAAGCCTCAGCTTATGACCGAAAATAAAACTTTCCACTTGGGTAAACATAATTTTCTCTTTTTTCCCCAGAAATAATCCCATTCACTTATAAGGATATAGTAATTTAGTACAAAATAATTCCCTTTCAACATCTTCTCTTGTAATTACTTGGCTATCTCCTTACTTCCCTTCTTTTGTGAATTTTGGACCACTCAGAGACCGAGCTGGCAGTATAAACTGTGTAGTAGGCTGAAGGGCTAGGCATGGAGCTCTCCAATGCCCACTGAAGCCACAGACTCTTAGTGCCACCCTGCTCAGACATCCCTGCAGGGTTGGTATTACATCCAAAGGTGGAGCAGCCCTTAGGCATCCCTTTTCAAGCTATAGGGCTTTGTTCTTCTTTGGGGGGAGGCCAGGAGCGCATCTCTGATGTTCAGAGACAGTGATGTGCATATCCAGGTGGAACTTTGGCTGGTCCAATGAGGAGCAAATGCATTCAATGCTGCTGTAAGGGAGCTTCCAATCAGATAACTTTTTGGCAATATTTTATCTCTAGCTCATTGTTTTTTTCTTTCCCCATGTGCACCAGCTCTTCCTCAAATAATAAGGCGAGGAGGCAGAGAATTTATCCTTTAAAATTATCTGCAAGTCCCTTATGAGGTTCAATTAGTCTTGGATTTTGTCATTCTTAACACTCATTAAGCCACAGTTTTTCTTTGGCGAGCTTATTTGCATATATTAATATGCATTAAAATGTAACAAACAGCTTGGGATAGGGTTGAAAACACCACATATTTATAGGTATATCAAGATTTCATTTCTCTTTTGTGGAAGAAACTCCAAAGTTTCCTACAGCTTGTTTAATATTGAAATTTAATGAGTCTACCTAGTGCTTTACTGAGAAAGTAATGGTAGCCTCTACCAAGGAAGGGGCCTGGCCCCAGGGCACTGGGGAGAGCAGCTAAGCAGACTTTAATATAGACAGATAGATAAAGAGGGTGATAATTCAATCGGAGGGCAATGTACCTATCATGCACCAGGAGAAAGCACAGCTGGAGGATTTGAAAGTGATTTGGAAGCAAAACCTCTCAATGAATTACAGATAAAAAAATTACGTTAGGGGTTGGCAGTGGAGTGAAACTTGGTTGTGAGGTTGTAGAAAAGGGACTGCCAGCTCTTCTGTTGTAAACTAGAATCCCTCAGAGTCCAGCCCACCTCAAAAGTTTGCTTTGTGTTAAATCCAAGCCAACATTCTTCTAAGCCACAAAAAAAATACGTAATAAGAAAAATTGTTCCCTATTTACTTGGTTGTCACATCTCTGGGGATTGGTCCTGAAGCTGTCACTGAAATCAAGGGTTGTCCATAAGCCATTGTCAGATGATAGTTTAACCCGGCAGGTATGTGATATCACAGAGCAACCACCGAAGGGCGAATTACTTTCAAAATAGGCATTATAGTTTACATTGAGTTCTTACTATTATAGTTAAAGAAAGTTAGGGAAAAATAAATGTTTTTAGGATACTTTAGAGGAGGCCAATTTGAGATTTTGGCAGAAATCCTTTGTGTTACCTACATGGTACCAACTGATTTCTTGGTCTTACATTGTAGGTAAAATGAGCCCTTATCTTGTGCTCATGTTACAGGAAGATAAAAAATTGAGATGGACCCAGGTCTTTATTCGAGGAGCTCAGAGTCTAGGAGTGGGGAAAGAGCCCAATATGAGTATAAACCCCAATTCAGTCAGACCAGGAACTGTGTCGGAAGACAGGCAGCAACAAAATGCTATGAGAGTTTGGGAGAGTGAGATGTCGACTTTTTATTGCTGAGAAAGGTCAGACTCTTCAATAGCATTGTTTGCACTCTCTACTCTTTGTAGGTATTAAACTATAGCTTTTCTCAAAGCTGTTTTTGAAGGAGTTTAAAGAAAAGTTTACTAAACCATATTTACCCATTTTTCTAGCATCTTCAAAGGCACTTCCTCCTCCTCTTTCTGCCACTAGAACACCCTGCTCACCTTCCATTGCTGATCATTGAAGGGTTGTGCGTAAGGCAATGTGTAGTGCTCATACCTCCTGAGATGGAGAAAGGTGGCTGTTGGCTCTTGGATTCCCAGTTCTTAGTTAGTCAGTGACTGGTAATGCAGAAGCTGGCTCAGTCTTTGCTCTCCAAAGACTTAGGTTCTGTGTAGGAGAGCTTTGGGAATACTGGAAAGAGATTCATTTCCTGGTCTATGTTTGATCAGCAATGTGGTGGCCCTGGAGATTAATTCACAGCTTGGTGTTCTACCCACAAAAGTAAAACCAGACCCCTTAAGGTTCTCTGAACCCACAGGGCACTGTTCCTGTCTGCACATTCCCATGTTTCTGTACTTTCTTGAGTTATACTCTTTGTGTGCACATTCTGTCCTTTGGTAGCTCCTTAAGGATAGGATACATTGCTAAATTATTACTGTATCTCTTATAATTCCCGAAACAAAGAAGGGGCTTAGTTGTGTTCTGGAATGGATGAGTAAGTGATGAGTGAATACAGAGTTTTATTCATGGGTATTTTTAGACCTTTACTTAGACTTTGAACCGTATTTAAAAATTGTCCTAAAAGGACCATTTTGACAACTAGGGTCGCATTATTTCAACTCTCTGAGACTCAGTTTTCTCATATGCAAAATGGAAGATTGAGACTTAACACATGGAGATGTTTTCCTGGTTCCCAGTATTGACGTTTTTGGACTTTAGAAGTCGCCATGAATGAAACAGCTTAAACAAATGTTAGAATATAGATTGCTTTTCCGCACACTGGAAAACGGTGGTGTAAAGTGGTATTCTTGCACCTGGAATTAGCATTTACTTGTTCACATATGAAAACTGTCCAGAGCTATGTGGGAGTGTGTACTTTAAGGAAATCAGTTTTCAGATTCATATATCCTCTTTCCTAAAATTGATCCTCTAGAAAGTCCTTTTGCACTGCCATCCTTTTTTCCCATTTTCCCATTCACACTTTTCCCGTTTCCACTTTATAAAGAAAAACCAGTTTTCCACCCGTAGTGACTCTCACTCTGATTCATTGCCCTGGGAGGTAAAAACTTCTGAGCCACAAAACAGGGGGCCAGAGGGAAATGTCTTGCTTCAAAGAGAAGCCCTGAGAAAGCAAAGCAGGACTATGGGGTCCTGCTTTATCCAGGTGACAAGCTCTTGGCAATGCTCTGTGCTTTTTCTAGCTGTCAATCTATGTTTGAATTAGGAGTCAGAAGAGAGATGCTGGCCATTAAGTCATTTATTAACTAGTTTATATGAACTCTGAGTTGAAGTCAGTCTTTTTCTGACAAAAAAAATAGTAATAATTCTTATTTGATTGATTGAATGGATACAAAAGTTTGTTTTGACAATTAGCTCAAGTGGGAGATATTATATATATATGTATACCTCAGAGATGTTGCTGGTTCAGTTCCAGACCACTGCAATAAAGCAAATATTGCAATAAAGAGAGAGACAGAAATTTTTGGTTTCTCACTGAATATAAAATTATGTTTACACTATACCATAGTCTTTTAAGTATGCAGTAGCATTATGTCTATGAAAACAATGCACATACCTTAATTTAAAATTTTTTTAACTTATTTGCTGAAAAATATTAACAATCATCTGAGCCTTCAGCAAATTGTAATTGTTTTTGCTAGTAGAGGATTTTGTCTTCATGCTGATGCTTGCTGACTGATCAGGGTAGTGGTTGCTGAAGGCTGGGGTGGCCGTGGCAGTTTTTTGTTTGTTTGTTTGTTTTTGGCCACACCACATGGCTTGTGGGATCTTAGTTCCCTGACCAGGGATTGAACCTGGGCCCCAACAGTGAAAGTGTGGAATCCTAACCATTGGACTGCCAGGGAATTCCTGGCAATTTCTTAAAATAAGACAACAACGAAGTTTGCCTCATCAACTGACTCCTCCTTTCACGGGTGATTTCTCTGTAGTATGCAATGTTTTTTGATAGCATTTTACCCACAGTAGAACTTCTTTCAAAATTCGAGTCAATCCTCTGGAACCCTGCCACTGCTTTTTCAACTAATTTCATGTAATATTCTAAATCCTTTGTTGTCATTTCAACAATCTTCACAGCATCTTCACCAAAAGTAGATTCCATCTCAAGAAACTGCTTTCTTTGCTCACCCATAAGAAGCAACTCCTTATCCATTAAAGTTTTATCAGAAAATTGCAATAATTCAGTTACATCTTCAGCCTCCACTTCTAATTCTAGTTCTCATGCTGTTCCTACCACACCTGCATTTACTTCCTTCACTGACATCTTGATCCCCTTAAAGTCATCCATGAAGTTTGGAATCAATTTCTTCCAAATTCCTGTTAATGTTAACATTTTGACCACTTCTCATGAATCACTAAGCTTAACAATTTCTAGCTTTTGATTTAAAGTGAGAGACATGTGACTCTTCCTTTCACCTGATCACTTAGAGGCCATTGTAGGGTTATTAGTTGGCCTAATTTCAATTTTGTTCTGTCTCAGGAAATAGGGAGGCCCTAAGAGAGGGAGAGAGCTGGGGGAATGGCTTGTCGGTGGAGCAGAAACACACAACACATATTCATTGTCTGCTGTTTTATATGGGTGCAGTTCATGGTGTCCCAAAACAATGACAATAGTAACATCAAAGATCTCTGATCACAGGTCACCATAACAACTATAATAATAATGAAAAATGTTGAAATATTGTGAGAATTTCTAAAATGTGGCACAGAGACAAGAAGTGATCAAATACTGTTAGAAAAATGGCGCTGATAGACTTGCCCAACATAAGGTTGCCACAAACATTCAATTTGTAAACAATACAATATCTTTGAAGCATGATAAAGCAAAGCACAGTAAAAAGAGCTATACCTGTAAATTGAGATAAATTTTCAGCTCCAAAGTTGTAACAAGTAGCACATATTTAAAGCACGTCCAGAACATATAATAGACTGGAAATTATATCCTTTGCAACCCCATATTCTTATGATGAAAAAACTTAGATGTGCACTGAACACTATGGAAAAGGGTACATATATTTCCCAAACTCTAGTGGGAGCTCTAGAAACAAAAGTTTGAAAATTCCTGAATGAACGTAAGATACTACAATTAGCATTAGTTCTCTCTCTCTTTTTTTTTTTTGCTGTACACGGGCCTCTCACTGTTGTGGCCTCTCCCGTTGCGGAGCACAGGCTCCGGACGCGCAGGCTCAGCGGCCATGGCTCACGGGCCCAGCTGCTCCGCGGCATGTGGGATCTTCCCGGACCGGGGCACGAACCCATGTGCCCTGCATCGGCAGGCAGACTCTCAACCACTGCGCCACCAGGGAAGCCCTAGTTTTCTTTCTTGTAGGTAGTGATAAACAGATGGGAAAGGCATGGTCCATATAGGTTTACCTAGTTGAGCAGACTTCAGATTAAATCTTCTGGGAAATAGATGTACCAACAGCCAGGTTACTTGATGACTACACTAGCAGCTGCACACTCCTGTAGGAAAATCACTCAGCATGCCATCTTCACTTTTCAGACATCCCTTTTTTGTCTCTCCTCCTCACAGCTAATGCTCTAAAGTATTGTTAACCTTCACCTTTCATGTATTCTCAACTTCCATTCATTTCTTAGCCCACTCCAATCTGGCTCCCACCCCTGTCTGTCTACATAGAAAATATTTTTGCTTAGGTCACCATTGACCTACATGATATTAAATTCAATGAGAATGTTTTAGTCCTTAACCTACGAGATATCTCAGAAGTATTTGGTTCTATCGCTATTCCCTTTTTCTTTAAATCTTTTTTTTTTTAATTTATGTTTGCTCTTGACTTACATGATGTCACACTCACAGGCTTTCCTTCTATCTCCCTTCTTTGCTACACAGGCACCCCCAAACACAACGTACTAGACCCAGAGCTGCCTGGCTTGAGTTGTGTAACATTTGCCCACAACTAGGCCTCCATTTCTTTACATTCTATACTATCTTCCTAAATAATCTCATTCATTTTCATGGTTTCAATTGTTATTTATATGGAACTGGCCCCCAGATTTTAACCTCTAAGCTTCAAACCCATATATCTGCTTGCTGATGTGGCATCTTCTATTATATATCCTGAAGGTACCTCAAACTCACGTTCAAGACTGAATTTATCTTCTTTGCCTGAACCTGGCTATCTTTCAGTGAACGACACAAACATATGTCCATTTACAGGAGGCAAAAATCTAGTACTCTCTTGGTTCTTGATTTTCTTTCCACCTTCAGGTATAAACCATCTGGAAGATTTAAAGTACTAAAATTCTCTTGCATCCTTCTCTTTCTCTGTAGCTTACTTCCACCCTCTCAGTTTAAGAAACCAATATGTTATGTGTGGCCCACTAAATAACACTTATTATTCTCTATACAGACACAAGTTCTGATCCATTTTCCATCGTAACCAGAGTGTTCTTTCAGAGAAAGAAAGCAAAAGAACAAAACCAAGCCTAACCATGTTACTTTCTTGGTGAAATCTTTTAAGTTTCCATTGTTCATAATATACACTCCAATAGCCTTACCATGGGTCCTGCATGATTGGTTTTGACAATTCCATTCTCATCCAGTGTCTTTGCTACAATTGTTCTAGCCTGATTATTTTCCTGTTTCCAAACACTCCAAGCTCTCTCCTATACCAGTCTCTTTGAACTTGATTTTTCTTCTCTCTAACATGCTCTTATTAACAACCTTTGCACAGTGAATTTCCATTAATTCTAGAGCATGGCCCCAAAGTCTCTTCCTAACCAGCCTCCAAGATATACTGAATGACACTTTGCATTTTTACTTTAGGACAATTTATACTATAATATCTTTGTGATTTTTAGGTTGATGTTTGTACCCTTGCTAGAATGCAAGCCCCGTAAGGGAAGAATTGTGTTTATTTTGTTCACAATTGTTTGCCCAGTGTCTAACAGACTGCAACACTCATTTTAAGGCCCTCAGTAAATACTAGTGGAATTAATTAACTATAAGGATATCGACAACTACCATGGCAATATTCTACAGATTTTGCACTTACACTTTTTATACCTCTATGCAGTCTTTTAATATGTGCAGTACTGTGTATTCAAGAGTCAATGAACCTTTATGTCAAACAGCTGGGTCTCAGAAACAGTCCAATGTAACAAAACAGTATGGCTCAGAAAGCTTCTATCAGGCAACCCTTTTGCAGTAAACAATTATAAACTGTGGTTAAAATGTAAACAGCAATTACTTAAAGGCCCTGGAATGTGAACAAAAGCAGGACTATTTTAGAAGAGAGTTGACATTTGGAAGAAGGAAAAAGTACAGAGTGAGTTATCTACTTTTACAGCCTTTAAACTGAGCCAGGCCACAGTTGGTGCTACATGGAGTGACTAAAACTCCAATACAAAACCCATGTCTTTCTGGCCCCAAAAAGACAAATTTGGGGCAATCATAGCCACTGGAAAATGGGAGGGAGAATCCCAGAAAGCCAATGTCCAGAGAGGAGCAGTCCCCAAGGCATGCACCAACTCTGCTCAAATATCTGCCTCCTCCCTAAAACTGGCATGCACAGATATATTTAATGCAGCCTGGCCAAGAGTAAAATAACAGAGTTGACATTTTAGATGCAACCTAAGGGACAAAATTGGTGGTGTGAGCCCATTTAAACTCTGCTAAGAGAAAATAACACAATACTCTTCACATGAATATAACAGAATCCAGAGACTATAACATAGCACTCACAATGTACAGGATGCATGCTAACATTACACAACTTACAAAAAAATCAGAAAAAATGTGACTCAGTCTCAAGAAAAATGACAAACAGCGGAGATGATGAAATTAGCAGACAAGAATTTTAAAGCAGTATCTATAACTGTGTCCAGTGATTAAAGGAAAATGTGTTCATAATGATTGAAAAGATAGTATATTTAATCAGAGAAAGAGAAACTGTAAAAAAAGAACCAAATCAGATTCTAGAACCATAAATATAATACCTGGAATTAAAATGTTCATTGGATGGATATAGCAGTAGACTGGAAGTGACAAAAGACAGGGACAGTGAACTTGAAGATAGAGAAACAAAAATTATCTGATACGAAGAACATAGATAAAATATTGAGAAAATATAAACCAAACCTCAGGGACTTGTGGGACAATAACACATTGTCTAACATAAAGTCAGTTGTCTAACATATAGACAGGCGGAACAATGGGGCTTAAAGTTTATTGAAAGAAATAATTGCCACAAATTTATAGACTCAAGAAGTTCCACAAAGTCAAGAAATATAACTATAAAGAATATCACACCCAGTGAGGTGAAAGTCAATTACTGAAAACTAAAGAAAAGAGAAATGTTTGAAACCAACTGGAGAAAAAGGACATTACATAGTAGGGGGTCAGTGATCCAAATGTTGACTGATTTCTCATCAGAAACTATGCAGGCCAAAGGGCAATGCTGAAAGAAAGTAAACTATGTCAAGCTAAAATTCTGTACCCAGTGAAAATATCCTTCGAGAATGAAGGCAAAAATAAAGACATTTTCAGAGAAAAGAAAATTAATGGTATCTATCATTCGTGGATCTACACTACAAGAAATCATAAAGGAATTTCTTCAGCATTATGGGCTATGACACCTGATTGAAACTCAGATCTTTGGAAAAGAACAAAGAGATTGGAAGTAGTAAACGTGAAGGACTATTTTGTAAATATAAATGACTATTTTTCTCAATTTTCTGTATGATACTTAGTTCTGTTTAAAGTAAGAATGATGGCATTGTCTTCAGGAGTTTACAGTGTATGTACATGTACTAACTATGACAATTCTCGCATAAAGGATGGAGAATAAAGATTTCAGATTCAAGTTTTCTACACTTTACATGAAGTAGTACAATATTAACTCTAAATGTACTTTGAAACGTTAAGGAAGTTTATTTTAATCCATAGAGAAACTATAAGAAGAAGAACGTAAAGAAGTATGATAAAAAGTCAAAAGATAAATTACAATAGGATTATAAAAAATATTCAAATAATCAAAAAAAAAGGCAGAAAAAGAAGACCAGAGGAGTAAAAATGACAACAAACAAGCAACATTTTAAAATGGTAACTTTGAATCTATTGGTATCAATAATTGCATGAAGTATTAACAAAGTGAATGTTCCAAATGAAAGGCAGAGATGGTCAGAATGCATGAAATGGTAGTGCTGTCAAAAAGAGGGTTACTTTAAATATAAAGGCACAGATAGCTTTAAAGTAGTTGGATGAAAAGAATATACTTTGCAGATAGGAAGCCTGAACCGGCTATATTAATATCAATAAAATAAACTTTAAGATAAAGAGTATTACCGAAAATAACGAGGGGCATTTCAGAATGATAAGTACATCCATTAATAAAAAGAACACAACAGTCATAAACATCCTAGCCACTTATTAGTGGGTGATCATAGGTAAGACTCGGAGCCTCAGTTTCCTTATCTGTAAAATGTACAATAGTGTATCTGGACACAGATGCTTAGGTAACATATATGTAAATAAATATTAATAAACAAACAAGCAAGCAAACAAATAGCATTTATGTATGTCCCTTGGCAATAGTAGGTGTTCAATAAACATTAATTCTTTTTCTTTACTTTTTCTTATGTCAAGGTGCTTAGTTTGGGCTCAGGAAGACTAAAAAAAATGATGAGCAATTTTATTACAGAGATCATTCAAATCCATAAAAACAGAATAATATAAAGCACAAACAATAAGATCAAAAGATATTTTATGCTGGCATGACTTCGAATGAGGTTTTAATGGTACTGTTTCCTAGAGAGATGAACCTCAACTTTACCTTGAGATGACTAGAGTTTTGCCTGCAAAACATGGGCTTTTAAAGACAAAACTAACAAAAACTAATCTTAACCCAAGTATATTATTTCTGGGATGCTTTTTCTTCTAGGCAAAATGATCAGTAGTCACTTCGTCAGTACAACTGCTGATACCACAAACCATTCTTGCATCACAACCACCTTATATTTAATAATTGTTGTGTATTGTCATAAGTAATCCTAACCACAGCTTCTTGAAATACATAAAATATTCTTTTAATTTGTACATGAATTGGGGTCCATTAAGTGTTTTCTTTTTTTTTAAACATTGTTCAGGAAGATTTTTTTTTAATTAATTAATTTATTTATTTTTGGCTGCGTTGGGTGTTCGTTGCTGCACGCAGGCTTTCTCTAGTTGTGGTGAGTGGGGGCTACTCTTCCTTGTGGTGTGCAGGCTTCTCACTGCAGTGGCTTCTCTTGTTGAGCACGGGCTCTAGGCGCACAGGCTTTCAGTAGTTGTGGCTCACGGACTCTAGAGCGCAGGCTCAGTAGTTGTGGCGTGCAGGCTTAGTTGCTCCGCGGCATGTGGGATCTTCCTGGACCAGGGCTCGAACCGATGTCCCCTGCATTAGCAGGCGGATTCTTAACCACTGCGCCACCAGGCAAGGCCAAGTGTTTTCTTCTAGTTTACACATCTCTGCCATGTATGGCAGAAACAGAATTTTAACACAAGGTAGATTCAACATAAAGCTTAGCTGCTTAAACTGTATTGCCTGCAGAAATGGTCTACACTTGCCCTGAATGTTTTAGCATGTTTTTTAAAACTTGAAACTTCGTATGCACTCCAAAAATTTGATCATATTTTAAAACTATTTCAAATGAAAATTACAGTCATTTTTGAGGGATACTGTGATGGGATTGTAAATAACAAAATCAAAGCTCAGGGTTTCCACTAAGTTCTGAAATAGAATTAAAGAAATGATATGGGGGAAAGAATGGCCACATGTGGCCTAAAATATGGAAGAAAATATCTATGTTCAGTAAGGTAGTAATAAAACAATTTAATATTTAAAGTTGAATTTCATGCCTCCTTTTCCCTTAGAAAATTTTATGAATAAGAATTTCACAGTCAACTGTGAAATTTAAGAGGAAATTCCTGAACTGGATCCATATTATGATTTGTTGATCTTGAGGTCACTTTTCTAATGCCATGGGAATTAAATGTCTGTAAATAAATTGTCCAAAGTGCAAAATTTCTTTTACTTTGATGATGATGATGATGATGATATATTACAATTATAAACGTTTCATTATCTACTGAACAATTATTATGTGTCATTCACTCTGTGAGTGACCTATGTACATTATTTGGTTTAAACTCATAAGTTCTCAATGAAGTAGATATCCTTGTTATCCACATTTTGGAGATGATGGAATGCAATAGCAACATAGGCTGCTTGACTAGGAAAGGCTCTATGTTGAAATATAGATAGAGATTAAGTATTTTCTTCATATAATCAGATACTGAATCCTGTTTACATTTTTATACTGTTCTCTCTGGGCTGGCAGGGTTACATGGACTTGAAAGTTTAGAAAGTGTTACAGAATCAGAATAGGATTCAGGACAAGAACGAACCGGAAGAGTAGCTGAGTTCAGTTATGCCACAAGCCTTGAGAAGAATAGGTTGTGGGTCAATGGGTTCATCTTTCTGTGCTTCTTTTCAGCATCACAGTGGCAACGACAGGATGTGATTAGGGGTATGGGGCCAAGGTGGTCACTGACAAAGAAAGCTTGGGCCTCACATGTAAGGTCTTTCCGTGTTAGAAAACTAATAATTTTATCTCTCTTCCCTAAACACACTGACATCAAAGGGACTGTGTAACTCATGTCTGTATTCTTGCTGTCTAGCATTTACCTCAATGAAATGCTGTTTCTTCTTTGAGTTGATATATAATTGACATGACATTGTGTAAGTTTAAGGTTGTGTAATGTGTTGATTTGAAACATTTATATATTGCAATATAATTACCACCGTTGAGCTAACACCTTTATCACGTCACGTAACTATTTCTTTTGTGGTATGAGAACATTTAAGGTCTAGTCTGTTAGCAATTTTGAAGTATATAATACAGTATTATTGATTATAATTGATATGCTGTGCATTAGATCTCCAGAACTTGTTGATCTACTAGTTGCAAGTTTGTACCTTTCAATAACATGTCCACAGTGCCCCTCCATCCCAACCCCCGGGAACCACTATTCTACTCTGTTTCTATGAGTTTGGCTTTTTAAACTTCCATTAAATAAGTGATATCATACAGTATTTGTTTTTCTATGTCTAGCTTTTCTTATTAAGCATAATTCCCTCATTATCCATCCATGTTGTTCTTGCTTTTACATGGCTCAATAACATTTTACTGTATATAAATACCTCATCTTTATCCATTCATCCACTGATGGACACTTGAGTTGTTTCCAATACTTGGCTATTGTGAATAATGCTAAAATAAACATGGGAATGCAGAAAAAAAGAAAGAAAACTAATTCTAATTCTAATTTTATCCTAATTCTAACATCCCACTAGATGTGAGTTTAGCAAATAATTTCTTGGAGTATCGATTTCCTCATCTGCAAAATGGGGATGATAATGTATCTCCTTAAAGAGGTATGATTATGATAAAGGAGATAAAGGAGATAATTCATTCAATGGGCTTAGAATACCCTTGAGTGTATGGTAAGCATGCACAACACATGCCAGCTATTGTTATTATCATTACTAATGTTATTTTCATCATTGTTGCCATTTGCTTGGAGTGCCATCTGTGTGATAAATGTCATAGATATATCTTGGGAATCTATGACCATTTTGGAAAATTGTTAAGCAATTGGGGATTCTACATCCTTCCTGGGGACTTGACAGTGCTTTGCAGTTGACTCTGATGTGTGATATGCCTTTGGTATCTTTGTATGCATTGTTTGGGTGAAGAAAGGCACTGAAAGCTCGTCATGGAGCAGGTGGTTAAATACTAAATAATGTGGTGGTTTATCCTGTTTCTTTACACATTTCTTCCTGAAGTGAGTTAGGATTTATTTTATAAGAATTTGTGGTATAAGTGGGAAATAGAAATTAATGGTGGGAGAAATAGCAGTGACTCTCAAATGGGTTGTATTTCTGATCCTTGCTTTGTGACTGGCGTGAAGGACAGGAGGCCTGGCAGGAATCGTGTACTATGGACAGCAGTGCACGGCGCAGGCGAGCCACCCGAATACTGGGTGTGCCAAAGCGAGACATCTTGCCAGCCTTGCTGCAGGAACATGGACGTGGCTAAAATTGTTTGGAACGATAAAACACTTAGCACATGGGGAGCTAGCTACTATAAGGAGACATTGCTTTTTAAAGTGAAGAGCCGTGGGCAGCCAGCAGAAAGCAGCAATAGCTTCAGCTTCTCAAAAAAGAAGGTGGGAGTGTGTCTGTGTGTGTTTGGAAGGGGAGGCTTCAATTTAGAACACAGATACTGATAACTTTATTAAATATTGATTTTTGAAAAAAGAAACATATATATTCACTAAGCCATGAGCCGGAGAAGATCAGAGTTGGTGATAAAAATAATTATTAGTAGTATTTCAGTTTTACTGCCAACAAAATGAGTCAGTATAATCTATGTATATAACTATATAAAAATGTAACTCCCGTCTATATCCCACTTGGAAAGTGGGTGCCACTCTTTCTTCTGTGTGACAACAAGGCCCACTTCAGAGTGGAGTAATATTTTGTTTCTTTTGTGGCTTCAGGGGCTGGCAAAGTCAGAATTTCTGGCCTTCTAACAGACTTTCAAAGGCTATTAACCCAGGCTCAGAGACAAGGGTGCAGAATTTGTGGCAAGCAGGGCCTGGGAAAATGTTCTGTGCAGTGAAATGAGACAGGAAAGGGCCACTTGAACAAAGACCAGGAGTAAACCGTGGCCTTGCTAACTCAACGCAACATTCATTTGGCATCAGGAGTGCATCAGACTCTGGGGAGCCTGGAAGCCTTCAACATCAGTCACCTCTTCAGAGTTTAAAGAGGAGAAACTATTGATTCATGCGAGAAGTGTTTCCCAAACTCAAAGATGCAAATGTAAACATAGGGAGGGCCTGCTTCTGGTTAGAGAGCATCACCTTTGGAGGCAGCTGCCTTGAAAATGATGAGCTGCTTGTCACTACAAGTGTTCAGCCAGAGGCTAGACGAGCTACCTCTTGGGGCTATGCTATGGGTGGGGTATTGAGTTAGGTCAGGCATCTCTGCAGCATTAAGCATCCTATAATTCTTCTATGGGTACAGATCTTCTCTATATACTATATGCTTTTAGGAATATATTGAGAACCATGCTCATGTTGTTGAGGATATTGATACTGGCTACCATTTACTGAAGTGGAGTGTATTCTAGTTACTGTGGCAGATGTTCAGCCATCCACGCCTATAATCCTTACCACTACCCTAAGACGCTGATATTATGTCCATTTTAAGGATATGGAAACTGAGGCTTTGAAGGATAAGATGGTTCCTGCCCTTAAATAGTTGAGTGAAATAAGACTCACAAACATAAATAGTTACTGAAAAACCTAATGAGTTCCTGCTGATACATGACAGAGTGAGGACTGTTACAAGACAGTACAAATGATGCACATGGCAAGCGTTCATCAACCAGAGACGCAACTGGGGGCAGAGAAGAAGCTTTATGGTGGAGGTGGGAACTGCATTACTAAAGAGGATGGTCTATTTGGTCAAGTAAGTGGAAGGTTTATGCTTCGTTTGAAATAAAATCTTAAAAAAGAGAATGTGCTAACTGGAGTTTTACTATGGTGTCAATAACTTCCCATGCTATAGCTATCAAATTGGCTTTGCACTATGGATAAATATCTTTCCCATTTTATTTGACTTTAAACCTGACTTACAGGAGACACAAATCACTATAAGCAGGAACACCCAAATTAAATGAGAGTTCGGTTTTGAGTCTACCTGCTTCAGTGTTCTTAAGCCACACATTTTAAAATTCCTTTAGATGATGTTGGGGGGATTCTAAGTAAATCCAGATAAGAAAATCGATATTTCTTGTACCTTTCTGAACTCTTAACCTTGCTAAACTGTTATGTGAGAGAGTAGATACTGACTAAACTTTGAAATCAGCTGACACTTGTGTGTGCACATACAACTATATAGAGAGAGACTTTCTTTGGCTTTTCATGAGTTAATGTGAATTGTGCGTTGGCAGATGTGGATTTTGGTGATGACTTTGCCATTGTGACCATCTGTTTAATCTTAACGTTCTGATCTGGGAAATGTGACCTTTAGACAGGACATTATAATGGACTCCTCCTGTTATAGGATCCCTTGATTTTGTGGGTTTTGACATACGAAAAGGAGTAGAAGAAACTGAATGTCATCCTTGAGTGCAATCCATCTTCTACAATATTACTTTATGGAGCAATTTTGGAGGTTGTGTCAAGTATTCATTCAAGGAAGAAACAATTCTAATGCAAATTAAACAAAATAACCAGTCACTGGTATCCTCAAGGAGAAGGAAGTTTAGATAAGCTCAATTAAAAACAAATATCACTATAAATCATTTTTCCACTTCTTGAACTTCATAGAAGTGCTGGTACACTGTGTGCTCTTTTGTGCCTGACTTCATTTGCTCAACATAGTTTCTTTGTTTATCCATGTTGTTGCATGTATCAGCAATTAAGAGCTGGCATTTTTCTAAATAGAAACTGTACCTCAGTCAAAAAGAAATGAAAACATTTAAAAGGGAAGAAGCAAACAAATAGATGTTATTTCCAAAATAATCACTTCCTGGGTCTTGGTACAGGCTGAGATTAGGAGAGATGATATTATGGGACAGGAGAGATGATATTATGGGACAGGAGAGATTAGTTGGGGCATATTTTTCTATGTCAGCAGTCATTCTTCTCTATGCAGGGCCCTTCCTTTTGCATAATCAGAAGGAAAGGGAAACTATTTTAGGTTTGTTGTATATCAGTTTTCTTCTTCGCAGTCTCACTTAGAACAATATTAAATGCCCCTGTCTCCTGCAATATGAAGATGGCTTCTCACCTGCAATAGCAAGGCACCTGTGTGGATCTGCTCTTCTAGCGTGAGGTGGGGATGGGACTGACCACAAAGGTAAAGTCTAGACTCCAAACCTGGCACTTCAAGCTGTTCAGAGCCAGGCCCTGATTCAGACTGGTGTGCTCCCACTCCATTCTGATTCTGGGTGGCTTGCAGAGCAGCAGAGAGCTCTTCACTGTGGCACCCCAGGGCTAAATTTAAGGTAGTCGGTTTTCCAGAGTGACAATTCATTCAAGTCAGCTAGCATTTATTTACTGGTTACTGCACGCCCATCTGTTTTTAGGTAGAAATAAATCATGGTGCGTTATTTTCAACTCTTTACCTTGTGTTCTCTTATTCCCTATCATCACTGCTGATGTGAGCACCATTTGATATATTATAGACTTGGAGATACTAATCTCTCTGAAGAGAGAGAACCTTCCAATTTTCATTTTATTCCTGACATGCTCTTTCCCTGGGATATCTTTACTCATTCACTCACTCACTCCTTAAGGAAATGTTCTACTCAGGGTGATGAGGATACATCATAAGACAAAAATATAAAATTTTCTTTCTTCTTTTCCACAACTGTACCTACTACCCATGGTTCAAGAATCAGCTTAATTCCCATCTCCTTCAGGAATCCTTCTGTCTTCTGAGCTTCTGCAGGCCTTACCATCAGCATTGTCCTTGGATACTGCTTGCTTACACCTACCTTGTGACTTCCTATACAAGATTAGATTGTTATCTAATTCTTGGTATGACATTTTCATCTCTTCAGCAGCATCATCATCTCCAGGGGATCATGCATTATATAATATATTGCTGGACTCCTGACCATTTCTGTCTCAATACATTGTACATAGTGAGTCTCAAGTGGACAAGGGAACAGATTTTGATCTCTAACAATTCTATGAAGGAGTGGATCTTGATGTCCAGAGGTATCCTAGATTTCAGGCTGAACTTCAGTATCTCTCAAGACGTGGGAGTGATTCTAAATGTAATTGCATTGAAAAGTCTATTAATTTGAAACTGAAGATGCCTCAGCACTACCTTAGGGCTTGGCATATCTCTGTCACTCAAAAAATGTTAATTGTCTGACTTTGTCTTGAAGATACCATGGGTGTTGCTTATCTAAAGAACTGGAAGCCTGCTAAAGGGTTTCTGAAACTCATAGACTGGGGCAGGATTGCGGGAGGCCTCCTTATTGGATTGGGTGCATTCAAACAATAGAGAATATTGAGTTGCCTGGAGTGGTTCTTCCCAAAGCCAATGTCACAAGCATGATCTTATTCCCAGTATCACTGTCTTTCTCCCTAAATGCAACTCCAAGGGAAGAGACTGGTTTGGCAGCTATAACATAAATGACTGCTCTCTGGATAAGTATATTTAGCATTGGAGAGTTGAGGAAAACTCATGAATTTTGAAAGTTGCCTTGGTTCCTGAGTTTTACCCAATTTTCCCTCAGTCAACAAGTCCTTACTAGATTCCCTGCTCTCATTCTTCTATTTACAGCAGGTCAACTTTGGAAGAAGTTGCCACAGGAGTGTGAGCTTCTTATGAACCCAAGTATTCAAGCAGAGGCTATATAAGCACCTCACAGGGCCTATGCTGTGTGTGGGTCACTGAGTTAGATCAGACACCACCCTCTCTAGGATTCTTCAATGTACACACATTTTCTCTGGATGTTTTGTGAGAAGAACGGTCCCTGAGGGGTGTGGGAGGGGAAGGCTGCAGGGAGAGGCTGCAGGCGGTCTTCTCAAGCTCCATCACTGTGCAGTGGGAATCCTGTGTAAGCTGTCCAAGGATAACCAGTGCACCCAAGTGCAACACTGACTTGCAGCCTTGAGTATATCCACTTAACACTTTCCTTTCCATTTTCATTTCCTGAAAAGGAAACTCTTACTGTGGGGTATGTGCTTACCACCCACATACCCCACAGGCTTCTGTGAGGTTGAATGTGTTAATGGTTGTAAAGTGCTTTGACCTTCTCTCCTGGAAAGTGCTGCAAGAGTACAAAATATTATTATTACCATTTCACAGACATTTTTCAGTTCCCACTGGTTAGTTTCATTCTCCCCTTTAATCTTGAATGCATTAAAATGGCTAAATAAAAAATATTTTGAGTAAATTAAGATACCCATTATTTTTTAAAGTTCTTTATTATATATTTTGGTATGCATCATCACCTCCTGACTTTCCACATAAACCGCTATGGCTAAACAGCCCTATAATGATATGGCTACTTAGCTATAATTTAGAATGCTATAAAGATTATTTAGCACAAAGAAGTATTTCCAGTTAAAATTTAGCAACTCCTCTCAAATAGATTTACATTAAATCTTAGACTGAATTTTAGAAACATTGAGCAGAGCAAAAGTAAAATCTAGTTCACGTTCTCATAAAATACCTACTCTTCCACTGCCTCTTTATCTCCTGTTTTTGTTTGTGGCAGGTACCTTTGTAGTTAGAACCAACCTACCTCGCTTTCCTTTCCTTCCCTCGTGCTTTTTCCCTCTCTCTTACTCCCTCCCCACTTCTCTTTCTCTTTCATCTTGTCTTCCAGAAAAACCCCGCAAGTGATCAAAACACTTCTTTAGTGTCTGGCATCCTAGATAAATATTCACTGTTGTTTTATACCAGACACTGTTTAAGTTCTTGAGAAGACAAAAGAGAATGAGTTCCTGCCCTTAAGAATTACACAATCTAGAGAAATAGATGCATAGACATAAAAGCACATAAGTAACAGTATATTATTATAATGCTAATGTAGGGGATATAAAAACTGTTGTGAGACTTAATAATTTCTTCGGGAGCCAGTAAACCATAACAGTTAATTGTAGAGACTTTGGAACCAAACTACCTGTGATAAATCATTGGTCTTTCTACTTACTTTCTGTGTGACCTTAAGCAAGTTGACAGTCTCTCTGTGGTTCATTTTCTCTTCTGTAAAAAGAGGATAATAATGCCTCCCTCATATGGTTGTTTTGTCGTAAAGGAGTTTATGTATGTAGAGAACATAGGCCTGTACCGGGAATGCAAAAAAAAACATTAAATAAATGTTAGCTATTATTTTTCCTGGGAATAGGAAAAGATCACACACACATCATTCACTTGGACTTCTTTTCACATTATTGTCTGGTGTCTTCCATATCTTTGCTGGCTAAATTTTGTGAATGGGTTTTTACATTTTCTTTCCCGGACCCTCCTTTTACCCCGTTAATCCTTCTTTTTCAGTTAATTTCATAGGCATAGTATTAATCAAAGAACCTGTGTCCTTCTGAATTCTGGTAGTTGTATAGGGTGAAGATTCCAGGCATCCTTTGACAACAGTGAGTGAAGACTGCCCCAAGGGCTCCTGCTGCTTCCCACTTCCCAATTACAGTACATCATTTTACTAGGAGACTGGAATGTCCCACTTGCATTTCAACCCACTCCATTTGGGCTTTCATTCTCATCAATGTACCTAACGAGGTCACCAACTACCTTCATCTTGTCAAATCCAGTGTCCAGTTCTCCACTGTCCTCTGACTTCAACCCTGCATCTCAGTCATTGTGAAAGGCCAAGTTTTAGGGAATATGAAGCAGTTTCTTTTTGATATCTTCTCCTTTCCCATTGTGTGTGCTTCCTGGGTTCATGTTAAACATTTTAGTAGCAGCTGTCTCTCCTCTTTCCTCCTCCCATTGCTAGTGCTTTTAGTCACTGAGGAAAGACTCCAGTAAACCTATCCATGTTGATTTAGTACACTGACCTTTCCAGGAGCACTAGGAATTTAAAAGAAAAATTCAGAGAGACAATCCATACACAAAGGGATAAATCCATAATGCTAAAATTTCAGGCTCTGAATTAGGCATCAGGAGAAATTTGTGAGCATGGAGGCTCTCCCGTGTTCCTTAAAGCAGACAGTATGGACCACCATGAAACTCCTTTAAACCCCTGTCAGCCTGGCTGGAGATTTATCTCCACTTTGAGTTTACCTGTTCAGATTGAATAAGACAGGAAGTTCAAGGGACTGGAGGAATAGCCAGAAAATGACATGCATAAGAGGTAATAAGGGAAGAAAAGGGGCTCATGCTCGCTCCTGTATCCCGGTATCTCTTTTTGACCTTTTGTTGTGGTCTCATCTCCTAAATGTCATATTCTTCTAGAAAAGTCTTGAGCATGGATCAATAAATAAGTGTGCTGCCAGTTAATTCTTATTAATCTAAGAAAATAACTTGAATAATTGGAGATTTTGCAGGGAGGAAACCCTCAGCACGGGCTTAAATATTGTCCAAGAAGGAAAGAGCGTACAGCTGAATTTATTCACAAAGTTAACTGGTAGACTCAAGGTAAGGTTTTTAAAATATCATATAGTATATATTAAAACATCAGAATTAATTAAATTTGCATAATGATGAGAAAGCTGTGTATATGTTTGTGTGTGTCTCCACATGATGCACAGTTTTCTGGGGTCACATCAAGTTTTATTATAGAAGATGTATAATTCACAAATCAGTGGCTGGAATAGTCAAAGCTCACTGAGGAGCTATTGTGATATGGTTCCAATGAGCATGTTAGATTCTGGCATATTCTGAAAAGAAAATTGTGGTGACATGGTGCTACTGCCAATTGTCTGAATACGACTGACAGTCAAAGCATCCAAGGATAAAGTCGGGCTCATGATTTCCCTGAGACTACCAATTTTTTAACTCTAGGGGGTTGAGTTCCCAGTCAGATTTTCTTGTTTCCCAGACTCAGCCTGGGCAAAACTGCGTTTTCCTTACTATACATTTGTCATCATATGGCCTCAGGGCCTGTTGTACCCTAAGTACAGTGGGCTTTCTTTCTGACTTGGATAAGGAAACACAGAATTATAGGTGAACCATCTCCCATGGTGTTGTAGGGAATTGCCTTGTGACTCACCAACCGTTGAGACCTATATGTACTGAAGGCTGCTAGGTTAGACTCTTCAGATGTGCCTTCATTACTTTACACGCAACCCAATACCTCAGTCATTCCATGGTCCCAAGAGCTGGCAGGATCACATTTTCTGGGATTTCACTGGTACTTGCTGTCCCCCTTTGCCAAGCATTCATCTTCTGGAAACACTCATGGAGAGAACTTTACTCTTTGGAGTGCCATATCAACCCACCAGCAAATCCTGTTAGCTATACCTGTAGAATACGTGCACAAGTGGATCTTTTACCATCTCTGTCACTACCTTGTGAGTCCAAAGCACCATCATCTCTGCCTAGGCATATTGCAATAGCCTCCTAAATGCATCTTCCTCTTAGAGGCTTGCTTCTGTGAAATCCATTCTCTATAAAACATCCAGAGCAGTCTCCCTAAGACTTAAGTTAGAACATGTTGCTAGTCTACTAAAAGTCTTGTAAGGGTTTCCTACCCAACTCAGAGCATAAGCCATGGCCCTTTTCAGCAGTGGAGCCACCACATTGTCCTGTGTAAGCTGGACACCTGCTCTGTCCCCCTTCCTCCCCTTGTTGACCTCCCACCTCCCTGAGCCACATTGCTCTCCTTAAGTTTCCACAAAGTCACCAAGCACGTTCCAGTCCAGGGCTTAATTTGCACTTTCTGATTCTCCAGGCTGGAATGATTTTTCTCTGTTATCCACATGGCTGCTTACTCATTTCCTGCAGATCTCTGCTGAAATATCACCTCGCAGAAAGGCCTTTGCCAGGGAGATCAGCTTGGTGCTTTGTGTCCACCTAGAGGGGTGGGATGGTGGGGAGGGAGATGCAGGAGGGAGGAGATATGGGGATATATGTATATGTATAGCTGATTCACTTTGTTATACAGCAGAAACTAACACACCATTGTAAAGCAATTATACTCCAATAAAGATGTTAAAAAAAAAAAAAAGGCCTGTGCCAAGCAGCCCAGGTGCTCACAGTCTCTCCCTTCAGCCTGCATCCTTCCTCTTCCTGTCACTTACCCTGGCCCCCCACACTCATTTTTGCTTTATTGTCTGTCTCTCTTCACTAGAACTGGGCACCATGAGCACAGGACCCTTTTCTGTTTAGTTTGCTATGGAATCCACTCATCTAGAATGATCTCTGACACCACATTCAGCAGATAAATGACTCAGTTAATATCCGCAGCCCGTAGCACACGGACTTCCTCATTTTCCTTATTCTTGTGCATTTGGCCACTTCAGTGCCTCCCTCTGACAAAAGACCTGCTGCATCTGCCTTCCTAATTGGACCTTCATCTTACCAGGAATTTAAGTTTGATATTTGTGTAGCTTATGTTTGATAATTCTGTTATTGCAGCTTTTAAAAATGCTCACCTAGAAGCAAACTTTACTTTCTGGGAAGTTTTAGATTTATGGTAGAGAATAGGGGAGAAGAAATAACCTCTAGTGTCATTAAATAAAATCAGGGCATTACCTAAGCCATTTATTTCAAAACCTTTCTTTAGCAGTTTAGTGGCCTGGAGAAGGGAAGCAATTTTCCTTTTGTCACACAGCAAGTCAAATTCGGAGGTAGAATTCAAATATGGTGTTTTTTCCCTTTATTGCCTGTCCTTATAATCAATTCCTGGGGCCATCTGTCTATGATCTCCTTGCATGGGAGGGCAGGAGAGGTGCCTGTTCCTAGGCATTGCACTCTCAAGGGACAAAATAGGATGAGATTCATGCTTTTCTCTATGGATCATCCCCTAGGACCTCTAGTTTCCTTATTGTCTATTTTGTCATGGAAACATTAGTCATTTCTCTCCTGTCTCTGGTTGTGTGGGGCATCATTTAATTCATTTAACTTGTCCAAATTACGCTTAAAATTCTAAGTTCTGACTACTTAGGTCATGGAATTCAATGTAAAAAATGTAAGTGAATACCTACTATGGGCTACGTAGCCATTGTCTTTCATTGCATAGACAGAGTTTGAATTAACAGTTGTGTTCATGGAGACACGAATTTCTACACTGAAACATTTTCTTCCTGCCAAAGCCAAATGTTAAATACATTCATTCTCAGCTGAAGTTTTAGAAAGCAAAATTACATGGTTTGAGAGTGAAAAATCAAAGTATCATTTTAGGATATGTCAGGTACAATTCTAAATCTGTGTGCAAGGCTTGGAGATTTGCTAAGTACAGATCCAGGCTGGTATTAACATTAGCATTCCTGTAGAATACGGAGGAGCAGGCAAGGCTAGCTTGGCTGTGTCTCAGAGGGCTGCAGAGGCTTGATTGTTCACCTGACTTCTGTGTTTCTCAGAATATTTAGCCAGGCTTTGCCAGCACCGGGTTATCTCCTAGCTGAGCTACCTCTCTGCATCCATAAGCTCCGGAAGTCTGAATGCATAAGGCACTTTTCATTTCACAGTTTAGGGGAGCTGATTAGGTACACAAAAAATGTACACAAAAAGATCAGAAGTCACAGCCTATTATCATAATTCATATCCAAACAGACCCTTGCATGAGCTATAATTCTTTTTCCATATTTTCTTTTACTTGGTGATCGTGTGACTCAATGATTGTTTACCCTTTGACTGAAATTCCTAAAAGAGGCATCATAAGGCATTTGTTTCAAGACAATGATAACTGTCACAGGAGACCACCATGCTTCCCATGGCCTTACCTCACTCACCGTCGTGCCTATTATTACAGCATCCTCATAAACATAATGCTTTTTTATGCAAAAGTGAAAGAAGTCAGCACAAAAAAATCTCTTATTAGGGTTTCAAAGGAGTCGATTTTCAGTATCTAAGAAATGTATGAAGTAGATGAAAGGAGACAATCAGAAATGACATATCTTCATGATTAATCAAAGACAAATAATTCCATCATTGAAAAATGACTCAATGTTTAAGGTTTTTCTCTATTCCTGAACATCAGAATTATGCAAGACTTTGAACTCTAAGTATTGGAAATGGAACTACAGAAAATGTTCACTCCATAATTTTTTTTAACAAAGTGGAATATTGTACTTAAAAGCATAAAATAATTACCCCTTACTGCCTGTCAGTTGAAAGTCCCAACTCCTAGGCCTGGACTCAGAAGCCATCCATAGCTGGAGCTCCCTTCCCTAGCCAACTTCATCTCCTGAAATTCTTAGCAGGGACCTTCTGTTCCAGTCATCCTCATCTGGAGCTTCTCCCTCCATCTTAAATACCTTCTCTGCACCTCTCTCTCTGAGCATCTTGATTGTCAAGAACCTATTGAAGTCTGTAAACTACTGTCAGCCAGTAGTCTACTTAGGTCTTCTTCTGCCCATTTTTGGATTGGGTTGTTTTTTTTTTTTCATATTGAGCTGCATGAGTTGCTTGTAAATTTTGGAGGTTAATCCTTTGTCAGTTACTTCATTTGCAAATATTTTCTCCCAGTCTGAGGGTTGTCTTTTCATCTTGTTTATGGTTTCCTTTGCTGTGCAAAAGCTTTTAAGTTTAATTAGGTCCCATTTGTTTATTTTTGTTTTTATTTCCTTTACTGAAGGAGGTGGGTCAAAAAGGATCTTTCTGTGATTTATGTCATAGAGTGTTCTGCCTATGATTTCTTCTAAGACTTTTATAGTGTCTGGCTTTACATTTAGGTCTTTAATACATTTTGAGTTTATTTTAGTGTATGGTGTTATGGAGTGTTCTAATTTCATTCTTTTACTTGTAGCTCACCAGTTTTCCCAGCACCACTTATTGAAGAGGCTGGCTTTTCTCCATTGTATATTCTTGCCCCCTTTATCAAAAATAAGGTGACCATATGTGCATGGGTTTATCTCTGGGCTTTCTATCCTGTTCCACTGATCTATATTTCTGTTTTTGTGCCAGTACCACACTGTCTTGATTACTGTAGCTTTGTAGTATAGTCTGAAGTCTGGGAGCCTGATTCCTCCATCTCCGTTTTTCTTTCTCAAGATTGCTTTGGCTGTTCAGGGTCTTTTGTGTTTTTATACAAATTGTGAAATTTTTTGCCTAGTTCTGTGAAAAATGCCATTGGTAGTTTGATAGGGATTGCATTGAATCTGTAGATAGCTTTGGGTAGTATAGTCATTTTCACAATGTTGATTCTTCCAATCCAAGAACATGGTATATCTCTCCAACTGTTGGTATCATATTTAATTTCTTTCATCAGTGTCTTATAGCTTTCTGCCTATAGAAATCATAAAGATCAGATCAGAAATAAATGTACCCCACGTTCAGCATCTCTCAACTAGCTTTTCTCACCCACAGTTAACATTTATTGTGGATACTTCTTTATCCTCTGTAAAAATCCTTAATTTTTTTCTTTTTACAGAGTACTCAAAAACACCTGCAATAAAGTTATAGCAGTAGAACTCTGCAGTCCCCATGTGTGAGATCATCAGGCAAAGCATTTGCCTGAAACAAAACAAAAGAAAACTGATGGAGTAGTTTAAAATAGATCATTATAGACCATCATTATGAAATGGTACTTTTATGTAATACTTTACAGTATATGGTGCACTTCACATTTCTTTTTTTTCTCTCCCAGTTTTATTGAACTGTAATTGACATACCGCACTGTATAAGTTTAAGGTGTACAGCATAAATTATTTGACTCACATACATCATGAAATGACTACCACAATAAGCTTGTGAAACATCCATCATCTCACAGAGATACAAAAAATATATTTTTCCTTGTGATGAGAACTCTCAGGATTTACTCTCGTAATTTACTCTTCAATTATGTACAGCAGTGTTAATTATATTTATGTTGTACATTACACCCCTTAGTACTTTTTTGTCTTATAACTGGAAGTTTGTACCTTTTGACCCCTTCCTCCACTTCCACTTCTCCCCACCCCCAGCCTCTGGAAACCACAAACCCGATCTCTTTTTCTACCAGTTTGCTTGTTAGTTTTTGAAGTAAAATTGACCTACCACACTCTGTTAGTTCCCATTACAAAACATAGTGATTCGATACTTCTGTACATTTCAAAGTGATCAGCACTATAAGTCTAGTTACCATCTGTCACATTTCTTATTTTGTCCTATTTTACTTATTTTATTTCATCTCCCTTAATCCTTATATCTAGATTATCAAATATGGAGAAACTGAGGCCTAGAGGTTGTGGTGGTGGTGACCCATCTGAGATGAATAAAAAACATCTATGGCAGAAACTCAGTTAAGGCCACTTGTTCTTTCTACTGGAGCAGCTCTCCTCTTCCATAATTCCATACACAAATCTTGGAGGGCTTTATTAGTTAGAGGAGAAAGCAAAGCTGAGAAATCTTCTTTAAACTACTTTTCCCACATAGTTCAAATGCACACGAGATCAATATTTGAAGACTCTGCTTTAGTTACGATTCCCTTTTAACACACATCATTGTACCTTATGTACCATGTTCTGCACAGCAGAGGGACAATATACATTTGGTGAGTAAGCAAATGAGAGAGTTTGTAAGTTAAGTAAACATTGTATTGAGGCAGGGAAACTGAAGTGGATCTATAAGCTTCTAGCTTGTAAATTTCCCTTCCTAAAGCATTCATTTCAAAAACTTGGAGAAAAATGCCCCCACCTTTCACATTATGTGGATACTATTACTCTGTGTTCTTCGGTAAGTTTTAAGTCTGGGATGACATGAATTCTGTTGCAAGGTGTTTACTTTTTAGGGTCATCATGAGCCTCTGTTAGAGACTGCTGTTTGAACATAGTTCAAAATCTGAAAAATTACTGTTTTTGTCAAACGTCAGCCATCTCTTTTATAGACAGGTGGGGTAGATTGTTACTTTGATGACTCCAGTGAACCGCATCTTCCAATATCCATCTCTTGGGGGTGCCTTCCCTTGAATCTGGGTCATGACCTACTTTAATAATTAAATTGTGGCAAGAAATCATGTGATGCCTTTTTCAAGCCTAAACATTAAGACCTGGATACTTTCACTTTTGTGGCATGGGAGAATCCAGCCTCCATGTAAGACATTCAACTACCTTTAGACCACCAGACCATGAGAAGCCCACCTGTGTGCAAGGTCATCAAAGACGTGGAGTCTTTATCCTTAGTCAGGACACTCCAGCTGATGCCCCATGAAACAGAGATGGACTACCTTTGCTGGGCTCTGCTCGAACTGTAGAATTGTAGCAAACTAATAAAATTGTTGTTGCTAAGATCTACTAAGGTTGGGATAGTTAGTTATGCAGTAATATGTAACCAAAATAACAAATAACCAGAAAATCGAGAGCCATCAAAAGAAGCAGAACAGATAACCCTGCTTTGAAAAAAAATAATGCATTAAAGAAAAAAAAAGCGGTTGTTCTTTACTGCACTGTATTCCTTTAGCCTCTGTCCACATTCTCTCCTTCATTCCTCTCCCTGACTCCCCAGCTTGCCCCACTTCCCTCTTTCCCTGATGACATTAGCACCTCTGCTCACATAGAACAAGATATATAGTATTACAACACAGGAAAATAATTAAAAATACCCAAATAACAGCAACCAAAAACTAGTGTAAACTTTTTATATACAAATGGGCAAGAGGAACAATTTCCAATTAATTCCACTAATTGTTGCCAGCATTTAAGAATAAGATTTGCTTCTGTTTTATTGACTGTTTTTGTCATCCTGCTAATTACTCTTATCTGAAGCCACCATATTTTAAATGAAACCTATTTGATCTGTATTTACTATCTACACCAGCAGTAATTCTGGTCCTTTAGCTCATATTCTTGAAAGGATTTTAAAGTCTGCATTAATTAATGAAGTTGGCACCCAGAGCTACAAATCATGCAATTTTTACTTTTTACTGCCACAGTCTATTTTGGTTTGTAATGTTTTTCTTTAGCTAGTAAACAAAGTTTCTAGCTTCCCAGAATCACTTTCAGGCTTTTCCATAAAAACTCATTACCACTAACTCTAATCAGTGGCTTGCAATTTCATAGATTTTTAGTAAAATGAATAAGAAAATGTTCCAGGTCATATCAACCTAATGTTTACCACTAAGGTTGTTACAAAGTGTTTATTAATCAATAGTTTATTTTTTTAATAATATGAATGGTCCTGGTAATTACTCATTTATTTTTATTCTCTAATAAAATATTTTCTTTCTACCTTTCCTCAAATTACAAAACTCAATTAATAGTAGAGTTTGACGTTTATAACTTAATGGAAACATGCCCAAGAGACACTGATCTAAACATTCTCTTGTATATTATTAGGCATTCCATATATATATAATAATTATTATAAATAGTAATTATTATTAAATAAATAAATATAAATTATGCATAATAAAAACAATAAATCCTATTTACATTTATTTCTCAAAATATAAAGAATTTACTCTGGTGTGGTAAGAAGGGGACCTCAAGTTGAAATCAAAATAATTGTCTTTATAGCTGCCACTTAACAATTACGTCTCTTAATCTTTCTCAGCCTCAGTTAACCTTGTCTCTAAAATGCAGGTAATAATCCACTATCCCACATAGTTTTTCTGACTATCAAATGAGACCACAGGTGTGAAAGTGCTCAGCACAGGCATCTTGGGCAGAACAGTCACTTAGAAAATGTGTGTTGTCTAACTCTGAACGGTTTTGAATACTAGTATTTATAGAGTCAATAAAAGAGGATGCTATCTGGTAAAAATCTATATTACTGCAAACATTTGGCTATTCCATTGGTTCTTGGATAATTATGTTGCACCTTACTGCTGTGTGTCATCTGGATGGTAAAATAATCTCTCCTTTTCAGATGCATGAGCGTGCAGGTACAGGTTATATGGACACACTGAAAGCGGTTAGAATGTACAGGGTAGTTTCCACACCCAGCATAGCTCCCTGAAATGCTGAGTTACTCAGATGATGGGTGCAATTATTTATGTCCAGTTTAACAAAAAGTAGGTGATTGTTATTCATGCTGGGCCCTGGAAATGCAAAGCTGACTCAGGCACATAACTTTCTTCCTAGAAGATCTCAGAACCTGTTTATAGAGACAAATACATACCCATCTGACCGTGAAACATGTCACAATGAAATAAGCGTTAAATGTAAAGAAAAGAGCATTCTTTGGATAACAAAAAGTAGTAACTGATCCTCTGGAGACGCTTCAGGGAAGAGGTAAACTATTAACAGAGACTTCAACGATGAAATAATTCAGAGATTACCTCTCTTGGGACTGATCCCAGTCTATACACCTCTGTGCTGGGTAATTTAGATTGTCCTCCAGAGCTACACTCCACCCTTCTCTAGTGTGTTCTGTGTGGAGGGTTTCTGACTGGAAGAGACTGTGTCAGTCGGCTCCTTTGCCCTGCAGGTTCAGGTAGGCTTTGACCATGGAGGGTGGGGAACCAGTGAAGACAACGGGTGAGTGAAGAGTGAGGTCAGGAGTACTTAACCTCCTGATTCCCTCCCTGTAGTCTTGCAGGGGGCTGGCTGCACCCTCAGATTTAGTCTCAGGTCTTCTGAACTGCAAGCAGCCCTTCTGCTTCTGGAATCCAATTATTTCTTCCTCCTATGCTTCTTTAGTCTGGGATACCTGCATTATCCCTCGTCATTTCTCAACCCCTGCATACACCTTTATAAATAAACTTTTTTTGAATTTGACTTAGAGTATCCTACTCTATATTACATATTATATATATATATATTTTTTTGTTTGACTAGTCTCTCCTATTAAAATGTGAGTTCCTCAAGAGTAGAAATCCCTTCTTTTCCATCTTCATATAATAGTGGTTCCTATAGTTCTCATAATGCAGCTTTATTCTCATAATGCAGTGATATTTCATGGGATGATTTAGTATTTTATTCAGTAATCAGTTGGAATCTTAGTTTTTCTTGTTCACTGGATTATTTTTTAAAAAATCATGGACTTCATATGTGCAAGTTCGAAACAGAAGTTGATTCTTTTATTTATTTTTTAATTTTTTTTTAATTTTTTTTTTTTTTTTTACTTTTTCGGTATGCGGGCCTCTCACTGTTGTGGCCTCTCCTGTTGTGGAGCACAGGCTCCGGACACGCAGGCTCAGCAGCCATGGCTCACGGACCTAGCCGCTCCACGGCATGTGGGATCTTCCCGGACCGGGGCACGAACCCGTGTCCCCTGCATCAGCAGGCGGACCCTCAACCACTGCGCCACCAGGGAAGCCCAGAAGTTGATTCTTTTAGATAAAAACTTTGTTCTGGGGTTAAACTAGCCTAGTAAGTATTCTCTATATCTTTGCTAGCTTGACATGCAAATTTTATGATGTGGATGAGGGTGTTTAATTCTTTGTGCTATTATGTATCAGATATCTCTGTTTTCCTTCACAGTCCTTCTTCCTTTAACTGAAGTTAGCATGCCATATATTTTTTCCTACTAGGATTCACATGACAGATATATGTCATTCATATGCGTAACATACTTCATGGACTGTAACATGGATGAGCGAGTGTGGGTTTTGCAAAATTTCATACTTTCTCGGGTTCAGTAAAGCATTAAACTGAAAGAGTGACATCATAGAACTCAACTAGTCTCAGCCGTGTTCTAATTCATTTTTTTTTAAAATTTTATTTATTTATTTATGGCTGTGTTGTGTCTTCGTTTCTATGCGAGGGCTTTCTCTAGTTGCGGCAAGTGGGGGCCACTCCTCATCGCGGTGCGCGGGCCTCTCACTATCGCGGCCTCTCTTGTTGCGGAGCACAGGCTCCAGACATGCAGGCTCAGCAATTGTGGCTCGCGGGGCTAGCTGCTCCGCGGCATGTGGGATCCTCCCAGACCAGGGCTCGAACCCGTGTCCCCTGCATTGGCAGGCAGACTCTCAACCACTGCACCACCCGGGAAGCCCCTCTAATTCATTTTACAAGGAAAATCAAAGACAGAATTTAGTACTATAGCTAGATTTGCTTGTTTGCTTGCTTTGTAAAAATTACTTGGGCATGCGATACAATTGTCCACATGGGTAAGCCCTTTCCAGTTCCTTAGAGATTGGCTTTCCTGTTTAACTTTACCCATCTTTAAGGTCATGAAAAGACAGGAAATGACAAGCCATTTCTGTTTCTTAAAATATATTACTAAGTAGGATATGAGAAAGAAGTTACAAAGTCTCTCCCTTTTCTTAATTTTACATTCTTTGCTCTGCTTCATTGCCTGCAAGGAAGAGGAAGTTGAGAGAAGAGAGACTGAGCACTTTAAGTGTTTTGGGTGGAAAACTTTCACTTATTCAAAGAACTGATAGTCATTGGTTCTAGGACCTCCTTGGATTCTTTTTTATCTTTTTTTTTTTGAAGGGTAATGCTATCTGAATTTTATTTATTTATTTTTTATACAGCAGGTTCTTATTAGTTACCTATTTTATACACATTAGTGTATATATATGTCAATCCCAATCTCCCAATTCATCCCACCACCACCCCCCGCCACCCCGCTCCTTGGATTTTATACTTCAAAATCACCCCAGAAATGTTGCCACCATGATTCCTGTTTGTTCTCTTTCTCTATCTCTGTGTTGGATTTTAAGAGAGCCCAGTGACATGGTTTCTAAGCCCAGAATCTTTTGTAGTAAAACCACAGGTGAAAATGCCATCAATTTCTTGTTGCCTTGTTTCCAGGAACAAACTAGTTTGATGTTATTTCTTCTTCAGTTTTTCCAGAACATCACATTCAGTTCTCAACTGTCCTGTTTTTGAAGAAAGATTAAGACTTTGGTTTGATTGAATTTTCCTTGAGATAGTTATTTCCAAGTACAGTTTATTAAAGGACTAACGTAGGATCAGTTCTGAATTCTCTGAGATCATACTCAAATTTGACATTGAATTAAAAGTTTTTTTTTTTAATGTGAATCTTGAGTTATAGTATTTGTTTCCTATGCAAGGGGAGAGAGGATAAGTAAGAGTAGATTGAGAAGATTATTCTTCCTCCATTTTTGTATTTAATGCCTTTTCTTTAAATTTGCACAGATGTTGATACAAATCTATTAAAATACATACTTGTTAAGCTTACTGTTCTGTTTGTTTCTTTGCTATTTACATGTTGCTGATTTCTGCAGTTGATTTAGAATAAAAGTTTGGAATGTGAGACTCTTAGAAGGAAATATTTTTTCCCTTTCTTTTAGGACTTGAAAGATGAGTCAAGAAGAAAGTGTGGTTTGGTACCTAACATTGCTGCTCACCTTTAGTGTCTCATAGTGCTGTGGAGGAGAATTCAATATACTTTGCCTTATTGGAAAGCATTCCATGTGGACAGATATCGGAGAGAAAGGAGCTACATATGCCCCATTTAACAACACAGATTAGTTCGCCATTGCACACGTATGTTCATGACACAAATTGGTAGATGGCACACCTGTGCAGATGGAACACCTGATTTGATGCAGTTGTGTGGATAGAACAAATAGATGGTACATACTTGTAGATGTAGGATTTTAGGAGACATCTGTGCTGAAACATTTCTGTGTGGATGACACATGAGGAGATCCTGATGTCTGAGCTTTGGTTGGGTAATTGGTCCATACCTTCCTAAAATGTACAGGGTGTACATTTCCTAAAATGTATACCACTTATGACTCTGAAACTCTGGAAAATATTTCCTTACTGTTATCTCCCCCACATCTGAAAATTGTCAGGATCTTAGGATGAGGAGTCATGATCAGAATCATATGCAAAAGATGGAAAGATTAAAACAATCCATCTTAATGTCAGATTTCTGCTCAGAAATGTTTAATATTATCTACTTGTTTGGTTGCAGGAGGTCTAACATGTTTGACATCGAATTCAAGGCCGACCACAGCCTAGTTTTATCACCCCACTCCAACTCTCTCCATCATCCCCAGAGGCACCAAGCAGTCTGTCAGGTGTGATCTTTACTATCATCATATCTACTCTACTCATCTTTGACTCACTTTGTATGCCTTCTCAGGTCGCTGTCCTTGCTAAGAGTTTTAATTTTCCCATCTCTCCGATATCTGTTCATCCTTTGACTCCAGCTAGGAACTTCTCTCATCTGAGGAGATTTCACTGGGCCTCTCGAGATCCAATGATTTCTTACCTTCTTAAGCTTCTATAGAACATATTTTTTTGATGAGGAATTTTTCTGTTCCAGACAACTCATTGTTGTTTCATGGGTGTGATTCTCTTCTCTCCCACCCAATAGTGATCGTTCCTTCTTCTGCCTGCCTCAGTGGTTGATTTTGTTGATTGTAGAGACAATATCTCCTATTTTTCTACTCCCAGACTTCAAGAGATGAATGCCTGTAACTAGCTGGGCTTCTCTTGTGCCTCCTTTCCAAGGTCTTCCTGGCAGGACTTGGGTCTTCCCAAACTCCAGTGTGTTTAGTCTGTCAGTTTCCTGAAGGTCAGGTCTTTTTTTCCTTCCTCCTCAGTTTCTCAAACTGTGAATTCTCTGTAGTACAGTCTAGGTCATCTGCTCCTCTGAACATCCACGCCTGTATTAGCTCCCTTTGGTCTCTGTTTCTAAAACTCTACAGCATGTCAGTGTTTAAACCATATACTGTCATTAGAACCACGGAGCAGATTGTGTTGGCACAGATGGGAACTATGTGTGTTTGGGGTGTTAAGGTGTACAGGTCACCTGGAAAACCTCCTCTTTTAAGAAACAGAAGTAGCCCTGTGGCTGCTCAGTTGATGCATATTGATGGAACATTTAAGGAATGATGATTCTGCTTTACTGATTATCTTGTCTTGCTTCTCCAACAGGCTATTCCCAGATATTCAATGATTCAACTTTCAATTTTTTGTCATGTCTCTGAGCCACTTATTACCTGTCTCCTTCCTTAATTTTTATGTCCTTGAAAGTCTTCTTCTAACCTTAGCACTTATACCTTGTGCATGCTTTGCTGTCTGATGATGTCTGTATTTCCTACAATTTTCATTTGACCTGAAATCTCATACTAGCACCCATGTTCAATAAGTTTAAATGGAACTTTGTGATTACCTCTCAAGCCCTTCCTAGCCCCTTGTCCTAATACCTTAAATACTAATTTTCAGACTTTACTTTAGTCTATTTTGGTGACTTATTAGATTTTTCTTTTAGCCTTCCTCCAGGGGACATCAATTTCAAACCATCACAAGCACAGGTGCAACTTCTGCTCTTGTAATTCCCACCCACACTCCTAACTCCACTTTATCTCCTGATAACACCATATTAAGTCACTAATGGCTTGAGTTTGAAAGATTGAATGTTAAAAGCATAATTAGAGACTTAGGGAAACAAATTGTACCCATAAAATTTAGAATTAATTTCAGGAAATTAGGGCAATTCAAGCACCTCGTGCAATTTGAAATGACTTTTCTAAATGAACAACTGTGCCAGAAATCAGCCCCTTCCTAATGTCCGTTTCCTTTTTATTTTCTTCCAAGAATAAGGGCAGTTCAGTGGGGTAGGTTTGGCAAACAGCAATGTACATTTCTTGTCAGAATATCAAAGGCAAAGAGCTCACCTTAAAGTTAAGCTTTCTCTCTTTAGTGGAAATGGAAAATGGGAGGAGGTGTGTGGGTGAGACCAATCATTGCCCTTGGGCAAGCTTGAGAAATTGCAAGACTAGAACCTAGACCTTCAAAGAGGCAGTATTTCTGAGCCCAGGCTAATCACATCAGTCAGTAATTTCTCATTTCTTATATCCAGTATTGGCTAACGGCACCATCCTAGTTCACACGCAGTCATGTTACATGCCTTCAGTCCCCTGTGCCTTTGCCCAGGCAAACTTTCCCTTATGGAAATAAATGCTGTGCAGCTTAAGTTGGTCAACCCAAACCCATCCATTCTTCTAGACACATCTACACCTCCTCCCCTCCCCACACATTCAGGAAGTCTTCTTTGATGGCCCCAGCCCCACCTGTCTCTCCTTTCTCAAGTCCACACAAAGACTAAAACAAACAGTAGCAGTTCCACGAAAGGCCCTGTGTTAGCCACTGTAGGTGCAAAGAAGAAAACATATGATCCTACTTGTGGGAGGCAGCAGCTAACGTGGTAATAATAGAGGTATCTGTGGATAGGATGCCCTGGGGTCACAACAGGGATGTTGCCGGGCACTGCCCCTCCCCCTCCTAGCTATGTGGTTACAGAGAGGTCATTGCTCTCGTCTTCAGCTTTTTCATTTTTAAAATGGTAAAATTAACAATTATTCTGTAGGGTGATTTTATATGTTAAATGAGCTAACGAATGTAAAATGCATGGTAAAGGTCTTACCTGTAGTAGGTGCTAAATAATTATTTCCTACTTGGTATTCGGGTTAGCAAATGGTTAAAGAGACTCCAATTACAGGTTTGGTCACAGTTTGAGGCTTTTGGTGACTCCAGGTCAGACTTGTCTGCCATGCCGTGTTTAGTCCTCTCAAGAGAGCAAGAATGAAGATTATGGATGAATCAGGGCATCTTCAACTTAGCCTTAAAAACCCATGGCTATGGATAGCAACTAGGGTTTTTCTTTGGTTAGAAAATTTAGGACAGCAAACCCATGGGATCTGAGTTAACTCAGGCTGGTGACGCCGGGTTGGCAGTAAACGTCTGGAAAATGTGAGTAAAACCAACGCAAATTCAGAGAACCACAAGTTTCTCTAAAAGATTAACTGTACAAATTTCTGCTCTGGGGGACTTACTAGAAGAATATTCTTCCAAACTGTCTTATTCCCTGCGGTCCCCAGCTGTCTCTCTTTTGGTGTTACTGAAGCAAAAGGAATAGAACAAAGAAAATCTCTAAAATTCAATTGAAAATACAGATTTAAAGCAAGCAAAAGGAGGCCCTTTAGCAGTCCTTCTCACTGGCCATGTAGTTATTTCGTGCACTGTGCATGAGTTTTTTTTTTTTTTTTTTTTTTTTTTTTTTTTTTTTTTTTTTTGCGGTATGCGGGCCTCTCACTGTTGTGGCCTCTCCCGTTGCGGAGCACAGGCTCCGGACGCGCAGGCTCAGTGGCCGTGGCTCACGGGCCCAGCCGCTCCGCAGCATGTGGGATCCTCCCGGACCGGGGCACGAACCCGTGTCCCCTGCATCGGCAGGCGGACTCTCAACCACTGCGCCACCAGGGAAGCCCTGTGCATGAGTTTTAATAAGACCTTGTTTCTGTCTTTGGTGAGAGGTGAAAAACTATTGCTTTTGTTTGGAGAATTCTCATTTAGTGTCCTCTTACACTGATCTCAGTGCCCAAGGAGATTAGGAACTCATGTTCCTTACACTTAGGAGTAAAAATAACTTAAGGGCTAGGCACACTGAGAGGTAGAATGAGCTTTACCCACTGGTGGAAACTTGCCATGGTTCTTGGACTGTACCTGAAGGCTCACATCACTACCAGCCTTCTTGGGTAGAGTTGTCAGCAGGCACATGAAATGTATTCCTTTCTTGTATCTTGTGGAAGCCCTTAGTCCTAATTCATATTTGATCATATTAGAACTAGCATCAGTAGGTCGTAAAACTGTAGAATGCCAGAGCCAGAAGTTCCCTGAGATCAGTTATTGTCCATCCCTTGCTTCTATAGATGAGGAAACAATCCCAGAGAGATAAAGTGATATAAGATGCCTTTAGCTAATTTAAAAGTAAAGAATAGAAACATGGACTCTTGACACTCTGTCCAGTAATTTGTCTATTAAAATATGCTGTTGTAACAAACACAGAAGTGCAGGAACTATCAGAGATGAGAGAACATTGTCCTGGCCACAAAGTAGTTGCCTCTCCATTTAGTAAAACAGCTTTAGGCGGGTAATGCTGATGAAATACTGCAAATATCGCCTACGTTGCATTTAACTATAAGGAACACATTGAGCACTTACAATGAGCATATGTAATAAGACACTGTGGAGGGTTAAATAAGGGAACAAAAATGAAAAAAAATATGTCCCATGCCCTCTAATAGCTACAATCTAGAGGGGAAATTGTACTTCTGATTCTTATACCAGTGGAACAGTGACATTTGCTCAATATTAAATTATATAAGGGGAATGATTAGGCTGTGTACAATCTAAGAGTTCATGAAGAGGGTGGCAAAAAGAATACAACAGATATAAAGATCATGCTATGGAGGGGAATCTGGGGAGACTTCTCAGAGGAGATGGCATTTTCTCTGGAATTTGCATAGAGGCAGAACTTTGGTAAAAATTGAGAAATATTTCCTTTGAGTGGAAAACTTAGTAAATAGCCTTTCTCTCCATATTATCCGAATGATAATTGCATCCAGAAAAAGGTATGTTACGTTTATTGAGGGAAACATCTAGAGGTGAGAGAAGGAGGCAGCGACTTAAGGGAATAGAGCTGTGAGTAGATTCATACAGCTAATATCCAGGCACAAATTGGGATGACGTCTTGTGCAAGATGATGCCAAAAAGTCTGGTAGGGACCAGATTCTAAGATGTGTTATGTTTGTCTTTTGTATCCACTCTCAGCCAATAAAACTCTAAGGCCTCGGAATAGTGGAGTGGCAGAGATACGATTTTGATTTCAGAAAGAGTCTATCGGAACAGAACCATATTATGAATCTCTTGAGTTCCAGGCACTTTTGCCTGATGGGCATTTCCTTCTGTTAAAAATTTTGTTTAAAAATTAAAAACATTTTAAATTTATATTTTATGACTGCATTGGTATAAAGGCGCACATATTAATATTATACATTAAGACATTTTCTTTGACCTAAAAGTTCATTTTTTAAAATTCTGATTTCAAAGGAAATTAAACTGTTTCCCTGGGCCCCTAAAAGTAATGTGAGCTTAAAACATTTTTCCTCTGAGCCTAATAAATAAGTTGTCCCTGATTCTAAAACAACACTTGAATTGTTTTAAGGGGCAAGTATTGGAAACAGAAACCAAGGAAGAGATTTTATCAGTGTTCTAAATGAAATTATAACTAACGGTTACAAGTTGTAATCCATGCAAAAACAAAAATTGAGATTGTTCTAAGTTAGTCTTTTACAAAACACACAAAGACAATCCAAATGTAATACATAAAAACAGGAATACCCAGTTTTTTTTTTTTTTTTTTTTTTTTTTTTTTTTTTTTGTGGTATGCGGGCCTCTCACTGTTGTGGCCTCTCCCGTTGCGGAGCACAGGCTCCGGACGCGCAGGCCCAGCAGCCATGGCCCACGGGCCCAGCCGCTCCGCGGCATATGGGATCCTCCCAGACCGGGGCACGAACCCGTATCCCCTGCATCGGCAGGCGGACTCTCAACCACTGCGCCACCAGGGAGGCCCCTACCCAGTTATTTTTAATCATTGTAAGGCTAAGAAATAACTGCAAAAGAACTGTATATCATTATCCACATTAATTTGAATTTTGTGGCTTATATTTTGTCAAATATTGTTTACTATATAAGATTTTAATAATACTTTTCTGTTTCTCCTACTCAGACCTCTACTACTTAGAAGTATGCTAATGTGTACATGCAACCTTGTTAATTTTTCAGTTACTGGGTTATTCTAAGATGTATCTAGATCAAGGTCATCGATTTGACCTCCCAAGGTGCTTTATCTAATTCATTGAGGTTTCAGAGCTATCATCTAAGACTGTTGTTTTTTCTGATCTCTAGTAAAATTCCCTGTCTGTCATTGTAGGAAGCTCTCTTGTGAGTCAGTCTGGCTTCTTTCTTGATCTCTTGTGGAATTGATGGTTTTGTGTGAAAATCCCATAGGCCCTAGGTTTTGCAGCTACCCTGGAGGTGGGGGCTTGGTGGGATGCTGACATGTTCACTTTAGGGAGACTTCCCTCTCACTTCGCCAGAAGCATATTTTCTATTGCCAGTTCTTTTTAAGCCTTGACTATGTACCCTCAGATGAAGTAATATATTGCTGTCCCCATGCATTTTTAATTTTTTACTCAACTCTTTATCTCTTTAGTTTTTACTTAACTCCTTAGGGTTAAATATTCCCAGTCACACAACATATTTGAATAAACTCTAGCTTTCTAAATAACATTTAGCTCTATGTGGGAGGACTTATCAATTCATGTTTAACAAGTTCTCTGCCCTTGTAAAACTTAATAGTATTAGGAGAAGAGATAAAAAACAAGTCTTAATTATAAGAAGACTGACATCATATCAAGCATGTTTTCTGACCAAAGTGGTATGAAACTAGACGTTAACAACAGGAGGAAAATTGGAAAATGAACAAATAGGAGTAAATTAAACAACACACTCCTGAAGAACCGATGAGTCAAAGAAGAAACCAAAAGTGAAGTAAAAAATTCCTTATAACAAATGAAAATGGAAACACAACGTACCAAAACTTATGGGAAGCAGCAAAAGTAGTACTAAGAGGGAAATATATAGTGATAAATGCCTATGTTAAGAAAAAAGAAAGATTTCAAATAAGCAATCTAACTTTATACCTCAGAGAACTAGAAAAAGAACAAATAAGCCCAAGGTTATCAGAAAGAAGGCAATAATAAAGATTAGAGCCAAAATAAATGAAATAGAGTCTGGAAACACAATAAAAAAGATCAATGAAATTATGAGGTTTTTTTTAAATAAACAAAACTGACAAACGTTTAGTTTGACTAACCAAGAAAAAAGAGAAATGACTCAAATAAATAAAATTATAATTGAAAGAGGAAACTACAGCTGATACCACAGAAATACAAAAATCATACAAGACTACTATGAATAATTATACATCAAAAAGTGGATAACCTAGAAGAAATGGCTAAATTCCTAGAAACATACAATGTACCAAGACTGAATCATTAAGAAATATAAAATCTTAACAGAACAATAATGAGTAAGGAGATTGAACCAGTAATCACAAATCTTCCAACAAAGAAAAAGCCTAGGACTGGATGGCTTCAATGCTGAATTTTACCAAACATTTAAAGGAGAATTAAAGACAGTCCTTCTCAAACTCTTCCAAAAAATTGAAAAGAAAGGAACACTTCCAAACTTATTATATGAGGCCAACATTACCCTGATACTAAATCTAGATAAAGCACCTCAGGCCAATATCTCTGATGAATATAAATGCAAAAATCTTAAAAAAAAAAAAAACTTGCAATCTAAATTCAACATCACAGTAAAAGGATCAAACACCATGCTCAGTTGGTATTTGTTCCTGGGATTCAGGGATGGTTCAACATACACAAATCAATAAACTTAATACACCACCTTAACAATGAAGGATTAAACATTACATTTTTATCTCAATAGATGTAGAGTAAGCATTTGACAAAATTCAACAACCATTCATGATCAAAAAAAAAAAAAAAACTCTCAACAAATTTAGTATGGAAGGAATGTACCTCAACATAATAAGGGACATATCTGACAAGCCCACAGCTAACATCATACCCAGTGATGAAAAGCTGAAAGCTTTTCCTCTGAGATCAGGAACAAGACAAGGGTGTCCACTCTTTTCACTCCTATTCAACATAATACTGGAAGTCCTAGCCAGAGCAATTAGGCAAGAAAAAGAAATTAAAGTCATCCAAATCAGAAAGGAAGAAGTAAAATTGTCTCTGTTTACAGATGAAATGATCTTATATATATAAAACACCCTAAATACTTCACCAAAAACCTGCTAGAACTAATAAACAAATTTAGTAAAGTTTCAGGACACAAAATCAACATAAAAAAATCAGTTGTTTCTCTGCACTAACAACAAATTATCTGAAAAAGAAATTAAGAAAACAATTCCATTCAATAATAACAACAAAAAGAGTAAAATAATTACAAATAAATTTAACCAAAGAGGTGAAAGGTCTGTACACTGAATATTATAAAACATTGATGAAAAAAATTGAAGAAGACACAAATAAATGAAAAAAGCATTCCCTGTTTATAAGTTAGAAGAATTTATATTTTTAAAATGCCTATACTTCCGAAAGAGATCTACAGATTCAGTGTAACTCCTACACAAATTCCATGATATTTTTAACATAAATAAAAAAAAATTCTAAAATTCATGTGGAGCCACAAAGGCTCTGAATAGACAAACGATCTTGAGAAAGAAAAACAAACTGGAGGGATCCCACTTCCTGATTTCATAAGATATTACATAGACAAATGGAATGGAATAGAGAGCCCAGAAAGAAATCCATGGGTTTATGGTCAACTGATCTTTGACAAGGGTGCCAGAAGCATACACTGGGGAAAGCTGGTCTCTTTATTAAATGGTGCTGGGAAAACTGGATATCTATATGAAGAAGAATGAAATTGAATGCTTATCTGACACCATAAACAAAAATCAACTCAAAATCGATTAAAGCCTTAAACATAAGGCTTGAATCTCTAAAACTACTAGAAGAAAGCATAGAGAAAAATCTCTTGACATTGGTCTGGGCAATATTTTTTTTTCCTTTGATGTGACCTGTAAACACAGGCAGCAAGAGCCAAAATAAACAATATTGAATAAAATGGAAAAGCTTCTACACAGCAAAGGAAACAATCACTAGATGACAGATAACCTATGGAGTGGGTGAAAGTAATTGCAAACTGTAAGTAAGTAAGTAAATAAATAAATAACCAGCCCAATTTAAAAATGGGCAAAGGAATGTAATATATATTTTTCAAAAGAAGATATACAAATGTCCAAAGGTATTCACATCAGTAATTATTGGGGAAATGCAATTCGAAACCGGAATGAGATACTACCTTACACCTGTAGAATGGCTATTATCAAAAAGACAAAAGATAGACCTTGAAGATAGTGGAGGAGTAAGACGTGGAGATCACCCTCCTCCCCACAGATACATCAGAAATACATCTACACATGGAACAACTCCTACAGAACACCTCCTGAACACTAGCAGAAGACCTCAGACTTCCCAAAAGGCAAGAAACTCCCCATGTACCTGGGTAGGGCAAAAGAAAAAAGAAAAAACAGAGACAAAAGAATAGGGATAGGACCTGCACCTCGGGGAGGGGGCTGTGAAGGAGGAAAAGTCTCCACACACTAGGAAGCCCCTTCACTGGTGGAGAAGGGTGGGCGTGGGGTGGGGGGAGCTTCGGAGCCCCGGAGGAGAGTGCAGCAACAGTGGTGCAGAGGGCAAAGCTGAGAGATTCCGGCACAGAGGATCGCTGCCAACCAGCACTCACCAGCCTGAGAGGCTTGTCTGCTCACTCGCTGGGACAGGTTGGGGCTGGGAGCTGAGGCTCAGGTTTCTGAGGTCAGATCCCAGGGAGAGGACTGTGGTTGGCTGCGTGAACACAGCCTGAAAGGGGCTAGTGCACCACAGCTAGCCGGGAGGGGGTCTGGGAAAAAGTCTGGACCTGCCTAAGAGGCAAGAGACCATTGCTTGTCAGTGGATGAATGGTTAAAAAAATATGGTATAGAAACACACACACACACAAAGAAACATTTTGCTGCCTTAAGAAAGAAGGAAATCCTGCCATTTGTGAACACATTGATGAACCTGGGGGACATTATGCTAATTGAAATAAGCCAGGCACAGAAAGATAAATACTGCATGATCTCACTTATATGTGGAATTTTTAAAAGTCAAACTCATAAAAGCAGAGAGTAGAATGGTGGTTGCTAGAAGAAGAGGTGTGGTGGAAAATGAAGAGATGTTGGTTGCTCAAACTGTACAAAATTTTAGTTATGTAGAATGAATGATTTCCAGAGATCTAATGTACAGCACGGTGACTATACTTATCCTGTACTGCATACTTGAAATTTGATAAGAAACTAGATCTTAAGTGTTCTCACCACATACACACTTAAAAAGGGAACTATGTGAGGTGATGAATATATTAATTAGCTTGATTGTGGTAACCATTTCACAATGTATATCGAAACATCATGTTGCACACCTTACATATGTACAAATTTTACTTGTCAACTATACCTCAATAAAACTGGGGAAATAAAAAGGATGCGGGCAGGAATTTAGCTCTAAAATAGAACATGCGTACCCCCCAAAATCCATTCAATGAAAAGATATATATATTAGAACTTATAATTATGGTTATTTATCTTATCCTTTAAAATATTCTGACATATTCACTTTACATAATAGTCTATTTGGACAGTAATGCATATGTATAATTTAGATGTGAACAAATGTACATATTCTTGGGGCACCAGCTAAATTCTTTCTACTGATGGACTGTATAATTAAGATAATGAGATCTCTGATTTAGGTGGATCATTACTTTTTGGACTGTCTCTTTCATTAGTCCTAAAGCATTAACAACTTATTTCAGCCAAAGGAATGTCCTCACTGTCCCTTGAAAACACCATGATTTTTTCCACCTCTGCCATCTGACCTTTGTGGCTCTTAATATTCTGAAGATTCTGTCACTTTCTCTCTGTCTCCCCAAATAATAACCAACTTTCAGAGACCTGTTCAAAGATTCTCATCCATGCGTCATTCCCTGGACACTCTAACCTCTAACTCAAACTGTTCTCCTTCTCCTGGGCGCTTAACCAAGAATTTGTAGTCACTCAGTCCAACATCTCTTGTGTTGATCTCTTTGTCCTAGGGTGGTGTTATTCTCTCTGTGAATCTTTGCACGTCATCCCAACTTGATTGCCAGCTTCTGAGGGCTCTTGTGTGTCTTTCATTTCCCAGAACCTCCCTTTTGTGGTGGTTACAAAGATGAGCCATGGTGGGGATAAGAACAATGTCTGGTTCAACAGACTTTTGTCAACTTCAGTGTGGTAAGTGTTAGCCAGTGTTTGGCAAACCACTGAGTAGTGTTTTCCTGTGAGAGTCAGTGTTCAACATAGATGCCTACAGAAAGAATGATCCTTGGGTAGGGTGCAGGAACATGGCATGGTAGAGAGAGCATAGACTTTAAAAAAAAAATTTTTTTTTTTCATTGAAGTATAGTTGATTTACAATGTTGTGTTAGTTTCTGGTGCACAGCAAAGCAGTTCAGTTATACATACATATTCTGTTTCATACTCTTTTCCATTATGGTTTATTACAGGATATTGAATATAGTTCCCTGTGCTATACATTGTGACCTTCTTGTTTATCTATTTCATATAGAGTAGTGTGTATCTGTTAATCCCAAACCCCTAATTTATCCTCTCCCTCCTTCCCCCTTTGGTAACCTTAAGTTTGTTTTCTATGTATGTGAGTCTGTTTCTGTTTTGTAAATAAGTTCATTTGTGTCATATTTTAGATCCTACATGTAAGTGATATATGATATTTGTCTTTCTCTGACTTACTTCACTTAAGAAACAGGTTCAAATCCCAGCTCTACTATTTATAAATTTTGGATAAGTCTCTTAAATAGTCTCAGTCTGTTTCTTTATTTGTAAAACAGAAATAGATCCAGGCATGCAATTAAGATTATATATCATGTAAGTAAATCCTATAGTAAGTGTTCAGTGTATGGTCGGTATGATAATGACCTCCGAGGCACGCACTAGTAGCTCAGTAAGTCCTGTCTGTTCCTTAATAGTTGAGAAGCTTCATGCACTGATTACTTGTCACCTCAGGGCCTCACACAGTCTCCCCAGTTCACATGATCCGACTAGTCATGCCTACTTAAGGTTTTTAAAGGATTTGTCAGCCTGCCACTTACAGACTAAGACTTTGCTCTCACTTATGCTCTAGCAGAAGCCCCTCAAAGGGCTCTGACACATCCCCTTTAACTCAGCCACCTCCTTCTTTCTCACCCAGAGGCCCTTCTCTGTGCCCTGCCTTTGCAGTTAATGGAGAGGAAATCTCCGATGCTTGTGTGGCTGCTCTTTGTTTTTGTATTTTGTTTTGCTTTGTTTTTGCACTTGAAAACAAGCAGAGGGCCTAGGTTTTCTCCAGGCAGCTTGGAATGAGCAGGATTTAATTACTGCTGATGGGCTGGTACAAAAGGTTATCCAACAGTGTGCGATCTTATTTGGCACTGAACTTTGAAGTTGAGAATTATGGATTGTGGAACAAGATACAACTGTCTGCTGCTGTCCCAGAGCCAGGAATATAGAATTTAGAGGAAACTGGGTTAGAGCTGATGGGACCTCTCAGGGAGGTCAGGAAGAAACCAACTAGCCATCCATAAAGCTGTCAAAGCAGTTATTTGAAGGAAAAGACTCGGCCTTCTCTTCCGTGTTTCTAAAAACTTCAAATATAAATAGACAATTCTGCATCAACATAGATAGGAAATGGGCAGCAATTGAGGTCATAAAACTCAGAAATGAAACTGAGGTAACCTGTCATTGCTCGGAGGAAAAACTGTGAAATTGGTAGCTACAGCCCAGGCTGGGGAGATGGTGAAGGAGGGAAGAATTTTTCTTTCAGATTTATCTAAAGCCATGAGAGAAACGGGGTGACCAGAGAGTTGAGGAAGGGAAGGTAGTCAAGACACCATTGTTACAAATGCAGGGCAGAGCTGGGAGCCAAGTGTCCAGCACTCCTTTGATTTTACCTTGAAAAGGCAGAGCTGGGATGTCTTCTGACTTGGAGAATTGTACTTCTCATGCTTCTTTGCTAGCAGCCAGGCTGTTTGGCATTTTGTGACATGGTATCTGGAAGCCTAGTCTGGGTCTTGATAAAATTGGGGAGTTGGCATATAGGTCCTTCTCTCTACCATTCTTTGGGCAAGTATTATTCTTCAAACCTCTGCTCTTCCCAGGTATCCAGTCTATTTAATATTCCTGCAAGTCTGTATTGGCTATGAGGCAAGCTGTTAATTATCTAACCTACCTCAAGTCAGCAAAGTTTCATATCCCTAGGGTCTTTTCAGTGCTTGGAATGGTGATAGTTCAAGGTAGTTGAACTAGATAGAGCCTCCAACATCTAGCTGAATTCTGCTATGGCCAATTGACCTTGGGAAAGCTCCTCAAAGACAGAATTTATTCTCTCTTCTTCAACTGTCATCTATATCCACTACAGTTTTCCAACTGGGATTATCAGGCTTGCCCCTGCTTCCTAGGCTAGTTGATAAGTACTTTCCGTGTCAGGAATCTCACTGTCCCTAGAGTAGATCACATCATCTTTGGACAGGTCTGACTATTACAAAGGTTTCCCTGCTGGTAGAGCAAAAGTTTGCAAATTTACTGATTCATCAAGCCCATACAAAGGGCTGCTGTTAGAATTCATCAAATTGTAACATTTCCTTGGATGCTCATTTTTAACAAAAACATATCCAATGGCTACAAGGATGACCTTTTCAGTCTCCTCACCCCTGCATGCTGGAAGTCTTCATTTCCTGATGGCTGCTGCTAATATAGGACACATGTTGAAATGTTTATGCTAATTAGGCTTTGATTGGAATCTCAGAAACAAGTTAAAATGACAAGTTTTATCCCATTGATGAATTAATTAATAAAATGAAGTCGCTGTTACACTGTTTGAAATCAGCCCTCTGATTTTTGCAGGAAACAGGAGGATTTTCTACTCTAAAACCCAGTAGTTTTTATGCAAAAAGCTGTGGAGGAGTTACATGTTTTCAGGTAGAAGTACTGAGGGATGAGGAATCTTTCTTTTGGTGAATAAATGACTAGGAATGACAGATGATAAGAGTAGGCATTTTTTCACATGACTGTGTGTATGAATGAGAAGGAGATATTGAAAGAGCAGGTGATATAGAGGAGTCAGTGGCCTTATGTCTGTGATTCTAATAAGCTAACATTTTCCCAACTGAGCCCTGTTTGGAAATTCAGCTTTTCATTTATGTCTTAGAGTGTATTAGTCAGGTTTCTCCAGAGAAATAGTACCAAGGAGATTATCTATCTATCTATCTGTCTATCTATCTATCTAATCTATCTCCCATTGAGGAATTGACTTACACAATTATGGAGGTTGAGAAGTACCATGATCTGCCATCTGCAAGCTGGTGGTGCACATCTGGTCAGCATCTGAAGACCTAAGAACCAGGGGAACCCATGATGTAAGTCTCAGTCTAAGGATAGGGGAAGACAGATGTTCCAGCTCAACAGGCAGGTAGGAAGCAAAAAAGGCAAATTCCTCCTTCCTAGCCCCTCAGGTCCTCAAGGGATTGGATGATGCTAATCCATACTGGGCAGGGTAATCTACTTGAAGGAGTCCACTGATTCAAATGCTCATCTCATCTGGGAACACCCTAACAGACACACTGAGAAAGAATGCTTAATCATAGTACCTGTTGGACCAAGCAAATTGACACATGAAAGGAACCATCATGCAGTGTGTCCTGGATAACATGCTGGTGAGGTCAATCATTGTTCACTCTTGGTCAGGGCCCTGAAAAAACTCACTTTTTCAAAAATTTAAAATAATTTTTGGCTAGGTAGGAACATATATATTCTCAAGGAAGTAAACATGAAATAGACTGTCTATCCAGGGAATTAGTCCTTCGTTTGAATCATTTGAACTTCAGAAATTATATCATGAGAGGCTCATCCTATGATGAACAATGGGTGCACTCATACATGTTAGTTTAATAACCTCAAATTCCAGAGCATCCTGGAGAGTGCAAAGGGCTCACCCCAAATGACACAGTCTGCCTATGGTGAAATGGGACAAAATGCGTATTTCCTCTTCTGGTTTAGGATTTTTCTACCATTTTGATTAAGTGAAACAAGGCATTGTAATGATGTCAGAAAAAACAATAAATCAAGGAAGTTGAAGTCTAAAGACAAGACATGAATTGCCTAAGACCACCCAACAAATTTGTGTCAGACAGCTGATAAGGCAATTCTTTCACCAAAACCATTGATGAGCAAACTCAGACTTTATTTTTGTTGGCCTATCTAGTCTCTGAGTTAATGTTTAAAATAAGAATTTTAAAGTGTGTCCCCAGTACATGACAGCTTGTATGTTCACTTTGGTCAATCAGGCTGATGAAACACACTTTGTCCTCAATGACTGTGATTTAGATAGACCTTGTATAAGTAGTAATTCCTTATTTTGCAAGTCTTGAGATTGCAAAGTCTTTAATAGATTCATTAATGTTCTTTCTTCACAGGGAAAATAACCAAAGTTTAATACAGTTTAATTCTAATATGCATATAATTTGGATTTAGGATATGCATGTCATTATGTGAGCTAAAATACAAAGATGAATAAGTTCTGGACCTTGCATTCCTTGGACTGATTGTGTATTTATGAGAACAGATTTTTTTTTTTTAAAGTAACTTTGATACAAAGCGGAATGAACCCTGTTCTCCAGGAGAGGAACATACAGGAGGCTATGGGAGTTTCTAATTAGGAACAATTTAATGGGCCAGGGAGTGTCTAAAAAGCTGCATGAAACAACTGGTATTTATGTAAAGCTTAAAGAATTAGTGAGATTTTTAAATGGAGAAAAGGGAAAGGCAGCCCTTTAAAGCCACAGGAACAGCACTGAAAAGAACCAATGTACAAGAAAAGGAAATACATGCATGGGTGAAGTACAGGTAACCAGTCAAGACTATGATATTGTTTGTGAGATACACACACATACAGAGGCACAAACACCCATGCATATTTATTTATTTATTTTATTTATTTTATTTTTATTTATTTTTGGCTGCATTGGGTCTTTGTTGCTGCTCATGGGCTTTCTCTAGTTGGAGCCAGCGAGGGCTACTCTTCGTTGTGTGCGGGCTTCTCATTGCGGTGGGTTCTCTTGAGGCGAGAGCACGGGCTCTAGGCGTGTGGGCTTCAGTAGTTGCGGCACGCGGGCTTCAGTAGTTGTGGCTTGCAGGCTCTAGAGAGCCGGCTCAGCAGTTGTGGCGCACAGGCTTAGTTGCTCCTCAGCATGTGGGATCTTCCTGGACCAGGGCTCGAACCTGTGTCCTCTGTGTTGGCAGGCAGATTCTTAACTACTGCGCCACCAGGGATCCCATTCATATTTATATATCCTGGACTGAAGTTTATAAGGTGCTTCAGTTGCCAAGATATACCTATGGAGGTCAGAAAGAGACAACTTTTTTTGTGTAATGATCACTTATTATCTAGAATTGAGAATGAGCTCAGCATGCATTTAGTCATATATTTCCTCCCCTGTCCGAAAATGACACAGTTATAGCCTGTGGCTGCAACACAGTGGTGGTAAATGGAAGAAAGACTCATATCTCTTCTGCTACATGCTCTCAGGTAGCCTTGCTATCTTCATTATATTAAAGGAATGGATAAATTTAGCACGGACCTATAATTTAAATAACTGGCAATTCACTATTTAAGTGCATTTGGCAGAAAACGTATTTATTTTCTGGCTTCAAACTGCAGTAGAGTCTTTATAATTCACACCAGATTTAGAACCTGTTCAGAAACACTTAAATTAATGAGATATTACCTATGTCTGGTTTTCAATAGCTATAGTCATGCCACCTAGTACAAGTCATTGGTTTTTTTGAGACCCCCATTAGATCAAAGCCCAGCTCAGGGAAATGTTTATCTAATTGTTAAGAATGGCACAGGATTGATTCAAGCAGTTCTTTCTGAGAACTCTATATAATTCTCACTTGCTACATTTTTTTAAGTTGGGGTCATATACTTAACTAGTAGGTGCCAGGGTTTTTATGCTCATTGACATCTCACACTCACTTTCTTCCTAGTCAGTTTATTTTGCATGCTTTTCTTTTGTACATAAACTATGAATGAAAGCTCAGCAGAGATTAGCTAAATGGGATGTTATGCTAATGAGAACAGTCATGTGGTTAGTGTCCAATGGTCCTTCATTGTTATGGGGTAAATGTCTTGTGTACTTTTCTCATAACATTACAGAATGTTCTCTTCCAGCAGATTAGCAACTGTATCACATTCAGCTATATTTTTAGGCTCTGGGTAATTAAAACGTTTGCTTCCTAAGATAGCCTTCAGTGTGAAACACTCACAACTGTAACAGTATTCATTTAATTTTTTTTTTTTTTTTTTGCGGTAAGTGGGCCTCTCGCTGTTGTGGCCTCTCCTGTTGCGGAGCACAGGCTCCGGACGTGCAGGCTCAGCGGCCATGGCTCACGGGCCTAGCCGCTCTGCGGCATGTGGGATCTTCCCGGACCGGGGCACGAACCTATGTCCCCTGCATCGGCAGGCGGACTCTCAACCACTGCACCACCAGGGAAGCCCCCATTTAATATTTTTATATGTATATATTCTTCTTCCACCATTCAGAAAAAATAAATAGACTGATACAATATGGAAATATGATATCAGTTTTGCAATAGTCATTATTCATTATAAAACATTCTTCTTGTATTAGAAAGAAATAAATGCTAACTGTAAAGATGACAACTTAGATTAGGTTTCCCTATTCCACTCTACCCTGTAATATCAGAAAATATCTATATAAAAATTTGTCAAATTAAATGATAAATTTTTGTTCATAGCTGAGGAGTAACTCTAAGGTTGAAATATTATGATTGGCTATAAGAACAAGTATCATTTTGTTTTTACTGATATCTGTAATATCAGAAAAGGATTTTCTTCCTTGAAAGCCCTTTGATGACAACAGCATACTTACTTTTACATCCTGTATCCAGCAAGGGAATATTTTATTTGATTAAGAAGAAAGGGAACTAGAGAAGGGGGAGTATAATTTGTTAAGGAGCAAAATAATAGGTTCTTATAGGAAAAGTAAAATCATAAATCTGCCATTTTTTACTCCTCAAACCCTGTCCAAGGTTTCGGCCCAGCAGATGTCATGGAGACATCACGTGGTGCATTTGGAGTTCAAGGCCTAGACTTACCAAGTTGCATTTCCAGCTTTGAGCCTGCCGGCTGATAGAAGAGAGGAGTGGAAGACAGTTGGGAACACATGCTACTCAGCACAGGTTCCACTGGATGTAATAGGAAGTAGGAGCACGAAACCCAGGTCCCAGTTAATGAGGAATAGTTCCCACAGGGTCCTGAAGCAGCAGGAAGAAATAGGCACACAAGGGGTGGAGGTCTTCAATTCGAGATTGAGTAATAAACACATTGAGTAATAAGACTCATTTCCCCCACCCCACCGGATTCCATAACACACATTTCTATTTTAAATCTTGTGCAATAAGGCAGGAAGAATTTGGTAATCATTAGGAAGGAAATTTGAATTAAGCTCTTATTCTATTTTCTTTTGCTCTTAAGACAAAAATTCTGCCCAATTTGTCAATTGCAAAGAAAAAGACAACTAATCCTTCTAACAGAAATCATCAGGGTTTCTTAAGCATAAAAATGAATAAGAGAGATGGAAAGAAGCGTTTCTGCATGAAAGTTAATTTTATGATATTGTAGCATAAATTGTGACCTGGCAGTTCCTTCTGCAGTTTAATAGAACTGGCAGCAGGCACCACGACTTAAGCAGACTCTCTATAATGAGAAGCAAAGACAAATCAGTGTGAAGGACAGGGAGAAGGGCATTACTGCCTCCCTCCTGGAAGATTAAAAATAGTAAAATATTGCAACCAGAATTTATCTAACGGGAGATACTATCTCAGAAAGAGAGGGAAAAAAAAAGATTTTAAGAGACCGCCATAGCCCAGTGTCTGACGAACAGAGTCAGAGAGCCTGGTGCTGGCATTTGAAAGAAGTCTGTGAGGGCTGACCATTCTCCTTCCAAAGACCTGGTGGCAGGTAATTTTTGACATTATAATTTTGAAATGGGACAATTTTCTAAAGCATTATTAGAGTAAAATGAGCATGTTACTTCTTCTGCACTGTTAAATGCAGGCAAGAGACTTGGGCGTACTAAATAAATGAGAGAATTTATTATCAGAGGACAAGAGTCAGCCTGTGCTGCCAAACAGGCAGGTGACTTCCTCAAAGAGTGCTGTCCTGAGGAGCCCAAGCACGTGTGATGGGTCTGCTCTGAGCTCTGTATCCACAGGAGCTAGATTAGAGCAATTTCCAAAATTACACAGGGCAGGCAGCTTCTAAATCTCCTAGCAGAACAGCCATATTATCCTGAGGACTTGCAATAACAGGAATTATATGCAATTTTCTGATAATGACTCCATTAATGTGAGTCACTGCTGACAATACAATTTGTTTAACATCACTGGATTCCTAAATCTTATATTCTATCACTCTGAAATCCATCTCTACCACCACTGCCATCATCATAATGGTTGTCATCATCATCTTCATCAACATCATCATTGTCATCGTTATCAGCAGCGGCAGCAGCAGCAGAATAGCTATGGACATGTTTAGGTTCACCAATATTATCTTTTCTTAATTTCACTAACATTTAAAAAGGAAAGAAAAAAAGCATGTCTTTACCTATTCAAGTGTCAGTTTTGTATTCAATGTGTTTGATTTCTTCTTTGAGAAAATAGGACCCCAAATTAATTAAATTTGGGCCAGGTATAGCTTAACTTTAAACTGTCTTTTGTATCAAGGGAAACTGCCTTGGCAATTAGGGTGCTTCACATGAGCGCTTGTAAATATCCATTATTGTACATTCTAATATACCTGGACATAGAATAGAACCTATAGCTCATGGTCTATCTGATTTACTAATTGGGAGCAGCAACTGCACCTAGTGTTTTGAACCTGAATTAATTAACCAAAACAGATTAAATTGTCTTTGAGCTATTCAAGGGAGTGACACCAAAGGCAGAAGTGAAGTGAGGAGAGGACAATTTAACGTCTGTTAATCACAAAGGTCAGCTTTTTTATGTAGCAGATCATTAGAAACTCTTCAAAGGTGGAAAGAAACTAACAAAACAGTCTTAGCTTCCCACACAAATATGTAATATGCTTTTCCTTCAACCAGCTTTTCTTCTGGTGATAGGGGCTTTTCCCAGGACACAAAGAGTTGTATTTTTATCTATAAAATTTGCTCAATCAGCAGAGTTTTTAAGTCTGTACATGAAACTGTCTCTTGAGTTTTATTCCCTCATTATTCCTGAAGCCACCACCAACTCCTGGTCCTTGTGACATTCCTGGATTACTGCATTTATCTCCTAAGTGGCCACATTCTCTATTTTCTTCTTCTTCTACCTCAAGGTCAAAAGTAGACCAAACTAACACACCGCAAGCATTTCACCTCCTTATCCCCTTGCTCAGGAAAATATCATAGCTCTCTCATTGCCTAGCGAACACGATTATAACCTCCTGCCCTGGCTTCCGGGACTCTTTGGAAGCTGGGTTCAGAGTCACACAGTTCTAGCAGATCTCTCTTCCCTTCCATGGTCATGTTGGCTTTTATTGCATACACACTTTGGGTCCTTTTCTTCATCCCCCCACTATTAATATACCCTAATCTGCCTTATACCACATCTCCACTGAAATGGTTCTTGTACAATCATTAGTAATTTCCACATTAGAAGAGTTCTTCCCTGTCTCTACCATACTCAGCTTTTCATTGTTTGATCCTCTCTTGAAATATTCACCTACCTTAGCTCTTTTGACAAAAATCTCTTCTGGTTTTTCTACTACCTCACTGGATACTCCTTCTGGGCCTCTTTTGCTGGCTCCTCCTCCTCCTCTGTCTCTAAAATTTGGGTTTCTTGGAGTTTAGTCCTGGACCCTCATATCTTCACTCTCTGAACTTCCTGCTTAAATCATTGCTGTGTCTTTTCATGTGTTTCCATTTGAATCATTGTTTTAATAGTAATGGTATTCAATAACAACTTCAATTCCCAGCTGTCCTTGAAGACTTCCTGATTCATCCTATCTTATTTGCATCCTTCTTGTTTTGAATTCCTACCTCAGATTAAATTATTTCATACAGTCTCACTGAACAAATAATCCCCAGCTAGTGATCACCTATGTGCACACAGCCCTGTGCTAGCAATTTGATTATATTAATTTACATAGTTTTCTCAAAGATCCTGAGATTCAGTATATTTCCCATTTTACAGGTGCAAAAATTGAGATTTTGTGTGACTAGAATGTTCATCCACAGCTAGTGGGAATATAAAAATGATACAAGCACTTTAGAAAACTGTTTATCAATTTTCTAAAAAAGTTATATATGCATCTACCATATGATCCAGGCTTTCCACTTCTAGATATTTATGGAAAAGTATGAGAATATATATCTACACACAAATTTGTATATGAACATTCATACAATTTTTATTCATAATAACCCAAAATTGGAAATAACACAAATGTCTGTCAGTAATTTAGTGGATAAACGAATGTGTTATGTCTATACAATGGAATGCTGGTTAACAATTAAAAGAAAAGAAATATGGATGCACACAATAACACTGATGAACCTCAAAATTCAATATGCTAACTAAAAGAAGCCTGATGTAAAAAATATATATATATAAAATGTAAGATTTTATCTATTAAAAATTCTAGAAAATGCAAGCTAATCTACAGTTGTTGAAAGTAGATCTGTAGTTGCTTAGAGCCAGGTGTTGAAGAGCCAGGGGTGGAAGAAAGGATGGATTGAAAGAAAGCACAGAAAATTTAGGAGGCAGAAAGTAATGTTCTGTATCTTGTTTGTGACATTGGTTTCACTGACTATAAATTTCATTGGTTTCATGGGTATATATATCTGTCAAAACTCATCAAAGTTTATGCTTGTAATGGGTTCAGTCTACTCTATATAAATAATATGTCAGTAAAGTTGTTCAAAAGAAACCCTGAAGCTTTGTGAGTCTGAATGAGTTGATTAAAGTTTCATAGCTTCATAACAGATTTAGAACCACAAAGCTCATGCTCTTAGCTACTGTAGATTACTGCCTTGAAATTATTTATCATTATGTTATAATTATATTTTTTCCTTGAAAATTTCCTTGACTGTTTGACGTAAGAAAATACAAACTAAACTGTAACTTTATTCAAGGCAATCTGAACATAAATCTCATACATATCTTAGGGCAACTTACATTATGCTAAGTGTGTGGTAGATGAGAGTGTGTGTGTGTGTGTGATATGAATAAGCTAATTTTCTACTAACCACATACTTGACTAATTTATTGATGAATTATTGAGTTATTTTTTTCCAAATATGGCCATAATGATATTTCTTACTCTACATGTGACCTCTATTAATAATTGATCTAATTTCCCTCCCTGGAATCTGGGTGGATTTGCGATAGTTTCATCCAAAAAAGTACAGTAGAAGTGTAGCTATGTGACTTCCAAGACTTCGTCATAAGAGATGTCACAACTTCTACCTTGTCTCCTGGAATATTCACACTTGGAGATTCAAGCTGCCATGTAAGAGGTCCAGCAGTACTAAAGTTGCTGGGCTATGAAGAAGGCAAGCCACATAGAGAGGCCATGTGTAGGCACACTGACTGGCATCCCAGTTATTCAAGCCATCCCAGCCAAGGCACCAGCCATGTGAGTAAACAAGCCTTCAGATGATTCTAGTCCCCAGCTAATGTCACTCCCGATTTTATAGCTTCCCATCAGAGACCCTAGACATGACGGAGCAGAGATCAACAAATCTCACTGAGCTCTGTCTTCATTCCTGTCTTACAAAGTCTTTGACCATAAAAAAGTAATTATTTGGGGACTTCCCCGGTTAAGACTCCAGGCTTTCACTGCTGAGGGCCCAGGCTCAATCCCTGGTCAGGGAACCAAGACGCCACATGCCATGTGGCCAAAAAAAAAAAAAAAAAAAGGAAAAAATAATTATTTTAAGCTGCTAAGTTAATTATTATAAACTTAAAATACAAATTTAGTACCATAAGTGGGGTTGTGCTGTTGCAAAACTTAGAATATGTAGTACTGGTTTTGGAACTGGGCACCTGGCATAGGCTGAAAGCTCCTTTAATTATAGTTATGCAAGTTAGTAAGTTAGTTAAAACAAGGAGGAACTTGAGAAGACCTTTCATCACATCTGAAAGGGTCTCAGAAAGATTGGAAGTCAAGGCTGTTAGGATAGGGAGCAAATTGTTATTGGAGGGTGGAAAATAAAAGGACCCTTGTGAAGTAGTGACAGAAATTTTCGCAAAACCATCATCTGTGCTGATGTGAAAAATATAATATTTACATATATTAATCAATGGCTTTGGTTCAGTAAATTTTCAGGCAGTTATTGAGAGTGCCCACTGAGTTCTTTTAGCTGGGTATAAGACATAGAGGGGAGAGAGAAGAAAGAAGAAGAAACTCTTTACACTTTCAAGCAAAGTTTAGAGCAAGGATAATGGAGCTAAGACTTGCTAGCCTCAGAAACAAAACTATCTTTCACCCCCTCTCTCAGCAAGTTTTTCTAATAGACTTTATTTTTAAAGCAGTTTTATCATCAGAGCAAAATGGAGTGGAAGGTACAGATACTTTCCACATACCTCATGCATAGCTTCCCCCATTATCAGCGTCCACCATCACAGTGGTACATCTGTTACAACTGATGAGCCTTCATTCACACATCATAATCACCCAGAATTCATAGTTTACATTAGGATTCACTCTTGCTGTTGCACATTTTATGGATTTGGACAAATATATAATGACTTGCATCCAACATTAGAGTACCAGATACAGTCATTTTTCAATTTGCTAAGCTTTTTACTTATTTTTAGGATGGAGTGGTGACTTCCCTGCTTCTTACATGCCAGACTGGAATCAGGAGGTCCCTAGGGTCCAAATTTTTTTTCTTCAAAGTAAGAAAGGACTTTAGGAAAAAATAAAACCCAGGGTGATATCAGAAATATATCTTGGGATAAAGATAAAGCAAAGGTATAACTGTAAAACCCTTTGTTAGAACCTCAGAAAGATTTGATAAAAAGATTTCATAAACCCTTTCAATTAAATAAATGGCCTTCTAAGGATCTCTAGCCTCTCTTAACAGTAGACTTTCAAAGAACCTTAAAGGCATTACACCACAATTGCCTCGTAAGAAGCCCAAGGTAAGAGAAGGACCTATCGTTAAGAGAATTGTGGATATGAGTTTTGTTTGATAGAGTGGATTATAAATGGATACACAAAATATCCACAACGTTTTTAAAGGTATTTTTAGACTCATTTTGGACTAAAAGAGACAAAGACAGTACAAGATGAAAAAAAAAAAAGAAGACTTGGGATACCACCCTTCTCAGCTTTTTACATGCAGGATGCAGGCAGAGAAGTCTACCTGGTATAGTAAACATAGGCTCTTTCTTATGGGAAAAAAAAAAAAAGTTGGCCCAGGGGATGAAACCAAGAATCCAAGATGTGGGACTAAGGATCAGAGCAAATAACTTCCTGGGAGGAGGACTGTGCCTTATCCAAAGAACAGACCTGTGTCCAGCTGAATTTCAGAATTGCTTTGAACAAGTGACTGTCGCGTGCATCCCACAGAGTGTGTACAGCAGTTATCTCGGTCTGCCCCGACATTGTGTTTTGGGTGTGAGTGCATAAAATGATTTGTTCTTTTTGGTTTTACAGTTCTTCAAATTGAGAGCTACAGTACTAAATGCCTCATTGTATCTAGACCTGATTTAAATGACAAGATCCTGGAATTTTTTATAGGATGAGACTTTGGGATCTTGAAGGAGGGATGTCAGAGATAAACAAAGCTGTACGTTAATTAAAGTGGTGAAAACAGATTTTATTCAGTCACTGCTGACATTAAGGAAAAGATCTGAGCTCCATTCCCATGTGTGCACATGTGATGGGGTGTTTTAAAGGGATAGTGAGGCAGTAGGGAAGGGAGAGAGCAGGGGCTCAAGTGAAAACTCATAGGCCAGCTGTGCCTGCTAATCTTGCAATTTCTGCAGTTAGGATTCTGCCCTCCCACAGAGACTGGGAGACAGAGACCCTATCCTTCCTGATGTTCACCTTTCAAAGCAGCGGCTTCTTTCAGGTCCTTGCGAAAGACACTCCTGAGATGTAAGAGATGCATATCCATCTCAAAGGAAGACAGGAAGGATTCACTACTGTGAGCCCTTTCTAGTAAATGCCATCAGAAACTGAGGGTGGGGCCTATCTTCAAGTGTTGGCTAGGATAAGCAGTAAATGCTCTTGGCAGCCTGGAGCTTTCTCAGGCAGGCACTTTAATGGAGGGCTGGGGCCATCCCAGGGACACAGCTTTGTGCTGCTTTCTCAGGCAGGCATTTTACTGGAAGCCTGCGGTCATCTTAGGACACAGCCTTATGCTCGGTCTTCTCAATGCAGAGGTTTGAATGGAGTCATGCTGTGCCAGGAGTTCCACAGTCCTCAGGGGGTGAGAGTATTTTGTGTGTGAGAGGTATATAAATAAGTGATGGCCAGAGGCCAGACTGGAAGTTTTAAAACAGCCTGTAAATTCTCTGATACTCCTACTATCAAGAAAAGGCTATAATTGGCCTTCTCTTGAATCTGGGTGAGCTAGTGACTGATCAATAGGGTATGTGGCAGAAGCGGTGCCATGGACTTCCAAGGCTAGGTCATAAAGTCTTTATCCACTGGGAGAAGTCAACCTTGGTGATCTAATCTTCCATGTTAGAAGAATATGGACAATAATTTCCAGAAGAATGGAAGGTTGAACAGATTAGAGACTGTAGGATGATTACTAGGTATCAACCAGTAAGGGACCGGTGGAGGTAGAGGTCACTGAAGCAATATTGGTAGAATGAATAAAACCTGATTGAATAAGTGGACTAATGAATGGGTCTCTTCATAAAGGGTAATACTGTATCTGAATTGGAACAAAATTAGAATTAAAATAAATTTAAATAATTAATGATAAATTCCTGACTGGTACATGAAAACATGACAAGAGAATGTATCTTGTTATGTAATGGTCATGTTAGAAACCCTAAAACTATTTAGAATTTTTCTACTGCAAAGGAAAAATGTCAGAGTACCATGAACAGAATTATTTTAATTCATGATGATTATTATCATTCTATAAATATTTGTTGTATGAATGGACAACTCACTTTTATTTAATATGCACTGTGTCCCAAGCCTTGTGAGGAGAGTTTTTTCATGTGTCATACACCTAAATGGTAGATCTTATTTGAAAGCCCATTATTCAGATGAGAAAAATGCATGAATTTTCCCAAGGAAAGAGGTTTAAGACAGATTTTAGTATGCCTTTACTGTGACTTAAAAAGTGATTTCTTCCAAAATACACATTCTGTTTTTTAAGTATAACAGTTATTTTATTTTAAAAATTGATAAAATTGACTTTGGAAATTGACATCCTGGAAAGACAGTTAATTAAATTTCCTCAGATAGTTGCACTTTACTCCCTCAACATGTTCATGTCTTTACCCAAATATCACCTTCCCAATAGGATCTTCCCTAAAAACTCCATATTTTAATTGTATCCCTGTTCTTGGCAAGTCTCTCTCTCTCTTAACCTGATCTAATTTTTTTCCATAGCAGTGAGCACCTTTTAACATACTGTGTAACTGAGTATGTTTGTTGTAGGTTTCCCAGCTCTAGAATGTATAGTTCACAAGGTCAAGTGTTTCTATCTATTCCATTCACTGATGTGTACCTAGAACTTCTCGAACATAGCAGGTGTTCAGTATTGCTGAAAGAATGAATGTGTGCACACTGTATCGTGTCTTTGTCCAAAATGACACAGAAGGATACAACCCCTGCTTGTAGGGAATTTACCCTGTAACATGAGAAAAATATCTACAGGAGATTTTGCCCCATGTTTCAGTAGGTTAATTCAGTTCAGCCAAGTCTTCCTCCCTTCTTTAGGGACTGGTCGTTCTTACTGTTTTCTACATCCCCTCTTTGTCTATATTTTCTCAAGTGTTCCTATTTACTTGGTCCAATTTTTCACTCTTATCTCCTCCATAATATCTTTAAGAAATATTAAGTAATTAAATTTGAAAGGAAAATCTCTCTTTCAATGAAGAGAAAGGGTAGAACAGGGGTAACTTCCAGTGCTTTTCTCTCTGTACTTTTGCAAACCCTTCATTTCTCTTGTCCCATGTAGTATAGCTTAAGTCTACATTTACCAAAGACATTCCTTTCCTCTATGGCCCTCACTCACCCACCTTCAAATTTCATTAGACCTTACTGGACCTGTGTTTACTCATGGCACGTTTGTTTGTCCCCCACCCTATCCTGTTTCTACTGTTACTCTTATGTTTAGTGAGTGGCACTATTTCCCACTCTTAGATATCACCCTCAAGCAGGAGCAAACAATGTAAATAATCCAGAAGACTTGATGCATCTGGTTTACTCCAAATAGATAAATGCTTATTTCCTTTTGGATCAAACTGCTAATATGAACACTTCAGAGGATGCAAAGTTAGTACAAGAGACTATCCATTGGGAAGATAAAATTGGAGATGGAGATCAGTTAGACTGAGGGCATTTAAAGAACAAGTAAAGTATAAATTATAACCTCAATTTCTGCAAGACCTTCAGAAATAGAAAAGCTGATAGGAGTAAGAAGTTTTGTTAGGCAGCCTGGATGCCAGACACATGGGTGGGAGCTCTCTCCCTCTCTCTCTCAAACACACACACACACCATCAGAAAGGAAAACACAGCACACATGAACATACAAAAACAAGCTTAGAGAAGACACTTTTTATTGCTTAGAATTAAAAAAAATAAACCCCTTTAACTAGTAAGGATGGTGCAGAACTGTCAGAGAAAGAAATAGGTAACTCAGATCCTGGAGAATTCTTTGGGTTGGTAGCAGTTTCACAACAAAGTATTATTCTTATTTAATTGTAGCAGATCTTATTAATATATTTCTAACTATTTTAGTTATCATTTATCATACATCATCCAATTTTTATTCTAATTTCTCTCACTGTCATGTTATTTTTGTGCTTGTTATGTACTTTTATTTATTTTTTATGATATATTTTAGTATTTATTATACTTTTACAGTATAAGCTTGAAGGTTACTTTACCTTCCTTCATGTTTACATTCTCATCTGATTATCTTTTCCAAATAAAAATAAAATTTGCTTTATCTATTCATGAAAAACAGACAAAAACAAGCAAGTAAAAGTACCTATAGGATTTTAATGGGACTGTGCTCAATTTCTAAATACTTCAAATACAAAATAGTAAATTAGAGATATCTCTAATCTACTAATATGCTAATAATTAATAAGCTTATAGAAGAAAAATACACATTCCAATACAAAATAATTTGGTAAAATTTAACTGCTATTAGCAACAAAAATTCATCTGGAAGATATAGATTACTTATATAAGGTGATAAAGTTGATGTATGTTAAATCATGAATCTTTTTTTTAACTTGTAGGGTAAAATCCTAAGTGTTCCTTTTGAAAACAGACACATAAAAATCACTTCTAGTCTCATTATTCTTATCGAATTCTTTAAAAATTTTTAATTGTTAGATTAAAACATGGAAAGACTAATGATAAATATCAAAAGGATGATTTAAATAGTACAATATGTCAAATTAATATCAAAGAATAAGCTAAAGTGTATTGGGTTTTGCAAGGGGCTTAATATATCAAGAAGTTTGTATGATAACATATTCCAAAGCAACAATCTGCTGGAAAAAAAAGGAAACTGATATTTCACTCACATTAGCAACAAAAATGTAAAATACATGAAAATACTCTTAATAAGAGATACAGGAGAACAGTATAAATACAGCTGTAAAAATGGAATTGCAAGTTACCAAAGACACATAACTGGAGCAGTCATGTTGTTTAATGTAAAAGCCTAGTATATAATACCTTTGTATTTTGCCTTAAATCCTGTATGAAAATGATGCAGAGAACACTTAAATAATTAACTATGATTCTGTAGTTTTTTTCTATCTCTTTTTAAAACAATTTGTATTATTCATGAGTTAGACACCCACATTTTTTTCTCCATGACTTAAAGTTTGGCATTTTCCTTTTTTCTTTCTATTGTTTTTCTGTACTTTTTATTATACTTTTTGATGCTTCCAGTGATTATGCTAATTGTTCTATTGCATATTTTTTATTTGTAAAAATGCATTGCCTTCTCTTGTTGAATAGTGCCAATGAGTTCTTTTGTTTCTTTAAGATAGATTTCAGGGGCTTCCCTGGTGGTGCAGTGGTTGGGAGTCCCCCTGCCGATGCAGGGGACACGGGTTCGTGCCTTGGTCCAGGAAGATCCCACATGCCGCGGAGTGGCTGGGCCTGTGAGCCATGGCCGTTGAGCCTGCGCGTCCGGAGCCTGTGCTCCGCAATGGGAGAGGCCACAACAGTGAGAGGTCCACATACAGCAAAAAAAAAAAAAAAAAAAAAAGATAGATTTCAGAGGATCTCTAAGGTCTTTTGTATATAGTATGGAAAATCTTTCCAAGGTGAAAGTTAGCTCTGGTCCATCCATTCTTGTTATTCTTTTGTGCTACAAAATGTTTTTCATTTTCAAGTTGATATTTGCTCTAAATTTTAATTTGCACACATGTCCTCGGGAATACTCTGTTATTTGTTAATGTTATCATTCCTTTATATCTGAGGATGCTGAGGCTAGTATAGTTCAATGATGGTAGCCTGCTGATATTTCAGAAATCCTTGGGTAATCTTTTTCCATATTTTCTCAAGCCTTCTTCTAACCAAGGTAGCAGCCCTTTGGCAGGGAATTCAAGGCCACTGCTGAGAATATCACTCAGGTTTGAGCCATAGTACCTATAAATGATACATTCACTATAGGTTCATCAAGGAATAGCTGGACAGTCTGTGAAAATGATGCTCCAGCTAAAAAGTAGTCCATAAATAATTCATTAACCAGATATACTTTAAAAATTTATGAAAGTTAAAATTCAAGAATATTTGAATGATAATACCAGCAGAGAAAATTCAATGACAATTGTTTTGTTAAAAAAAATAAAGAAATCACATAAAGAGGTAAAATAAGAGGGATTAAAAAATTAAGATTAAAAACATAAGTTTTAGAGGTGCCTAACAAAATGGAGCAGAATGTACAAAATAATAGCAAAACACAAAATCAGTTATCTGATCTGATATATATATAAATAGAAATCTCAAATATGAAAAACAAATATGGCGTTGAATGCAGGAATTGTGCCAGGAGAATACTAGCATGCCAATTAAGAAACAATATGTTTCTGGAATGAGACCAAAATTAGATACCCAAACCCAAATGGTTTTAAGAAGAGGTAAGAGCTGGTGATGCTGTCTGTACATCATCATAGCATTCTGCAGATACAGTTTCTGGGTAATATATTTTAAAGAAAATAAGCAATAATTAATGGGTAGTATATAAAATTATACTGACGAAGAATCCTAATTAGGACATGCTATTTCATTTCATCAAAATCATTATCATTTTTGTCCTAATGAATTACTGTACTCAGTCCAGATGGTTCCCTCAGAATTAGAAGGAAACAGATAAAGGGGAATAAAATAAACCCACTTTTATATGTCAATTCATTAACTATATAAATAAGTGAAATTGAACACATACATAAATTAATAGACATCAAAGAGCTCTAAACTGCCTTTCAGGTGCAATTGTAGGATAGATTATAATTAGATTATGTTACCTTCAATTTATTTTAGAAAATCTATTTCATATATTTCTTCTCATACCATCATTATCTAAACATTCATAGCACTGCCAGCACTATCCTTTTTGGTTCTCTCTAGGATTTTTTATTTTTTTAAATAATCATTTATTCTGATCTCTATGAGGACCTCTGGGAGTATTGGAGACAAGAGAAAGATTTCCTAAAAATGGTGATTATGCCCAGTTGTCCTTGGCCTGTGGAAATATTTTGTCACAATCTGTTTTACTCACTAATAAACTGAATCGTAAAGTTTCTGCCTGACGAGCAAGATAGAAGACAAACACCCTTTGGTTGAGCAGCAGTATGCATCCTGGTAGGCACTGTATGGAATTAAAGGTTTTGTGAAATTTGTAGAACATAGTTATAGTTATGAATATTTTTCTCTATGTCCAGTACATACTCAATTAAGGAAGTCTTACTCAAATCATTTAATAAATTGGTTGCTACAAACAGCACCAATACAAATTCCTGGGCATCGTTTGAAATAACACCAAACAAGTTCTAGCACTGATGCAGTGGGCTATACGTAATGGAGTTTAGGTGTAACAGATACATGTCCCAGGGTCCCTGGTGTCTGATATATTCTGCATCATGCACACATTCATCTAATGTTTCTGAACACCTTCTTAAAGTCTAATGGGGAATTAGACTCAGAACCCATTCCTTGTTTTGACTTTACTCCTTTCATTTGCATATTGTCCCTTTATACTATATTTTCATCCCTATTTGTTTAAGCTACTCCATCACATGTAGGTGGACGAACGCCTTATTTTTATATGTGCTTTTTTTTCCTTACAAAATTGACCCACTAGATAGAAACCTTGATTTTAATAAATTATTTAATAAGCAAGGACACAGGCAGTGGTTATAATGCGGTGCTGCTCACAGCCTCACAGGGGGGAGAAGACCAATGTAAACATGATTTCTGGGTCACACAGGCCCATTGCTCTCCAAACATCTCTTCAGTCCTCTCGCTCATGCTTTAAATTCCCGAACTTCTGCAATTCTTTAACTAATCTTGTCTGAACATGGCCTGGAGTTTTAATTTCTTTCACAGACTACCCCTTGGCTTCCTACACCATTCCTCTGGCATCCAATTCAGAACCCATTCCTTGTTTTGACTTTACTCCTTTCATTTGCATATTGTCCCTTTATAATATATTTTCATCCCTATTTATTTAAGCTACTCCATCACATGTAGGTGGATGAACACCTTATTTTTATATGTGCTTTTTTTTTCTTACAAAATTGGCCCACTAGATAGAAACCTTGATTTTAATAAATTATTTAATACTTTTAAATTCTTATAATTCTCAAAAAACAATATACAGCCACATACTCATTCCCCCTAAGAGATTAGGTTTAATCATCTTAGGTAATAGTTTCAACATTTTATTGGGTTCTATAATTGTAATTGAACTGTCTGATTTTTATTCAATTGATATATGTGTCATGTTTCACTTTAAATAGGACATGAGATTTGCAATGCTTTTAGGAAAGAATAAGCAAAAAAATAAGTTTGAAGTTTTCAGCACTTAATTTCAAAATAGCATTGACTCTGTTAGTCCCTCAGTTTGGATTTTAGAACTATTATTAGGCTGTTCCATTAAAGAGTTTTCAAGTTGGTGTATCATGAACTTCGTAGTGTGATTGGACTCAATCAAATTTTTTTTTTCTGAGAAGGGACAAGGAAGGAGAAATCTGAGGGCACTAATTCCTGACAGGATGAGAGAGAAGCTACTCATATCATGGACTTCCCATTTCTGTGGAGGGAGGGCCAGGAAACAGACGGGAGCACCTCAAGCTCTTCCTTCTCTTAAAAATTCTTCTCCTTTCCTTCTTCTTGATTCAATACTCCTCATTCTTAAAGACCTGGTTTAAATGTAGCATCCTATTTCAAATCCTCCTTTACTCCCCTTTTTCCTCCAGGTAGACTCAATCCTTCAACTGAATACATTGAAAACAATTGAATACAGTACAATAGTGTCAGTTCTTACTGCCATAGGGATAATGCTGTGCTTTATTAGTTGTGTTTGTTTTTACTTCTCCAACTTAAAGAAAGAAGGGAAGGAACAAACATTCATTGAACATTCATTAGCTATCAGGTCCCATAACAGTTACATATTATAATACATATTGTCCTTACAAAAGCCTTGTGAGTTAAGGACTCCCGTTATATTTTATAGCACCCTACATTTCCTTTATAATAATTTGCAAAAATATATTTATTGGCACATTATTTTAAGTATTTATCTTCTCTGCTAAGCTCCAAGAGAGCATGCACTGTGTTTTCTTTATGTCTTTAGTATCAACACAGGGGTAGTACCTAATAACCAGTCAATAAATATCTGGTGAATGAATGGATAGATCAATAAATACATATTTTATTTATGCCTATTTTATAAGTGAGGAAACCCAGTCTCAATAAAAGTAAACAACTCAAGGTCACTTAGCAAGTAGGGACAGAATTGTGACAAGACTAACAACTGTTGATGCCAATGCCAGTGAAATCTCAGCCAGACCTCATGGCATTTAACAATCATAGGGTGAGGGATGGTCATGGAGTTCTCGAAACAGAACAGGGTCAAGTCAAATATTTGTTTCTTGCAAGACATTACTTTATCATTCATTTCTTCATTCAGAAATTATCTCTCATGCATGTAACTGCCTACTTCTCTTACTTTGACCTGGGTTCCATCTGCTGCTGTTGCCCTGATCATTCAGCATGACTTCCTAATGACGACAGACATCTCTTTAAGTCTCCTGTATCTGAAACTGTCAATTGCCTCTCAGTATCTCTTCTTTTGATTTTCCATGAAATGTACTGTTGGTTTTTCCTGGCTGCCTATGTGTTTATGCAAAAGTGTATTTCCAAACCTCCCTTGAATGTAGGTGTGGTCCTGAGACCAATTTTTGTAAATAAGATATAAGGAGAAATGTTACATGGGACTTCTGGGACCCCCTCTTAGAAGGTAGAGAGAGATGGCATGCTTTTCTTTCTCTCTGCATCTGTCCTGCTGTGGATGTGGTTCTGAGCTCTTGCATCCATCTTGGAGCAGGAGTATAAATGCCACAGCCTAGTGCAACTCTAGAAGTAGCCTGAGTCCATGCTGGCAACTCTACTAACCCTGGATATCACTGAGCTTATTTTACTAAAGAGAAAAATGATTGCTCTCTTATTTAAGCCGTTGTTTCCTCAAGCGTCTTTTTTTCCCTTACTTGCTGCCAAATGTAATCCTAACTGATACCCGTCCTAAAAGAAATAAAGATGTTTAAACATTAGCAAGTTTTCTGGCTTTAGAAGACATCAAAATAGAAACCACATATGCCAATAAAATGTCTTCCAATTGAGTAAGTGATTTTTAAGGCAAACTTTTCTATAAATAAGGTATAATTCATAAAATAGAGTGCTCAAAATAAAAGTATTCACCAAAATAAATTTGATATATGGGAGACTTTCATTTCCATTTAAGACCATTTATTCCATCTTTTAGTGTAGTATGAATTATGTATTATGAAAATGATCTCATAACTAAATATGCAAAGAATAAAGAAAAAAATCAAATTTAAAACAAAACAAAACAAATTGAAAGTATAGATGATCCCATTAGATGATTCTAAGGCATTATGTTATGAAACATTTTTGAAATATGAAAGAGAATGTGTCATCTGAGTTTGAAGAATAATGTCATGTGATTATAAATGTTCTCCTGCACAAAGTCAGCATGTTTTCTTGAAGAGCTCATGGGGGAGTTCACTGTTAGATCATGTTTATATTTTTCTTTCAAACTGCTTCTGAATCAAAAGGCCTCATACCTGAGCCTGCAACAGAAGAAATGACCCCACCATCACAACTGCCTATAAGGCAGCCCTCAACTCCTGGCTCCTTTGGACAGGCTGAGGCATGCAGGGCTAATTGTGCCAGTTCTGACTTTTGAGGGCAACTTACATCAAAGCTGAGCCTTAAATGGACATATTCAACAGGCATTGATTCTCCTGAGTTTGGTTGCTTGCACTCTTGAGGTTTCAAAACTATCTGCCTGCTCACTTTTAGCTGCCCACAGGTCTTCTATTCCTGTAGTCTATTACCCTGACCTCATCTCCTGCAATGTTGTCCTTATGAGGAACTGAGTGTGCTTCTCCCTCACGGTCATCTAACTGTCATTTGTACTTCATTTCCACTTGCAGAGTTCAGACTATATGTGACATCTAAGGTTGATGGTCTCCTCTGCCAAATGACTTTCTTAGAGTACTTGTTCTTAAAATACTAGCTAAGTGGATTCAGAAAGTGTATATCGAGGGCCTAGTGCATGCTGGGGGCTATTCTAGGCCCTGGTTGGGATCTTTTGGGTCTGTGCAGTCTGAATAACCCAGAGAAGGGATTCAAGTCCATGTTAAAAACCAGTCAACCCAATGTTTAACACCCTTCTAATTTTTTTAGAAATTATACTTAAATAATGTGAACCTCTGTTGCCCCATTTTATAGATGAGAAAGTATTTGTCTCAGTGCATGACCTTTTTTTTAAGGAATATTCTCATAGAAAAGAAAGAAAGAAATTTCTCTTATTACAACAAATGGTGAACTGGGAGAAAAAGAACAACAGGTATCAATATCGGGAGTGAATGCCTGAGATCACCCCACCTGTTGAGGGGACCTCAGCTACTAGATGTGGAAGCAGAAAATAGAACTAACACCAGGCCTGGTCACTAGTTACCTTGGTCTGGGTCTGATGGTTCTCAGTGAAGTAAGGGATTCTGTCATCTCCTGAGACCAAAAACCTTTGTTTCTATTTCACTATAAGTTTTAAATATTAAAGGAAAAATAAAAGGATTAAATTTAAAATCTTCCCAATTGGGAAAAAAAGGTATTTTTTCCATTTTTGTGAGAGTATAATGCTACTTATTTTCAAAACGTTAATTTGCTTTTTCATAATATACTTAATAATTAGTGGCCTCCCTGGTGGCGCAGTGGTTGAGAGTCCGCCTGCCGATGCAGGGGATACGGGTTCGTGCCCCGGTCTGGGAGGATCCCATATGCCGCGGAGCGGCTGGGCCCGTGAGCCATGGCTGCTGAGCCTGCGCATCCGGAGCCTGTGCTCCGCAACGGGAGAGGCCACAACAGTGAGAGGCCCGCGTACCACAAAAAAAAAAAAAAAAAAAAATAATAATAATAATAATAATTAGTGAACAAAACCCTAATGTACTGTGGGTGTGATTTGTAAAGGCTTAAATGACAGACTTTAACTAGGATAATTTCAGTCCTGATGTGTTGTGAAATAACAATATATTCTAAATGAGTAAACTTGAAATAAGTAAGCCATTGGGGACTTTTGGCCACCTGATAATTAAACTTGATCTAACATGGACATCAAAAATAATTATGTGTACTAAACATAAAGAGACAGTCAGCTCCTCAGAGAGATGAAGTGAACTTGTACAGATGGACAGAATGCAAATCATGACGGGTTTCTTAATGAAAGAGAACTGAAATGCAATTTAAAGCCCTATGCAAAATTTGGATAGCTACTCCTAGTGTACAAATTACTGAACAAAAATTACATTGAAGCAAGATAGATTACTGTATTTCCAACAACCAGGAAAACCATTCCTCTAGAGTATTTAGATTTTCAAGTTTCCTGGGCAATGAGGTTAAGAACAAAATTACTTTTATAGTATATTTGTATTCCTCTCCTAGGGCTGCCATAACAAAGTACCGAAGACTGGGGCACTTAGCAGAAATGTATTTCTTCACAATTGTGGAGACTAGAAGTCCAAAACCAAGGTTTTGGCAAGGTTGGTTTCTTATGAGGCCTGTATCCTTGGCTTGTAAATGGCTGTCCTTCAGACATCCTCACAGGGCCTTCTTTCTGTGTGTCTCTGATGTCCCTTCCTCTTATGAGGACACCAGCTGTATTGGATTTGGGCCCCACCCAAATGACCCCATTTCACCTTAATTACCTCTTTAAAGACCCAAATTTTAAAGACCCAAATTTCCAAATTCAGTCACATCTGAGGTACTGGGGATTAGGACTTCAACATACAAATTTTGGAGGAACGCAGTTCAGTCCATAACAATGTTCAATGCACAAATTATACACAATTTAGAGAACAACAATATCAATACAGAAATGAATAGAGGGGAGATGCATTGAATACCTTACATGAGAGAGGTCCTGATCAGCTGGTAGGGTGACCAACCTTCCTGGTGTGCCTGGTTTTAGCACCGAAAGTCCTATACCCTGGAAAAGTTCTCAGATCAGAATGGTTGGTCACCCAGCGTCATGTGCTGGATACCCGACAACCACTGCTAAGGGTAACATTTGTGACCTAATGTAGTATGGCAGTATAGTAAATAACATCATTCTTGAGTTCTTAAAATTTTACCAGAAGTGTGAATTATGCTCAAGCAAGCAGTCCTCCTTATGATCATGGAATAGAATCCAGAATTCCCGACATCATTGGGAAGTTAAACAGATCTCCAGTTTGCTGTAAGGATGGCACATTCTTAGTTTATAGACTGTGTCACCCAAATATAACCTACCTCCTCTCTTCTTAGATTTGATTCAGAGAGAATAATATTCTGTTTCCAAACTCCAGGACTTATATTTGGAATGACCATAAGTCCTGTTTTTCTTTGGACAGTCTCATTTTACCTGTTGTTTCAGCATAATTATTGGTAAGCCCTCCTTCATTCTCAGAAGGCCCCTGTTCGTAGCATAAAATATATGGTCACACAATTTATACTGCTCAGTTCTTCTGGTCCCAATACGTCTCTGCTTTCCTTTTCCTGTAACACACCAGTCTCTGAGCTTGCCATTCACAGACACATAGGTTCCTTGATTCTCTGTGTGACTCTTCTCTTTACTGTCTGACTAGAACAGTGGAGATGGGGCTCACAAATTTTGTTTTGGACCCTCCTACTTAACCAGGTCTTATAATATGATCATAAAACAGGGAGCATAATTTTTCCATCATCTAAGAATCAGGGTATAGGAGCTTACAAAGGAAGTAGGAAAAAATTAAAACCAATACAAATAAATTATGTGTGTGCACAAAACATTTTTTTAACTTTTTATTTTATAACGGAATATAGCCTATTCACAAAATATTTTTAATAATCACGGGCTTTCAAAGGATTTCAGGGATTATCTAGCTGAATCCTCTCCTTTTGCAAAGGAATAAACTGAGGCTTAGAAACAGGAAGTGATTTGCCAGAGGGCATAACCTAACTTGATCCAGTTAAAACAGAATTCATGATCACCATTGAATTAGATATTTCTATTCCCAAGTCAGGTATTTTTACCATATGAGAGCATAATAACTGTTCCCTTAGAACATCTTTTCTGGTCTTGTTTCTTAAAATAACGTATTTGTGATTCTAAATGTGAAACTAGTTTGTGTACTTTAGAAAACTTATAAAATAGACAAGCAAAATAAATTTTTTTAAGAAAATTACAAGTCACTTCCCAGAAATAATCACAGAATTATTTCCTTCTATTATGATTCCATTTTGGTACATATGAGGGGTGTTTGTGTGTGTGTGTGTGTGTGTGTGTGTGTGTGTGTATGCATACATTTATACTTCCACCTGTGTATATCATGCAAATTGAGAGCATTTCATTTTATGATATGTATTACCCAAATCTTTAAGCCTAAAATATATATCATGAGAATATTTCCAGGCCCTTAAGTATTTTTTATATAATACCATTTTTAATGGCTGCATATTTTCCCATTACATGATATGCCAACATTTATTCAACCATCGTGACATTACCATTGATGATGTAATAGGTTTCCTTTTTTTTTTTTTTTTTTTGCTATATAAGGTATGTTGCTAGAAAAACCCTTGTCATGGTATTTGTAAATTATTACTTATAGCTGTATCACTAATCAACTGAAGTGAAAAATTGCTAATCAGAAAACTATACATTTTTAGTCTTTTAAAAACTGTGTTGCACATGACCGCTCAAGAAGATTGTGCCCGCAGCCGCATAGCACAGGGAGATCAGCTCGGTGCTTTGTGACCATCTAGAGGAGTGGGATAGGGAGGGTGGGAGGGAGATGCAAGAGAGAGGAGATATGGGTCTATATGTATATGTATAGCTGATTCACTTTGTTATAAAGCAGAAACTAACACACAATTGTAAAGCAATTATACTCCAATAAAGATGTTAAAAAAATATATAAAAAAATAATAAAAAATAAATTTAAAAAAAAGAACGTTGTGATGACTTATACACCTCAGTACTATGGAAGCATTTCTGTTTTTCTCTAACCCTTGACAACATTGACAGTTATCTTTTCCTTGTCTTTGACAGTTTGACAGAGAAAAATAATGTATTATGGTCTGAATTTGCACTCATTTTATTACAATTGCACTGGTATAGCTTTTATATGTTTATAGGTCTTCTGTGAAATGCTTATTTCTATTTTTTAAACTCTTTAATCCTTTTGGGTTGTTTACATTTATCTTACCTCTTAGCAATAGATCTTTATAATAATACAGTAATGTAGTAACATAAAAACTCCTTGGACGGAATATATGTTATAAAATTTTTACATGGAAAATAATATTTTTCCATTTCATTTCAATTATCTGTCTTTTTTTAAAATTTCATGTAATTTTTAATTTCATATAAATGGAGACATACATGAATTATTCTTTTGTGTATGTCTTTTATCACTCAGCACTTTTTTTATGTATCCACTTTGTTGCATGTATAGCTAATTTATTCTTTTATTACTTTTCTTTTTTTTTGAATTTTATTTTTTTTTATACAGCAGGTTCTTATTAGTCATCAATTTAATACACACCAGTGTATATATGTCAATCCCAATCGACCAGTAAATCACACCACCACCCCCACCCCACTGCCACTTTCCCCCCTTGGTGTCCATATGTTTGTTCTCTACATCTGTGTCTCAATTTCTGCCCTACAAACTAGTTCATCTTTACCATTTTTCTAGGTTCCACATATATGCGTTAATATACGATATTTGTTTTTCTCTGACTTACTTCACTCTGTATGACAGTTTCTAGGTCCATCCACATCTTAACAAATGACCCAATTTCGTTCCTTTTTAAGGCTGAGTAGTATGCTGTTGTATATATGTACCACGTCTTCTTTATCCATTCGTCTGTCGATGGGCATTTAGGTTGCTTCCATGACCTGACTATTGTAAATAGTACTGCAGTGAACATTGGCGTTCATGTGTCTTTTTGAATTATGGTTTTCTCTGGGTATGTGCCCAGTAGTGGGATTGCTGGATCATATGGTAATTCTATTTTTAGATTTTAAGGAACCTCCATACTGTTCTCCATGGTGGCTGTATCAATTTACATTCCCACCAACAGTGCAAGAGGGTTCCCTTTTCTCCACACCCCCTCCAGCATTTGTTGTTTGTAGATTTTCTGATGATGCCCATTCTAACTGGTGTGAGGTGATACCTCATTGTAGTTTTGATTTGCATTTCTCTAATAATTAGTGATGTTGAGCAGCTTCTCATGTGCTTCTTGGCCATCTGTCTGTCTTCTTTGGAGAAATGTCTACTTAGCTTTTCTGCCTGTTTTTGGATTGGGTTGTTTGTTTTTCTAAAATTGAACTTCATGAGCTGTTTATATATTTTGGAGATTAATCCTTTGTCTGTTGATTTGTTTGCAAATATTTTCTCCCATTCTGAGGGTTGTCTTTTCGTCTTGTTTATGGTTTCGTTTGCTGTGCAAAAGCTTTGAAGTTTCATTAGGTCCCATTTGTTTATTTTTGTTTTTATTTCCATTACTCTAGGACGTGGATCAAAAAATATCATGCTGTGATTTATGTCAAAGAGTGTTCTTCCTAGGTTTTACTCTAAGAGTTTTATACTATCCGGTCTTACATTTAGGTCTCTAATCCATTTTGCGTTTATTTTTGTGTATGGTGTTAGGGAGTGTTCTAATTTCATTCTTTTACATGTAGCTGTGCAGTTTTCCCAGCACCACTTATTGATGACACTGTCTTTTCTTCATTGTATATCCTTGCCTCCTTTGTCATAGATTAGCTGACCATAGGTGCATGGGTTTATCTCTGGGCTTTCTATCTTGTTCCATTGATCTATATTTCTGTTTTTGTGCCAGTACCATATTGTCTTGATTACTGTAGCTTTGTAGTATAGTCTGAAGTCAGGGAGTCTGATTCCTCCAGCTCTGCTTTTTGCCCTCAAAACTGCTTTGGCTATTTGGGTTCTTTTGTGTCTCCATACAAATTTTAACATTTTTGGTTCTAGCTCTGTAAAAAATGCCATTGGTAATTTGATAGGGATTGCATTGAGTCTGTAGATTGCTTTGGGTAGTATAGTCATTTTCACAATATTGATTCTTCCAATCCAGGAGCATGGTGTATCTCTCCATCTGTTGGTATCATCTTTAATTTCTTTCATCACTGTCTTATCGTTTTCTGCATACAGGTCTTTTGTCTCCCTAGGTAGGTTTATTCCTAGCTGTTTTATTCTTTTTGTTGCCATGGTAAATGGGAGTGTTTCCTTAATTTCTCTTTCAGATTTTCCATCATTAGTGTATAGGAATGCAAGAGATTTCTGGGCATTAATTTTTTGTTGTTGTTGTTGTTTGCGATACGCGGGCCTCTCACTGTTGTGGCCTCTCCCGTTGCAGAGCACAGGCTCCGGACACGCAGGCTCAGCGGCTGTGGCTCACAGGCCCATCCGCTCTGTGGCATGTGGGATCCTCCCGGACCGGGGCACGAACCTGTGTCCCCTGCATCGGCAGGCAGACTCTCAACCACTGCGCCACCAGGGAAGCCTGGCATTAATTTTGTATCCTGCAACTTTACCAGATTCATTGGTTAGCTCTAGTAGTTTTCTGGTGGCATCTTTAGGATTCTCTATGTATAGTATCATGTCATCTGCAAACTGTGACAGTTTTACTTCTTCTTTTCCAATTTGTATTCCTTTTATTTCTTTCTCTTCTCTGATTGCCATGGCTAGGACTTCCAAAACAATGTTGAATAACAGTGGTTAGAGTGGACATCCTTGTCTTGTTCCTGATCTTAGAGGAAATGCTTTCAGTTTTTCACCATTGAGAATGATGATTGCTGTGGGATTGTCATATATGGCCTTTATTATGTTGAGGTGGGTTCCCTCTATGCCCAGTTTCTGGAGAGTTTTTATTATAAATGGGTGTTGAATTTTGTCAGAAGCTTTTTCTTCATCTACTGAGGTGATCATATGGTTTTTCCTCTTCAATTTGTTAATATGGTGTATCACATTGATTGATTTGCGTATATTGAAGAATCCTTGCATCCCTGGCATAAATCCCACTTGATCATGGTGTATGATCCTTTGAATGTGTCGTTGGATTCTGTTTAGTAGTATTTTGTTGAGGATTTTTGCATCTATATTCATCAGTGATATTGGTTTGTAAATTTCTTTTTTGTAGTATCTTTGTCTGGTTTTGGTATCAGGGTGATGGTGGCCTCATAGAATGAGTTTGGGAGTGTTCCTTCCTCTGCAATTTTTTGGAAGAGTTTGAGAAGGATGGGTGTTAACTCTTCTCTAAATGTTTGATAAAGTTCACCTGTGAAGCCATCTGGTCCTGTACTTTTGTTTGTTGGAAGATTTTTAATCACAGTTTCAATTTCATTACTCGTGATTGGTCTTTTCATATTTTCTATTTCTTCCTGGTTCAGTCTTGGAAGGTTATACCTTTCTAAGAATTTGTCCATTTCTTCCAGGTTGTCCATTTTATTGGCATAGTGTTGCTTGTAGTAGTCTCTTAGGATGCTTTGTATTTCTGCTGTGTCTGTTGTAACTTCTCCTTTTTCATTTCTAATTTTATTGATTTGAGTCCTCTCCCTCGTTTTCCTGATGAGTCTGGCTAATGGTTTATCAATTTTGTGTATCTTCTCAAAGAACCAGCTTTTAGTTTTCTTGATCTTTGCTATTGTTTTCTTTGTTTCTGTTTCATTTCTTTCTGCTCTGATCTTTTTCATTTCTTTCCTCCTGCTAACTTTGGATTTTGTTTGTTCTTCTTTCTCTAGTTCCTTTAGGTGTAAGATTAGATTGTTTATTTGAGATTTTTATTGTTTCTTGAGGTAGGCTTGTATAGCTATAACCTTCCCTCTTAGAACTGCTTTTGCTGCATCCCATAGGTTTTGGATCGTCGTGCTTTCATTATAATTTATCTCTAGGTATTTTTTTAATTTCCTCTTTGATTTCTTCAGTGATATCTTGGTTATTTAGTAACATATTGTTTAGCCTCCATGTGTTTGTGGGTTTTTTTCCCTGTAATTCATTTCTAACCTCATAGCATTGTGGTCAGAAAAGACACTTGATATGATTTCAATTTTCTTAAATTTACTGAGGCTTGATTTGTGACCCAAGATGTGATCTATCCTGGAGAATGTTCCATGCACAGTTGAGAAGAAAGTGTAATCTGTTTTTGGATGGAATGTCTGATAAATATCAATTAAATCTATCTGGTCTATTGTGTCATTTAAAGCTTCTGTTTCCTTATTTATTTTCATTTTGGATGATCTGTCCATTTGTGTAAGTGAGCTGTTAAAGTCCCCCACTATTATTGTGTTACTGTCGATTTCCTCCTTTATAGCTGTTAGCAGTTGCCTTATGTATTGAGGTGCTCCTGTGTTGGGTGCATATATATTTATAATTGTTATCTTCTTGGATTGATCCCTTGATCATTACGTAGTGTCCTTCCTTGTCTCTTAAAACATTATTTTAAAGGCTATTTTTTTCTGATATGAGTATTGCTACTGCAGTTTTCTTTGATTTCCATTTGCATGGAATATCTTTTTCCACCCCCTCACTTTCAGTCTGTATGTGTCCCTAGGTCTGAAGTGGGTCTTTTGTAGACAGCGTATATACGGGTCTTGTTTTTGTATCCATTCAGCAAGCCTGTGTCTTTTGGTTGGAGCATTTAATCCATTCACGTTGAAGGTAATTATCAATATGTATGTTCATATGACCATTTTCTTAATTGTTTTGGGCTTGTTTTTGTAGCTTCTTTTCTTTTCTTGTGTTTCCCACTTTAGCATTTGTTGTAGAGCTGGTTTGGTGGTGCCGATTTCTCTTAGGTTTTGCTTGTCTGTGAAGCTTTTGATTTCTCCATCCAGTGTGAATGAGATCCTTGCCAGGTAGAGTAATCTTGGTTGTAGGTTCTTCCCTTTCATCACTTTAAGTATATCATGCCACTCCCTTCTGCCTTGTAGAGTTTCTGCTGGGAAATCAGCAGTTAACCTTATGGGAGTTCCCTTGTATGTTATTTGTAGTTTTTCCCTTGTTGCTTTCAATAATTTTTCTTTGTCTTTATTTTTTGCGAAGTTGATTATTATGTATCTAGGCGTGTTTCTCCTTGGGTTTATCCTGTATGGGACTCTCTGTGCTTCCTGTACTTGGGTGGCTATTTCCTTTCCCATGTTAGGGAATTTTTCAACTATAATCTCTTCAAATATTTTCTCAGGTCTTTCTCTCTCTCTCTTCTTCTGGGACCCCTATAATGTGAATGTTGTTGTGTTTAATGTTGTATCAGAGGTCTCTTAGGCTGTCTTCATTTCTTTTCATCCTTTTTTCTTTATTCTGTTCCACAGCAGTGATTTCTACCATTCTGTCTTCCAGGTCACTTATCCATTCTTCTGCCTCAGTTATTCTGCTATTGATTCCTTGTAGTGTAGTTTTCATTTCAGTTATTGTATTGTTCATCTCTATTTGTTTGTTCTTTAATTCTTCTAGGTCTTTGTTAAACATTTCTTACATCTTCTGGATCTTTGCCTTCATTCTTTTTCCGAGGTCCTGGATCATCTTCACTATCATTATTCTGAATTCTTTTTCTGAAAGGTTGCCTACGTCCACTTCATTTAGTTGTTTTACTGGGGTTTTATCTTGTTTCTTCATCTGGTACATAGCCCTCTGCCTTTTCATCTTGTCTAAATCTCTGTGAATGTGGGTCTTTTTTCACAGGCTGCAGGTTTGTAGTTCTTGCTTCTGCTCTCTGCCCTCTGGTGGATGAGGCTATCTAAGAGGCTTGAGTAAGTTTACTGATGGGAGGGACTGGTGCTGTGTAGAGCTGGCTGTCGCTCTGTTCGGCAGAGCTACGTAAAACTTTAATCATGGGCTTCCCTGGTGGCGCAGTGGTTGAGAGTCTGCCTGCTGATGCAGGGGACACGGGTTTGTGCTCCCATCCGGGAAGATCGCACATGCAGCGGAGAGGCTGGGCCCGTGAGCCATGGCCGTTGAGCCTGCACATCCAGAGCCTGTGCTCCACAACGGGAGAGGCCACAACAGTGAGAGGCCTGTGTATGGCAGAAAAGAAAAACAACAACAACAACAACAACAACAAAAACTTTAATCTGCTTGTCTGCTGATAGGTGGGGCTGTGTTCCCTCCCTGTTGGTTGTTTGGCCTGAGGTGACCCAACACTGGAGCCTGCACGCTGTTTTTTGAGGCTAATGGCGGACTCTGGGAGGGCTCAAACCAAGGAGTACTTCCCAGAACTTCTGCTGCCAGTGTCCTTGTGCTCACATTGAGACACAGTCAACCCCCTGCCTGTGCAGGAGACCCTCCAACATTAGCAGGTAGATCTGGTTCAGTCTCCCCTGGGGTCACTGCTCCTTCCTCTGGGTCCCAATGCACACACTAGTTTGTGTGTGCCCTCCAAGAGTGGAGTCTCTGTTGCCCCCAGTCCTGTCAGAGTCCTGCAATCAAATCCTGCTAGCCTTCAAAGACTGATTCTCTAGGAATGCCTCCTCCCATTATCGGACCCCCAGGTTCAGTAGCCTGACGTGGGGCTCAGAACCTTCACTCCAGTGGGTGGACTTCTGTGGTACAAGTGTTCTCCAGTTTGTGAGTCACTCACCCAGCAGTTATGGGATTTGATTTTATTGTGATTGCGCCCCTCCTACCATCTCATTGTGGCTTCTCCTTTGTCTTTGGATGTGGGGTATCTTTTTTGATGAGTTCCAGTGTCTTCCTGTCGATGATTGTTCAGCAGTTAGTTGTGATTCTGGTGTTTTTTCAAGGGGGAGAGAGAGCACATCCTTCTACTCCACCATCTTGGTTCAGGCTCCTATCTGTCTTTTTTTAATTTGAAGAAGTTTCTAAAATATTGTTATGTTATTATTTTATCTTTTTCACTCCATCCTGAGTATTATAGAAATACCTACCCTACACTAGTGAATGCATTTTATTGGTTGATTCTTTCATTTTTGCATTTACATATTACTTCATTTAGAAATTTACATGTAAATAATGTGTGAGGTAGGGATGTTATTTTATTTCTTTTTCTAAACGTTAGCTATTTATGTCAATAATAATCATTAAAAAATCTACTTTTCTTATTTGAAGTGACCCATTCTTTACTTCAATTACTAAAGCCCTACAATACATTGTAATATATTCTTCAGTAAACTTCAATGTCCTACATAGACTTTTTGTTTTAGAAATGATTTTGGATATTTCATGTTTATTTGTGTGTATGTGTGTGTGTTGGGGGGGTACATGTATGTGTATATCTTAGTAAGCTGCTGAATAATTTATTATTGTTTAAGCAGCTAGTGTCCAGAAATATTACATAGGAATTCCATTTATTTTTTCAGTTGATTATCTTGTATAGGATACCAATCATATCTATAAATACTGAAATTTGACCTTCAGGTTTTTCTTGTGTTATTTATCTTTTTTTCACCTGGAAAATTCATAAAGTTACAGAATAGTAATGGTTATAAGAAGCACCCTTATCTAATTTGGGACTTAAATATATGTGAGTGCCTCTATCATGATATTCACTGTTAGTACCATGTATATATTCTTTATCATATTAATGGCATCCTGTTTTTTTTTACTAAGATAATTTTTTTTAATTAAGAGATAAATTTTATCTTCTATCATATATCTTTTAATCTTTTTTTCTCTCTCTTTTGATCTTTAAGATGGTATTGTAGTTCTTCTTATTTAATAAGAAGGTAATAAAATATATTAAGATTTTATAATTTTGTACCATCCTTTCCTGCATAGAATAAATTTTACAGTTGTGAATTATAGTCCCTAAAATTTTTTATAAATTATAGCTATATCACATTTATGAACACCTATATTAATAAATTATATTGTTTCATAAACACATATAAATATATTGTGAGCCTTTGGTAGCTTGTATAATTGATTGGGGTATTTTCTCAAAACCTAGGTATTTTAATTATTATTCAGAATTATCTGTTTCTTGAGAACTTAGCAGAACAGACTTATCTCACTGATCAAATCATTGTCTGACTGGTAGTTCTTGTACATATTTTTCCTTGTCAGTCAGGGTAGGCTAATGTACTCGAAGAGCTTAACACAACAAGCATTTAATCATCCTTCAAGTCACTATCTAATGCCACATATCAGTCTGGGGGAGACTGTGCTCCCCCTGTTATTCAGAGTTCTGTGCTCCTTCCACCGTGTGATTTTGCCCTCCTATAGATTCTGAGCTGATGTGTTTAGCTAGCTCATGGGGAGACAGAGGACCACTTGTAGGAGGTTATTATGGACCATGAGGTAATGCTCAAATCCATCCCTGTGATCAGAAAGAAGAGGAGAACATAGGTATTTATGAACATTGATATTCTCTGTCAAATGAATTAATTTAATCATTTCTATTTTTCTAGGAAATAATATGATGCTTTAAAATAATTATAGGTATTAGGAGAGAATTGTATGGATAGTTTTTTATTTACTGTTATTTGTCTATGGTTAAATCCTTTTCTTACCTTCCTCAGACCCATTGTTCCTTACTTTCTGCCTGGTTTTCATCTTCTCTTCCATGTTTCCTTCTCCTTCCATGTTACCTTGCTTCCTACCCGCTGATCTCTCTGCTTTCTTGTTTCTCCCAACACTAAATACATGAACTTTCTGTGACTTGAGAAAGCAACAAAGACTGTCTTATCACTGATGCCTACATAGTGTCTAGCACTGTGCCCTCCTCAAGTTAGGCATTTACAAAATTGCTGTATTGGACTTAAATTGAATCAGCCATTTCCTGGGTTGCTCTAATAGCCTCTCATTTGTTTGCTCTACCTGCAGTTAATATCCCCAATATCCTTCAAGCACTGCCAGATCCACATTCCTGCAACACCATCCTGATCAGCTCTAGCCTCCAAACACAAAGATTCAAAAGCTCTCACCACCTCTCAAATTGCGTAGATGTGGCCATGCTCCTCACCAGTGCAAGGGCTCTCTATTCCGAGGTGATTAGCTCTGTTTCTCTTTACTCAAGATACTAGCTTTGTGTTTTAACCATACCTAGACCATTTTAATACTTCCCTTACAATTGTACTGTTTGTTTCTTTGTTTTAATTTACAATATGCTTTCATCCTCTTTCAGCAAATTGTTCAGGTAGTCTCTTCACCTAAAATGTTATTATAGTGCTAATTCTGCCTCTTATTGTTTTCCTCATTCTTTAAGGACTTTCAGTTTCCTCCCTGAAATCCACAACTCAATGGACTCTCTCTCCTCTTTCTCTCACAATGGGTGGCATGTTAGAGGAGATTCTAACAAGAGAGAAAATTTATACTAACATCCTCTGTGCCCCTGATCATTCAAAGAAGCATACATTTTGTCAGCTTTCTCTGCTATTAATCTGCCTTTTCTATGTTTAGAATAAGCCTAAAGACCAAATCAAAGCATCTATTTGGGGAATCCTAGTCTCAGATGAAGCTGATGGAGAGGTAATTTTGCCAGATTCAAGAACATAGCTGAGTTCTCGGAGTGGTACTAAAAATAAAAGCATAGGCTCTCATAATTCTATCCGGGACTTCTGACTCTTAATTCCAAATGAAAAAGGGGAGAATTTAAACCAACTTTTGATAAAGAGTATCTCCTTAACACAGAAAAAATTTATTGTGAGAAAGGCAGTGTGACCATAAACCTCCTTACTAAATTAAATAGTAATGTCCATTTCTAATTAAAAAAAGGTTTATATTTTATTTATACTTGATATTTCAGTAGATCTAACATAATTTCCAATTTAGATATGGAAAACTCAAAATGTGCAGAAATTACAGCTTAATGCCTGGGGTAAGAAGGGAAGGAATTCATCGTTTTTACAATTCAATCAGATGCAGAATAGGAGCAGTTAATAATTGTAGAATATGGATAATCAGATAAGACATTTTCTAGCAAAATCTCATAAATTTTATTTTCAGAATACATTAAAATTCAGTTAAATTTTAAAATCATAGCATATCTTGAGCCACTGTTGAATAGTTGCTGTATCTATAGAAATCTATTTTAGAGATATGCAAGTACAAATTATAGAATGTCAGCATGCAATTTGATTTTATGTGCTTTTCTACTAATATAAATAATGAAGCATGTTGAGAGCATTCAGATACATTCAGCTGAGTATAATTAAAATACTGAGGTGTAACATGTTAAAAAAAAAAGAAACAAATTAAGTACTAAAATGAAGTAGGTAGAGATACCAGCAATTCAAAGCGACAACTATGTTGTGATGACAGTATTGTGAATAGACCAAATCTAATATTTTGGTTTAAAGGAAATCAGTGATAGCTGGAAAGTTAATAGAAGCAGTGACTTTATATTTTCTGTGAATAATGGAGAGGCTTCATTTCAGGAGTACACAATTTTTTGCAACCTCTGGAATTAATCTCCATGGTACCCTGAATAAGCATTCTTGCCAAAATGGAACAAACTCTGTGATGAAATTGGCCACTAGGGCCTACAACAAATAATTAAAATGGGATTTGGGAATCAATTGGTTTTTTGTGTCTAACACTCCCCATTGGGTTAGCTGAATGAGGGCAAATCAGCTTCTTCAGACCATGTAAAAAACACAGTTGAACTTCCTGCTGGTCACCACTAATTACACAGTGATTGTGGCTGCCCACTCCAGGCTGAAGGCAAACTTTCTTTGTGGTTTTGTTGCTGAGGCCCACCAAAGAACCAACTATTTATTTGGGCTTGCCAGGCCCAATTTAGAGTAAGAGGTACTGCTATTGTGATAACAAGGGGTATTTGACCAAATTTTGTTCTATCCTGTCACATGGATCAGTTACTTTAGTCTTTCTATGCTACAAAGAGTCCTGGGTTCCTGTGTGATCCATACTGTGATCTCTAATCTCAAGCTTCATCTTGATTTCCTAATAGTGAATCTGGATTTATGAGAATTGATATGTAAGAACATCTACCAACAAAATACCAAATGTTTATAGTTTGGGGAAAAAAAGATTGGAGCAAATGAGTCAGTCATTCCCATAGGAGCAGAATTTTACTAGTGCTAAATTTGGGGCTAAAATTCTAAAGTTGGAGCTAGAATCTTAGTAAGGTAAATACAGGCCTCTACATTGTTTGACCTTGCTGGGCCCACTTATTCCTGGATCCAGAGTCTTACTCTTTTTTGAGTAATCCTTATCTATCTATTTATCTATCCATCCATCTATCTATCTATCTATCTATCTATCTACCTATCTATCGACTCCTATCCTAAGTAACTTCCTCAGGTGAATGGGAAGCAAAATTACTTAGTCCTTACATATATCCCCTTTTGGACGTAAAAGTGCATTCCCCTCTAAAAACATTGATTGAACTTGTCTATGGACTGATGCTCAACTACCACTTGTATTAAATTTCCGTGACTATATCTATCCTTCTTGGAACTTCCATTCCAAGTTATTTATACACAAAGCAAAGAATTATATAAAACATGATTTATCAAAATGCCACATATAGAAGTGGACAGCATGGATTCTGCCAATTACAAACTGCGACCTTCTATAAAATTTTTAATCTCTCTGAGCTTTAGTTTTCTCATCTGTATATAGAAATAGCTATAGATAATCCAGAAAGTTTTTGTGACAGCTACACAAAAATCATGTGCAATACACAGTACAATGCCTGGCACAGATAACCAGTAAACGACAGTTGATATTTTGTTATTGTGATTTGGGATTGATGAAAAGGGTGTCAAACTTCCCTTAATGTCATAAAATTTTTACTACTCTCTTCCCTTATATAACTTTTTTTTTGGTTATACAAAAGCTATATATGATTTTTAAAAAATTCCTTGAATATCTACTTAAGTTGAAAATTTAAAACAAGCTTTCCCTCATTGAAAATTTGGAAAACACTGAATGCCAAGAAGTCTTGAAATAGTCATCTTTAACTTTGTTTACTCATTGCTTTCCAGGCATATTGACAAAGGAATACTTGTGTGTGTGTCTACTATACCTGTTAACAAACTGCATGTGGGATGTTATACCTAATGATACATCACACATATAGAATCACTACAGTCCACATGTAATAGAAGCCTAGTAGTGAATGGATGAATCTGTGCATGAAAGAAACATGCTTTGCTCACCTTCATTCTAGGTTATAGATGTAGGATGTCTCCTACACTTCAACCATCCACATTCTACCCATTCTCCTTCCCAGACTAAGTGCCATCCATATACTTGCCCTCAGAGAAAGGAATGTCCCTTCCTCTGACTTACAGAATATACTATTGGTGGCCTGCCATTTAGCATTTGGTTATATGCTGTCTTGCTTTGTTTTATTATTGTCTGTATATAATGGCAGCTCCAAGGAATAGAGGAGCATGTTTGTCATTGATTTTATCCCATTCTAACAAAACCTGACACAGAACTGGGAAAAATATGCCATTATGGATTTGTGCCTTTTATCTTGTCCTTCTGTAAGCCCTGTATTTTCCCCTTCCCATCCAAGGACTTATTGCCCAAAATGGTGCTCAAAGACCTCTCACATCAGCAGAAGAACAAAATAGTGAGTGAAATTACCCAATTTCTGCAGAACTCATAAACATCCTGAATGTAGGTCACAGTCATTGCCTGATGTGCTGTGTGTGTCATGTTCCAACAAAGCAGCTGCCACGAGAACCCAAACCCCCGGAAAGCAGAATGGCCCCCAAAAGAGCAGCCATTTGCAAACACGTTTTCATTGACAATTTGGGGAAGTTGGGCATTCACTTAAGAAAAAGCCATAATTCTGTAAGAAATGAGCAATTTATGCACATTATAATCAAATTTATTTTTATATCCAGCTACTCCTACATGTGGCATAATTCAGTCTGGGAAATCATGCTAATTAGTTAGAAATCCATTACATTGTAAGTCTTATAGCAGATGCAAATACTGTTTCAAGTGTTCTCACCTCCATAATGCATGTGCTTTTATTAGAATGCATTCCCAATGTGGACAGTTTGTAGGTGAACCAGGCTCTAAAGTGCATTTGAGGGGAAAACACTCACGAAAACCACTGATAGCATTTCTTTTCATGCCTTTTTTTTTTTTTTTTTTTTTTTTTTTTTGCATTACGTGGGCTTCTCACTGCTGTGGCCTCTCCCGCTGCGGAGCACAGGCTCCGGACGCGCAGGCCCAGCAGCCATGGCCCACGGGCCCAGCCGCTCCGCGGCATGTGGGATCCTCCCAGACCGGGGCACGAACCCGCGTCCCCTGCATCGGCAGGCGGACTCTCAACCACTGCGCCACCAGGGAAGCCCTTCATGCCTTTTTTAAAAACTCATTGTGCTTTAAAATATAAGGACAATTCCATTCGCCAGAAGATTGGTCAGAGCAGTGAACTTTCCTAGTCAAAATAATAATGATGATAGTAATAGTGCTAAGTTCTAATGACCAATGAAATATGCATCTTTGCTGAACTCAACATCTGGGCATGCCCTCTGCAGCCACTGGGGGAGAGTAATGAGCCCCAGACTGGGAGCAAAAAGGCTGAGCTCCAGAGGCAAGAACACTGATGTGGATCATCCTCGCCAAGTCACTAACCTTTTAGATGCTGGGCTTCATCCACTATAACTCGAAATAGTATAATACAATACAATAATATAATATAATACACTGTCTTCGTCACAGAGCTTTTGTGAATTTAAATTAAGATTGATATGTAGGTTTTAATTAAAAAATAAACACTCCAGTGAGTTTTACTTTTGGATTATTGAAAATATCCTAGCCCCTTTAAAAAGTGAAACTAATCATATAATAGCTGTTAAGGACATCATAAACTGTACATTAATTGTATTTTAAGATAAATGATAAATAATAAGGTCTAATTGAGTAACTCTACTGATCAAACTACTACCTGATAGAAGGTGGTGTGCTGAGTTAGGGCTTTGAGATCCAGAGGCTAATATGCGAGAAGGGTGAATTTGGTGGAATTCATGTTTTAGATCAATATTTAAAAAAAAAATTCAACAGAACTGAACATGTTCACTCTCCTCCTTTCACCGCCCAAACACCACCACCAGCACCAAGGTCCTGGGCAGTTCCCCCATCTTCCTATACGCCCAGCCCAAGTGACTGGCACCACAACCAGCTAGTAGTAGAAGCCCTAAGCCAGAGACTTAGAGTGATCTTTGCCCTTTCCATCTGCCTTTCTGTCTAGTCTAACAGAGCATCCCCTTAATTCTATATCCTGACATCCTTAAAACTGACCTCCTCTCCTGTGCCCTCCCTCTGCATTATACTTTCTCAGGCAAAAGTCTAACTTCCTCCAGAAGTCCTTTATCACCTCCTCACTGGTCTCCTCACTGCCTCTGGGGCTTCTCCACCCACCACCACTCCCTTCAAAGCCATCACTGGTCTTCTGAAGTGCTATTTTAAGTGTTTACTTTTAAATTTTAAACTATTGAAGTGACTCCAAGGAGCCTCAAGATAAAGTGCCCTTGTGAGTGGTCCCTATTTGTTTCTCCAGCTCCTTCTCTTTTTGCCACAGGCTCTCTGTAAGCTGGTGCAAGTGGCTTTCCTGGAGTTTCTGAAAGTCCCATGCTCTCTCTCACTTTAAGTCTTTTGCATAACTGAATTCTGACTACAGTGATTTCAATACTCTCTTATCAGGTTGGCTTCTTCTTTTTCCTTCAGTTTTCAGCTAAAAGGTTCATTCATCTGAGTAGCATGTCCTTTTCTCACCAATACTTCATTGACCTGTGCTTTCAGTGAGCCTCAGCATGATGCTTTGCACTCCCATATCACATATCACACTTCCCTGCATCACCTGTATCACACTTCTCAGTCTCCTAGGGAGCTAGGAGGACTGTAGGGAAGATTGTGTCTACCTTACCATTCTTTTCCCAGAATTTGGCATGAGCAGGTATTTATTTTCTTGAATAAAATGTATTTTCTTGAGTGAAATGAATGAATAAAGAAAATGATCTCGATTAAATAACAGATTTAAATCCTTTTCAGAATGCTCCTTCAGCCTGCTCCAGAAGCTCAGTGATGTCAATGGGAACTTTCAGGACACTGCAGTAACACAGGTTCTTCTGTAACATTGTGAATTCACTTGTATAGTGAGAAAGACCTCGGAAATCCAGGCTCAGACGTTACATATGTTAACTGGGGTTCTGAGCCCCCATCTATGGAAACAACCTGAAAGAGAAAAAAAGGGATCTCTTAGCACCCCTCCTTGCGCTACAGACACATCTACACCCACCTTCAAAACAAAAAAACCCACTACCACTTACAAGATATATTTTCTACAGGTAATCAGTCAATTCTAGAATTTTAGTAATAAAACAGTAACTAAGATTTAGAAGTGTCCTTCTGAGCCAGTTGAGGAGTGTTTAGTAAGTCATTATTCCTTTCCGTCTTCATCATCTTTGACCTTTGAGAATATAGGCAATCTGCACACATCACAAAGAACTCCTAGTGCAGGAGTTAATTAAGCCGTGTAAAGCCTATTAGAGATAAGTGTTTGCTGGCCTCTTGCCTTGGTTTCACAGGTGAGTCTTGTGAGCTTGTACACTCTTGCTGTCAGGCACTCAGGGTGGGTACTAGCTTGGTTGACAGAAACCAAACAAAGCAAATGAAAACATGGTTGCCAGTGTACATGCACAGTGTCTTGGTTAATTCAGGTCTGGGTGACAATTTTTGTTCCTTTCAGTTAATTCAATCAAGAAGAATTACAGGTGACTATAGCTGGTGGCCCTTTATTCTGTGTTTCAGGACTACAGCAAAGGGTCATTCACACCCCCAGAGTATTCCCTTATTTTTGAATAGATCTGGAAGTCTCTCTCTTGGGAGGAGAAAGGAGAGAGGCCCTTCCTTCCATGAAGATCATAGGTGGGAACTTGCTCAAGAGAACTCACCAACTCCACTCATTGCATTAATGAAACTCCTTCCCAAGTGACTTTTGGTAGGGTAAAGGGGCCGGGAGCATGAGGTGACCCCTCTGGGGGTTATCAGAGAGAGGGGAAGGGCTCAGAAGGAGATCCTGGTAACTGACAACCATGCTAAAGACCTCCTGATAGTGTTCCTGCAGGTCTTGAAATATGGAACCTACCTGTCCACCAACATGCACTTACCTTGACTATAGAACAGCCAGTGTGCGCCGCACCCAGTTATGAGCTGGGTTCAGAGAGGGACCTAAAAAAGAATGCATGATGCATGTGCCCTCTGCCCTGTGAGGCTTGCAGATTCTCTGAGGGCACAACACTCTAAGAAACAAGGCAGGGACTTCCCTGGTAGTCCAGTGGTAAAGAATCCACCTTACAACTCAGGGGACATGGGTTCTATCCCTGGTCAGGGAACTAAGATCCCATATGCTGTGGGGCAACTAAGCCCACACCACAACTACTGAGCTCGCGCACCTCAACTAGAGAGGCCGTGTGCCACAAACTACAGAGCCCACGCACCACAACTAGAGAAGAGAAAACCCGCATGCCACAACTGGAGAGGAGCCCGCGCACTGCAACAAAAGATCCCTCATGCCTCAATGAAGATCCTGCGTGCCGCAGCTAAGACCCAATGCAGCCAAAATAAATAAATAAATAAAATAAATAATAAATAAATCTTTAAAAAATAAAAACAACAACAAGGCAGCACAGAAAGACTAAGCAATATGTTATCTATTTCCCTATCCATTTATTTGACAGATATTCATTAAGACTCTTCTGAGAGGGAAGTACCTTATTGGGACATAATATAGAAAGTGGACACAAATAAAAATAAAACGTTGTTTTAAATGGGTGTTCAGTTTAGAACTGAACTGAGGAGCTAACTAGGAGAATACATACCAAAGGGCAGGGATTCGGATGGCCTGGGGAGAGCTGTAGGTTAGGGAAGGAAGCCAGGAATAAGAGAGAGGTTTAAGGTATGTGAAAGATAAGCTTGTAAAGCCTGTTCCCATCCTGAGTCATCACTTGGGTTGGGGGACTTGTGGAATGAGATTGGGAAGGGAGGTCACTATTTTCCAGATAAACCATTATTATCTCTTTTTTTCCTCCACTGACACATGGAAGTTTTATAATTCTGCTTTTGATTCCTTCTTTTGATAATTGCTGAGTAGCAGTCAGTGTTTTGGTGTTTTGTTTTGTTTTACTCATGTATTCGTTCCTTCAAGTATAGACTCATTTTTCTATCATGTTTCCAACATGCAACATGCTTTGCCACTTAGCTATGAAAGGGTGGACAAGTTATTTAAATTCTCAGTGCCTTAGTTAATTACTCTAAAAATGAAAAAAATACATATATACCTATTTTTAGGTTTGTAAGCATTACATGAATGACTGCACTGTTTAAAGCACAATGATGTTCTTGGTGCATAATTTGGGGTCTGTAAATTGTAGGTATATTTTGAATCTTACTATCAAAGGCACACAGTCTACCTGGGACAAGATGATTACTTAAAAACACAGGGATTGAAAGACAGGGCTGGAGAGTATCAGAGCTTTTTATTAAGAGTGATGATTATAGATGATTAGTGCAATGTTGTCACAAAGGGATTGGTCATTGTCAAGAAAATGGCAAACGGAAAGGCAGGGAAATCTCTATGGCTCTGTGCCCTTCCCGTTCCATACAGGCAGCTTCTAAAGTCTTAGAATGGGATTTGTTTTCATCATGGTTTGTGTGTGTGTGTGTATGTGTGCTTGATTTGGATTTTAGGTAATTTCAGGTTAGTTCAAACGAAGTTGATAAGCATTTCTGTGTATGCCACCTCTTGGCCCAGCTCAGACATCCTGAGCTACTGAAAATGTGTATCAGGCTTTTCCGAACAAACATACACCTACACAAAGATGTCATGTGAAGAAAAAAAAATGAGCGCCAACAGATTCTAGACAGATCTGAGAACGGTACCTGTGGCCGCTTTAAAGCTCAATGCATAAGTAGAATGTCTTAAATCATTTCCATCTCTTTCTTCTTTGTCCTCCTCCTCTCTGTCTCTCTCTCTTTTTCTTCTCTCCCTTCATTTCTCCCTCTTCTTTAACAAAAGTGTATTTTTCTTAGAGTCTATGTAAATTCTGAAACCTGAAACATTTGTATCATATTGACGTTCCATACTGTTTATGCACACTTTAAACAAAGCCTAATATATAAGCCTATTAACTCATGAAACAAGTCCATTAATAGGGATTGTTTGCATATCAGCAACATCCTTATATTTGCAAAGGAGAGTCTATCAGATTGCCTTTTAATAGGGAGTTTCCCCAGCACATATAAAATGTGAGTTCCTTTTCAGTAATTTCTATGTATCTTTTTAGGAAGACATCTGTTGTGTGAAACAAGACACACCTGCATATCTAACTTCAAATGTCAATTTAGTAAGCACTTATGAATTACTGATGAAAAAGAAAATGTATTCTCAGCCATATATTCCATCTTTCATTCTTGATATCAGAGGGATTTTTAATAAAATGCCTTACATTCAGTATCACTTCACAGTCACTTTGCTATTGTTTTAGCAGGCAGGATACTTCCCTAGTTTTCACCTCAGGAGTGAATGATTCAATGTGACTTGTACTCACCACAGTTGTACATTATCATAATACTATTATTCAAATGCCCTGACCAAAGTTCCTCGTCTTCAACAAAAGGCACACACTTCACTGCCAGTTTTGACATCTTAAGAAATTAATCAAGATTTTGTAGGTGTCTAAAGATGCCTAGGTAGGATGGTTCTTTCAAGTTTCTTTTTTAGTCAGCGAAGTAAATTGCTGACTCCTCACTTTTAACTTCCAAGAAAATTTGCAAACTGTATTGTAAGTGCATGCCTTAAAGTCTAAAGACTTATCTTGGAATATGAAAATGGGGTCACAAAAGAAGAAAGTAATTACTTCATGCAGATAACTTCACTGGATAATCCTAGGTGGTTGATCTGGAGTTATGCTAAGATAGAAGAATTGGGCTCTGTTAGGGAAATTATAAAATGAATTTAAGAAGGAATAAGAAGAAAAGCTATTTTGGAGTTAAAAAATAATGAGTTTGATCCAAACATAAAGTTTTATGTTAGAACTTGAATCCTTGAGGCATGGATCATGTCAATTAAAATTTGCCTGGGATGGAGTAATCTTGGGTAAAGGTGAAAGAATCAGATTTCTCTCTTGGAACAGGCAGCACAGCATCTATGAAACCCCATGACAACTATTTCATTTTCTTTGACCTCTGGGTCTTCACAAGTGGGATTCTTGGGTACCTAGAACACTCTTCCCTTTCCTCTTCACATGCCCAGCTCTGACTCTCCTTTCAGTGTCTGTGGAAGTGGCCAGGACTACATTTCTGGCTCCTTCTACCTCCAGCCATGATTAAAGGCCACATAATGGGCCCCAGAAATCCCATATGTCTCTTTCTCAGCACTTTGTTCACTTGAATCATCTAAGAACTTATTTGTAGTTAGTGCCACTGTTTTAAATATCTGTTTTCACTGCTGACAAAGACTGTGCTTGTCATATACGTCGGCATAAACTCAGCACCTAGCACGGTGCTGGGTGCCTCACAGAGACATGAAATTTTGCTCTTTGGCCATTTGGAAGAAATTCAAAATTAATTAATTAAGCACACACACACTTATTTGAAGAGGGTATATTTCAAGGTCAGTGATCTCTTGGCTTCTGATCACTCTTATGGGAAAGTGTTAGCAATAGCAGTCATTTAGCCATCATAGAGAACACGTATTCGAACAATAAGGCTGTAGCTATGGAGTCCAGGCTTTGTGGTGAAAAAAGTAAAATCTGGTGGACTCACATAAAAACTTCATTCTATCCACCACTGAGTTGATCAATTTAGGAGGAGCTTTTCCCAGGCCTTCTGATGTGATGTAGAAAGCCATTCCATTTAAGTATCTCTCCCTTAGGAGGACCACATGCAATAGACACAGTGCCTGGAGAGAACACTTGAGTACTTGCTCTGGTGTGAAATTGCCCTTTCTTGGCCTTTGGCTTGTCTTTTGCTATGTATGAGGCTGCATTTTAAAGTTATACCAAGAGAGAATGTTCCCTGCTTAGCAGTATAATCTAGGGATCACATTTTCCTAATGGTATTGCCTAACTTTACTATTTAAAAATAGAATCAGCAGCCTATATAATAGAATTTCCTTCGTTGTTAGAATGTTACTTCCTTGGCTATACATTAGTAAATCTTCAGTAACTCTAAAGAACCATAGTTCTTTTTGGATCCATCCCTGCTTTGAAAAAGTGATTCTTAAGAGTAAACTTTTATTTCCTTATTAATCAATTTTAGCTTCCCTTTCCTTAGGCTCCCCTGAGCTAAGTTGCCAGTCTCAGGCTCTGTGAATGATGCTGTTTTAGAAAGTACAAATAAATGCATGGGTTCATTTCATAAATGAGTCCAGAAGAATGCTATCCTTTCCTTTAATTTCAAGTGCCACTTTTGCAGCTTTGCACAGAGATCTCTTTAATGCTGTCTCTTTTTCTGAAGATGATGAAATTATTAGCCAAAAATCTAGTGATCTCTTTTTAAAACATGGTGGAGGGACATTGCCTAGAAAAGTGCATTTGGCTAAAGTCTTCTCATCTGGGTTTCTTGCCATTCAGAATCAGTCTTATCTGCCAATCCACAATGCTCAACGCTTGCTCCCATTCTCCAGTCAAAGGAAATAAGTGTTACAACTTGAAAAGAAGATGACTGAAATTTGTTGATGAATTTTTATCCCTTTAGGGATGGGTTTAGGGTAATTGGGGAGGTAGTTAAAGAATAACAAAAGTTTCCCTAATTTCTCTGTGTAAGGATTTGTTTTCTGCCATTTTATGAGCCATGTTCAAGATATATAGAAAATACAGCCAGTGACCTTTCACCTGTATAATTTCAGGGCTGGGAAAAGTTTGAAAAATCATTTCCCCATTTTTATTCCCTTAGACATGCTTAATCCAGGTGATATAATCAATTATGATTTGAACAAGTCATACAAAAGACAATGTGACCACCTCTGATTGAATTTGGACATTCTGTCCTTCTGTAAACTTATGTGATGAATTTTCATGTTTTCTGTAGCAGATCCTAATAGGACGAAAATAGATTGTAAACTTTTATACTATAATATTCAGTGTAGTACTGAAGCCCCTGGCAAATGCTAGGACAAGGGCAAGAAATAATAAAGATTGAAAGAGAAAGAAAACCTTCATGGAAGCAACAATTTAACTTAATTAAAGAGGATAAAAGAAAACCTGAATGAATAATGAGATATATTTGTTTATGGGTGGAAAATTTAACCTTATAAAGATGTCACTATCCTGAATTTATTCTATAGAAGTTCCATGCAACTTTAATCAGTTCTGCCAAGATTTGAGGAGGACGTTACAAGAAGATTCTAAGAAGTACATAGACTAATAGAGCTTATAAAATAGCTAGTTTGGGGGGAAAATGTAAACTCTCATAGTTTTTTGGACTTATTATATAGGCATAGTGGTAAAAAGAGTGTAGTATTGACACAGGATGAAGTAGATCAGCTGAACACATTAGAAGCCCAGAGAGAGATTTACATATATGTGGGAACAGGTGGTACAGAATGGCATCACAAAGAAGTGAGGAAATAATGAATTATTTAGACGATGGTATTGAAAAGTTGCTTAGTATATATTGTAGTTAAGATTTACAATATTGTGAAACTATACTGGAACTTGAAAAGGAAAATCTCGGGTTTTTCTGTCTACTCACAGAACACTCTACTTCTCTTTCAACACTTCCCAGAACACCACTGATTCTTCTGGTCGTCAAATGTGCCAAGGTTTTCTCCCACTAAGCAATTTGTAGACACCAGCTGGATGTCCTACAGTTTAACTGAATTCTGACTCCATCTACCTGGACATGAAAGACTGCCATTCCACTGCCCTCAGATGTCAGTTACAAGTCCAGGTTGTTACCTGTGCTTCTGACCAACTGGCTATAAATTGAAAGTTCCCACAAACCCCTCCTCTAACCATCTGCTAGAGAGGCTCACAAACCTCAGGAAAAGAGTTTACTTACTAGATTACTGGTTTATTATAAAAGGAGTCAGATGGAAGAGATGCATAGGGCAAAGTATGAGGGAAGGGGCACGGAGCTTCTATGCCCTCTCCAGGTACACCACCTTTCCAGAACGGCATGTGTTCATCAACCCAGAAGCTCCCCAACCCTATCCTTTTAAATTTCTGTGGCAGCTTCATTACATAGGCATGATTGACTAAATCTTTGGCCATTAGTGATTACCTCATTCTCCAGCACTCCCTCTTCAACCTAAAGATACGGGAATCCGGCTGAAAGTTCCAACACTCTAATCACATGGTTGGTTCCCCTGGCAACCAGCCCCCATCCTTAGGGACCTTCCAGAAATTTTCCTGTTAACATAAACTCAGGTATGATTAAAAGGAGCTTGTAATTAATAGCAGAAGGAATCTTTATCACTCTTACCACTCAGGAAATTCCAAGAGTTTAGGAGCTCTGGCCAGGAACAAACATGAAAACTATATATATATTTTACAAATCACAACATCACAGAATCCTATATAACAACATATCAAATAAAATGAAACTAAATGTGAAAGAGAAAAATTATAAAGCTAAGAAAACAAAAGTGTAGGAGAATATTTCTTCATCTTTGGATGGGAAAAAATAAAGATCTTTAAAAACGCTAAAAAAAAGTCATATATAGGGCTTCCCTGGTGGCGCAGAGGTTGAGAGTCCGCCTGCCGATGCAGGGGATGCGGGTTCGTGCCCCGGTCTGGGAGGATCCCACGTGCCGCGGAGCGGCTGGGCCCGTGAGCTATGGCCGCTGAGCCTGCGCGTCCGGAGCCTGTGCTCCGCAACGGGAAAGGCCACAACAGTGAGAGGGCCCACATACCACAAAAAAAAAAAAAAAAAAAAAAAAAAAAAAAAAAAAAAAAAGTCATATATATATCATAAAAGAAATCAACAAATACTACCAGGGAAAAGTTAACAGAAGAATGACAACTGAGTGATGATATTTTCAAAGTGTAAAATTGGCAATTTTTTTATTATATAGAAAAGGAAAGAAAACAATAAATAAGCAAGAAAAGGGCAAATTGAGTAAAGAATATACAAAGGCAATTCTATATGAATAGAGAGAAAAATCCAAATAACTTATGAGATAATGTTCATCCCCTTAGTAACCAGAGAAATGTAGATTAAAACAAGGAGACATTATTTACTTCCAAATGGTAAAAATCAAAGCTTCATAATATTAAGGGCATAAGACCATGTGACAACTTCCATGCAATGCTGCTAAGAGTATAAACTGGTATAGCCATCCTAGCAGGGTTTGTTAAAATTCAGTATGTGTGTACCTGGGGGCTCAGCAAGATTACAGAGAAAATCATAAATCCATAGCAAGATATTTTGTAGAAAATGGTTGAAAGCTTGGCTATTGATAAATAAAATATGCACTATGCATGCTCCAGAATATAACGTACCAGTCCCAAGGAACGTATTTCTGTAAACCAACATGGGAAACTCCCCAAATCATAGAAATTAATTTTTTAAAGGGTAGGAAAAAAGTATAAGAATTGTAGCATAATACCATTTATGTACATTAAAAAGCCACTGTCTTTCTATCATCTATCTATCTATCTAGTTTTAAAATAATACAAATATACAGGAAATTATAGAGAGCAATACAATATCAATTTATCTATGCATCTCCAGCATAAAATTAGTATTTTATAATAATTCCCTCAGATTAGTTTTAAAGATAAGAAATAACAGATTCATATTTTCAAGGAAATATCTATATCTAAATAAACATATGGAAGACAGACATGAAGGACATAATCAGTATATGAGAGGGAGTTTTTTTTTTTTTTTTTTTTTAGTTTCTGCTTTATAACAAAGTGAATCAGTCATACATATACATCTGTTCCCACATCCCTTCCCTCATGCATCTCCCTCCCTCCCACCCTCCCCATCCCACCCGTCCAGGCGGTCACAAAGCACCGAGCTGATCTCCCTGTGCTCTGCGGCTGCTTCCCACTATCTATCTACCTTACGTTTGGTAGTGTATATATGTCCATGCCTCTCTTTCGCTTTGTCACAGCTTACCCTTCCCCCTCCCCATATCCTCAAGTCCATTTTCAAGTAGGTCTGTGTCTTTATTCCCGTTTTACCCCTAGGTTCTTCATGACATTTTTTTTTAAATTCCATATATATGTGTTAGCATATGGTATTTGTCTTTCTCTTTCTGAGTTACTTCACTCTGTATGACAGACTCTAGGTCTATCCACCTCATTACAAATAGCTCAGTTTCGTTTCTTTTTATGGCTGAGTAATATTCCATTGTATATATTTGCCACATCTTCTTTATCCATTCATCCGATGATGGACACTTAGGTTGTTTCCATCTCTGGGCTATTGTGAATAGAGCTGCAATGAACATTTTGGTATATGTCTCTTTTTGAATTATGGTTTTCTCAGGGTATATGCCTAGTAGTGGGATTGCTGGGTCATATGGTAGTTCTATTTGTAGTTTTTTAAGGAACCTCCATACTGTCCTCCATAGTGACTGTATCAATTTACATTCCCACCAACAGTGCAAGAGTGTTCCCTTTTCTCCACACCCTCTCCAGCATTTATTGTTTCTAGATTTCTTGATGATGGCCATTCTGACTGGTGTGAGATGATATCTCATTGTAGTTTTGATTTGCATTTCTCTAATGATGTTGAGCATTCTTTCATGTGTTTGTTGGCAGTCTGTATATCTTCTTTGGAGAAATGCCTATTTAAGTCTTCTGCCCATTTTTGGATTGGGTTGTTTGTTTTTTTGCTATTGAGCTGCATGAGCTGTTTATAAATTTTGGAGATTAATCCTTTGTCAGTTGCTTCATTTGCAAATATTTTCTCCCATTCTGAGGGTTGTCTTTTGGTCTTGTTTATGGTTTCCTTTGCTGTGCAAAAGCTTTGAAGTTTCATTAGGTCCCATTTGTTTATCTTTGTTTTTAGTTCCATTTCTCTAGGAGGTGGGTCCAAAAGGATCTTGCTGTGATTTATGTCATAGAGTGTTCTGCCTATGTTTTCCTCTAAGAGTTTGATAGTTTCTGGCCTTACATTTAGGTCTTTAATCCATTTTGAGCTTATTTTTGTGTATGGTGTTAGGGAATGATCTAATCTCATACTTTTACATGTCCCTGTCCAGTTTTCCCAGCACCACTTATTGAAGAGGCTGTCCTTTCTCCACTGTACATTCCTGCCTCCTTTATCAAAGATAAGTTGGCCATATGTGCGTGGGTTTATCTCTGGGCTTTCTATCCTGTTCCATTGATCTATCTTTCTGTTTTTGTGCCAGTACCACACTGTCTTAATTACTGTAGCTTTGTAGTATAGTCTGAAGTCAGGGAGCCTGATTCCTCCAGCTCCGTTTTTCGTTCTCAAGATTGCTTTGGCTATTCGGGGTCTTTCCAAACAAATTTTGAAATTTTTTGTTCTAGTTCTGTGAAAAATGCCAGTGGTAGTTTGATAGGGATTGCATTGAATCTGTAGATTGCTTTGGGTAGTAGAGTCATTTTCACAATATTGATTCTTCCAATCCAGGAGCATGGTGTATCTCTCCATCTATTTGTACCATCTTTAATTTCTTTCATCAGTGTCTTATAATTTTCTACATACAGGTCTTTTGTCTCCTTAGGTAGGTTTATTCCTAGATATTTTATTCTTTTTGTTGCAGTGGTAAATGGGAGTGTTTTCTTGATTTCATTTTCAGATTTTTCATCATTAGTGTACAGGAATGCCAGAGATTTCTGTGCATTAATTTTGTATCCTGCTACTTTACCAAATTCATTGATTAGCTCTAGTAGTTTTCTGGTAGCATCTTTAGGATTCTCTATGTATAGTATCATGTCATCTGCAAACAGTGACAGCTTTACTTCTTCTTTTCCAATTTGGATTCCTTTTATTTCCTTTTCTTCTCTGATTGCTGTGGCTAAAACTTCCAAAACTAAGTTGAATAAGAGTGGTGAGAGTGAGCAGCCTTGTCTTGTTCCTGATCTTAGTGGAAATGGTTTCAGTTTTTCACCATTGAGGACAATGTTGGCTGTGGGTTTGTCATATATGGCCTTTATTATGTTGAGGAAAGTTCTCTCTATGCCTACTTTCTGCAGGGTTTTTATCATAAATGGGTGTTGAATTTTGTCAAAAGCTTTCTCTGCATCTATTGAGATGATCATATGGTTTTTCTCCTTCAACTTGTTAATATGGTGTATCACATTGATTGATTTGCATATATTGAAGAATCCTTGCATTCCTGGAATAAACCCCACTTGATCATGGTGTATGATCCTTTTAATGTGCTGTTGGATTCTGTTTGCTAGTATTTTGTTGAGGATTTTTGCATCTATGTTCATCAGTGATATTGGCCTGTAGTTTTCTTTCTTTGTGACATCCTTGCCTGGTTTTGGTATCAAGGTGATGGTGGCCTCATAGAATGAGTTTGGGAGTGTTCCTTCCTCTGAAATTGTTTGAGAAGAGTTTGAGAAGGATGGGTGTTAGCTCTTCTCCAAATGTTTGATAGAATTCGCCTGTGAAGCCATCTGGTCCTGGGCTTTTGTTTGTTGGAAGATTTTTAATCACAGTTTCAATTTCAGTGCTTGTGATTGGTCTATTCATATTTTCTATTTCTTCCTGATTCAGTCTTGGCAGGTTGTGCATTTCTAAGTATTTGTCCATTTCTTCCAGGTTGTCCATTTTATTGGCATAGAGTTGCTTGTAGTAATCTCTCATGATCTTTTGTATTTCTGCAGTGTCAGTTGTTACTTCTCCTTTTTCATTTCTAATTCTATTGATTTGAGTCTTCTCCCTTCTTTTCTTGATGAGTCTGGCTAATGGTTTGTCTATTTTGTTTATCTTCTCAAAGAACCAGCTTTTAGTTTTATTGATCTTTGCTATCGTTTCCTTCATTTCTTTTTCATTTATTTCTGATCTGATCTTTATGATTTCTTTCCTTCTGCTAGCTTTGGGGGTTTTTTGTTCTTCTTTCTCTAATTGCTTTAGGTGCAGGGTCAGGTTGTTTGCTCGAGATGTTTCCTGTTTCTTAAGGTGGGATTGTATTGCTATAAACTTCCCCCTTAGAACTGCTTTTGCTGCGTCCCATAGGTTTTGGGTCGTCGTGTCTCCATTGTCATTTGTTTCTAGGTATTTTTTAATTTCCTCTTTGATTTCTTCAGTGATCACTTCGTTATTGAGTAGTGTATTGTTTAGCCTCCATGTGTTTGTATTTTTTACAGATCTTTTCCTGTAATTGATGTCTAGTCTCATAGCATTGTGGTCGGAAAAGATACTTGATACAATTTCAATTTTCTTAAATTTACCAAGGCTTGATTTGTGACCCAAGATATGATCTATCCTGGAGAATGTTCCATGAGCACTTGAGAAAAATGTGTATTCTGTTGTTTTCGGATGGAATGTCTTATAAATATCAATTAAGTCCATCTTGTTTAATGTATCATTTAAAGCTTGTGTTTCCTTATTTATTTTCATTTTGGATGATCTGTCCATTGGTGAAAGTGGGGTGTTGAAGTCCCCTACTGTGAGTGTGTTACTGTCGATTTCCCCTTTTATGGCTGTTAGTATTTGCCTTATGTATTGAGGTGCTCCTATGTTGGGTGCATAAATATTTACAATTGTTATATCTTCTTCTTGGATTGATCCCTTTATCATTATGTAGTGTCATTCTTTGTCTCTTCTAATAGTCTTTATTTTAAAGTCTATTTTGTCTGATATAAGAATTGCTACTCCAGCTTTCTTTTGATTTCCATTTGCATGGAATATCTTTTTCCATCCCCTTAGTTTCAATCTGTATGTGTCTCTAGGTCTGAAGTGGGTCTCTTGTAGACAGCATATATATGGGTCTTGTTTTTGTATCCATTCAGCCACTCTGTGTCTTTTGGTGGGAGCATTTAGTCCATTTACATTTAAGGTAATTATTGATATGTATGTTCCTATTCCCATTTCCTTAATTGCTTTGGGTTCGTTATTGTAGGTATATTCCTTCTGTTGTGTTTGTTGACTAGAGAAGTTCCTTTAGCATTTGTTGTAAAGCTGGTTTGGTGGTGCTGAACTCTCTCAGCTTTTGCTTGTCTGTGAAGGTTTTAATTTCTCCATCAAATCTGAATGAGATCCTTGCTGGGTAGAGTAATCTTGGTTGCAGGTTTCTCTCCTTCATCACTTTAATTATGTCCTGCCACTCCCTTCTGGCTTGTAGAGTTTCTGCTGAGAGATCAGCTGTTAACCTGATGGGGATTCCCTTGTGTGTTATTTGTTGTTTTTCCCTTGCTGCTTTTAATATGATTTCTTTGTGTTTAATTTTTGACAGTTTGATTAATATGTGTCTTGGCGTATTTCTCCTTGGATTTATTCTGTATGGGACTCTCTGTGCCTCCTGGGCTTGATTAACTATTTCCTTTCCCATATTAGGGAAGTTTTCAACTATAATCTCTTCAAATATTTTCTCAGTCCCTTTCTTTTTCTCTTCTTCTTCTGGAACCCCTATAATTCGAATGTTGGTGCGTTTAATGTTGTCCCAGAGGTCTCTGAGACTGTCCTCTGTTCTTTTCATTCTTTTTTCTTTATTTTGCTCTGCATCAGTTATGTCCACTATTTTATCTTCCACCTCACTTATCCGTTCTTCTGCCTCAGTTATTCTGCTATTGATCCCATCTAGAGTATTTTTCATTTCATTTATTGTGTTTTTAATCGATGCTTGATTCATCTTTAGTTCTTCTAGGTCCTTGTTAACTGTTTCTTGCATTTTGTCTCTTCTGTTTACAAGATTTTGGATCTTGGAAATAGAATCTTGTATCATCTTTACTATCATTATTCTGAATTCTTTTTCAGGTAGACTGCCTATTACCTCTTCATTTGTTAGGTCTGGTAGGTTTTTATCTTGCTCCTTCACCTGCTGTGTGTTTTTCTGTCTTCTCATTTTGCTTATCTTACTGTGTTTGGGGTCTCCTTTTTGCAGGCTGCAGATTCGTAGTTCCCGTTGTTTTTGGTGTCTGTCCCCAGTGGCTGAGGTTGTTTCAGTAGGTTGTGTAGGCTTCCTGGTGGAGGGGACTAGTGCCTGTGTTCTGGTGGTTGAGGCTCGATCTTGTCTTTCTGGTGGACCAGTCCACGTCTGGTGGTGTGTTTTGGGGTGCCTGTGGCCTTATTTTGTTTTTAGGCAGCCTCTCTGCTAATGGGTGGGGTTGTGTTCCTGCCTTGCTAGTTGCTTGGCATAGGGTGACCAGCACTGTAGCTTGCTGGTCGTTGACTGAAGCTGGGTGCTGGTGTTGAGATGGAGATCTCTGGGAGATTTTCACCGCTTGATATTATGTGGAACTGGGAGGTCTCTTGTGGACCCATGTCCTGAAGTTGGCTCTCCCACTTCAGAGGCACAGCACTGACTCCTGGCTGCAGCACCAAGAGCCTTTCATCTACCCGGCTCAGAATAAAAGGGAGAAAAAGCAGAAAGAAAGAATTAGTAGAAGAAAGAAAGAGAGAGAGAAAGAAAGGAAGAAGGAAAGAAAGGAAGGAAGGAAGAAAGAAAGAAAGGAGGGAGGGAGGGAGGAAGGCCAGAAAGAAAGAAAGAAAGGAGGGAGGGAGGGAGGAAAGAAAAAGAAAGAGTTAATGGAAGAAGAGAGGGAGGAAGGAAGGAAAGAAAGAAAGAAAGAAAGAAAAAGAAAGAAAGACAGGGAGGGAGGGAGGAAGGAAAGAAAAAGAGTGAAAGGAAGAAGGGTGGGAGGGAGGGAGGAAGGAAAGAAAGACAGGAGGGAGGGAGGAAGGAAAGAAAAAGAAAGTGAAAGGAAGAAGGGAGGGAGGGAGGAAGGAAAGAAAGAGAAAGAAGGAAAGGAGGGGCGGAGGGAGGGAGGGAGGAAGGGAAGGTGTGAAAAAAAGAAAGAGCAGGTAAAGTAAAATAGAATAAAGTATGAAATATAGTAGCGTTATTAAAATTAAAAAGTAATTATTGAAAAAAAAAACGGACAGATAGAACCCTGGGACATATGGTGGAAGCAAAGCTATACAGAGAAAATCTCACACAGAAGCATACACATACACATTCACAAAAAGAGAGCAGGGGGAAAAATCAAAAATCTTGCTCTCAAAGTCCACCTCCTCAATTTGGGATAATTCGTTGTAAAAAGAGGAAAAGGGGGAAAAGTCTTAAATCTTGTCCTCAAAGTCCACTTCCTCAATTTGGGATGATTCGCTGTCCATTCATGCACTCCACAGACGCAGGGCACATCAAGTGGACCGTGGAGCTTTAATCCACTGCCTCCGAGGCTGCACAGAGAGATTTCCCTGTCTCTTCTCTGCTCTTACAGCTCCCGGGTCTCAGCCTTGGACCTGGCTCCGCCGCTGCGCGCAGGTCGCCGGAGGGCGTCCGTTCTTCGCTCAGACAGGACGGGTTTAAAGGAGCCGCTGATTTGGGGGCTCTGGCTCACTCAGGCAGAGGGGAGGGAGGGGCGCGCAGTGTGGGGCGGGCCTGCGGCGGCAGAGGCCGGCGTGACCTTGCACCAGCCCAAGGCGCTCCGTGCGCTTTCCCGGGAACGCCGTTCCTGGGTCCCGGGACCCCGGCAGTGGCGGGGTGCACAGGCTCCCCGGAAGGCGGGGTGGACAGTGACCTGCGCTCGCACACAGGTCTTGTGGCGGCGGCAGCAGCAGCCCCAGCGTCCCACGCCCGTCTCCGGGGTCCGCGCCTTTAGCCGCGGCTCGTGCCCGTCTCTGGTGCTTCTTTAAACAGCTCTCTTAATGCCCTCTCCTCGCGCACCAGGAAACAAAAGGGAAGAAAAAGTCTCTTGCCTCTTCGGCAGCTCCAGACTTTTTCCCCGGACTCCCTCCGGGCTAGCCGTGGTGCACTAACCCCTTCAGGCTCTCTTCCTGCCGCCAGCCCCAGTCCTCTCCCTGCGCTCCAACTGAAACCCGATACCCGAGCCTCAGCTCCCAGCCCCGCCCGCCCAGGCGGCCGAGCAGACAAGCCTCTCGGGCTGGTGTGTGCCTGAGGGCACCGATCCTCTGTGCCGGAATCTCTCCGCTTTGCCCTCCACACCCCTTTTGCTTTGCTCTCCTCCGCTACTCCGAAGCTTTCCCCCTCCGCCACCTGCAGTCTCCGCCCGCGAAGGGGCTTCTAGTGTGTGGAAACCTTTCCTCCTTCACGGCTCCCTCCCACTGGTGCAGGTCCCGTCCCTATCCTTTTGTCTCTGTTTATTCTTTTTTCTTTTGTCCTACCCAGGTATGTGGGGAGTTTCTTGCCTTTTTGGGGGTCTGAGGTCTTCTGTCAGCGTTCAGTAGGTGTTCTGTAGGAGTTGTTCCACGTGTAGATGAATTTCTGATGTATCTGTGGGGAGGAAGGTGATCTCCGCGTCTTACTCTTCCGCCATCTTCCTCCGGGGGCCGAGAGGGAGTTTTAAGGGGCTGCAGAGTGGAATGGATTTGGTGATAGGACATGAAAGGCTAAAAAAAATAACACGATGAAAGCAGTGGTCCTACTTGGACTGCTAATTAGAGTGTGCTAGTGACTAATAAGTGTAAATAGCTCAATTCTGTGTATCTTAGGTCCAGAAAGGTGAAAAACCAAAGAAGCAAAGAACTGTGAGTACATTTGTGTGTATATGTGTGTACAAGCATGCCTGTGTTTATTTTGCTTCAGGTCATTTCCATGCCTATGTAAATTTTTCTGACGTTTGTCTAAGTTTTCTCTTCCAACCTGTGAAGCTTGGAATCAGACCCTTCACTTGATGTCACTGAAAGCATGGCCTGGAACTTAACTCCTGCTCACCAAGTCATCCTGATTAAAATCTTGCCTGCCTTTCTAAGCTTGGCCCTGAAATATTATTTCACCACTCCAGTTGGAAGCAACATTTTTGACCTGGATCTTTTTCATTCCTGATTTCATCTTCTTGGCCTTTCTCATTTATCTGCAGCACCAACACAGACACCTTTACCTTTCTTATCATCTCCTTTTTCCTCTTTTCTATGTAAGCTTTGACCTTGCTTTTCTGTAATTCAGAATTATATTGCTCATAAGACCTAAGGACCTCTCACTATTTCAAAGAGCATCTCATTTACTCTTGATAGAAATGTGAGTTCCTTGCTGTGTCCTGTCTCCCTTTTCCCTGTGCCCGCCACACACACGCAGAGATGTGTCTTCTAAATAATCAGAGGCCTCCCCTCCTGCAAGGCCAGATCATCATGAACAAGGTGGAGGAAGACATTTCCTGTGCTAGGACAGTAAGCTTCAGAAGAGGAATGAAGCTTGGGCTGGCTGTGGAAAAAGACACACTTGTTTGCCAAGATATCCCCACACAGAAAAAGGGAGAGAATTCTCCTGCAATTTCCAGAAATGGAATTAGTGAGTTAAAGGAAATGAATACTTTTAAGGCTTTTTGAAAATAGATATTGACAGATGTCTTTTCAATAAGGTCATTAAGTAATTTGCATTCACACTTCTGTTGCTATAAATGTGCCTCTTTCACCTTCTACCAACTGGCATTTCTATGTGTGTATTAACTTTAAATGATTGCTAATTTGTTGGAATTAATAAATATATATTGTTATTTTATTTATTTATTTGGTTCCACATGAGGGTAAACACTTTTCTTTCAATAGGTTTGTTAAAATGCTCTATTTCCATTTCAGCAAATTATCCTTTTATATCCATTGCTCCTTTAATTAGTGGATTCTTTATATATTTATTATATTCTTTTTAGAATTTAGCTCCCTGTTGCATCTGTAACGTGTTTGGAGGTATAGTCTAAGAGTAGGATCTATTTTTTTTAATAAATTTTTTATTACCCCAGCTCTATTTATTCTTATCCTTCTATATTAATTGTGAATGTCTCATTTATTGCATAATAACTTACATTATGTATCTTCAGATAGGCTTATTACCTGCATATAACATTATTCTTTGGTTGACAGGCAGAACGCTCCTTTTTTGATGGTATCTATTTAAAGCTAATAATGGAAAATATAATCATATCTGAAAATATTTTTAAATTGGTCTTTAATTTTCAAAACTGTGTTCTATTTCTGTCTTCTTGCTTTTTTTTCATGCACAGTAAGTAAATGAAGAAATATTCTGCTTATTGATTTAAAAACTTGACAGAAAACATTAGTATATTTCAGGGGAAAGTGAAGCAAAATAAATGTTATCACCTTCTTGTAATGTGTTAAAACAAAGAATATATTAACTGAATTCAGATATAAGTGTTTGAATTTTTAGTGTTGATTAACAGAATTGGATTTTCTGGTTGAGGATACTTCATACATTTGTTGATTCATTCATTCATTCACTAATTTAACGGATGTGACTCCTCAGGGTTTGTAGTGATTATAAAATATAGAGTGGTTAGTATATTATCTTTCCTTGTATTTTCCTTTTGTTGTTGTTGTTTTTTATTTGTTTGTAGATTGGTGTTCTGTTAAGGAGATGCCTAAAAGGAAATAGAGAATGACTCAATATAATGAAATATAAAAATAAATATGCATAGATGGAATGAACTACCTTGGGAAGCAGGGTGACCAATGCAAAATGTATGAAGAGATTGCCAGTGAGTCCTGGCCTGAGAGTTGCAAACGGTGATCTTTGATGAGCAGTGCAGAATGGGAGAGTAGACACAGGACTGGAAATGAATATTCATATTCAGTAAAAGGAAGAAGATAGAATAGTAAGTTGACAAGCATGACCTTTATGCCAACTTATGGCATTATTATAAAGCCATAAAACAATGGCCTCTGAGCCCCTAAAAGAAAAACAAATAGGAAAATAATATCTCCAGGAATCAAAACGAACTCTCTAAGAAGAAGTCATGTCCAAACAAGAGTCTTTTTTCCTTTTTTAACTTAACAATACTAAGGCTGGCAGTGCAAGAAGATGCAACTTGACATAACTCAAGTGTTTTAATATCCTTATAGATAAGAGATACATAGGATGGAAAAGGAGAAAATAAAGAGAAGTATTAGGTGGTAGAAGGTCTGTTTGAAAAGAGTTTGTAAAAGTATAAATCCAGAGAGATTGGTGAAAGCCACCAGGATGCAGTCCAGCATATTTTCCATTTTAGCCTGTCTATCAGTAACTTGAAAGGCAATAGTAATTTGGAAGTTAATAGATTTTTAAAAAATTCTGTAAGATGGTGTCTATGTCAGATATGTTGATTATCTAAACACTTACTGAAAAAGATCTAAACAGACTGGAGAAAACCAGATGTAAAGCTATGAAATTATTAAGAATCAACGTACAGATGCAGATTTAGTTCTGAAAAACAACTGTATGAGTATAGGATGGTGGAGACATGATGTGTTAGTTGTCTGTTACTGTATAACAAATTAGCCTAAAATTAGCAGCTAAAACACAAAAATTCATTTTTTCACATAGTTGCTGAGAGTAGAAATCCAGCAGAGGCATAGTTGGGTGGTTCTTGCTCAGGGTTTCTTCTCATGAAGTTGAACTCAAGGCTTACTTGAGGCTGGAGGTTTTGCTTCTAAGATGACTCATTCACATGGCTGTCGTCAGAGGGACCTTAACCACTGGAGTCTCTCCATGAGGATGGTATGTCCTTATGACATAGTACCTCGCTTTCTCCAGAGCAAGTGAGTTAAGATAGAGCAAGGCAGCCATCAAAAATGTCTTTTATAACATAGTCTCAGAGATGACATACCATCACGTGTGCCATATTGTACTGGTCACATAGACCAGCCTTGATACGATATGGCAGGGGACTGCAATAGGGCTTTAAATACTAGGAGGCCAGGATCACTAGTGGCCATCTTGGAGGTCCGTCATCATACATGACTTGCTGCAGGTCTTTAAAAATGGCTTGGAGATTTTTTAGCTCATAAACAGCTTGAGTCTTTGGTGTGATGTAGCTGCCAACAAAGTTTATGTGATATTAAGTGGCATCGAATACACATATGAGCTCACACACACACACATTCTGTATCAATGAAAACACACTTGTGATTTTTGTTATCAACTTAAAGCTCCATACTTGGTAAGAAATAAATACAAATTGGAATATATTTAGAAGAAAAACTAGGTATATTTGAAAGTACAAAGTATGATATAGAAGAAAGATCTGATGTTCTTAGCCTGCATAAAAGAATCTGTACAGAGGATTTGAAGGCAATAAAGAACTGTGATGGGGAAAAGAACGTCAACTGGCTTTGTTTATAAGGAGTGAGAATATTCATTAATAAGAATATTTCAGAAAGACAAACATCAGCTGCATAAGGGAAATCTTAGGTAACAATTGGTATAAAGTAGAGAACCACTGTTTTTTTTGTTTTGTTTTGTTTTTTATCTGTTCTACTCCAGGAAAAATAAGAGTAACACTTGGTTAAGACACCAGTAAGTGTATTTGAGAGAGTTTAAGCATTAAATGAATTATTAATTCTCTTAGTCATTGTTTCAGAGGAGAGTGAATGGAATATCCACTTATGGAATATCCATAAGCTTAGAGTTGATTTTAAGGCCTAGATTTAGAGATTGGTGAATGAGCAGGCCAGATTCTGTTCTTAGCAGGCTTCTACCAGATTGCAGGAAGTATACAATAAACAAGAAAAAAAACCCCAAAGCATAAGTTTTTTTCACTAAGATAAAACAAGTATGGTGATAGAATGTGATAAAATATTTGTGAATAGGCATGTAAGCTAGAGTAGGTGGGGAAGCCCTCTCCAGGGAAGAGACTTTTTAGCCAAGGATCTGAATGGCAGAAGGATCCAGTCCTGTGGGGACTGGGGGAAGAGAGTTTCTGGCAGAGGGAACCAGAAATGAAAGGACCATTGGTTTAAGTGTAGTGTGTTCTATCTGCAGGAAGGTGGCCCCTCTGACTAGACCATCACCAGTGATGGGAAGGTGGGAGGAGACCAAGCAAAAGAGGTAATAATCTCAGCTTCAAAGTATATGGCTTCTAGGTAGTAGTACTGAGTTTAGATTTTATGTCTGTATGTTCAAGGAAATATATAGGTTTTAAGCAGGGACTGGGGGCATAGTCTGGTTTACTTTTATAAAGTCCCTTTCTTTCTTTCTTTCTTTCTTTCTTTTTTTCTTTTCTTTTCTTTTCTTTGTGGATAATATGATTGAACTAAAGGCAACCATTAGGTGTAAGTAGGGGAACTAATAGAAGGCTATTGCTTTAGTTTGAGTGAGAAGAGAAGATGTCAAATTATTTATTGACACATGTTCTGGGCCAGACATTGACTGGTTCCTAGAAATGCAAGGCAAAATATAAAATGAGTACCTTTAAAGAGCATGCTGCCTGTTGAGAGGGTTAGGCATGCACAGTTGCCATATAACTTTGGCCGTTGATGGTGGGATAGCGATAATGTTGTCAGATCAGGAGCAAAGACTGAGTGAATGAGAGGGCACCATATAAGATGCACTGGTACCATATAAGATGCAGTGGTACCATATAAGGTGCATTGGTACCATATAAGATGCACTGGTACCATATAAGATTCAGTGGTACCATATAAGGTGCACTGGTACCATATAAGATGCACTGGTACCATATAAGATGCAGTGGTACCATATAAGGTGTGTTGGTACCATATAAGATGCAGTGGTACCATATAAGATGCACTGGTACCATAAAAGATGCGTTGGTGCCATATAAGATGCAGTGGTACCATATAAGATGCACTGGTACCATAAAAGATGCATTGGTACCATATAAGGTGCATTGGTACCATAAAAGATGCACTGGTACCATATAAGATGCGTTGGTACCATATAAGATGCAGTGGTACCATATAAGATGCACTGCTACCATATAAGATGCATTGGTACCATATAAGATGCATTGGTACCATATAAGATGCTTTGGCCTGAAACCTACACAGATAACCTATGAGATTGTTTTCAAATATAGGATTCTATGATTTTATTAACGTTTCCAAAAACCTTTGTTTCAGCTGGTTCTGACTGTGACAGATTAGGATTGTGGAATCTCTGTTCTGAAGAGCCATGAAGAAACAGGAATCTGATATATTTTTAGATACTTCAGAAGCAATGACTCCTCTTCTTCTCACTCATGTGCCCCGATGGTCCATTCATAAAGTGGAAAGGAGCTACTACTGTAAGACCACTTACAGGTACGTGCATGCATGAGATAGTGTCTCTTTTTCAGGAGCCAAATCTGAGGCCAGTACTCCTGACTCTTTGCTGACCTAATCCCCATAACTCCTTTGAGTTTATTTTTTCTTCTCTGAAAAACAAATACAAATCTCTAAGAATCTAATGCTGGTTCTACCCAAATCACAAAGCTGTTGAGGTGATCAAGTTGTCATAATTGCAGAAAGACTTTGAAACCTATATGAAATCCATGGAAAAGCAAATAGCTATCTAAGAGACTAGAAATGTGAATGGCTATCTGAGAGACCTTGTTTTTACTTAATGCTCAGTTTGAATAGGCCAGAGTTCTAGTTGGACCTCACGTTTGGTTGGACACACACAAAGAGAGAATGACCTCTCAGTAAGATGGGTTTTTTCAGTGCCCTTAGACAAGCACAAGTCTCCCTGAGGGAAGGGAAAGGATAAATGGAGCATAAAGACAGAGTTAGTCTTGTTAGCACAGATCACTAGTATTTCAAATTTGCAAAAAGCTTGAAGTCATTTATGTTAATTTCATTCCCATGCCTCTCATGGGTGTGCACTACTAGCCTAATTTTATAGATTGGTAAGCCAAAGATAGTAATACCAAGTAGCTTACACTTGGTTTCACAGTGAATAATCACAAAGCTGGGGAAAGAACACCTGGGTCAGACTGTGGTTACACCACCTGGGACCCACAGGCATCTGATAAGGTGGACCTGGTATTCTCTCTTAATCACTTGTGAGTGGTTTTGACAGTGTTAGTCATTCTAGCCCTTGAACAGATTCTAACAGAAACAAATTTATTTCTTTTTCCTTCTTGGGATTGCTTTTCACCCATCCTTTTATTCAGATTGTCCAAATACTGAGCCTGACTTTTTTATGCAACTGTACTCATGACATCAGGTCACTAATTATTTCATTCATAAAACAACTACATGTTGAGAAATAACTGAATTCTGAGGCAAGATGAACATAAGTCAGCTGATAGATTGACATTTCATAGAGACCAAGGACAGCAGCATAGTGTTTCTAAGAATGCATGGATAACATTGTTTCCCAATGCATGTTTCATGGAACCCAGATCTGGGGAACATTAATTTGTGTTAATAAAACAATGAAAGTACAGAACTTAAACAAAAAGATGGTGCATTTCTAGTCAAGAAGATTTAACCTTTATTGCAGGTCTTCTGGGAGCATTTAAAATAATTCCTGAGATAGCTGTGAGTAGGGGATATGGTATAGAATATTTCCCAAGCTTATCTGGACATGGAAATTTTTCTTTTCTTTTCTGAAGAGCTTGAAACAGGACTATGTTTCATAGATCAGTTGGGAAATATTAGGAAGTAAATCCTCCTGTTTTGGTTTCTTATCTGTTTTTGTAGTTTTGATCTCAGATTTTGCCCACAAATTGGGTTTCTATGCTTGCCCTAGAAAAGCCATCTGCTTCTGTGCTAATCTATACTCCACTCTTCCTCGCCCCAACCCTAAGTCCAAATTTTCAAAAGACTGTGTGGTGTCTGCTCATGCTTTCCTGTTTATTCCTATTTTAACTTTTTAACTATTTTAACTTTTCTTTTTCTCTTGCTGACGGCTTCTCTGAGTTACTTGGTAGGTGACAGATGGAAGGCCGTTATCTCAGCCAGGCAGGTTGATACACTTGCGAGGAGCCTGTGTCCTGCAGGAGTGCACATTTACTTGGGAATAGAATGCATATCCCTAAATGGTGATCCTCTAAGGTGACCAGTCTTAAGCATCCTAGCTGAAGCACAGAGAAGAGAGGCAGGGTGCTCAAAGGAGCAAGGGAACTTGCAGGCAGGGACTTGGGGAAGGTTTCTTGAAAGAAGCTCTACCACAATCCGTTAGTTTAGAAAAGAAGAAAATGGAGCTTAGGCAGATGAATGGAAATGAGAAGGGAGAGCGTGGCCAAAGTTGTTTCCATTCATCTTTGAGAGAAGAGAGTGGAAGTTGCACTAATGCACTAGAGCCTTGGCACTAACTGCATTATCCTCTGATTCCTGGGGTCCAAAAGTGTGGGTGGAAAAATTAGGGTGCCCTGTCCGAGTGGCTTAATAAAGTTGGCTGTGCCCTGCCATTGGTCACCATTGGGAAAACTCAAACCATATAAAACAGGGAGTCTGGTAGGGGAGTTCCAAATTTTTGGAACTCCTCTGAGCCCCCTGGAATTATCCTTTTGCTAGTTTGAACTGAGAGTTTCAGTAAATTTTCCCAAAGTATATTTAAACATTTTCTCAAAAGGTTTCAAATTATACCTGAAACACTGGAAGAGCCAAAATTATGTGGAGCAGCTCCTGTTATAAACACTGACTCTTTTATAATTCCTTCATCCTGCTTTCCTTAAAGCATTTGTATAAAGAACAGGAAACATATTTTCCAAATGTGAATAAGAAAGGATGTGGAAGTAATGTCTCCTTGAAGCTCTGCACACGCTATGGAAGGAAATCAGCCACGGGCCCATGGGGCTGTGCAGACATGAGTTCATGCAGCAGGCTGGAGACTGCCCAACCTTGCAAAGGCCTGCTTACAGGTGTGGTCCCTGCTCGTATCTGGGAACTTGGCTGGTAAACAGATCCCTACACTGATAAAAAAAAAATCCTTCCCTAAATTGTAGGAGTGACTTGTTGTGCTGAAACTGTTTTATAAAGAAGTTGGTTTGCTTCTGGGGGTCTGGAGCTTTGGTGTGTGCTAGGTAGAAGGTGCCTATGTGATCAGGCTTCAATAAACACCTAGGACATTGAGTCCCCAACATGTGTCCCTGATAGATAACACTTCTCACGTGTTGCCACAGCTCATCGCTGGGGGAATTAAGTCCTGTGTGATTCTACTGGGAGAAGAATCTTGGAAGCTAGGGCCTGGGTTCATCCAGACTTCACCCCTTGTGTCATTCCCCTCCCCCCTTTTTGCATTTGCTTTGTGTCCTCTCACTTGTAATAAATCTTAGCCATAAGTACAACTATAAAAGAATCCTATAAGTACTTCTAGCAGATCACTGGATCTGGAGGGCAGTCTGGGAGATTTCCAACACAGGACCCCTCTCCCAATAAGTAAGGACAAAACCACTCCTTTTCTTTTCCTAAATTCACTTTGCTTTTCCCCATGCACATTTTAGTTTAACTAATTTAAAAGAAACACTAGACCTGCAAAAAATTAGTGTCCCATTTAGACCTTTTTTTTCAAATTTCTAGACTCTTCTGTGTTTGTCTCCTTCAGTTTCTCCACCCCAACTGCAGCATATGTTTATCTTTCATGATGATCTGCAATAGAAGTGACAAAAGTCACAAAATCCCATGAAAATGCATACAGACACACAGGGAGAGAGGAAAAATAGAAAGTGATTCTCATATTCTTATGGTATTTTCAGCTCACTTGGGAGCAAAACATTGTAAAGTCTCACAAGGATGCTTGCTATCCTGAGATATGAGGCCAGATTGGTTGATTAGAGAGGTTTGAATCTCAGGGTGCTGGAAATAAGCTTCTAAACCTTTACCTTTTTCACTGGGTTTGCACGTGAATTATAGAGGTTTGAAACTGACTCAGGGGTCAGGAAAGTCTGCACAAAATGAGACGCTTTTGGCATTTTCAAATATACACAAAGGATATGCACATTTGTAAAGTTCTGCCAAGCCCAGAATTTTGTTCCTGGAAAATATCATGAGTTCCAGCTGTGCAGAACAGGGGCCATGATGTAGGAAGCCCTTAGACCAAAGTTTATTTGTCCTCCTTCCCCTCTAAATTTTCAGCTCCCCATTGCCATTTGTGATATTAACTTTGTGCTGGGGAAAATGAAGTGGAGAAAACAAAGTGAAGCAAAATGTCATTCTTTGTGTGGGCAGAGGAAAGGGATGCCCATGCGTACCATGAGGTTTTGGAGGTAAGATGTTGAGAGCAGACACCTTCCTGAAAACAGTGACTTGGTGGGGGAGGGGTTATACTGCCTCTTTGTCCTCTGTGTCCTCTTACAGAAACGTATAGAGCCTTCGTACTCCATCTCAGAGCGGTTGTCCTCGTTGAGTGTCAGTGAGTCCAGTACAGGGCCATGATACTTGGGGTAAACTCTGTCCCCAAATAACAAACTGTACTTGAAACTATTTGCTATCACGGAGTTGAAGCTTGCTATCCTATGCAATTCTATCCAGTTACAAAAAAATAAAATCACTTTGGCTTTTTTAAAGAAATGAGAATATTTGAGCAAAAAGTGATCCTCTGTGATCTGTTTAAAAATCTTATCAACAGTTCTGACAGTTCTACAAAATGATATTTCTGCGTGCACGACTGAACCACCAATAGGAATAATTATTTTTTTCTTCTTTTAGCTCTTGTAATGAGCAGCTTTCTCCAGAAACCAAAGGAGTATATTAAACTCCACACTGCCCTGGAATTTTAAAAAGCTGAATATGACTTCATTTATAGTAAAAGTCTTTAATTTTCACTGGTGATAAAAACAGAACCAAAGGATTTCAGTACCAAAAAAAAAAAGGAAAAAGTTTTCTTTCCAGCCATTATAATCCCTACTCAGGGTTTAATGGCTTTGAACTCTACTAGGTAATCAAAAATATTAAATTTGCTTCGTGTAGTTTAAGATTTAAATTTCTATTTGTTTAAAAATATTTCTTGTCTGATTATTTGCATAAAATATAGAGTATGACTAGATATGTTATGTAGCAATATATTTTTCTAACATTTCAGTAGTTTACTTAGCTTATCTTTAATGCCTCATTATAAATCTCATCAAGACTAATTTATTGGGTGTGTTGATAGCTTTATTTTTGTAAGCATGATGGATTGCAAAACAACATTTGTATATTTCAGTTATTTACAATTTTATTTAATATGTTACACTTTATATCCTTGTGGTAACCTAGATATCTAGGAATCTTCCCTCCTATGTAGATATTGATATGGAAATTAATGAACACTGGTGAGAGGACCATGGTAGATCTTTGTCATATTTCTCACCTCTTTTTCTCTTCCCTCTGGCTTGACCGCACGTTGTATGGTTGAGAGTATTTTTATGGGTATCATGTGTTTGACCATGTTAGTTAAAGGAGTAAGTGTGCTGAACAAAATAACTTCCTGGAAACTGCAATCTTTTTTGACAAATGCTTCTTGGGAAAGCTAAAGAAATCTAAGTCCTGAATAAATCCAATTGGCACTGACTATGGGAGTGCTAGTTCTAGAGAGAGATGACATTTATGCTATCTTTACTAAACATTATGAAAACCTTTACGCTTCAAATCCAAACTATGACCTTCGAGCAATGTCCTACTTCCTTAATAATATGTTAAATGTCAGATAAATCATTCTGATGGTGAATCTTTGGAAAACTCTATCATAATAATCAAATAGTCAAGTAATCTTAACAGGGGAAAAAAAAGGATGGAAAAGAGCAAGAAGGAGGATAAAGGGAGGTAGAAGGCAGAAAAGTGAACAGACTAAGGAATGAGGGTAGAAGTTAACTGCTACGAATTCTACATATTTCCATGTCTAAGCCTTTGTGTAGAAGGACAAGAGCATCTTGATGAAATTAGAGTGTGACCACTTGAAGTAAGTGCATTGAAATAATCACTCAGTCAGAATAACACCTTGTAAAAGGCATGTAACCATCAGCTTCAGTGCCATCAAATACCTCTATCTTTGTGGAGCTTATGAAATCACTTTAAATGAACAAATCCTAAAGGTGAAGATCATGTCTAAATAGTCATCACACTTTTGAAAATCATGTAGTTCTCCAAGTGTTGTAAGAGGTGTCATGGAAACAAAGATAGATATATTTAAATCCCTTCCTTGAAAAGTTCAGAGGTTAGTAAGGAAACTGACAATTAACTAGGAGTTGTAATCCAGCCTGAAATAGTATAAATGGGTTTATAAGTAGGAAGAGAGTTGACTAAACTAGCTGAGAGAGGTTTTAGGTAGGTCTTTGGTCTCCTTGGAGATGTGGATAACTGATTATTAGGAGCCTTATAATCCATGTTACAGGTTTAGACTATCATCCAAAGAGCAATGGGTAGTGTTTAAAAAAAATTATTTGTGACACTTGTTAAAGATGGTAAGGAAGACTTTATTCAGGAAGGACTACTACAGTTGGGTTTTTGCAGTGGGGGAGAAAGATTGGGCTCAAATCTGAATACAATAAGAGCAAGTGGAGATTTATAGCCAAAAATTGAAGATTTTTGTTCAATGAAGAGCAGATAGAAACCCAGGTCCCATAAAGAACAGAGGGTATAGGAAGCAAATAAATGATTATAGAAACATTAAGGAGGTTAAATGAATGTATTCCCAGCAATTCACACAGTGCCTGGCACATAAGAGGTAGGTGCTCCAAAAATATTTATTAGATGAAGGAACAAATATGGCATGTAATGTATATATGTTAGTGTTAATATCGTGGTTATCATTACTACCTGGCCATCCCCAACTCAGTGAGGGTCCAGTCCTGACATGTATTATTATATGTCAGACGGCATCATAATTACCAACTTTCCCATCTCTGATTGTAACATGTAAATCATCTCATTCCCAGTCATGACTGGTATCTGAGAATATTTTTATTTTATATCCCAAGCCTTTGATCACAACAAATACTTAGTATTTAATTCCTGGGGTCAAAGAAAGTATTTTTCATTTAAAACAATGTGACAGATCATTAGCAGGAAATGTGTTTGCACTGACAATCATTCAAAACTTTCAGTCTAATCTCTGAGTCAAGAGTCTAGTTAACATGAGCCATTAAAAAAAAATTCTGGCTGTCATTTATTAGATGTAGCTAAAATCTGTGTGATTGTGAAAATCTCTCTGTGCTTCAATTCCATCACCTATAAAACAGACATAATTATACTTATTTTGCAGGGTATTGGGGAAAATCAAATGAGTTTTTATTTGTAAAGTGCTTATTTAGCAAGTGCCTAAAGAAGGAGTAGGTGTTCAAGAAATTTAAATGTTATTTCATTTAAAGTCACCAACTAGCAATAATGACAAGTGATTAGTGGGACTGTCTTCCTTTTAGTTATCAAGTAAATTTCCCTATTGAAACCAAGTAAACTGTTAAACTCCCCCACATAATAGGAACAGGAAAACATTCTTTGGGGGAACCGAGAGCTTCAGAAGTCTCAGTAATTATGACTCCCTTCACTCCTGACACTTCCTTAGGAAAACAGAGGCCTTTCAGAACCAGTAAAACATTATGGTCCAGAACTCTAAATTTCCATTCATGCAGAATGAGTCCAGTAAACACCACATTCTTTATCCTTGCATTCAGTCATTAAGTGATCATTTAATGAGCATCTCTCAGTCATCATGCACTGTCCTAGGTACCCATTTGCATAGGTTACTGAGACACATACCCTGCCCTCAGGTAATTTGCAATCTAATAAGAGGCACTGGAACAGAAACAGATGGTTATGTTACAGAGGAATTAGAAGTCTGTACAAGAAACTGTAAAAGCACAAAGGACTCTCTGATCTATTCTGACAATGGAGTCATGAAAATTCCAAGCCATGGGTTATCCTTGAGGATCTAGCTCTCAGAGGAGGGATAGGAAGCGTGAGTGGCTGATCACAGCCAAGAGCAGCTGTTGCTGTCCTTTTAAATGGTTTTAAACGTTTGTTACTTCCTGCATGCCCCCCTCTGCCACACTTCCAGGGTTATATGGTTATGGCACCCTACAGTTTGTCACTTCCAAACTACCGCTGCCCTTAGGTGGAAGAGGCGTGAAGGACCCAGGTCCCTTCTCTAGCCTCTTGCATCTGTACCGTACACCTGCTGTCTTATATCTGGAGTATCCTTTCTGTACACATGCCCTGATAGTCCAGGCTCTCCAGCCTCCTTTGATCTAATCCTTAAGGAGACATTCATGGCTCATTGCTGAGTCAAATTTCTGTATGTCTCTGTAGAGTAGATGAGCATAGACTCTTGTCGAGGGCAGACATCAGATGGAAAATGGAAATAAGTTTTGTCCTACATTACACAATGAGAGGAAGAAGAGGAGGTGCTTTTAGCACTCACAAGGTGAGGTGAACACTCAACAGAATATGAAGCAAAGATGTAATACTTGGGTTTGGGCCCAGCAGATAGATCCCAGACATTGAATAAAGGGGAAGGAAAGCTATGCCATGATGTCAAAGCTGTTATTTTTTCATGTTTCTTGCAAGCTAGTTTTCTCAGTATCGTACCATGGACAGGGTTGAGGTGGGCATTGATGCTGAGGGAAGTTCTGTAATAAACTCATGAAGCAAATGTGTTCAGAACTTGCCATGTACAAAGGGGAAATGAAAGGAGGAGAGGAGTTGGAAGCTATGAACATGGTCCATTTTTGACCTGCCACCTATATTGCTTTTTAGTATGAGCTTCCTTAGGTTGTGACTTACTTCTTTTCAGCCACATTTTCCAGGGAAATGCTAAGACTCTTAGACCAGGAGGCAAGTTAGTTCATTTCCGTAGCTAATTGCTCTCACCCACCCACCCCTACAGGTGTTACCACTATGCAGTAGGATTTATTATTTATCCTTTGTGAAGGCAGGAAAAATTGGATGCGAAGAGGCTAGTGTCAGAGCGTGTGATCCCTAGACAAGTGGGACATGGAGGGCGAGGGCTTTGGACAGGTGAAATGGGTGATCAGGAGAAGATCATAGGAGAAAGTAACAGGAAACAGGAAGAGAAAGGAGGGTGGTGAGAGCTGGAGACAGTGGCTCAGGCAGACTGGAGCCCAGGAGTCTATTGGAGGTGGTAGCTGGTCAACTAGATGGTGCAGAGCATGATGGGGAGTGGGATCCAGTCGTGGGTTGGCAGTCCAGGGGGGAAGAATGTGGTACTTACTGGAGAGATCTGACCACAGATCCAGAAGGCCTGGTAAGAGCAAAGCCAGTTTCTGTAGTTAGAAAAGTGGGCGTGAAAAGTCTCAAGCTGGAGAGAAAACTGAGGCATTACTAAAAGTGGAACTAAAAGAGATGAGGAGACCTTGGCCCACAGAAATAGTGAAAGGTCTTCCTGGGACTAGGGTCCAAGTCCAGAATCAAAACTGATGCCAGGCTGGGTTGGTGTTAGTCTGTCAAGCTCCTAGATAGGGAACTCATCAATTCTCTCTACTGTAGGACAGGATTGTCCTCAGGCCTAAGATAGTGTTGAGCAGGCATGTGGGAGCCAAGGGTGCCAATATGTGATGGAAAAACTGTGGGAAAGACACTAGGGAGTTCCCTCTAATAAGATTCTGATACACATCTGGTGAGAATGATGGTAATAACCTCGATTCTCTGACAACAACATCTGACTCAGCCTACTCAGAGGGGGCCCACGCAGGGGAGCTAATCATGGGGCAGTTTTGCACTTTAGCCATAATGAAGATCATTGCAGAATGGGTTCGAGACACAACCAGAGACAGAAACGCTAGGTGCACCAAGGTATTTTTGCCTCTGAAGACTCATTCTGATCTTAGGCAATTGGTCTGTGTATGAAATGAAAGTCAATTCCACTTTGCCAGCTTTCTATAACCTTCAACATCCTATTTAATTTTCAACCATTCAACTTAAATTTTCTCCCTTTCTCCTTCCATGATTTCCATTTTAAAAGTAAAATTAGTTTCCTGATTAAAGTTAGTCTTGGGGGCTTCCCTGGTGGCGCAGTGGTTAAGAATCCACCTGCCGTTACAGGGGACACGGGTTGGAGCAGTGGTCCGGGAAGATCCCCCATGCCTCAGAGCAACTTAGCCTGTGTTCCATGGCTACTGAGCCTGCGCTCTAGAGCCTGCGAGCCACAACTGCTGAGCCCACAGGCCACAACCAGAAGCCCGCATGCCTGGAGGCTGTGCTTTGCAACAAGAGAGGCCACCACAATGAGAGGCCCGCACACCGCAACTAAGAGTGGTCCCTGCTCACCACAACTGGAGAGAGCCCACGCGCAGCAAAGAAAACCCAAAACACAGGCAAAAAAAAAAAAAAAAAAAATTAAGTTAGTCTTGGACTAAATCTGAGAATTTCTAGCCCTTCATACTCAAAGGTATATTGGCTCTAGCACAGCTGTTTTTCTGAGTACCTGATTGTGTTGATAAGGATATTTGGAGAAGTTTCCCAGGCTGCTTGAGAAAAGTATAATTGGCTAATATATTTCAGAACTCTATTAATGGATATTGCATTGGGGACTGTATTTTCTGCCGATTCCTTTAGTTTGTGAAATTAAAGCACTCATAACCAAGGGACTTTCCTCTCCCTTTGTCTCTCTGCTACTTTCTACTCTTTTCTTACATGAGATCCAGCAAAGAACAGGACTGGGGGGACCTATGCCCTCCTTTCAGCTCCACACAGAAGGGAAGAGTGCTCTAGTCCTCAACACTCCCAATGCCCCCCACCCCAAACCAGCCTCCCAGATGCTTTACCCTGGGAGTATAGACCTGAGCCCTAGTCCTGACTCTGCTTTCAATAAAATATGGAATATTAAGCAATATTTTCTCAAGTAAAGGGGAAGACCTGGTCCCTGAGAGCCTTTTCAATTCTACATATACAAGATAGGAGGAATGGGAGGAGTAGGATTGATCTAATTAAAATGCTTCTAGTTAAAAAAAAAAAAAGATCTTCAGTAGATTCACATGTGTGTTTAAGTACATGCATGATAATATCAGCATTTCAGACCAGTAGGGAAATGATGGCCTTATCAATAAATTAGTGCATATGCAAGCCATGAACACACTTATATGTCATACACCTTGTATCAAAGTAAATTCAAGACAAATCTGATCTTTATGTAACAAATGGAACCTTAAAAATACTTAAATATTTGCTGGTCTGGAAAAAAAATTACTTAAAAAAAATAAAGGCTTTGGGGCTTCCCTGGTGGCGCAGTGGTTGAGAGTCTGCCTGCCGATGCAGGGGACACGGGTTCGTGCCCCGGTCCGGGAAGATCCCACATGCCGCGGAGCGGCTGGGCCCGTGAGCCATGGCCGCTGAGCCTGCGCGTCCGGAGCCTGTGCTCTGCAACGGGAGAGGCCACAACAGTGAGAGGCCCGCATACCGCAAAAAAAAAAAAAAATAAAAAAAAATAAAAAAAAAAAAAAAAAATAAAGGCTTTGAAAACTACTGAAACAAGTATTTTACAGCAAGAATTATGATCCAAGTTCATTTATACTTGTAAAGGTAAACTCTCTGATAAATAGTTTTGTGCTTTTGGAATAAAAAAATAAATATGATGCTTCTACTAGATGATAGAGGTATCTATAAAACACATGATAGTTCAGATTTTATTTTAATTTCTATTTATTGAGTGTTTATGGCAACTTCTGTGCTACATTTTATATATATGTCTTCTCATTTAATCTTACACCATCCCTATGAAGTTGATACTTGTATCCTCAGGTATGACTTGAGGAAATAGAAAGAATGAGTGATGGTCCAAGTTCATTATACCATAATGAAACCAGATATCTAAGCTAGGTCTACCTCTAATGTTGTGCCTCTCTTGATGACTATGACATACCTCCGACTGGCTGAAGTGTTAAACTGCTTTTTGCTTCCTACTGTGCTTAAAGCTAGAAAAAGAGACACTATGTCATTACAAAAGCAATATCTAGAAATTGTCCTGATGGACGAGGACAAAGGAAAGCAGTAACGAAAGATAAGGAGGACGAAAAAATAAATCGATCTGGTTGGAAGCTATGATTCCTGAGGAGAAATCCCAGAAACCCATTGTTAGCAAGTCTAGTCTTATGGTGGTAGGATCTATTACTTACAGCACTAGGACGGTTGGGGGAGGCAGAGCTGTTGGAATGCAGCTACAGAAGGCATCTGGGGTCTGGCCATTAGTCTGCTATGACAGGACCTCCATCAGTAGCTAAGGGTACAGAGAGCACCCTTCTCATGAGAATAGGATGATGAGAAGGTCAAAATTTGGCTAAATAATGCTGACATTTGCCAAGATTGTAGACACGGAGAGAACCTCAGTTACTAGACATGAAACAAGCTGACCAACATGGGTGATGATGAGTGAAAATGTATGACCAGAGCTCCCTAAACTCACTGTTAATAGGCATTGCACTACCTCCAACCCTTACTCTCGTCAACTAGTGGGCTGAGGCTGATGTTGTACTACTTGTCTTATCTAGTCTGGTTTAGGAGGGCAGAGCCTGTGTGAGATTTGGCAGTTTGTGTCTTTCAAGGAACTGGCTAATTTCATCTGAGTTATCAAATGTATGGACATAGAATTGTTCATAGTATTTATTTTCTTTTTAATGTTCATGGGATCAGTATTGATGACCCTTATTTTATTTCTGATATTGATAATTTGTGTCTTCTTTATCAGTAGTCTACTTTGAGAAGCAGACAGAGGCCAGGGTTGATGCGCTGCTATAGCTATGTGATGGGCTAAGGTCAGCATATGTTAAAATCATTCTCTATTGTTCGGTTGATGGTACAGAGTAAACATAATTGGCAAGATGAATAAAGAGAAGTGGAATCCAACCAGAGGTAAGTGATGGTGAAAAACAAGGAAGCATGAGATTTAGAAATCAGAGGTGTGCAGCACAAATGTTCTAATAGGAATTGTCATCCACAGACCAATAACCCATGCATCACACTAGATTAGAGATAGTACTGAGTGACCCTAAATGCCTCTTAGGGATCCCTAGCTTTGCTTTCTCAAGGTGATAGAATAAGTCATTATTTTCTATGTAGAGCTCTATCTTCAGTTATATTACCAACCACTTTGGGGAGGCACTTGGAGACAGGCATCATGTACTTATAATACATATGTTGAAAAAAATCCAGCAAATGTTTACCTTAAACTGAATACCATAGAAGAAGAAGAATTTATTGTAAGACTTTATTTGATCTTCAGAAATGTATATGAGTTTGTGACATATTTGATAATTGAATTGTAGAATTGGAAGGGACCTTTACTACAAGATCCTTCCAATTTAAAAATCAATTGACTGAGGTCCAGAAGGGTTAAGTGAAACACCTGGTAAGAGGATAAGCCAGGCTTAAACTTAAGTCTCCAAACCCCAGATCCAGTGTTCTTTCTACAGAGAACATAGTTCCTCCTCAAATTTGCATTATTTTTATGTATGTATGTATGTATGTATGTATGTATTATAATTAATTAATATTTATTTATTGCAATTCTAATTTTTTAACATCTTTATTGGAGTATAATTGCTTTACAATGGTGTGTTAGTTTCTGCTTTATAACAAAGTGAATCAGCTATACATATACATACATCCCCATATCTCCTCCCTCTTGTGTCTCCCACCCACCCCTCTAGGTGGACACAAATAACCAAGCTGATCTCCCTGTGCTATGTGGCTTCTTCCAGCTAGCTATCTGTTTTACATCTGGTGGTGTGTATATCTCCGTGCCACTCTCGCACTTCGTCCCAGCTTACCCTTCCCCCTCCCTGTGTCCTCAAGTCCATTCTCTATGTCTGGGTCTTTATTCCTGTCCTGTCCCTAGGTTCTTCAGAACCTTTTTTTTTTTTTCTTTTTAGATTCCATATATATGTGTTAGCATATAGTATTTGTTTTTCTCTTTCTGACTTACTTTACTCTGTATAACAGTCTCTAAGTCCATACACCTCACTACAAATACTCAATTTCGTTTCCTTTTATGGCTGAGTAATATTCCACTGTATATATGTGCCACATCTTCTTTCTCCATTCATCTGTTGATGGACATTTAGGTTGCTTCCATGTCCTGGCTATTGTAAATCGAGCTGCAATGAACATTGTGGTACATGACTCTTTTTGAATTATGTTTTTTTCAGTGTATATGCCCAGTAGTGGGATTGCTGGGTCATATGGTACTGCTGTTTTTAGTTTTTTAAGGAACCTCCATATTGCTCTCCATAGTGGCTATATCAATTAACATTCCCACCAACAGTGCAAGAGGGTTCCCTTTTCTCCACACCCTTTCCAGCATTTATTGTTTGTAGATTTTTTGATGGAGGCCATTCTGACGGGTGTGACATGGTACCTCATTGTACTTTTGATTTGCATTTCTCTAATGATTAGTGATGTTGGGCATCCTTTCATGTGTTTGTTGGCAATCTGTATATCTTCTTTGGAGAAAAGTCTCTTTAGGTCTTCTGCCCATTTTTGAGTTGGGTTGTTTGCTTTTTTGATATTGAGCTGCATGAGTTGCTTGTAAATTTTGGAGATTAATCCTTTGTCAGTTGCTTCATTTGCAAATATTATCTCCCATTCTGAGGGTTGTCTTTTGGTCTTGTTTATGGTTTCCTTTGCTGTGCAAAAGCTTTTAAGTTTCATTAGGTCCCATTTGTTTACTTTTGTTTTTATTTCCATTTCTCTAGGAGGTGGGTCAAAAAGGATCTTGCTGTGATTTATGTCATAGTGTGTTCTGCCTATGTTTTCCTCTAAGAGTTTGATAGTGTCTGGCCTTACATTTAGGTCTTTAATCCATTTTGAGTTTATTTTTGTGTATGGTGTTAGGAAGTGTTCTAATTACATACATGTAGCGGTCCATTTTTCCCAGCACTGCTTATTAAAGAGGCTGTCTTTTCTCCATTGTATATTCTTGCTGCCTTTATCAAAGACAAGGTGACCATATGTGTGTGGGTTTATATCTGGGCTTTCTATCCTGTTCCAGTGATCTATATTTTTGTTATTGTGCCAGTACCATACTGTATTGATTACTATAACTTTGTAGTATAGTCTGAAATCAGGGAGCCTGATTCCTCCCGCTCTGTTTTTCTTTCTCAAGATTGCTTTGGCAATTCAGGGTATTTTGTGTTTCCATACAAATTGTGAAATATTTTATTATAGTTCTATGAAAAATGCCATTGTTAGTTTGATAAGGATTGCATTGAATCTGTAGATTGCTTTGGGTACTATAGTCATTTTTACAATGTTGATACTTCTAATCCAAGAACTTGGTATATCTCTCCATCTGTTTGTATCATCTTTATTTTCTTTCATCAGTGTCTTATAGTTTTCTGCATACAGGTCTTTTGTCTCCGTAGGTAGGTTTATTCCTAGGTATTTTATTCTTTTTGTTGCAATGGTATACAGAACTATTTCCTTAATTTCTGTTTCAGATGTTTCATCATTAGTGTATAGGAATGCAAGAGATTTCTGTGCATTAATTTTGTATCCTGCTACTTTACCAAATTCACTGATTAGCTCTAGTAGTTTTTTGGTAGCATCTTTAGGATTCTCTATGCATAGTATCATGTCATCTGCAAACAGTGACAGCTTTACTTCTTCTTTTCCGATTTGGATTCCTTTTATTTCTTTTTCTTCTCTGATTGCTGTGTCTGAAACTTCCAAAACTATGTTGAATATTAGTTGTGAGAGTGGGCAACCTTGTCTTGTTCCTGAACTTAGTGGAAATGGTTTCCGTTTTTCACGATTGATAATGATGTTGGCTGTGTGTTTGTCATATAGCCCTTTATTATGTTGAGGTAAGTTCCCTCCATGCCTACTTTCTGAAGGCTTTTTATCATAAATGGGTGTTGAATTTTGTTGAAAGCTTTTTCTGCATCTGTTGAGATGATCATATGGTTTTTCTCCTTCAATTTGTTAATATGGATGGTTTATCACAGTGATTGATTTGCGTATATTGAAGAATCCTTGAATTCCTGGGATAAACCCCACTTGATCATGGTGTATGATCCTTTTAATGTGCTGTTGGATTCTGTTTGCTAGTATTTTGTTGAGGATTTTTGCATCTATGTTCATCAGTGATATTGGCCATTAGTTTTCTTTTTTTGTGGCATCTTTGTCTGGTTTTGGTATCAGGGTGATGGCCTCGTAGAATGAGTTTGGGAGTTTTCCTCCCTCTGCTATATTTTGGAAAATTTTGAAAAGGATAGTTGTTAGCTCTTCTCTAAATGTTTGATAGAATTCGCCTGTGAAGCCATCTGGTCCTGGGCTTTTGTTTCTTGGAAGACTTTTAATCTCAGTTTCAATTTCAGTGCTTGTGATTGGTCTGTTTGTATTTTCTGTTTCTCCCTGGTTCAGCCTTGGAAGTTTGTGCTTTTCTAAGAATTTGTCCATTTCTTCCCGTTTGTCCGTTTTATTGGCATATAGTTGCTTGTAGTAATCTCTCATGATCTTTTGTATTTCTGCAGTGACAGTTATTACGTCTCTGTTTTCATTTCTTATTCTATTGTTTTGAGTCTTCTCCCTTTTTTTCTTGATGAGTCTGGCTAATTGTTTATCAATTTTATCTTCTCAAATAACCAGCTTTTAGTTTTACTAATCTTTGCTATCGTTTCCTTCATTTCTTTTTCATTTATTTCTGATCTGATTTTATGACTTCTTTCCTTCTTCTAACTGTGGGGTTTTTTAGTTCTTCTTTCTGTAATTGCTTTAAGTGTAAGGTTAGGTTCTTTATTTGAGATTTTTCCTGCTTCTTGAGGTAGGATTGTATTGCTATGAACTTCCCTCTTAGAACTGCTTTTGCTGCATCCCATAGGTTTTGGGTCATCGTGTTTTCATTGTCATTTGTTTCTAGGTATTTTTTGATTTCCTCTTTGATTTCTTCAGTGATCTCTTGGTTACTAAGTAGTGTATTGTTTAGACTCCATGTGTTTGTATTTTTTACAGATTTTTTTCATGTAATTGATATCTAGTCTCTTAGCGTTGTGGTCAGAAAAGATACTTGATATGATCTCAATTTTCTTAAATTTACCAAGGCTTCATTTGTTACCCAAGTTATGATCTATCCTGGAGAATATTCCATGAGCAGTTGAGAAGAAAGTGTAATCTGCTGTTTTTGGATGGAATGTCCTATAATTATCAATTAAGTCCATCTTGTTTAATGTATCATTTAAAGCTTGTGTTCCTTATTTACTTTCATTTTGGTTGATCTGCCCATTGGTGAAAGTGGGGTTTTGAAGTCCCCTATGATTGTGTTACTTTTGATTTCCCCTTTTATGGCTGTTAGCATTTGCCTTATGTATTGAGGTGCTCCTATTTTGGGTGCATAAATGTTTACTATTGTTATATCTTCTTCTTGGATTGATCCCTTAAGCATCATGTAATGTCCTTCTTTGTCTCTTGTAATAGTCTTTATTTTAAAGTCTATTTTTTTCTGATATGAGAATTGCTACTCCAGCTTTCTTTTGATTTGAATTTGCATGGAATATCTTTTTCCATCCCCTCACTTTCAGTTTGTTTGTGTCCCTAGGTCTGAAGTGGGTCTCTTGTAGACAGCATATATATGGGTCTTGTTTTGTATCCATTCAGACAGTCTGTGTCTTTTGTTTGGGGCATTTAATCCATTTACATTTAAGGTAGTTATAGGTATGTATGTTCCTATTACCATTTTCTTAATTGTTTTGGGTTTATTATGGTAAGTCTTTTCCTTGTCTTGTGTTTCCTGCCTAGAGAAGTTCCTTTAGCATTTGTTTTAGAGCTGGTTTGGTGGTGCTGAATTCTGTTAGCTTTTGCTTATCTGTAAAGGTTTTAATTTCTCCATTGAATCTGAATGAGATCCTTGTCAGTTAGAGTAATCTTGGTTTTAGGTTTTTCCCTTTCATCACTTTAAATATGTCCTTCCACTCCCTTATGGCTTGCAGAGTTTCTGCTGAAAGATCAGCTGTTAACCTTATGGGGATTCCTTTGTATGTTAATTTTTGCTTTTCCCTTCCTGCTTTTATTTTTTCTTTGTATTTAATTTTTGATAGCTTGATTAATATGTGTCTTGGCATGATTCTTTTTGGATTTATCCTATATGGGATTCTCTGCACTTCCTGGACTTGACTGACTGTTTCCTTCCCCATATTAGGGAAGTTTTCAACTATAATCTCTTCAAATATTTTCTCAGTCCCTTTTTTTCTTTCTCTTCTTCTTCTGGGACCCCTATAATTCGAATGTTGTTGTGTTTAGTATTGTCCCAGAGGTCTGTGAGATTGTCTTCAATTCTTTTCATTCTTTTTTCTTTATTCTGCTCTGCAGTAGTTATTTCCTCTATTTTATCTTCCAGGTCACTTATCCGTTCTTCTGCCTCAGTTATTCTGCTATTGATTCCTTCTGGAGAAGTTTTAATTTCACTTATTGTGTTGTGCATAATTGTTTGTTTGCTCTTTAGTTATTCTAGGTCCTTGTTAAATGTTTCTTGTATTTTCTCCATTCTATTTCCAACATTTTGGATCATCTTTACTATCATTACTCTGAATTCTTTTTCAGGTAGAGTGCCTATTTCCTCATCATTTGTTTGATCTGGTGGGTTTTTACCTTGCTCCTTCATCTGCAGTGTGTTTCTCTATCTCCTCATTTTGCTTAACTTACTATGTTTGGGTCTCCATTTCACAGGCTGCAGGTTTGTAGTTCCCAGTCTTTTTGGTGTCTGCTCCCAGTGGGTAAGTTTGGTTCAGTGGGTTGTGTAGGCTTCCTGGTGAAGGGGACTGGTACCTGTTTTCTGGTGGATGGGGCTGGATCTTGTCTTTCTAGCGGGCAGGACCCTGTCCGGTGGTGATTATTTGGGTGTCTGTGAACTTATTATGATTTTAGGCAGCCTCTCTGCTAATGGGTGGGATTGTATTCCTGTCTTGCTAGTTGTTTGGCATAGGGTGTCCAGCACTGTAGCTTGCTGGTTGTTGAGTAGAGCATTTTCTTAACGTTGAGATGGAGATCTCTGAGTGATCTTTCACTGTTTGATATTACGTGGGGCTAGGAGGTCTCTGGTGGAGCAATGTCCTGAACTTGGCTCCTCCACCTCAGAGGCTCAGGCCTGACACCTGGCCAGATCACCAAGACCTTGTCAGCCACAAGGCTCAGCAGAAAAGTGAGAGAAAAGAAAGAAAGAAAGAAAAATAAAGTTATTAAAATAAAAGAAATTATTAAAAATAAAAACATAAAGAAGTAATTAAAAAAAAGAAAGAGAACAACCAAATCAAAAAACTAATCCACCACTGATAACAAGTGCTAAAAGCTACACTTAAAAAAAAAAAAAAAAAAAAGACCGTCAGAACCCTAGGACAAATGGTAAAAGCAAAACTATACAGACAAAATCACACAAAGAATCATACACATACACACTCACAAAAAGAGAAAAGGGAAAAAATAATATATATATATATATATATATATATAAATATATATATATATATAATAAAAAAGGAAAGAGCAACCAAATCAATAAACAAATCTACCAATGATAATAAGCTGTAAATACTAAACTATGATAAACATAAAACCAGAAACAACTGAGATGCAGAAGATAAACCCTAAGTCTACAGTTGCTTCCAAAGTCCACCGCCTCAATTTTGGGATGATTTCTTGTCTGTTGAGTTATTCCACAGATGCAGGGTACATCAAATTGATTATGGAGATTTAATCCACTGCTCCTGAGGTACTGGGAGAACCTTCCCTATCTCTTATTTGTTCACACAGCTCCTGGGGTTCAGCTTTTGACTTGGCCCTGCCTTTGTGTGTAGGTCGCCTGAGGGCATCTTTTGGGAAGTCTGAGGTCTTTTGCCAGTGTTCCATAGGTGTTCTGTAGGAGTTGTTCCACATGTAGATGTAGTTTTGATGTATTTGTGGGGAGGGAGTTGTTCTCCACGTCTTTCTCCTCTGCCATCTTGAAGGTGCTCCGCAATGCTAATTTTTTAATGTCCCTCTATTTTCACAGTTTTCAGGCAATGAAAGCATTTTAGGAAATTTAAATGACTGGCAAGCCGCCTGAGACTTACAACCAAGATATTTTGAACCAGTTGGTCTCCTTGTAAGTTTCAAAACCATATCAGTTAAAATTGGGTTTCACAGAAAATGGCAGAAGCATTAAGGTAATAATATCAAATTTGCATTCTTGAACACATGGTTTTGCTTCCATCAAGTACACATACATGAATTCTTGCTGAACCATCCAATTATCTAATCTACTCCCTTACTCAGGATAAAGGCCAGCTGGCAGAGGCTATGAAGGACTGTTCAATGTTCATGTCAGTCATACTATAGTAACTCCAGGTGCCTCAGGCCTCCAAGTGACAATCTCTAATACAGCACCTTTCAGAGCCACCAGAGAAATGATGCATTAAGGATGCAAACCTGAATGACAACCTGAAATTAAGGTTCACATTCAGTGACTATATATATTACAGTAATTCAGGACTTTCAAAGTATGTGTTTGTCTGCTCTGTCGGTCATGTTAATAACCAATTTTGTCCGACGGACTCCCATTTATGTTTCTTACCAAACACTCAATGCAATGAATTCCTTAATTTTTGTGATACATTTTAAATCTTATTTTCATGTTTAATACGTATTAAAATTACAATGTTCTATGACTGATTAGGTGGTTTAAGAAATGGATTTGAATCCAAATTATATATGTGTATATACGTATATACACACATACATACACACATTTGCATGCATGTAATACCTATATATGTGTATGTGTGTATAAATGCATAATTATATATGTTTATTATTTTTTAATTTGGGAAATTTTTATTGAGCATTTTCTATGTGCCAGGCATTGTTACAGGCCCTGGAGATATAGTTGTAAATAAGACCAACAGGTTTTCCTGTTTCAGGAAGTTATATTCTAAAGAGAAGGAGATAGAAAATGACCAAAAAAAAAAAAGAAAAAAAAACACCCAAAAGAGAATTTGACATAATGATACATGATCTGGAGAAAATTTAAAGCTTATCTGGAAATATGGAAGTTTAGATGTACAGCAAGTATCTTCCAGTAAGTCACACCTAAATATACATTTTTCAGTTCATTGTTGATCTGGTAGAAAAGTAAAGAAATGAAATTTGGGAAAGCCCAAATCAAAGGGAGAAAGCAAGAACCGATATTGCTCTGAGGGGGATTGTGTTCATTCTTGACAACCTAACACATGAAAAATTGGAACAACTATATGAATCTAGGTGCATTAAATGTCAACACTCTCAGTGGCAAATTAGAAAGCATAAGTGTACCCTACAGTGGGAGACATGTGGACTTGTACCCCTTTTGGCACACTGTCTAAATGGTAATATTTAAAAAAAACAACAAAAAAACCTAATGAGAATTTTAAACCACAAATCTTCTCTTTAGAGTTTTGAGGCTTAGTATTCATACTTTCTGTGCCTCCTAACCCACTTCCCAAAAGAAATGTGGTTTAAAGTGGCTGTAAATCATAGTCCTCCAGGCATTAGTCAGAAGCAAATGATTATTCTCTCTGGATTAACATATTTTAAACCTAGATCTCATCTCAACAAACCCTAACAGATAGAGTTCTAAGGGACATGTGTTCACAATAAGGAGTTATTCAGCAAATCATGACACTAACCACCAAGAGCAAGAGATAACAGAAATAACTAATTACACAGTCAGGACATCAAAGACTACCAATTTGTAGATTATCAGTAGATCTGATATTTTTAAAGAGCTAAAGAGACTATTAAAAATATCATAAGTGGGTAGATGATATTTAAATCAACAGGGATATATTTGCAAAAGAACTGATTACAATTGGAAAGCACAACGATTGAAATTAAAATTCAGTGGACAGAATACACATTCAATTAGACACAGCTAAAGACAGAATTAGCAAACTGGATTATAGATCTGACAATATAGAATGACAATAGAATGAAGCACAGAGTGATGAGGAGATAGAAAATTTGAAAGAGAAGTTAAAAGACATAGAAGTTTAAGCAAGCAATTTCTAATTATATTGCAATGGTTAGGGTACAAGCCAAGCTGCTATGATCAAGAGACTGTAAAAGACAGTGGCTTAAATAAAATAGAGTTTATATTTCCCTCCCATAAAGTTCTGGATAGAAGTGGTTTAGAAGTGGAAGGAAGCCTCTGCTATTCCCAATATGTTTTCCAAGATTATTTAAATATTCACTATATCTTACCAATAGGAATATGTGGGAATGAGAAATTCCAGGGAACGCATCTTGCCTCTCATACTAATAGCCAGAACTCAGAACTCAGGTACATTCACATTTAGCTGCATTTATAATCCCAGCAACAGCACATCAAATTGCCCTCATGCTTCCACTCTGTCTCTTCTGCTACAAGCTGTAGAAAGTCTCTGCCTTTAAAAGGCTTATGGGATTATATTATACACATTCAGATAATCTCCTTATCTTAAGTTCAGCTGTGCCATATAGCATAATATAATTATGGGAGTGCCATCTCATCATATTTACCAGTTCAGGGGACTAGGGCATGGAACCATTTTTAGACTTTTCCCCACCACATAAAATAAGCAAAAATTTAAGAAGAAAATATATATATTTTTTAACAAATAATGGTAGTAGGGACTTCCCTGGTGGTCCAGTGGTTAAGACTTCACACTCCCAATACAGGGCCTGGGTTTGATCCCTGGTCAGGAAACTAGATCCCGCATGCTGCAACTAAAATATCCCGCATGCCTGCAACTAAAAACAAAAAAGATCCCGCATGCCACAGCGAAGATCCCACATGCTGCAACTAAGACCCAGCGCAGCCAAATAAATAAATAAATGTTTACAAAAATAATGGCAGTAGAGTAAATTAATGAAATAGTAAAACAAAGATATAATGGAGAAAGGATCAATAAAGACAAAGTGTGTTCTTTGAGTAGACAGATAAATTGCACAATTAAATTTTCCAGATAAAGTAGAGAGAAAAACCTAAATAAACAATATTAGATGTGAAAAATGGGCCATAACCACAGATGTGGCACAGATTAAAGTAATAATATGCTAATAAATTCAAAGAGTATCTGTAGGGAAAGAATTCCTAGAAAAATATAAGTAGCAAAAATAAATTTAAGAAGAAATAGAAAATATCAATAGTCTTAAACTTATTAAAGACATTATTTTAAATTTTCTCCTAAAGAAAACTTTAATAGTTTCATAGGCTAATTCTACCAAATATTCATGAAACACAGAATTCCAATATCACACTTTTTTTTCAGAAAATAAAAATTGAAATAATTGTTCCCGATTCTTATAACAGTTTAACGTAACTTTGAGATGAAAACCCAACATAAAGCAGCATAAGATAGAAACCAACCAAATAATCTTTGTTGTCCAAATTCCAGTTTAATAGTAGACAGTCTACTTTAGGTATACTACACACACACGCACACACACACATAAAACTTACACATACTATATTATATATAAAAAAGATCAAGAGGATAAAAAGAGAAGCCACAGACTGGTAGAAAATATTTGCAAAAGACGCATCTGATAAAGGAGCATTATCCAAAATATATAAAGAATTCTTAGAACTCAACAATAAGAATACAAACAACCCGATAAATGGGCTAAAGACCTTAAAAGATACTTCACCAATGACGATATACAGATGGCAAATAAGCATATGAAAAAGTGCCCCACATTATATGTCATTAGGGAAAGACAAATTAAAACAAGATACCATTACAGACCTATCAGAATGACAAAATTCAGAGCACTGACCAGGATATGGAGCAACAGGAACACTCATTCATTGCTGGTGAGACTACTAAATGGTACAATAACTTTGGAAGACAGTTTGGGGTTTCTTACAAAACTACACGTGCTTTTACCATAGGATCCAGAAATTGACCTCCCTGGTATTGCCCAAAGGAGTTGAAAACTTATATACAGGCAAAGACCTGCACATGGATGTTTATAGCAGCTTTATTCATAATTGTTAAAACTTGAAAGAAACCAAGATGCTCTTAAGTAGGTGAATGGATAATGGAGCCAATTATCCATGGTGCCAATGGAATATTATTCAGCACTAAGAAGAAATGAGCTTTTAAGCCATGTAAAGGCATGGAGGAAACTCAACTGCATAGTACTAAGTAAAAGAAGCCAATCTGAAAAGCCTACATACTGTGTAACAACTATATGACATTCTGGAAAAGGCAAAACTATGGAGACAATAGAAAGATCTGGGTTTGGTGGGGGCTGAATAGGCAGAACACAGAGGATTTTTAGAACAGTGAAAATATTGTGTATGATATTGTAATGGTGAAGACATGTCATAATACATTTGCCCAAACCCATAGAATGTACAACACCAAGAGTAAACCCTAATGTGAACTATGGACTCTGGGTGATACTAATGTCAATGTAGGTTCATCAGTTGCAACAAATGTACCACTTTGGTGGGAAATGTTGATAATGGAGAGGCTATGCATGTGTGGGGACATGGACTAAATGGGAAATCTCTATACCTTGTGCTCAATTTTGTTGTGAACTTAAAACTGCTCTAAACATATTCTATTTTTTTTAAAAAAAGAATTCAGTTACTAAAAACATAAAATAACATTTAAATATTTAGAAACTACATTTTTTAAAACAATTACTAATATTTTATCAAACAATAACAGTGACTCTAAGAGCTTATTAGTAGTGGCTGACACATAGTAGGTATTGAATAAACATTTATTGACTAAATGTGTGTGTATATGTATGACTGTCTGCTCGCTCCTGCATACACACCACTCAATAACTGAAAACAATTTTAGTCTGTAACCTGAGGAACACTCGAATTTAATCCAAGATGGCCCTTTCAGACATAGTTCTACTCTACTAGATGAAGCAATTTCACCGCAAGAGGCTTTCCTAGAAGTTTTTTTTTTAATGATCATCTCTGTGTTTTGTTTTGTTTTTTTTTTTTTTTTTTTTTTTTTTTTTTTTTTTTGCGGTACGCGGGCCTCTCACTGTTGTGGCCTCTCCCGTTGCGGAGCACAGGCTCTGGATGCGCAGGCTCAGCGGCCATGGCTCACGGGCCCAGCCGCTCCGCGGCATATGGGATCCTCCCAGACCGGGGCACGAACCCGTATCCCCTGCATCAGCAGGCGGACTCTCAACCACTGCGCCACCAGGGAGGCCCTTGTTTTGTTTTTAAGCTAGCCAGTAGTTTTGTAATCAGACTTTGTTTTATAGATTTTGCTTTTAAAAATCCACTGAGTATTTCTGTATCCCTTGAAAGTTGACAGCAGAACTGGCAAAATGTCAAGAATGATTCACAAAAATGCCAATACAGGATATTCTTCAACAGAAGGAATACATCTTTGGAAGATTCTCTGTCTGGGTTAATTAGTGTTCTTTCTGAAACTCTCACAGAAATATCTTAGAATTGCTTTTATTAGTGGGTTTATCCATAGCATAGAAGTCCTGACTGGGCTTTTAGTCTGGCCTTAATATAGTGATATCAGTTCTGACAATCCCTGTCTTTTGATTGGAAAAGGGATTTCAAGAAGACTCATTATTAGCTATTGTTATGAGAAATTGGCTCCACAGCATGGAGTTTAATCTTTGAAGTGATTTTTTTCTAGTCCTAGAGTACAGATGGCATTGAAAGAAATGCCCTGTATTATATGGAGTCAGATGGAACATCAGCCCAGAATTATACACCGTGGAAGTCCTGGTTATTGGTCTTTCCCTCTCTGCACTGCTCCCCAAAACCTCCCTACATGAACGTATCCTTTTAATCAGGGTGAGCTCTCTTCCCTGTTAAAATACATCAGATGGCATGCTGAAGGTTGAGCGAGACTGACAACTTCTGAAATATCACTCCCCAATAAATGCCCTTTTGTAGCTGCTGATCGCTTTTTCCCTTTGCCTGTTTCCATTCTGGATTTTTTGATGTGAGTGGTAGGTGAGATAAGATGGGGAGCATTTTATATCTTGAGGAGCTGTACGTTTTCTGCAATTGTATACTGTTTAAAGCCATTTCATCAAGGTGGGGCAGACAAAAATAGCCTCTCCATATTTTTCCTTCTGCTCTCCTCTCATTGCCCTGAGAAGTACAAGTCATACTTACTTTCTAAATAATAGTTCTTAGATTTATTGCATTTCTGTTTTAATAATCACAGATCATGTTTGTATAACACTTTTTTTAAAAGCATATTCTCAAACATCAGTTCATTTGATGTAGCAGGGTAAGGAAGGAAAAGAAGAGAGCTTTTAAAAAATTATTTCCACTTTTTCTGGAAAAACTGAGGACTAGAGAGGTGAAGTGGCTTCCAAAACTACAACAATGGCAGAAAAGTCAAAACCATTATCCACTGATGTTAAATTTCCCTGTGCACACCACCTGTGATGGAAACTCACAGAAAGGCTTCTGCCTTGTTAGCAGATAACAGTTCATTTACACCTAAGTTATTAGGCCCAAATTTCACCCCATCTCAAAGGAAGCATTCAAAGAACTGAAGAACATAAAGGGAGAGTGAGACAGGATCAAGCTGCTGAGTCAGAGAATGGCTGGAGATGAAGAAATGCAGGAATTGCCCTACAAGATTTAAGTTTTTATCATCATGAAATGTTTGGACAGAGAAGAACCAAATCATTAATGTGACTAATTAATAATTTGAACACTTATTGAGCACATACTACCATATGACTCTTCCAGGAACAATATTACATGCTTAGGATACAAGAATGATACATAGTCCCTTTGGGAGAAACACACTTAAAACAAATATGGAAAGACCACACGTATAAGTCTTCTGGTTCAAGATGAAAATTTGAGCCCTATGCATTTAAGTTAATTCCATTCTCTGCCAAATTCACATTTATATGAATATATATATAAAATATATCTAGTGAGTGTATGTTTATAATATATGCGTATATACATATATGCATATATGCAACTATGAGTGAATATAAATGTGTATATATGTGTATTTATGTATGTGTACATGTCTATGTATATATACACACACAAACACACATTAGAGAAATTTGCTTCAGCATGGATAAGAAAGAATTGTGTACAAAATGTCATGTTGACAGTATCAAATTGAAGGCTGGACTGAAAAACCCAAGATCCAATAATTGTGAAGCCATATTACAAAGGATTATAACTGGGACAAAGGGAAATTTTTGGAACAATAAATAAGTTTATCATACATGGCCAACCACAACTTGTATAGACATCTGTTATTTTCCTAAAATAATTCATAAGGTTAGAACTATATCCCAACCACCTCAATCATTACCTACCCCTTCCTGTCTCCTTTATTCTTATTCATTTGGGGTCCCATCCACCTCAGCCTCGGTGGGCTTAACCGTAGGGCTTGTGGCCAATGGAATGTATGCAGTGGTGACAGTGTACCTGTTTCAAGCTTGGGCCTGAAGAAGTATTGATATCTTCTGCTTTGGCTCACCATCCTGTGGTCCTGTGATTCACCCTGGGAAGCACATACCTCAGATATCTGCTGTCCCAGAAAGGGGTGTTTAGGACAATCTGAGTCTGACTTGCAGCCAAGCCCATCCTATCCCAGAAAAGCCATAGCTTAGTCACAAAAGTAAGACAAATAAGTGCTTGCTATGGTAACGTATTAAGATCTTGAGGCTGCTTGTCACACAAAATTATTGTGGCAATAATTTACTGATACACCACGGGTTCTCCCTTACTATACTCAGCATGGGACACACATGCCGTTTAAAGCAGGGCATTAAAGAGAATTTGTTAATGTGCAAAGTCATGTCCATTAACGAGAGGGAGGAGTAGCCCCACTAACTTCATTGTGTCACAACCAACTTGAGGGGGAAAAACATCCAACTTTTTGCAAGTAGCAGCAAGGTTTTTTTGTTTTTTTTTTTTTTTAACCATAGATTGCTCTCTCCAGTTGTTGGAATGCAATCAGGCAGAGGCACTCATCAGGGCAGGCAGCAGGGGCTGGAGGAGAAGGGTTGGAGAGGCTGGGGCAAATTTTAATTTTTGGAAATGGAATTGGTGTATACCATGGACAGAGATGCACAGAGCCTGCTCTGGACGTACACCTGGTAAGAAGGAGGCCTTGAGACCATCTCACAACTTGGACATTTGCACCACCTAGTAAACAAGGACCAGGTCTCTACTGAGCTGCTACAACAAGCATAAATGACAAACAGACACAGAGAAACAAGCTCACGTCAGAAGAGTAAAACTTTCTCGCTGAACAAATGCCTGTAGTAATAGTTTCCTTCCCACTCCTCACTTACAACTTGTATTTTTATCTGGCAAAATAAAAGTGCAGAAAAGAGCACGAAGCAGCCAAGTCATTGTCAATGTGTTGCTGAGGAAATTTCCCTATTTTAATTGGTGTTTTTTGAGTGGCTGCCAAAGCACTCTGGAGGGAGAGTCCAAGCCTGGCGCCCTCAGTCCTTTCTGTGCCGTCCATCCTGAAGTCATTCACATTGTGAGATTCAGGCTCACTTGATGATTGCCCAGGTCCTCCCCATCCCTTCAATCCTTGCCTCTGTGTTTCAAAGAACTGGGGAGTTTGCCTTCCATGTATTGAATCTAAGCATAGTAAGTAATTTTTCTATCTAGTAATTCAAGCCTATATTATATCTTGGAGAAACGTTCTCACACTATTGGGAATGTGAATCGCATCCTTCCCTGTTTGGTCACACTTGATACAGTTTTCTAAAACATACATATTTTTATATAACAGCGTAAATATAAATAAAAATTTAGCAATGGTGTAGTCAAATATACGGGCTCTGTTTACCATCTCTAATGGAAACTTGGAAGCATTTCCAGAATCTAATGAACAGAATTGACAATGGATTATATATGGGAGAGATTTGGAGGTTTGGTATTGTGTGGGAGGCTGAGCAATGGGATTGTATAAGGAAAGCACATGTAGAGATAATTGAATCCTATGTAGCCCTAACATTTGAGAACCAAATAATGGAAAAGACTAAAGAAAATTTAGAAGGAATTTTCAAGGTGGTAAGGAGAAAAATCAAGATATTGCACAGTCCTAGAAACAGATAAAAGAGATGGTTCAGAAAATTAGTGGGCAACACAGAATGAAAAATGCTGTTGGAAAGTGGGTATGATAAGGATTAAAGTGGCCATCAGATTGGAATGTTGAGTGGTCCTGGTGATCTTGGGGAGATTAATATCAGGAAAGGGCCTGGGCCAGATTGCAGGGGGTGAAGGCTGCAAAAGTCAACCACCCTTGAAGGAATTAACTGGCCATCTCTCTTTACTGTATTCTGATTATTTGTCTACTTTGTTGTCTTCCCCAAAGGACAATAAAATCTTGAGGGCAGGCATTATGTCTTTAATTTTTGTGTCACCTGCATCTCACACAGAGCCTGGCACATTATAAGCATTCACTAACTGTTCCTAAATGAATGAATTTCCAGCTTGGGTGGCTGGTAAGCACCATGTTGACAGATACTCATATCACCTTTAGCAAAGGAGCAGAGAAAGCATGATCCCCCTGGAGAGAGTTCTCTAAATGCCTCAGAAACTTTTCTGTACAACCTGGAATAGATGCATTGCTGAAGCTATAGTCTGCAGAAACTGCAAGGGTAATTTTAGGTCATCACGATGTCATTTCCCTAAATGGAATAACTAGTCTCTTGCTGGTTGGAAATCAAGTGTATTTTTGTCAGAGAGCTTTCGGTGCAGATACTGGTGATGGCCTTGCTGGTTTGAATTGAAGCTTTTAGCCCTCATTCTATAAGCACTGGGTTTGGATCCACATTTAAAATGGAAAAGGCTATTTAAAAATATCTGATAGCCCATTAAAGTTCATCGTTCTGTCATCTTACCGTCTCCTCTCAAGAGCAAGTGCTGGGCTGGGCTCCTCTCCGCTGGAAGCAGCTTTTACACTGACACAGCACACAAAAGCTGATTGTCTCTTCTCGAAGGCATAAGATCTTTCCATCTCTGAATAGGTCACTTTTTAGAAAGCATTGTTCTAATCCAGCTAAGTTCAGTTTGATCATTTTATCCCGTTCAATCCTCAAAAGAAGCATCCATTTTGCAACTTTAAATTCCACTCTGATTTTTTTTCATACTTCATCTCTCATCAAGTTGTTTTTTTCCTCTTCCCCTTTTCCAATAGATACTAGTGTAGTCATATCTTATTTGTGTATATATATGTATATAACAAGAATTTTCATATATGTATATATTTTTGCATTAAGGAGATTAAAGCAAATGGATGGACTCATTTGTCTATAAATAGTGGGAATTCTGGCCAAGTGTCTGTGGAGCCCTAAAGATAAATAGGTTCTGTCTTTACCTCCTCATCTTTTTTCCTGTTTGGAATGAACAGAGCAGATGATACTGTCTCAAATTAAGGCTTCTCCTAGGTCTAGCTAATTTGCTAAAATCCCTTTTCTTTCAGTCTGACATGAGGGTCCAGGCTGATATTGTAGATAATCACCTCAGTGACAAAAGAATACTTAAAATGGCAAAGTCCTGGATTAAAACAAAAATTTCTTTCTTTCTTCTCCTTCTTCCTCACTCTTCAAACCTTCCAACTTCCACTCCATCCAAGACGTTTAAGTGTCTGTGCCATAACATAGACTCAGAATTGCCACTGAGAAGTCTCCTATTGTACAGTTCGCCATCTCTTCCTCCATAACGTTTCCCTGACCTGTATATCCACAGGGGTCTCTCCTTTCCCTGAAGCCACTCAGCTCTTATTCAGCCATGCATCTGTATTCTTCATGTGTTACCTTGACATTTTACATATTTTTTAAGTGTATGGCTGCATTGTAATCTTTTCAGGGTGAGGAGTACTAATTATTTTCAGTTCTGATTCTCTTTCAATCTTAGAGAACACCTACATATAGTAGGTGTTCAATCAGCATGTTTTTTGGTTTGCTGACTAGATCACCTTTTAAAACTCTAATTTTATATTTCTGATTGCAGTTTTCAATTTGGCGTAACCTTTAGTTAAATGCCTCTTCTCCTAGGCAACCAGTTTGGGTTGATCCCTTAGGACCTTACTCATGAACAAATTTGTTTTATTTCAAAATGGCAGACGATATTTGGTTGTAACTTTGATACCCATTAAGATAACATATAACTGCTTATCTGAGGATCTCAAAATAATCACAAATATTTGTGATTAATGACCTCACAAAACATTTCACTCATTTTATTTTGTTTTGCAAAGTAATCATTTATAGTAAGTATACCAAGTATTACTGCATATTAGAGAAAGGTGGCATGTCTAAATTTGCTGAATGTCACAAAGCCAGCAAATAGCAGCCTGGAACTGGAAACAGATTTTTCTGATTCCAAGACTAGTGTGGCATTGTTTCTTTATCATTTGCTTGCTTCTCTTCTACCAGAGTGTTCTCCTGGATATTTAAAATTTTGTGTGTTTGTTCACTTGTTTCCCTGGAAATTCAGGGAATTTATATTGTTTTTATTTAGTTTTGTACTCTAATGTGGTAACTCTGTCTTCTGTGGCTACATAAAATGTTTTTCCAGAGTGAATGGTTTTTTAGCAAATTTGTAGCATGATATTTTAAACAGAGTCCTTCAAATGAAATTCAAAAAGGTTGGCATGTTAAGGCTGACCTTTACACAGAGTGAATCCAACTTGGCATTTTCCATGTTTTAAGATGAGGCTTCTTCATGATTGTTTCCTCTCCCCACCCTCCCTGCCTTAATTATTCCTGATCTCTTATACTACAGCTTTGCTTAAGTGAACTCCATTGTATCTATCAGTGGCCTCCCAGAAGAGCAGGTCAAAAGCAATTACCATTACAAAGTGATTGGCTTTTTCTTAGTAGAACCAAGATGTATAGGAAGAGTAATTTTACTGCTTTTCTGTGGCTGAGTCAGTGCAGAAAGGGTCCCCTGCAGAACTCAGCATATCACCTCATACAAAGCAAGCTCCATATGTATAATGTCATAATTATCAGCTGAGTCCTGCAGTTCTCCTGGTGAAAGGAAGACACTAAGCATCAAAAACAGGATGAGGGTACATCTCTGCCCTGGGTTGAATAGTGTTCCCCCAAATTTATTTCTAACCAGAACCTCAGAATGCAGCCTTATTTGGATATAGGGTCTTTGCAGATGTAATTGGTTAAGATGGAGGTCTTACGGTATTAGGGTGGGCCCTAAATCCAACATGGCTGGTGTTCTTATAAGAAAAAGAGAGGACACACAAGCATACTAATACAGAGGGAAGATGGCCATGCAAGGATGGAGGCAGACATCAGAGTGCTACAACTACAAGACGAGGAATGCCAAAGAATGCTAGCAATAGCAGAGGCTAAGAGACAGGAACGGAGCAGAGCCTCCCTTGGAGCCTTTAGAGAGAGTATGACTCTGCCGACACCTTAATCTTGGACTTCTAGCCTCCAGAGCTGTGAGAGAATATATTTCTGCTGTCTTAAACTACCTGATTCGTGATAATTTTTTACAGTACCCCTAGGAAACTACCGTAAGCTTTCACCCTTGAAAGACTTGTGCTTTCTGTGAGAGGATAGCATACCTACAAAACCTAGTACTAGGCGCAGGCTGCCTTGGTAGTTTAGGTGTGGCTCTGCCAGTTTGGGGAAGGGAATCCAGTGAACTGTGTGGTCAGTGTAGTCACCAGGGGAAGGTATGACTTGGGTTGGACTTTGAAAGCTGAATGTGTTGCAGGAAGGCAGACCTCTTCCAGGGCCTGAAAGTGGGATCCTGTCTAACACTCGGAAATTAATTGTCAGAGGAGACACATGTGCTGACAAAGCAAGAAAATTTACTGGCGAGGGGCACCCAGGTGGAGAGCAGCAGGGTAAGGGAACCCAGGAGAACTGCTCTGCCACGTGGCTCACAGTCTTGTGTTTTATGGTGATGGGGTTATTTGCTGGGTTATCTTTGTCCAATCATTCTGACTCAGGGTCCTTCGTGGTGGTGCTTGCGTCACTCAGCCAAGATGGATTCCAGTGAGAAGGATTCTGGGGGGTGGGTAGGACATAGCGACTGGCGTCCCCTCTCTTCTTTTTACCTCTCCCGAATTCTTCCCCTTGGTGGTAGCTTGTTAGTTCTGCGTTCCTTACCAGGACGTCCTGTTGTAAAATAACTCATGCAGGTGGCTACTATCTTGCCTGGCAAGACGGGCAGTTTCAGTCAGTGGTTCCCCTAACAAACGGAACATAGAAAATTATGGAAGGGGACACATTCTAGGGAGATGACTCATGTGCTTCATACTGAATTTGGGGGAGTAGGTGGAGACTGTGGAGAGCCCATAGACTAAGAATAGCTGCAGGTGTTTGGATTGTTCCATTTTGATGGCATGGGGGTATTAAAGGTTTCTAAATCCTGAGGGAATGCATTCATCATCCTTTCACTGATTATTGGTAAGGTCACTTTTCCTTCCACTTCTAATATATTACAGGCTGTAGGGAAGTCTATATCGCTTAGAGGAAAGAAAAAGAAGCCCCAACTTTGATTTTTTCCCAACACCTTGTTTTGAATGAATCACTGACATTTCTCGTTAGCCTGCTTTAATTTGACTTGACCAATGAGAGACTAGTGTCCTGTGAAACTGTTTCTCTGAGCCTGGCATGCCATGGGATGGCTATTGAGAGACTGATTATTTTGGCCATTTTCACTGGAAGGACTGGTTGCCTGGGAGGCTGCTCCTGGAGGGCTTCCTACAACAACAGGCTGGGCCTCCATGTGAGTTCTACTGCTGAGCCCTATTTTGGTGAGTCAGGATGTGTCCTGTGCACTTGAACTCTGTGTACTTATATCCCTTCTTCCAGAAAGGGAGCCAACTTAGACAAGCCTTTCTCTTATCCTTAAGGACACTATGGCAAGTGTTTTTCTCCAACCATGGTATAACATTATTGCCTTGGCTAACAATAGAGCAAATTCCAATTCCAGTGAAATCTAAATGAGAGAGGCTTTACTTGTGAACTGTGACCACTCTGATAGTATTCACTATACCTGAGTATAACACAGTAGATTTCGTCTGAAAAAGAATGGAAAACGGGATTCCACGATAGTATCTGTTTTCATACTTTAATTTTGATCAAAGTGAGTTGACGTATTTGCCATTGATAACGAGCTATTTTAAATGTTCAGGGGCTTCTTTCTCTTATAAATATTTATTTTATTTTCAATAAGTACATCATGCTATTGAAAGGTCCAGAAGTGAGTAGATTAAATCAGTTAAGTACTATTCACAATATCTGCCATGTAGTAAGGATTCAATAACTATATAATGAATGAATAAATAAATTAACAAAGTAACACATATCTAATTTTCACACATATTTCTGACCATAAATATTTTCTAAATGTATTTTAAAGTATGTGTTTTCATAAGGTGTTTTACTAGATGAGATAGGAGTGTATTCATTTTTGACATGAGGTTAAATTGAGTTAAAAGAAAATGAATAAGACCCAACTCCCTCTCTTAATTAGTTCAAAATATGGTGGGTAGGCCAGGTCAAATTAACTAAAAGTTACTGTATAAAGTGATTTGTAATAGACTATCCTATCTGAGAAACAGTCTGGGGACCAAGGGTAGAGAAGAGCAAGCAGCATTTCTTCACATATAGAATTTACTAGAGAAGGATTAAAAAAAAGGTCAGTGACAATAAGCTGCATTATACTCCATGATAAAAGAAGGATAGAAGGGCAAATAGGCCAGAGAAGGGAGCCCTTGCCTCTGTCTGGATCACACACAAAGACTCTGGTGGTAGCTGCTGGACAAGGGTCCAGTTATCCAACTAGTGTTCAACATGGAACAAAGCAACCGCCCAGTCACTAGCATGGGGCCCAAAATCAAAACTCAGTAGTGATGCTGGGTTCTAGAGTGTTGGTCTGGGGATCTTCATTTACTGGCAGAAGTGACATTAACCCCATATGACTTCTCTGATAACAGTTATGTGAAGAGAAGGCCAGTAGAGGCTCAGATGTGCATGACGCTTGGATATGTTGAAGGCCTTGGGGTAATCTTGAATCTGCCTCCAACACTAGTTGTACTTTGCAAACGTTTTACTGCTTCCTAGATTGCACCTGTTACCACCCCCAGCCTAAGTTTCCAAGAAGAGTCTCATATCCCCTTTGCTGGTGAAAATTAGTAAGCAAGATGGCAATGCTTCCATTTTGATTGAAAGGGAAATATGAATTGATTCTCTGGAAAGGTGAAACTCTATAGAGGAGAGACCTAAGAAAAGGGATGGTTTTGACTGTCAACATCTCAGAAAGAAAGTTGTCATGGTGTGATTGCTTAGATGGTGCAGCCTTAAGGGTAGAAAGACAGTGGTTAGTTGACTGCAAGCTTGCCGTGCTGAAGAAGCATCTAAGCTAAGCAAACCCTCAAGAACTTCTGGAGTTCTGATTTTCACTGCCTAATTTAGGAAACTGATTTTCACTGCCTTATTTTCACTGCCTAATTTAGGAAACTTTTTTTTAATTCTTGGAAAATGATGTTTCTGGATCATTTAATCCCTATTTTCCATGCCAGGCCCCCATTCCCATATTTTAAACGAGGTGATGTTAGGTCCCCTTAAAGACAATATGCAGTGCACTTCATTGTGGAACCAGAAGGGACTATAATTCCACACTGAGAGGCATGATGTTTGCTTAAAAACTAAAAAGCGCTGTTAGATCAAAATAAATTATCAGTAAGTATGTGACAAGGAGTTAAGCTACAGCAACTTGCTCACCACATGATTTGGTAGAAAAAGACAAAGTTAAGAGTTTTGTAATGTGATGCTTTTGTCTGGAGTGGATAGTTGTGCTCTGTGTGTCTATGCACATAAAGGGGATGCAGTTGTGAGTTTGTATGGGCCCCCTAGAGGTTTGGGAATGAGAGCACTGTGCATTCAAAACAGCACAAAGCAAATAGACAAGCAATACCTAAGCAAATGCTGTGCTTCAGTCTCCCAAATTTCCACTCAAGTCCTTTCCATTTATCCCTAGAGGTTTGGGAATGAGAGCACTGTGCATTCAAAACAGCACAAAGCAAATAGACAAGCAATACCTAAGCAAATGCTGTGCTTCAGTCTCCCAAATTTCCACTCAAGTCCTTGCCATTTATCACTGAGACATTTCCAAGGTAACTTCAATCTCAGCCCCACAGTCCTTTGTAAATGCAGAGTCAGTTTCTGGAATTTCTAGGGAGAGCTGAATGGAGCCAGCGTTCTGCTCTGGTGCTGCCTGCATAGAGCTGAGCCTGAAGCCAGGACTGCCCTGAGAGAGAGCACTGTAGGTTGTACTCTGTGGGCTGGGGATACAGGAGATCAACAAGGGCCTGGCAGGGAGGACAGATCCTCCCTCTGGCTTCACTCTGGGCAGCACTCCTTCATCATCAGTCTATGGGACCATATAGAAAGGAATTACTTCTAGACTCCCACAGAAAGCATCTCCCTAGACATCAAACAGAACACGACTCCTAAGATGACCCTGTCTGGCTTTTTTCCAGCCTGAATCGTTGAGCTTCAGGCCTCTAATCACACTTCTAAGTTGACATTCAGGATCAGTGTATCTAGTACGTGTCTAAGTCTGTTAGGGCTGCTATAACAAAACATCACAGGCTGGATAGCTTATAAACAAAAAAAAATTTATTTCTCACAGTTCTGAAGATTGGGTGGTCAAAGATGCAGGTGCTGACAGCTTGATCAAGTCCAAGATCAGGTCTGGCAAGGGCTTGCTTTCTCGTTCACAGATGGTGACTGTTCACTGTGACCTCACATGGTGGAAGGGGCGAGGGAGCCCCCTGACCTCTTCTGTAAGGGAGCCAATGACCTAATCACCTCCCAAAGATGGGACACCTTAATACCATCACCTTGGGGATTAGGATTTCAACATAGGAATTTTAGGGGCCACAAACATTCAGGCCATAGCAGTACTATCTGAATTACTTTATCTTTCCCCAAATGGATCCCATGAGCACAGTGGGTTTTCTTTTCCTTTCTCATTTCAAAACGCCCCCCTGCTTCAGTGTTATAGCTCTCTTGAGGTGTTGTATATTTTGAATGTTTCCTAATATCTATATTAATCTATCTATCCATCATCTGTCTCCTTTATATTGTACTTTTTGAAGTATTGCAACAGGTTACCCTCAAAAGGCTTCCAGTTTTTTAGGCTTTCCCTTGGCATTTTAAACAGATGTTATTTAAAAAAGACAAAGAAAGAAAGAAAGAAACTCCTTTTTCCATCATCTGAGAATACAACCAGCAGAGAAAGAGGAGAAGATTTTGTAAGCATCAGAAAGAAGTCAATGCAGGGAAATTTCTCTGTTGTTCTGTGCTTCAGAATAACCTGACATTACCTTACCCTTAGCATAGAAGAGAGTAATCTCTGGGAATTTTTGTTGCTCCAGGCTTCAGGACCATGGCTGTAATGTTTATGGAAGTCTTAATATGATTTCTGAGGCTTCTGAGACAACTTTCAAAAACACTTCATGGTCCCCATCATTTGTAGAGCTGCAAAATATCAACAGGACTTTGCCTTGTCTTTGAATATGTTTTTCTATCTCTTTATCACTGAGCTAGGCTCTAAGCTCCACGAAAGAGATTGACCATATTTTCCTAGCCTACCCCTATCTTTATATTTTCAATTCCAACAGTGTTCAGGTTTATTTTTAAACAAGTATGTTTTGGGTGATTGTGCTGGAGATAAGTGCTAACTATAGAAAAGGCAAATATGGGGGGACAGGATAGTAAAACCAAATAGGGTTAGAGGAAGTATCAGTCTTAGAAAAACAGACATTGTGATCAAGAATAGAAAGTTCACTGTATTTTCTTCCTAGGAAGTTTCCTAGATGTTACAATTATTTTAAACCCCTGTAATAGAAGGCATATCTCCTGGAGTAATATATATTTTTTGTGTGTTTGTGTGTGTGCACACGTGCCAAACTTTGCTGAGTTGAAACTTCCTTCAAAGAACCTAAAGAAGGAAATTGTTACACTTTCGTCCTCTTTTTATATATTTTTGCTGTGGGGTATTTTTTCTTTTTACCTGGTGATTATGACATCTCTCTATTTGTCATCAAGCAAAGTAATTATCTTCCTGTTTAACATGTGATCTGATCATTAATAAGAGTGTTATTGAAACTCAGCTCATTATGGAGCTTTGGTGCTCAATCTGAAGTTGTTCATCATCCCTGAAGCTCAGCATGGAGAGTCCAGGTACCTCTAGATGTAGTCAATTCACATCTACAGTGAGTCATCAAATCGCTTTTTCTTAATGGTAAAGCTAAGAATTTTATTTGGTAGGCTGTGAGTGTAAACACACTACCCATCATTAACTTCAGGATTTGGCCACACCTGAAGCCTTTTTAAATGTGATGTTTATTTTATTTTTTAAAATTTTAGCCATCATAGAGAAGGGGTGGATAAGCAAATATGATTACCTGAATTATCTCCTTTTTTTCCAATAGCAGCCACATGAGAAAGAGGTAGAGATTACATGAGATAGAGATTACTAGAGTCTGTCATACAGAGTGAAGTAAGACAGAAAGAGAAAAACAAATACTGTATGCTAATGCATATATATGGAGTATAAAGAAAATGGTAATGATGAACCTAGTGGCAGGGCAGAAATAAAGATGCAGACGTAGAGAATGGATTTGAGGACACGGTGGGCAGAGGGGGAAGCTGGGGGTAAGTGAGAGAAGCATCGACATATAACACTACCGAATATAAAATAGATAGCTAGTGGGAAGCAACAGCATAGCACAGGGAGATCAGCTCAGTGCTTTGTGACAACCTAGAGAGGTGGGATAGGGAGGGTGGGAGGGAGACGCAAGAGGGAGGGGATATGGGAACATATGTATGCATATGGCTGATTCACTTTGTTGGACAACAGAAACTAACAGCATTGTGAAGCAATTATACTCCAGTAAAGATATATAAAAATAATAAAAAATAAAGAGATGAAAACTGAAGCGATTAAAACAACATGGCCAAGATCACAGTGTGAACCAATAACAGTGCTCTTTGTCTTTCATTTTCATGTTTTCTTTTCCTGTTTTCACTTCCTCTCTCTTTCTACCTCACCTCTCTTTGTTTTTACTCACTTCCTTTATCTTCCTCTGATTCACTCTGCCTCTCAACCCTCTTCATCTCTCTCTTCTCAGCCTCTCCTTCTGTGCTTTCTCACCCCATTTTCCTCCTTGTTCTTCTCACTCTTTTTCCTCTATTTCTTCCTTCTTTTCCTTATTTTCTTATAATGGAATATCTGTGATGGGAACCAAAACCAGAAGGGACCTCTCTTCTCTCTGCCTCATTCAATGGTGAGAGAAAATGGTAAGTCCAAATGGACTTTGGACTCTTCCTAAAAACTTCTGCTCTACCCTCGCAGAGGAGAAGAGACCTCGGGTTTAGGAACATTGTCATATTTTAATGTGAATCATTTGCCGTGAATACTCATAACCATCACCTTCTTACTGGCATTTTATTTCCCAAGCAGCTACCCTTCAGGCCATGGAGAGGTGGGGTTTGGTATGAAAAGTGACCCAAGTGCAGAAATCTCAAGAGATTTGGATGTAATTTAGTGTCCAGTGTTTTCAGAGGCCAAACTGCTAGAGTCAGAAGACTTGACCTTGAGAACTGTTGCACTTGGTCTCCTCTCTGAGTGTATGTTCATCTTTGATGTGGGCATCATGATATCTCTTCTGCCCACTTCACAGGTAGATTCTGAGGATCAAGTTAAAGGATATAAAAGAATTTACAAATGTCCTGTCTTAGAATTAGGCAATGGTTCCTTAAATGGAGCATAAAAAGCACCAACCATAAGAGAAAAATGATAATTGACTTGTATTATGATTATTTCATAATATATCAACACAAGAAGCCATTAAGAGAGAGAAAAGGCAACCGTCAATTGGGAAAAGTTATTCATAGTACACTTATCTGATAAGGACTCCTATCCAGAATACATACAGAACTCCTACAAATCAATAAGAAAAAAGGCAGGCAGTGCAGTAGAGAAATATGCAAAAACTTAAACGGTAAATCCTCAAATGCGGATATCCAAATGGCCAATAAACAAATGCAAAGGTACTTAACTTCATTAATCATTAGGCAATTCACAGAATCAGATATCCAAATGATGAATAAATGTATGAAAATGTGATGAGTCAGGGAAATGTGAATTAATCAAAATGTGATACCATTATACTCCCATCAAAACTGCAGTAATAATAATAATAAGATAGAACCATAAACACCTGCATGTTGGTGAGTACGTGGAGCCACTGGGACACTCCTGCAGTGATGAGATTGTGTAAATCTCTACAGCCACTTTACAATAACATTTGGTAGAATCTACTACATTGAACATATCAGACTCTAGGACTCAGCCATTCCACTTCTGGAATTTCCCAATAGAAATTCATATACATATTCACCAAAGACATGCACAAAAAAATTCACAGTGTAACTATTCATAGTACCATAGAATAATTACCCGAATGTTCACCATTCGGGGAATAATAAATTGTGGTTTATTCACAAAATGGGATGTTACACAGTAATGAGAATTAACAAACTACAACTACATGCAACAGGGTAGTTGACTTTCATATGTAATGTTGACTGAAAGAAGGAAGACACAGAAGAAAAATATCACATGATTTAATTTATGTAAAATTCCAGAACAGGAAAATTAATTGGGGGATTACAGAAGATAAGATAATTTTCTATTACCTCCTGGGCTGGAAGGTAGTGACTATGATGGGCCATGGGGAGACTTCTGTTATATTACTAATATTCTTCTTGAGCTAGGTGGCTGGTTACAAAGATGTATTTCAGTTCTGAAAATTCAACTAGCTGAACCCTTACGATGCATGCACTATTTTGTATGTATATTACACCTCCATACAAAAGTTAAAAAATACTATCCCATAAGTTGTCTTTGGATTTAGAAATGATGGAAATTCCTTTTAGTGAATAGAAATACTTTCTATTTACCAAAAATTCTATGCATGGGAAAGATAAATTGTGACCTGTTCCAAGTCAAGGACCAAGTTCACGCTAAGAAAAATTGATGCATCAATAGATTTGAACTCAGTGAAAAATAATCAGGAAATTAAAGAAAGTAGAATATTTATGGGTATGTTCCTGGATTTAGATATAAACAAGGCTGATTAGAAATTGGAGGAAAATGTAGCTGACATGAGGTTCTGGTGGAACTCCAATTTAAGGAGTCTGTACTGAATGTTGTAAGTGATATGGATATTAATATGGATACGGATAAGACATAGATATAGATAGATATTCATATAGATATAGATAGATATACACACACACATACAGAGAGAAATTGAAGAAATTTGATCAGATCCTACGTTGGAGAACAAAGGGTAAGTGGCCAAAGGACTGAATGTGGGGTCTGAAGTCCAACACGGCATGAAGGGGAGAGAGAAGATGAGGTAATGACAGTTGGTGCAAAGAATATAGACCTTGGACATGAAGTTACTGAAGCCTGTAAATTCTTTTTTATTGAACCAAACTATCATATGTTATGACAGAAATTAAACTCAACATCTGTTCTGAGTTCTTGCAGAACTGGAACTTCATTACAAGTTTATATATTGGTCCACACACACCATCTATATGTACAGTGAGGAATCTCAACTATTCTCACATTAATATGTGGCAAAACTGTAATTTTCATTTTCTAAAGCACCGTTTAAAAACCTGGCGGTTTTCTCTTCCTTCCCAGCCAAAATGGAGTAGTAGATTGCACTCCATTTATGAACCAGCAGTACGTTAACTTGCAGCGTGGGCAGGATTACCATAAATTAAGGCAAAACTACAATGCTAAGCAAAAGAACAGAATGTGTTTGGCAATGGGCTATCCTTGACCTTGTAATCATTTGCTTTAGTTCTAATCTTCACACTCCAGTAATCTGCCAGCCAAAGAGGCTTGTGAATTAGCAAGGTTTAGCTGTTTATAAAGCACATGCATAAATATATGTGGGGATCGTGTTTGCATACAAGGCGTGCATTTATGTACGCAGATGTATCTGTGTGGGGATGGGCATAGCTGTGGAGGTCTTGGGAGGAATGTGGCTGTGTGGGTCTATTCAGTGTGTGTTGAGTGGGTATGTATATCAGTGTGTGAGGAGGAGTTGGGGGTTGTCACGTGCACAGTTATTCTGGCAAGCATTTGCTAACAAAGGTTTGACACAGCCAGAGATTTGTGCAGTTGCTGCCTAATCTACTTAATTACCATAAATGCAATCATCCCAGGGATTTTAGGGGTGTTTTGGAGAAGAGGTCATAGCAAGAAGAGGTGACTTACTCAGAGTCACATGGATAATGGAGACACAATACAAACTACTTCTGAAAATGTAGAATGAATACATTTTTAAGTCCACTGAGTGATGCTGGTTCTGAGAGTTGTGATTAGAATCAGAAGTCTAAAACTGGAAGGTAAGCAATTCCCATCTGGGGTACTCTCAGCATCACTTTCTCTATCTGCTTTGATGTGGTACAATGGTGCCCATTGTCCTACTTGCCAGAGCCTCTGGAGACTAAAGACGGAAACACGGGGAGAACGGAATGAGACATTTTCACATGCTTATTGAATAGATCCTGGTATTTATGGGGTATGCACACACCATGTACCCATACATGTGTATTCCTGACTTTAGGTAGTGGACTATAGACTATGAGGTCAATATGTGGCCCTCCCTTTCATGCTTACTGATGTGTTACATTTTTCTAGTAGGAAGCAACTTTTCATATGACAGGGGTTAACAATTGAGCATCCTAGGAAGCTTGGAGTCTTCTGGAGGGATAAGAAACTGTTTTTAAAACTTTTCCCAAGAGCAGGGCTGAAGACTGGAATGCCAAGAGAGTGCGAAGGTACTAGGAATAAGGAAAACATAAGAAAGAGAAGTAGGGTTCATGAGCTGGGTTTCAGGAGTGCAGTTTGCTAATTGTCTCTGTGTGAGTGTGTGCATGTGTGTGTGTGTGTTGGGCATATACACACATGAACATGTATTGAATATATGAATTATCAGCACTTTTTTTTGTGTTGTGAAGTATTTAGGTGCCAAGATATAGGTGGTTCTTGGAAGTATTTGCAGAACATATGCTGTGCTATTTCACCATCTGTAGCCTAGGACTTTGGACTAGATTCTGTTGCTTTGCTTTGGAGCAAGGAAGAAGGAAACGAGCAGATTCCGCTCTCATTTGTGACTCCTCTGCCCTCGCCAGCTCAGTCCTGTGACTCTGACATTCAATGGATCTAGTTCATCCCTCTCCCTGGGGTACTTGACCTTTCACAGTTAAGAAATGGCTCTGATCTCACCTGTAAGGAGAACATTTTACCCCTTCAGACAACACTGTAGAAGCAACTCTTCTCAATAATGTCTTTGTGGGCTTCCCTGGTGGCGCAGTGGTTGAGAGTCCGCCTGCCGATGCAGGGGACATGGGTTCATGCCCTGGTCCGGGAGGATCCCACATGCCGCGGAGCGGCTGGGCCCGTGAGCCATAGCTGCTGGGCCTGCGCGTCCGGAGCCTGTGCTCTGCAACGGGAGAGGCCACAACAGTGAGAGGCCCGCGTACCGCAAAAAAAAAAAAAAAAAGTCTTTGTCCAAATTCTTCAAAACCATCATGTTTTTTCCTCTTTCTTCGGGACATCATGAATACCAGTCCTAGGTTTAATTGCCTTCCTCGCCTTGGTGGCATGGTTTAGCTAAGACTAATCTGATCACTGTCTACTGATACTTTTAAAACAAAATCTAAACTCTTTATTTAGCTCGATAAAGCTTAATAATCAGACTCTGCCTATCTTTGCTGTCAAATATTTCACTACTGTTACATATGTTTCTGCCATTTAGATGTATGTGAAGATACACCGATTTGCCACTCTCTAGGATGCCAAATATGTTATTTCCTCTGCCTGGAAGGATGAGGGGCAGTAGGCATCCTTCTCCCAACCCCCTGCTTCAGCAGGCCCTCCATCCCTGATGCCATGATAACAGGCATCTTATAACACTGTGAACCTTCAAGCTTTACTGGGTGAGTCATGGAAAGAGGGACCTTCCATTTGTCCTCTAAAGATAAGGAGGCTCTTTTTTTATGAGAAAAATGAGGGGAAAAATAGAAAGCAGAAGAAAAAAGAAAAAAAAAGCATATGACAAAACATAGAACTTATTAAATGACACAAAATGGGTTCCTTATTAAAATAACTTGCCCTCAAAGGACTTAGCTATCCCAGTTTTTTCACTCCAATCCTGCCTTGGCTGAACCAGGGAATAAATAAATTTTCAGAGACCTTGGCCAGTATTCTGCCACTGTCTCAGGAAGCTTTTTTCCTATGCTCCAGGGGACACTGCTGATTCATATTGCTTCGTTCTGGGAATTTGAAAAGGGCAATCAGATGTTACAGCGCATGATTTTTCATCACCATGCTCGCACAGAGGGCTGCAATGTGGGCACTGAGGGACATGACCTCCAGGATTCTCCCTCCCTGGATCTCTCTCCCTAGTATCCTCCCTTGCATCCCAATCTGAAATTTTAGATCTTGCAACTGCAACTTGCTTTTTACTCATCCTCAGGGTGATTCTGGCATGACCAAACTTGGAGTCGAGGAGACACACTTTGTAATTAATTACTGTCTGGGGCCTCTTAATGACGCAGTTTGTCAGATGGAAAGAGGGATGAGATGGGAGACTTGAAGCACCACTTGTGGGGTGATAAGATCCATTCGCCTCCTGACTGTCTCTTGGTTGCCATGACAACATCCTTGCTATAGGGCTCTGTGACTATGTGAGGAATGAATTTGTGGCAGCCTTTGGGAGTCAGTCCTGAGGCTGAAGGACCTCTCTCCCAAGCCCCCAGGGACAGTGCTTTCTCTGCTCTCACTGGTAAAGGGGGAGAATATGACATTGCATTTTGAAGCCGTTGGTTTGTGTGGTTCAGAGGTGTACTTTAATGCTGGGTTATGAGGAGTTGGATACTGGAAGAGCAGAACAGGGGTTCACTATGGCTGAGGACTGGCATTAGTGACGGTGAGCCCTGAGCTTGGGCTCAGACAGTAAACATCTTGGGAAGCCTTGGTGTACTGAGGCATCTTCATTCTCTGGAATGCTGGGTGATGGTGCAGAGCTGGCTTTTTAACTCATCACTTGCCCTGTGCTGGGGGTGCTCAGAATGGGTCCTGTCTCTTCCTAGCTTTCATATCTCTATATGAACTCAGTTTTTTTTCTTCCAGTCCATAGGAATCCCCACCGCATTCCAGTTCAAGCAGGGTCAAGGTTTCTGAGCTGGTTTTTTTTTTCCCTAGATTTATCAAGGTTTAATTGACAAAAATTGCATATATTTAAGGTGTATGACTTGAAGTTTTGATGTATGTATACATTGTGAGAGGAAGTCTGTGGAGAGGACGGTAAGGCATGTTGAGGGTGAGCACTTTGCCCACTTATGGGATCTTCTTGGCATCTTGCTCCCAGTGGCTGTACCCCCTCTTCGGATGGAGGATGTCTGCACTTTAAAATATTTAGATGGAGGACAGTTTATTCACCTTGGTTACTCTTAGGGAGAGCACTGTGAGAATTTAGAGAAATATCTTAAGTATTTTGAAATGGGAGGTGATATTTAACAAGGGGACACAAGTAGTGAAAGATAGCCGTGAAACAGTTTTCTAAGGAGAGTGGCAGCTGCCATTTGGACAGCGTTAGTTTCACGCGGTACTGGGAGATAAGGAGGGGCTGCTGGTCAGAATTTGGACAGAGCTGAAGTGCTCCACATACAGAAAAGAGGGGAGTTAGAAATCTAGGGAAATTCAGGAATGGAGGCAAGAAGGTCTAGATAGCAGTGTAGATGCTAGAACAGGGATGCATGAGAGAGAAGGTTGTAATCTCACCTAATGCTCCCTTAAGATTAGTACAAGGTTCTCTTATGAATTAATCTTCATTGTGTTACTCAGTGTACTTTTCATAAACCAAGATAGCAGTAAAAGTAACACCTTCTAAATCTGTATAAATAAAAGTACTTCCCTAGCAATATCTTAATGATACTAAGCAGGTCAGGATGATTTTGCCTGTTTTCTAGATGAGAACATGTTGAGCCCGTTTTTTGAATAGAAACATCTAATTTTACCAATTATTATTCCTGATATAATAATCTGCTTTTTTAGAAAGTCTCAGATATAAAATTAAATTCAATTTGTATATAATTTATTTATTCAGCAACGTGTATTTCTTTTTCTTAAAGAATAAAAAGGGAAATTCAAGTTATAGGGTTGCCTTGTCTACAGAAGTCAAGGGTCACCTTCCACACAAAGCTTAACTTCAAGGCTAGTAGAGAATTAGGTGATTTGTCTCTGGTTCCCCCTTTCTGCACGCAGGCTCTGTGAATTCTACCCTCATGTTCACTGTCATCCCTCCCCTGAAATTCTTATTCTGGTCTCCTCAATTCTCAATCAGTATTTTCCTGTCCTATATTAAGAAAAAGTGATATGTAGCTTCATACTCTGGGAAATAAGATCCCTGATCTCATAGATTAATTTATTACCCTTTTCAGAATATATATTTTCTTTTTAGAAAGGAATTTTAGGGAAAATCACACTGGAGTCAGTTTGCTGCTGAGAGGATAGAAGTCAGATTTTAGAAGACTGCCCAGCTTTTGGTGACTGGGTGGTACAGCATCCAAGGAGCTTGCACTAACCAGTCCCTGTGTTTTATTATCATTTTAGAACAACTTTGCTTGTTGGAAGTTTTGTATTTCAGACAGTACTTTTACCTTTGGGTTCCCCAATTAGATTACAGATAAGGGATCTCAAAATGTCTCTCAAAGGCCACAAAAACTCAGATGACTTTAGGGTCCCTTCAAGTATCTTATGAAGAGGGCAAAGTATAGTGAGGACCATGAGGATTGTGGCAAACGAGAGTGTGTATAATCCACATATAAGTGTTGATGTTTATATACAAATATGTATCTTTTTTTAAATAAAAAATGTACCTTCCAAACTAATCTATAGCCATAAGGAGTCCAAAAGCCTTCAGTTTAAAAACCTCTGAATATTACTTGGATTAGAAAATTAATTACAAAATTGAAAGAGAAAATATCAGAAAGGGCCACCAATGAGTAACTTAGCTTTGATTCTTTAGTCATCAATGAATCGTACAGATTGATGCTCAGTACATTCTGTTGACGGCTCTTCAGCCCGCTAAGGCCCTGATGGGAACCTTGAATCATATATTATTCAGAGCCAGAGATCAGAAATAGACATCACAGAAAGACATATTTCTGTTTCTGAGCCTCTGGCCACCAGGAAGGAGAGGTGGCCTTGGACAATGATAGCAATGACTCAGAGTAGAATCAATTCCTTACCCAGTTATTCAGTATAGCAATAGTTCAGACTTGAGATCAGATTCTTGAAAAAATGACTTGGGGTGAAATATGTTTTGTGTCTGATCATTGTCTTACTAAGCTAAGTTTTGTGTTAAAAGTACTGATGATATGTTATTTTGAACTACAGGATTTCCCTTTTTCACATTAGATTCATACCTTCAATATGGCACATTACAGCTTCAACCCAACCACTATCCGATTCCACACTGGGAATTTGGTTGAGATAAGAAGTTATCAAGTAAACAATTAGAATCACGAGGGAGTAGAGAAGGTGTTTTTCTAGTGGTGTCGCTTCAGGGGATGTGTTTGTTAGCACTTGGCTTTGTTGAAATGTGCACATTACATTTGGGAGATCTTGAGAGGTTTTTTAAAGTTTAATTGCTGCAAATCTCTTGTTATCATGCTTTCCTATGAGATTTACACAGCCCTAAATGCTCTCCAGTATGAAAATTATTCTTTCCTATATTGTTTTGCCTGAAAAAGTAAAGTGTGCTGAGATGTAGGAAAGGATAGCATTCCTTCTCTGGAGTCAATAAAAGTGTATTAGTCAACTAGGGCTGCCATAACAAAATAACAGAGACTGGGGGTCTTAAACAACAGATGTTTATTTTCTCACAGTTCTGGAGGCTAGAAGTCCACGTTCAAGGTACTGTCAGCTCTGCTTTCTTCTGAGATCTCTCTCCTTGGCTTTTAGATGTCCATCTTCTCCCTGTGTCTCACATGGTCTTTCCTCTGTGTGCATATCCCTGGCATCTCTTTGTGTGTCCAAGTTGCCCTTTCTTATAATGGCACTAGACAGATTAGATTAGGGTCCAGCCTAGTTTCATTTTAACTTGATCACCTTGTATAAAGGTCTGATCTCCAAATAGTCACATTCTGAGGCCCTGTGATTTAGGAAGCCCTATGAATTTTGAGGGAATTCATGCAATTCAGCCCATAACAAAGTGTAAGTGTTTGCGGGGTTAGACTGAATGATGGGTGAGGCCCTTTTTAGATCTATAAGTGTAGTATTCTCTGATTCTAGGACTTGTTTCACCTATGACTTTTGAAAATCAGACTTTCTTAGAAAGCTTGTTTTCTCTCTCTCTTGCATGCACTGTGTAGGCCAGCAAGCACCATCTTCCCCTATGAAACTTGAGACATGACCTCCTGCGTTATGGCCCAACTGTCTCCTACTCTCATCATCATCCCTATTCACAACCTGCTCTAATTCTTCTCTTAATCAGAAAGAATATCAAATAGGGAAGATACAAATGTTTTCTTTAAGAGAAATGATGAGAAATACGGAATGATGGCAGCAGAACAAAAGCAGAGTAGAAATGTAAGAGACATTTCTAAGGTAAAATTCTAATGACTTGACTTATGAAATATGGTATGTGAAAAAGAGGCATCTTGAATGCCTCTATGAGGTCTGGCTTGTTTGAGTCTGTGGATGGTGAAGCCATTAACAAAGATTACTAGTAAAGAAGAGAAGTTATTTTAAACATTATTTAAAGGCATATATATACTTCTAAGTATACACATATGAAATACACATGTACAATGCATATATAGCATTATAGGCACACACACAGTATATATTTTACATATATATCCACACTGATCAATTTTAAACTGCCAGTTAAGCAGAGTGTCTGCATTCTTTCAAAGAGGCCCAGTCACAGAGCTTGACTTCTTAAATGGTTAACAGATGTATAGCCCCAGGCTAAGGTGCCCAAGAGAGCATTAGTTTTAAATGGAAAATGGATAAATGCAGTAATTGGACCGTATTTAAACATATGGCATTTATGTCTTAGACAGAATTACCTGTGTTGAGAAAAAGAATCATGTAGCTAAGCTTCCAGATACATAGAATTAAACAGTATATGCATTAAACTGAAAGATTGCCAATCATGCAATTCTTTAGTTCTTTTGTACAATTCCTTTTTATCAAAAGATAACATTCACAACTCCTCACTAACTAATTAATAATAAATAATGATTGGAAAAAGTTGCGGAATAAAACATTTCTGATAAACATTTCATTATGTGATTAAGGGTCATCAGAGGCATCAACTGCCTTACTAATGAGTGCATTGTTAATTACTTGTTAGCACCTTGCCCAGGCACCTTACTTAGAACACTGCTGACTCTTGTGAGAACATACATTGCAGTAAAAAGTAGAAATATCAGGCTTCCTGTAGAAAAACAGCAAACCTATGAAGTCCCCCTAATCTAAGATGATGTCAACATTCCTTGCTGAATTATTATGCAAAAGCCATCAAGGGAAGTTGACTATTGATACCCAAATGGGATAGAAGCAGGTCTCTTGATCTTCTTTTGCCAAAAAGATGAATCACTGCTTGTGAGTTAAGCTTCACTTTTCTCCCTGACTTTAACTGTATTCTTCCTTCTGAAAGATGGAGTTCAGAGACTGATGCTGCTAGGTTTCACTATCACCAAATCCACAGGTGGACCACTTAGAGATAGTATCAACCTAAGTGTAGAATTACTCATCTCTTCCAACCCCTATACAGCATTTCCATTTGGTTCAAGAGTCTGGGAACTTTTTCATTGTTGAAACATAGTGAAGTTGATCATTACAGAAGATGCCTAACCAACCTTCACGTAACCACCTCATCAGAATAATTTACCCATGCACTCCGTTTGTAAACACGCTGAGCAGTGTCCAGGCATGCTTATCTCATGGCCTACAGGCTCCTCATCCCTGTTCCTGTGCCAGTCTGTTCCCACCACTGCTGGGGAGCTTATCACGAGTCAGTAAATATGTTTATGCCAGTTGCCTTTGCCATTGTAATTGCACAACTCTATTAAATATTATGCAAATCAGTGAGCCATAAGTGCAAGAAAAAAATGTTTCAGATTGTTTTTTCTAGGAGGGTAAGTTGCTAAACAATTTTGTGGAACTAGGTGTAGTTAGACAATTATAAAAGATGAGGGAAGCTGTAAAATTCTAAAATTCTTGGCTCAGATTGATGCTCCAGAGATTTTGCATTCTCACTCGCAAAGATATCAAAAAAGAGAATTGTAGAGCATGCAACATAAACATCGCTTTTGTAAGAAAATTTTGTGGAACTGTCATAGAGGACTTGAACACAAAGAAAAGACTTTGGCCCTACAACATAAGCATAGCTAATAAATGCACATTTATATATCTTAGGTGAAAGTAATATGTTTAAGCAATGTGTGTGTTTTTGTAAGGATTATCTGCTTTACAGAACTTTTTGATTAATTGGCCAGTTACTAACTCTGAAGGCACTAGATGGAAGAGCTTTTATTATATATGAGGAGTGAAAAAAATCAGTGTACAAAATATTTACAGCCTAATCCATCTTTTAAAAAATACTCTGTACATGCAAGCATGTATGTATATCTGTAGAAAAAATTAGATGAGACTATTAATATTTAATGTTGGGTGGTATGCTTATGCCAGGTTTTTATTTCTTTTGTTAAATTTTTCTGTATTAAAATTTCCTATAATTCATTCTTATTACTTTTATAATGAGATGATAAACCACCAAATGTTATTTAATGCCCTGTGTTTCAGCTCCTCTGTCTGTGACTCTATGCTCTTATAAGAGTTATCTCCATTCCCTTGGGCAGACTGCTCACAAGCCCCCCAAAAGGGTGTTTACAGTAGGGCTGGTCTGGGCTTCTTCCTGGATGATGTCCATGGGCTTCATTGTTGAAGAACCCCTTTTAATGTGTCTTAATTCCCATGTTTCTTCTTGATCCCAGGGACAACCCAGAGGTAACCTCTGGATGTTTCAGAGGCAAAAGTACCCCCTTTCCTGTGGTTTAGTGAGCTGTGGTCACCATGATTTGGCTGAGTAATTGAGGCTGTAGGAAAATCTAGGCATTTTGACTCTCAGCAACATTTACAAACATTGCAAATTAATAATAGTTTACACACTTAGTTTTTCCCCCTTGCAGCCACGTTCTGAAATGAACCTGTACTTTGGAAATCACATGTATGGTTTATTTTTTTGGTCATGGTTGAATAAATAGGGGGAGAAGTGATTTATTTGTTTACTTTGGGATGACTAAACTGATATGAGGTAAACAGCTACAGCTAATGCTGAAAACTCAGAGGGAAGAAGGCAAACTTTTGCTATAACTCTAAGAGGGTCTTAAAAGGAGGTAACACAGAAGCTTTGTTACCTTGGACCTGTGATTCGTGTACCATAAAGCACTCTGGGGAACCAGAGGCACGAAGACTGCAAACAAGGTGTCCAAAACATTGCCAAATATGTTCTAAGTATTTTCCAGTCGTTGGTAAATGACAGATGGATTTGTGGTTATTTTTAGAATGGCTCAGCTGATAATGTTTACATCTGAATTTATTGTTTTCAGTTAGATAAAATTGAGCTTAATATTAATTGTTCTATGATGTGCTTGCATTTTTCTTTTGTAGGACAGTAGTAAGATTTTTTTTTCTATGTTCCAATATCACTATGTCTTTGTGTCCAATTGTCTTGCAGTCATTGGACAGATCAGAGAAAACAAGAAGAGCGAGATTGGTGGTCTGAGTCTGCCTCACAGTCCTTCAGACTGTGTTTGTTGGGTTTGCTCACACTGCTCACGGGGCTCTTGGCCATCTGAGTCTGGGCTGCTCTCTGCCCCATCAGTAGGTTGAGTATGAGGATAAAAGTAATACTTAAGTGTGTTGAGTTACATAAGTAATTTACATATCTTCTCTTAGTATAATCCTTTAATAACCCTAAGAACCAATATCCTTTTCATAATTGAGAGAATAGAGGCTCCTTGAGTTTAAAATCAATTGTCTTATGATCACACAGCTAAGCAGGTCATAGCCAGGGTTCGAATCTAGTCCAGTTTAGAACGTTCTAAGATGCTAGTTGCACACGTGAGGGGGTATTGCACCAGCCTGGACTTGTCCCCTCCATACGTAGCTGGTTTTCTCACACATGGTGTAGAGAGCACAGAAAGGTCAACCACACATACAACCCTCCACTTGGTGGTTCACTATCCATCTCTTCTACTCTTACCCCCCTTTCTTGGTTCTTCGACTCTAAATATTTACTCTTCTTGTTTACAGTGACCTATGAAATATCTGGTAGTATTTTTTTGGTTTGCTTTTCTGTTTAAAAAATAACTTTTGAGATATCATTTACATACAATAAAATATACATATTTTAGGTGTAGTTAATCCCACACTCCTCATTCCAAACCATCACTCATCTTATATCTGTCACCATAGAATGGTTTTGCCTAGTGTAGAACTTCACTTAAACTAGAATCCTAGAGTATATAGTTTTTATATCTGGTTTATTTGATGCAATAAAATGTCTGTGAGATTCAAGCATGATATTTTATGTCTCATTTTTATTGCTGAGTAGTTTCCCACGGTACAAGCACAACTCAAATTGTTTATCCATTTTCCTATCAATGGACATTTGAATTTTCTAGTTTGGGGCTATTATGAATAAAGCTGCTAAGAACATTCACGTAGAAGACTTTTTATGGAAATGCGATTTCATTTCTTTTGGGTAAATATCCAGGGATGAAATTGTTAAGTCCTATAGTATGTATATTATAAAATTGAGAAGAAATTGCTTGATGTTTTCCAAAATAATTGTAGCATTTTACATTCCCACAAGAAATTCATGACAATTCTAGTGCCATATTCTACATCCTTGCCAACATGTAGTATTAGAAATCTTTTTCAAATTGAGACATTCTATTTGGGTGTGAAGCAGTATCTCATCACAGTGTTAATTAGCATTTGCCTGATATCTTATGACATTGAGATACTTTTCATATCTTTATTGGCCATTCATATATTTTGTTGTTGTTGTTAAAGTGTCTCTTCAAATCTTATCCTAATTTAAATGAAAAGTAAAAAGTTGCCTTATTATTGAGTTGTCAGAGCTCTTTATATATTTGGGATTCAAGTCCTTTGTTATACTGTCCCACTTATATTGTGAATATTTTCACCCAGTTTGTGTTGACTTCTTAAGTATCCTCTTGTCTCTGTAACTGTACTCTTCCCTCTCCCCCACCATGCTGTCCACCCACCATGAACACTCAGGTCCCACGGCCTCCTTCCTCCCTGAGTAATGCACTGTAACACTCACAGTACAATCACTGGTTCCAGGAAACATCCTGTAGCCACCAAGTCATGAGCCCTCTTCTGGCACCTCCCAGCACCACTCCCCACCAGGGATCTGACATGCTCTTATATTTAAATGTGGTTTTAAATATCTGAGGTCCTCCCTTCCTCCTGCCTTTACCTTAGGGTTTACTTCCAGATACCAATGTTCAGATGGTTGCTATTTTGTTTGTTTTGTTTGTTTGTTTGTTTTTTGCCATGCTGCATGGCTTGTGGGATCTCAGTTCCCCTACCAGGGATTGAACCCAGGCCACGGCAGTGAAAGCCCAGAATCCTAACCAGTAGGCCGCCAAGGAACTCCTAGATGGTTGCTATTTTGAAGATGTTATGATAATCTTTGATTTCATAATAACTGCTTCTGCCAAGCTGGTGACTTATGCCATGACCAGAACACACAGCACATTTCACTTAGTTTATGCCTTATACCTGTAATAAGGGAGATGGAGCTATAGAATTAGGAAACAACAACTTCAAATATAGGAAGCAATAGGTCTGGTGACTAATTATCAGATTTGGCTATCTTTTCAGAGGTTGTATGAATGGTGCTATAATTAGACATTGCATTTTTAGCAGGAGGTTGAGGATATTTTTTATTTTTATTTTTTGATGCCTGAAGAAAGGGAAATTGTCAGTTTGAAGTAATATAAACAGTTTGACATTGAATGACCTATGTAGCTTTCACCAATAGCAAATATCTTCTGGAAGAGGACATACTGCAGTGTAAAATGTAGAATATATTGTCATTTTCATTACAATACATAAGCAGTGGCAACACACTCTGGTATGCCCAAGCTCTTTCAATCTGTCCCAGTGATTGACAGATTTTTGCTCATCTCAGCTCGGTTAAATCCACAGCAGAGCAGGATCAATTCTCACATGGGCATCAGGACTTACAGGATAGTCTTAGTGATGGGGCAAGCATTCAGAGCCCACAGAATCCCCATGTGGGCCCAGGTCGTGGCCCCAGTTTGGGATGTCAAAATGAAAGGCTTGGATTAGTATCCTCTCAAGTTCTAGGCTATCCGTGTAGCCTACACTGGGGCTCAGTGGGTGCGAAAGTCTGGAGATTTCAGCAGCCGTCTCTATGGGGGAATCAGGCTACACTGGAAAAAATAGAGAATTCCCCAAATTTCTTATAGGGAACTCTCAGTTCACTGGACGTATCTGAGATGAGGATGGGTCTCTAATCCATAAAAATATTGCCCTGGTTTTAAACTTCTTGAGGCAAGAGTATCCCACCCTCTCTATGCCTGACTTAAAGAATCTATAGTACACTATGAGACAAAGAAAATACAAGGATCCCTTACTAAAAGATGCAAAGTTTAACTTATATTCTGCTTGTTTAAGATTGGACTATATCTCAGGCTAAAAACTGAAAAGCATTCTGAAGCTGTGAACATCAAAGTTGTTAGTTCTAATGGTTATACTTCATATACAAGAGGGCTGGCGAATCATGCAGCAAGCAGGGATGGATTATGGCAACATTAGAAGTGCGAAATTCCAGTTCTCACCTGAATCCAAATGGTTCACTTGCTTACGTTCTGAATGGACTTGCATCTGTGTGAAGAATAGCCTCATTTCAGAGATCCTGACATCAACAGCTGCAGTTGGGCTGCATCTATTATATATCCCACATTTCTTTCTTGACTGATGCCTTCAGTCCTTTTGTCACTGAGACCAAGGAATGCCACATTAATCTTCTGTTTCAGTATGATAACTGTGTTTTTTTTTTTTTTTTTTTTCAGAATTCAGTGCAGTTACATAAAACCAGTAGTCTATCCACAGGTTTCTTGGGGGGTCATTAGTAGCTTTGGCTGCCATAATTATTGAATGATCCATCACCTTGAAACCCTTATCCTCATGGTTCTTCCTTTATGTAAATACTCAGCTGCAAGATGTGTGTTGGTTTTTTTTTAAATTATAAAAAACAGTCTTGTGGCCGTAGGTGCCCAGTCACCTCTGTGGAGAATGGACATTCTAAATGTAGTGCTTTGTATCGGGAATGAGAGCCAAAGAGTGGCGTCTGGGCTTCTGTGCCCGAAAAAATATTTTAAAAAGTAGATAAACTACCACCACTCCCCAAGGTACACAGGAACCTTAGTAAATGGCCATGGGTCAGTGGCATTCTGTCCTTGATGGAAGAACCTTACTAATAACCTGATAACTTCACCCATCTCCCAGATACAAGTGTCATGGAAAACCCGTGGAGGATTTGTTTTCTGGGCTCTTGTAGCCAGAAGTATGTCAGCTTTAAAGAATCCATAGTTTCTCAAGGATAGGTCTAACAACCATTGGAACCAAAAATTCATGTATGGGAGAGGGAGGTTAAAATATTTTAACAGAAGGTAAAACGCATTGCCTGAATTGATAATGTGGAATCTCAGAACTTTGGAAATTTAAAAATAAGCGTGCTTGAATTTTCGACTTAGCGTGCCTTCTCAGAGAAGTTAATTGTGTCCTTGAGAATAAAGATTTATCTCATCAGAAACACTGTAACACTCTTCACAACTTTTAGTTGTTTTGTCAGTTATAATGGGAAATAAATGTTATTGTAAGCTTCTAGTTAAAGCACATCTTTTAAATAATTAAGCTTTCTGGAATTTTATTATCATTATTTTTTATTTTAGCTAACCCAGAATGCCAAAAGTACTGAATCAGAACTAGGGGTGCCAATCTGGAAAAGTTTCTTTATTAAAACCCGCTTGCCCAGATGAGGGGGGTGGGAAAGGCAAATCCACAGGGTGGGCCTGGAGAGGGAGCCTGGAGCTGGTGCTGCTCTGTACACAGAGAGGGACCTCTGTCTAAAAGGGGTGAAAGCTGGGGAAGGTGGGCAGGGAAAGCCCAGAGGAAGAAAACTGGCTCTGGAGCTGGTCTGGAACTAACCGGATCACACCAACTTCCCTGTGTCCTGAAGTACAGGCTAATCCTGATTTCCAACTTCCCTTCAGTTCAGCAAATGTGGTCAGAATCTACACTAGGTGCTTGGGATACGAATATCAATTAAACATGATTGGTTTCCTCCTGCTTTTCCTCCTCTCCTCCTCAAATTCTCAGATCATTTGAGGAGTACAAACCTTATTAGCTAAGTTTTTTTTCACTTTTATTTTTCCTGGGCTATTATTTAATTTTGAAATATGTTATCCTTCGTTTATGTCGGTAGTAGAAGCTTATTGGAGAAAATTTTGTAACAATCAGAAAAATTATTCTTTTCATTCACATCTTGATTGCAAGGTTGCTGCAGCTTTTATTGGCTGTACTTCTTGATTTGTTATGGTTGTTGTTGTCTTCTCTTTATTCTTCCTTGAATGAGGAAAGATCATTACAATCTTGCTGTTCTAGGTCTAGGGAGAAATAAGCCTCTGGAGTGAGATTTTCTCCTTCAGAGATTGAGATGGAGGCCAGCTCGAGTGCAAATTGTCAATACCTGCCCATGAATTACCTGGTAGACACAGCTGAATCAAACAACAATTGTGAGTATTGAAAGGATATGTATTATGCAAGATGTGGTCAGAAGGATAGAATTCACTCTAGATATTTTAAGTGGGAAGGATTTAATATAGGAAATTAGCTACTTATAAAACTTTGGGAAAGCTGGGGAAGCCAAGAGTGAGGGTCAGTTAAAGCAGCTGACTTTGTGCAAATCAAGAAATGTAGGAATTCCAGGAATTTGTGCACATGCTTTCAAAGACCCGAAGCTCTAGGGTGGGTGATTCATAGGAGCAGACCCAGAAAGTTGTGAATCCCACTTTTGCTTCCGCCCTTTTGTCTACCTGCCACTGGAGAATGAGAATAATGGCTTTCTTTCTCTTCTCTCTTCCTAATTTTGTGTGGGTGACTTTCATTGATGGAATCTAAGTCAGAACCCATGAATCTGAGAAAGGTGCTTTCCAGGCTTCCAGACCTTGTGAGGTTTAGATGTGTGAGTGTGGGTGTGAATGTATGTATGTGTATAACTTTCTTTTTTTTTTTTTTTTTTTTTGCTGGGGGAGGAGGCCTGAATACCGATAGACAATCTCCAGCACATAGTAATAATATAAATAATAAAACGAATATTACTGAACTTCACCTTGTTCTACTCACCATACTAGCAATGTTACATATATTTCCATAGGGACTATATAAAGGAATCACTAACACTATCCTTGTTTATTACATACTTCAAAGTTGATAAGAGACTAGACCTTAAATATTCTTACCACAAAAAAAGAAATGACAATTATGTGACATGATAGAGGAGTTAGTTAATGTCGTGGTGGTAATCATATCACAGTATATAAATGTATCAAATCAACATGTTGTCCATCTTAAACTTACACAATGTTATATGTCAATTACATATCAATAAAAAAACTGAATTTTAGAACTATTGAGTAAGGTTATCAAAGCCCTGCTGCTACTAGGTAGCAAGTTGGCCTGCAAATCTAGGTCTATTTTATTTCCATTCCTGGGCTTTACTTAAAATTATATCTTCTTTCACTATTTGACCAACTGATGCTACAGAGGAGTTCCTATTTCTGAACAATTAGATGTAATCTACAATCATTCTCTTGCCATAATGCAGAAATTACAATTCAGAAAATTCATCAATTTCCCATGTCTCCACATCTGCCCTTGCTAGTCATTTTTTTATTCCATCAAAGCTTCATCTGTGGTTAGTAGAAATTCCTCCAGGTTTTGTCAGAGCATTGAGAAATTTAGAATTTCTAGTACTGTTTCAACTTGGTAATGTTTGTGTGTGTGTTTTCATAAATGCTGTATCAGGGCCACAGCTGAAAGGTCTTCATGGATCTTTTCAATAAAATATAACATCCATTAATAGAGACATGCAATGGATGCTGTAGAGAGGGAAGGAATAGGCAATACATATATCTTCCTATTGTGCTGACATGTCTTTAAAAAAATCCCATATCCTGCTTTTTAATTAAATAATATGGTCACTATAAGCATAGGTAGTAGAAAGAAGGTGTTTGGACATGGAGGAGCCAGCTATTAGTACTGGATTTGATATCACCTACCTAACTACACTTTCTGGGCTTGGTTCTTCAAAGTCAAGTCTGAAACCATCTTTTCATACTTGAAATTGTAGTTAAAGGATAAATAGGATAAAATAATCATAAGAGAAGAATTATACACATTTGTGAAAGCTTTAAGAATTACAGAGTTTTTCACATACATCATCTCATTTCATCCTTATAACCCAACTAAAAAGTAAGTAGAGCACATATTATATCCTTCACAAATGAAGAACCTCCGGTTCAGAAGGTTTAAGAGCGACATATTGTGTTCATTTAACGCTTATCTAAATTTATCTCCCATGAAGTTCCTGTTATGTTAGGACTCAGCCTTTTGCAACCCCTGCTTTCAAATTTTCAACTCGAGGACACATAACTGATACATGTAATCTGTAAAGTAACAATTAAATAAGGAATACAGTGCAGCCAGCTAGATATGCATAGTGTCTAAATGAATTATGTAGACACTGCTGAAAGAGCTTTGGGAAAGTAGAAAGGCACACGGGGAAGGGGAAGCTTTGTCAAGAAAGTTCCCTCGGGGCTTTGGACCATGAATAGGAAGGGAGTAAATGAGATATTGGCCAGAAACTTGTCACGGGTGGTCCCCAAAGCAGTGACAAAAGGTGCAAAAGCACTTTAGCTAAACCTCTCCTATACTCCAGGAATCACGCGAGTCATCAGGCATGTTTTGTCTTTTGTTTTTTGTTTTTTGTTTTTTTCCATTTAATCCCCACCAGAGCCCTGTGAGTTAGGTAAAATGGTCCCTTAAAAACAAAAATGACAACAGCAACCAGGAAATCAAGGACATAAAACTGAAGTTACTATTCTGAAAACATACAGTTTTTAGGTGCTGAGGGCAAGATTTGAATGAAATCTGTCTGACTTTAAAGTCCAAACTTGGGACTTTCCACTGCACCAAACTAGCCAAGTCCTGACTCTGCACCATCATTGAGGTCACCCATCCATGCACTGAGCAAATGTTTCTGAAGCACTTCTTATGTTCAAAAGGAGAATATTGCCTTTTAGAATCTTAAATGAATGAGAAGAAACTAAAACTTATGGTAGGGTGGCAGTTCAACGTTTTTCTCATCACATCCAGGGTACATCAGCATATGCTGGAATTCCATTCGGGAATCTTCTAATTTAGCACAGTACTCATAGGGTTTACATGGGGAATTTTCACCAAGAACGTGACCCTTTATTTCTTAGAGGCCCATAACATGATACACCAAAATCACTAGTACCTTCTGTTCCCCTACAAAACTGAAGCATTTTTTTCACACTTTATAATGTGCTTTTCCCCCTCTCAGGTCTAGAGTCCCAAATCACAGGGCAGTGGCAGTTGAAACGATTTGGATATGAGTTTAAGGTACAAAGTACCATCTGTTTCAAGCAGTTAGGATAAAGATAATGGGAGAGACAGTTTCTAAGATAGATGGTTATTGAAAAACATTTGGTTGAGGAATTACTAAGACAGCACACTTGGGTCATTTCCAATCTACCCAGTGTTCTTTGACAGAAGGAGAAAAAAATAGAGTAAAAACTGGGAAGTGGTGTCATTCCCTGCCCTGTGGCTGTAGCTCAGGAAGGGAGGTCCATTGCATCACATCTAGAGAAGACACTGCAAGGCATCCATAGGCATCATTTGTGAGCCGTCATTATATAAGATTAAGAGATGGTCAGAAATGCAACAGGCTGCCTTCCAAGGACTTGAGTGCCTTCCCTCTATAGGCATCGTCATGAAATGAGCTTCCACAGGGTTGGTGCTGGACTTCAGTCATGGAACACCCACATTTTAGGAGACAGTTTCCCAGTTATCTTTGGCAGAAGATCAAATAACGGAGGAGACCCAGGGCCTTAATTGGTACTGGTAGGAGCCCTGTTAACCTTCGTATTTGCACATTCTCAGTTCAGCTATTTTTACAGTTGCCTCTTTCAGAATTGTAGAGATGTAAGAGGATCTTATTTTCTTATTTGTTTGTCCCTCTTGAGTTCATCCGCTCTGGTATTAAATCATATGTGTGATTCTCTCTCTCTGAATTCCCCAGCATTAGTAGAGGCCTGTTTAAAATACAGAGACCCAAAGTGAAAATGCCATTGCAGGTCCAAAACATCAGGCATGCAGAAGACTTTTTTTTTTTTTTCTTTTGCCTGGGTTCGATGAAGGCTTTTTTGTTCACAGCCCAAGTGATTCCTGCACGTCTGCTCCCACCTCCTCTTGGCAATGTCTTTATGATGAAGTGTCCACTTTCTCCAAGCCCTTGTGGTCCCTGCTGCTCTTCTTCCCATTAACTGTGTGTGTTTCCACTTGTTTGTCTCCAGATGTATTCGTTAGCATTTTTCCAGTTGAATCTCATCCTGCTATTTCTTGCTCATATTGCTAACCTCTCCTGGGGCCCATAAGCGTCCACAGCTTTTGTGCCAAAATCACAGAGCATCTTAATACAAACCTTCCTTCAGCATCTTCACACCAGCCAAAACCACAGGCTCAGTGGACTGCCAGCCTGACTTACAACCAGCTCTGCTGCAGTGTGATCTGAGGAGCACCAAGTTTGAGGCTGAATCGTAACCATATGCCATTTCCTAGCGCTGTGAACTTAAGCAAGGTGACCCAAACCTTCCTCACCTCCATTCTAAGAATGGTAACCACCTTGCACAGTTGAGTATGAGGTGATGGTTGTCAAGCCCCTTCCACGTTCCCCGGTACGTTGGAGGCACCCCTCTCTCTCCTGGGAGAGCAGAGAAGAGCTAAGGTTGCTGGTGAGCACCCAAGGGAAAAGGGACAGTGTCACAGCCAGACAAGGCTGGAAAACTAGTGAAATGACTGTCTTAAAAAAATAATGAACTGTTAGAACAAAGGGGTGCAAAATTGATGGCCACAGAAAACTGGCATTTGAGGCAATGTCCCCCTTCTAATTCATGAAGTTTTCTTTTCTAAAAAAATTTTAAAACTTTATTTTATTGAAATATAGTTGATGTGCACTGCTGTGTTAATTTCTGCTATACGGCAAAGTGATTCAGTTATATATATTAACTGAATTTATATTTTTTTCATATTTTCTTTTTCATATTCTTTTCCATCGTGGTTTATTACAGAATATTGAATGTAGTTCTCTTTGCTCTACAGTAGGACCTTGTTGTTTACCCATTCTACATATAATAGTGTGCATCTGCTCATCCCAACCTCCCACTCCATCCTTCCCTCACCTATTGAGTTTTCTTACTGCTTCTTGACAGGCTTCGAGTTCCCTGAATACACTATGCATGTCATACCTGCATGCCTAAACAACACCCTCTTTCTGTAGAACACCAATCCTCTCCCACATTTTTGCTCACCTAACACACTTCTATACAGCCTTTGAGAGTCAGGCCAAGCATCACCTCCTCAGGAATCTGCTATAACCTCTCCTGGCTGAATTAAGTACTTACGCTTCTGTGTTTCCACACCAACCTCTGCAAATCTCTCAGGGCACACGTCACATTACTGTGACTTGGGCTTACCTGTCTATCCCTCGACTAGTGTGTACACCTCTGAAAGGGAAGTATTCTTTGTATTCCCAGTGCCCAGAATTGTGTTTGAGAAACTGAGCAAATGCCTGATGAAGGCATGTGCGAATGAATGAGTGAGTGAATGAATGAATGCAGTAATGAAAAAACATCCCATCGTTTACATTCAGTTTTGGCTAATAGCAAGTCCAGAATGATGATTTTCAGACTTGTTCATAGGAGCAGAGAAAGAACAAGCTCCATCGAAATGTCCTGCACGATGGCTGTCCACCTTGAACTGTCATCAGAAATGCCCTCTTCTCGCTACCAGACACAGAGGAAATCAGGCTGTTCTTCATCTGAAGCTATTTTTCTAAATGTTTTACAAGAATAGAGCAGAAATTGAGGAAGCCAAGCAGCAAGGCAAGACCTATTTGCTACAGCCATGTGCAAAAGTAATCCAGGCAGTTCTTATGGGGAGAAGCTCAGAGTAGGCCCGGGGCTCTAGGAGGGTACAGACTGTGTCTTTCCATATCTGGACACAACATTACCCATTTATCTTTGGAAATCTTCCTAATTTCTGACCCCTGGCTTGGAATAATCTTTCTCAAATCGTCTCAATGTTAAGAGAGGGCGTCTTTGACTATCCTTTATAAAGTAATTCCCCATTTCCCTACTCACTTTCTATCACAGCATCAAAATTCACTTTCTTTCTGTCATTCAGAACTTTATAAACTTGTCTTGTTTACTTATTTGTTTAGCTGCCTATGTCTTTTCCCACTATTCTAACTCCCTCGTCCCAAGACTCTAGATTCCATGAAGGCAGAGATCTTTTTGGACATAAGTACTTAAGAAGCACTTGAGGACTGAATGATTCATTTCTCACACTGTAACATTTCCCTTCTTCTTTGTTTTTAAATTAATCAATTTATTTATTTATCTTTGGCTGCATTGGGTCTTCGTTGCTGCGCGCGGGTTTTTCTCTAGTTGCAGCGAGTGGGGGCTACCCTTCATTGTGGTGCACAGGCTTCTCATTGCGGTGGCTTCTCTTGTTGCGGAGCATGGGCTCTAGGCGTGCGGGCTCCAGTAGTTGTGTCACGAGGGCTCTAGAGCTCAGGCTCAGTAGTTGTGATGCACGGGTTTAGTTGCTCCACGGCATGTGGGTTCTTCCTGGACCAGGACTCGAACCCGTGTCCCCTGCATTGGCAGGCAGATTCTTAACCACTGCGCCACCGGGGAAGCCCCTTCCCTTCTTCTTTTGATTATTAATTTAATAATTATTAAGCACCGACTGTGTGCCAGGTACTGATATAGTAGTGGGGGTGGGTGCGTGGTTAATTTGAGAGAAATTAACTTGGAGGAGTTACAAGGGGGAAGGGTCATACTTGAAAAACAGCTGTCTCTGAGATTGCAAGGGAGGGCAGTAGCTTAAAGTCACGTATCAGAAGTATATATTTTCTAGAAGTCCTTATTATCCTAGAGATGGGGTTACAAGAAGGTAAGGACAAAGTTGACTATATGCAGATATTTCTACCCAGCACAATCCCTGGCTTGCAGATGAGAGGCTGCCTGTAGAATCCCAGTGTTCCCATTTTCCCAGGCTACTGTCTAATCCTTGGGCACATATTTAATCTGAAGTGAAGCTGAGCTCATGGGGAAGATCAGAATCTCAAGCTATGGATTTATATCACCCTTAAACCTATAGGTCTGGGATTATTGGGTAATGAGGAGTGAATAGTCATTTACCACAACCGACATTTTTTTTGATCTTTTAAATTATATAAATCCAGCATGTAGCCATGGGTAAAATGGGAACTCAGTCACTAATTATTATTCTCATATATGCTTTCCAAAAAGGCTCTTTCTCCTCTGGAGTCTGGGAAATATATGAAGGATATTCTGAAGTTAGTGGCTTGAGTTAAGACATAGTATTCTGTCTTGGAATGGAATCTTAAGGCAGAAGCCATAAATATGAAGGAAGAGTATAAGAATCAGAATGAATGCACTTGGACATGGGTAACTTTCCCTTGTCAGAAGCCACTAAAACATCTGAAAGGTGGAATGTAGAGGACTGACAATGGGCACTATCCAGATCAGGTCAGAGCTGTGAATCTGAGGTTCCTGTTGTGGAAGAGACACCGTCAATGATGAGCATCATGAACTACATACAAAATTTAGGACCTACATTTTAAGAATTTCATTTTATTTTTCCATATATCTATAATTGCCAACACACACACACACACACACACACACACACACACACTTTAAAATTTTCTAAAGAGAAACAAATCATGCCTTAAAGAGACTCTTTTTAATAGACAGTGCAGCCAAAATTATTGACAACCTTTATGGAGTTCTGAGACCAGGACCAAATAAAGGCCAGTCAACTTGGAGAGGAAATTTTAATGCCAATTGATTTTATCTGTCTTTGTCTCTCAAAGTCTTGCTTTCCTTTTCATTCCCTAAAGACAAGTATGTCACCATGTACAACCATGATGAGATCAGGACTGGGAGAGACATATGCAGAAGCAGAGGAATGCTGCCACTCAGAGAGTCTGCTCTCATAGCTACCAGACAGGAAATGATCCCCAGGTGTGAGCTACTGTGTGTCCACATGAGGGCCCAGGGAGACTCACCCCCTTATGGAGTGGAGAGTGATGGGCAATGGTAAGAGCTGATCCACCGCCAGGTTCTACCTATGTTCTCCTGGCTGATGGTTACCTCCTCCTTACTGTGCTTCATCCTCCATGTTCTCCAGCTCCCTCGGTCTTGCCTCCAATATTTAATTCTTAATCCAAAATGTTAAGAGGACAGAGAACGAGGGATGGAGAAAAGAATCCTTTGGAGAGCATAAGAGAAAAGACAAATGACTGCACTTTACTAGATACTTGATATAAACCCCAACTCCAGGTGTAATGAAACAGAACCTTCCAGGGTGGGGCCCAGAATTCCGTATTAAAAACAAAACCCCTTGCAGGTGATTCTGATGACCTAGTCCACAGAGCTTCTTTGGGAAACACTGCTATAACAAATGTGTGCGTGATGGACAGGAGATACACCAAGGAGAGGTGCTTTCTCTGCTTCCTGCTTCCTCACAGGTCCACCTTTAAAACCTTGCCCTGACTTTATAGGCTTCACACCCTCTATGCTTAGGGAAGTTGTTTTACTTTTATTTGTTATTTCCATCAGCTGTCACTAACAAAAGGATGGTTCCTTTTGTCTGTGTAATATTAGAAAAAAAGATTACACTGTGTATTACACACCTGTAGAAAAGTCTAACTTTATTACTACGGATTTCAGCTCATGTTTTGAGCTTAATAGCAGTGTGCTTTAACACCTGGTCTGTGATATAATTTGGAATGCATTCAGGAGCCTGCCACCTCCTATGCATAATTTAAAAATATAGGCACCATGTGTCATTTAATGGAGGAGAAAGCACCAACTGCAAACCGACCTTGCTTGCTCTTTGATTCAACTGCTCTGCCAAGTTAATTGTCACTAAGAACAAAATGACATTTTATGAGAGACCATTCTCCGGGATTAACCCCTAAATCCTGGTCTCACCCCTTGCTAACTGACTCGGCCAAGACCTTTATGATGAATATATTGTGTGAAACGGGCAAGGATTTTTCTCTCTGAAGCCCTGTTTGACTCCAAGATTGAAAGTTTCAGCAGAAGGAAATCAATTGTGTTACTCTGTTGTTGTTTTTGTTTTCCTACCAAGAAGCATTCTAAGTAGACAGAGACTTTGGAAGTCTGAATACTTGGCTTGCACTTCTTTGCACTTCATTTGGAGAGAAACCATAATTTACATGGAACCCTATTTTTCCATCTGTAAAGTAGGCACAGATACATTCATACACTTTGAAGAAATTTTGAGAGAACTCATGGGAAAAGGGAAAATGACATCAATCTGCGTATTCCAACACCCTTATTACCATCACCTCCAATATAATTGCCCCAAACTAATAGTTTAGGATGTGTGAGTCTGGCCATCAATCCATTCCTCCTAAGACACTATGCTTATAATTCAAGTTACTGTAAGTCTTTTGAAGGGGCAAAATTTATGTCCTACTTCTTGTTTTTCCCCTGCATGGTACAGAGCCACTCTCCGCTTAGTAAGTATGTGTAGCATTCACTTCATAAATATTGCTGCTATGGTTTACTTGGCTATGGTTTTGTGGTTCAAAGACCTTAACTTTAAAAGCTGCCACTCCATAGTTTACAAACTCTACCCTTACACAGCACCTCACCACCCCAGGAGCTCTCCTATGGAAGGAGCTGTGCCAATAATAATAATAGTTTATACTATCTATTGACCATTTACCAGGCCTTATACCCAAGGGGCAGGTACTAATAGCCTCTACTTTTACATATGAGGAGATTTTGTCGTGATAGTAGCAGTGACTCACTCAAGGTAAGATTACAAGCTCAGGAAATCAAATTCCAGAGTCCCCACTCCCAATCACTACCCTCTCTCTGAATTGTAGGTACTCTGTTGTCCACTAGCCTCTCTAATACTCTGCAAGCCCCAATTAAATAGTACACTTCTGAGTTCATTAGTTTTATATACTGAGTTTTCTCAGAATAGTTCAAATGAACAAAATGCTTAGTGAATAAACCACTGTTGTGTACATAAAAGAGACAAATAATCTCTAATGTGTTCAGAAAATGTCTTTTCTGGAGCCTTTCTTGGCTTCATGTAACAACATATCATCAAAACTAACATTTTCATTCAAAATGATAAAATTTAGAGTAAAATGCAAAGAATGCCAGCACTTGAGCCTATAATAAGTTTTGTTCATCATTTAGTATAAATTAAGCAGTATCTGAGCCACTGGGCTTGGACTGTAATCCCTTTGCTTAACCCTCTTTGTTGCTGAATACATTGATGCTATAAGTTAACCAAGTGACATATGATGATACTATCATGTTTATTGAATATAAGATACCCTAGATAGCAGGTACACCATGGTTTTATGTACCTTTAAGACAGAAAAAAATACTGCAGCTAACTACATAAAGATACTCAGCAAATGCAAGATGAATTTAATTTCAGACATGTTAAAATATGCATCTTAGCCTTAATTGAATATAATTATCTTCAATTCTCCTGTGCAATTACTAGTCTTAAACTTTTATCTTACTAAAAGGAGAAATAATTCAACCTCTGTATATACAGTCTTGGTTAAGAAAATGAACTCTAGATTTGGACTTAATAGGTTAGAATCCTGACTTCATCTCACACAAGCTGTATTATATTAGACAGCTTACTTTCTGTTATTTAGTTTCATCATTTATAAATAGCAATGAATAATATTATCTGCCTCATGGCATTGTGAAGATGACAAAGGGTAATTCACACAAAATTGTTTAGCACATAATAAGAAGGTTGCTTGGTACAAAACAGATGTTAGGTATTTATATTTTATAATCAGACAGGGAAATATTAAGGAAGGCTATGAGTATTTTGTTCACATGTAGAAAATCACCACAAATTCTTTGAAGTTCCTCCCATCAAAAGGCATTCTTTATTTCTCCACCTCTTGAATATGAGCTTAGCCATAAGACTTTCTTGGGTCAATGGGAAACTAGCAGACATAATGCGAGCAGAAGCTTGAAAAGTATTCTTTTCCACCATCATGTGAATGAATTACTAGAGGATGAAAGACATGTAGGCATCACCCCAGCTGACCTCAAGCCATCAGACACATGAGAGAAAAACTACCCCCATATTAACAGCTTGCCAAATACCAGGAATGAGTGTGAGGCCATCCAAGACTAACTAGCCTTCAGCTGATCCACCATCTGACTGCGACTGGATAAATGAGCTCAGGAAAGTGTAGCAATATTGCCTAGCTGAGCCCAGCCCAAGATGCTGATCCACGTAATTGTCAACTATTAAAAAAAAATGTTGTTTTAAGCCACTAAGTATTAGGGTAGATTGTTATGCAGCAAATCTAACTGATGCAATCATGGAGATACAACATTTCCCTGTGGCTGTTTTTTACTGTTTCTTTTTACGTCTTTAATGGTCTTACTTTTATTTTTAAGTGAAGTTCAACATGTGTAAAATCCTACTTTAATTAAGTCTATTAAACACTTCAGCAGGATTTGAGAACCTTTCAAGCTTTCTACCTATATTTTTGTGATAGAAACAAATTTTAATTCCTTCTGAGTTTTAATTTTAAATTTTGATGCATTTTAAATATCAATAATAAAGAGGCATTTAATTAGAGGTATACAGTGGTTTCTCTGCATCTCTGTTTTGGAGTTTTACAAAAATAAATAACATCATGGGGATGGTAGGGAAGTATAATGTTGACACCTCACAACTTAAACAGGTCTTTGAAAGCCTGCTTGATTGGATTTTCTTTAAAGTAATAACAGGCTTTTAAAGCCTGGCCACAATTAAAAATAAACCCACAGGAGAACCTTGACATGCAGAAACAATGCAAAGTCCCCAAGTGTCAAAAAAGCAGCAGAATGAACGTGCCGTAAATACAGACCCTAGACATGTGTTTAAAATGCTAACAGTGAGCTCTCAGAAGATGCTGCCCTTCTGGCACCAAGTTAAACAGCTCAATCCTCCATTACCCTTGAGAAATCAAATCAGTCTTTTCTTGAAGGTCCCAGAAGTCTGTGGAGGGCTGAAGAACTGTATGCTCCACTTTTAGGCAGGTCAGCCTCAGTGAGGTTGCAAGATGATGCTCACTAAAAACAATATTTCAAAACCCCTTAGACAAGGCTGAACAGCAACAGATGCAGCAAAAATGTCTGATTTGCTATGTGTTTGCATTGAAACAAAAAACCCCATGAGATTCATTTTAGAAAATATATGTCAGCATTTGTAGCATTTCATTAATGTAGAAATCTACTCCCTGAAATTAGGGACAGCTTCAAAAGTGTCTGCCTTGATATAAATTTTATTTCCTACAGAATTTACTGCAATGTTCATTTCATTTTGAAATGTGAAGCACATTTATATGGAATTATTCCATATAATTGTATTATTGTACAATACAGTTGTATTATTGTACAATACAATTGTATTGTATAATTGTAGAACTGTCATCATCAAATTATTATTATTAATAGTAGTAGTAGTAGTATCAGCAGCCTAGGGAACTAGTGTTTATACAGAGTTGTTTTCTCCACCAGACACTTACTTCATGGAGGGTCAAAGCTGTGCCTAATACACTTTGGATACACTCTCCCCACCCCTGGGGTCTTTCAGTACCATCTTTGGCCTTTCACAGGTACAGAATAAAGCACTTTCTGTCAAATAAGTTTGCTAATATGTTTGCATATGTTTCCTCTAGCATATGTATCTTGCTTCTTTTCTATCTTCGTGACCAGCAGAGCACTGAGCATAAAGAAGGTGCTTAATATAATGGACTAGCTTTGAGGCCAACACATTCTCTGAGGATGATAATGCCAGCTAAGAAATAATGTTTTCTACTCTGTACATTCTAAATTTTCATATATGTACTGAATCAAAAAGAAACCTCCTTCTGGCACCAGACAACTTGATTGGAAATTATTAATACTCTTTTAATGAAAAACCAATTTGGAGGACTCTGGAAAAACTGGAGAGACAAAAATTAGAAATTCTCTCACAATTCTTTTTCCTTCTCACATTGCCAAGTGGCAATTAGCAAGGAATTTTCAGACTCATGCTTCATGATTATTTAATGATTAAGGAAAGGACAGATCTGAAAATCTGTGGGATTCTGCCAAGACACCTCTCTGTTGGTCTATGGACCATCTCACTACTTGTTTATTTGTTTTGTTTTTTGTTTTTCTTAATTTATTACCACTGCAAAGGGAGATGTATCTTAATGTTTTGCACCAAAAATAGATTACTGATAAGACAGTTTTCTTCACACTTATACATGTTTTTGTAATGTGTCATTCAATATTTATATACCCATCTCTTCTACCCATAACTGAGTTATTCTCAGGTGTATACTTCTACCTTTTGTTCTTAGTGACTGGCATAGCATCACTTGTATAATGTTTCATTTATCTATTGCTGGATAACAATATACCCCAAACCTTAGTAACTTAATATAACAGCAGTTTCTTTTTATTTCCAGTTCTGTGAGTTTATGAGCAGTCCTCTGCATTCAGTTGGCAGCTGAGCTGAGGCTGGAAAGTCCAAGATGGCCTCATTCACATGTTTGTCGGGCATGTTGGCTGTGGGCTGGGCAGCTCAGTTCTCTTCCACATGGTCTCTCTTCTTCTATTAGTCTAGACCAGCTTCCCTAGTGTATGGCGATTGGATTCCAAGAGAAGGAAGCTCAAGCTGCTGGGCTTCTTAAAGTCTGGGCCCAGGACTGGCACAGTGTCACATCTGCTGAGTTCCATTAGTCAAAGAAAGTCACAAAGCCAGCCCAGATTCAAGTGGAAGTGAAATAGCAAACTTAGTTACTTGGTTAGTTTTCAGTAAATATTCATTGAATAACGAGTAAATGAACAATGAGAAAACCCAGTGCAGATGACAGCCAGACCTGAGAAGAATCAAATACTGCCAAGAGAATATAAGCATTTCCTTTCCTTCCTCTTTCCCTTGTTCCCTTCCATCTCTCTTTTTTCTTTCATTCAGAAATTTTGAGTAATGTCAGCATTTTCTGAAAGAGAATGAAGTGACTGGCATTCCAGATAGAAGAAACACCCTATGCAAAGAACTAAAGCAATGACATTACATGATGGGTTTGAGGAATAGCAAGTAATTAAATGTGGTTTGGCTGATAGTATGGGATGTCTGTAGAGGCGTAATGAAGAATGAAGCTAAAAATGCGTAAGGAGGAGCTTGTATGTCATAAAAGGAGATTAGCGTTTGTTCTTTAAGCAGTGTAGAGGTGAAAGATTTGAAGTAGAGTAACATCACGAACATCATGATGAGCTTTTTCTGTATAGGTCTAAAACAGACCATATGGACTCTACAGAATTCATGGTGGTTTTCTTCTTCACTAGGTCTTGTAGGTGCCTAAGGTACCTACCATGTGCTCAATTAATTTTAGAAGGTTGAATACTTGATTGATGAGTGAGTGAATCCTAACAGCCTTTGGAATCTAGTTTGAGAGCAGACTTTGGATTTTTAAAAGGCATTGCATATGTATTTGGAGCCCATTATTCTATAGACTGCTGGGTATTAGAGAAAATGTAAATTTGGCTCAAATTTCTTTATAGATTGTCACTTACCTAGATCAACAGAATCATTATACTTAGGGACAAGGTAGTGAGGAAGATAAAATGATGATTTTTAAAAAAAAATCTCTCTTCTCAAAAAAGAGTTCTTTGTAAAGGAGAAATGAGGAAATAAATTTCTGCGTTTTATCAAGGATGTGGGGAAAGCTCAAGTGGACCTTCCTATTATCATTCTTGCCGTAGTTCCTTCTCCTCCTCCTCCATGCCCTCCCTTACTGTTTGCTTGAACATCTCACATAGCCTTAGTTATCTTCTTTTATTTTGATCAAATGGATGTGCCCAGGATGCTTTTTAATTCAATGTATTCAGACACAGATTCATTCTGGAGATACTGCTGGGTAGCACTGGAATCCATTAATCCTGGTATTAACCTGCCTCCCCTCTACCTTTCTAGTATCCAGAATTTTGTTGCAAATAAATTCATGATCACATTTCTAAAGTTGTTACTTGGTGGGCTGATCCTGTTACTTGTAGCTGTTAAGAGTCCAAGCTGGGATATTCAATGTGATTTTTTTTTTTTTTTTTTTTTTTTTGCGGTACACGGGCCTCTCACTGTTGTGGCCTCTCCCGTTGCAGAGCACAGGCTCCGGACGCGCAGGCTCAGCGGCCATGGCTCACGGGCCCAGCCGCTCCGCGGCACGTTTTATCCTCCCGGACCGGGGCACGAACCCGTGTCCCCTGCATCGGCAGGCGGACTCCCAACCACTGCGCCACCAGGGAAGCCCAATGTGATGGTTTTAATGTCATAGTACTGACCAACTGGATGCAGATGATGTAGATTCATATGCCATCCTGCCCCCCCACACACATATATACACTCCTTTACAAGCTGGGAGGTACTCATCCTGATTCCTCATTCACAGGTGATGCTATGCAGTATCAGTATCGATTGCTTATTTCCACTCCTTTGGTTTCCCCCAGGAAAGATTTTTCCTAGATTCTTGCCCTTTCCAGGAAAAGAGGAGTACATTCTGATTAATACTTCTTGGAGCAGGAACTAAAGCCTAAAAACACAGATGCTCCCCTTTTCTCGTTGGGATATGCTTGCATGCCCAGAGCTTAAGCTTTGGTCTGCCTTTGGCCATGTGGTAAGCTGACTTTTCAGGTGAGGCCTGTGGTTTCCTAGCAGTGCTTGTAGTGAGGTGGGTAATTAAAAGTCAACGATGTAGTATTAACAAGTCTACCTAGTTAACAGGCTTAAATCCATATTCTCCAACCTAGCTTTTGAGAGCAATAGATGTGATACACTCATCTTTATCTTCCTGATTAATTTCTTTCAATGAGATGAGAACTGGGATAAAGAGGCAACAACAATTGCTTAGTCCTCTTCAACTCCAACAACTAGGACTGAAGTTTTCCTCTATAATTTGTTGTTAGACTCCTCTGAACGCCCTCTTACGAGATGAGAATGATCTCACTATATCCTCTTCTGCTTCAGTTAATAAGCTCAGTATTAATTCCCTCCAAAGAACTAGAAAGAAAAGCATTTTGGCTAACACATGCATGATGGTAAATAACATAACTGCTGACAAACATGAACAAGACCGTGGAAGTCCAGAGGCATGTGATTTATTTGGAATTTCCCTGCTAGAGAATACATTTTTTTGTTGTTGTTGAAGGGGAGGTAGCAGAATAAAGGGTGATAGTTTTCCAGTTTTTTCTTTTGTTAAGAGAATCCCTTTGTTTGAAAACTCATTTTAAGTCTAATACATAGAACAGATAAAAACGATAGTGCCATAGATAAAATGGGATAAAAAGTCCACAGCTGGGTACTCTCTCTTTTCCACTATGACAGCTCTGTGATACCCTTAGAATATATGGCTCGGATTCATTTTCAAGACCACGGGAAAAAGATGACTGCACTGGAAACCAGACACATGGGAATTTATGTCCAGAAACACCTCAACGAACAAAGAACATCTTAACTGGTAAATGCATTTTCTCAGCTCCTGTTGGAGACAACCAGTCTTTTAAATGCCTTCTGGCTTTTGTAGAATCAAAAGTAACATCTAAAAAGTAGAAGACAACCCAATTTCTAAATTCCAGTGGACATTACCTTTCAACATTCCATTCATTAATTGTCTACAGTGTTTAGAATAGTACACCTGGCACAGAGCTGATAGTCAATGAATGTTTGATAACTGAATAAGTGAATGAATGAATAAATAGAAAAAGTTGATAGCCGTCCTTAAGAGCAGCAGAGTGCAAGAACCAGGCATGCAATATGTACTGAAGAATCTCATTCAGAAAGTTTCTCTATTGATCTTTCAAAGATCAGATATCTATAGACCTAAAATTACCTTCTCCATCTTCAAAGGTAAATTTTCACAAAGAGAAACCCCTGTCTGTTGAAATATGCCTCTCACCTGCTGAAAACACCTGTTTCTGATAAATTTGGCTTCTTTATCCTACCGAGGCATTGTACAGAGACTACCCACAGGCTTTCCAGAGTAAAAATTACAAGGAAATAATGTTTTATTTAGGTAGCAGGACTGCTCATTGATAAGAAAAGCTCTTTTTCAGGTGTATCTAAGTTTCTGATTTCAGCCACCTTTTAAATTTTTTTCTCTGGAAAATAAATACTAGGACTTTTTTTTTTTTTTTTTTTTTTTTTCAGTACGCGGGCCTCTCACTGTTGTGGCCTCTCCCGTGGCGGAGCACAGGCTCCGGACGCGCAGGCTCAGCGGCCATGGCTCACGGGTCCAGCCGCTCCGCGGCACGTGGGATCTTCCCGGACCGGAGCACGAACCTGTGTCCCCTGCATCGGCAGGTGGACTCTCAACCACTGTGCCACCAGGGAAGCCCCAATACTAGGACTTTTAAAAAAATAAATATTGTCTTCCCACCCCACCTCCATCACATTTCCACCTCCAAACCATTATTGTTGACTCTTGTAGGAAGACCATCTACGAACAAGGGATTTGTTTAGTATCATTCTTTTGTATCTGTGGCTCCCATAATGTGTGCTAAAGTGCTCCAGGGTGCTGCAGCAACTTCGCATGGGCCTTGTACGATGGTTTCAATGTCTGAGTGAAACAACAGTGTTTGTTGGACATGGTCCAAACTACTACCCAAGGTAGTTTGCAGTTTCAATACTAGATTGAGCTACTTTCCTCCAGATGATGTCATATCCTTACATGACTGGGCTGCAGGAGGTTGCTATGACAACCAGAAAATATGGTGTCAATATCATCACAAAACAGGAAACAAGAGTGAGGATGTCCAATCTGATAACAAGGTTTGTGAAGTTATACAGAATCCTCAGTGTACACGACCCATTAGTGACCAATTGTAGTTATTGAAAAATGAAATGGACATTTTATTTGTCCTTTCAATGTATGTATATTTTAAAATGACTACTAAGTTGTTGATAAATAAGTATGCTTATTTGGATCTAACTACTTAATTAATTTGGTTTAGAGGCACTGCTGTAATGATGGTAGATAGACAGGGTTCCATTTCTAAAGAAGACCTTCAGGACCCAGAATGATAGTGCTTACAAATCTATGATTTATTAGAGGAAAATGACACAATTTAGAAACAGCATTAAAGTAAGGATATGCCTTGCAGTCAAAGGCTGCCGCACAGCAAAGGTTCTGGGGAGACCTGGCATGAGTTTCAAAAGTCCTCCTTCCTCCAGGCCATACTGGATATACTTCCTCTCTTGAAAGCACCTCAGAACCAGGGAGCCCAAGACGGATCTTGGCAAGGGCTCTGAAACCATTAAGCTCGGTTATCAATAAACAGTGCCATCAAGTTGATACAAACACCCACTGGCCCACTGTTACAAAGTCATGCTATTAATCAGTACATTTTATACCTTGAGCAAGGGTAAGTGCCCTGAAGGACCATCTCTTACGTCAGTAAAACAACTTGGGCCAATGCCAAGCCTGCTGAAATTTAGCCCCCATGGCAGTGGCATTGTAAAACAAAAAAGTACCAGGCACTAGGGTACCATGATCCAGTTGTTTGCCAGAAAGCCAGTCTTGTGGGCAATGTTTTTGGCTTCATTTCTGAACAGAATATTCATCTTCAGAACAAGTAAGAGCACAGCACTTACCAGGCCTCTTGGTGAAAAGGAAAAAAAAAAAAAGGAAAAATGAAATTTAAAAAAATTAGAAAAAGTATCAAAAAAATTAAAGCCTTTAGGTCTAAGAATGAATCATATGAGTAAGAAAGCACAGGACAGATTATTTTAAGGATCATATACTAGTCTAGCAAATATGCGTTAGAAATTAGTTTTTGTTCCAAGTGTTCCTCTTTGGTCCTCATCTCTTCTTACTCAAGCTTTTTTTTTTTTTTTTTTTTCTTGCGGTACGCGGGCCTCTCACCGCTGCGGCTGTGGCCTCTCCCGCTGCTTAGGCCCAGCGGCCACGGCTCACGGGCCCAGCCGCTCTGCGGCACGTGGGATCCTCCCGCACCAGGGCACGAACCCGCGTCCCCTGCATCGACAGGCGGACTCTCAACCACTGTGCCACTAGGGAAGCCCCTTACTCAAGCTTTGAATAGCTTTTCAATCTCACCCACTGGTCTGATTTAAACTACCATCTACAGGCTGATGACTCAAATCTACATCTTCAACTCAACTGTCTCCTGGGGTCAAGCTTAAGACATGCAAATTCAGGTCCTCCCTTTACAATGTAGCACAGGCTTTATAAACTCAGCATATCTGCAACAGGCTTATTATTCTTCCCACTCCCCAATTTTACCCTCAAACCTGCTTTTCTAGCTCAATTTCCTGTTTTGGCTAGTGGAACCAACATGTTCAATGTTAGACAACCTCAAAATCTGGCAATTTTGTCTGTCCTGTAATTGCCTATATCCTCTTAGGATTTTTTACAGCTACTGCAGAGCCAGTGCTGCATTTTAGAATTTCCTCCATCATAAATGATCACAGTTGTCTCCCTCTCTTTAGTAGTTTTATCCTCCATTTCTTCCTCCACATTTCTGTAGATCACAGTAATCACTGTGTACAGTTAAAACTATGTTATTTCCTTCAGGGAAAATGGGCTAATAGGTCCCTAATGCCAACCCAAGTAAGTTACTGTTTCCCATCGGAGTGCTCAAGGCTCTCTGTGATCTGGTCCTACTCTCTCTCCAGCCACACTGCTCTTCTCACTGGACTAAACTACACTGACCCGACTCCCACTCTGTGCTGTGCCCAGGTGGTTCCCTCTACCTGGGATGGCTTTTCCACATTTCCTGTCTAGTAACTTCAAATTCAGGCTTCATCTCTTCTAGGTGTTATAGCAGGGATTAAGCCTAAATGGCTCTTTTTCATGAACTGGTGAGCTAATATTCCCCATGTAACATCTAGTTACTGTCATTCACAATCACGAGATAGGAGGGTTGCAGAGAAGACTCAATAGGGAAGACATTTGACGTTCAGATGTCTAGAGATTAGAGAGTGTGTGTCACAGCCGGTGTCTACTATTGAATCCATTAGAGGGAGAGGCTGCAGGTAGAATATAAAGGGAAAAAATGATGCAGGACATTGTGTGAACTGTGCACAAGCAATAGGGCTTCAGAAGCAGTTAATAAAATGCAACATGGAGACTGGAAAAGGACACAGAACAGAGTGTGTCTCCCACAGGGTGGGGCCTGAAAGGATCACACTGCTGTTGGTCAAGTCAGTGGTGTCAGGTGTGGCATGCTGGGAGGAAGGCAGAAGATTCCGTGGAGGGCACCTCTCTCCAGGTCGGTGAAGAGGAAGTCCCTCAACTGGTTTGTAAACAGCAAACATCAACAGGAAAGCGAGATCAGAACAGATAAAAGAGAAACATATTAGGAGCACATAAGACACATCACCTGGGGTCTCCGGGAAACACCTGAGGAGACTTCATGGGGAACTATGACATCAACAGGTTAGGGTCATTAATATAGTAATATGACCACATTATATTTACAAACTTCCGGGTATGGAAGTTTATCTTTTTACACATTCCCATTCCCTACAGAACTTATTTCTTCCTCTATTGTGCCTCATCTTTCCCTCTCCTCTGTACAGGGTATAGAAGCAACACTTCAATAACACTGCTTCACTTATGTGTCTGTGTGTCTGTCTGCCTGATTATACAGTTGGTCCTCCCTATCTGTAGGTTTTGCATCTGGGGATTCAACCAACCACAGGTTGAAAATATTCCTTCCAAATTTCAGAAAGTTTTTAAAAGCAAAACTTGAATTTGCCACATGCAGACAACTATTTACATGGGATTTACAATGTACTTACAACTATTTACACAGAATTTACATTGTATTAAAGATTATAAGTAATCTAGAGATGATTTAAAGTATATGGCACATGTGCATTGGTTGTATGCAAGTACTACACCATTTTATATAAAGGACTGGAGCATCTGAGAATTTTAGTATCTGTCTGGCTCCTGGAGCCAATCCCCTGCAGATGCCGAGGAACAACTGTGCTGTAAGCTCTTTGAGGTCAGGCACCATGCTCGTTCCTGTTTTTATCCTCACTGGATACAGTGCCAGGAAAAGAGTAAACATTCATTACTAGAACTGAGTTGCCTCAGAGACCATAGAGAGGCCTGGATGACTGAAGTATTTTCTAATTTGCAAATAAGAGGCAATAAGCAAGCTTCCTCCTAGACAAAGAAGTGATAACTATCAAAGCACTATTAATCAAAATGTGTTCTATTTCCTACCAGGCTTTACTCATTAGGAAAATGAGGGAGGGGATTTACGCGCAGGCATAAATCAAGGTTCTTAACGCTGAAGAGTGTTGTGTACAGCTAGAATGAGACAAATGACCCTCAGTTTAAAAGAAACATTTAAACCACTCTGTGCATAGAATCCTTTCCAAGAACACTCAAGCTTTCTGTAACTATGGAAATGTTGAAACAAGATTTAATATTGAAGAAGGGAGATTTACTTACGTATTGAAGCATTGTTTGTGTTTTTTTGTATCTAATTCTGGAGTTATTTGGGTTTTCTTCTTCGCCATGTTATTGAAGTGTCCCTGCAGTTTATATACATCAATAATAGGTCTAGGAATTGTGTTGGAAGTAAATAAAAACTGCTTTATTTCTACTGCTCATTATGAATAATAAATATCCTTTTTGTTGACTAAAATGTCACCATATTGCAGAGAGAAGCTAGGGTGTCTAGCATGGAGAGCCAGGCAAAATCTGCCCATGCCTGAGGATGTTGGTGTGAGTTTCAGTTGTCACTAGATACCATGAGTGTATTGTCTAGAACTGTGAACATAGTACTGCCTTTGATTTGCGACTGTAGCTTAAAATGTTACTGCTTGGAACATCCCTTACTTGAGATAGAGATGAGAGTAATCCATAGAAATGAAGGGAGAGGGCTTCCCTGGTGGTGCAGTGGTTAAGAATCCTCCTGCCAATGCAGGGGACACAGGTTCGAGCCTCGGTCCGGGAAGATCCCACATGCCATGGAACAACTAAGCCCGTGTGCCACAACCACTGAAGCCCGCACACCTAGAGCCCATGCTCCACAACAATGAGAAGCCCACGCACCGCAACGAAGAGTAGCCCCCACTTGCTGCAACTAGAGAAAGCCCATGTGCAGCAGTGAAGACCCAACACAGCCAAAAAAAAAAAAAAAGAAAAAAGAAATGAAGGGAGAAACCCTGATATGGAATATATAATCTCCAACTGGGTCTTAATTTTTAGATTCTCCCCTGTGGAAGAGAAGTGAAAAGAGAGTTTTGCAGATGTCTTAGGTAGTATAGATTATTCTCAAAGACTTATTTATTGATAGCCTCAAAATCCACTAAAATTTATTATCTTTTTATGAGTTCTTCAGGGTTCTCATGACTTCCATAGCAGTTCCATTCATGTATGCTCATGAGTTCCAGTCTAGTAAGAGTATATTTTTACTATACCACTTACAGTTTGCTCTTTATATACTTAACTCAGTTAATTCTCACAAAAGTCCTATTAAATAAGTATTGTTATTATCACCATTTTCCCTTAAGGAACCTGAGCCTTAAGGAGCTTAAAGAATTTCTCCACAAACATTCATGTGGATAAGTGGCATAGCTGGATCTTGAACTCCACATCCACTAATTAACCACTAATTATGCTGCAATAGCCTTCATAAAAATAGAATATGGCTTGCAAAATCTCCACTAATTTAAATCATCAATGAGGGATGATAAAGTCCTTTCCAGATGGATTTGCAAGTTTCTAGACTAATTTCTATAATTCAAATTTTCTACATAAGTTTCTGTCTCTGGGCTAGAGAAAGATGTATTCTCTTCTTTCAAGAATCTCCAGACTCACAGAATTAGAGAATGAACTTATGGTTACCAGGGGGAAGGATGGGGGGAGGGGAGTTTGGGATTGACATGTAAAGACTGCTATATTTAAAATAGATAATCAACAAGGACCTACTGTAGAGCACAGGGAACTCTGCTCAATATTCTGTAATAACGTAAATGGGAAAAGAACTTGAAAAAGAATAGATACATGTATATGTATAACTGAGTCACTTTACTGTATACCCGAAACTAACACAACATTGTTAATCAACTATACTCCAATATAAAATAAAATAAAAATTTAAATAAAAATAAAAAATCTCTAGGTCTAGGGGGAAGAAACATTTGTTAAGTTTTCAACTATGTAAAACCATGAAAAGTGCTATAATAGAAATACGTATACCATGACATGGGAGGCCCAAAAATGAGATATTAACTCTGACTGAGAATATCTACTAATTTTACTTGACCTTGACACAGAGCTTAGATGGAAGAACAGATTTTGACAGGTAGAGATGGAAATGCTGAATCGTACAGGCAAAAGGGTAGCATAAACGAAGGTGTAAAAGCTGCAAGTGAAGACCATGTTTCAGCATAGGACATGTTAGGTAAAGACTTGGGAATAGGGAAAACAGAAAAGGAGATGAATGATAAGGCTAGGATCTTAATAGATACAAAAGAATTTGTTTGCTACAATTTCTGCATTCCATTCAACATATCCTGAATTTATTAACATAAGATTTAACTGCCGTTATTGAGACCGACATTGATCAGAAGAAAGTACATCTATATTTAAAAAGAACAACTTTTTTAATATGTATAAAAGAGACTGTGTCTAGCATATTAAAGACAATAAATAAATATTTCTTAAATGACAGAATAATCAAATAATTAATGGTTATCTCAAATTTGTGATAAATTTTCCAAATTGGTGTTTTTTTAATTGTATAGACAATATGCATTAAATTTTAGTGGGCTTGAATTTAAAGTGGTCCAAAGTGTGAGTGTTTTTTCCATAGTAAAGTATATTCTAATTATTACCATAGTAGTTCGTATTTGGTAATGGCTAGCATTGCTGTTGTGTAGTCCATTAAATCATGAAGTGATTGATTTTCTTTTCTTTTTCTACTTTCAAGGGGATTATTTCTACCAAATATAATTGCCCTTTCGTGAACAGTGTTAGTTTGATGTACTGTGAACTTCCTTGGGGATGATCAGCCTCTGTGAATAGTAACATTAATCTAGTTCAGAAACATTAGTGGCTTGTAAGGATTAATTCTATTTTAAGAACCTTTTAGGAACTTTGAGTGTACACATGCTCCATAATAACTTTTTTCCAATTTCTCAACTGTCACATCTTTAATTTGGTTATTCACATTGTTTCTTCACAGTTGTTGACTCAAAAATCTGCCATATATTCTTTACATAATATTTTTAACCATCCCTGTCTGAGAATGAAAAATGGATGACAGAAATGCCATTGGTGTTTAAAGCACACGCATCAGAGTTAGACCTGGTTTTTAGAGCTTGCTTCCTACTGCAGTAAATAAAGAGCACAGGTTTTCTCTGATTAAGTTCTGTTTCTTCAATGTTGTCAGCAGAAATTTAGTTTTAAATTTTAAATTCAGGTTTTTAGAACAATGATCACCTCACCTGGGCATTCCAACAAGCTGATCAGTGGTTGAACTGAGATCATCGTCAACTCATTAAGCAATTGCACAGAGAGTATCTGCTAATTCAGTTCAAGTCAATTAATCCCTAGTGGAAAGAAGCCACAGCAGATGGAGGTGGAGGGCGTTACTCCTATCCAACTCAGTGGTCCTAACTCATCAAGAAACGAGTGAGCTTTCTTCCTGGAATGTATAGTTGACCACACTAAGGCCATATTTTCCTATTTAGCATGATGGATTATAAGATTCTCAGAGAAAAATTTGCATTGTGTAATGATCACAGGCAGGAAATGTTTTTCTTTATAGAGGGCTGTTCATCAGCAAACTCGGTATGCCTGTCTGTTTCTGGCCGGAGAATTAAAAATAAATAAATAAAAGGGAAGCATAGTCTAATATTCTGCTTTGGATTAACTCTAATTGATCCTGGAGAATTTAGAATCTAACTCTGGAAAGGTTAACATATGAAGTAAAGCTCCTTAAAAATAAATGACTTTTATATTGATGCTTTGATGGCTATGACATCTCTGGGCTTAATAGCCTTTTCATCCAGAAAGATCCCCAAATTGAATGTGAGGATAGAGCAGAGCTTTAGCTCATTATCGTATGTCGCATCTCAGATCTTGGGGGGTGATAGTCTTGTTTACTGGCACACCAGACGGCTCTAAGCACTTAATAGAACATGGATGTCATTTGGACCTAGGAAAGCTTACTTTATAACCACCTACTGGTAAGGTTTTTGGCTGAAGACCAACATAGGCTAATATTAACTTGGTAAATTAATGAACCATTTGCTCTTCTTTTATAATTATTTGTATACTCAAGTAAATCTTGTATCTGGAAGCCTACAGCTTTTGAGGTAGGAGGCATCCACAGTTTGAGAAGTTAAGGAGAATTGGCATGCCAATGTATCATGTGGCTGAATTCATCATTCACTTTTCACATATACAGCTACTCAATAATTTTGATTAAACATATTTCATGTGGACAATGCTGTGAGACACAGAAGTTTCAATGATAGAATTCCTTTATGCAAGAAAGTTTAACTGTGAAGATTAATGTTAGATGGGGTAAAAAAAAAAAAAAAAGAAATCAAGAATTTACGCTCCATCAAAATAAGTATGATGTCATCGCTCACCCAGCTCCCTGGCTAGCATAGGGCCAGAAAGATGTCAGATGCTCACCCAAGAGTTCAAGGCTAATGACGATGCCAAAGTTCTGGGTCTGGGCTTTGCTGTTCAGTGGGCCTATGCTTCTCATAGTGACGTAGGAGGACTGTAGATTGCTTGAGGATAATTATACCCCTGTTTCAGTTGATAAATGCTATTTGGTTGAACACTTAGTAGTTAAAGTGAGTGTAAATCTTTGGAGCAAGCCAGAAGAATGGTGTAAGTCTTTGTACATTGCTAATTTCTAAGTCTTTTCACTGCTCTTGAAGGACATTTTGAAAGTTAACAGATATCATGCAGAATCCTCTAAGTGATTCAGTTTTTTAAAAAGGCAAATCTGTTTAAAAAAACCAACACCCATCTAATTAATATTCTGCTTTGTAACTTAGATAATCCATATTCAATCGCTTAATGAGCTTTTGATTGTCACAATGTTCCTTGTATGTACTTGAAGGTGAATTGAAAACAAAAGTAGTAGAAAACTACAATGAATATCCAAATGCTATAGAAAGGTCATTCAATAAATAATCAATATTCTTTATATTATATATATATATACTATATTTGCTAGATATATATTTCTGTATATTAGTTATTGAAAGAATATCTAGCTTGAAGGCAGATCCAAGGAAAAGTACATAACGTGGGCATTAACAATTGTATATTTATATAAGTCCCAGAACCAGACTGAGAAGAAATAGTGCATTGATTTTACATATACAGAATGTACATATAAAGTAATATAGCAGAGATTTTCCTCTGAATCCCTAATACATTAACATGTTCTCAAATAATATAACTCAGTTTTTAGATAACTGCAAGCATAATCATCTGTCATGACAAAGAAAATCAAGAATCCTCCAATGGATAATTCATAACCTCACTGTACATACCATTATCTAAGCATTTAGCACAGTGTCTTATGATTACATATTTTCATGTTTTTCTCCTTTATTAGACCTTTGGGTCTTATCTGTTCTATTTTTGTAGATCCAACACCTTACATAGGGGCTATAAATAGCAACACATTTATTTGATAGATTAATTTATTGGATATTAATAGCATACTTTGCAGTACTTACCTTAAACTTTTGGGTATTACTATAAAAAAATCGAACAGAATATTTCATTATTTTTAATAATGGTTAAACCAAAATGACAAAATTTGTTTTTGTCTACCATTCCCCAGCATGAAAATGAGCAAACCATGAATTCCACCAAATATCTACTAGGTATTTATTTTACAGTGTCTCATTCTGGGGAAAAAAAAAAAAGATGCAGTCAAAATTCATATGTTCTACAAAAGCCACTCTGAGAAAACAGTTAATTTGCTTAAAAAAATATGTCCAGATTTTGTTGTCCATCTCTACCCTATGAATAACTAAGAATTACATACTTGGAGAAGAACAACTTTGGGGAAAAAATTATCTTTCCATGGGTACAACATGGTGATAGGATGCCTCCTTACTAGCAAGGAAGAGAAGTCTGACCCTTTTATTTGCATAAATGACTGTTAGCTTTGCCATCTGGTCCTCTTATTGGTCAAAGACACATAGATATCTGCAGTTCAGCATAGGATATTGAATTGACCTTGACCTGATATTTATTGACTTTCCAAATATTTTCTAGAATAATTATTTTTAGTTATTCTATTTTAAATGTGATTTTATTATAGATTACCTCAAATCATCTTGAAAATATCCATAGTATACATTATGTCCATACAGTCCTCTCATCTGTTTACGTGACAAGATGTATGCATTTATAATGATGTCTGGTCATACAGTTTTTTTAATGTCTAGTTATAAAATTTTGAGACTTTGGGAGACTTTCTTGTAATAGAAGAGATACACAGTGGACCTTGAAACAGTAGGATTTAGATAAACACATATTTACTCATCATGTTAGGTGAGATTTAATACACTGGATCCTCTCTTACTTATGGCAGAGTAGAATGGTCTGGATGATTTTAGTGAAGATGTAATAGAGAAAGTAGAAATGTAATAGAGAAAATTTAAACATTTCTAGACTGGAATAAATAACCTTCAAAACTAGCTGTTCTATGACATCTTCTTGTGAGGCCTTTCTCAGCCTGGGATAATTAATATAGATGCTTAAGATATGGTCAAAAAGGGAACTCATCATTACAGGTAAAGTAAATACAACTTAGAATTTCATTCTTCTTTTATATTACTTTTTTTTTGTTTTTTTGTTTGGCTGCGTTGGGTCTTTGTTGCTGTGCCCGGGCTTTCTCTAGTCGCGGCGAGTGGGGGCTACTCTTCGTTGCGGTGCACGGGCTTCTCATTGCAGTGGCTTCCCTTGTTGCGGAGCACAGGATCTAGGCACGTGGGCTTCAGTAGTTGTGGCTCACAGGCTCTAGAGTGCAGGCTCAGTAGTTGTGGCGCACGGACTTAGCCGCTCCGCAGCATGTGGGATCTCCCCAGACGGTTCGAACCCATGTCCCCTGCATTGAAAGGTGGATTCTTAACCACTGAGCCACCAGGGAAGCCCTTTTATATTACTTTTAATAGTTCCTTTTATATTTGCTATCTAAGACTTTGTCATATTAATAAAGGTCATTTTTGACCCTGATGGACAAATCAATTGTCTACCATACATTTCTGATATAATTCATTGAAGATTATTTATTAAAGAAGGTGATGTTTATAAATATGGTATACACTTAAGTTGGATTTGTAATAATCCATGTGGGGAGGTGCTTTTCCCAATATTGGAAGCTAGAATTTCTCCAGTTTTGCCAGTAAAGAATGAGTAAATCTGTTTAATATAAGAGCAGTGAGAATGCTCTTTTACTGGCAGATCTAATGGTATATTGTACAACTGTTTTTTGGTGTTTTTTTTTTTTTTTACTGTAAATGCAGATAATATTTTCATCTCCATTTTTCTGTCTTACATGCTGCACAACCAGTACCAATCTCAGGGAGAAAAGAAAGCAACAATGCTTACAAACCCCTTAAAGCTCCAACCTTAGGCTATGAGATAAGAAAAATAAAATTAGACAGGTAGCCATCAATTTTAATCCATACTACAATGCCTATCTCAAGTATGAACATAAACAAATTAGGGGGTATCTACTACATAATAAAAAATTCTGGTCCATTTACAATAGTCGTAAAAAAAATTGCACTGTAATTAATCCCTATATTAAACTTCCATTGAGACAACTTACCTTTGATTGAAGTTAAGTTTATTTAGGAATTTCCTTCTAATATGGATCAGAGGTATTGCAGGAAGTTGTGGTATGTTGTATTATTCCCAACTGTTTGCTGCCAATCTCTCACATTTTTCATTGCAGGGCCCTTCCCTGCGGAAACAATGTATACTACCCGACATTGGTGTCTAGCTTGGCCCTGTAAGTCTGGCCAGTGGAATGCCAGCAGAATTGAAGTACCCCACATCTGAGAAGTTTAAAGAGCCACACCATGATTCCACCATTGCTTCTCTTCCTGTGCCGTAAGAATGCATGTCCCAGGTGCACGCAAGCTGCTACATCAGCCTGGATCTCAGCCAACAAAGGTAAGAAATAAACCTTTATCCTCATAAGCCACTGAGATTAGAAGTTGTTGGTTAACACAACATAGCCTAGCACATGATGACTAATACAGGTCAACGGTAGTCATTCACATACCTATTTCCTCTCTTTCACCATCCGTGTCCATGTCCTCTATCATAATTTGTAAAAAAAAAAAAAAAAAAATCACCCCCTGTCTTTTCTCCTCCCTATTTTATTCCCCCTCTAAATTTCTGATTTTCTGCTCATTTGTGTTCTCAACACACTTATATAAAAGACTCTGCCAGAAATCTGTTCTTATTCAGAGTTTAAAAAAAAGAGTCCATTTTCCCAAATTGACTCACCCAGGGTGGGGCTTCTATGCAACCTATTTTATTTTTGAAAATGTTCATGAGAAACTTTTGACATTGAGCAATCTGAAAACTCTTGCTTACAAACATTCTTTGGTCTCTGAGCATTATCACATTACAAAAGAGAAGGAGGATGTGTATAAGATTTATATAGCTGAGAGTACTGTGTGCACTACATTTATATTTTCAGCTTAAATCATTGAGTGATTATTTTCTGAAAGAATTTTGTCTTTCTTGGGGGAGGTTGAAAATCATGTCTACTCGATGATTTATTAAGTGAATAAGTAAGTGAAAATGAACAGACTGGTACTGTTTTTTACCATAGGCAGCAAATTATGAATAATGATTCTTCCATGCTTGAACTCCTTTGCAGTGATTCTGCAAATAATTCTAGTTTTCTCAGGTTGTTTCAGCCAAATGGGTTTGCATAGGCAAGAAAGGCTGAAAGACAGCCCGTTAGGCTTGAAGCACTATGTGGGGGGGGCACATTAGAATTTTATTAGAAATATGGGCTTGCACGCCATAAGGTGCTTTGCATTCATCACTGTCATGTGCTTGCAGCCCTATGAGTGAAGGGAAGACTAGAAAATATTTAGGATGTGTAGCAAATAAAAAAATACAGGGGGGGCTTCCCTGGTGCAGTGGTTGAGAGTCCGCCTGCCGATGCGGGGGACACAGGTTCGTGCCCCGGCCTGGGAGGATCCTGCGTGCCGCGGAGCGGCTGGGCCCGTGAGCCATGGCCGCTGGGCCTGCGTGTCCAGAGCCTGTGCTCCGCAATGGGAGAGGCCACAACAGTGAGAGGCCTGCGTACCGCAAAAAAAAAAAAAAAAAAAAAAATACAGGGGTTCAAAGGACTTTTAAATTAAACTGAAGAAGGTTAAGAAATCTGTGGACTCTAACAATACCTTTATAAATACTGTTGACTAGCATTCCTTGAGAGCAGGACAGTAGGTGCCTTTTTTCCAAGGCAGCATTTTTAATATATTAGACTTAAGCACATGCCATTTCCTTTTTATTAGGTCAAAATCAGGTGAAATTTGGCAGTTTCATATTGTTCAAGCAGTAACGTAAAATTTGCCATCCAACTACAGTCCGTGACAAAATGCCCATTTCTGAATGTGCACCTCTAAGTCAACAAGCAGAATGTGCATATATAGATTTATAGTTATAACTATCAGTTTTTGTTATAGCATACATATTTTTGCTCCTAAATATCAGAACAAATAATGTTTTATCTGTTGGTATGATGTCATTTATTAAAGTAGCTTAATACTGAACACATAACTTGCTTTCTTAATTTTGTTTTGTGGTGTTGATAGTGGTGGTGAACTGAATTTTGTTTTTGCTTTAATATGTTAGAGTATATGCCTCTCCCCTGACGTATACTGGGCATCCATATTTCATATGGTGCATAGTTTCCTTTTACAAATATCTCTATTGTGTCTTTATATTATGTCATTTTGCTTTCCCAATGTATTATTTTAAAATGGTATTGCAATTAGTTTATCAATTATCTTTAATTGTGCTTGAATTAGATAATGATATTATCTTTACCTTCATATGTCAGTGCATGTACAACATTATTTGATTTGCTATCATTTGAATTTACTGCATTACTAGTGAGATCTGACACTTTGGGGTAAATTATCTGTTAATATTTTGGGGTCATTTATTCTCTTGCAGTCTTTTATTTTCTTCTGTGTCTTGATAATTTTGTCATGGATACATGCAGACATGTTTCATAAATGTGAGAAGTGAGTGGTGGCAAAGGGAAGTCAGTGCACAAGGGAAAGCAAATGTGACCTGGAGAGCACACACCTGGGAAGGAGGAGGGAACCTGTAGTCCAGATGCAATGTGAGGCCTCAAAGATGCAGAGAGTGCAGATAAAGCATGGAGATGTGTCTGGTCTCTTCTTGTCTATAAAACTCACGTCCTCTGGCCCCACCACTCCCTAATTTTGTATTTTGAAAGAAGAAGGCTATGATAGAAAAGAAAACGAGAGTTTCATTCTGCTCTGTGACTCTCCTCTAGAAGATCCCAAAATGAGAAGAGATGTACAGTTACCTAGCAGAAAAGGGTTATAAGTAGATATCTGAGACTGGCAAAAAGCCCAAGATGGCAGCATTTAGAGGGCAGCTGCCCCACCACAAGGTTCTACAGGAGGTGAAAGCGATGGGGTCTCCATGGGTGCACTTCTAGCTTAGTACAGTGGTCCTCAGATTGAAAGAGGCAAGAGGCTGCAGTGTGGTCAGGAATGTGTGACGGTAAGATGTGTGGTCTGGAGGCATTTAGCAGGGGTACAGAAAGGGACCTGCCATGAACTGGGCAAAGGCAAAAATAGTGAAAGAGAAAGAGGCAGCAGCTTCCTCTGGCAAGGCTTCTGGTTTTATCTGAGTTTTTCAGAATCCCATTTGGGGAGACCTGCAGAGACACAAAAAGGAAAACATTGAGGGTCTTGTCTTTCTAGAATATTCTTGATATTTTAAGCTTCATAAACACACACACACATTTAATTTGTAGGTATTCAGATTACAAAGAACAATTATTTTCTAGCATTTAGACCTGTATAGAAATCTCAAAATATTCTTCTTTTATGTTTTAGCTTCTCATCTGGGAGATTTAGGGGTTCCTTCATTTTTAAAACAGCTAAAAAATAAAACCTTAGTATTTTTCTCTTTTCTTAATAATGTAAACTTTTCATGATGAAATATATTACACATATAGAAAGTTTATAAAATACATATGTAACATTTTAAGAATAATAAGATGATTACCCAGGTAGTCAAATCTCCATTTAATTAAAAGAACATCACCATACTTAGACATGGTTAGAGTGGACCTCTGACTGCATACCACTCTCTCTCCCTGAGGTAACTACTCTTCTGGATTCAGCATTCATCAGCCTAAAACTTTTATTAAATATAGTCTATTATCTACTCATGTTCACTTCAACAGCATGTGGTAGGGCTGATTTTTTGATTTGCCTCTTTGCAGCAAAATTATGCTTCAATTATTCACCCATGTAGTTACAAGTCACTGTGTAGTTGTAGTATAGTTCACATTTTTACTGCTGTAAGAATGTACAAGAATATATTTGTACATGTTATGATTGATAGACATTTGGGTTTTTCCATTTCTTGCCTTTATTAAAAATACTACTGTGAATATTCTTGTACGAGTTTCACGTTGCACACAGCCAAGAGTTTCTCTGGAGCGTATATCTAGAAGTGGAATGGTTGGGTATGCAAGCTGTCAATGTCACTCAATAATGTTAAATCATTTTCCAAATAGTTGGGCCAATGTATGATTGCACAACAATAAGTGGATGAATTTGTTTTGCTTCAGAATTTCACCAACATCTGGTACTGTTGGACTTTTTAATGTTTGCCAGTCATATGGGTATGGAATGGTACTCATTTATTTATCTTTTTACCATGTACCATGTTGTTAATTTAAATATTTCTCATTGTTCATGAGGTATAGACTTTTTTCGCATGCTTATGGATCATCCCTATTTTTTCTCCCCTTCATGCCTTTTACCTATGTTTCTGCTGTTTTTTTTTTTTTGCATTTTGCTTTGAGGGAGTCTATTTAATATGAGTTTAATACTTTATATATTATATGAAGTGAAAATATCTTTCCCAATATAAGGCTTGCCATTTACTCATTGTATGATAGCAGATTTTCATAGATTTCTAATACTTTCTTTTAATATTCACACATTTTTATGTTGCTTAAGAGATTCTTTCCCATTATGAGGTCATGGTGACATTTGTTGCTGTCATTTCCTGAAAGTTTTCTTTTTTTCATCACTTAAAAAAAATTATTTATTTATTTTTGGCTGCATTGGGTCTTTAGTCTGTTGCTGCGCGTGGGCTTTTTCTACTTGTGGTGGGTGGGGGCTACTCTTCGTTGTGGTGCATGGGCTTCTCATTGTGGTGGCTTCTCTTGTGCAGCATGGGCTCTAGGAGTGTGGGCTTCAGTAGTTGTGGCACGCGGGCTCAGTAGTTGTGGCTTGCGGGCTCTAGAGTGCAGGCTCAGTAGTTGTGGCACATGGACTCTAGAGTACAGGCTCAGTAGTTGTGGTGCATGGGCTTAGTTGCTCCACAGCATGTGGGATCTTCCTGGACCAGGGACTGAACCCATGTCCCCTGCATTGGCAGGCTGATTCTTAACCACTGCACCACCAGGGAAGTCCATCCTGAAAGTTTTATAATGTTGGTTTTTACATTTAAGTTTTTAATCTACTTAAAATTATTTTTTGTAGGGTGTGAGGGAGGTATAAAAGTTAATTATTTTGCATGGATAACCAATTACTTAAGCACAATTACATAATCTATCCTTTCTCCACTGATCTGGAGGGTCAGCTCAATTGTAAATCATGTTTGCATATGTGCATGAATCTTAATAACTATGGTTTATAAAAAGTCTTGCTATCTGTTAGGGAAAGTCACCTCATCTTGTTCTCTTTTAGGAGTACCTTGCTCTTTTTTTATCCTTTGTGTTTTCATATACATTTTAGAATCACTTCATCCTTTCCATGAGCAATTCTGTAGGGATTTGGTTTGGAATTCCATTGAAATTAAACTTAAATTGGATGGACCTAGAGACTATCATACAGAGTGAAGTAAGTCAGAAAGAGAAAAACAAATATTGTATAATATCACTTATATGTGGAATCTAGAAATATGATACAGATGAACTTGTTTGCAAAGCAGAAATAGAGACACAGACATAGAGAACAGACGTATGGATACCAGAGGGGGAAGAGGGGATGGGATGAATTGGGAGATTGGGATTGACATATATACACTACTATGTATAAAGTAGATAACTAATGAGAACCTACTGTATAGCATAGGGAACTCTACTCAAAGCTCTGTGGTGATCTAAATGGGAAGGAAATCCAAAAAGAGGGGGTATATGTATATGTATAGCTGATTCAGTTTGCTCTACGCAGAAACTAACACAACATTGTAAAGCAACTATACTCCAATAAAAATTAATGTAAAAAAAGTAAATATGGGGAAATTTTACATCTTCATAACATTCAGTCTTCTTATCTATAACAAAGTTTGTCTCTTACTTTATTTAGTCTTTAATATCTTCAAAAGAGTTTGTAATTTTTCCTGAAACAATTGATATACCTTCTCTTAGTATTATTTCTAAGTATGTTGTATTTTTCTTGCCATTGTGAGTGGCATTCTTCTCCCTTTTAGCCCTCAAATTCTTGCTCTAGAAGTTTTACCTCCATTATCATTTCCATCCAAAAGTACCCATTAGCTTTACTTCCAATGACATATATTATTTTTGACTGTTTTGAACTTTATAATTGTATTCATGATGTACAATATTTTTGTGTCTGGCTTCTTTTGGGCAATAGTGTATTGCTGATGGTGAGATTAATACTAAGTGATGTATAAAGTTTATATAATATCCCATTCCAGTAATATAGTCATCTATATTGATGGGCATTTGAATAGTTTCCAGTTTCTGTCTATTAGGGAAAATACTCCTATAAATATACCTATACATAATTTCTGGTGCACCCATGTATGCATTCCTGTGGGGTGTATACTTATAAATGAAAGTGTGATATCACAAACTATGCTTATGTTCAGCTTTTGTAGATATTGTTAGTTTTTCAAAGTGGTTAAATGGTTTACTCTGCCATGGTAATGTATGAGAGTTGAAGTTGTTCCTCATTCTTACTACCCCTTTGTACAACAGGCTTTTTGCATTTAATTTTTTGTTTCTCTGTTGGGTGTATAGTTGTATTTTACCATAGTTCTAATTTGTATTTCTCTGATATCTAATGAGGTTGAACACATTTTCATATGACTATTGGCTATTTAATTTCTTCTTTTGTGAAATACCTTGTTATGTCTTTGACCTTTTTTTAAAACAATAACTAGATTGCCAGTCATTTATTGACAAGCATGAGACTTTTTTGCATGTACTTGATATAAATCCTCTACCATATGCAATATAAGTATTATCACCCACTTGTTGGTTTGCCTTTGACATTGTTAATGGATTCTACTGACGAAGAAAAGTTCCTTTACATGTTTCTTCTTCACCACTATCTTCTTCTGGAACATATATTGAACATTTCTTACACTCTCTTACTCTATGCTTAATTTCCATGTTCTAAATTCACCAGGCTGTGTGGACATACTTTCATCAAATGTGCATTCCATTTTACTAATTCTCTCTTCAGCTATATAAACCCATTGTTTTTTGACTTCTCAGAAAAGATTTCCTTTCTACATTTAGCCTCAAAGCCTAAACATAAAATAAGCTTTATTTATTTAGACATAAATTTAGATTTTGTTTACACTTATACTGAGGGTGTACATTATGAACCCAGGTTTATGTGAGGTTTTCCTGATAGACACTCTATCTTGAATGGCCCTAAGACTTTTCTTCTATCCCAGGAATTTCTGTAGGTGTAAATTTGGAAGCTCAAGATCTCCACAGATTGTCAAAAATCCTCAGGGTAAAAACTAGTTTGGGATACCACTTACCTACCTAACTTACCATCTACCTAGTGAAGTTGTGGCTTTTACTTTTTTTTTTTTAATTGGGCTTCTACAGATATATTCAGTTTGTACTGGGTCAGCAATGTGTTCTTATTTATTTATTAGTTAATAATAATGCATCAATATTGGTTCATTAATTAAAATTAATGTGACATACTTAGGTAAGATTTAGCTGTGGTTGTGGAACATATAGGAACTATCTACACTATCATTGTATTTAAAAAAAAAAAAATTAAAACTGTCCTAAAGGACCTTCAAGATGGCAGAGGAGTAACACGTGGAGATCACTTTCCTCCCCACAAATGCATCAAAAATACATCTACATGTGGAAAAACTCCTACAGAACATCTACTGAACGCTGGCAGAAGACCTCAGACTTCCCAAAAGGCAAGAAACTCCCCACATACCTGGTAGGGCAAAAGAAAAAAGAGAAAACAGCCTGAATGAGCCAGAGCCCCCTAATCAGCCCCTCCTTTAACCCAATCCTGTCTGGGTGAAGAGCAGATTCCAGAGAGTGACTTACATATGGAGGCGGGGCCAAGTCCAAAGCTGAACCCCAGGAGCTGTGCAAACAAAGAATAGAAAGGGAAATTTCTCCATGAAGCCTAAGAAGCAGTGGATTAAATCTCCACAATCAACTTGATGTACCCTGCATCTGTGGAACACCTCAATAGACAATGAATCATCCGAAAATTGAGGCAGTGGACTTTGGGAGCAACTGTTGACTTGGGGTTTGCTGTATGTGACGGACTAGTTTCTCATTTATATGTTTATCGTAGTTTAGTTTTTAGCACCTGTTATCATTGGTGGCTTTGTTTATTGGTTTGGTTGCTCATTCTTTCTCTCTCTCTTTCTTTTTATTTTATTACTTTTTAATTTTTTTATTTTAATAACTTTTTATTTTATTTTATTTTTCTGTCTTTCTTTATTTTCTCCCTTTTCTTCTGAGCCATGTGGCTGACAGGGTCTCTGTGCTCCGGCCGGGTGTCAGGCCTGAGCCTCTGAGGTGGGAGAGCCGAGTTCAGGTCACTGGACCACCGGAGACCTCCTGGCCCCATGTAATATCAGTTGGCGAGAGCTCTCCCAGAGATCTCCATCTCAATGCTAAGACCCAGCTCCACTCAAAACCAGGAAGCTCCAGTGCTGGACAGCTCATAACAATTAGCAACAAAGGAGCACAACCCCACCCATTAGCAGAGAGGCTACCTAAATTCATAATAAGTTCACCGACACCCCAAAACACACCACCAGACATGGTCCTGCCCACCAGAAAGACAAGATCCAGCCTCATCCACTGGAACACAGGCACCAGTCCCCTCCACCAGAAGCCTACACAACCCATTGAACCAACCTTACCCACTGGGGGCAGACACCAAAAACAAAGGGAACTAGGAACTTGCACAGGAGACCCCAAACACAGTAAGTTAAGCAAAATAAGAAGAAAGAGAAATACACAGCAAATGAAGGAGCAAATACGCAGCAGATGAAGGAACAAGGTAAAATCCGAACAGAACAAACAAATGAAGAGGAAATAGGCAGTCTACCTGAAAAAGAATTCAGAGCAATGAAAGTAAAGATGATCCAAAATCTTGGAAATAGAAGAAACATTTAACAAGGACCTAGAAGAACTGAAGAGCAAACAAACAATGAACAACACAATAAATGCAATTAAAAATTCTCTAGAAAGAATCAATAGCAGAATAACTGAGGCAGAAGGACTGATAAGTGACCTGAAATATAAAATAGTGGAAATAACTACTGCAGAGCAGAATAAAGAAAAAAGAATGAAAAGAATTGAGGACAGTCTCAGAAACCTCTGGGACAACATCAAATGCACCAACATTAGAATTACAGGGGTCCCAGAAGAAGAAGAGAAAAAGAAAAGGACTGAGAAAATATTTGAAGAGATTATATTTGAAAACTTCCCTAACATGAGAAAGGAAATAGTCAATAAAGTCCAGGAAGTGCAGAGCATCCCATACAGGATAAATCCAAGGAGAAACACGCTAAGACACATATTAATCAAACTATCAAAAATTATATACAAAGAAAAAATATTAAAAGTAGCAAGGGAAAAGCAACAAACAAAATACAAAGGAAGAAACTCAGCAGAAGCTCTGCAAGCCAGAAGGGACTGGCAGGATATATTTAAAGGGATGAAAGGGGGCTTCCCAGGTGGCGCAGTGGTTGAGAGTCCGCCTGCCGATGCAGGGGACACGGGTTCGTGCCCCGGTCCAGGAAGATCCCACATGCCGCGGAGCGGCTGGGCCCGTGAGCCATGGCCGTTGAGCCTGCGCGTCTGGAGCCTGTGCCCCACAACGGGAGAGGCCACGGCAGTGAGAGGCCCGCGTACCACACACACAAAAAAAAAAAAAAAAAAAGGGATGAAAGGGAAAAACCTACAACCAAGATTACTCTACCCAGCAAGGATCTCATTCAGATTCAGTGGAGAAATTAAAAGCTTCACAGACAAGTAAAAGTTAAGAGAATTCAGCACCACCAAACCAGCTTTACAACAAATGCTAAAGGAACTTCTCTAGGCAGGAAACACAAGAGAAGGAAAAGACCTACAATAACAAACCCAAAATAATTAAGAAAATGGTAAGAGAAACATAAATATTGATAATTACCTTAAATGTAAATGGATTAAATGCATCAACCAAAACACATAGACTGGCTGAATGGATACAAAAACAAGACCCATATATATGCTGTCTACAAGAGACCCACTCCAGACCTAGGGACACATACAGACTGAAAGTGAGGGGATGGAAAAAGATACTCCATGCAAATGGAAATCAAAAGAAAGCTGGAGTAGCAATTCTCATATCAGACAAAATAGACTTTAAAATAAAGACTACTACAAGAGACAAAGAAGGACACTACATAAAGATCAGGGGATCAAAGCAAGAAAAAGATATAACAATTGTAAATATTTATGCACCCAACATAGGAGCACCTCAATACATAAGGCAAATGCTAACAGCCATAAAAGGAGAGATCGACAGTAACACAATCATAGTAGGGGACTTTAACACCCCACTTTCACCAATGGACAGATCATCCAAAATGAAAATAAATAAGGAAACACAAGCTTTAAATGATACATTAAACAAGATGGACTTAATTGATATTTATAGGGCATTCCATCCAAAAAGAACAGAATACACTTTTTTCTCAAGTGCTCATGGAACATTCTCCAGGATAGATCATATCTTGGGTCACAAATCAAGCCTTGGTGAATTTAAGAAAATTGAAATTGTATCAGGTATCTTCCAACAACAGTGCTCTGAGACTAGGTATCAATTACAGGGAAAAAAACTGTGAAAAATACAAACACATGGAGGCTAAACAGTACACTACTAAATAACCAAGAGATCACTGAAGAAATCAAAGAGGAAATAAAAAAATACCTAGAAACAAATGACAATGAAAACACGACAACCCAAAGCCTATGAGATGCAGCAAAAGCAGTTCTAACAGGGAAGTTAATAGCAATGAAACCCTACTCAAGAAAAAATAAACATCTCAAATAAACAACCTAACTTTACACCTAAAGCAGTTAGAGAAAGAAGAAGAACAACAACAACAACAAAAAACCCCCCAAGTTAGCAGAAGGAAAGAAATCATAAAGGTCAGATCAGAAATAAATGAAAAAGAAATGAAGGAAATGATAGCAAAGATCAATAAAACTAAAAGCTGGTTCTTTGAGGAAATAAAAAAAATTGATAAACCATTATTCAGACTCATCCAGAAAAAAAGGGAGAAGACTGATATCAACAGAATTAGAAATGGAAAGGAAGAAGTAACAACTGACACTGCAGAAATAAAAAGGATCATGAGAGATTACTACAAGCAACTATATGCCGATAAAATGGACAACCAGGAAGAAATGGACAAATACTTAGAAAGCACAAACTTCTGAGAATGAACCAGGAAGAAATAGAAAATATAAACAGACCAATCACAAGCACTGAAATTGAAACATTGATTAAAAATCTTCCAACAAACAAAAGCCCAGGACCAGATGGATTCATAGGTGAATTCTATCAAACATTTAGAGAAAGGCTAACACCTATTCTTCTCAAACTCTTCCTAAATATAGCAGAGAGAGGAACACTCCCAAACTAATTCTACGAGACCACCATCACCCTGATACCAAAACCAGACAAAGATGTCACAAAAAAAGAAACCTACAGGCCAATATCACTGTTGAACATAGATGCAAAAATGCTCAACAAAATGCTAGCAAACAGAATCCAACAGCACATTGAAAGGATCATACACCATGATCAAGTGGGGTTTATCCCAGGAATGCAAGGATTCTTCAATATATGCAAATCAATCAATGTGATACACCATATTAACAAACCAAAAGATAAAAGCCATTTGATAATCTCAATAGATGGAGGAAAAGCTTTCAACAAAATTCAATACCCATTTATGATAAAAAAAAAAAAAAACTCTCCAGAAAGTAGGCATAGAGGGAACTTACCTCAACGTAAAGGCCATATGTGACAAACCCACAGCCAACATCGTTCTCAGTGGTGAAAAACAAAAAACATTTCCACAAAGATCAGGAACAAGACAAGGTTGCCCACTCTCACCACTATCATTCAACATAGTTTTGGAAGTTTTAGCCACAGCAATCAGAGAAGGAAAAGAAATAAAAGGAATCCAAATTGGAAATGAAGTAAAATTGTCACTGTTTGTAGATGACATGATACTATACGTAGAGAATCCTAAAGATACTACCAGAAAACTACTAGAGCTAATCAGTGAATTTGGTAAAGTAGCAGGATACCAAATTAATTCATTGAAATCTCTTGAATTTCTATACACTAATGATGAAAAATCTGAAAGAGAAATTAAGGAGACACTCCCATTTACCATTGCAACAAAAAGAATAAAATATCTAGGAATAAACCTACCTAAGGAGATAAAACACCTGTATGTAGAAAACTATAAGACACCTATGAAAGAAATTACAGGTGATACAAAAAAATGGAGAGGTATATCATGTTCTTAGATTGGAAGAATCAATTTTGTGAAGATGACTATACTACCCAAAGCAATCTACAGATTCAGTGCAATCCCTATCAAACTACGACTGGCATCTTTCACAGAACTGGAACAAAAAATTTCACAATTTGTATGGGGATAAGGAGACCCCAAATAGCCAAAGCAATCTGGAGAATGAAAAACGGAACCTGAGGAATCAGGCTCCCGGACTTCAGACTATGCTACAAAGCTACAGTAATCAAGACAGTATGGTACTAACACAAAAAACAGAAATATAGATCAATGGAACAGGATTGAAAGCCCAGAGATAAACCCAGCCACATATGGTCACCTTGTCTTTGATAAAGGAGGCAAGAACATATAATGGAGAAAAGAGAGCCTCTTCAAAAAGTGGTGCTGGGAAAACTGGACAGCTACATGTAAAAGAATGAAATTAGAACACTTCTTAACACCATACACAAAAATAAGCTCAAAATGGATTAAAGACCTAAATGTAAGTCCAAACAATATAAAACTCTTAGGGGAAAACATAGGCAGAACACTCTATGACATAAATCACAGCAAGATCCTTTTTGCCCCACCTCCTAGAGAAATGGAAATAAAAACAAAAATAAACAAATGGGGCCTAATGAAACTTAAAAGCTCTTGCACAGAAAAGGAAACCATAAACAAGATGAAAAGAAACCCTCAGAATGGGAGAAATTATTTGCAAATGAAGCAACTGACAAAGGATTAATCTCCAAAATTTACAAGCAACTCATGCAGCTCAATATCAAAAAACAAAGAACCCAATCCAAAAATTGGCAAAAGACCTAAATAGACATTTCTCCAAAAAAGATATACAGATCACCAACAAACACTTGAAAGGATGCTCAGCATCACTAATCATTAGAGAAATGCAAATCAAAACTACAATGAGGTATCACCTCACACCAGTCAGAATGGCCATCATCAAAAAATCTACAAACAATAAGTGCTAGAAAGGGTGTGGAGAAAAGAGAACCCTCTTGCACTGTTGGTGGGAATGTAAATTGATACAGCCACTATGGATAACAGTATGGAGGTTCCTTAAAAAACTAAAAATAGAAGTACCATATGACCCAGCAATCCCACTACTGGGCATATACCTTGAGAAAACCATAATTCAAAAAGAATCATGTACAACAGTGTTCATTGCAGCTCTATTTACACTAGCCGAGACATGGAAGCACCTTAAGTGTCCATTGACAGATGAATAGATAAAGAAGATATGGCACATATATACAATGGAATATTACTCAGCCATAAAAAGAAACAAAAGTGGGTTATTTCTAGTGAAGTGGATGGACCTAGAGTCTGTCATACATAGTGAATAAGTCAGAAAGAGAAAAACAAATACCATATGCTAACACATATACATGGAATCAAAAAAAAAAGTTTCTGAAGAACCTAGGGGCAGGACAGTAATAAATACACAGACATAGAGAATGGACTTGAGGACACGGGAAGGGGAAAGGGTAAGCTGGGACGAAGTGAGAGAGTGGCATTGACATATATACACTACCAAATGTACAATAGATAGCTAGTGGCAAGCAGCCACAGAGCACAGGGAGATTAGCTCGGTGCTTTGTGACCACCTAGTGGGGTGGGATAGGCAGGGTAGGAGGGAGATGCTAGAGGGTGGGGATATAGGGATATATATATATATATATGTATAGCTGATTCATTGTTATACAGCAGCAACTAACACAACAATGTAAAACAATTATACTCCAATAAATATGTTAAAAAAAGTGTCCTAAATACAGTCTATTAATAAAAATAACTAAATAGACAAGTAAACTGTGTAGAGTTGATGTGTTTTCAGGAAGGTTGATGTTAATTTAATTCTGAATATCTCTTGCCTGGGATACATTCCCATTCAATGTATTTTACATCCTAAATACAGTGATACTCTTAAATTATCAATTATTGCCTACAAGTTACCCTGGAACCATTGCATCAAAATGGGTGAGCATTGTCCAATTTGTAGTACAAGTGAACATCTTTTTAAAAAAAAGATCTAGGTAATTGAAATAATAATTACCCCTCATCATTTATTATAGCCTGTGATGGGAGCTAGTGCTCCAACTTTGCAGAAACATGAACTTTTATAAATATTGAATGATAATTAATCAAAAAGAAATACTTTGCTCCAAGACATAAACTTTAGTTCTTTAGAAAATTAATTGAATTTAAAGTAGTATTTTTGTAGTTTTGGGTAGCTATTCATTAATACCAGGGGACATTTACAATTGTACAACTTTTAGAACATTTAATAGAAATGCAGACTCATATAGCTGGAATAGAGATTGTCTGCTTCAATTCTCTCATTTACTCTATTAAAGAGAAAGAGAGAGAGAGCAAATGACCTAGCCAAAATTGTTATATTGTTTGTCACAGAGCACTTAGAATTCATTTTAGTTTTTCACTGCAGTTTAGAATCTGAAGCCAAGAGATTTGGATTGCGGTCCTGAATGTGCCCCTCACAAGCTGTGTGGAAACAATCTGGTTCTTTCACTATTATTTTTCTAAGTATTACTTTCCTTCTCTATAAAATGAGGGTAAGGATGATGATATAATAATAATTCTCTAAGTATTTCATAATGCTGTTTAAGGTTTCAATGACATTACATACTAGAAAGAAAATTTTAAACTCTAAAACAAGTGTTAATATTGTTCTTTTTTTTAACATCTTTATTGGAGTATAGTTGCTTTACAATGTTGTGTTAGTTTCTGCTGTATAGCGAAGTGAATCAGCTATATGTATACATATATCCCCATATCTCCTCCCTCTTGCGTCTCCCTCTCACCCTCTCTATCCCACCCCTCTAGATGGTCACAAAGCACCAAGCTGATCTCCTGTGCTATGTGGCTGCTTCCCACTAGCTATCAGTTTTACATTTGGTAGTGTATATATGTCCATGCCACTCTCTCACTTCGTCCCAGCTTACCCTTCCCCCTCCCTGTGTTATCAAATCCATTCGCTACATCTGCGTCTTTATTCGTGTCCTACCCCTAGGTTCTTCAAAACCATGTTTTGTTTTTTTTTTGATTCCATGTATATGTGTTAGCATATGGTATTTGTTTTTCTCTTTCTGACTTTCTTCACTCTGTATGACAGACTCTAGGTCCATCCACTTCACTAGAAATAACCCACTTTTGTTTCTTTTTATGGCTGAGTAATATTCCATTGTATATATGTGCCATATCTTCTTTATCTATTCATCTGTCAATGGACACTTAAGGACCTTTTATTATAGTTACTTTTTCTTTCAATGGTTCCTGCACTAATACTTCTTCCTTGTTTTCTTTCTAGTTCTTTGAACAGTCCTTTTCAGTCTTTCCTTCCTTCTGTGCCTTAAAAAATAATGTCACTCTGAGTTCTTTATTTAGCACCATTTTCTTTCTGTCACACATATTCTTCCTGGATAGCTTCATTTAATTTCCATGGTGCCAAGTTTATAGTATACATTAATGAAACTCAAATTTGTATCTCCAGCTCAGGCCATCCTCTTGAGTTTCAGATTTATAAAGCTAACTATCTACAGGTATTTCTCCCAGAATATCTAATAGTCACATTGATTTCAAAATATCCAAAGATAAAGGCATAGCCCCATACTTCCTCTAGTTAATTTCCATAACCTTCTCTCAACTTTCAACTTACATCAATCTATTGTACCTGTTAGAAATCTGGAAGTTACCTGAAACATCTTCCTCTCTGAACATTCTTATTTGTAATTGTGAAACACATCTCAATGAGTTTTTTTTTTTTTTTTTTTTTTTTTTTTTTTTTTTTTTTTTTTGTGGTACGCGGGCCTCTCACTGTTGTGGCCTCTCCCGTTGCGGAGCACAGGCTCCGGATGCGCAGGCTCAGCAGCCATGGCTCACGGGCCCAGCCGCTCCGCGGCATATGGGATCCTCCCAGACCGGGGCACGAACCCGTATCCCCTGCATCGGCAGGCGGACTCTCAACCACTGCGCCACCAGGGAGGCCCTGAGTTTTTTTTTTTTCCTAAATAACTATTCAGTTCATCCCCTTCTCTGCATCTCCACCTTCTCTGTTTTGACTAAGCTTTCTATTATCTCTCTCCCTAATTACAATAGTCTCCTAGCTCAGGTACTTGTGATTCAGTTAATGCCTCCATAAAATTCACACTTTCCTTGTTTCTAAATTATCAGTACATGTATGCTGTGTGACTTCTTAAAACTGTTCAGTGACTCCCTGTTTAGAACATAAAAATTAAAGACCAAATTTCCTAGAAAGCAATCATGGATCTTCATGATCTGGCATCTGAGAATCTTTTCAACCTCATCTTTCTCCAGTTCCCCACATTCTATGTTTAAATTTACAACTGAAAATGCCTTTTAATAAATGTTCTTTCTATCTAGAATGCCTTATATGTAATCACTCTAATGTGCAAGCTCAAATGTTACTCACTGTAACTGCTTCAGTCCACACCTCTAATAGTTTGTCATAGTAATGAAATTAGTTTATATATATATAAATATATACTTCCATCACTAAGCTATAATATATCATATCATTCTGCAAGGTAGAATAATCATCCACTCTTGGGAATTCACTTGATAATATTAAGTTAAAACTGTAAAGTGGTAGAAGATTCTCTTTGGTGTATATGGCATGAGTGCATCTAAGCTAATTAATAAATATCTAAATTTGTGTAAATTGGTATTTTTATTAGTGTTAGAGTATAACCAACTGTCATTGTTTATCAAAACAGAATTAAGTGAAAATCAGTCAGTATTTAGTAGGAATCCTTGACCCAAACTCCCTTCCAATAAAAAGGAATTTTAAAAATTTGATAGTAAATCAAAACATTCTTTTTTGAAAACATTTGTTTAAGTGTTGCTTACACATTTTTCCTGTGATGTCTTCTCAGGAAAACTTCTGGTCAGTAGTGTTACCGCAAGAAAGTTGTTGTTAAGGTTGGGTTTGCTAATGAACTCCGTAAACACATTCAGCATCTGGCAGACATTCCAAGGTGAAAGCCAAGCAGATGGCTAATTTAATATAATCTAATTGACTTTGGATCAGATAAAGCAATTGAATTAACAGCACTTTAACTCCACATACATCAGTTCCCAGCCATTCCTACCATTTCATTCCAGTAGGCACTTCTTCAGGATGAAAATCAGTGCTAATTGAAAGCTCATATGGTAATGTTTATGCCTGTAAAATGTGTGGTTAAATAGCATATTAAAAACATGTGGGCACGAATATTAGGAATGGGAAATAGATTTACTGTAGAATAAATCACAATGCCCTTAGAGTTGTTTTATGGATCTTAAATCACAAATTGTATTTTATCCATTTTGCCTACTATATTAATCTCAATTTCATTCAGACTCTTGCCATTAGATCCACTGGGATTTATGGTTGATGCATAGTGACTTTCAACTTGCTATCCTGTGGGGTAGGACTGTGTGTGTGTGTGTGTGTGTGTGTGTGTGTGTGTGTGTGTGTGTGTGTGTGTGTGTGTGTGTGTGGAGAGAGAGAGAGAGAGAAGGAGAGAAAGATGGAGGGAGGGAAGGAAGGAGACTGATCTCATTTTGTTATTCTATAGTTTTTATATTGTTAATATACTACTTGGTAAAGTGTATTTTAACCCTATTTTGTAAAGAGAGATTCATGAGCAACAAGAAGCTGCAAATAATTAGTCTCAAGTCACTTAGCCAGTAGTTAGCAAAGTAGTCCCAGAATCAGTGACTTTTAGCTGTACTAGAAGAATGTGAATATTATAGTTAGAAAGACCAGGGTTCAAAGGTTGGCTTTATAGCTAGACAACTGTGTAATATTACATAATTATTTTAATTTTTCTCAGTCTCAGGTTTAGCACTAGTCAAGTGAGGTGGGCAAAAACCAACATTATGACAACTGAGAGGACTATATGATATGATCCTTATAATTCACGAAATGAATTTTGTATGAATTGAATATGGCAGGTACTCAGTGACTAACACCATTGTTACCAATACCTTCTCACCATCATCACCTTTAACAGGATAACACTCGTTTTTTAACTGGTACATTCAATGTATTTACTCTTTGCAAGGAGCTCTGCTAAGCACTAGCAAGAGAACCATAATAGAAAGGAGGAAGGTAATAGAGTGACATGGGCAAGCACATGGACTTAGGAGCCAAACTGCCTGGGTTCAAATCCGAGCACCACCATTTAAATCATTCTCCGCCCTTGAGGACTCCCTTGGCTTTAGTCCTTCCATATTAAGATAGAAGTAGTACCAATACTTACCTCAGAAGGTTGTTACTTTTAGTGTAAACATATATCTAGAGCTGTGAACCGTGTTTGGAATACACCAATCATGATAGAGGTTTTGGGGGAAAAAAGCAGTGAGGAAGGAGAGTTTTTACCATCTTCAGAAAGTTACAAACATTTGTTTAATAAATGAAGACTAAATTCATTTCCATCAAGGAACACACAATCTAGTAAAGAACTTTATGATCATACAGATCACAATCAAAGTATCTTTCTTGTGTATGCTAAATAGGGTTAGGCTTGTACACGGCCCCTGCCCTCTTAGAGGGATTCGTGAGAAGCAAGCAAACATTAATGAAATATGTGTGGTGACTTCGTAATTAATTATTGTGTTGGAGGCAGAGACTTTTGTCTTTGGATAACTCAATGAGAAAAGAGACAGGTCTGCCTCATAGCCACTAATGAAACCCAGCGGACGCCATGGTCCCTCCTAGCAACATGGCCCTAGGTGATGCCATCTTGCTCTCACAGTTCAAATGGGTACAAATGATTTCAAAAGCACACCTCCCTTTACATTGAACAATCCCTTCCAGTTCAGCACATCTGCTCCCATCACTGATGTCTCACATCAAAATAAGCAAAAGGACATATTGTAAGGAAATACAGGAAAGGGCCTGCAAATATGACCTCAATTCTCAATTCATGGGTTATTGTGTTACTTTCTTACAGGACCTCGACATCTTGTAATATGTAGTACTCAACTTCTTAGCATTAGACATTTTCCAAGATGAGGAGCTGTTAACCATTAAACTACTCGACATTATTTTGACTATGTACACACACACACACAAACACACACACACACACAAGAACAGTATTATGTAAGTATCCTTTAAGCACAGGGAAAGATGGCCACCACAGAACTTGACTGTCTCATATATCCCACAAACATGTAAGTTATAAGAAGGAGCGCGTTCCAGTTTTCACAAGAATATTCTGGATCAATAGCTTCTACTTTCAGATGGCAGAGCTTATATTTTCTTTTACTTGTGCCTCTATTGGACTCTCCAAGGGAATACAAGAAATGTCATTTCTTCACATAATCCTAGCTGTGGTCTCTGCTTTGGCAGTCTCTGTCTGCTCCTGCTCTTGTGTTCTGCCATCTGTAAACCTCCCTCACCATAGGTAGAGGTTCACTGTACTCTCCAGTTCCTTCAAGTCCCCATGTGATTGTCCCTCTCCTAAATTCTAAGGTCCTTGATTTATCTGCTTTATTTTCCATCTTTCTGTCTAATGGGGGAATTATCCTTTTTGAAGTATGGATCTCAAGCAGGGTGTGTTGGGCTTCTAGATATGGTATTTTGTTCCTTTTCATCCCAGCCTCTCTTTCCCACATTTTGGTACTCATTCTTTTAGATGCTTGTTGCCATGTTTAAATTTCAGTTATGCCAGTTGCTTTAGTATCTTTCTATATCTTTTCAAACTCTAGTTGAAAACAAGTTTCACATTTTTTCCACCACAGTAACTCCAGGACCATGAAAATCAGAGAATGTGGCAGGACACCTGTGTAAATGTTGCAGGCTATTTTACCATGGTTATTGATTGGGAGACATAAATCATTCCAAGGGCCCACCTGCTAGCTAACTCCATTGGACAGCATACAGAGATACGTTGCTGCAAACACAAATAAAAGATAATGCAGCACATCACTGAATGCTAAATGGACCAATAGGAAAGCACAGTTTTAAAAAGTTAGGAAGGGCTTCCCTGGTGGCGCAGTGGTTGAGAGTCCGCCTGCCGATGCAGGGGACACGGGTTTGTGCCCTGGTCTGGGAAGATTCCCACATGCCGCGGAGCGGCTGGGCCCATGAGCCATGGCCGCTGAGCCTGCGCGTCCGGAGCCTGTGCTCCACAATGGGGGAGGCCACAACAGTGAGAGGCCTGCGTACCGCAAAAAAAAAAAAAAAAAAAAAAAAAGTTAGGAAGAGGAATGCAAGGCAAGGGGTTTCAACCATCCACATCCGGAGCTCGCTTTGAAGTTGAACGTCCAAAATAGCTTATCCCAATGCCAGTTGAAAATTTCCTTTTATAAGCATCCCTAACATAAAAGAGGTATTAATGAGTAAGCAAATAGTGTGAGAAAGCAATATCATGGGTGAATTATGCGACTGAATCTCTAGTTTTAGATCTTATTTAAATCAATAACTACAATTGCTTGTTGCTTAACATGTCCTAAAAGCCTCAGCCTTGTCGGTCCCTCCCTACCCCTCCAAACTAATCTTCCACAGCACTCATACCACCTCTCTCAGGTTCAAACACACTGGCCTTCATTATGTTTCTCAAACATGGGATGTTTTTTTCACACCCCACAGCCTTAACGCGTGCTCTTCCCTTTCAGATCTCAGCTTGGTCATTGTTTCCTTGGGGAAATGTTCCCAGACCCTCTGGCTACACCACATCCCCTAAACAAATGCTTTCATAGCGTGGCACATCTCAACTGTTGTATTTGCCATTTTTGCCACTTTTTATTATCTTGAGGTAACCTGACCAATATCTCTGTCTACCTGTAGACTGTAAGATTCCTCAGAGCAGGAATTTCACCTGTTTTACTTACTATTTGTACCTTCAGCCCTGACCCAAGTATCTAGCACATAGTAGGCATTTAGTAGATATTTGTTGAATAAATTACTGGAAGATTTTTTTTTCTCCTATTTTTCTTTTTTAATATTTTTGAGCTTTAACTCTGTGGCCGAGCACTCTCATGTTCTACCACATATTTTTCTCATGTAATTCTTTTGTTACCTTTATATTTATTTTCTGGTTTGTCAGAGCACTGGTAGTCTGAGAAGCTATAATTTTGGAAATTCCTTAATTGGAAAATAGAGGGGATCTTGATTAATAAAGAAAAGGATCATGGATTCTGCAAGAAAGTTTAGGGTAGATCTGTGATCACCAGTAATAAGAAATGGCCATACGGTGAGCAAAGGGAGGTCAGAGAAAGAAGGTTTCTATACCACCCAGGGGGCTGTGGCCACTGCTGTGTATCCTAGGAGGAGTGGATATGAATATTTGGAACTGGATAAGCTTGTTCTTGTCCCCAAACTGAAAAGTACCTGTCACCGCAGCTGGCCATGATGAATTAAGTGGAAGCTGTTCTAAACAGGCCACCCTGCACAGTAAACTTCTCAAATACACTAACAAAGCACTTTTGGAAGAATTCTAACTAGGTCAGCAGTACATTTGCCATATATCACACAAATAATTCTAATGTAATTCATAAGTATCTAGGCTTATGAAAATTGATGTTTTCTGTAAATATTGGAGTGTGAACAACTCTCACTGCCAAAGCAGAATTAAATTTGAGGCTAGGACATAGCAAGGGAAATTTAGAGATTCACAGATTATAGGGTGAGAGGGGTCAAGTGCTACGTATTATCTGGCATAAACAGAAACTTCCAGACCTATAGCTTTTTTCTCATGGCGTTATAGATAATCTGCTGTTCCTTTGAACTATGTTCAAAGGCACCTCAGTGAGATTTTCTAGAGTAAATAATTCTTTGCCTGCTTGAGCTTATTTGAAAAGTTTCATCCTAATGTATCTTCTCAGCTTCTCTTTCAAATCACAGTTCATTGCCTTTCCCTAGACCTCTTGACTGCCTTGATTAGGTTTTCCAGGACTTTATCATTATGATCTCTTCAGGGCCCTCAAATAACTTCATAGGGCATCACCCAAAAATTTTCACTGAAATGTTAATAGTGGTTACCTTGGCGCAGTAACATTACACACACACGTACACATATATATTTTCCAAAATGTTTACAATTACCATGTATTGATTTTATAATATGTCACTCAATTATTTATTCAGCCAATATTGATTGAGTGCCTGCTGTATACCCTCCAGTCTTCTAGCTGATAGAGAAACAGAGGAAATGATTGAAATAAATCGCCAGAGTGTCATGTGGGAAGGTGTCTCTGAGCGCCATGCTGACTCCTGCCATTTTCCACGCAGTATCTTTCAGAACTAAAAGAGCAGTGTAGCAGGACACTAGTCTGAAACTTGGGAAGGGAAAGATAAAACTGAGAGGAGAGGAAGCTCTCCTTTTTGTCGATATAAAGTCCTGAGTTTTTTATTTTTGAGTCAAGTTAAAATTACTTCCTGGAGATGAACTAATTTTCTCTTCTACATTTTTGGAATTTCCCATTGGGTGAAACATGTAGTGACCTAATTCTCTGCAAGATTTTATAATCTGTAGGGATGAAAATTAAGAGATGTGTGCTCAGGAAAAAAAAAAAAAGAAGAAGGAAAAAGAAGATATCGAATTGCCACAGACTTGCTTAAGAGAAACAAAAAAATATCTGTTAATGCCTCACTCTATTGATTTTGTGTCCAAATGGTTTTGGGGGAGTTGATAATGTAGAAGTTGTTTGTTAAAAGTATTTAAATTTACTATTCAAAATTTCCTAAATATCTAACAGGGCAAGAATGATGACTTTGAAATATTTTATTTAATTAAATAATTTTTCGGCGTCAACTGTGTACTCACCAATAGACAAAATGCTTACGCATAGAAACTATTCAGTTGTTTTTTAAAAATATTTTAGGGCTTCCCTGGTGGCGCAGTGGTTGAGAGTCCGCCTGCCGATGCAGGGGACACGGGTTCGTGCCCCGGTCCGGGAAGATCCCACATGCCGCGGAGCGGCTGGGCCCGTGAGCCATGGCCGATAGGCCTGCGTGTCCGGAGCCTGTGCTCCGCAACGGGAGAGGCCACAACAGTGAGAGGCCCGCGTACCACACACAAAAAAAAAAAAAAAAAAATATTTTAAATATGACAGGTAGCTAAGGCATAACATATAGATGTCAGACGCTATTCCCATGGCTTGCTTTAGGCACCTGTCACTTTAAGAAGCATTGAGAGGAGACCTGGATTCTTAGCCCAGGGCTTCAGAAGGAACATATGGCTCCAGGAAGGCTGTCAGAGATGATTCTCTTGCTGACCCCACCTTGATGGAAAGCTCTGTGCGTTGAGCTGCCTGAATCAAAAGAAGTTTAGCTGTGGTTTGTGCCATAGGACCCCTTCTGTGACTTATCTTGGGTTATCCTTGTCCCTTGCAGGACCCCTCACACACATACACACACACATATTTAGTTCTGGAATTCCCAGGAAATGTTCTCTTGGCTCTGCCAGGAAGTGGGGCATATTTTGGATACCTGTGTTGGCTTTATGTCAACCATAGTCAGTCACTGTGGCTCATATGCAGGCTCTGACCTAACATGGATGGACAACAGAGAGAAACTGAGCAACAGTAGGAAGATTCTTATTAGATGTGCATCTCTACTTTTTTCTAATCCCACATTTTTCTTGATGCACCCAACATGTTAGAATTCACTGTCATGGAAGTCAGACAAGCATGCAAGTATGGGTTCTACCTTGAGTTCTTTTTTTCCTCTGGATCATGTTTCTAGTAGGGCAACTTTCTTGGCTATGGTCCAAACCCATGTTAAACAAATTTTACTCACTATGTTAAAAAAAAAATGAGCCATCTGCTAAGGGGTCTTCTGATTGTTCTGATCTACTCACCGTACTCAGGGAGAGGGATCTTTTTCAAATTCAATGAGATTATGTATTTCACCATTTTTCTCCTTAACTTTTTCATATTTAAGGTTTTTAAGTGATTTCCCACAGTCCCTGGGATAAAATCATCATTAAGGCCTGGGCATCCTCTAACTTTCTAGCTTCATCTTGTGCTCTCTGCCTCTTGCATTCTTGGCTTTGTCCACATGAGTTTTCTCTCAGAGTCTCTAAAACTGTCACTTTGTTTATAGCTTCTCTGTGCTTTTGCACATGCTATTTGGTCTACCTGGAGAGCACCCTCTCTCCACAATCCGTCTAACACCCTCTAACTCACTTTCATCTGTCAGCTTATGCACCATTTCCTGTGAGAAATTTTTCCTGTCTCTAAGGCCGTGCTAGGTCTTCATGGTCTACAGGCCCATATATACTGGCACAGCACCCACAAAGCACTAATTATATTAATCAACCTTGCCCAATCTTCATCTTTTTTGCTGGTTTATGTATTCGGTGAAGATAAGTACTCTTTCCTTATACTTACATGTTTGACAAGAAATAATTATGGATTGAATGACTCAAAGGCATAGATTTTCTTTCTTGCTCTTGAGTCTTTATCTTTCTGAGAAAGAAAGCAAACGCACACATCTTTAGCATATGTCCTACCTGACAGGAAGAAATTCTGATTGTGGACCTAAATCCTGTATCCATATTACAAACTGAACTGTGTGACTTTTAATACCATCTTTGTGGTAATTTTTTCCCTAAATGGGTTCATCCCCAGCTGTATCATGGAAGGCAGAAGGGAGATGTCGTTCAGGAAATGGAATTCGGTTTCACATATTCTGCTCCAGAAAAACCACTGCTCTCTAAAGAACATGGAGTCTCAGGAATTCCTTGGTGGTCCAGGAGTTAGGACCCTGCGCTTCCACCACAGGCGGCTCAGGTTCGATTTCTGATCGGGGGTGTGCTGTGCGACCCCCCCCAAAATAATAATAATAAAAATATAAAATAAAGAACATGGAATCTTTAGCTTTCTAGGGTACAATTTTTGAGGGGAAGAATAAAACAAAAGTGAGCCCAGAAACAATCAATTCATGGAGGACAGATGCCCATCAGCCTGAGGTAGTCCAGTATTGCCCCTGCTTTAAGTAATATCTGGAGTGAAAGGAGGGTCTTTGGGACTCAGAAGCTCTCTTCCTTAATTCAAACAGGCCCATGAAGTTTTGACAAAGGCCACTAGCCGTTAATACTGAAGACTAAAAAGATAACTAAAATTCATAGATTCTTGAATGGGATGCAATATCCTGCCCTTTTAATACACAAGGGCAATGAGAAAGCACTTCATCAGCAATTTACAGTTAAGTGTCTTGCTACTTTTCCAAATTTTCTCCATCTGAGCAATCAGGAGTATACTTGAACCCAATGAGGTACTGAAAGTTTTTTCAAAGTAATATGGAACAAGGTTAACTATTAAATTATCCCTTACAAAACTAGAATATCATACCTCTTGCTTCCTAATGCTCAAAACCTTGCCTTGTAAAGATTCTTTTGACTTTTTTGAGCTTTTTATTAGTTTACTACCCCGTCATTATTTTTTTGTCATTCCACCCATTTTTCAGATGGGAAGGCTAAAGTAAATAACATTTTCTCCTTTGCATTGTAGCACCGACATAATTTATCACGATGTGAAAAATAACAGTCCAATAACATCATTTTTATATACACCACAGAATAACTGTGATGAATATTTTAACTGTACATATCAAAGTGACATCAGACTGCTGCAGGAGACATAAACTCATATGAAGCAGATATAGTGATTTAAAAACATAGCAGGGGCTTCCTTGGTGGCGCAGTGGTTAAGAGTCCGCCTGCCGATGCAGGGGACACGGGTTCGTGCCCCGGTCCGGGAAGATCCCACATGCCGCGGAGCGGCTGGGCCCGTGAGCCATGGCTGCTGAGCCTGCGCGTCCGGAGCCTGTGCTCCACAAAGGGAGAGGTCACAACAGTGAGAGGCCTGTGTTCCGCAAAAAAAAAAAACCAAAAACCAAAAAACATAGCAGGCTGGGTTATTTATTATAGGAAAAAATATGTTCTTTATGACTCACTAGTTTCTGGATCATTAGTGAGTGACAGTCCAGGACAGTATTGTGCATTTAGCACAATGACCCAGAGTCAGCTAATCAATTTAAGTTATTTTTATATCCTCAGGTTCAGGAGTCAGAGAATTGTGCCATGTATTTTTTAAAGATTTCAAGCTTAGGAATGAGGTATAAAAGTTTATTATGGATACTTTATGCAGTCAATAAGCAACGTGATTTCAGTGGTAAAATTCAGTCTGGTTTGACCCAGTCTGGCCCTGACTTGAGGAACTGCTCCTCTGGGGGCCCACAGCATCCTGCAAAGACTTGTCATATTCTATTGTAATTGTTTGTACATCTGTCTTCTCAGTTAGGATCTCAGCCCCAAAGAGGAAGAATTTAATTTTCTTCTGTATAACACACAGCACCTGGCACATAGCAGGCTCTCCCCAAGTGTTTCCTGGAGGAAGGATACCCACTTGGAATAGTCCATGTCAGTCTGCATTGGCTGAATAGATAAAGGCTAAGAATCCCTGAACTTCCAGATTCTTCAAATCTAGTCAGGGATGAAATCTTCACTCTTTTTGTCTCAGATGTGGGCATGTTTACAGTTATGCCATTATTTAGGTAAAGAATTGATCATTATTTCAGAAGTTCAAGTTGTTAAGAAAAATTAACCAAGGTATGGAAAGGATTACTGAAAGTCTTTTAAATGTCCTGTCAGACATTATACAAGGGGTTACCCAATTCTCTTGTCTCGTGTATTCCCTGTGTGACTTGCTATTTAATGTTATTTAGGACATTTTGCAAGTTTGCCAGGACACATGTTAGCCTGCAGAAAATTGATAGCAATGTAGATGATTCTAATCCCATTGCAGTGGGAATTACGTTTGCCTGCAAATTGCAAATGGTTCTTGACCAGAGGTTACGGTTTTAATTGTCCTTTATGGACATTAACTATTTGGACCTGAACTAGCAATTTTATTCAAATGCTTTTTTCTTTAAGCCACTATAAATAATTTCATATCTCCAATACTGTTTGAAAGAGCTTTAGTATCCTGGTGGTTTCATGATAATAAACTAAACAATATTTGACATGTGCTCACTTTGTATTTGCATACAATGTATGGTTTTAGATTTTTAAAAATTAGACTAAGTAAAACTCATATATGTTTAGTTTATTAGTTTATATAATTGCATTTAAAAAGTATTGAAAAACACAGAAATAACAATCCAGATCCCCCCTCCAAATATATTTTTGTATTATACCTGATTTTTAAAAAAATTAACGTGAGAAACCAAATGTGTGTGGGAGGAGATTAATCCAAAGAGTACAGGTTGAACTGTGAGATTAGGTTTGACATAAATACACTACCATGTGTAAAATAGATAGCTAATGGGAACCTGCGCTATAGCACAGGGAACTCAGCTCAATGCTCTGTGATGATCTAGATGCGTGGGATGCGGGGAGGGAGGCAGGAAGGAGGGAGATCCAAGAGGGAGGGGATATAGATATACATATATATAGCTGATTCACCTCATTGTACAGCAAGAACTAACACAACATTGTAGAGAAATTTTACTCCAATAAAAAGAAAATTTAATTTAATTAAAAAAAAGAGGAAGCAGGAAAAAAAAAAAAAAGAAGAAGCAGCCAGCTGGGATTCTGACAGGGATCACATTGAGTCTGCAGATCAATTTGGGGAGTGTTGACATTTTAATAATATTGAATCTTTTGATCCATGAAAAACAAAAACAAAAACAAAGAGTACAGGTTGGATTTTGCATGCAATTAATTTTTCAGGAAAAACAATATGGGGCACATGAAGGAAATAGATTTTGACAATGAGGATGCCAGTGGGAGAGTGATGCATTTGTCAATATGGAAGACATGAAACAAATATACCAGTAGGCTAGGAAATATGCCAGTAAGGGAGGAGGGGGCATACCTGGGGTATCAGGTGAGATGCTGACATTGTTGAGTCATTCTACTTCCGGTATCACTGAAGAATAAAGAAGATAATAACAATAACAGCATAATTCTATAGGTGATTTTCCTTAAAATATTTGGTTCAAACTCCACCTTAAAATATGTTATTTGGGGAGAAATTCAGGGACTGCATCAAAAATAGCAAAGCCAGATGAAAAAACAGCAATTTTTTGATTCAAGGCAGAAAAAAAAAATTGGGTTTTCTATTATATACAACACTTTTATAAAACACATAGCAGATGTTAAAAACGTAAGTAAGACAGGGACCTTTTCCTCAACAATGTGAAATTTATTGGGAATGCAAGTCATAGCACTATAAAACCCGAAAAGAAAATGAGAAAAGAAATTACGTAGTGATGTCAATAGTTTTGGGGAAAGCTTAGTATGGGAAATAGTTGTTGCTTAAATAACAAAGATAATTATTTATGGCCATCCCTAAAATCTTCTTGACATTTGTCTTCAATCTTTGGCTTAGGAAAAGTTTTATAAACAAGGAAGACAACTGAATGAGTAGATTAATATTATTTTATTAGGAAATGGGACCCTTTCAAGTGAACAGAGGTCTTGATCTGGACTGTAGTAGTCCCCACTTGTCTGTGGTTTTGCCATCCACCTTTCAGTTACCCGCCATCAAATGTGGTCTGAAAATATAGAATGGAAAATTCCAGAAATAAACAATTCAGAAGTTTTAAATCATGTGCCATTCTGAGTAGCATATGAAATCTCCCACCTTCCTTCCACGGGGTGTGAATCATCCTTTTGCCCAGCATATTCATGCGCTATAAGCTACCTCCCTGTTAGTACAGGAAAAATCATGGCACATACTGTGTTCAGTATTATCCGGGGTTTCTGGCATCCTGTGGGGACCTTGGAACGTATCCTCTGTGGATAATGGGGGACTACTCTATTGTATCAGGCCCTCAATCACATGTACACACCACCTTGCTCCGATCTACCTGTGGACAGCTCTTACATCTGGATGTCTCAGGTAGGAAGATGAGGAAAAGCCCATTGACAACTAGGCTCTTGCCTTCTCCCCTCGGCCTTCTGAGGGAATAAGGAGGTAGATCATGCAAGACTGGCTTTCTTGGCTTTCTTTATATTTCTGAATTTGCTGCAGTTGCTTTTATTTTTATTTATTGCACAAATAAACTTTAGAACAAAATCTGGATGGGGGTTATGAAGAAAAGTAGAATCTCCTCCAGTCTCATTTCAGGGAACATTTAAACTGCTCTTTAATTGTTTTTTCCTGTGTATCCTCCCAGTATTTATCCATATGCAAGCATGCTTTTAGACAATTTTATCTGTAGTATAGGTATAATTTTTTATTCTTCGTGTTCATTTAATGTAATTTCATAAATATTCTCCGGTAATTATTTGTTCATAATTATTTGATATTGCTGCATAAGATTTAGACTCAGTATACCTCACTTAGATGTTTACCTAGTTTTAGACATTTATTTAAACATCAGTTTTCTATTTTTAATAACTCTGCCTTAAATATATTTGTGAATGGCTCTATGATTTTATCATGAGTATACCCCTAAATCCTAAAATAAATGTTTTTAACATCTTAACTACTCTAAAATCAGGGTATGTTTTAAAATCTATGTGTATATTTAATATGGTCATTAAACATTTTTAATGAGTTGTATTAATTTCATGGCATGTCCTATAATTATCATTAGTTTGGAATCCAGAAAATTAAGTATTTCCCTAGTATAAATTCCTAAAATTGGTGATAATAATAATATGGGTGGATATAAATGTAATAAAAATTAATTGTTGCAATACCATCCTCTAAAAAATGAAATACCAAAGAAAAACAAAAGAGAAAAGTTTCTTATCAAATGCTTAGTAGTGTACCACATTTAGCAAAAATAAAAATATCAGTGAATTACAAAATGTATAAATATTAGATTTATACAAGTTAAGTGGTAGGCACTTATAATCAAAATGCAAAAATAGATATTAACAATCAAAATAGAAACAAATAAGAGTAGCAGAAAACTATTATAAGTAAATTTTTAACATATATTTTAAACATTTTACATTTAGCTAGACAAATAAAGAAGAAAAATAAGGAAGTTACAAATAGTATTCAGAAATACTTAGTGAGGAAAAGACAAATACTAACAGATATAGAAAAATTTATATATATTTACACGTTACACAAATAATTTTGAAGATATAGATCAAATATGGATTTCTAGGAAAAAACACGATAATAAAGAATACATAGAGGGCTTCCCTGGTGGCGCAGTGGTTGAGAGTCCGCCTGCCGATTCAGGGGACGCAGGTTCGTGCCTCGGTCCGGGAGGATCCCACATGCTGCGGAGCGTCTGGGCCCGTGAGCCATGGCCGCTGAGCCTGTGGGTCCGGAGCCTGTGCTCCGCAACGGGAGGGGCCACAACAGTGAGAGGCCCACGACGTAACGCAAAAAAAAAAAAAAAAAAAAGAATACATAGAAAACTGAAAAACACAAAGGAAAGCTAAACAGTCTGATAACCATATGAAATTTTAAAAAGGTTGTCAAAGAGCCATTTCTGCTCAAAATTGAAGGGCTCAGATATTTTTCCAGGTAAATTAAATATTTAAATGACAAATAGTTTTTATACTCTCTAAACAATTTATTACATTGAGAATATATATATATATGAATATATACACCTATATAGTCATTTTTTAAATGTCATTAAAAAAAATGAAGCTGGAATAACTCTGAAAGCAGATAAGCATGTACTAAAAAACTATAGGGCAATCCATTTATAAATATCAGTGCAAATTCCAAATAAATATTAGTAATAAACTTTGAGTAAATTTAAATACGTTGCTTCATGATTCAGTAAATATCGTTTGAGCATCTACTTTGTGTGAGTCACTGTTCTAACTCCTAAAAGCTATAGCTGTGAACTAGCTAGATAATAGACAAAGTCTTTGGAGAGCTAAAACTCACTAGGGAGAAACAGACAGTAGCCGAATAAATAAATTTACCAGTCATTTAGAAATGTTTAACATGTGCTCCGTGGTAACTATAAAAAAGATATGATAGAAGTATTTGGTGGTGTCATTTCAGATAGTAGCAATGGATGCCTCTGTAAGTAGATGACATTTGTCCTGAAGAGAGTTTCATTTTAGAGTAAAATTCTTTGTTAAAATTCAACATTTATTCCTCATAAAAAGTATTAGGAAAAGACAAATCAATGGATACTTCCTCGACCCTCTGTCTCCCCCTTTTCCTGGCCCCCTTCTCTTTCTCTGTTTTTATCACCCCATAAAAACAACTTTTTCACTCTATTTAATGAAAAACCAACGTAAGTAATCCCATTAAGCCAAGAAGAAGACAAATGACTCATTGTTAGCAGTATTATATAAATTTGTTCTGGTAATACTAAAAAATGTCATTAGATAAAACAACAATGTATGATATATAAATGCTAAAGAGGCAAAATTGTCATATTTGTATATTACATATTATATGGTTATTTACAAAGAAACCCCAAGAAAATTAGCTAGAAAAGCCTAGAAACAATAAGGTAATACAGCAAAACAAGTGAAAACAAAAAGTTAAAAGAATCAATAGTTTACCAATGTACACTATATGATAAAACCTAATTACATAATATAACAAAGGGGAAAAAATATCCCTTCAGAGTAAAAATAAAATAGGATAAACCTTCTAGGGCTAAATATGTTCTTATATAAAAATAAATATGTTCTTATATAAAATTAATTTAAAAAACTCTTCTGAGGGTATGAAAGAATTAAAAAAGCTAAAAATATTGAAGATCAAGAATAAAAATATTGATTAAGAATATGATAAGTTCAATGTGAGCCATTCAAAGTACCAGCAGTTTATTTCTAATATAATGACATGATATAGAAAGTTCATCTGGAACGATAAATGTATATAACAAAAACTGTTTAAATGTATTGTAAAAATTACCATGACATTGTAACGTTGCCGAAACTCGACCTCTGTCCACCAGTGCCAAATAGAAATGTGGAGACAGAGTTTTGGGTGAAGTAGAAAACAGTAGCTTTTATTACTTTGCCAGGCAAAGGGGGCCACAGCGGGCTCATCCCCTCAAGACTGTGTGACCCAGCCTGGAGGGGATAGTGAGGGGTCTTACAGTGTTCAAGGAGCAAGGCATGATCAGCTTGTGGATATTCTTCTCATTGGTTGGTGGTGAGGTAATCGGTATCAACATCATCAGCCTTCTGGTTCCAGCTGGTGTGGGGTCTACGTGCTTGTGGGCAGCAGACAGTTACCTTCTTCCACGGGGGGTGGGGGTGGGGTCAGTGTCTGCAAAACAGCTCAAAGGACGTGGCTCAGAATATTATCTATGGTCTTTGAGGAGGAAGTAAAGGTCCTTGACTTTGTTTCATGGCTAAAGTATTATTATTTTGTCTTGCTTGACTGTTTTCCTTTCTTTCTGCGTTTTCTCACTTCTCTGATTAAATTTACTCTTTGACTAAAGTTTTTCTAGAGACAAAAGGCAGGCAGAAGACATGGGTGAGTGTCTATTCGGGGAAGACCCCATAGGGTCCTGCTCAATTATAGTGACACATTTTAAGGCCTGGCAACATTAGTCTCCTCACCCTTCCCTTCCCATTTCACAACTTTTCCAGATTTGTCCTGGCTAGCCTCATGTACTTTTTGTAGATGAACTTCAATATCATGTTGTTGGTGCTAGACCAGGGATACTCAAATCACTGGGACAGAAATGAGTGCCCATACACAGTCTATAGTTATTTAATTTGTATTTCAGGTAAGTGAATAACAATGTTACCTAATTCATGCTAGAGTGATAACTGGATAAATATTTTTAAAAACCTAAAAAGAAAATAAACACAGATCATCTTAAAATAAATTGAAGATATACAAAATACTTGAATGTAAAGAAAGAAAACTATAAAACGACTAGAAGGAAACGTAAGTGTGTTACTTAACATAACGTACAACTCAGAAATTACACAAGAAGGATTAAATTGTTTCATTATATGAAAATATATAGAGTCCTCAGAAATTCATAACTGAGGTTAAAAGACCAATAGTAAATTGATCAAAAAACCTTTGTCATTTATGACAGTAAAGGGCTAATTGTCTGCATACAAATTAGCCTAATGCATGCTTTGACAAAGCGCTTCAAAGTACCAGTGACCAACAAGTAGATAAAAACACACACAACTTCAGTTATGATTAAAGAAAAAAAATGAAAATTAAATGGTAACTTTACCTATCAGCCTGCCCCTCCCTCTCCCTACTTCTCAAAGAAGTATGACAAGAGTCTTTGTCTGCCAAGTTATAGGGAAACAGGAGACATCATATACCGCTGTTGTGTTTCTGTACAGAAAGGGTTAACACAGCAAACCTGAAAATGATATTCTCAGAAAGGCCTGCTTGCACAGGAGGCGGCTAGGAACTTGGGTTTTGCAGGGTTTCTGCTTTTTCCTAACTGATGAGAGTGACTCACTGTGCCTAGATTTCTTATGTAACAATGTGGTTTATGCTGAACATTCGCTTTCCTTCTGGAATTTTGGTACATGCCAGATAGAAGGTGTCTATGTGAACAGCTTACAGGAAAAACCTTGGGCACCGTATCTCTAATGGGCCTTACCTGGGGAGAGAGATCACACATATGTTATTGTCTTCCTTGCTGGAGAAAGAGTGTCTTCTGTGTGGCCCCTCATGAGGTGGACAGAGCATACAGCAGCCTGCACATGGGGGCCTCCAGATACTCACTGCCTGTTTTACCCTTGTGCTCTAAACGTGTGCCCTTCCTATGTGGCTGGAATAAATCTCAGCCATGAGTATAACTGTATGCTGAGTCCTGAGAGTCCTTCTAGTGAATCTCGGAACATGGTCTTCAGTTTCCCACACGGGCAATCTTAATGGAAACCGTATGGCAAGTCTTGCCAAATATGCATAATCTTTGTCTCAGCCTTTCCATTCCAATATATACTTTTACAGGTGAAAGCCTTGAGAGGATAGGGTACAGGAAACGAAAAACTTACTGTTTAGCAGTGAGAGTGAGTTGCATTAAATATGATAGTCCTGCCACCATAACTTGTGCAGGGGACGTGGGTTCGTGCCCCGGTCCGGGAGGATCCCAAATGCCGCGGAGCGGCTAGGCCCATGAGCCATGGCTGCTGAGCCTGCGTGTCTGGAGCCTGTGCTGCACGGCGGGAGAGGCCACAGCAGTGAGAGGCCCACGTACCACACACAATAAAAAAGGTCACCTGCCGTTTATGTATTTTTATGAGTCTTTTTCAATTTGATTTTAGCTACATAAGTGCTTCTAAAAGTATTACATTTATTTTAAATTTTAAAAATAAATACTTCAATGCTATATCAATATTTTCCTTAATGATTTCAATTATCATTGAAAAATTAAAAATTAGCAATTTGAATTGCATAAAAATTATGACATTTATGTGTTTATATATAAAACTCTCATAAGTTTAGAGATTATTTCTGTAGTTTGCTGTTCACCTTTAAAATATCTAAATATATTCTAATTTGGTATACTAAATAAAATAGATAACTAATGAGAACCTACAGTATAGCACAGGGAACTCTACTCAGTGCTCTGTGGTGACCTAAATGGGAAGGAAATCTAAAAAAGAGGGGATACATATATATATATGTATGTATGTATGTATAACTGATTCACTTTGCTATACAGCAGAAACTAACACAACATTGTAAAGCAACTATACTCCAATAAAATTTTTTTTAAAAAATATTATTTTCCTATCCATTTGTGTTTTGATACCTTTCTTGTCACAAATTTAAATATCATATATAGTCTATAATCTCTCTGGAAATCTTTCTTGATATATATGTATATGTGTGTATATATATATATAGATTTAGAGAGATAAATATATAATATACTTAATACATTATACACAACTACATAATATATTATGTATAATATGTACATTTTTGCTGTATTCTTAATTACTTTGCTTAATGATTTATTAATTTAAATTTTATTTGTTTATCTAAAGCAATCTGTATATATTATGGGCTAATTAGAAAATAAACACAAGAAAAAGACATTAAATATCATCCTTAATCTAACAATTGACACTTAATCATTAGTCACACTTTTGTGTATATCTTCTGGAATGTTTCCTATGCTAATATGTACTCATACTACATATACTGACTTTTATCCTGTTGTGCATTGGTTTGTTCTGCTTGATAATCTACCATGACCTAATTTCCATGTTATTATTTTTCTATTACCTAACTTTTGACTGCTAAATAGATTTCCATAAAAAAGATTTGGCATGATTATTTAACCAGTTCCATATTTTAGGAAATATATGTTATTTTCAATTTTTTGTTATCAACTGTGATCAGATGACTACTCTTGTAAATTAATATTTACAAGATACATGTAAGGGCAATATACATGTTTTTCTACATATTTGCCAATATTAGATATTGAGAATCTATTCTTTTAGAGAAAAACATCTTCTCATTAATTAACATATCTATTATGTGTAAACTTTTCATAGATTTATTGACTATTTGTGTTTTTTGCTTTTCGAGTTTTGTAGTCAGTTATGACAATTGGTCCAAGGATGTTCTTTTTTATTTTTTAATTTATAGTAGCTCTGAAACTAGTTTAATTTTCTTTTAGATGCCAGTACATGAATTAGTGAGGAATAAAACAGATACCTACCTGGCTGGTCAAATAATAGAATTAAACATCTATTTCTTTATTGCCTGTGTATAATAGAAGTGTGACAAAATTAGGTTTATCTTCTCCCGTTGTGGAGAATAGGCTCCGGACGCGCAGGCTCAGCGGCCATGGCTCACAGGCCCAGCCACTCCGTGGCATGTGGGATCCTCCCGGACTGGGGCACGAACCCGTGTCCCCTGCATCAGTAGGCAGACTCCCAACCACTGCGCCACCAGGGAAGCCCCTAGGTTTATCTTTAACTTTGCACTGTTGAAACTGAGGGATTCTTGATTTTAATTCAGCCTCCATTATGCGTGGGTTTTTTTGAGTTGTGTTCTCTGTGTAATTGATCCTGATATTGTTTACGAGATATGCTATTGGCTCAATCAAAAGAAAAAGTTCTTTTTTTTTTTTAATTTGGGTTCAGACTTTTAAAATAATCCATTCATTTATTTGTTGCTGATTTTGCTTATTTGATCTTCACTCTAGTTTTCTGATCTCTCAAGGAGCCAATTAAAGCATCTTTCTTCAAAGAACTTTTTATCAGTCAGCTTAAGCTTAGTTACCATACAGTGAGAAGTCTCAGTGGCTTTCACATAATAAAAGTTTATTCCTCACGCATGATGATATATACTGTGGATTGGCTGCTGCCCTATTCTGTGTTGCCTTTACTAAGGGTTCAGGCTGTCAGAACAACCTCTAACACATCACCAGTCTCCTTCCAGATAGAAAAAAGTGCATGGCAAGTCATGCATTGGATTTTAAATCTTCATCCTGGAGGTGAAACACATTATTCAATTCACAGTTCATTGGGCAAAGAAGTTATATGGCCAGGCCTGAGGTTAAAGGAGCCAGAAAATATAATTCTCCTCCCAGGAAGATACAGAAAGTATTTTGAACAAAAATGTCATCACCTTATCTGTTCAAGTAGTTTGCTAATATTTGGCACTAGAATTATAAAGCCATGCCAGTGATAAAGCCCTTTATGCGTTAATTAGCTTAGGAAATTTGACCCCAGTGCAACCCTAAGTGATTTAAAGCAAACTTTTCTGTAAAGAGCCAGATAGTAAATATTTCTATTTGTGTGGGCCATATAGTCTCTGTTGCAACATTTGCAACTTCTCAAGTTTGCTGACATAGCCAGGAAGTAGCCACAGTTATTACAGAAACAAATAGGTGTATCTGTGTTTCAATAAAAGTTTATTTAAAAAAAAAACAGGCCATGAGCTGGATTTGTCTCATTGGTCATTGCCAATCCCTAATATAGATTAGTTCTTATCTGGTGAGAGTAGAAATTTAGAACATCCTGTTGCAATCAGGAGTTTTATCTGTTCTTATTGAAAGAAACTTTACTATTGGTAGAAACTGTGAAATTTTATTTATGGTAGGTCCTGCTCTAGTATAAGGCAGGCCATATTTATTTTAATAGCTGTCGATTCTGTAAAGAAATATTCTGAGACGCAGAGACATAATTTGAAACATCATTTTCAATATACTTGCTTTCTTAAAATAAGGTGTAGAAAAGAAAGCTCTATGAAATTTGCTTGGCTGATGGGAATATGTAAAGAACTGAGAAAGCATTGTAAGGGGTGTAGATTCTGAAAAGGTTGAGGAATTCTGATTTAACTGTCATAAGAAAAAGAGAGTAGTTTCTTAGAAATGGTACTCATTCCACCATCCTCTTGGAAAAGGCACATTACTATTTAACATCTAAATAGATATAATACAGATATAATCACAATCTAGAATATATTTTTTCCCATAAAACTTTAGCCACAAAAATAATGGAAGCTTAAATCTAAATAAAAGATGACATTGTCTATGTGTCTTAAACCTTCAGAGGAGTTATTATAGGTAGCCATAAAAATAGAAATGTCTAATATAGTTGACAAATTAAAACATTATCATTCAGCTGGATTGAGACTTGCTGAAAATATTTAACAAATCATATTGCTCAATTTTGTTTTAAGAATAGAATTGGTACAAAGAATTTCAAATTTCTTTCCCCCAAAATGCAGGCTTAAATACAAAGAAATGTTAATTGATTCATTGAACTTTTGAAGCAACTATTTAACATTTTCAATAAAATGAAGCCTACCTCTAATCCCAGGTGGCAGCTTTACTAAAGGCATACATTATAATTATGCTTCTGTTTTCATTTCCTCCCAGTAATGGAGCCTGGGAAAGCCTGCTTTCTACATCTGGATTTCAAGGCATCATTCAGACAAAGCTTCATTCAACCGCACCAAACACTAAAGGTCACCATGGTTCTATATGTTTTTGTTGTAGGAACCAAATGTTGCAAAAACTCCAGCAGCAGCCCGCAAAATTTAGACATATCAGTAAATGGCAAGAGGAAGATGGGGTCATAGGTGATAAGTTCATTTGTTCAACAAATAGAAACACAGATGAATAGAATATAGTTGTTTCCTTCAAGGAAATCATTCTGCATAGAAGACTAAAACTAAATTGACAATTAGAATATTTCATGTAAATGCAAAGTTGATTTCCATTAAATAGCTGGACTGAGCTCACCCAGGAAATCTTCCTTCCCATTTCAAATATATAGATGTGCCATTTAAAATATAACAACTGCAAATATAATTATATAGCTGAGCTCAAGATATAAACAAGGGAAAAAAATCTCCAAATAAAAAGGGAACTCAGTGTTGGGGCAATGAACGGAAAATAAAGCCTGGGGGCTCATGGGCCTTACTGGCTGGAGCCTGGGACTCTACTACCCACTGTAAGAGGAAGAGATTATGCTGGGATTCAAAATTGAGATACTACATAAAGCCTAATTCGTTCATAAAATGGAAGCTATGCAAACTCTTAACAATCCAGGAAAACAGGACAAAATCTTGCAGCCTGATTGAGGGCATGGACAGAAGAGATGACCTGAAATGAATCATAATCTCAGGCCTTTTCCCTTCCCTGAAGTCTGAATTCATACTCCACGATCCACACCTCCAGCCAGTCCAGGCAAAATGTCTATTAGAAGCAAATATTTCTGAAAAGATATTCTTACAGTCCAGGAAAAATAGAACTCATTGAAAATAGCCCCCGATTAGGATGAACTTATATTTATATGAACCACATATGAATTAAAAGATTGGAAGTCAGCAAGCACACTAAACAGAAGAGAACTGGAGATAATAAACTAATTTAAAAGAGAATTTAAAATAAGTAGATTTTAGGGCTTCCCTGGTGGCGCAGTGGTTGGGAGTCTGCCTGCCAGTGCAGGGGACACGGGTTCGTGCCCTGGTCCATGAGGATCCCACATGCCGCGGAGCGGCTGGGCCCGTGAGCCATGGCCGCTGAGCCTGCGCGTCCGGAGCCTGTGCTCCGCAATGGGAGATGCCACAGCAGTGAGGCCCGCGTACCACAAAAAAAATAAAATAAAATAAAATAAAATAAGTAGATTTATAGTGGTCAGATAGACAAAGGAAATAATAAATGCTGTAAGAACTGTACAGTATGATATAGGAAAAGACACTGTTGGAAAGCAAACATATAGTCTAAAAAACAAAACACAAATTTATTAAAATAAAATAATAATTGGATCAGTTGATAAGTTGACTGGATATAGTTGAAGAGTGAATATATTAATTGGAAGACAGAGGGTAGAAAATCATGTAGTATATGTATATTATCACATTATCATACAAAGTGACAAAGACATAGAAAAGAGGTTTTAAGAGATATGGAGGACAAAATAAAGTTTAGATGTTCCAAATGAAAGGAGATAAAAAATAAGGGAGGGGTAATGTAGTACTGAGAAATTTCCCATATTGATGAAAGCCTGAATTTTCAAATTGGCTGAATTCACTAAGTCTTAAACAGGGTAAATATAAACATCCACATTTGGTTGAATTATAATGAAATCATATAACATTAAAGACAAAAATAATTATGTTTCCTGAAAGGAGAGTTAAATTATTTTTTACAAAGCAATACCAAATGGACCTGTAACAAATATTATACCAACAATGTCAAACCCAAAACAGAAGAAATATATCCACATAGTACATAGGGAAAATAACTGATCAGTTAGAGTTTCAAAGCATGGTAAACTTTATGTAAGAATGAAGGTTAAATAAGGGAATTTTCTAACAAATACTGAGGAAATTTACTTCTGGCAGATTTTTACTGTAAGAACTAATAAAGATATACTTCAGCAAGAAAGATATTGAAACCAAAAAGATGAGAGAAAAAGAAATGTGGATCAATCTAAATAAGCATTGGCTGTGAACAACAGGAGTTAAAAAAATTGGAAAGTATAGAAACTAGTAGAACTGAAATGCTAAACAATAATAGGGAAGCCAATAGTTGAGGAAGATTGTTCTTAAACAATTCTAATGTTCTGTTAAATGAAGGAGGCTAGGGAGGTGGATAAACTTTTCACTATTTTGAGTATTTATGTTACATGTTTAAGTGTAGCTACTAAAACAAAAGAAATAATATGTACATCTTTCCAACAAATAGAGGGAACACAAAACTAAACAACACACTTAGCCAATCCAATAAAGGGCAGAAAATAAGAAAAACAAAATAAACCGTTAAAAGCTGACATAAAATAAGATGATATAAATAGCCCTAGTGTACCAGTAATCACAAAAGAATATAGTTATTAAACTCATCCATTTTATTAGGATCTAAGAGATTGGAAAAATAAAATAAATCCAGACGTGCTATTCAAAGGAGATATACATATGGTAAAACTAAATTTGAATAATTATTATAATGAAAATAAGAACATATACACTTTTAGACAATTTGAAATGTGTTCATTACATTACTGTTTTTATTTCTAAACAAAAAATATTTAAAAACACAAAAATGTATTTCAATGAGGGAATTGATAAATATAGATATTTTTATTTTTTTAATTTATATTTTCCCATTATGTTTTTCTAAGCAATTATTTCTGGTACATAGGAATATAATTATTTTTGGATATTTATTTTGCAATCATTTATTTTCCTATATATCTTGCTAATCATCTAATAATATTTGTACATTAATTTTGTACATTAGTTTCTTCTTGCCAGCTGATGGAAGAAAGTTAATTTTTTTGCGGTACACGGGCCTCTCACTGTTGTGGCCTCTCCCGTTGTGGAGCACAGGCTCCAGACGCGCAGGCCCATTGGCCATGGCTCACGGGCCTAGCCGCTCCGCAGCATGTGGGATCTTCCCGGACCAGGGCACGAACCTGTATCCCCTGCACTGGCAGGCAGACTCTCAACCACTGTGCCACCAGGGAAGCCCGGAAGAAAGTTAATTTTATTATATAGTGATGACTAGACATCCAGAGAAATGCTAAATCACATGGTGAGAACTGCCGTATGAGTTTTGCTCCTGAGCTCAATGGAATTCTGTTAATATTTCACTATTAAATATGACATGATTTGTTAGTATGATATAAGTAGTTTTTATCATGTTAAGGTAGGTTCTTCAGTTCTTAGTTTGTATAGTATTTCGTCAGAAAGATGTAGAATCTTATTAATATCTATCATATCTAGTGACATGGTCAGATATTTTTTTCTTCTTTGTCTTACTGAAAAGAATATCATTAAGAGTTTCTTGTCATCGATTCTCACATTTTTAGGTGAAGCCCTAATTGGTTGTACTGTGTATTGTTTTGTTATAGTGATTATTTTGGTTGGTATTGTATTTAAAATTATTGGATCTCTGTTTTTAGTGAGATTATTTTACAGTTTTCTTGAAAATTGTAATATATATTGAAAACATCCTCTATCATCTTTAAGTTCAATGAAAAGAGAAGCCATTCTGTTTTGTTTCTCATTTGCTTAACATTTAACATGTAAGCTTAGCTCGGTGTGGACACACAGCGGAAAATCAATAAATATTCGTTGAATGGATATGGCAATCTGACTTTTACCAGCAGCATTTTGCCTAAACTAACTTTTTTTGCTTGTGTGTTTGTTTGTTTTTAATTCTTTATTCTCAGCCTTTCCTCCTCTAGTTCCTTCAGTGGACAGGTGATCAGCAAAAATCTCTTATCCTAAAGAAAATCACACTAAATTCTTTATGACTTGTGGTTAGAAAACCTTTCTAAAGGAAGATTCCCCTTTTATTGATTAAAAAAAAATAGTTGAGGAGAAGTTAATCTGTTAAATTACTCCTGATGGTGCTTATTTGCTTTTAGAGATGGAAGGAATGATATATCTCATCTTTTAAGGAGTAAAATTTAATTTTGAGATATTCCCTTTTTTCTAGGAAGCACTTACAGTTAGTAACTGTCTTAATTCTCTGAAAATGGCAATAACCACTGAGTTAGTATTATATTGGATCATAGGGAATAAAAAGAAGTAAATTGTTCACCATTTACAGGTAATTTAATTCCATGGCTCCCTGACCTGTTTGACTGGAGTGATGCAGGGGCCGGGAGGGTACTCTGAGATAGTCTGGTGAACATGCACTTTCAGGTCATACTTTGACTTTATGAGAAAATGTTGGTCTGAACTACGTGTGTGGAGCTCCTGGAAAATGCTTATCAAGACCTTAGCTGGTGATGACTCTTGGATAACAAGAGCAGGGCCTGGATCAGCCCTCCCCCCACACTCTGTGTAGCATTGTCCCTTTTCTCTCCCTACCCCCCCTCATCAGAGTACCACCACGTTCTCTGACCATTGCAGATGGTTTTGCCATTAAGTAAAAATGTTTGAATCAGCAAATAGAAGTTACTGAAACTCTCTGGATCTTAGCTTCTCCAGGTCTAAACTGAAAGTGAAGATACCTAATTCAGAAGGTTGATGCAGGAATCTTCAATCTCCTGAAGAATTCCCTATGGCTTCTTAGCATAGAGCAGTGTCTACAAGGTAAACACTTGCTAGTTTGCTCCAATGTCTCATGGTTGTATTAGGCTTTAAACATGATCTTCCTTTTATTCTTAGTTATTTTGTAATAAGCAATACAAAAAATATATTTTTTCTGTTGGAAAAGGCAGGCTTACAGGCAGTCTTTCAGCCCCCAGTTGGCTGCATAAGAACAAGCCTGGGGCCTGAAACACACTCTTACTAAGATATTAGGAGCCCTCACAGCCTGTGCTGGGCTAATCACCTCGTGTAGCAATATCCTTCCCTGTTTCAGACTCAATGTCCACTCCTTTGTTCAGCTTAAGTGTGTGTGTCATATAGCACCTGGCCAACCCCACAACTATATCTGTCTCTTGAGAGAAGGGAATGGGATCCTTCAATCTGGGGCACAAGAGGTTGCACGGAGGCTAATGGCCCTGTGTCAGCTGCCAGGAGGGCCCTGCTGGCTATAGGGGACTGTCACCCACAACTGAAGCTGATCTTGCTCTGTCCCTTGTCCGTGTCAGTTAAGTGTTATTCCATTCAGTGCTTGGCTGAGTTGTGTTTTCCTTAATGACTCCAAAACCAAGATGCAGTGGACATCTGGTGGAAGCACATTCCAGGCAGAGGAATAGCAAGGAGGCAGGGGAAATTGGAACAGCATGACGAAGAGGCAGAGTGGTAGAGGTAAAAAGTAGTCTAGACAAGTAATCGGGATACTATAATATTTAGGGGCTCAGAGAATATAAGTATGACTTCACATTTTATTCTATGTGTGATGAGAAGCCATTAGAGGGTTATGAGCAGGAAATCTAAATGGTCAGATTTGCATTTTAAAAGGATGCTGTGCTACAGTGTGGGGAATAGAGTAGAGAGGTATAAGAGTAGAAGCATAAAGATGAGATTTCATTTTCCTCAAATGATGACCAGTTCTCTCAAAAACATGTTCAATTATTTATCTTTTTCTCACAAAGTTAAGGAAGTAAAATTTTATTAGCTCCGAAATCGATTCTATTGATACACATCTCCATTTCATTTTGCATATAGGGCTATTCTAGTTACCATCCAGTTTGAATTGGGTCCGGCCTTACCTCATTAGTCTTTGCTTTAAACTTCTTTGCTATTGTGCATTTTTCTTCTTTATCAACAGTAGAATCAGCATGAAAAGATATTTTAAAAACGTATTGGTATTTATATATTAATGAATATGGAAGAAATTGATATCTGCAAATTTGGGTCTTTCTAACAAGGAATATTTATTTAGGTCTTTATAAATGTCTAAATGAATAAAAATATTTATTTAGGTCTTTATAAAATATATTTTAAAAACATATTGGTATTTATTAATGAATATGGAAGATATTGACATCTGCAATTTGGGGTCTTTCTAACAAGGAATATTTATTTATAAATAAATATAAATATAAATGTCTTTATAAATGTCTATATCACTTTGACAGAGATCTAGTACACTTCTTGTTAATGTGTTCCTGGGAAGTAAGTGTCTTTTTGCAGCATTTGTAGATGGGTTTTTTATATTACACTTTAAAAATGATTACCAGTTTAACTGTGCAAATGTTTAATGTTAATTTTGTATTCAGATAATTAATTCAATTGTTATATTAGTTTTAAGTTAATTGGTTGATTCTTTAGAATTTTTATGTAACATTTATATTGTTTTTAATTAGTGACCATTTTAGATATTCTTTTTTTTAACATTTTACCTCCCATTTATTTCCTTATTTTTAATATATTCAATATTTGCTAGGACCCTCAATAAAAGGTTTGAAAGAAAATTGACATTGAACATCTCGCCTTCATCACTGTAACAGTGGAAATCATGTTTTATTATTAAATACATTTTAAGCTATAATTTAGGGAATACTTACTAATTTTCTCATTTAATCTTTATAAAAAACTAATGACACTGTACCCTTAGTATGCCCACTTTTAATATGAGGAACTAAGGGCCAGAGGAAATAAGTAACTTGCCTATAGTGCATAATTAATAGATAGTGGAATCCAGAATTTAGGGAGTGTATGTAACTGGTGGAAACTCTTTTCAGTTAAGAAAGTTTTCTTTTCTTAATATACTGAGGGTTTTATCAAGTATGAATGTTGAGGTATTTTTAGGACTCTACCGAGTTAATCGCATTGTTGTTCACCCTTAATCTTTTAATATACTGAATTACATTAATAGTAATTTCCTGATGTTAATCCATTTGTGCATTGCATTCCTTAGATACGCCCTAGCTGATAAGGATACACTGATATATATATACATATATATATATATATATATATATATGTATATATATATATATTTTTTTACAACTTTATTGGAGTATAAATGCTTCACAATGGTGTATTAGTTTCTGCTTTATAACAAAGTGAATCAGTTATACATATAGATCTGCTCCCATATCCCTTCCCTCTTGCGTCCCTTCCTCCCAACCTCCCTATTCCACTCCTCCAGGCGGTCACAAAGCACCGAGCTGATCTCCCTGTGCTATGCGGCTGCTTCCCACTAGCTGTCTACCTTACGTTTGGTACTGTATATATGTCCATGCCTCTCTTTCGCTTTGTCACAGCTTACCCTTCCCCCTCCCCATATCCTCAAGTCCATTCTCAAGTAGGTCTGTGTCTTTATTCCTGTTTTACCCCTAGATTCTTCATGACATTTTATTTTCCCTTAAATTCCATGTATATGTATTAGCATACGGTATTTATCTTTCTCTTTCTGACTTACTTCACTCTGTGTGACAGACTCTAGGTCTATCCACCTCATTACAAATAGCTCAATTTCGTTTCTTTTTATGGCTGAGTAATATTACATTATATATATGTGCCACATCTTCCTTATCCATTCATCTGTCGATGGACACTTAAGTTGTTTCCATGTCCTGGCTATTGTAAATAGAGCTGCAATGAACAGCTCTATTTACATGACTCTTTTTGAATTATGGTTTTCTCCGGGTATATGCCCAGTAGAGGGATGGCTGGGTCATATGGTAGTTCTATTTGTAGCTTTTTAAGGAACCTCCATACTGTTCTCCATAGTGGCTGTACCAATTCACATTCCCACCGACAGTGCGAGAGTGTTGCCTTTTCTCCACACCCTCTCCAGCATTTATTGTTTCTAGGTTTTTTGATGATGGCCATTCTGACTGGTGTGAGATGATATCTCATTGTAGTTTTGATTTACATTTCTCTAATGATTAATGATGTTGAGCATTCTTTCATGTGTTTGTTGGCAATCTGTATATCTTCTGTGGAGAAATGTCTACTTAGGCCTTCTGCCCATTTTTGAATTGGATTATTTGTTTTTTTGCTACTGAGCTGCATGAGCTGCTTATAAATTTTTGAGATTAATCCTTTGTCAGATGCTTCATTTGCAAATATTTTCTCCCATTCTGAGGGTTGTCTTTTGGTCTTGTTTATGGTTTCCTTTGCTGTGCAAAAGCTTTCAAGTTTCATTAGGTCCCATTTGTTTATTTTTGTTTTTATTTCCATGTCTCTAGGAGGTGGGTCAAAAAGGATCTTGCTGTGATTTATGTCATAGAGTGTTCTGCCTATGTTTTCCTCTAAGAGTTTGATAGTGTCTGGCCTTACCTTTAGGTCTTCAATCCATTTTGAGCTTATTTTTGTGTATGGCGTTAGGGAGTGATCTAATCTCATACTTTTACATGTCCCTGTCCAGTTTTCCCAGCACCACTTATTGAAGAGGCTGTCCTTTCTCCACTGTACATTCTGGCCTCCTTTATCAAAGATAAGTTGACCATATGTGCATGGGTTTATCTCTGGTCTTTCTATCCTGTTCCATTGATCTGTCTTCCTGTTTCTGTGCCAGTACCATACTGTCTTGATTACTGTAGCTTTGTAGTATAGTCTGAAGTCAGGGAGCCTGATTCCTCCAGCTCCGTTTTTCATTCTCAAGATTGCTTTGGCTATTCAGGGTCTTTTGTGTTTCCATACAAATTGTGAAATTTATTGTTCTAGTTCTGTGAAAAATGCCAGTGGTAGTTTGATAGGGATTGCATTGAATCTGTAGATTGCTTTGGGTAGTAGAGTCATTTTCACAATGTTGATTCTTCCAATCCAAGAACATGGTATATCTCTCCATCTATTTGTATCATCTTTAATTTCTTTCATCAGTGTCTTATAATTTTCTGCATACAGGTCTTTTGTCTCCTTAGGTAGGTTTATTCCTAGATATTTTATTCTTTTTTTTGCAATGGTAAATGGGAGTGTTTTCTTGATTTCACTTTCAGATTTTTCATCATTAGTGTACAGGACTGCAAGAGATTTCTGTGCATTAATTTTGTATCCTGCTACTTTACCAAATTCATTGATTAGCTCTAGTAGTTTTCTGGTAGCATCTTTAGGATTCTCTATGTATAGTATCATGTCATCTGCAAACAGTGACAGCTTTACTTCTTCTTTTCCAATTTGGATTCCTTTTATGTCCTTTTCTTCTCTGATTGCTGTGGCTAAAACTTCCAAAACTATGTTGAATAAGAGTGGTGAGAGTGGGCAACCTTGTCTTGTTCCTGATCTTAGTGGAAATGCTTTCAGTTTTTCACCATCGAGGATGATGTTGGCTGTGGGTTTGTCATATATGGCCTTTATTATGTTGAGGAAAGTTCCCTCTATGCCTACTTTCTGCAGGGTTTTTATCATCAATGGGTGTTGAATTTTGTCGAAAGCTTTCTCTGCATCTATTGAGATGATCATATGGTTTTTCTCCTTCAATTTGTTAATATGGTGTATCACATTGATTGATTTGTGTATATTGAAGAATCCTTGCATTCCTGGGATAAACCCCACTTGATCATGGTGTATGATCCTTTTAATGTGCTGCTGGATTCTGTTTGCTAGTATTTTGTTGAGGATTTTTGCATCTATGTTCATCAGTGATATTGGCCTGTAGTTTTCTTTCTTTGTGACATCCTTGTCTGGCTTTGGTATCAAGGTGGTGGTGGCCTCGTAGAATGAGTTTCGGAGTGTTCCTCCCTGTGCTATATTTTGGAAGAGTTTGAGAAGGATAGGTGTTAGCTCTTCTCTAAATGTTTGATAGAATTTGCCTGTGAAGCCGTCTGGTCCTGGGCTTTTGTTTGTTGGAAGATTTTTTTTTTTTCTTTTTTTTGCGGTACGCAGGCCTCTCACGGTTGTGGCCTCTCCCGTTGCGGAGCACAGGCTCCGGACGCGCAGGCTCAGCGGCCATGGCTCACGGGCCCAGCCGCTCCGCGGCATGTGGGATCTTCCCGGACCGGGGCACGAACCCGTGTCCCCTGCATCAGCAGGCGGACTCTCAACCACTGCGCCACCAGGGAAGCCTTGTTGGAAGATTTTTAATCACAGTTTCAATTTCAGTGCTTATGATTGGTCTGTTCATATTTTCTGTTTCTTCCTGATTCAGTCTTGGCAGGTTGTGCATTTCTAAGAATTTGTCCATATCTTCCAGGTTGTCCATTTTATTGGCATAGAGTTGCTTGTAGTAATCTCTCATGATTTTTTGTATTTCTGCAGTGTCAGTTGTTACTTCTCCTTTTTCATTTATAATTCTATTGATTTGAGTCTTCTCCCTTTTTTTCATGATGAGTCTGGCTAATGGTTTATCAATTTTGTTTATCTTCTCAAAGAACCAGCTTTTAGTTTTATTGATCGTTGCTATCATTTCTTTTTCATTTATTTCTGATCTGATTTTTATGATTTCTTTCCTTCTGCTAACTTTGGGGGTTTTTTGTTCTTCTTTCTCTAATTGCTTCAGGTGCAGGGTCAGGTTGTTTACTCGAGATGTTTCCTGTTTCTTAAGGTGGGATTGTATTGCTATAAACTTCCCTCTTAGAACTGCTTTTGCTGCGTCCCATAGGTTTTGGGTCGTCGTGTCTCCATTTTCATTTGTTTCTAGGTATTTTTTTATTTTCTCTTTGATTTCTTCAGTGATCACTTCGTTATTGAGTAGTGTATTGTTTAGCCTCCATGTGTTTGTATTTTTTACAGATCTTTTCCCCTAATTGATGTCTAATTGATAGCATTGTGGTCGGAAAAGATACTTGATACAATTTCAATTTTCTTAAATTTACCAAGGCTTGATTTGTGACCCAAGATATGATCTATCCTGGAGAATGTTCCATGAGCACTTGAGAAAAATGTGTATTCTGTTGTTTTTGGATGGAATGTCCTATAAATATCAATTAAGTCCATCTTGTTTAATGTATCATTTAAAGCTTGTGTTTCCTTATTTATTTTCATTTTGGATGATCTGTCCATTGGTGAAAGTGGGGTGTTAAAGTCCCCTACTATGAATGTGTTACTGTCTATTTCCACTTTTATGGCTGTTGGTATTTGCCTTATGTATTGAGGTTCTCCAATGTTGGGTGCATAAATATTTACAATTGTTATATCTTCTTCTTGGATCGATCCCTTGATCATTATGTAGTGTCCTTCTTTGTCTCTTCTAATAATCTTTATTTTTATTTTATTTTTTTAATTTCTGCTTTATTACAAAGTGAATCAGTCATACATATACATCTGTTCCCACATCCCTTCCCTCCTGCGTCTCCCTCCCTCCCACCCCCCCTAATAATCTTTATTTTAAAGACTATTTTTTCTGATATGAGAATTGCTACTCCAGCTTTCTTTTGGTTTCCACTTGAATGGAATATGTTTTTCCATCCCCTTACGTACAGTCTGTATGTGTCTCTAGGTCTGAAGTGGGTCTCTGTTAGACTGCATATATATGGGACTTGTTTTTGTATCCATTCAGCCAATCTGTGTCTTTTGGTGGGAGCATTTAGTCCATTTACATTTAAGGTAACTATTGATATGTATGTTCCTATTGCCATTTTCTTAATTGTTTTGGGTTTGTTATTGTAGGTCTTTTCCTTCTCTTGTGTTTCTTGCCTATAGAAGTTCCTTTAGTATTTGTTGTAAAGCTGGTTTGGTGGTGCTGAACTCTCTCAGCTTTTGCTTGTCTGTAAAGGTTTTAATTTCTCCATCAAATCTGAATGAGATCCTTGCTGGGTAGAGTAATCTTGGTTGCAGGTTTTTCTCCTTCATCACTTTAAATATGTCCTGCCACTCCCTTCTGGCTTGCAGAGTTTCTGCTGAAAGATCATCTGTTAACCTGATGGGGATTCCCTTGTGTGTTATTTGTTGTTTTTCCCTTGCTGCTTTTAATATGTTTTCTTTGTATTTAATTTTTGACAGTTTGATTAACATGTGTCTTGGCGTATTTCTCCTTGGATTTTTTCTGTATGGGACTCTCTGTGCCTCCTGGACTTGATTAACTATTTACTTTCCCATATTAAGGAATTTTTCAACTATAATCTCTTCAAATAATTTCTCAGTCCCTTTCTTTTTCTCTTCTTCTTCTGGAACCCCTATAATTCGAATGTTGGTGCATTTAATGTTGTCCCAGAGGTCTCTGCGACTGTCCTCAGTTCTTTTCATTCTTTTTTCTTTCTTCTGCTCTGCAGTAGTTATTTCCACTATTTTATCTCCCACGTTACTTACCCGTTCTTCTGCCTCAGTTATTCTGCTATTGATCCCATCTATAGTATTTTTAATTTCATTTATTGTGTTGTTCATCATTGCTTGTTTCATCTTTAGTTCTTCTAGGTCCTTGTTAAATGTTTCTTGCATTTTGTCTATTCTATTTCCAAGATTTTGGATCATCCTTACTATCATTATTCTGAATTCTTTTTCAGGTAGACTGTCTATTTCCTCTTCATTTGTTAGGTCTGGTGGGGTTTTATCTTGCTCCTTCACCTGCTGTGTGTTTTTCTGTCTTCTCATTTTGCTTATCTTACTGTGTTTGGGGTCTCCTTTTTACAGGCTGCAGGTTCATAGTTCCCGTTGTTTTTAGTGTCTGACCCAGTGGCTAAGGTTGGTTTAGTGGGTTGGGTAGGCTTCCTGGTGGAGGGGACTGGTGCCTGTGTTCTGGTGGATGAGGCTGGATCTTGTCTTTCTGGTGGGCAGGTCCACGTCTGGTGGTGTGTTTTGGAGTGTCTGTGGACTTATTATGATCTTAGGCAGCCTCTCTGCTAATGGGTGGCGTTGTGTTCCTGTCTTGCTAGTTGTTTGGCATAGGGTGTCCAGCACTGTAGCTTGCTGGTCGTTGAGTGAAGCTGGGTGCTGGTGTTGAGATGGAGATCCCTAGGAGATTTTCGCCATGTGATATTATGTGGAGCTGGGAGGTCTCTTGTGGACCAGTGTCCTGAAGTTGGCTCTCCCACCTCAGAGGCACAGCACTGACTCCTGGGTGCAGCACCAAGAGCTTTTCATCCACACGGCTCAGAATAAAAGGGAGAAAAAGTAGAAAGAAAGAATTAGAAGTAGAAAGAAAGAATGAAATAAAGAAAGGGGGAGGGAGGGAGGAAGGAGGGAGGAAGGACAAAAAGAAAGAAGATAAAATAAAATAAAATAAAGTAAGATAAAATAAAAGTTATTAAAATAAAAAATAATTATGAAAAAAAAGGACAGATAGTACCCTAGGACACATGGTGGAAGCAAAGATGTACAAAATCTCACACAGAAGTATACACATACACACACAAAAAGAGGAAAAAGGGGAAAAAAATCATAAATCTTGCTCTCCAAGTCCACCTCCTCAATTTGGGATGATTCGTTGTCTATTCATGTATTCCACAGATGCAGGGTACATCAAGTTGATTGTGGAGCTTTAATCTGCTGCTTTTGAGGCTGCTGGGAGAGATTTCCCTTTCTCTTTTTTGTTCTCACAGCTCCCGGGGCTCAGCTTTGGATTTGGCCCCGCCTCTGCGTGTAAGTCGCTGGAGGGCGTCTGTTCTTCGCTCAGACAGGACGGGGTTAAAGGAGCAGCCGCTTTCGGAGCTCTCACTCACTCGGGCCTGGGGGAGGGAGGGGCACGGAGGCGGGGCGAGCGTGCGGCGTCAGAGGCCGGCGTGACGTTGCACCAGCCCGAGGCACGCCTTGCGTTCTTCCGGGGAAGCCGTCCTTGTGTCCCGGGATTCTGGCAGTGACGGGCTGCACAGGCTCCCTGGAAGGGCGGCGTAGACAGTGACCTGCGCTCGTACACAGGCCTCTTGGCGGCGGCAGCAGCAGCCCCAGTTTCCCACGCCCGTCTCTGGGGTCCACGCTTTTAGCCGCGTCTCGCGCCCGTCTCTGGGGTCCACGCTTTTAGCCGCGTCTCGCGCCCGTCTCTGGAGCTCCTTTAAGCAGCACTCTGAATCCCCTCTCCTCACAAAGAGGGAAGAAAAAGTCTCTTGCCTCTTCGGCAGGTCCAGACTTTTCCCCGGACTCCCTCCTGGCTAGCTATGGCGCACTAGCCCCCTTCAGGCTGTGTTCATGCTGCCAACCCCAGTCCTCTCCCTGCGCTCCGACCGAAGCTCGAGCCTCAGCTCCCAGCCCCGCCCACCCCGGCGTGTGAGCAGACAGGCCTCTCGGGCTGGTGAGTGCTGGTCGGCACCGATCCTCTGTGCGGGAATCTCTCCGCTTTGCCCTACCCAGGTACGTGGGGGAGTTTCTTGCCTTTTGGGAGGTCTGAGGTCTTCTGCCAGCGTTCAGTAGGTGTTCTGTATGAGTTGTTCCACGTGTAGATGTATTTCTGGTGTATGTGTGGGGAGGAAGGTGATCTCCGCGTCTTACTCTTCCGCCATCTTCCCCAGAAGTCCTACACTGATATATTTGATTTGGTAATATTTTATCTATAATATTTCATCTATTGATAGATGTATAAGTGAAATTGACATTTTAATTTTATTTTACTAGCCAAAATGAATATTAGGATTAAGATTATAAGCTTTTAAAATGGAGTAGAAATATTTCCATGTTTTCTAATAATAATATAAATCATCAAAAACATAGTTATAATTTTGAGAATATGATAAAGCTTTGCATGTAAACCTCACTGAATTCTTACAATAAGCCCTATGGAACAATAATATAATTATCCACTTACTAAGAGATAACAACAGATAGGATGTTAAGTAACTTGGGAAGGGTCATACAATTAGAATATGGCACAATTATGGTTAGAACAACTGAGTTTTTATGTCAGCATTGTCTTTATTTCCACTTCATACTTTCAAATGGTGGTTTAGCTGATTAAAGAATTTGGATTTGGCTTTTTTTCCCTTAGCATTTTGATGATATTACCCCTTTAGGTACTAGAATCTACTGTGCTGTTAAGTCAGACCTGTGTCAATCTGACTGTTGGCCTTTGAAGATCTCTTTTCCCTCTCTTGAAACTACTAAGTGTTCCTGCTGACCAGTGACAATTTTTACAATTTATACAATAGGCCCTTGTGTGTGGACTGGGGTGGCCACTTGGGTGTTTTAATCAGAGGATTTTGTATTTAATCCTCTCATTGTTTATTGAGTACTTTCTGTGTTCCAGATACTGTTCCAGCTGTGGGATATAAATTAGTAGAATAAATAAGAGAGAAAACCTTGCCCTCATGGAGCTTATAGTATAATATGGAGAGTTGGACAAAGGATAAAATAAATAAGTAAATTATACAGCATGTTATACAGTGATAGCTCTATGGGAACAAATAAAGCAGGAAGGGTGATATGGAAATTCAGGTTTTGGGGTGGGAATTTTAATACAAGTGGTCAAGGAGTCTTCACTGGAGGGGTATTATTTGAGAGAGTGAACCATGTGCATATATATAAGGAAGAGGGCTCCATACAGAGAGAACAGCAAATCCAAAAGTGGTGTTGTTAATCCAAAAGCCACAAGTGAATTTGCAAATGAAATAGATGTGGGTTAAAATCAAGGAAAATTTTGGTCTCAGCCACTGGAATGATTGAGATGCCATAAAAGGTCTAGAAAAGAGCTTGGGAGAAGCAGGTTTGAGAGAAAATAACAAGAGCTCAGTTTTTGATACATTAGGTTTAAAATGGTTATTAGATCACCACATAGAGTAGGCAGTTGGAAATCTGAGTCTGCAGTTCAAGAGATAAGTCTGAGCTGTAGATACGATTCTGAGACCATTAAGGTTATATGGTATTTAAAGCCAAGCAATTTATGGGATCTCCAACAGAGAGACTGGGTATAAACAGGAAAGAGAGGAGAGGAAAAGATAAACAGCAACAACAAAAACAAGAACAAGGATTGAGCCCTGTGGCACTCTAACACAAAGAGTTAAAAGATTATCAATCTTCTTCAGCAAAGGAGACTGAGAAGGGTGAGTCAGTAATTTAGGAGGAAAATCAGAAGAGTTTGGTATCTGAGAAATTAATTGAAAACATTGCAGAAGAAGAATTCAAATGCTACTAATATGTCAAAACTTACAGGAGAGTTATGGGGAAGAAGGTCTAGTTGGAACGGGTTTAAGAGAGAATTAAAGGACAGAATTGAGAGACAGTAAAACAGACATGTAGACAACTGTTCCAAGGACTTTTGTTGTAAACGTGACAAGAAATATGACCTGGTAGCCAGAGCAGAAAGTAAAAACAGTAGTGGGTAAATATTTTTTTAGATAGGAGAAATGAAAAGAGCAGTTTCATATATTGATGAGAATAATACAGTAGAGAGGGGGGAGCTGGCAAAACAGAAGATAGGAGAAAATTGCTAGTGTGATGTCTCTGATTACCATTCCAGGGGTTGAAAGCTAGTACATGAGAGGAAGGCTGCATCTTAGCTAGAAGCATGGAGAGTTCATCTGCAGAGGCAGGAAAGAAGGCAACATACATGGGTGCAGATATTGGTAAGTGCAAATGTGGCAACTTGTGAAAGTTCTCTTCTAATTAATTCAGGTTTTCAATTAGGTGAGAAATAAGGACATTGAGTAAAATTAAGAATAGTGGAGGAGGTATTGCAGACTTGACAAAAGGGAAAATGACTAAAATAGCCATTTAGGAGATTGGGAGAGTTAGTGGACTAGAGAAATGCATTATGATGACTATTCATATATAAAGAGCTCTTACAGTTGAACGAGAAATAGATGAACATGCCAAGAAAAATACGAGAAAGAATCAGTATCCACAATCCACACACACACATACATGCAAACATATATGGCCAATAATTAGATGAAGTAATTGTTTACCTTAATCCTAATGTTAAAATGGAAAACTAACACATTGGTTTATCTATAATATTTCTGAGCATTGGAAAAAAAAATGCTGAAAAAAGGAAACTAGATAAGTAAATTGCTATGAAAGGCAATTAAATATTATAGTCATCCAGTACGTCATTAATTGTAGATGAATATTTGATTAAAAAGTTTATGAGACACATAAGTTAATTCATGATGTTAATTATGTTAGTTTTTTCTTTTTAAAATATAATGCATATATTTATATCTGACAAATGAGATTTACTGTATATGATTTTAACACTGGTTTGGGTCCATTCATTAGTTTTAACACTGATGAAGTTTTCCTTGATCCTTTGTAGGCTTTTGTTCATCTCTGTTTTGGGCAGGGAGTACTGATGATTTGTAAATTGGTAATCCCAGTGCCATCTTTCTGGGAAGTTCACCTCACTGATTGTTTCTGCTAGATCTGTAGCCTGGTCCGATTCTCAGTTTAGAAAAGTTACTTGAGTACCCCAAGTGGTGTGGTTGGGACAGAGAAAAATTGGACACATGGAGACCAACTAGAGCCCTCTGCAGGAACCATTGAGGAGATAATGAGGATCAGAGATGTGAGCAGTGGAATAGAGAATAAGGAACAGAGTAGAGGTTCCAGATGTGGTGTAAGAAGAGAAGGCCCCTGATATTCACATAGAAAACCACATACCAAGAAGAACATTCAGAGAAACCTACAAAGGCAGGCATAAGCATGAAGTAGAACCAATTCCTTCCCTACGGAAAAAAAAAAAAAAGCCAATCTCTGCTGGTACAGCAGGTTTACTGTTACAGTTTAAAATTATAGGATTATTTTTGTCCTCAGTTACTCTGTCTGTGTTTAATCATACACCACTGTCATGATAGGAAAATAGCAGCTATTTTGAGGACCCGATACCTTTTCAGGCTCTGTGTCACCTCTCCGTGTGATACTGAAGTTAAAAAGAGGAATGCAAACCATAAGAGGCGCAGGTGGTTGTGTTCATGGGCTTCAGGGAGATATGATTACCTCACTCAACTGATTGCTACCTGAAGGAAGTCAGATTACAATTAAGACTGTCAGGTAAAGCACACAATTAAAGTTCATTGCAAATGCTGTCGGCAAACTGGTATTAGCTGGGAAATGCACTCTGGCAAACAGATGTACCCTGGAAAATAGAAAGGGAATGTTTCCTTCTAGAACAAATCTACTTTATCAAATCTGACAACTTTCACTTGAGCTCTGGGTCCTGAGCTAGAAAGAGCTTCTCATTTGATTTAAGCAATTGGCACATAACATGCAGGTTGGAAATGAGTTGACTCATTAACTTATTTTGCTTAGTAGAAAGCATGCTTACCTCACCACATTTTGCTCTTTGCTTTCCAGATTTGTTTAAGAATTAGAAATATTGCATTATACTATGTTTATTAAGGGGTGAGGCTGTGGTTCTAGAATGGGAATATTTTATTACAAAATGTCAGAAAAAGCCATACCTCTCTTTTTAAAATTGGCTTTTAGTCAATCAGATGGTGTGGCTATACCCGCTCCATGTGTTATCAATCTCTTTAAGTATCTCCTTGCATTTGTATGACACTAATAAGAAAGAGTTCCCATAGACAAATAGCAATTCTGCTGTTTGATTTTACTCTAGAAGTAACTGTGTATATCATTTCCTCTTAATAAAGTGGGGAATTCCCTCAGCTCACACGTATCACAGACATTACTGCTAATGGGAGTTATGCATGGGGATTGTGTAGAAACTACAGTTCCTACTCCCAGGGCTTCATTCTGTGCTCTCCTGACTCCTGATATGTTTCACGTGGTCAGTAATGGAAGCAGTTGATCTGGGGAATGGCTGTCACATAAAAATTCCAGCCTAGGGGAAAGGGTTTACTTTTCTCCATAATACTGGGAACAAATAGGGTAGATTAGACCTCTTTCTGTAAGAGAAGCTGCTTCTGACTGCCACCAGAATGTCAGGAAAAGATTCAGATTAAAAAAGAAAACAAAGTAAAGAAACACATCGTATTCTGCTTTGGGATGAAGAAGAGTTTTATGCCACAGCCAGTGTCTTCTCTGATTCCTCGTGGTACATCACTCCCCTGGGAAAATTAGCCCCTCCGAATACATCTCAATGACTTTATCTATTAAATAGAGTGAGGATTAAATGAGGTAGTGCATATAAAGCATGCGGTAAGCCCTCAAAGAATAGTAGTTTTCTCTTTCCTTCACTTAGAATCTTTAGTGTCCAAAGTGCACAACCATAGGCCCCATGTTGTGCAGGTGACACAAGCTCACTCCTTCTCGAGTCCTCTTCACTACCCACTAAGCTGTAGTGTCCAGGGGATAGCCAATATACAGCCTAAGATGTGTCCAGCTCTTCTACTGACCATCAGTGGCTCTAACAGTGTGTCCTGTGGAATTCAGAAAGTACATTAATTTTCTACTACATTCCTTCTAACACATGTTTGTAGTTGAAGTAGCAATTACATACAATAAAATATGAAAATTGCATAAAGTTTTAGTGAACAGCTTGAAATATTTCTACATAACTGTACATTCCTGTAACTACCCTCACCTCATTTTAACAAACATTATTTCTACTTCTTCTAGAAAAATATCCAAGAACACTTCGATTTTCACTTACACTTCCTTCAGTATATAAAAGCATGACATTCCACCCTGCTCTCTTTTGAGGTGCTTTGGAGTTATTTTTGTCCTTCGTAACCAAGATGTTCCAGGCTTTTAGACTTCTGTCACTTGACAGGGAAGCATAGCAATGGAAATGCAACAAACTCTCCCTAATCACCAAGCATCTGTATGGCAGTAGTAAAGATATTGCAAAACACTCCAAAACATGAGAGACGGCACCTGGTTGTAATTTATGCACAGTAGCAAAGGAGAGGGAAAGTAAAATGAAACTAACATTTAATTAGTGCATACTCTGGGCCAAGGGATTGTGCCCGGTGATTTGTAGAGGTGTAGCCATTAATCTTCCAAGCATTTTCTATGTAGAGGCACACAATGCTCTCCTGAGTATCCATCATTTCTCTTACCACTTCTAAACACCTTTGCAGTGATTGTCTACCCAGAGAGCTATTCTTTTTTTTCAAGGTATTGCCTTGTTTCTGTCTATCTGTCTCTCTCAGCCTTACATTTCTTCCTTTGACACTCTTGAGCATCCTTTCTTGCTTTCTCTTCTCTTCATCTCACTCCTCTCTGCTGTACTCCAATATCTCAGATTACTGAAAGTTGATCATCTGTGATTGGTTCCTGAGAACACCCAATCTTGGGTGCTTGGCCGTATCATAAATTGTCTTCTTCAGACATCTCGCACTGGCACAGAGAGACGCCAAAATTCCAAAAGCAACGGCTCTCTCGTGGAAGGGAGCATAGGCTGCTTTACAGATTTGGCCACTGGTATTAGCTGAGTCATTTCCCGCCCTTTTAGATGCCTGCTTTCTCCACTTGTTTCCAGATGTCTCTTTTTTTTTAACAGTTGTAGGCATCCTTCATGGTTCTGAGCCAATATCCACATTAATCTTCCCTATTATGTTAGCGACTGTAATTCTTCTACATCGTGTTCAAAGCAATTGAAAACAATAAAATAACATCTTATTTGAATAAAATTGTTAATGTTTCTCAGGAGCTTTTCAATTTGCTTCTCACCCTACACCGTGATCTAGGCCAGGTGGACACTATTATTTTCATGTTTCTGAATGTCGAGGAAAGGGACACGATAGGACTAAGTAACTTGTCATGGGTAACTTATCCCAACCTGCAATTATGTCTATATTTTATATTTTCTCTCTCCTCTACTATAGTGTACACTTCAGGAGAAACAGAACCACTTAAGTGTAGTTCACTCTTTTATTCTCCACCCTCATCCCATACCAAGTCCTGATAAATCAATAGTGGGCTGTCCATTTGAACCTGGAGCTCCAGTCCAGAACTCTGTCAGACTGGGCACCTGGTGCCCTGATACTGCTCATCTTTGAGACCTCAGTGTCCATTTCCCTTAGTCTGAGTTTATCCCTGGTGACCTGCAAGCCCTCTTTTAGTATGTGTTTCTTCCCATGTTATAGCTGTCTTTTTTTCTGTAACACTCCTAATTAGAGCTATCTATACTTCACCTGTCTTGATACTGGGGCCTTTGGACATCCCCTCTCTTAAATAATCAGAATACCTTCAACAAATCTGTGAGCCTGGGGAAACCCTTATTCTGTGATCTGGATATGACCTACAAGGCAGAGTGCCCTTCTGCCTTATGCTCAGTGGTTAGGGGTGGGGAGACTTCTGAGCCAGCCCCCGCATCTTCACGCCTCCCTGGTAAGTCTTTTTCTCCTTTTATTCCTGGTTCTCTGGCTGCATCTCTGCAGCCATTCTCTGAAACAGCATGATTCTTAATTCTCTAAGGCTGTCAATCCCTTCCCCACATTTAATCCACATAAAAACAATAATGGAAACAATGGTCCCACAAAATAACAATTCTTATTTCATTTATTGCTTTTTCAGATTATAATGTGGCTATGCAAATAAATCATCCTGAATCAGTCTTCTCTAAAAAGTGCTTTTAAAATGCATCATTTTGCTCTTTTTCTTTCTTCCCTCAGCCTCTCACTTGTGTTTAATCAAACTAGTTGTTGCCATATTAAATTTGTCCATAATGTCAGTAGAGTTTTATTTTATCCCAGAATTTCCAATGTCTGCAATTATCAGGCACCTAACAAACAGATCAGTGCTTTGAAGAGACTTATTTTTCCATGATGTTCAGCTAACAATCCTGTTAACAAACAGGACTTTTGACTAAAAATCTTGCTTCCCACCAGAGTGGACGTTGTAGAGCTTTCCTTTCAATTATAGTAAAACTCCGATTTGCAATGTGATGGTAAATTAAGATTTAATTAGACTGAAATTTTGGAGAACAATCTTTTTGAAAGAGCAAAGCACCTGTGCTGACTTTTCAGAGCTGGAAGTTCTCCTTCCCCTCCCCCTAGACATACATGTTCTGGACTCCTGGAATTGGTTGTCGGTGATGGTTTTATTAGGACTCTTGTGTCACAGACTTGCCATCCCAAACCAGGTAAAGACTTGGTGCTGAGAAAACTAGGAATTCAAAGATTTTAAGTTTATGTGCTTTACTGAAGAAAAAAAAAAAAAGGTGGAGAAGGATAAAATGATGGAATCCAAGATTAGTTCAATTTGAGGTGAGCTCTAGGTTGAGGGCCTTTGATTAGTCCATTCACATGCTGAATATCTGACCTCTGGTTGTACCAGTGCTTTGTATTCAAGTAGAGGGCAGTGTGAATCTTGGTTCTTCTGATTGCTGTCTGTGTAAACTTGTTTGTGCTTCTTATTCTTTCTAAGCCTTTGTTTTCCTGTCCATGAACTAGAGATAGAAATGCCTCTCTTGTAGTCCTGCACTGAGGATTAATTGGAACAGTGTTTGAGTGGCGCTTACACAGTGCTTGCACAGAGTAAAACAAAGTAAAGGCATTAGGCATTGTTGGTTCTTGTTGATACTACTATTACCCATTTATTTCTTGCTTTATTCATTCAACAAATATTTATTGTCTCAGGTGCCTTGCAATATGTTATGAATATAAATACAAATAATACTTGGTCTGTCTTATACTGAGCTCGTGCTCTGGCAGGAAACACAGATGAGAAAATCCTGAAATTATAGTTCAGAAAGTTAAGTACCACAGTAGAAGGGAAAATAGAAACTTTAACTTTCACATCCCTGTCGTGTCATGCTTGCTTCAGGGTGGTAGCTTTCCCCTCCACTTAGCACATGCCAGGAGTGCAGAGCAATGCACCTGGTCAGCTCAAGGTGCCCTTGAACCTTGGCGGAGGGAGTGGCGATAAAGCATCCACACACTTCTGTTGGATGCGGGGTCAGGTTCTCATCTCTGAGTCTAGATTTTTCTCTCTGTGCCCTGCTTCTTAATCAGTTTAAAAAAAAAAAAAAAAAAAGCCCCAGTCCCCTGGGGGAACTTCTATCAACACTCTGTGTCTGTCCTGGGGTCAAGGAGAAACTGAAAACCCGAAGAGTCTTATAGGAATGTGTGTACAGTTCTTTTATCCCTATAGTCATATTTGAGCCTAACCAAAACCCCCTTAAGAAAACAAGGGTCCAAGAGGAAAGTTATTTACCTTAGATGAGATGGATAGTTTGGGGCAAGCCAAGACCAGGACCTTGATCTCCTCCTGGTACTCTGCTACGTCTACTGGCTAAACCTGTCAGAGGTGTGACAGAGCAGCAGTGTAGGCAAGGAATCATGAAAGTCAGTACCATAACAACTCTTAATAACAGCAATATCTAACTATTACTAAGTGCCTATTTTGTACCAGGTACTGTTCAAAGATTTTGCATAGTATTATTTATTGTAGTAACACTAGGACCTAAATCCTTTTATTCCTATTTTATAGAGTAATAGAGATATTAAGTTGTTGCCCAAGATCACACACTAATAGCTGGCAGGGGAAGCCTTCAAGCAGCCTGTCCGACTCTCTGAATGCCTCTCCATACTGTCCTGACTCGATATCATTTTCTGAATGACCACTCTGTGCCCAAACTTGCGCCAGGCACTCCAGGGCCAGGAACAGCAGTGTGACCCCTGATCACAGGGTCTAATCATCACCTTGAGAATGAGGGGGGACTCATAAAACCATGGATTATAAGAGGTGGTCTTCTAAGACATCAGAACTTCAGTTAAAAATAAGGACATAGGCTAGGAGCCTTGCTTGGTGATCTGGCTAGGCCCTGATTGTTTTCATTTGTTTCATGCATTGACCTATGTATACTTGAGTGTGTCTTATGAAGTAAGTACTGTCTCATGTCTTGGGAGAGAGATGAAAAGAATCAGACATGCCAGGGGACTGTGAGCAAAGGAAGATCCTCAGGGAAGTATTGGTCTTGCCTTTCCCCAGTACAGGCCATCCTTATATCTGCACCTTGTCTCCACTTATTTTTTCCTTCATGAGATGCCTACCCTCCTCTTCTGACAAACTCTGATTTATCCTCCAAGGCCAAAAGGAAATGTTACCCTGTCACTGTAGCTTCCCCTACATTTATGTGAAAAAGTGTTCACCATTATCTCTGTGTTCCCATAGCACTTTCTGTATACAAATCTTATAGCATTTATTGCATTATATTATAATTATGCATTTACAGTCCCTCCTTGTATTCCTGGATGTATGGATAAAACCATATGTTGTCTCATCATCTGTCCAGTACTCAGAACTTAAATCACAGTAGAGGTTTTGTAAATGTTTGGATTCCGTGTATTTGTTCTACCATCTCTTTTATTTCACATTACTCTCATTATTCCTTTAATGTCCCCTGGGTCCTGACCATAGATACCTTGATATCAAGGTCAGTGTTTGCTCCTTTATATTTTATATATATATATATTATATCTACATATAGATATATATATAGATATATAGAGATATATAGAGAGATAGATCTATCTATCTATATATAAAATATATATATCTATATATATATTTATCTCTATATATCTCTATATATCTCTATATCTATATCTATATCTATATATCTATATATATCTATATATAGATATAATATATATATGTATTATATCTATATATATAAAATATATCTATATCTATATCTATCTGTATAAAAACATATCTATATATATCTATGTATATATATAAATATATATCTATATATATTTATATATAGATATATATAGCTATATATATCTATATATATATATCTATATAAAAATATATATCTATATAAAAAATATCTATATCTATATCTATATATATATATCTATATATAAAAAAGAAAGAAAGAGAGCAACCAAATCAATAAACAAATCTATCAATGATAATAAACTCTAAATACTAAACTAAGATAGACATAAAACCAGAAACGTGGGCTTCCCTGGTGACGCAGTGGTTTAGAGTCCGCCTGCCGATGCAGGGGACACGGGTTCGTGCTCCGATCCGGGAAGATCCCACATGCCGCGGAGCGGCTGGGCCCGTAAGCCATGGCCGCTGAGCCTGCACGTCCAGAACCTGTGCTCCGCAATGGGAGAGGCCACAGCAGTGAGAGGCCCTCGTACCACAAAAAAAGAAAAAAAAAAAAAGCAGAAACAAATTAGATGCAGAAAGTAAACCCCAAGTCTACAGTTGTCCCACAGTCCACCACCTCAATTTTGGGATTATTTGTTGTCTGTTGAGGTATTCCACAGATGCAGGGTACATCAGGTTGACTGTGGAGATTTAATCCACTGCTCCTGAGGCTGCTGGGAGAGATTTCCCTTTCTCTTCTTTTTTCCGAACAGCTCCTGGGGCTCAGCTTTGGATTTGGCCCCGCCTCTGCGTGTAGATCGCCTGAGGGCCTCTGTTCCTGCCCAGACAGCATAGGGTTAAAGTAGCAGCTGATTAGTGGACTCTGGGTCACTCAGGCCGGGGGCTGGCGGGGTGGGTAGGCGTACAGAATGCAGGGCGAGCCTGTGGCAGCAGAGGCCCGTGTGATGTTGTGAGATTATAATAGCCTGAGGACTGCCATGTGTTCCCCGGGGAAGTTGTCCCTGGATCTCAGGACCCTGGCCGTGGTGGGCTGCACAGGCTCCCGAGAGGGGAGGTGTGGATAATGACCTGTGCTTGCACATGGGCTTCTTGGTGGCTGCAGCAACAGCCTTAGCGTTTCACGCCCATCTCTGGTGTCCGCGCTGATAGCAGCGGTGCACGCCTGTCTCTGGAGCTCGTTTAGGTGGTGCTCTGAATCCCCTCTCCTTGTGCACCCTGAAATAATGGTCTCTGCCTCTTAGGCAGGTCCAGACTTTTTCCGCCGACTCTCTCCTGGCTAGCTGTGGCGCACTAGCCCCCTTCAGGCTATGTTCACGCAGCCAACCCTAGTCCTCTCCCTGGAATCTGACCTCCGAAGCCAGATCCTCAGCTTCCAGCCCCCACCTGCCCCGGCGAGTGAGCAGACAAGCCTCTCGGGCTGGTGAGTGCCGGTCGGCACCGATCCTCTGTGCAGGGATCTCTCCACTTTGCCCTCCGCGCCCCTCTTGCTGCGCTCTCCTCCGTGGCTCTGAAGCTTCCCCCTGGCCATGCCCGGTCTCCGCCAGTGAAGGTCCTTCCTAGTGTGTGGAAACTTTTCCTCCTTCATGGCTCCTTCCCAGAGATGCAGGTCCCATCCCTATTCTTTTGTCTCTGTTTTTCTTTTGCCCTACCCAGGTATCCGTGGGGACGTTCTTGCCTTTTGGGAAGTCTGAGGTCTTCTGCCAGTGTTCAGTAGGTGTTCTGTAGGAGTTGTTCCACATGTAGATGTATTTCTGATGTATTTGTGGGGAGGAAGGTGATCTCCAGGTCTTACTCCTCTGCCATCTTGAAGGTCTCCTCTACATTGCCTTTTAATGGTGTAACAGATTTTTATTAATTGTATGCCTGCCCTGTCTCTCCCTCTGAGATTTCTCCAACATTTTGAAATATGAGTTAAATTAACAGGCTTGAAATGATACAGCGTGTCATGATTGATATTAAAACCCAAGGATGGACACTACAGCCTGGGGCAGGAATGAGGCTTAGTCCACATGATGGTTGCAGACTGGAACATGTTAGAAATTGTCACAGTCATTAACACATTCCAGCCTCAGGGAAAGAGGTTTCCATGCGAAATCTGTTCAGGCCTCCCTCCCTGCATCTGCCCTGGGCAAAACCCTGTGGTCCTCAGGTATGTAAGGGATCAGGGCAGTCCAAGAGCAGGTGCCTCTGCTTGTGGGTCCCTGAGCCTGATTTCTTCCTTTTCACAGCCCACAGAGGAGCCTAATCTCAGTTAGCGAGAATGAGTTTCACAGTGAGAAACAATACTGCCAGGCCTTCCCAAGAGGGTTCAGTCTCCTTGTGTCAGGGTTTACTTTGCTTGCCATGTCCTTGCCTGTGATGCAAGGGTAGATGGGGGCAGGAGGGCTGGGGATAAAGCAATGAACAGGTAAAGTCTCTGTCCCCAGTGAGTTCAAAGATACTAGGGAAACAAAATGAGTCATATAAAAATAGTCAACAACTGAGTTTCCAAGGGAGTGTTTCTGTAAGTCAAGGGCATAAGTGCTTAGAGAAGTGAGAACTCCCTATGGACCCAAGGCACCAAGGAAAGCTTCCTGGAGGAGGCGAGGACCTGAAAAACATGTGGAGGGTATGTGGCTGGTTAGGGAAAATCCTTTTAGGTTAGATCAAATGGCTGGCAGGAGAAGAACCTGGGTGAGAGTTAGGGGATGGCAAGGGAAGAAGTCATGAGATAATTTAGAGCCTCCAAAAAGCCTATTAAGTCTCTGGATCACATTCCATTTTGTCAGGCTGTTGATTGTTGTAATCATAATCATTATCAATAAAACAGGTACAGTCTGGTGGACAGGGATTAGAATTTATATTCAGAGGGACTGGTTAAGTCCTAACACCATCAATTCAACACTGGTAATGCTCAGTAATGAACTGGGATTCAGTTTCTTTGCCTTTATGAGTAGAATTACTCCAGAAAATTGAGAATCAGTTGAAATAGTTGTCATGGATTCTTTGTGAAGGATGAAATAAGGTATGTATGCTCTCTTCTCATCATTGGCATCATCTTGATTATGTTACATGAGTCGTTGCCTTCCAGAAGCTTCTCATTTAAACTTGAGACAGCTGATAACCCAATGAAGCAAATAAAAAATATATATATGCAGGGTCAAATATCAGCTAGCATAAAGCCAGATTGAATTGATAACAGCTCATTATTCGCAAAGCATGGGAAGGCTTTTTGCCTGTTGTATAGTTTCTAAGCAGTTTTTGTGTTCTCTACAACCATACCTTCATCTGCCCTTATGGCTTTTCTTGGAACTCTGCTCATAGGAAAATGGGGGTCTGTGGCCCACCTCTGCATGTCCTATGGAAAGCAGGCTATAGTTAAGGTGTCCATATAATTAACCATCTAAACAGGGACTTTACGAGAGTGAATGGGAGTACTAATAACCAGGATTGTTCCAGGAAAACCGGCATATTTGGTCACCCTACTATATTCCCATTGCTTTGATGGGTACAGTAACCTCAGAGGCTTTAAGATGCACCCCCAAATTACAGAAGGTTGTGGCCACTGAATTTTTGCCATAGGTCATATCTACCAGTGTTCTGGCTTCGATGAGCCCATCTGTGGGCAGAGGTGGGGAAAGCACATGGAATGTTCCAGGATAAGGGATATAATCCTGTCTCTCTCTATGTGTCCTTCATAACCAGGTAAAGAGCCAAGGACCTCTAAAATAATGCTCTGGGTGATTTGTATTTTCAGCCTCTACGACATTTGGGTGCTGATTCCTGTATGAACTTTGTGTTGTATAAAGACACACATCTTTTGCATCTAAACTTCCTTTCAATCTTGTGAATTATCACATTCGTTTTTACCTCTCCACTCTCTTCATGAAATCTTTTGGTGAGGTAAGAAAGGAAGGTGAATTTTTTTTTTTCCCATTTAAAAGTGGAGGCTCAGGTTTCAAGTTCACACATTCGGGGTTCAAACTCTTTTTAGCAGTTGGGCCTCTCAAATGACATCCCTCCCCTTGAAGACTTCCTAGTCTGTAGCAATAGCCCCCCTTTTTTTGTAAATTCATTACACATTGGGTATATCTTCCTTTTGTGACTTAAAATTTTGTTTGTTATGAATTCTCCTGAACGATTAATCTCTAAAAGGCAGAGACCTTCTGTAAATTAGATCATACTAACTCCTTCTGCCTACCTACTCCAGTGTACTGTATTTGTTTGATGAGTATGTGTTAATGGGCATTGTGACCACGATTGCTTTAGTCTCACTGCTACGATACTGCTCCAAGCTTTGAAGATGTAGATTTAGATAGAAAGGGTTTCCAAATGTTGACCCTGTCATTGAATCAACAACTAGCTAAAACTCACAAGAGTGGATGGATGTGTAGATCCTTCTATTATAATGCTGAGAAAGCCCTGGCATTCAGGACACACTTAATCAAGGTCTGTTGAATGACTGAATGGATAAATTCTGTGGCAAGAGAAGAGAAATGAAGTGCAGTGCAGTTTAAAGCCATCTCCATTGCCCCTCCTTAGTGGGGATGAATTTTTAAGACTAGGAAGGGTGATGACTTATCAGGGATGATGGGAAAAGGTGAAACCAGGTGACAAATGAGGCTTCCTCCAGACATGGAAATATATGGTTTAAGTACTGTTTTAATTTACTTTTTAAAATTTATGCCTTTTAAAACTGTCTTGTGAATACAGTTAAAGTAACCTAACTCAGAGACATTTATCCAAAAATTCTACATTTACAGTAACTTTCAGTATTGTCTAATTACTTACATTTATCCTGCCAAACCATTTATCACCTAACAATGATAAAGGAGGACTGATAGAAGAAAGGAACATTTTTAATGGAAGCAAGATAGATTTTTTTCCTCTGAGAAGACTTTGTTTTTCCCTGTCTTTGTTTTTTTGTATCTTTTTGGGGCAGGGCAGGGAGGCGGTTGGTGGGAGGGGTATAATCTTTTGATACTGCAAATAATCTATTCCAGATAATTTGTGTATCAATGACAAATATAGGAAAACTATCCTATGTTATCAAAATTTGACATGCCAGATAGGAGAAAAGATATATTATTTACTTCTTTCTGTTTTGCTCTTTTTAAAAATTATTGTGACTAATCTCAAAATTTGAGGACTTGTTTTCTTAAAATGGAAAAACTAACACAATTATTGGAATGAGAGAGAAAAGAGAATCATGATGTAATGTCTGACTATTCAAAAACATTCTGCTTCAAGAAGCCTAGAACTGAGATTGGGGGAAATAAATATCTAGCAGCTTCTTTCCAGGTTCACTAAATTTTATACTTAATACTGTACCTTTATGTTATTGCTCTTATTCTCATCTTTATTGCATGCCAACATAATCCAATGTTTTTCTTGGATAATCCAGTGGATAGTCATTAGACTTGAGGTTTCTGCCTTATTCTTTAGGACTGAAGGTCATGTCAAAATGGGCAAAATCACAAGTACATGAGGACTAATATCTGAAGGCAATGTCTCTTACAAACAATTATTTCCATAGACCTAAGTTAATCAGATCTGTAGAAGACTAGAACTTTGGATGCATCAAGTTGTGAACATGTCAGTGATTCAGAGTGGAGGCTGTAGTGGAGATCCTGGGAACATCCTAAGAGCACCAGAAATTTGGACAGGAGCTCGGAGAAGGGAAGAAAAGGTGGAAGGCAGGACAGAGGGTGTTTCTTTTTATCTAGGCCAAGTCTGTGTCATTCTTCCCCACAAAGTATCACCATCAATTGTAAAAAAGTTCTATCCCCATCAGGGAAGGGCAGAGATTTCTGGAGTTAGGAGGCACTTAGATTATAACTCCTTCCATTTGGCTAAGTCAGTATTCACTTATGCAACCTCTTCCCATCATTGAAAAAAATGCAGAAATATTTGCTCATGTTTGCATTCTCTTTTACTTGCTTTGTCTTCCTGAGGTACATATTATGACTATACTTATTGTAACTTTAATGGGCTTAGGAGGAAGAGGAGATACACACAGTGTGTTACTTAGGATTTCTAATTTTGAATATATTCTACTTAGTGTTGATGTAAGGATTAACAAGTAAAAACATTTATCATTGTGTTGGCATGCAGTAAATACTCAAAATATATTATCATCATCATCATCATTATTTTTATTCCTGGTTTAGACCTTCTGTTATATATTCCTTTTGTCTCTGATTTCTGCTCTATGACCTTATATATCTGTGCCCTGACTCTGCAGGTGGTGCTTCTACTAGATTATGATGATTAGCTGTAAATCCTGGCTTACCCTTGAAACTTGTCTTTTGGTTTCCCTCTTTTAAAACACTTGACACCAGGCAAGTCTTGTCCCTCACTGACAATTATCCCAGGGTCCTCCAATCCATACCTGGAACCAGTGCAGTTCCTTCTTGTTTGAGAGTAGATATCTTTTCCAAAGAAGAAAACAATCCAATACAAAGAAAGATAAAAAGCAAATAAATAGCAATAAAGCCCACAATGCACACTCTACAAAAAGCATGTACAAATTACAGTGAATATCCAGAGAAGGTTGTGATTAGCCATATGGAAAATTTACCTCAGAGGAGATAACTTCTTGAAATGCAGGAGTATGTTTTCCCTGAAGATTCTTTTCCTTTAGCCCCACAATCTAATCTTTTTCTAAGTCTTCTCACTTCTTTTTCTGACATACTACCCCTTACTATTCCCTTCTCTCCATTACCTTTGTCCTTCTCCCAGGGCTGGCCTTCTTCACATGCCAAAAGCATGATACCATTCTCCAAATGGGATTGCTCGTAATTATTATTCCCTAGCCTAATGCATCCTACACACCACTGACAGATTAAGCAACCTTCAATACTGTTTTGATCATGACACCCTATAATCAGAGAGGTAGAATTTCTTCCAGTACTATTAACATGAAAGTTAAAGACTTCTGGTATATTTTTTAACATCCTCCCAACTTGAATCCTCTCATTTGCTGCTAAATATCCATTTCTGTATTCATTTATTAATGCCTTTATTAACTTAGTCAGCTAGTCAATATATGTTTAACAGTTGGCTTCTACTCACAGAGCAAGCATTGTAACCAGACCTCTGGCACTTAAGTTCATGTAACTCCCTTGTTATCCCGTTATCCCTCTCTCTCTCTCTTTCTGTCTGTATCTGTATGTGTGTGTGTCTGTATCCTTCTCTCCCTCTGTCTGTTGTCTGTGCTTCCCATTCATCACACACACTGTCCAGACACCCGGAATCTGTACCTAGGTATTTCCCTAGTCCCTACTAGCACAAAGGCTGTAAGCAGGTGGGTGTGTGAAGTAAGTTGAGCCCAAAGATTCATTCCTTTATTTTCTCCTAACTGCTTCAGGCTTCATAAAATCCAGTCCTATAGGTTATTGATTTTCACAAAAAGAAGAAAAACGAGTGGGAGTGGAGAATTATGATGTTATGTCCTAAATGAATTTTTCACAGAAAAAGAAGAAGAAAAAAACAACAACAGCTATTCTTCATCTTGGGAGGTTGGTCAGAAATGAGGTTTGGGGTCTGGAATAGGAAAGGCAGGGGTGCATCTGTACCCAGGGGAGAGCAAGCACTGATCTCTTGGGTGATTGCCCTGACTACCTCTGAAGCTGAGAATTAGGTCCAATATGTTAGTGTTAACATTTAAGTCCTTTCAAATCTCCAGAGGCAGAAGCTGCTTTCTCTTTCTCTACCTCATTTATGTTTAGGTGAAAACAGACTTCACTCTAGCTTCCAGCTTTGCTCTTTATTGATACAGAAGCCTCAGCCTCAGGAAATCCGGAAAAGCTTTGATGAGATGTTTTAACTGTTATTTCACAAGCAATGTGTTGGAAATAAAGATAAACAAAGCCAAGTCTCTTACCTCTATCACAATTTAATTTTTAGGAAAGATAGCAATAACAGACCTATTGCTTTTGCTCATCCTCTATGAAGAAAACTCATCTCAGTAGCATGGTGTTGCTAAGACTAGTCAAGCATCAGAGTCACTTAGGGAGCTTTTATAAATGTACATTTGCAGATGCAACTTCAGACCTGCAATCGGAATCTCCAAGGGCGGACCCTGAGAATCTGTATTTTTTAAAAAGCAGATTTTTAAAAAAAGTATTATAGCTAGTTTGCATTAGCTACTAGATATAATATAAAAGGCCAAAGGCAAAGCAGGTAGGGGCAGGGCACCAAATTCCACAGAGCAAACTGCTCCAGATCAAAAATTTAAAGCCACTCTGCCAAATTCCATGAATATGGGCCCAAGGAAAGAGCATAACAAGAGAAAAGGCACAACTGCAGACTTCTAGCAACTGAAAGATTTCCTCCAAAAGTATATCTAACAATCTATTGATTAGCATTATGAGATCTAGGGTCAGGGAAGGGGTAAGGAAGAGGTGGAAAATAAGCCTGTGGAAAAATTTCTCAGTAGCTCTCAGTAGTAGAGGAGGGGATTTTAAGGAGAAAGCATACCTACCAGCTATTTCTATCTAAAAAACATAACCTGTTCACTTAGAAGAAAATCTGGTGAGGAAGTGAATTGAAACTAGAGGTTCTATAAGCTAAAGGACGTTGATTTGAGCCACACCAAGCTAGTGAATATACAAAACTAGGATAATATGTGCTCATGAAGCAAAAAATAAATTAGATTTGGCCTGAGGATGTTTGAAACAACAAGGTTATATAGAGGCTGATAAATACACCAAATTGCGCCCCTCCAGCCTTCTGCACAGGATGTTCCAGCAATAGCCAGAATCTTTCAAGAAAGAATAATTTCAAGAGAAATAATTGGAAATAAGAAAAGAGGAAACATATGGATAAAAACGGTAAGCCATATTTTGGCCAAGTTAAAGAATTCCATGGAAAAAGGAAGAATCACAAGGCACTTATGTGGCAGTGGGTAGGGTAGGAACATCAGGCTATAGTGAACAAAGGGGTCAAGAGAACAAATTCTCAACCTCCATATCCATGAGAGTAGAAGGGGAATTTATTTATTCATTCATTCATTTATTTAACTACTATTGTTACCAAACTCAGGTGCAGCCGCTTGCCGCTCAAATGACAATAATCAAGAAGCAAGTGTCAGTAGAAAGGAAATATGTTTTAATCAGAAAACCTGGCAATCTGGGGAGAGACCAACTCTGAAGATTCTGTTCAGCTATGACAGTTTTTAAAGAGAAAAGGGGGGGGAAAGACAGCTGACCTTTCAGATGTTACCTTGCCCATGTGATCTGCCTGCAGGATTGCTAAGGGGGCTGTTGAGGGTAGAGAGCTAGTCATTCTTTAACTACTTAATTCTTCATTCTTACTTCTTTTAATCTAGGAGAAGAATCAACAGGTTAGGCAAGGCATGGTGTGCATTCAGTGGAGCATAAGTCAGAAGTTAGTTTAAGCTGCCTAGTTATCTCATTCCTATAATTATGTTCTTTCAAGGTTAGAGGGGAACAAAAATGGGCAAACAGGAAAGGGACAAAAGAGCTGCTTTCCCTGTTAATTGAATATATACTATGCACAAGTCACTGAGGATTTGGGGATACAATGTGTCACAACAGAGACAAGATTCCAGCTCTCATAGAACCTACATTCTAATGGAGGAAAGAAGCAACACAAAAAATAAATGAACAAGATAAAGTGCTCCAGAGTCAATAACCTGGTTTCAAATATCAGCTGTTCCATTTACCATCTGTATTGTACTTAACCTTGTTGTGACTGTTTCTTTCTCTGCAAAATTCAGATAGAAATGCCAACCTTGAGAGGTTGTGATGAGAGTAAGAGGAAATTTGTGCTGCTGAATAGTATGGAATATAATAAGTATTTTGTAATATGTGTTGTATGAAATATTGGCAACATGAAAGAACCAGTTAAAAGGGAGGAAATGGAATTCAAAGCACAGTGGAAGAATGTACTGTTAAAGCAGAAAAATTACATATATACATATATGTGTGCATGTGTATGTGTATATATATATACACGCACACACACATACACACACACATACAGTTGATCCTGGAACAATATGGGTTTGAGCTGCAGGGGTCCACTTATACATGGATTTTTTTCAATAGTAAATACTACAGAGTTACATGATCCATGTTTGGTTGAATCTGCAGATGCAGAACCGCAGATAGGAGGAACTGTGGATAGGAGGGCTGACTATAAGATACAGGCAGATTGTGGACTGTGCAGAGAGTCTGCAGCCCCTAATCCCTCCGTGTTGTTCAAGAGTCAACTCTCATCTCTATCTCTCTCCATCTCTATCTCTCTATATACATATATTATCTGTATATCTATATCTAATCTCTACATATAATGAGAAAGAGAGATGCAGAGAAGCAGGAAAAGAAAACATGGTTGAAGATGTAGGTGAGTTGATTTGATGGGTTTGGAATAGAGAATGGAGAAGATGAGGGAGTCTTATCTTGTGGTTTTTATTTTGTCTGTAACATAGAAAGTGAGGAAGGAAGAGTTTAAATATTTGAGGAGGAGGGTAATGGTGTTGAAGAGGATGGTGGTTATGTAAAAGAATTCAAAATAAAATGGTATAATGAGTTGGACAGAGCAGCCCTTACTTTTGCAGGCTCAGAAGTTTAATTTTATCACTATGTGAGAACAGTTCTATCCTTCAGAGATATCACAGTAACAAGTTGTTGAAGACATATCTAAACAAGGAAACTATTAATATGTATTGAGAAATAAGATGGTTACAAGCAGAGAAGTTAGAACCCATGTGGGCATGACCAGCTCCTTGTGGTAGCAAGGCCTACATGGGAAGCCAGATCTCAGTCATGGAACCATAACAGTGTGTTACAGAATCTCAGAACATATTCTATTCTATTCTATTTATTTATTTATCTGTCTATTTATTTATCTATCTATCTATCTATCTGTGTTGGGTCTTCATTGCTGTGCACGGGATTTCTCTAGTTGTGGCAAGTGGGGGCTGCTCTTCGTTGTGGTGTGCAGGCTTCTCGTTGCAGTGGCTTCTCTTGTTGCGGAGTGCGGGCTCTAGGCATGTGGGCTTCAGTAGTTGTGGCACGTGGGCTCAGTAGCTGTGGCTCATGGGCTCTAGAGCACAGGCTCAGTAGTTGTGGCGCATGGGATTAGTTGCTCCGTAGTATGTGGGATCTTCCCAGACCAGGGCTCGAACCTGTGTCCCCTGCATTGGCAGGCGGATTCTTAACCACTGCGCCACCAGGGAAGTCCTCAGCACATATTCTTTGGCTAAGGTAGGTTGAAGGACACTCTTTGCACTTCCAGGAAAGGTCGTGCCAGTGGGACCTGAACATTCTCCCCCAGCTCCTGCCCAAGGGGACACGAGCAGCATTGGTCTTTCCTATTATCTTTCTACTGAGCTTTCATGGGACCAATGTTCCTTCTAGGCTTTCCTAGATATGTTAATATATTCAGTTACTATCTTAATAGAATTTAATTGGCCTGGAAACCTTTCTTTTGCTTTTTGGTAGGTTTTCATATCTCTAGTTTATTAATCATCTATTGATTTATTATTTAACTTATGAACAAGTACTAGAAGAAGAGTTTTACTGTTTTCCCAAATTACTGGAATAACGGAGCCCTGCTATTCTTGAGCTGTAGGAAGTAGATAAATTTTAAGAAGCTCCTCCAAGAAGATATTCTAGGATGCATGATTAGTAATTATAAAACAGAAAAATATGGGTACATATCATCCAGAAATTTTGTCATGTCCTACTAAGTTTGGAAATCCTAAGGTTGTGAAGTAAGCAAGGGTAAAGCCAATGGTGAGAGAAGACTATTCATTCAGAAAGACTGTGACATGGACATATATATGTACACTACCAAGCTTAAAATAGATAGCTAGTGGGAAGCAGCCGCATAGCACAGGGAGATAAGCTCAGTGCTTTGTGACCACCTAGAGGGATGGGATAGGGAGGGTGGGAGGGCGGGAGATGCAAGAGGGAAGAGATATGGGGACATATGTATATGTATAACTGATTCAGTTTGTTATACAGCAGAAACTAACACACCACTGTAAAACAATTATACTCTGATAAAGATGTTTAAAAAAAAAAAAAAAAAAGGGCTTCCCTGGTGGCGCAGTGGTTGAGAGTCCGCCTGCCGATGCAGGGGACACGGGTTTGTGCCCCGGGCCGGGAGGATCCCGTATGCCGTGGAGTGGCTGGGCCTGTGAGCCAAGGCCGTTGAGCCTGCACGTCCGGAGCCTGTGCTCCGCAACGGGAGAGGTCACAACAGTGAGAGGCCTGTGTACCGCAAAAAAAAAAAAAAAAAAAAAAAAGACTGTCACTCTTCCGCTTTCTGCTTTTGTGATTAGGATTTAGCCTATTGCCTAAAAAGCCCCTTCATCCTAATACTGTAATGTGGTATCCTTTATAATTTGCTCTCTAGTAATAGCTCTAAGGTTTTCCTAATAGCATGATTAAGGTCTTTTTCCATCCAGTGTTTTGAGTGTAGGATTATTGGTTCCCCAGTTGTACCTAGTTCTGAGTCAGTGTTAGATCCCTTATTTATAAACCTTCATTCTTCCTTTAATTTTCAGGTTATAATGTAATGAATAATCCACTTGGTTATCAACAGTGATACACAGGGATACAATTGGGAATAATAGTGCTAGGCATGTTAATGGAGAGATGAACTCGCTCTACAGAATTCTAGGTATCAGTAATTGTTCAGTCACTTCAGCCACCATAGGAGAGAACAGAATCCAGAGGCATCTCTCCATTGCAACTTCAGGAAGTCTTTTACGGATCCTGGCTTTCTTAGAGAGCTATGCTACAATTTAAGAAAGAATTACCTTAAAATTCTGGGAAAGACATTTTTGTGTTTGAAAACATGTGTCCCAGAGGTGGCTAATAATTGGGTGTGTAATTAAAAGAGAAGCTCTCACTTACAACTAGATTCTTCCCAGACCTTAGCTCTTAATAACACATGCTCTTTGGATGATGATGGCTCACATTATAGGATTTCTCTACGAAATGGAGCCCCGAAATCTATCTTTCTTTCTCTCTCCCTTTCTTTCTTGCTTTCTTTCTATCCTTCTTCTTTTTCTTCCTTCCTTCCTTCTTTCCTTCCTTCCTTCCTTCATTGCCTTGCCTTGCCCTTCCCTTCCCTCCTTCCTCTCTCTTTCTTTCCTCCTTCCTTTTTCTTTCTTTCTTTCTTTCCTTTTCTTTCTTTCTTTCTTTCTTTTTCTTTTTCTTTCTCTTTCTTTCTTTCTTTTTCTTCCTTCCCCTCTTTCCTTCCTTCCTCTTTCTTTCCTTCTTTCTTTCTTTCTTCCTTCCTTCTTTCTTTCCTTCCTTCCTTCCTTCTTCACACACAGCCCTTCCTTCCCACTCTTCTTCCACTATGAAATGCATCCCTCTGCAGCCATCATGGTTCAGTGGATAAAGTGAGTATAATGAAGCCCTGTTCATGCTTTAGGATGTTGAACTCCCCCAAATTATCACCAGAAAGCTGCTAATCGAACAAAACTAAACCTTTGTTAGGATTTCTTGCATTAAGGTAAAGCACCATCTTGATGTAATCAAGCAATGCCTGAACTGGGGAAACCAGAATTCAAATATTTATAGGGCTTTGGCTTCTGAGTTCAAGTGGTTTAAGGTAGATCTTTAAAGGTGGGATTGATTGGGATTGGGTACAATTTGTAATATAATTGTGAGAATGGCAGTACAGCGGAGTGAATGTCTTGATAAGTAATCTGTGGTTAATAAGTAAGCTGTTTCCTAGGTGTCACATAAATTGATCTGTGAGAAGTTCTGAAGCAAACTGAAATTATTTATTAGGTTACAGCTTTTCTTTTCTGGGCAAAGCTTTCTTGGAACAAGCAAATAAGTTATTTTGAGATCAGTGGCCTACAGACTTAGCTAAGTCATATTAACACAGATGGTCTCAATTTTAAATTCTCATAAACTGGTTGAGAAGACAAGGTAGCAGAGGAAATACTTAAAGGAGTTGAGGGTTGGATATACCTCATCAGTTCAGAAGGAAACAAGGTCTTTCAGAAAAGGGTGGTGATAAATACTGATGCAATTTTAGCTACTACTTAGAGAATGGATAAGATGTGTCTAGTGGAGATGGTGGAGTATTTCAGCTGGGGTTAATAACATCAGGAAAAGTATGGAGGTGAAAATCATGCTCATGCATTCATGGGACTCTGAGGTGATTTATCTGTATGGAGCAGAGGTTAAATTTGGGGAGCTATGTTTACTAAGGTCAAGTCACAATAAATCTCATTATAAAGGGCCAGAATTCTAGATAGTTTGGTTTGAATTAGTAAGATTAGCATGAATGAATTGGAAATCTGTGCAGCCTTTTGGCCATTTGAGGTCCTGGTGGTAACTTTAAAGAGAAGCAGCCCAATCTGCTGACAGTTATGGGAGATTTCAGTAACCTCATGAGACCAAAGAATCCAGTGATATATAGACAATATAATACCCCAAACTTCTCTCAAGCATATACGTATTTTAGAATTTAGATAAAATTCACATACTACAAAATCATCATTTTAAGATGTACACTTCAGCGGCATTTATTCCATCTACAAAGTTGTAAAACTACCCACACTATCTAGTTCTAAAATATTTCATCACCTCAAAAGGAAACTCCACACCCCAGTCTCTTCTCCCCTCAGCTTCTGGCAACCACTAATTGCTTTCTGTCTCTGTGGATTTGCCTTTTCTGAATATCTCATAAAAATAGTATCAATAATATCTGACCTTTTGTGTTTGGCCCTTTCCACTTAGCATAATATTTTCAAGTTTCATCTATGTTGCGTGTGTATCAGTATTGCATTCTCTTCTAGAGCTGAATAACATTCTGTTGTATGGATATACCACATTGTGTTTATCCATTCTTCAGGTGATGGACATTTGGATTGTCCCCACCTTTTGCTATCATTAATAGTGCTGATATGAATATTTGTGAACTTGTACACTTTTTCCCAAGAGTTCTTTAGTTCATGAAAACTGCACCCCCTCATAATTTTAAGGTATTCCTCACCTAACATTATAGCCATCTATATCAGTTAACAAAGACACAGTATGGATGAACTGAATATCAGGATATACAAAAAAATTTAGCATGTACATGCCAACTTATTTTTGGTCCTACTAGGTCTCCTCCTGTTTTCCCCTTGAGCATTCTCATAATCTTTATTATTCACATCTACATTTAAAAAATTTTTTTATTGGCTTATAGTTGATTTACAATATTGTGTTAGTTTCAGGTGTACACAGAGTGACTCAGTTATATATATATATATTCATTCTTTTTCAGATTCTTTTCTCATTTAGGTTATCACAGAACATTGAGTCGGGTTACCTGTGCTATACAGTAGGTCCTTGTTGGTTATCTATCTTATATATAGTAGTGTGTGTATGTTAATCCCAAGCTCCTGATTTATCCCTCCTACCCACATTTCCCCTTTGGTAACTATAAGTTTGTTTTCAATATCTGTACATCTGTTTCTGTTTTGTAAATAAGTTCATTTGTATCATTTTTTAAAATTAGATTCCACATACAAGTGATATCATCTGGTATTTGTCTTTCTTTGTCTGATTTATTTCACTTAGTATGATAATCTCTAGGTCCATCTGTGTTGCTGCAAATGGCATTATTTCATTCTTTTTTATGGCTGAGTAATATTCCATTGTGTGTATATACCAGATCTTCTTTATCCATTCATCTGTTGATGGACATTTAGGTTGTTTCCATGTCTTGGCTATTGTAAATAGTGTGGCAATGAATATTGGGGTGCATGTATCTTTTTTAATTATGGTTTTCTCCATATATATGCCTAGGAGTGGGATTTCTGGATCATACGGTAGTACTATTTTTAGTTTTTTCACATCTTCTCTTAAACACTGAATAATCCATACACATTAATGATCGGTACTCTCTCTCATGCATAGAGAATTATCAAAATTATAAAGGCTTTGCCTGTCAACTAGGGAAAAGACGAAAACATATTCTAGACTATATATGATCAAAGGTGACTCTGTTTACTAGATAATTTATGGTAGATTAGAGTTTACATTTAATACAGAATGGCACAAATTTGCCTTATCTGGAAAGTTCTGACTCTGGAACAATGCTGGTCAATGGGAGAGTTCAAGAGAAAAAAATCTGAACCAATTCTAAGGAAACTGTTGGAGCTGCTAAAATGTTTGGAGCATGAAAGTGATATGATAAAAATAATACTTTGCAAGGTGACTAGTGTGGCAGCCAGATGGATAAATGAGCCAATATTTATGAAGAGTTTAAAAGAGCATAAGACAGATAACATGAATAATAGTAATAACAAAAACAATAATAATGATATTAATAATTTTGGAGAGGAGGGCAGATAGGAGGTAGAGAGAACAGTTAGTATATGCAATAATGCATAATAATGCATGACAATAATGCAGATGTAAGGCATTGATGCTTGCCCTAGTGTGTAGGTAACAAGGAAAAGTAAACCAAGTGCCAAAGCAAGATAAATTAGCAAGTCAGATAAAATGCATGCACTCTTGGGGCTTCCCTCGTGGCGCAGTGGTTAAGAATCTGCCTGCCAATGCAGGGTACATGGGTTCGAGCCCTGGTCTGGGAAGATCCCACATGCCGTGGAGCAACTAAGCCCATGAGCCACAACTACTGAGCCTGCACGTCTGGAGCCTGTGCTCCACAACGGTAGAGGCTGTGACAGTGAGAGGCCCGTGCACCATGATGAAGAGTGGCCCCCGCTCACCACAACTGGAGAAAGCCCGTGCACAGAAACAAAGACCCAACACAGCCAAAAATAAATAAGTTAATTAATTAATTTTTAAAAATGCATGCACTCTTTACTTTGCTCACCACAGCATTTATTTGTTAGCCTTAGGCCTGGCTATTCAATGTGTGACAGAGCAACAGCAGTGATTTCATCTGGGAACTTGTTAGTAATGCAGAGTCTCAGGCTCTACCCCAGATGTACCAAATCTGAACCTGCATTTTAATAATTTCTCTAGGTGATTTTGTGTCTCTGATTAATGAAGTCCCTACTTTAAAAATTAAATGTATCCTGGCAGGGGGTCAGGGGGTTGGTATTTTCTTTTACCGACAAGTTCATTGACTTCATTTATTTGAGATATTGGATGCGTATGGCCCCAACACTTGACATTTCCTAAGCAACTTCAGAAAAGATAACCTTTTCTTTCCTTCTTCTCTCTCCTATTAATAACAGCATTTAAATGACTAATTAGAACTCTGCTTAATATCCTTCAAAATCTAAATTTCCTGTACTTATTTACTCATTGGTTCTATTATTTTTAATCATTCAAAATAGTTTTCCTACAGACCAGTTGTTCAATAACATTTTTCACTCTCTAGACTTCTTGAGAATTTGGTAAAATCTATGAAATTCCCTCATAGAAAAATGCGCAGAAACACATGCAAGAACTTTTTCCCCTATGCAACTTATTTTTGCATTGGAAATGTATTTCCTTTACATATGTTGACTATAAAAATCTTCACAAATATTATTCCTCTCATTTTTCATGCAAAAATAAATGCCTTCTTCCTGGAAAAGGGCGAATAAGCCCCAAATGTATAAAATAAACAGAATATAAACCATTTTATTGCTCAGAAGTAAATTCCATGAGATACTGGCTTTGACATCCAGCTGATTCTGATTTTTTTTTTGATTCCAACAAGTGTTGAATGCCCTAACTTAACAAAAGTAAGGGTAAGCAGAGTATCAGAGTTGCCAGGGCTTGCATTGGAGATGAAAGTAGGCTTTCTTCAAGGAATAAGAGAATTCTTTAAAACCCTTCAGGTTGAATTCACGTCCCAGTATTTTCTTTCTTTGTCCTCAAGTCACTTAGGCAATCTTTGGCAAAGTCTGTATCATTGATGTTACCTACATCAGCGTGAGAGAGTTTATCAATTTATAACCTCTCTGCATTTAACTAAACTTCGAAATTATTGAACGAACTAACCTCCAAAAAAAATTCTGTGGGGTTTTTGATGTGGTGGTGGTGGTTGTTGTTTTTGTATATTTGTTTTCAAGGTATAACTGACTTCTGATCGCTGAAAAGAAAAGAAAAAAAATTTTAAAATTCTCTACTCTTGGCTATAGCCAACAGAAGTGCTTCTTTAAATATTTCATTTTTTAAAGGCACAATCTTTCCCCCCAGAGTGGAAACTTAACTTATCCAAGAAAGGTCATAGTTTTGTTTTCTGATTTACTTTCTGCCTCGCTTTACCAGCTGTGGTCATAACAATGGTATCCAGTTATATATTGAACATCTTTGTCAGTAAGGTCAAATACAGGCAGCCGGTGAGTTAATGAATGAAGACAATCTTCCTAGTGAAATTGCCTTAAGAGATGGATTTTTTACCCTCTCTCTCAAAAAAAGGGTAAAAAAAATAGTATTTGAATTTCATTCAAGAGTTTTAAGAATTCCCCTGGTAAGCCAAATAATTTCTGTACAGGAGTGATATTCACTTTCTACTCTAATTTCTTGAAAATTGTCTTAAATGGTGATGATTCAAGATCTGGGGCTAGTAAAGATAACAGTTTGCATAACAATAAGACAAGATTTCTTTAAATCAGACACTATAAAGTCATATATTCATGGTTCTCGAAAGCAGTGAATAACAGTGACTTGCTTCCTCAAAACACCAAATCATATATGTTCTACACATAAAGAGTTGCTTTTCCTGAAAATATGTGGTTATCTGGTGTATCTTGGCTTGCTTTAGAAGAGCCCACTTGGTTGGGAGAAATATAATGTCACATGGTATACAACAGGCTGCAAAAGGAAGTCAGGAAAAGCCCTTTATTGCTTGAGAGAAGAAGACCTCCTTAAGTGTTTCTGAGCTCCCACACCCAATAACACCCTCCTTCTCCTCCCACTTCACTCAGTTTCCAAACTCCACCCTCATCACATATATGAAGAATGCTATTTTGTTTGGTTCCTTTATTTCCTCCTTTAAAAATCCAAAATCGTCATTAAAATTTGAAGAAATAAATTACTAATGTTTACATATGGGTGGGTCTCGTCAAGTTCATGCAAGAGGCACAATAAAGCAAACTGGTACAACCACAGAAAGAAAAAGGAAGGTCACATGGAACCGTCTGTCATTTATCACCTTGAGAAATCCAGGGAGACAAAGTGGAAGATATAAGAATTCTCTGTTGAGTTCCTGGGTATCCTTATAATAATAGCAGTTGCTCCAGTTACCTCTCGTGGTGTAATTAAGACTTTATGTTCACTGAGTTTTCCTTATCAAAGAAACATTTTACTCACCGTCAGTCACTGTGAGTCTCTACAACAGCTCACTGAATAGAAAGTCATCTGTGACTTATTGAGTCTCTAATTAATTTTATTTTATTGCATGATTGTGGAATGATTATCCTATACCGTGCCAAGCATGGAACAAGCATCATCTCATTTAGTACTTATAACAACTGTCTACATAGGTTCTCTTATCTCCATTTCATAGATGAAGAAAATGGAGTTCAGGAAAATGAATGTTCAGGCAGAACTAGGATTGTATTCTAGCTATATTTTATTTTACAATCATCATTTCTAAACTGCTTCGTTTCACTGCCTCCATGAAAACTTCCATATTCATCTATAGGACAAAACCCAGGAGCTACCTCACTGCACCAAAGAAACCTCTAGTTCCATTCAATATACTTTTGAAAAAAAATCTCTATAGTTTTTCTAAAATATATGCTCTCCCTAAGATATCTCTGGACTCTTTAAGTATTGTTTAGAACCCAAACAAACTTGCAGACACTTATTCTAGAGTTGCTGATAAGAAAACAAGCTAAGTCACACATCACTGCCTGCGATTTTAAATGTCTGTGCTTGTGACTTTCAGTTTTGAGTTTACACTGTTTGTTTTTCTCCTACCTAGTATTTTTTTTTTTTTTTTTTTTTTTTTTGCGGTACGCGGGCCTCTCACTGCCGTGGTCTCTCCCGTTGCGGAGCACAGGCTCCGGATGCGCAGGCTCAGCGGCCATGGCTCACGGGCCCAGCCGCTCCGCGGCATATGGGATCCTCCCAGACCGGGGCACGAACCCGTATCCCCTGCATCGGCAGGCGGACTCTCAACCACTGCGCCACCAGGGAGGCCCCTACCTAGTATTTTATTATGTAGGATTCCTCCCTCCTGGTTGACAGTCACAGAAGCCTCTCATTGAGTCTTACTTTTAGTTGCTCTGGAGGTAAGTGATATTTTTGAGATTCTCCAGAGCGCTTGTCCCAGAAGTGAATGCCGTGAATGGTACGTAGTCTGTATTGTAAACCAGATCACCCCAGCCACATGCTACATACGTGGTGCCAATTTTTCCAGCCTTTTGAATTGAAACTTTATTAGACTAAAAATAAAAATTTCGTATACTTCATTACTAAGCACTTTCTATTTAAAAGCAGCAGTTGTTCGGAAAAAAATCCCACTATCCAGCACTCTTCACAAAATAGTCCAGGCTCTGTGTGCACTTCTGCTCTGTAAGACTGGTTATCCAAATAATGCCCTCTTGCTGTTCAACAAGCAGAAATCAGATAGTCTGAAAGTAATTTTGGCGAATAATTCTGCCTATACAGAGGGAAATTTATCTCCCCTCCTATCACATAAATATTTCATTAAGGATCATGTCTTCCACCAAATTGAGATAATCCAGAAAAAAATGCGTCAACCAGAAGAAGCTGCCTTCTGTATTTAGTTATAAACCTGCCCAAAGAGGAGACTCAGGTAGTACAATTTTCTTGGAGCACACATTTGACATGTTTCTTTTCTAACCTAAATCACAGAAACTTGCCTTGATGAAGGAAGAACATTTTTTTTCCAAAAGGTTTTCCTATCAAAACTGTTTTACCACTTTATAATTTTTCATTGCCTCAATAAGTTCTCATGCCCACCAGGGAAATCCAGCCAAATTTATTTGCTGACGTCACAGACTTCCATACAGAGGTTCCCTTTTGTCCATAAGAGAAATCATGTACGTGGGGCACCAGAGCTCCATCCAGGCATTAAGACTGTTTTCCAAAGACAGTCATTATTCTATAATTCTCTCAGCTAATTTTGTGTGGGAACAAAGCCTTTGGCTCCCTGATGCTAATGAGCTTAGGGCATTTCTCTTGTTTCAGGTCCAAGGCAGGGATTTTTCTTATTTTCCTTCCCTGTCAACTTTAGGTAAGCTAATCAGCTCTGAGCAGCCATTGCTTCTGGAGCCGGTGAGTTTTGAGCCTCTCTCCTCAGTGCTTCCATCTTTAGCCAGGTCCCTTTTCTTCCCAAGTAATTTTTGGCTCATATATCCTTTGTATTTGGTCTCCTGTCTGGCTTCCTGATAGCTTTACTCCTGGAAACCACTCTATGGGGATTTTTTTTTGTTTTCTGAACATGACTTTTAATTACATTTGGATTATTTGGCCATCAGCTGCTATGTAAAGTCTGAGCTACTGCCATCTAACTGCATTAGAGAGTGGCTACTGGCCAGAAAGGTGGCCTTTGCTCCTGACTTTGCAGTGGGTCATCTGTAGAAAAACAGGGGCTATGGAGATCATCCCTTACAAACCTGATCCAAATTTTGCATACTGCATATGATTCCCACCTGCTGGTCTTGGCAAGGGAAGGCTTTAAAATTTTTAAATTATTTTATTATGGTTCCACCCTTTTCTATACCATCTCTGGATTTTAAACCTGTCAATGGGAAATATGGATATGTGATTATAAGTGATATTTTCTATTCTGGAGACATCTTTGATTTATTTGTAGTTCCCATTATAATAAATTGTATGAGAGGAGGAATATCTGCAAATGTGGCCAGATTTTTAAAAATTCCGTAGCATGCATTTTGTAAATTTAACATAAATTCTTATCCAATTAACTGTATAAGGTGACAGTTTGTTTCTCTGGAATTTCAGAAGATACGTCAGGGTCCCTGAGGGAATCCATACTCACCAAACAAAAGCAGTACAGTGTCACAATCCTGGAGTAGATAGCACATATAACAAGGAGAGGTAAAGGCAAACACATTTCTTTGATTTCCCCGTGGACACTTCTGGTCATGGTATTTAAAATGAGCAACCCAATGGAAAATGTTTTTCTTACAAAACTCAAATATCTAATACCAACATTTACCTGGACCTGAATTCACCTTTGCAAGCCATAACTGACTGATCTTATAAACTTGAAACATACCCAGCAAGTTCAAGGTGACGTCTGCCTGCACATTCCTTTCCTCTCTGTCTCTCTACGTAGTCTGTGTCAGGATCTTTTGTTACATGGAAACTAACATTCCAGAGAAGCCAAGAGAATTGTTCACCTTAGCACTAATGTTTTGGTTAGAACAAAAAAGAGCCTTTAGATTAAGTAAATGTTAGTTTGATCACTAGCAGTAATACAATTAAAACTGGGTTAAACTTTTGTCATTATAACTATTTTGTGTTCAATGGGCTCAGCTGGCCTTCTTTGCTAGTTCATTCTGCAAACTGGTATTGAGTGCCCACCACATATAGAAGCTGGTGACAGAGAACCAGATAAGATACATTTTCTTCTCTTGAGGTGTTTACTGTCTGCTGAGGGGGACAAACATGGATATTTTTGAAAAATCACGAAAATGAATAAATAGCTCTATGTTTAAATGACATGGGAGTGCAGAGAGTAGAGGAACTGCAGTGAAACCAGCTGTTAATATCAGAACTGATTTTTGAATCATTTCCTAGAGAAAACCACACTCATTTTAATTTCAGAGGATAAGAGGGAATAAGTCACATGCAATGTGTTTATATGCAGTGCGGTCGGGAATGGTCAAAGAGGCAGAGAGACGATTAGGAGAAGAGACACAAAACCTAAAAACCACATGCTGTATTTAGCAACAAACAAACTGGAGTTGCTGGAGCATAAACTATAAAATAGTAAATACTGAGAGATGTTGCCAGATGGATAGAGCCAGCAACCCGAGAGCTTTGTAAACAACTAGAAATGTTACCCTGAAGGTGATGGAGAGTAAGTAAAGACCTTCAAGGAGGGGAGTGAATAATCAGAGTTGTGTTTTTGGAATAATTATTGGTTGTAAGGAGAGTGGTCGGGCTGGTGGAACAAGATCAGAGTAGGTGAGACCACTTAGGAGGGGCCAAAATCCAGGCATGCTAAAAATGGCGAGCTTAAAATGGAGAAAAGGTAGAGAGATGAAGAGAGGAAATGAAGAGCTAGTTAGAAAGTATAACCAATAGAAAATTGTGCCTTGATAAAGGGATACAAGAGAAGACAGAGGAGTGAGGTTTTGAGCTCCTATCTGTAGCTTGAGGACTGAATAGGTTTCGGTGATCACAGAGTGTTAAAGTTAGGTACAAAAAGGAACAGTATATAGTAGACGAGATACTTCATTAAAAGGTGATAGTTAGGCTAAGCCTTCCAAGATGAATACTTTGTTAACCAGTATTTTGTTAACCAGACTAAGAATTATTTAGACTCCTATAGTTAAATCAAGTAAACTAGAGATTAGAATGTAGAGCTGGTTTGGTGGGGCTGAATTCTCTTAGCTTTTGCTTGTCTGTAAAGCTTTTGATTTCTCCGTTGAATCTGAATGAGATCCTTGCCAGGTAGAGTAATCTTGGTTGTAGGTTCTTCCCTTTCATCACTTTAAATATATCCTGCCACTCCCTTCTGGCTTGTAGAGTTTCTGCTGAGAAATCAGCTGTTAACCTTATGGGAGTTCCCTTGTATGTTATTTGTCATTTTTCCCTTGTTGCTTTCAGTAATTTTTGTCTTTAATTTTTGTCAGTTTGATCACTGTGTGTCTCAGCGTGTTTCTCCTTGGGTTTCTCCTGCCTAGGACTCTCTGAACTTCCTGGACTTGGGTGGCTATTTCCTTTCTCATGTTAGGGAAGTTTTCAACTATAATCTCTTCAAATACTTCCTCATGTCCTTTCTCTCTCTCTTCTCCTCTGGGATCCGTATAATGCGAATGTTGGTGCATTTAATGTTGTCCCAGAGGTCTCTTAGGCTGTCTTCATTTCTTTTCATTCTTTTTTCTTTATTCTGTTCCATGGCAGTGAATTCCACCATTCTGTCTTCCAGGTCACTTGTCCATTCTTCTGCTTCAGTTATTCTGCTACTGATTCCTTCTAGTGTATTTTTCATTTCAGTTATTGTATTGTTCATCTCTGTTTGTTTGTTCTTTAATTCTTCTAGGTCTTTGTTAAATATTTCTTGCATCTTCTTGATCTTTGCCTCCATTCTTTTTCTGAGATCCTGGATCATCTTCACTATCATTAATCTGAATTCTTTTTCTGGAAGATTGCCTATCTCCACTTCATTTAGTTGTTTCTCTGGGGTTTTATCTTGTTTCTTCATCTGGTACATAGCTCTCTGCCTTTTCATCTTGTCTATCTTTCTGTGAATGTGGTTTTTGTTCCACAGGCTGCAGGATTGTAGTTCTTCTTGCTTCTGCTGTCTGCCCTCTGGTGGATGACGCTGTCTAAGAGGCTTATGCAAGTTTCCTGATGGGAGGGACTGGTGGTGGGTAGAGCTGGGTGTTGCTCTGGTGGGCAGAGTTCAGTAAAACTTTAATCCACTTGTCTGCTGATGGGTGGGGCTGGGTTCCCTCCCTGTTGGTTGTTTGGCCTGAGGCGACCCAACACTGGAGCCTACCCAGGCTCTTTGGTGGGGCTAATGGTGGACTCTGGGAGGGCTCACGCCAAAGAGTAGTTCCCAGAACTTCTACTGCCAGTGTCCTTGTCCTCACGGTGAGCCACAGCCACACCCTGCCTCTGCAGGAGACCCTCCAACACTAGCAGGTAGGTCTAGTTCAGTCTCCTATGAGGTCACTGCTCCTTCTCCTGGGTCCCAATGCTCACACTACTTTGTGTGTGCCCTCCAAGAGTGGAGTCTCTGTTTCTCCCAGTCCTGTCGAAGTCCTGCAATCAAATCCTGCTAGCCTTCAAAGTCTGATTCTCTAGGAATTCCTTCTCCTGTTGCCAGACCCCCAGGTTGGGAAGCCTGACGTGGGGCTCAGAACCTTCACTCCAGTGGGTGGACTTCTGTGGTATAAGTGTTCTCCAGTCTGTGAGTCACCCACCCAGCAGTTATGGGGTTTGATTTTATTGTGATTGTGCCCCTCCTACCAAAGGCTTCTCCTTTGTCTTTGGATGTGGAGTATCTTTTTGGTGAGTTCCAGTGTCTTCCTGTCGATGATTGTTCAGCAGTTAGTTGTGAATCCAGTGCTCACACAAGAGGGAGTGAGTGCACGTCCTTCTACTCCACCATCTTGAACCAGTCTCAACAATGTCTCATATTTTTATTCTGAGCTCTCTGCCTCCATTCTCCCTATCCCTCTAGTCTCAGTGCACAAGATAGTTTCCCTAAACTATTTCTCTTACCATGTCTTGCCCCTCTTGATTAGGAAAAAAGACAATGAAAACCTAAAGAAACAACCACTTTCTTACCTATAGATTAACAGTCAGTTGCCTTTCTGTGAGTCTTTATTCAAGATCAGCACTCCTGTGCTCTCTCACTGTGAACAACTGCTGCTTTTAAATACATAGTGAGTTGAGTGTATTCCACATATTGCCATTTCTATCATCTGCATACCATCTAATCATTTATCTATTCTAATGTTCATAGCCATTCTCTCATTGATAAATACATATTTCAGTTTTATACTAAAATGCCTGCATCATAAGCCATGTGGTAGTAAATATCTTTACATGCATATAATCCTTTCTTCTTTTTAGGATATCTGTCTGATAGAAATAAAATGCAAGGCACAAATGTGAGCCACATACATAACTTTAAATTTCCTAATAGGAATATTAAAATAGTAAGAAGAGGCAGATGAAGTTAATTCTAATAATATACTTTATTTGATCCAGTATATTAAACATACTTCATTTCTACATGTGATTAAATTAAAATATTAAGGGGATAACCTACATTTTTTATATTGTCTTCAAAATCCAGTATGTATTATACTTTTTTTCTTTCTCATACTCTTTTCCATTATGGTTTGTTACAGGATATTGAATATAGTTCCCTGTGCTATACAATAGGACCTTATTGTTTATCCATTCTATATATAAGAGTTTGCATCTGCCAGTCTCAAACTCCCAATTCAACCCTCTGCTGTAAAGTTTAGTAGGTATTATACTTATATCACATCTCAGTCTAGCCAAATTTCAAGTGCTCAACATAGCTTATGGCTACTGTGTTGAACAGCACAGTTGTATTTATTCCCTAAAGAGAAATTCATAGTCATGGATTACTGGTTCAAAAGGCTGAGCAATTTTAAGACTTTTGCTTATTATATTCACTTTCCCAAATAAGTCTATCAACTGAAACTGTATTTTTTCTTTTAATCACTAATTAATTTAATACTTCCTATATATTGATCCTGAGCTACATGTTACAGAAAAAGTCCTTCAAGACAAAATTTTGCCATTCAACTCCAATATGAAATAAGACTGAAAGGAAGGTTGAGATGCAATTGCCTTAGTCAGGATCAAATACCACCAAGGTTTATATAGTAAAAATAAAATAAACAAATAAATTACTAACTTTTAAAGGTTGGTCACATTAATAAACAAATGAGCTTGGGAAATATTTATAGAATTGTTGAAAGCATTTTTAAATAAACTCCTCTTCTTAATAATTAATTTAGAGTTAATATCCCATGATTATAACCAAAAAAAGAAGAGAAAACTGGGTCTATACAAACATAATCAGTGAAAAACTGTTCAGTATGGCCAATCAAGGTAATTCCAGCCCATCCTGAACAAAATATGTGTCTTCCTCCTACCCCTACAAATGGCTGATGTCTGTAATTCCCTCACCAGCAGATATCACTTTGCCCAGGTAGTTATATTCCAGCAGCACATATCTGTGTCTGCTGTGCTCCGCAGGGGTGAATTACCAATCCTGTCATAGCAGCTTCGCTTGAATTTTCGGCTGTAATTGTTCACATTCTTGCAGTACTTATGCTATGAGGGCAACAGCATCAACAAACAGAAGCATTTGCAGTTTCTCTCCATCTACTGGGAAGCCGCCTTCCTAATCAATTCTCCTCAGCAAATGCTCCAGGACAGTGGGAGATTCCTTGGGCGAGAGATAATACCACCCAAGGGAAAATGCATTTATAATTGATGTGGTAAAAAGCTGTTAGACAGACATGGGTTTTCTCAACCATTTTTGTAAACACTGTTAGCAGCACTTCCTACAACAGCAGAAGCCTACGATCTCTCTACCTCTGGGTAGAAAATTGTATGCAGCAAAGAAAAGCTCATGGACCAGATCTTGTGGTTGTATCTACTGCAGTCCCCCAAACTGAATAATTATTATAGAAACTCATGGCTTACATCTACCCAACCGCACACTTTTTTTTTTTAAGTTAGCTTTTAAATAAGGTACTTGATTTACTGTTGAGCACATTGCCGAGGATGGGGAAGTAAGGAGAAAAGAATAATAGGAGAGAAACTCCATCCAAAACCGAGGTTTCTCTTTCTTAAATGATCATCAGAAGTCATCAGAAAAGGACATGATTCCCAATATTTTTGGATTGTAAAAGATTTTATGTGCATTGCATAAAAACAAGTATATTCTGCAATTGGCAGAGTTTGATAGAGCTAACACGTTTTAAATTATTTCAGCTATCAGGTGTGAAAATTCCAGCTGTATACATGGAATTATAATCTGTTCTTATTTCACTTGCGGCTGCTTTCAGGGAACTATAAAAAGAAAACAAGTGCATTTTATTTTATCTGTATAATCTCAAAAGTCAGCCAAAATAACATATGCACTACAGAATGGGGAAAAGCTTAAATAGAATTCAAGGTGGTTTTCACCTTTCCCAGGGCACTGAATTTTGAATTATTGTGTAATTCTACACCTGTGAGTATAATAGTGCTTTTTTAAAAAAAACATACATAATATTAAGAATCATATTTGAGTTTGAATCCTGATTCTCCACTCATGTTTTGATGCTGAGAAAATAATTTAATCAGTCTGATCCTCCACTCTACACCAGATAAGTGGGACTAATATTATCTACCTTTTAAGGATGTGGAGAAATTTAACAATGATATGAAGGTAGAGTCCCTCACATATAATAGGCATCTAATGCACAGTGGCATTAAAACAATGCTGTCTTCATGGTAAATTGTAGGACAAACCACTGGCTGCTTTATTGTAGGATTTGAGTGGAGTGTCTCATCAGCCACCTTGAGTAACTTCATGAGAGTTCCTTTCCAAAGCTATCTTTTGGTTTAAATTCAACCTCGTTATTGGCTTTAGTTTGAGCAAAGGACTGACTTGAGTCTTTGAAGTTTTCACAGTGGGATTTTGATTTTATACTATAGCTCTTTGTTGCCCACTTATCCTTGTTTTCAATTGTGTACTATTTTTAGTTTTTCTTAAATCCATGCCTATCTTTACTGTTTAAATGCAAAACAGACAACAGTAAAGCCTAGGAGAACATCACAGGAAAACCATGGCCGAATGTAATACTTTCCTTTTTCATGGTTAACTCTGCCCACATCCCTTCTGAAATTGATCTGATGATCTTTCTCTCCTGGCAAAGAAAGAAGCCTTTGCTCTTGGCTTCAGCTGACAAGAATATATTGGAGGCTTATACTGGTGTTAAAAACCAGTTGTCTGGCTAAATTTGGAGACCCAGGGAGAGCATAGAGCAATATGTGATAGGAGCACAGATTGTGGAGCCAGACAGCCAAGATACGAATCCCAGCTATGCTGCTCACTAGCTGTATGATCTTGAGCAAGTTACTTAATATCATTGTCTCAGTTTCCTTACTTATAAAGGTTCATGCCCAGGCAGTAAGATGCTATACTCAAAAGGGACAATTTAAAAGAGTTTAATAAAAGGAATATTTACAAAGGTGTGAGCAGGCTTAAGAAAAACTAACAAGGGCTAATAAAACACTTTGACAATAAAAAAAACCTCACCCTCCTAGGTAAAAGGGCAAGGGGAGAGAGAGCAACAACTCATAGGAGAGTTGTTGCTTTAGGAGTGGGCTAGCTATGGAAGTTGTGAACTTCAGTAGAGAAAAGCATGTATTGTCAATCCACAGCCTGGTGACAAGGAAGCTGATAAAGTAAAAATATTGACCTGGGCTTCCCTGGTGGTGCAGTGGTTGAGAGTCTGCCTGCCGATGCAGGGGACCCGGGTTTGTGCCCCGGTCCGGGAAGATCCCACATGCAGCGGAGCACCTGGGCCCGTGAGCCATGGTCGCTGAGCCTGTGCGTCCGGAGCCTGTGCTCCGCAACGGGAGAGGCCACAGCAGTGAGAGGCCCGCATACCACAAAAAAAAAAAATATATATATATATATTGACCTTTCTCTCCTTCCACTCTCTAATATATTGCTGGTATCTCCCAGTGGCTGGATTCAGTGATAAGCCTGAGGACAAGGAGCCTGATGCAAAGTGAAGAATGGAGGGCACTGGGTGTAGAGTGGATAAGAAGCAATGTTCAGCAGAGTAATAGTACCTATCTTGTAGAATTTTTATACAAAGTAAATGAGTAAATATCTGTAAAGCACTAAGAAGTATGCATTATATAATGTTTTTGTTTTGGTCAAAAACATTTACTATTACCTTTATTAATACCGATAACCTCATATGTTATCAGGTCCAAAGACAGCTCAAGATTCTGTAGGAACATGACTGTCTCATCTTTAGACTAATTTGAAATCTCTATGATGAGATTTAGGAACAAGAAGCTGGAATCTCTGAATACCAAGATGTTCCAGTAGACCTTAGGAAGGAACAGGGTGTCCGTTAGCTCACGTATTTTAGCCAGGACTACACTGGCTGTTTTAGCTTGATCTTTCTTTAATGGCAGGTGCTCACCTTAAAGATGAAACTGTGGTCAGGATGGGTGGAAGAAAAAGATGGAAATGTAGAAATTGTCTGCCTTAGTGCCTCAAGTTAAAAGAAGAACAGGATCCTAGTGAAAATTGGTCAACTTTGATGGACATGACATTATCAAGAGGTAGAGTGCAAGCACATGTCTGTACTAACAAATCAGCTTTAATTAAGCATCTACTTGTATGCAGGCAATGTGCTGTATGGGTGGCACAGATGGAGATACTCCATAGTCCCAGATCTTCAGGTGTCATTGTTTTGTTGGGTTGCAAACACAGATTGCAAACTAACCCTACTAGGAAGACATGATAAGGCAAACATGATAAGGCTATAAATTAGTTCTAAGGAGAATAAGTGCTAGAAGATTTTGGCAGTTTGAGCCTCAGAGCAATGGCGTTAAAGACTTCATAGGAGAGATAGATTTGGGCAGGGCCTTGGTTAGAGGGTGGTTTTTATAGGCAGAAAAGAGATGGGAGGGACATTAATGTTTATGATGGTGTTGAGAGGTGGAAATATGTACAAAAGGACATATATTCAGGACAAGGCAAATGAGACTAGTCCAACAGAAACAACTAGAGAGAAAACAAGACTAAGTTTGAAGAGACCCAGAAACAGACCCAGAAAACTTAAGATTTTGACTTCAAGGCCAAGAATTTTGTCATTTCCTATTTTCTATTCAGCTAAAGACATAGCCTGAGGAGTTCGATTTCCATTTTGGCTTCAGATACAAACATGAGCACATTATTTCTGGACTACCTATGTTTGAATCAATGACTAGCACAGAGAAATCCATGCATGCTAACTGGTTCATATACACTATGTATTTTCTGATTCATTGTTTGGCATTTATTGATCCCTCTCAACTTTCTATCTACTCTCTGATACAAAGTGAAGTCACTGTAACTATATTAGAATTGATCTTGTATTCAAAAAGCTGACCTCGAGCCAATACTAATGGATTGGGGATACAGAACCGAGGCCGGACATGAGTGCCTGTCACTCCTGCACTGGGAATGGCATTGTTTGGAGTGATGAAGTACAGGATAAGAGAAGGCTGCCATCTTGTAGTCAATCTGCGCAGTTAATACACGTGGTACTAAGAGCTTGTGAAGTCAATAAGCATGGGTGAGTGCTTCTGCCTTGCTTCTCTTTTTCTCAGACTTGGAACTATCCCAGTTAATACTAGGAAACAGCAAAGCAAGACCTTCCAGTGCCATTCACTTCAGTGGAAGGTTGTGTCAAACCTGTTACCTCACTGTGCTTAGAAGTTGTAGGGGACAGTAGTTCATCGAGGTAGATACTGCTATTGTGAAGATTTCTCAAAAGGCAAACAGCCCAGGAGTAAAAAAATGAGGAAAAAAACCCCCAGACATCACAAAATAGAAAACCTGAATGGAATGTTAACACATGAAAAGCTGCTTAACATTATTAACAATAAGGGAAATACAAATTAAATTATGTTAAAGTGCTCTTTCACAACCACAAAATGAATACAAATTAGTCTGAGAATGCCAAGTGTTGACAAGATTTTGAAGTGATAAGAACCATCATAACCTGCTGGAGGGGGTGTAAATTAGGACAAATGTTTTCAAAAACTGTGTGTCATTACCAAACACAAGTAAGATGGATGAGTCCTATGGCCCACAAATTTGATTCCTAGATACATACCCAAGAGAAAGAAGTACATGTGTTTTAGGAACTATGTACAAAAAGTACATTGCAGCATTTTCTGAAGAGCAAGGTACTAGAAGCAATTGAAAGTTGTCCACTGGCAATAAGATAGATAAATAAATGTTAGCACATTCATATACCACAATGAATACTATATAGCAGTGAAACTGAATGGGATGTAGCCTGCTTGGATCAAAATAGATGAATCTCAAAAATACAATGTCTTGAAAAAATAAGTCATCAAAATATAGACAGTGTGTTTCCACTTAAAATATAATGAACAAAACTAAACAATAATATTGTTTTGTATAGATTAATATGTGTTGAAACCATTTTTAAAAAGCAATGGAATGATTAATACAAAATCCAGAGTAGTAGGAGAAAGGGAGAAAGATGCAGTCAAGGAGTGACATAGGTACTGCTAATGTTCCATACCGAAAGTTGGGTGGTAGATACATGGTATTCCTTTTCATATTAAAATGTGAATGCATTTTCTCTCTCTTTTTCTCTACATATACACATGTTATACAAAAATATGTGTATGCATGTATAAATACATGTACATATACTCATTTTTCTATGTAAGATATATTTAATAATAAAATAGAGTTAAAAGAAGCTCTCTGACATCCATTACCTGAATCTGGACAGTAAGCAACTGAGTTGAGTTTTTACCCATTCAAGGAGATGCACTTGCTCTTATTCCATCGGTATAAGTTGTCCAGTTTTCACACAGAATAAACTAGAAAACAAGTTTTGCCTCTGGTTGTCTTCCTGCTCTCTTCTCCCCATTACATAAAAACCTTCTTGAACTATTTTTTTTTCTTTTTTTTTTGGCTGTGCTGCGCAACATGCGGGATCTTAGTTCCCGACCACAGATAGAACCCGTGCCTCCTGCAGTAGAAGCATAGAGTCTTAACCACTGGACAGCCAGGGAAGTCCCTTCTTGAGCTTTCTATTCTTGCTGTTTCTTGAATTCACTTCAATCAGATTTTTGTCCCCATTTCTCCACTGAAACTTTTTTACCCTTCTAATACCAATGACTTTCATTAACAAACTGGGTCATTATTTCTTAGCCCTTGTCTTATTTGACATATTAGTTTTTGTCGGTGTAATTGATCACCTCATCTTCACTTGGTCCCGGGACACCTTTTAGCAGTCCTCCCTATTTTCCAATCTATATTTTCAGTCTCCTTGGCTGATTCCTCTTCAGTTTGCAACTTCTTAATTGGAATGCCCCCGTTTAGTCCCATAATCTCTTCTCTGTCTGTACTCACTTCAAACAAGTCCTCAACAAGTTCCATCATTTTAAATAATCACCTAGATGCTGAAGGCTCTTAAAATTTTCTTTCCAGCCAAGACCTTTCAGAAACTCCAGACTTATATTCAAGTACCTTCTCAGCGTATCCACTTAGGTGTTCATAGGTATCTCAAACATAACATTTCCGTAACAAACTTTTCAATTTCATTCCCAGCCTCAATGTGCTTCTCCTTCAGCATCTCCATCAGGACATGGTACCACCATTCATTCAACTGTTCAAGCCCAAAACTTTAGATATCTTGCTTGATTGCTTTTTTCTCACTCTCCCAGCATTCAATCCATCCTGTTGGTCTAAAGTTTAAAATCTATTCCCCAAACTGACCACTTCTCATCATATCCATAATTACTACCGTAGTTCCAGTTTCTACAAGCTCTTACCTAAATTATTGCAGTAGGTGTTGTTTCCCTACTTTCACACTTTGCTCCTTCCATCTATTTCTCACAAAGCAGCTAGAATGAACCCTCTGAAAGACAAATCAGATCAGTCTTCCACAGAAAACCTTCCAAAGATTTCCCATCTTATTTTGATTCAAATTCAAGGTCCTTAACGTTAAACCAATGCTTTATATTTGGGCCTCTTGCTAACTCTTCAATCTTACCAACCAAGCTCTCTATCTCACTCACTCTGATCTAGCTTCACTGGCTTATTTCTCTTCCTCCTTTGTAGTAAACATGATCCTGTATTAAAACCTTTGCACTTGCTAATCCTTTTGTCTTTAGTAATCTTCCCCCAGATGTATTCAGTACTGTCTCCCTCTCTTGGTTCTGGTTTCTTCCTAAACGTTGTACAAGCCTTCCTTGAGCACCTGATTTAACAAAACACCACTAAAACTCTCTATTCTCCCATTATGTTTCATTTTTCTTCCAGGAACTTACCATTCCTTGACATAACACTAGATACCTTTTTTGTTTGTTTGTTTGTTTCTCATTATCTGTCTCCTTCTAGAATAAAAACTTCATGGAGGCATTTGTGTCATATTTTTGATTCCACATATAAGTGATATATAGTATTTGTCTTTCTTTTGCTGACTTACTTCACTTAGTATGATAATTTCTAGGTCCATCCATGTTGCTGCAAATGGCATTATTTCATTATTTGCATATGTGTGTATATATATATATATATACATATACACACCACATGTTCTTTAACCATTCATCTGTCAATGGACATTTAGATTGTTTCCATGTCTTGGCTACTATAAATAGTGCCACTATGATCAACTGTACTTCAATAAAATAAATTTAAAAAACCATATATAAAAACAGACAAAAAAACCTTCATGGAGGCAGAGACTATTTTTGTTCATTGCTATATGCCTAACACCCAAAATGGTGAATACTATATCATAGACACTCAATAAATATTTACTAAATGAATTAATCTATGGACCAAGTGAGTATATAGTTTAAAAGTTGGTTCTCAACATTTTTTAAAACATATAGTATTATTTATTTATTTATTTATTTATTTGGTTGCACTGGGTCTTAGTTGTGGCACATGGGCTCCTTAGTTGTGTCACGTGGCCTCCTTCGTTGTGACATGCAAACTCTTAGCTGTGGCATGAATGTGGGATCTAGTTCCCTGACCAGGGATTGAACCTGGGCTGCCTGCATTGGGAGTGTGGAGTCTTAACCACTATACCACCAGGGAATTCCCCTGCTTTTCAATTTTTAATATCATTTTTCCCTCTCACCTCTTATCAGAGGGGACTCATCAGCTGTTCATAATCTCTAAGTAAATTTGTGTATATTCTTGATAAATACTAGTGAGCAACTCTCCAGATAAACAATTCTAATACATTAACATTTAAGTACTATCTCCCATTGTTGAAATCAGACTTGTTTTCTCTTTGTTTTAAGTATCTTGTATTCTTACATGTGAACAAAGTTAATGATTAGGATTGGTGAGTACAGACTGAGTGGTTGTGATTCTCCACTTGCTACATGATTATTCAGCCTTCTCTCATGGTCACTATGAAAATGTGATATACACAGTAATATGCAGAGTAAGCTTGGACTCTGCTATGATCCATATATGACCCAAGATTATGCATCATGCCAACCTTTTTGACACAAAGTATTTTGATGCCTAATGATTTAATAGAGGGTAGATGTAAACTATGTTTTCAATTAGCTTTTTGATAGTTTAGTTTGAAATGAATTAAAATCTTGTCAAAGTTATGACATATCAACCCATTGCTGACTTGTCCAGATAATAATATGATTTAACGAAGTTAAATTGTCACAAGGTAGAGCTGGTTTTCAGCAAGCTTATTTGAGAAGAACTATTGAAACACTGAATATTATGAGGAATTTAAAACATGTAAAAATCACATTTAATTGATGGGTAGCCTCTGGAAAAAACATTTCTGTTATCCCCTGAGGCTAATGTTCTTTTCATTCAGTTTCAGCCAAAGTTGGAACTGTTTGATGCTGGGCATGATGACTAAATCTCTCCTTAATCCTAGTGATCTTTCCTTTTATTCTGGTAATGAAGGACCTCTGCAATCTCACTAAATGACTCTTTTCAAGATTTATCTGCTTTTCTCCCCTCCACAGATCCTCTGCTTCCACTTAAGTGATCCCACTGTCTTCTTTACAAGGATTGCTCACTTTCACTTTGAAGCCTTGACTAATAATATTTCCAACTGCTCAGTCTATAGCTTGCCTCCTCTTTTCATATATAAATATATAAGCCTATAGTTCAAAGTGTACCTGATTGAGGCCTCCTCCATGGTAGGGATTTCTTCATGCTCTGAAATCTCAGAGCATGTTTATGTGTGAGCACTGTACATCTGACAGTTGATCAAATACATTATTACTTTGTAATGTTAATTCTCTCTAAACACAAATGGATGTGTGTATAAACTCCTAGAAGACATTTATAGTTCCTTGTTAGCAGGGACTATCTTGTAACTCCACAAAGTATTCATACAATTTACCTTCATAGGTTTTTGTTTGTTTGTTTGTTTCGCGGTACGCGGACCTCTCACTGCTGTGGCCTCTCCCGTTGCAGAGCACAGGCTCCGGACGCGCAGGCTCAGGGGCCATGGCCCACGGGCCCAGCCGCTCCACGGCATGTGGCACCTTCCCGGACCGGGGCACGAACCCGTGTCCCATGCATTGGCAGACGGACTCTTAACCACTGCGCCACCAGGGAAGCCCCACCTTCACAGGTTTTTGAATATTTTAGCTTTGCAACATAGCTTTGCAATTCTAGTAGCTGTTGCCTGCATTTAACTTACAAAGTGAGTTATTCCAAACGTATTGTTCCTCTTTACTTCTGTGGTCTTTGGGGGGCTGAGAAAGAGGCTGTGTTTCATGCTACATTTGGCTCTTTCTGACTTTTTTCCCTCCAGGGTGGGGCACCGTTCATTCAGGAAGTTTCCATTTGCCTTTGTGGCAATGAAGATGGCTGACACTGCTCTTGTCATTTCCTGCATGACACTGCTTATCACTCCTTGTGAAATATTTAACTGGGATGAAACCAGGCAGCCTAAGGTTGGTTAGCTATCTAGAGGGGTTAAAAGGAAAAATAAAAGAGAGAGAGAGAGACATGTGGTGGCTATTCCTGCAGGGGATTGCTCCAGAGAGAATGGAGATAGAGGATTATCCTACAAGCTGGAGAATCCTCTAACCTTCCAGCTCTGATGAATGACACAGCCCCCAGTATTTGCCTGCTTCCCTCACATCTGTCAGCACTCTGCATTTTCAAAGCATTTTTCCATGATCTCAAATTCTCTCACTGCAGCCTTAGGAGTAAGAAAAAAAGCAGAAATTGTCCCAATTTTTATATTATTTCTATCAAACAATGTTTTCTGTTTCAAAAATCTCTTTTCCCATCAGAAACGGGGCTTTTTTCCCCTTTGAAGGCTTCCCTTGTGAAGTTCTGTAAGGCAGAAGTATGCCCATTGTGACTCTGAAAGCCTTTGACTGATTGGCTTGCCTCTCAGACCCTCTCCTGCTGTGTGCTCCTTTACAGCAACAGATAAGTGTCAGACAATTAGAGATGGAACTGGAGATGTGTAAATTGTACTGTCGCCTCAGCAAATTAGTAATTTCGTGATAATACACTGTCCTTGTAGTGTGGTTAGGGTTACCACAGTTACCTGCCTCTTTTTGTGCTCAAAGGCCATGGGTAAGATTGATGAAGATTCCGTGTGGTGATTCATTTTCCTTCTTGACACTCTCCCCTCACCCCTCCTCTCCCAAGAAATGAGACATTAACCAGCCTCTGGGAATTGAACAGAGTCTCCACCTGGCTTCCAGGTGTTCAAGGTGCCCTCCTTACGGGACATTGCCTGGAAGGTATTGCACTGCCTGTGTTGAATGGCTGAAAGAAAGCAAAAGTGTGATGCAGTGAAGGGAATCCACTTCCCACACCTCTTCATCCAGCCTTCTTTTATTCAGTGACCAGGCCCTTAATGGTGTTGGTATTAGGTTAAAAAACCTCAGAGTTACCACTTTCACTCGAAAAGTTTACAAATATTAATAGACGATATCGTGGGCTTTGTCCTTCCTTCATACGTAGATATGGGAATAATTCCTCTATAGAGCTTTCCACGGAAGGAATTTGTGCATTTCTGAAAGGTCCTCCCATTGATGGGAGGCAAGCCTGTTCATCTGTCCCATTACCTCTTCTTGCTTCTCTAAGGAGCAAGAGAACAGAATTGGAACCATTTGCTCTGGAACATCCCAGTTAAATTGCACATAGTGGTCTGTTACAATTTAGTAACAAGGTCATCTTATGAGTGGGATTGGTCACAGGGTTATCGACACATTATTTATTACCTGGGACCTTTGGGGGAACAGTGTGTCCCATAATCATGATAAGTCTACCACAAACTGATTCCACCACAATTCCCACAGAAAAGTCAAGGTTCAAGAATAGCCAATAGAATTTTTAAAAAGGAAGAGAGAGTGAATCTTACCTTTTAAAATATTAAGATATTAGGTAATCATAGTAATAAAAGCAGTGTGGTAATAATGTAGGGGTAAGTGATACAGAAGCAGAAAGAAAAAGAGTTAAGGGACAGACCTAGGCATCTATGGAGAAATGGAATAAGATTGATGTAGTTACAGGTCCATGGGGAAGTGAACAGGCCAAAGAACAGAAGAAGAATTGACTGAGAAGACCACATGCTCAATTTTAGACTCATAGCACATATCAAAGATAACTTTCTAAGAGCCAAAAATGAAGAAGAACTCAACTCTGAGGAGATTAGACACTGGCACCACAGAGGCCAGTGGATGCCCCCTTAGGGATGAATGCCTATCCCGTGTGAGTGTCAAAGCTCCCTATGAGGGGAAGCTGGAATGAGGCTCATTGCATAAATCTGAGCAGTGACCATCAGCCTTTGAACACACCATAAAAGCAGGCCACATGCCCAGGCCAAGAGTGGAGAATAAGTCACTTTTGTTAAAACAAATGCAATTTATTCCCTCACCCCTCAAGGATTCAAAATTTGAAACTGATGTATAAGCATGAATCCATAACCCTGGACAAGCATAGCATCCTCTAGCAAGATATCTCCCAGAATAGAGAAGCTCACAAGCAAAAATTACAAGCACATCAGAAAGCCCACTGTCATGGGCAAAAATAATAGATTCAATGAACAGGAGAATTTACAAGCAAAGACCAGATATAAGATAACAACATGAAAAGGAAAATTAAAAAGTATATTTCTAATTTTTATTGAGATAAAGAGAAGGGTAGACTCTATTAACACAGGAATAGGATATTACAAAAAAAAAACAGGCATATTTTTAAAAAAATTCAAGCAATAAGAAATCTAGCCCTTGAGATTAAAACACATAACAACTCAATATGGGTTAAATAGAGAAATGTTCACAGCTGAAGAGAAAGTTAGTGAACTAGATTATAGGTCTGAGAAAATCACTAACAATGTGGTCTCCAAAATAAAGAGATGGAAGAACTGAAAAAGACATTAAAAAGGTATGGCAGATGATCTGAGAACCTCTAAAATACTTCTAGTAGTTAAAAAAAAAAGCTAAATGAGAATGGGGCAAAAGGAATATTTGAAGAGATAATGGCAAAAAAATTTCCAGGTTTACAAAAGGACAAATCAATAAGGTATAGACAAGCTATTCAGTAAATGATGTGGGGTAAAAATGGTCTTGTACCATACACAACATGGAAACATTGTGTGCAATCATAAAAATAACAACAACCTGGAACTAGCCTAAATGTCAGTTGCTAGGATGTTAAATGTTAATTAATGAAATGGGACATATTCCCACAATAAAATACTTTATAGCTTTTGAAAGTAAACATATTCTTTCTTTCTTCACTTCCGTCCCCACTCACTCTCTTTCTCTCCTTTTTTTCTCTCGCTTTATAATCTGTATATATAGGTACCCATGTATGTAGGAATCTATCTATCCATCCATGTGGTAAAATTTAGAAAGCATAATGTTAAAGAGAGAAAATTATAAAACAATATTTAAAATAAGTACTCATTATCTATATTTAAAATGCATTTCAAAAGCCCTTGATATGCACTTAATAGTGTGTGTGTGTTTATGTGTATAAGGTAAAATGAACAAACAAAGAAAAAATTAAGTAAAACAAGCAAAATATGGACAGAAAGATACACATATAATTCATAATAGTGTGTACCTCTAGGGAGTCAGGGCAAATAATGGGGCAGGGAATGTGAGACAAGGGACAATATTTTATAGTCAATGTGACAAAAAGTTAACAGTTTCTCTTAGTACTGGGTATATGGCATATATAGTATTTATTTTTCTCTATTTCAATAAAGAGAAAAATAATGTCCTTGTGACCTACCGGCCAACATTCTGAGCATGGTCCTCCCATTGGCAGAGTTGGGTTTTCACTTAACCATCCACTGTAGAGAACACACACACACACAGGTGCCAGCCAGATTTCGGAAAGGGTTCAGGGGTCCATAGAATTCAGAGAAAATGCTGTTTCTACTATAATTTCCTTGGTCACTTCCACCTCAGAAAGAATGAAGACAGAGCTGGTGGGAAGAAAGTGAAGTGGCAGTCATAAACACATCCTCTGTACTTTTTTTTTAATCCCTAATTAAACTTTGGATAAAGTCTACCTCAACTCAGCTTTGTTTATAAGAATAAGGAAAAAGGATTTGGTATCATTCACACTGAAGAGGACCGGAAAAGCTTTAGGTTAGGACTGATGAAAGCAGTGGGTGTGGGTGTGGGTGTGAGAGTGTGTGTGTGTGTGTGTGTGTGGTTGTGAGTGTGTGAGTGGAATGGTGATTGTGATGAACTGATGAGTAAATGATAGTGCTTAGGAAGGTAGATGGAAAGGCTTGGTGGGAAAGCAGCAACCATCCTGTGGATTTTTCCTCCAACTTGTTCATCTGTTCAAACCATGAACCTTTTCCTAGCTTTAAACAAAGCCAGGAGCCATTAGCCTAATGACTCTCAGGTGTTCACTGGGGTTGTTCATGGAAGGGATACAACAGAAGGAAGTTTGCTGAAAGAATTCTTGGTTAATGGAGGGCACCATATCCGGGGAAAAGGTCTTTGTTGCTGGTATAGTTGGGAGAGAGAAGCAGGAAAGCATATGTATCTTCCTGGCTATATGTGAGGCAAAATGCCCAGTTATCTGGGAACCAATTTCACTGACTTCTGCAACTTTAGCAAAACCATTCATTTTCCTCTTAAATAAGAACCATGCTCATTTTCTGTGTTGTAGGATAGTTAACTAACAGGGGTAAAGAGCTGTTGAAACATTGAGTGTCATTACCCTGGTGACTCATTTTTTAGAGTGGCTCTGGAGCATGATTGGCAAAGTTTGTGAGTCACAGTGGGGAAAGTTTCCAGAGTAGTAAAGCCCTAGATCTCTAACCACACTGAACTTAGGGTACAGGACACAAATAAAACTGGAGGATGACAATCTTGAAGCTTCTGTCACTTTCTCTGAAGACATGAAGCTGCTTGTGGAGGAGTGCTGGATCCACAAGGTGCTTCCTTAAATCTGCTATTACCAAACTTAATGAAACAGCCTCAGATCTATCCATTCAGTGCATGACTTCTATCCCTTAAGCTGTTTTTCATTATGCATGATATAAATTGTTTGGCTATAAAAAAGGAAATTTAGACATTGATACTCTACTATTAAGTATTAAATATGGAAGGTAGCACTTGTTTATTGTGTTATTTAGTGTTAATTATGGGACATGAAAGTCAGTGGTCTCGGCCTTCAAAAAATTAATTTTACTTGTGCAGAAGAAACTATTTCACCTAAAAGAACAATAGAGACACAGTTCAATCAAGTGATTAATTCTGATTTTAAAAAACGATGCCCAGGCTTTGATACAGACTCAAGATGTCAGGAAGGCTTGGTAGAGACTAGAAAACGCCTAAGATATGGGTAATTAGTTAAAAAGGTATAGCAGATTTCAACCAGAGAAGCCTGTAATATAATGTAATAGTAACATAATAGCGAAAGCATTCTTTTTCTTCATTTTCTTTATTTTCTCTATTCATGTTATTTTAGGAACTGCAGGGAATATGTAGTCAGATCACAAATGCTGTTCAAAGATCATATGGCCAATGTTGCAGTTTTTTAAATGTAGAAATGGCCTCAGACTGGTTCTAACTGAGCAGTCGCTGTAAAACACACTAAACCACAGAGAACTTAGGCAGAGAAGGATTTTTTAATTTATTTGTCTGATCTCTTGGGAGTGGCAGTGGAGGCATTAACCACGCAGAATGGCTTTTTTTTTTTTTGTAAAATCAACATAAATATGGGCAGTTGGATTAGAAGATTAATAGCACTCTCATTGCCCGATTCTTTTTTTTTTTTTAATACTCTTTTCAGACAGCATATTGTCCATAATGGTTTCTGATTATCTTCCCTGTTATGCTTAGGGAGAACTTTGAAGAACTGTGAAGTTGGACTCAGTAGGTGTTAAAAAATGTATTAAATGCTGATAGAAATCTGTCTAATTCTGGAGATTTTCCAGATCTAAGGAAATTGCCTTATTTGCAGCATTTCCATTCCATTGTTAACTGATTGTGTTTGTATCTTTTAAGTATATGTCACTTAATAGGAAAAAAATCAGAAAGACAAGTTATGGCAAAGAAATGTTACTGCCTTTCTCTGTTGCTGTCTTATTCCTTTCTGTACATGCTATTTACCAGAGGACTGTGCTGCTTTATAGGTCTCCGGATTAGTCATTAACACCTTCATGTGGAGGCAAGATCCATGGGCATCCTGTGGGGAGGATAACGAGTTTGGGATTTTATTGCAGGGATTGCATTCCAGTTTCCAATTTTTTCTATAGGTCACTCATATTGCAAGTAATTCTTGAGCAAACCATTCCCCATCTGTTCAGATCTCGTTATAACAAAATCAGCCATGACAGATTATGGTATATAAAACAGAATAAACTTTGCCCAGCTGGTTGTACAGAGTAAGGAGAGAAAGGATATACAGGGCCCTCTGGCTACAGAAAGCTGCAGTCGGGAAGAATAGAAGGTGTAAAAAGGTTATGGGGAGAGAAAAGTAGGGCTGCCTATTTGGGAAACCACTTCTGGCTACTGATTAATGTAAATGGGAAATCAGACCTTTTTTTAATCTGATTTTATCGTGGTAAGAGTACTTAACAGGAAGTCTACCCTCTTAACAAATTTAAGTGTACGGTATATTATTGTTGACTGTAGTTACAATGTTATACAACAGATCTCTAGAACTTATTCATCTGGTTTAACTAAAAATTTATACCTGTTGATTAGTAACTTCCCTTCCCTCCAGCCCCTGGCAAACCATCAGTCCATTCTTTGATTCTATGAATTTTACTATTTTAAACACCTCATATAAGTGGAATCATGTTATATTTTTCTTTCTGTGACTGGCTTATTTCACTTAGCATAATGTCCTTAAAGTTTATCTGTTGTACAAGGTGGGCTTTCCTTCTTTTTTAAGGCTAAATAGTATTCCACTGTATGTATATACCACATTTCTTTATTTCATTCATCTGTTGATGGACATTTAGGTTATTTTCAGTTATTTCCATATCTTGGCTATTGTGAATAATGCTGCAGTGAGCATAGGAATGCTCATGTCTTTGAGATCGATCCTGATTTCAATTCTTCTGAGTAAATACACAGAAGTGGGATTACTGGATCATATGGTAGTTCTATTTTAACCTTTTGAGGAACCTCCATGCTATTGTCCAATATGGCTGCACTATTTTGCATTCCTGCCGACAGTGTGCAAAGGTTCACATTTTTCTACATCCTCATCAAGACTTCTTGTCTTTTGAGTTTGTTGTTGTTGTTGTTAATAGCTTTGTTTTAACACATCTCCAGGGATAGCCCTCTGCTGTCTCACCACAAAGATGTTTACACAGAGCCCAAGTCCTGCACCAGGTAGAGAGAGCCCATGCCAGGCTATGTGGCTGCCATCACTAGGACATGGCATGAGGAAAAATCTCATCATCCTGAGTTGAATAGTCTCTCTAGCATATTCCAATGAAAAGGCCATTTTGTTCATGATGGTTCTAAGACTCCAGAGACCGCCTCTTGAAGAGCTGCTTTCAACTTTCAGACAACTATGGGTTCATTTTTGCAGGGACGATTCTGAAGAACAGGGCTTGTTTAAGATACTTTGCTCCAAATTTTTGCCCTTGCAATGCAAAGAACCTCATGAGTTATGGACGTCAAAAAGTGACATTTCTAGTGCCCATGTTATTGGAGAAGTTGGCACGCAGGCCTACCACAGGCCTCCCATGTCTCCTGAGTTACCTTTTCAGGGATAGATTGTCGTATCTTGTTGGGGGTATATGTGACAGAAACACTGCTCTTCTCTTGCCCTGAAGTTGTGGGGCTGTTGATCTCCTTTGCATTGGTTTGGCAAGAAAAGCAATAGGTCCATTTTTCTTCCCTTGCTAAATGTGGCAGGCTGTTTTTGATGCATAGAACGTTTTGGGGGAAATCCATTGACCAACTCTCTTTCCCCACCCCCAAATTTTCCCACACCTGTCACCAGATTCACTCTTTAGCATTTTGCAAAAGCAGTCAAATCAGTAGCTAGTTAATTCAGAAAACAAAACAGCAAATAAAATGAAACTACAACAGTCAGTGGGGTGCTGTGACCTCCCTTCTTCTGCTGAGATTTCTCACAGGTTCAAAAAGGGAAAGAGACCCATTACTTACGCATTTCACAGCTTTGGAGTTAGTGCTATGTGGTCATTATGCAATTCTTTGAAGTAATCTAGAATATTTCTTTTGAGAGGTACATGATGCCTGGGTGATAAGACTAACCTTTGGAATTCCAGAGTGAACTACATATCATTCTCTAATAATTTGATGTGTACATTAATTTTACATATCAGTATTATATGCATATATATCGTATGAACTGAAATGTGCATGTGATGTGTATATATGCATTTATACTTATTTCTTTGAATTTTCCTATTTATTTTTTTTAAAAAGACTATTTATTCTTTTTTTTTTAAGACCATACTTCATTCAGATTTCTTTTGCTTTTTTTTTTTTAATTTTATTTATTTATTTATGGCTGTGTTGGGTCTTCGTTTCTGTGCGAGGGCTTTCTCTAGTTGCGGCAAGTGGAGGGCCACTCCTCATCGCGGTGCGCGGGCCTCTCATTATCGCGGCCTCTCCCGTTGCGGAGCACAGGCTCCAGACGTGCAGGCTCAGTAATTATGGCTCACGGGGCTAGCTGCTCCGCGGCATGTGGGATCTTCCCAGACCAGGGCTCGAACCCATGTCCCCTGCATTGGCAGGCAGACTCCCAACCACTGCACCACCAAGGAAGCCCCCTATTTATTTTTTAGAGCTCCTGATCCTAGAACATTTACCAAATGGGATTACAGAGTTTTAAAATATCAATATTTATGCATTTCTTATGAAAATTATTTTTAATATTTAATTTTTCTTTTCTTTCTAATTTTTGAGAAAGTTTTTAATGTTTATGATGTTAAATTTATTGATTCTTTACTTTGGGAATCCCTCTAATACTTTTAAACTTAGATTGTCCTGCCCCCTCTGAATATATTTTTGACCTTTGCTTATATTTCCTCAAATTTTTTATAGTTAAACAGCTAGTCTGAACACCAATATGGATGTTTTTTGTTGATACATTATGTGAGATTTTTTATAAGGTTTGATGTTTCCCCAAATAAGTAAACAATTTTCTAACATGATTTAATAAATTATCTTTCTCTTTCCCAAAGATTTTTGATTTCTCCTTTGTAGGTATAGAGTTCTTAGATAAACTAAAGCATGCTCAGAAATGCTGTATTCTGGCTCAATAACTCTTCAGTCAACATTTATTAATGGATAGATTAATGCATGGGAATTTCTGAACTGTTCTGTTCCAATTTATTGATATATCTTTCCTTGTAGTTCTAAAATGATCTTTTAATTATTACCAATTTGCACTATGTTTTAATATGTGAGAGGAGAATTTGCTCATGCTAATACCCTTGTTAATGGTTTATATCAGTGACCGCTGGCTATTCATTCAGGGGAATATTAGAATCACTTTAAGATTAACATCAAATTTCTCCTGTGATCTTGCTTTAAATTAGGGTAAGCCTATTAATTAGCACTTTTTCAAACTGTTATTCTGTATAACACTATGTCATAGGTTAATTAGGTGCTACCAAAGATATATATTTAAATAAGTCTTGGTTAAACAAAACTATATTTACTGTAGATTCACTTAATGGCAGAATTTCTGAGAACCAGCCAACAGTTGAATGTTTATATGATTGTCCAATAAAAAAAGTCAGTAGAATTTCCTGAACTCCTTTGTCATGAGCCGTGAGCATGTGTGTGTGTGTATTTGTGTGTGTGTCATCTGTACTGACATACTCTAAATCAGAGTCCCGAGCATTAGCATTTGGATACACTTCCATAAATAATTTTGAAAATAAATGTAATCTTTATAACACCCAGCCTTCTTAACTACAGATGTAATAGTTCTCCATTTGTTTCCTTCTATTTTTTTAAATGTCTCAGAAAAGTTTTCTTTTCTTTTCTTTTATACATAGTTCCCATACGTTTTCTTAAAATTGTTTCAATATATTATTTCAATTTGTTATTTTGTTTTTTTACAACTTTATTGGAGTATAATTGCTTCACAATGGTGTATTAGTTTCTGCTTTATAACAACTTGAATCAATTATACATATATATCTGTTCCCATATACCTTCCCTCTTGTGTCTCCCTTCCTCCCACCCTCCCTATCCCACCCCTCCAGGCGGTCACAAAGCACCGAGCTGATCTCCCTGTGCTATGCGGCTGCTTCCCACTAGCTATCTACCTTACGTTTGGTAGTGTATATATGTCCATGCCTCTCTCTTGCTTTGTCACAGCTTACCCTTCCCCCTCCCCATATCCTCAAGTCCATTCTCAAGTAGGTCTGTGTCTTTATTCCTGCTTTACCCCTAGGTTCTTCATGACATTTTTTCCCCATAAATTCCATATATATGTGTTAGCATACGGTATTTGTCTTTCTCTTTCTGACTTACTTCACTCTGTATGACAGACTCTAGGTCTATCCACCTCATTACAAATAGCTCAATTTCGTTTCTTTTTATGGCTGAGTAATATTATATTGCATTGTATATATGTGCCACATCTTCTTTATCCATTCATCTGTCGATGGACACTTAGGTTGTTTCCATCTCCGGGCTATTGTAAATAGAGCTGAAATGAACAATTTGGTACATGACTCTTTTTGAATTATGGTTTTCTCCGGGTATATGCCCAGTAGAGGGATGGCTGGGTCATATGGTAGTTCTATTTGTACTTTTTTAAGGAAACTCCATACTGTTCTCCATAGTGGCTGTACCAATTCACATTCCCACCAACAGTGCAAGAGTGTTCCCTTTTCTCCACACCCTCTCCAGCATTTATTGTTTCTAGATTTCTTGATGATGGCCATTCTGACTGGTGTGAGATGATATCTCATTGTAGTTTTGATTTGCATTTCTCTAATGATTAATGATGTTGAGCATTCTTTCATGTGTTTGTTGGCAGTCTGTATATCTTCTGTGGAGAAATGTCTATTTAGGTCTTCTGCCCATTTTTGGATTGGGTTGTTTGTTTTTTTGTTATTGAGCTGCATGAGCTGCTTATAAATTTTGGAGATTAATCCTTTGTCAGTTGCTTCATTTGCAAATATTTTCTCCCATTCTGAGGGTGGTCTTTTGGTCTTGTTTATGGTTTCCTTTGCTGTGCAAAAGCTGTGAAGTTTCATTAGGTCCCATTTGTTTATTTTTGTTTTTATTTCCATTTCTCTAGGAGGTGGGTCCAAAAGGATCTTGCTGTGATTTATGTCAGTGTTCTGCCTATGTTTTCCTCTAAGAGTTTGATAGTTTCTGGCCTTACCTTTAGGTCTTTAATCCATTTTGAGCTTATTTTTGTGTATGGTGTTAGGGAGTGATCTAATCTCATACTTTTACATGTCCCTGTCCAGTTTTCCCAGCACCACTTATTGAAGAGGCTCTCCTTTCTCCACCGTACATTCCTGCCTCCTTTATCAAAGATAAGGTGACCATATGTGCGTGGGTTTATCTCTGGGCTTTCTATCCTGTTCCATTGATCTGTCTTCCTGTTTCTGTGCCAGTACCATACTGTCTTGATTACTGTAGCTTTGTAGTATAGTCTGAAGTCAGGGAGCCTGATTCCTCCAGCTCCGTTTTTCGTTCTCAAGATTATTTTGGCTATTCGGGGTCTTTTGTGTTTCCATACAAATTATGAAATTTATTGTTCTAGTTCTGTGAAAAATGCCAGTGGTAGCTTGATAGGGATTGCATTGAATCTGTAGATTGCTTTGGGTAGTAGAGTCATTTTCACAATGTTGATTCTTCCAATCCAAGAACATGGTATATCTCTCCATCTATTTGTATCATCTTTAATTTCTTTCATCAGTGTCTTATAATTTTCTGCATACAGGTCTTTTGTCTCCTTAGGTAGGTTTATTCCTAGATATTTTATTTTTTTAGTTGCAATGGTAAATGGGAGTGTTTTCTTGATTTCACTTTCAGATTTTTCATCATTAGTGTATAGGAATGCCAGAAATTTCTGTGCATTAATTTTGTATCCTGCTACTTTACCAAATTCATTGATTAGCTCTAGTAGTTTTCTGGTAGCATCTTTAGGATTCTCTATGTATAGTATCATGTCATCTGCAAACAGTGACAGCTTTACTTCTTCTTTTCCAATTTGGATTCCTTTTATGTCCTTTTCTTCTCTGATTGCTGTGGCTAAAACTTCCAAAACTATGTTGAATAAGAGTGGTGAGAGTGGGCAACCTTGTCTTGTTCCTGATCTTAGTGGAAATGCTTTCAGTTTTTCACCATCGAGGACGATGTTGGCTGTGGGTTTGTCATATATGCCCTTTATTATGTTGAGGAAAGTTCCCTCTTTGCCTACTTTCTGCAGGGTTTTTATCATAAATGGGTGTTGAATTTTGTCGAAAGCTTTCTCTGCATCTATTGAGATGATCATATGGTTTTTCTCCTTCAATTTGTTAATATGGTGTATCACATTGTTTGATTTGTGTCTACTGAAAAATCCTTGCATTCCTGGAATAAACCCAACTTGATCATGGTGTATGATCCTTTTAATGTGCTGTTGGATTCTGTTTGCTAGTATTTTGTTGAGGATTTTTGCATCTATGTTCATCAGTGATATTGGCCTGTAGTTTTCTTTCTTTGTGACATCCTTGTCTGGCTTTGGTATCAAGGTGATGGTAGCCTCGTAGAATGAGTTTGGGAGTGTTCCTCCCTGTGCTATATTTTGGAAGAGTTTGAGAAGGATAGGTGTTAGCTCTTCTCTAAATGTTTGATAGAATTCGCCTGTGAAGCCATGTGGTCCAGGGCTTTTGTTTGTTGGAAGATTGTTAATCACAGTTTTAATTTCAGTGCTTGTGATTGGTCTGTTCATATTTTCTATTTCTTCCTGATTCAGTCTTGGCAGGTTGTGCATTTCTAAGAATTTGTCCATTTCTTCCAGGTTGTTCATTTTATTGGCATAGAGTTGCTTGTAGTAATCTCTCATGATCTTTTGTATTTCTGCAGTGTCAGTTGTTACTTCTCCTTTTTCATTTCTAATTCTATTGATTTGAGTCTTCTCCCTTTTTTTCTTGATGAGTCTGGCTAATGGTTTTTCAATTTTGTTTGTCTTCTCCAAGAACCAGCTTTTAGTTTTATTGATCTTTGCTATCGTTTCCTTCATTTCTTTTTCATTTATTTCTGATCTGATTTTTATGGTTTCTTTCCTTCTGGTAACTTTCGGTTTTTTTGGTTCTTCTTTCTCTAATTGCTTTAGGTGCAAGGTTAGGTTGTTTATTTGAGATGTTTCCTGTTTCTTAAGGTGGGATTGTATTGCTCTAAACTTCCCTCTTAGAACTGCTTTTGCTGCATCCCATAGGTTTTAGGTCGTCGTGTCTCCATTGTCATTTGTTTATAGGTATTTTGTGATTTCCTCTTTGATTTCTTCAGTGATCACTTCATTATTAAGTAGTGTATTGTTTAGCCTCCATGTTTTTGTATTTTTTTACAGATCTTTTCCTGTAATTGATATCTAGTCTCATAGCATTGTGGTCGGAAAAGATACTTGATAAAATTTCAGTTTTCTTAAATTTACCAAGGTTGATTTGTGACCCAAAATATGATCTATCCTGGAGAATATTCCATGAGCACTTGAGAAAAATGTGTATTCTGTTGTTTTTGGATGGAATGCCCTATAAATATCAATTAAGTTCATCTTGTTTAATGTATCATTTAAAGCTTGTGTTTCCTTATATAATTTCATTTTGGATGATCTGTCCATTGGTGAAAGTGGGGTGTTAAAGTCCCCTACTATGAATGTATTACTGTCAATTTCCCCTTTTATGGCTGTTAGTATTTGCCTTATGTATTGAGGTGCTCCTACGTTGGGTGCATAAATATTTACAATTGTTATACCTTCTTCTTGGATCGATCCCTTGATCATTATGTAGTGTCCTTCTTTGTCTCTTCTAATAGTCTTTATTTTAAAGTCTATTTTGTCTGATATGAGAATTGCTACTCCAGCTTTCATTTGGTTTCCATTTGCATGGAATATCTTTTTCCATACCCTTACTTTCAGTCTGTACGTTGTCTCTAGGTCTGGAGTGGGTCTCTTGTAGACAGCATATACATGGGTCTTGTTTTTGTATCCATTCAGCCACTCTGTGTCTTTTGGTGGGAGCATTTAGTCCATTTACATTTAAGGTAATTATCGATATGTATGTTCCTATTGCCATTTTCTTAATTGTTTTGGGTTCGTTATTGTAGGTCTTTTCCTTCTGTTGTGTTTCTTGCCTAGAGAAGTTCCTTTAGCATTTGTTGTAAAGCTGGTTTGGTGGTGCTGAACTCTCTCAGCTTTTGCTTGTCTGTAAAGGTTTTAATTTCTCCATCAAATCTGAATGAGATCCTTGCTGGGTAGAGTAATCTTGGTTGCAGGTTTCTCTCCTTCATCACTTTAAATATGTCCTGCCACTCCCTTCTGGCTTGCAGAGTTTCTGATGAGAGATCAGCTGTCAACCTGTTGGGGATTCCCTTGTGTGTTATTTGTTGTTTTTCCCTTGCTGCTTTTAATATGATTTCTTTGTGTTTCATTTTTGACAGTTTGATTAATATGTGTCTTGGCGTATTTCTCCTTGTATTTATTGTGTATGGGACTCTCTGTGCCTCCTGGACTTGATTAACTATTCACTTTCCCATATTAGGGAATTTTTCAACTATAATCTCTTCAAATAATTTCTCAGTCCCTTTCTTTTTCTCTTCTTCTTCTGGAATCCCTATGATTCGAATGTTGGTGCATTTAATGATGTCCCAGAGGTCTCTGAGACTGTCCTCAGTTATTTTCATTCTTTTTTTCTTTATTCTGTTCTGCAGTAGTTATTTCCACTATTTTATCTTCCACGTTACTTATCCGTTCTTCTGCCTCAGTTATTCTGCTATTGATCCCATCTAGAGTATTTTTAATTTCATTTATTGTGTTGTTCATCAGTACTTGTTTCATCTTTAGTTCTTCTAGGTCCTTGTTAAATGTTTCTTGCATTTTGTCTTCTCTATTTCCAAGATTTTGGATCATCTTTACTATCATTATTCTGAATTCTTTTTCAGGTAGACTGCCTATTTCCTCTTCATTTGTTAGGTCTGGTGGGTGTTTATCTTGCTCCTTCACCTGCTATGTGGTTTTCTGTCTTGTCATTTTGCTTATCTTACTGTGTTTGGGGTCTCCTTTTTGCAGGCTGCAGGTTCGTAGTTCCCGTTGTTTTTGGTGCCTGTCCCCAGTGGCTAAGGTTGGTTCAGTGGGTTGTGGAGGGTACTAGTGCCTGTGTTCTGGTGGATGAGGCTGGATCTTGTCTTTCTGGTGGGCAGGTCCACGTCTGGTGGTGTGTTTTGGGGTGTCTGTGGACTTATTATGATTTTCGGCAGTCTCTCTGCTAATGGGTGAGGTTGTGTTCCTGTCTTGCTAGTTGTTTGGCATAGGGTGTCCAGTACTGTAGCTTGCTGGTCGTTGAGTGAAGCTGGGTGCTGGTGTTGAGATGGAGATCCCTGGGAGATTTTCGCCATTTGATATTATGTGGAGCTGGGAGGTCTCTTGTGGACCAGTGTCCTGAAGTTGGCTCTCCCACCTCAGAGGCACAGCACTGACTCCTGGGTGCAGCACCAAGAGCCTTTCATCCACCCGGCTCAGAATAATAGGGAGAAAAATTAGAAAGAAAGAATTAGTAGAAGTAGAAAGAAAGAAAGAAAGAAAAGAGGGAGGGAGGGAGGAAGGAGGGAAGGATGGACAAAAAGACAGAAAGAAGATAAAGTAAAATAAAATAAAGTATGATAAAATATAATAATGTTATTAAAATAATAATTATTAAGAAAAAACAAACAAACCAAAAAACTGGACGGATAGAACCCTGGGACAAATGGTGGAAGCAAAGCTATACAGACAAAATCTCACACAGAAGCATACACACACACACTCACAAAAAGAGGAAAAGGGGAAAAAATCATAAATCTTGCTCTCCAAGTCCACCTCCTCAATTTGGGATGATTCGTTGTCTATTCATGTATTCCACAGATGCAGGGTACATCAAGTTGATTGTGGAGCTTTAATCCGCTGCTTCTGAGGCTGCTGGGAGAGATTTTCCTTTCTCTTCTTTGTTCTCACAGCTCCCGGGGCTCAGCTTTGGATTTGGCCTCGCCTCTGCGTGTAGGTCTCCGGAGGGCGTCTGTTCTTCGCTCAGACAGGATGGGCTTAAAGGAGCAGCCGCTTACCGGGCTCTGGCTCACTCAGGCCTGGGGGAGGGAGGGGCACGGAGGCGGGGCGAGCATGCGGCGTCAGAGGCCGGCGTGACGTTGCACCAGCCCGAGGCACGTCGTGCGTTCTCCCGGGGAAGCCGTTCCTGGATGCCCGGATCCCGGCAGTGGCGGGCTGTACAGGCTCCCTGGAAGGGGGGCCTGGACAGTGACCTGCGCTCGCACAGAGGCCTGTTGGCAGCGGCAGCAGCAGCCCCAGCGTCCCACGCCCGTCCCTGGGGTCCGCGCTTTTAGTCGCGGCTTGCGCCTGTCTCTGGAGCTCCTTTATGCAGCAATCTTAATTCCCTCTCCTCTCGCATCAGGAAACAAAGAGGGAAGAAAAAGTCTCCTGCCTCTTCGGCAGGTCCAGACTTTTCCCCGGACTCCCTCCCGCCAGCCGTGGCACACTAACCCCCTGCAGGCTGTGTTCACGCCCAAAGCCCGAGCCTCAGCTCCCAGCCCCGCCCGCCCCGGCGGGCGAGCAGACAAGCCTCTCGGGCTGGTAAGTGCCGGTCGGCACCGATCCTCTGTTGGGAATCTCTCCGCTTTGCCCTACCCAGGTACGTGGGGAGTTTCTTGCCTTTTGGGAGGTCTGAGGTCTTCTGCCAGCGTTCAGTAGGTGTTCTATAGGAATTGTTCCACGTGTAGATGTATTTCTGGTGTTTCTGTGGGGAAGAAGGTGATCTCCGCGTCTTAGTCTTCCGCCATCTTCCCCGGAATTCCCCTGAATTTGTTATTATGAATAAGTTTTCCAAAGTATTTTCTAAACAAATGTTGCCAGTATGTAGAAAATAGTTTCTAATTAATTTTGTATTCAGCCAGTTACCTAACTCTCTTATTAACTTTAAGGATTTTCAGCTGATAGTCCAAAGCTTTCTCAGTAGAAAAGTATAGTATGTACAAATAATTGTGATTTTATTAATTTATTGTATTTTATATGTTTGATTTAAATAAGAATCCCAAGATTATGTTAAGTAATAATACTGTTGAAGCTGTATAGATTAGTGTATGGAAGGGTGGAATAGAAGTTCAAAGTAAGCATTACTTTGAATATTAACTATTATTTTATTTATTTCTATTTTAGAAGATACATTTATATATTTCCCTATTATAGTATGATAGCTTTTATTTCTTAATTTGATGCATATAACTGAGTTTGTTGTATGTATCATTCAGAATTTTGTCAGATATTTTTTCCTTATATTTTTCAGAGGAATTATTTTCCTCCAATCAGAATATTCTGTAGAATTTTTTAGATTAAATGACTTTTTAGTGGGCTATAGATAGAGCAATAAACAAAACGTTCAAAATCCATGTCCTAAAGGAATACATATTCTAATGGAAGAGAAACAAATAAAAATAAAATTAAAAAGTCAAATTCAAATTATGCTAGATAGACTGGTTAGAACAATAACTAACATCATGATATATCTCATCGGCGTTCCAGAGGCAACAAAGGAGCAGAGGTACTATTCAAAATGATAATGGATGAGAAAAATTCCAGAAAGATTAAGAGATACAAAAAGGCTCAACAAACCCTAAGAAGATTAACCTGTTTAAAGTAGTCATTTCCACATCCTTGTCTGCCGAAGCCAATAGTTAGATTACCTGCAAATCTCCTTCCATTATTTACCTTTTGTCTTGATTTTCAAATACATTTTCTTGCCTCTTCATGTTTCATGACATTTTATGGTACAAAGAACCACAGAGACTGGAAGTGATGCTACTTTCCTGCAGAAAGTGTTCACACTGCCCTCTGTTAGGGAGAGTGTGAGCAACTAATCATCACAACCAAGGATTACAATGTTTGTCTTGGGCTTCAGTATTATTAGTAAGACCGTCCACCTTGGATTCATTTCTGTTTGTAAAATGTGGCATCCTTGGGATTTTGATTTAATTCTAGAAGATTGAGATTCACTTCTGCCCTCTAGAGTTTTAATCTTAACTCTTTAATTCCATGCCCAGAGTCTTCAGGAGAAACTAGTCATAGTTTGAGTCCTTTTGGTTGGACTTTATTTTCAAAAAAATGTGAGACCACAAGAGATTTCTTGCTGCCTTTTAGAAGTTTCTGGTCTATCTCTCCAAACTCCCATGCCACCCAAAATTCAGCAAATGCTCTATGAGGAAATCAGTTGTGTTTGGAGTACCCCATTACATTCCATTATGTTTCACCAGCCTGTGCAAAGCTCCAAAACCCCACTGTTTTCTCTTCAGCAGACTCCTTCTGCCCTTATCAAGTCTGATCATTAGCCCATGTCTAGAATGGACAGATGCCTTCAGGAGAGAAAAATGGCCAGTGACTGTTAACTCACTAAAAATCCCAATCTTTCCTTTATGGAATATTAATTCATCTAGTCTTCATTAATTTCACAGCTCTCTTATGTCTTTTAAAATAGAACATTTATCTATTTTTTTAAGTGTTACAAATAAACTTTGTCAACCTAATGTGACCTACTGCATTCTACTCACAAAGAATAACTGAAAAGAAATCACACTATGACACATCATACTGAAATAGCAACAGACCAAGAATGCTAAATGGAGGCAGAAATGGAAGAATGTTTTAGGTATACTGGCTTTTCCTGCAACCAAGTGGGATGCATCCAAATGATAAATGGATGGATACGCAACTTCTTGAAAAGCTATTCAAAGTCAATTAGCACAGAATAAGTCTATGAGAGTTTAGGGATGAGTGTTTAAAAAAAAAAGAAAGAAAGCCACAGAGGGATGAGGAGTTTTAAAAAACAACGTGCAGGAAAACATCAGAAAAAATTTTCAACAAGTAATAGGCTCCAAAAACTTGGCTGGGTTTTAGGCATCTTCATACAATGAAATAACCTGAAATAAGGAAGCTGTGACCTCATGTCTGAAGGAGCTGAACTTTTGACAGGTGACTGAAGGAGGACCAGTTATTAGAACAGGTGTTAAAGGCAGAAGCCATGATTCTAGTACTGTTGCATAGACTAGAGTGTGATCAGGATATAACTAATTGATCTTAAATTTTCTGAGCCCCTTAGCTCCATGTTCTGCAAAGCCAAATTCTCATGTCTAAGGATATGATTATTCTCAGAGCTTGAGACAGACCTGAGAGGAAAACATGGATCTGGGTATCAGGCTCTGCTTTTCTCCCTGACCCTGCCTTGATGTGCTTTCCTACAACTTACCCTTGACCATTTGTCTTTTGACCCTTACCTGTCACTTGTCTTATTACTTATTAGTGTTTTTTAAAGTGCTACAACTTAGAAAGAAGCCAACTCTGAGGAGCATTTCCCTTGGTCAGAAACTTTTGCTGGCAAAGAGAAAAGACTGTAAAGATCAAAATAAATTGAAATCGATATAATAAAGACATTGAAAGTCCAGCCCATTTGCCACTGTCACCTGCACAGGGCAAATGGTCAGGTAGCAAAGAAGAAGCAAGATGTGTTGGAAACAATAAAGTTTGCCAAATAAGGGATCCTCTCTCCCGTTGAGTGGTCCTTGCCATGGCAGTTAGGCCCTTTCTCAATGCTGGGCATTATGTGAACTTCAGGGTATCTCACCAGAACTTGGGTTCATTTAGATGCCCCACCGCCCTCCCATGCCCCCTGCAGAGAAAGATGGAGAAGGACAGAGAAGCTCCTGAGTTCTCTCATCAACACAGCCAATCAGAGCTCTTAGAACCAGCCAGAGAAAGACAGGCAGGACCCCAAGAAAATAACATGACAGTTTTCTTAGAAAAGTATGAATAGGGCCAAATGACTAAAAACAAGGTACAACTGGACATGCTTCCAGTGGTAAATGAGGGAGATGATTGATCTCCCAAGGAGTTCTAGTACTTTAGGGAGGAGGGGACCTGTAGAAATAAATCAGGGTTCTTTAAGGATGAAGGTATCCAGATGTTTCCTGGCTTACAGCTAGGAAAGGTTGATTATACTAAGTCTTTGAAGGCTCAGTTTAGAAGCCAGAGGTGCTAAGTTTTCAGGATGTCTAATGTCAGGATAGTTCCCAATTAGTGGACATTTTTCTTGAGTAAACAAAACAAAACAAAAAAACAATTGTTTCAGGTTCAGATTCCTCAGCAAACTGTCTCTGTCACCAGCAACCCTACACTGAACATAGAAGTACACTGACAGACTTAAGTAGCCTAATAATCAACACGCCAACGCCACCAAACCCACCATACTCAACAGTATTGATTTCAGATTACAAACTAGATATCTACCAGTCATATGCTAGCAAGAATGCTTATTTGTGACACACTTGTTTTACATTGTTATAAATTAATTATAATTATTTAAATCCTAGAATATTTCACATTAAATCCAGAATTTTAGCTTTTAAAAAAAAACATAAGTTCTGAAAATACTGAGAATATTGGGTTCACATTTTGCATGACAACAATTAGATGGAAGTTGCCCACTTTAGATGGAGCATGGGCTGTACGTTGTTTGTTATCTTCTTACATCGAACACATTTCTGTCCCATTCATTTATATTCCTGGCTGAGTCTACCTAAAAGTTTACAAACCAGGTACGCATATGTATCACAAAGTCTGTCTCATGAGTTCTGTTTACCTGGAGGTAAATAGGATTCCCATAAGACCAAGCATCACCATCACTAATGAAGAAATTACTCTCTTTTCAGTCCATGTTTTGTCTGTTTTGTTTTGCATTATTTTACTTTCTCTGTAGTTCAGTTTACTCAACAGTCAAAAGCAATGGCTACAGATCAGTTTTCTTATCCATAAAATGAGGACATAAATCATAAGATTTTACATAATTAAATGAAGTAATGCACATGAAATTCTTGGAATAGTTACTGCAGTTTTATATGTCTCTAATAATGCTCTTTCTTGTATCTGTTAGCTTTATTCCATTAAAAAAAACTGCCTCAAAACTCTGGATTAAAACAATCATTTATTTAGCTCACAATTATTTGGGGTTATTGCTTAGTTTTTCTGGTCTGGGATAGCTCAGTTGATCTTTCCTGGGCTTGTTCATGCATCTATAGTCAGCTGTCAGGTCACAAGGTCACATCAGGGATTGTCTGGTGGCTGGATGATCTGGGATGGCCTCACTTATATATGTGGCTATTAACAAGATGATAGGGCAGTGGGATAACTGAGAATTATGCCTCTCATCACTCAGGAGGGCAGCCCAGACTGCTTCACATGCAGTTGGAGGTTTTCAAGAGCAGCAAGGGAGAACAAGCCTCTCTATGAAAGCCATTTCCAAGTCTCTGAGTGCATACATTTGCTACTATCCCATTGACCAAAGGATGTCACATACCAAGCAAAGACTCAATGATTAGAGAAACTCACTCTGTCTCTTGATGGGAGAAACTTCAGAGTCACTTTGCAAAGGGATACACATGTAGGGACGGTGAGAATTTGTAGCTGCTTTTGTAGTTACTTTACATTATTACTTAAATAAGAATCTCTGAACATCTGGTCATTTAACTTCCCTGAGTCACATCTTTGATTGGCTCTCCATAAAAAAAGCCCTATAACTCTTACTAACATTCAGGATCCTTTGGGATTCGACTTTGTGTACCTCTCTGGTCTTATCCCCTTTTCACCACATACTACATGGGTTCCACTCATTCTGAGCTATTTGCTATTCTACAGATATGTTATACTTTAAAAATTGTGTACCTTTTATATATTACCTGTTACCCAGTGATCACCTAAGAAATTCCCATTCAGATCTCAAAATTCTGCTCACATTTTCATTCCTCCATAAAAACTTTCCTGACTCCTCTTCCTCTCCCACAGAGTGTTTCTCCTTATTTAATAATACATCTCTTACACTTTACTGTAAATGCCTGCATAGCTGGCATTCCATGTACAGCTGTGGACAGGAACTGTGTCTTCTACATCTCTGTGATTGTATCACTTGGCAAAGTGTGTAGAATCAAGTGGATTCTCAATAAATGTCTGGGGAATGAAGGAACAAATAACAGGATGACATACCAATTACACGTTCTTCAATATCCTCTAGAGACGAAGTTGAAGGAACCATAATTACACATGCTATGGTACGTGAGAGAGTCCTAAATATCCAGGGCATAGCTGTGTGGTCAGATTTCCTTGACCTCAGATTTAACCCACTTTTTATTGTTTCAAATGTATTTCATCACAGAGGAAACACTCTGTCCTTTCACTACTAGTGAAAATAAATGCTTTGTCTAAAGTAGACCATTCCCTGCTCTGAATTGATAGGACAGGGTCAAGCATTTTCCAGATCCTGAAACTAAGTTTTGTACAAAAGTGCATAACTGCTCTCAGTAATGGGTCTGGAGAATAGGATGTAGCCAGTGCGTGCCAGGGTACAGTCTGCTCTGTGAGAACGATTTATGATCTGTCAGGTGGGAACTTTTATGGTGCTGTGCTGAGAGACAAGGAAATTTTAGGAGTTGCTAAAAGCAACACAAAATATGCTTTCAAGCTTAATGAAGAGAGGCGATAGAATCAGGTTGGCATGTATGGCTGGCTCCATGTGTTAGAGAAAAGCTGAAATGTTCTTAGTGTTACATATTTTGATTTTGCTAAATTTGTTTTGGGCAGAATGGATACTTATGTCCCTGCACATCGAGCAGTAATTTCAATGTCTATCAATATAATGAGTTTTATTTGAAAATTGTGCCCCACAAACAGTTTTTATGTGAGTTTGTCATAATTTTTTCCCCACACAAAAGCATTTTTTAAGGAAAAGTAGATAATAAATCCATTCTTTATTGTCTTGGCTAAAGGAAGTAGCCATACACAGGCTGAATATCATTTTCATTTAACTGATTGGAAAATATCCCCATAGAAATAGGCTTAAATGAGATAAAGTGTTCAGATGGGAAATATCTCCAGACTTTTTTCTCTACAGTCTGTTGATCTAACCACTGACCAATGATGAGTTTCTAGGATAGAATAAACTTCAGGCTGGAGAGTAAGAGCAGATTCAAGCAGATTGCAGTCATAAAACTTAGAATAGATGAGCACCGTTAGGCCATATTATCTAAACCAACTACATTAAGGGTGAGATCAAAGCATTTTAAGTGATAGACCAAGGTTCAAATAGCTCAAATATACATCAAACATAAGGAATGAACTCTTTCTACACTTTAGGAATATCCTTTGGTGTCTTAATTAAATGTTGGCATAACTGTATTTCTATAGTTACTCCAATCAGGTTTCACATAATACTCTCAACTTCACTATAAATCAGTGAAAGAAATGATTGATTCAGTAGAATTCATTTCAATATCATTGCAATGCTGAAGGTTACCCAAATCAACCACACCTTATCATTTATACCATGATACCCTAGGTGTGCATAAAAAATTTTGTTGGTTGATTTAGAAAGCAATGAAAAAGAAAGTTTCAATAGCATATAAAAAGTACATTTCTTCTCTTTTTATGAAAAAAATGGAATAGGCATGATTAATATCTTCCAGATATTGATACTATATGTGTTTTTTCAAATATAAATATGAAGAGTTACACCCATCCGTTCATATATCCATCCAAAAAAGCACATACCTGTGTGTTTAAATTGTCCTGCAGTAATGCCTGTCAGTGTTGGAAATGTGCTTAGAACTTTAGGGAAGTAGAGTCTGATGATAAACAGCCACCTTGCTAAATGAAATCTAAAACTTAAGAGTCCTGGTTATATCCCCTTGGGTCAAAAATTCTTCTAGCGCAAATGGCTTTGCTCCATCTGCTGGTGGCCATTCACATGGTCCTAGCGGAAAGGCCTCAACCCTTAGGTTAATGGGTTGCAGAGATTTTGATTCAGTACAGCTGAGGTGCTGTGCTGGTAGTATAAAAACTTACGTTTTTCACATTATCACAGGTGAAATTGAAAGTTAGCCTGTGAGGACTTTGAGGCTTTAAATTGTTTTTGGTAACTTGAAAAGGCATACTGGATTGTGGATCAGAGATTTTCCTGATGTGGCCTGATGAATTGTCATGCTTTTGGAAGAAGTAGGCCAATAGTATCTGCATAGGTAGCTAGCTAGCTAGATAGATAGGGGGCAGTTTTAGAAGCTAAACTGCCTGAGTTTGAGTCCTAACTCTGCAACAAATTAACTCTGTGACTCTGGGAAAATTAATTAATCCCTCTGGTTTCCTGGCACAGTAGAGCTAATAATAGTATTTACCTTATAAGGTTGTTTTGCTGGTTAAATTAATTGACGGGGAGAGAAAGTGGGAGAGAGAGAGAGAGAGAATTCATTTTCCCCCAAAAGAAAGGAGTTCAACCGAACTCTTCCATTACTTCTGCCTGCACTTGTACCTCAATTTAATTAATTTCTACATTACTCAAGGGAGAAGAGAGTAAGAAGCCTTCAAGGAAACATTTCCCATGGCCTGAGAAGGAAACAAAATGTGCAAGGGTGAGTCTTTGGACAAAATCATAAAGGATTTACCTTTCTTCAAGTTGAGTATCTTGAACCTTTTCTGTTTTCTCCTTTGCAAATCCACGGGTAGACACATGCTCTTTAGAGAGCGTACTCAAGGGGAGCGCCCCTTGAATGTGTGGCAATTATTTTCCTGTGCATGTGGTCTTGTAGAGAGTTGAAGTAGTTGAGAGATGGAGCTATAGTGTTTGTATTTTTTATAAGCTGTGATCCTGAGTCTGACATCCAACTCTGGTTATATCACGGAGTAGAAGAAAGGGATTATGAGGCTAGACTCAACAAAAGCAGTAAAGATGTGTTTCTCCTAGGTGAGGAGGATTCTCTTTCTCAGATTATATAGGGATATACTTTGAAAAATGCATCGGCAGATATAAAAAGATTTGCACTCAAAAGGAAGACAATATATTGTTTTTTAAATAATCTTTCACTGAAACAAAACTTACTATAAAACAATATATTTTTAAAGTGCTATAGTAGGAGAAATAAAGCCGCCCATTGTCCAACATGAGAGATTGCAATTAATAACATTTTGGAGTATATCAGGTCTTTTGAAAAAAAGTTCACTATATAGAACTCTATGAGATTGGATATTTGATTTGTATCTTATTTTGATTGGATATTTGATTTGTATCTTATTTTGTTCGTAACATAGTGTACTGTGACCAAGTTCCTCTATCCTGAAAATTAATTGAAAACTTAATTTGTATTGATGGGGTTTAATGGATATCAGAGTCTTCTCCTTTTGAAAAAGTAGATCATTTCTAATCCTTCTCCATTACAAATAATTATTTTTGTATTAAATTGTTTTCTGGAAAATCTGTTTCAATTGATATATCAAGTAATAGTATAAGAGAACATCCATTTTTCTACACCCTTGCTAACACTGAGTATGGATGATATTTTTTTTAATTTGTAAATTAGCCAGTTAGATTTTTAAAAGCTCATTACTATTTTGTTTGGAATCTATTGTTTACCGGTGAAGTAAACTTAGCTTTAACCGACTGTGGATATTGAATTTGGAAGTGAAAATCTGATGCCAACTTTTATGATCCTCTTTAGATGCTTGACTTCTATCCCTGATAGTTGGGCTTAAAAATGAGCCCGTCACCATCTGTCTGTGTCTGCCCCATTTCTGTTTCTTGGAGTCACGCATGGGCGCAATCACACAGACCCCCCTTGATTCTGCACATAATCAAGAGGAAAATTTAAAACCCCAGGAAAAAAGCTTTCACAGAACAGGAATTGTACCCTTGATCTTTACATGCTAGAAGCAGTCTTCAATTTTCTCCATGGAGATCCGTTTTATGAGTTATTTCGGTTTGCTTCTAACCCTGTTTTCTACTGCAAAAAGGCAGTTTCTATTACTGGACTCTTGATTCGATGTGCAGTTAAATGCTACATCACAGCTGAGTTTTGATATTTCACACTGGATGGGAAAAGTATTAACAAAGTTTGTGTTTTCCTCCACATGTAATAACCACTAATTCCTGGGAGTTAGGGGTTTCAGTGATCTGACTCTGTACTTCCATAACAGCATATTTTCTACCCTTTTCATCAGAATTTCACCCAAATACAGTGTTTTTTGGAAAACCCTCTGGTTTGCCTATTTGACAGAATGTCAGTCTCTTAGTCATTTAACTCAAGTGCTTCAGACTTCTGACCCCCTTGGACAGAGGAAGGCCAGAAGACTCAAGGACAACAGAAATTTGTGATTCAGTCTGCTCTTAACAAAGCTGTATATTTCCCCATCTTGCTGTCCAGTAGCTACCATTATCTGTTCTCCAGGTTTAGATAATTCTTATTCACACACACAAAATCATCTAGATGAGCCAATAAAATCCAACTGATACCTGCGAGTTTGTCTCAAAGATGGAAATGAAAGGAATTTGATTTCTGAAATCTATCAGGATTCCTTCCTAGCCAAGAAGGTTCATTTTATGGTTTTGAACTTTTGAGTATGAAGTGATCTTCAATATGTGTCTATATTCTGAGTGATGCAAAGAAATGAACAATGCTGCCTATTAGTGGGAGGTCCAGGAGCTGAGGGTGAACCCCTAACACATGAAATCAGGAGGCTCAGATGGAATGGGAAGGATGGAGGAGTGAGCATTATTCTTAAATATAGGTTGAAAATTGAACTCATGGCCTCCCCATGATCTTTTTTATGGCTGAAGCTCATTTTCTTTTCTGTGTTCCATTATGCAAACTAGAGACATCTGAGCTACGCTTGAACATTCATAGTGATGATTACCAGATATTTTCATTTTGAGTATGTCTTAACTATGGCTGAGTCTTCTCAGGTCACTCCTAGGGCAAGTGTCTCCTTACTTCTATCTCCTCCTCATCTTGGTGCTCTCAGAAAAGACCTTTATACTGCAACCGAAGAATCTATATAAAATAAAATCTGGAGATGATCCCTTCTAGCCTAAAACCTGCAATGGCTTACCATTGCAATTAGTCCAGCTTCTGAACTTCTTAACGGAAGCTGGAAAGTCTGAGCCTTTACCACACTGATATTCAATCAGCTCATTTCTTTTTTCCTTTTTCAGTTTTTTATTTTCATAAAAGTTATTCACATACACTGTTTTAGAAAGCTGTTGTTTTTCCTTCAAAATTCTAAGTGACATACTGTTACTTCTTAATTATTTTAAGGCTAACGTTCATTTAAATTTCTACTACTGAGAAAAGATACTTATCCGTCTTACATTGCTCTCCACACATGCATCTCATCTTTCCATCCCTAAAATATGAATATATCACAGGTTTGTTTCAATTAATTTTAGGCTTTTTATTATTTGCCTATGAAATAGTATTTGTTGTGAGCCATATAGTATAGTATAATTATATTTTTATTTATCATGTTTTTGATTTTCCTAGAGTTAATTTTTTATTTGCTTTTTTCGCACTATACTTATCATTAATTCATCCCCAAACTCTCAAGCAACAATCTGTATTTCCTCTTGATGTATTTAAGCACATCAGGAAATTACTTAATTTAGATTTGTTAAACTAAATGTATGTATGTATGTATGTGTGTGGGGGTGTGTGTGTGTGTGTATATATATATATACACACACACACACACACCCACACACACACATATACATGTATTTTTCTTAGAGAATTTATGCATCTTCCTCCTTCAGTTTGACTGCTTGTTCCCTAAGGCCTTCTGCCAAGCCCTTGTCCTAAGATCTCCCTTGACCATCACCTTGAGACTTCTTGTACCTCTCTTGGGTTGAATTTTCTTTTCCACATATCCCTGTGTCTTGATTAACTACTCATTTTTTGTTTTTCATTGGTTTGCAGTGAATATAGTCCAGTATTTTCCAGTTTAGGTAAAAATTTTTGAAACTGTGTATATGTTAAAAATTCTTGTTCTGTTTTTATAATTGAGTCATTTGAGAACATTGTTTCTGGGGTTGCTACTGAACAACTGATGCCATTCTGTCTCCTGATCTTTTTTATGCAATCTGTTTTTTTTTTCTGCCCCAGAAGTTTTGAAGGTCCTCTATTCATTATTGGTGTTTCAAATTTTTATAATGATATGTCTTTGGGTCAGATTTCTCTTCATTTTTCAAGGAATTCAATAGTTCCTTTTAATTCAAAGATAACTTTCGGTTATGGGACACTTTCTTGAATTATTTCATGGATAATATCCTTTGTTCAATACCCTCTAACCAAAGGAAACCTGTCTGTAGTTGAGCAAAGTTGCTTTTATTGTCTTGTTTCAATGATGGAGAATGTACACCATGATGAACCATGGAGATCTCAGAAATAGGGTGTAAGAAAGGACCAATTACAGCATTTGGTCTTGTGGTGAGTCTGGGAAAGGTTAAAGAAAGTGGGTTCTACTCTAGATTAGATGCTGTTGGGAAGTGAAGGTCATTCTTTGGAGTATCTTAGTCATTCTCATCTAGAAGGCAGGAGAAATGAAGCCTTGCTCAAACAGAAATGATGAAGAAGCAGAATTACTCATTAGTTAGAAAAGGAGGCTATTTGAGTATTTTTGTGGTTTAGACAATGTTCTCATTTCTGTCTGTGCTCTTCATGTTTATAGAGTAGTCTTATTTTTGTCCTGCTCTGTTATTGTCAGAGAGTGTCTTTGTCTGATGTTATTTTTTTGGTAAAATTACAGTCATCCCTTGGTATCTGCAGGGGATTGGTTCCAGGGCCTCTGTGGATATGGAAATTCAAGGATGCTCAAGTCCCTTATATATGTCATAGTGTTTGCATGTAACCTAAACTCAACCTCCACTATTCTTTAAATCATCTCTAGGTTACTTATAATACCTAGAGATATAATATCAATACCTTATATAATGCAATATAAATGCTATGTAAATAGTTGTAAAAACAATGTAAATGCTTATGTAAATAGTTGCTGGTGAGAGGCAAATTCAAGTTTTGCTTTTGGGAACTTTCTGGAATTTTATTTTTTTTTTATGTTTTTGATCTGAAGTTGGTTGAATCCATGGTTGCAGAAACTGCTGATATGGATGGCCTACAGTATTTATGTTTGACAGGAGAACAATAGCCGGCTGCAGTGCTGGGTCACCTCCTAGCAGTACCAAGTCCCAGCTGAGAGTGCCAGGCCTGTTCTCCACTGCTTTTCTCTTTCTTACCTTTAATTTATTTATTTTTTCTTTTTTGTAGAATATTTAACTTGCATCTTTTCCAGTGAATTTAATCTTCAAGAGCTCATTGTGGCTCTCCAGACATTTCTTTTCATGGTGTTCTGTTCTTGTTCATGCATGGAATCCCTTATTTCATTGCTGTAAAGATACACGCATTTAAAGATGCTTGTGGCTTCGCTTTGTTTTCATTTAATTTTATTTATTTGTTTTTGTTTTAAGTTATCTCTCAGCATTATTTCTCTCTCCTCATACATGGTTTTCTCAGTAAGTTTCTTTTTTCCACATCTGTTGATTTTGTTTCTCCTTTTATATTTAGCAGTGAAACACTAAAAAGCTCCATGTACATTAGTATTTTTTCTTTTTTTCATATTAGTGGGCTTCACTACAGTGTGATGTGTTCGGGCTATATCACTGGAGTTCCCACAACTGTTGCTACCTATAACTCTATTTAGTTAGTTAGTTAAGTTAGCTACTTAATTTTGTCAGAATCTAGACATTGGGTTTGCCTGGCAGTATAAATCTGGCTTGCAGGTATTAAGGGGAGGCAAGTCAGGTAAAGAAGCTTGAGGCTGCAAACTCAGTATGTACGTGTTTTTATTATTCTCCCTTTTCATTGTAGAGCCCCTGCACCTGGTGTTCCAAATCCAGAGTCATAAGATAGAAAAGAATAGGGGCAGCTGCTCATTTTTTCATGATCAGTGACATGTGAGTTTCTTAGAGCATCTACATTCTTCTCATACAGACTTTCATCCAGTTCTCTTTAGTCTCACTTGGACCTTGCTTTTAGACATTATTGAACCTCTAGCATGTGTTTTTTCTAGGATTTTCCAGCATGTATTAATTTTCATTTGACTCTTGTTATTCTCACAGCTAGCTTATGTATGTATTCTCTACATCTGTTAAGTGAGTTACTATTTATTCATCTATTCTCCACATTCTAAATTTTTTTATTGTTCCCTAGTTTTCCTTTGGCTTTGTCATGAGGATTTGGGGGTCACCAAAAGTAATCAAGCTTCCATGTTTAACTAGAAGTCTCATTTCCTACTTTAGAAATAAGAAAAAAAATTAGATTCTGAAAGTTGAGACGAGCACAGCATGGATACCAAGCTAGAATCTAGAATGGATATTAAAAAGAAAATATATAAGTGATTAAAAATGAAACGGGCACATGATTTTATTAAGAGTAAGTTATATTGGTCTATCCTAATTCGGTATCTTAATAAGTTAACTAACTTAGCCAATCAATGAAATGCATTAGGTGGAGTAAACTAGATGGTAGAAAGGGTATTTTAATTATGTTCCTTCACTTGATATAGGGAAATAGCATGGGTAATGGATAGGACAAAGGCCTTTGTATTAACATACAATATGGGATTAAATCATGGCTAAACTAGGTATGACATTGGACAGGTTACATAACATTTTACGTGCCTTTTTCCTCATCTCTGAAAATGGGCTTAGTAATGCTTGTCTGTTAAGGTTGTTGAAAGTGTCCAATGGGATCATACACGTCCAGTGTTGTGCCAGATAGTCATCAACCCAGCCTCAGATCCACCCTCTTCTATACTGTCCTTCACATCACAGTGGAGGAGCCGGGACTACTTCCCCCCAGGTCTTTTTCCAGGGAACTTTTAAATTAAATTCTGCCAAAGAAAAGCAAGGGTCTGAGATTTCAGTGAGAAGCGAAGGCAAAGCATTTTTCTCTGGTGGCAGCTGCTGGCAGAGTTGTAAGTGAATTGCAGATGTGAGATATGGGTCCCCTTCCTGAAGAGCTTCTTCAAACCACTCACTTCAGTCCTGCAGCCAATTGAGATCAACAACCACTGCCTCCCTGGACAAGCCCTTCCAAATCCCAGGCTTCCTACTGCAAGCAGCTGAGTGCAGCCTCCAGGGACTGACCTGTGATTTCCTGGGCTTCTAGATTTTGTGAGCTCTTCCAGTAGCTTCTCTGATATTCACTCATCCCTTCCAACTTTCCTCTGACACCTAGCACACTGTATCAAAACTATTCCTACACCTTCATACTGATACATATATGATTGGTGGTGGGGAGTAGTGTGAGAAACCAGCTTGACATCGAGTCGATAATCCCACCATCAGAGGACCTAATGTTGTATATTCGACACAACATCCCAAAACATAATGATATACTAAAGCAATAGGACAAATCAAATGTATGAAGCGTTTTGGAGTATAAAGGTGCCACAGAACTTGCATCAAAAAAGAAGGTAATGGAATCCATAGATCACAATTATCCTATCTTGGCTCAGTCGTATCAAGTTTGAACTATGATTTTTAAAGTTTGTTAGTATTCTAATGAACCTGTCATCTTTCTTTGTGTTTGCCCTGGATCTCTGTCTTATTTAAACGAGTGACCTTGTCTTACAGAGCTCCACATTTCCCACAGCACTTAGCACAGAGCCAGCCATGTAAAATATCCTCACAAAGACTTATTAAATTAATTTTCTTAAATCCCTTCTGGACTGCCCACTTGCCTTCATTAATTATATTAGACTTAGAGGAGGTGACCTCTACTTGCTGTCATGACTGAATTACATCTTAGACTTGTAGATTCTTTGAACAATATAATTTTTGAGGGGAAGAGATAAACTATTAGAGTTAGAACATATTCATTTTTCAGATGAGGAGATGAACGTTTTTATCTTGCATGAATTTTTCTACCTCCCTCCCCACCGGCACATATATACACTCATGTCCCCCTCATACACTTTGTCTTATAATCATTTCTAGCTGCGAAACGATGGAGTTGGAATGAGAATAGAGATACGTTTTCTCTTTGGCCTTTTCAGCTGGTAAACCACAAATAAATATCAGCCTTAACTATTATAATGCAAAATACAAATATGCCATGTCAAACTAGTTTTTAAATGATAGATTTTCATTTTTTAATTACACTAAGTATTTCTTCAGAGATTTAAGAGATTTTTAAGCTTTATGAGCATTAATGCCTTTGTGATTGTGATTTGTTTGCCCCTAATTAAAAGAATCAGGAGCATATTTGGAAGAGAATATTGATGCACCAGGAAAACCTATGAAGAATGCAGCTCCTCATTTTCTCCTTTTGTTTCAAAGATCAAAAATCTAGCACGTGGCAGAAGTGAGGCAAATGTGTTATGATGGGATAATTGTGACTGTGTCCTCCGTTCCATCATTCATTAACAGCAGGATAAGTATGAATCCTGGATTTTGCTAATCTGATGGTCTTGGCTCTGTTTTCGGTAAACAGTATAAATTATTTCCAGAAAAGCTGTGGAGAAAAAATGTGAGATATTAGTACAGAATCCAACACTCCCATAAAACTTACAAAATTTTTGTCTGGCCCAGGAGACACTAACTACCCATGTGTCTTCAGGAGCCCAGGGGAAGACATCAGACAGTCTCTCACTCAGTATCTTCATCCCCAGTCCTGGTTGCACCTGGATGAAAGAGAGTCTGCCAGCATTTCTTTAGCAGGCTTCTGGCTGTCAAAACAAACTAGAGCCTCCTCGTGGGGTTGCTCACACTTGCCTGCTGAGGAGAAAACACTGTGTTAAGTGTTTTACATACATTATCCTATTATATCCTTATATCCTACTCAAAGCCTTTTGAGTAGAGTCTCCATTAAACAAATGATGAAAGTGGATCTCAGAAAGGATTACGTTGTTAACATATATCTTTTAAATGGAACGACCTGGATTTGAGCCTCAGTTGCTTGGTATCAAAGCAGGTAGTACAATATACTGCTTCCCAGCACTGATCTCTTGGTAACATTAGCCCTAGAACCTCCTTTTGTTGCATTCCTTTGATGCCAGAGATTAACTGGTAGATAGTACAAGATATTACAAGTCATGGAAAGAAAGAAGTTCTACCTCACTATGTGCTAAGAATGCTGTTGTTACATGATAATGTTGACATTTAATTAAAATACTATTAATGCTAGAGTTCAAGCTCTGGTGAGGCAAATCAACATCTAGTGAGGATATTTGTCTGTTTGGTTCAGTGTGGGACCCTCGTGTTCTTAGAAGAGTGATGGACAAAAAAGGAGGAACTCAAGAAATAACTGTTGAATGAATGCATTTTCCAGGTTGAGAACACTTCCCATGCCAACTTTGGGCTGCCCACCATTATTTCTGCTTTGTTGCAGAAAAGAAAGGTTGCACTCTGGAGGAATAAATGAACCATTTAGAATTCACTGAGAAAAAAATAATAGAAGTTCCTACAAGCCACAGCTAAATAAAGTCTGCAGCTGCTTTTTCAGAGTGGTTTGCCACTGGTTATAAACTATAGGCATTTCTGCTTCCAATCCACTAAAAGCATTCATTTTTTCTTCAAAATAAGTTTTAGTCCATTAATCAAACCCCTACCGGCAATAGTTGGTGTATACATGGTAGGAGGAAAAGTATGCCTTGGTCTAAACAACCAGAATGCTAAGTCTGTCCAAAGAAACAACTTCTTTTCAGAGAGGCTGTTTGTTTGTTTGTTCCTAATTAATATTCCTCTAGTAAGGATGAAATTAGGAGAGATACCTCACTGCCATAGGATTCCAGTGGCTGCTTTGCTTGTCTGTGTATGTTTAAAACCAAGAGAGAGGATAACAAATTTAAAAAAAAATGATAGAAAGGCATAAAATGAGAGGAAAGAGATTTATGCAAGTAAAATAGAGATGACAAGATACAGAAGATAGAAAGAATGTGAGATGACAAGAAAGGGAATTCCATTATATTTCAAAGGAAATGAGTCTGTAAATTGACTATTAGGATATGATTAAAAATATTACATATATTGAGGAAAAACAACACTGTGGAGTAATGAGTCAGGCCATACTTTCAAAGAGCCACACCTCAACTGCACAGCCATCTATCATCACCTGGTTACAGCTGACCCCCCTGAAGTCAACTGAAGGCATGGTGTCTAGGAGGAAACAAACAAAAGCAAATATCAATATCTTAAATGGCTTCACTCTCTTCCTGATTTGTATTTTTCACAGTGATCCCTATTTACTCATGTGAAAAAGGAAGAATACTTGCCAATGCATGGTATTACTGCAGCAGAGGAAATATTGCAGATCTTCCTTCTAACTCTAGCCTCCAGGCTTTGCAATAAAATAAGCAGTTTGATCATTTATATAATCATTATTTTTAAGAGAGCAGTTCAATTCCCAAATTAAAGAGCTGATATATATAAACAGATAGGATGCTCCCTTAACACTCTCATTGAGAAGTTACTTTTTAATTGCTTTGCTTATAATTTCAATTTCAAAGCCAGTAATAGCTTCCAAATTAATAGCTCATAGTCCATTTGATACACTGATATTTAATTAATGAGTTCATAACTCCAGCTGCATGTTGCCTTTCTGACAGCTCCTCCAGGTTGTTGGTTTCCATATTGCTGACCGTTATCTGCTAACCATTCTTAGAGAGGTCGTTTTGCCTATGTAATCTTTTTGGGCTGGATGGTGAAAAAGAATGGGCTCAATCAGAGAGAAAGTTGCTTCTTTTCTGCTTGGTGAAGTAGCTAGCTTTGTTAGGCCTCCAAGGATAGCTGGAATTTTGTATTGTTTTTTCTTAGAACATTAGGACGTGTCGACACTGATGTTAAATAATAGTGCCTCTATGGGGTTTGGAGAAGGGGAAGTGAACAGATGAGTCCACATCTTTGCCTTCTTTTTTTCCGGAGCCTTTCCAAACGATCCTATACTCCACCATGCTTTTCCTCTCCGTGACTCTTCTAGTCACTTTGCAGGAGTTGACAAACTGTGACCTTTGAACAAAGAATTTGTTTTAGATTTTTAAAGGACTGTAACAAACAGAATAATGGAAACCATGTGACCCCTTTACAGAAAAATCTTGCTGATCCCTGAAGCATAATTAACACTTGCCATCAACTTTTGGGACTGAAATCCTTCCCTTGGGCATGGCCTGGCCAATTTCCCTCTCCAGTTCACAGAACATGTTTTCTATAAGTGTTGATAACAGTGATGAAGCTCTTCTAAGACAGGCCAGCACTGCTCACAGGCTCTTCCTGTTCAGGAGGCAGCCAGCCATTCTGCGGCTACCTGGCATTCATTATCCCTTCCAGGTGAGTTAACAGCACTTAGCATTGTGGCCTCTTCAGGGTTTCCCAGTAAAGTAAACGTCTCTGACATTGAATCTCCCTCTACAAAATCCGTCCCCCCACAAAAAAAAAGTCCTCAGTTATGACTCCTGGCATTTGGTCCATCATTTGAAATCACCTCTGCTGAATTTAAAATGTTGACCTTTCAGAGAACTCTATTGAAGAGCAATGACTCTGGGTCATTCATGCCCACAGTTCTGAACTACTCTCATGTTACCCACCAGGAGTTGGTTGATTGCCAGAAAAAGCCAGAGCTAGGGAGAGGATGACATAGAACAAGTACTGAATGAGGGACAGAGGATCACATCTTAGTGTGTATCTGCCAGCTCCCCTAGTGGAGGATTAACTTATCCACATCCTTTCCACTAATAGGTCTTCACAGGAGAAAGGAAAGAGGTATACCAAAAGAACAGAGGAAAGGAAGCAAGCACAAATATGTCTACTTCAGTGTGTAGCTGAGGGCTGGCCCTGCCAGGATATTATAGATTGCCATGAAGTTAGAAGTAATTAATGATAATTGAAATAGCTGTGAGTTATTAGTATTTGGATTATTAAGATAAAGATAATTATAATAAAATTAGGTACTAAAATAATGATTGCATTAATGATTTTAATTTTAATGATTACCTTAAAAGTGTGCTAGAAATTTTCTATAAATGGACTAATAATAAAAATGATGATAATAATAGCCACCATTTATTAAGTGCTTACCTTGCATAGGAACTGGGCTGTGTTCTCCACAGACATTCTCTTAACTGCTTAAAAATGTTTTGATGGTGTGGATTAATGAGAAAAGGGACCCTCTGTGAGTTTTGAGGGAGTTTATGCCTAGGCAGTTTTCAGAGGAAAGAATTAGCTGAAGAAGGATTTCATTAGAATTCCACATATGAGGACACCCCAGTATAAAGACAGCACTTCTGAACCTCATTCTCCTAAGACCAGTAAGGGGAGAATATTTAAGATAGGCTCTGAGTACTCTTCATGGATCTTGTGCAGGGAGCTCATTTCTACATGCACAGATAGGAGGCTTGTGCAACACACACAACCTTGAAAGGAGCATCCCATGTAGACTACAGCAAAAGTCATATTTGCTTTGTCCTGAGTCTGACATATTTAAGTCTATTATCAGCTTCTGAAAATGCTGAGCTCTTGTGCAAAAGGAATACTGGTATGTGCAGTTATATATAAAATTTTGTGATAAATAAGCCTGCTGAAAAGCGAGAATCTAGTTTGTATATTGCTTGTCCTTGAACCTGTCTCTAAAGATATTGCATCAAAAAAGAGATCAACAAACACTAATAAAAGGTACTATTTATTGAGTGTTTAGAATGTGCAAGATATTGACAAGCATTTGGTGTAGGCTACAGCATTTGAGTGAGTTGGTAATACGATCCCTGCTCTCTTGTAAGGTAACTGAGGCTTAAAGAACTTTCTTGATTTCTCCAGTGCCATGCAGACAACATGTAGTGTAATTGAGATGTAGGTATGCAAGTATTTATAGGATCTCTTAGCTATTAAGCTATCAGTTGTTTAATTTGGTAGTTTGATGTAATGTCCCTTTGTGTGTGTGTGTGTGAGTGTGTGTGTGTTTGCATGTGTGTGAGTGTGTGTGCCTTTGCATTATGAGCCACGGAGAAAAGGGGCAGCTAGCCTCACAGCAGCAAGCAGTGTTATGCTTTTAATTAGCACATGCTTTGATGACGCTGATAGCATGCAGCGTTTTCCTCTTTTCTGCTCTGAGCTATCCATCAACAGGGATCAGTATCCTTCCTCTTGGTACTATTGGGAAACTAGCCCTAAGGTACATCAGGAAAGGAAAACCATTCATCTAACTGCAGTTTCTCTCTCTGCTTTTGTTTTCTCTTTTTGTCTGTGAACACAGCCAGCTGTCTAGAATTTTGAAGATTCCAAAGCTCTCCTGTCCATTGAGTTAAAATCTTTCCCCTCCATTTAGTCTGTGAACCAGTCTTTTTCTAATAGAAAGCCTTATAAAAAGCTAATGGATAGAAGTGTTTATGTAACTGTAGAACTACTACTTATTTTTGATTCCACTCAGATTTTGTTCAGCACCCCATGGTTGGGAATTGGGTAGACCTATTAAAGTCATCATATACCTTAATCAAAGCCTAATTGTTAAAACAAAGAAAGTTTTTTTTTTAAGTCCTCTGGAGGTAATTTTTTTAAAATTTATTTATTTATTTATTTATTTATGGCTGTGTTGGGTCTTCGTTTCTGTGTGAGGGCTTTCTCTAGTTGCGGCAAGTGGGGGCCACTCCTCATCGCGGTGTGTGGGCCTCTCACTATCGCGGCCTCTCTTGTTGCGGAGCACAGGCTCCAGACATGCAGGCTCAGTAATTGTGGCTCACGGGGCTAGCCGCTCCGTGGCATGTGGAATCTTCCCAGTCCAGGGCTCGAACCCGTGTCCCCTGCATTGGCAGGCAGATTCTCAACCACTGCACCACCCGGGAAGCCCTGGAGGTAATTTTTAAAATGCCTTTTCCTCCTCAGAGACACATCTTGCAAGCATCCAAGTTCCTTCTTTGTCACAGAATCTGGTCAAGATAGCTCATTGTGTGGACACATTAGTTTGAACATCTCACTGAAACCCAAGTGAGGTTCTGAGATCACTGAACATTACCATTACTCTTAATCATCTTTTGGAATGTATAGTACCTAGTACCTTCCTTTTTTTTTTTTTTTTTTTTTTTGGTTTATGGGATGGTAGCTTGCAGTTGGCAAAGCAAATCAGAGGAAACCCAAAGTTAAATGTGTGAATAAAATACAAGAAAAACATAGTAATGACTAATAAGGTGTAAATGCCAAGAAATTTTCTTGTCTTTTAAATTAGACATCTGTGCCCTATTTTTACATGCTCATCCCTATAAGTGCTTTAGCATGTTTTCCCCAATCTGTCAGCACAGACATATTCTGAAGGCCTTGGAGCTTTAACACCTTCACTGCTACAGAAATGCCCTGGCAGGCACTCTCGTGGAACATCTGCTGAAAGCAAGAGATGTGTGATGCGGAACCCACCCTCGAGTGCTTTGTTAGAGGGGTTGGCACAGCACCACATCTCTAATGAAAGAAAGAACTGTGTTTCTGGGTCACATCTGCAGGAAGATGGGCTTGGGGGACACCGCATCTCCCCAGCAGGACTCCTTGTCATATGGATTCACCAGTTCAGAACCTGGCCGCGTGTCTACATGGGAGGAGGAGGGCAGATGAAGGGCTGTCTCAAAACTGAGCTGCCTCGAGCACACACATGTTTGCATAGCTTGCGAAGTAGCAAGAGTGTGGGATGGTCATATCTGCAGAGAAACAATTGGTCTGAAGTGCTCACATCTGACCGGGGGAGATGCTGACACTCCACGTGATGGCTTCCGGGGAACGATGATGGCCAGGGTTTTAGGAACGAGCTCTGCCCACTAGGGAGAGCCTTACTCGAAGGCAAAGGGTTTTTAGAGGACCCCCACTTTCTCAATGCTCCCCAAGCTACTAGTTCACCCGTCTGATGCCTCAGAACCTACCCCTCTCCACCCCACTCTGAAAAAAGTTTGTCTTTTTTTTTTTTTTTTTTTTTTTTTTTTTTTTTTTTTTTTTTGCGGTACGCGGGCCTCTCACTGCTGTGGCCTCTCCCGTTGCGGAGCACAAGCTCCGGACGTGCAGCCTCAGCGGCCATGGCTCACGGGCCCAGCAGCTCCGCGGCATGTGGGATCTTCCTAGACCGGGGCACGAACCCGTGTCCCCTGCATCGGCAGGCGGACTCTCAACCACTGCGCCAACAGGGAAGCCCAAAAGTTTGTCTTTTAATAGTGAGAGATGGGCTTAAAAATAAAACGTTACAGTGTGGGGGAAGAGCTGACAAACATACATTGAAGTAGAAACGTCTGATAAATTGTTGTAGAGAGAGTAGGATAAACAAAGCGACCGGCTGAGAAGTTGTGAAAGGGATGAGGAGGACGAGAGCAGAGGCAGAAACCTCATGGGAAAAAAAAAAAACATAGTCAAGGACACCAAAGTCTACTTTTGTGACTATATTATCAAAGTTCAAGACCAAATACATATTCTATGAAACAATGTATCTGTTCCATTGTTGAGCATTTTACATCATATCCACTGACTAATTTGGCCAATAATCCTGTGGCATTCTTTCTGTTTTATAGATGAAACTAAGGCTCAAAAAAAGCTCAGTGACTGTCACAAAGTTAGCTAAGAGAAATGCACAAAATATTGGAAAGTAAATGGAATTTGGAGTCAGACGGGCCTGAGATGTGAATTCCAGTTTCAGGAATGATTAGCTCTGTGACCTTGAGCAAGTTACTTCAGCTCTCTGTGCTTGTTTCTGCATCGGTGGTATAGGGATGAAAATAGCCTCTTTTCAGAGTTGTTATGAGACTAAAAGGTTAAACGACGTCCAGGTTTATGCAACTGGCAAAGAATCAGTGCACAAAGCACACAGTATAATTCTCAACACATGGCAAGTGTTAAATAAATGTTCGCCAGTATTAGAAGTGGCAGAGCCTGGATTTAAGCTCAGGTCTCCCAGGCCTGTGTGTTTTATGTCCTGTCACCTGTTATACTATCATCTCCACAAAGGACGGTTACACAGGAACAAAGAACATCTCGCCATTTATGCTTTTTTAGGCACAATTGTGGCCAATGACATCAAGCTATATCCAGGGACAATTATTCATATTGATCATCACCCTCTGTTCAAGAGATAAAAGCAATTTCTGGAAATGAATCTCAGCATAACTTAGGAGAATGAAGAAGTCATTTCCATACACACAAGGTTTAGTCTGGTGATCTGAGCTTCTCAGAGAACTTCATTCCATCACCTTCTCATGAAACTTTCCCTCAGACCCCCAGCTCATTGATTTGAGCTTTTTCTGAGCTACTACTGCACTGAATATCTTTGATACAAAGATTCAATCATTTATTCATTCAAAAATATTTATTGGGCTTCTGTTGTGTGTCAGGCACCATTTTGGGTCACTGAAGATAGAGCAGAGAAAAAAATAGACAACCCCTCTGCTTTCGTGGGACACACATTCTATGTGCATGTGATGGGAGCAGACAAAATAAACACATAATGACTAAATTGTATTAGGTTTCTGTGGCTTTTGTAACAAACTACCATATGCTGGATGGCTTAAAGCAACAGAAATTTATTCTGTCACAGTTCTGGAGGCCAGAAATTCAGACTTTGTATTACTGGACCAAAATTAAGGTGTTAGGCCACACACCCTCCAGATTCTCTAAGGGAGATTATGTTCTTAGCCTCTTCCAGCTTCTGGTGACTGCTGACATCCCTTGGCTTGTGGCCACATCAATCTCTTCCCTCTCCTGTGTGTGCGTGTGCCTGCGTGTGTGTGTGTGTGTGTCTAATCTTCCTCTGCCTCTGTCTTACAGGAATACTTGTGATTGCAATCGGGGCCCACCCTGACAATGCAGGATAATCTCCTCATTTCAAGATCTTTAATTTAATTATACCTGCAAATAAAGTAACATTTACAGATTCTGGTATTTAGGACCTGAGCTCTTTGAGGTGTATTGTATTATTCAGCCTACTACAGATAATATGTCAGATGGCAATACATATTCTGTAAATAATATTAATCATGATATAAGAAATAAAGAAGGACAGTAGGGATTAGGAAATGGGGTTAGGAAATGATATTTTCCATAAGGTCGATATGGAAGACATCACTCCTATGGTGAACGTAGGCAGAGACTTGAAGGAGGTGAAGCCATCTGGAGGAGGAGAGCTTCAAGTGATGGGGACAGTATGTGCAAAGGTCCTGAGTAACATCTAGGTGGCCTGTGTGCTACAGGGAAGTGAATAAGAGCTAGAGGGTAGGCAGTAAGGTCAAATGGGACCTTTATCCAGACTGAAGTGTGAAGCTATAGGAGAGACCTAGGGATCTGGTGTCCAACTAAGAGATTGTTGCAGGAATTTAGATAAAAGATAAAACTTGAACCAGACTGTGCCCTGGGATCATACACTGGCAACTTGCTTCTGTAGGTCCATAGGATAGCAACATCTCAACAAAGGTCAGATAGATGTCCAGTCAGAGTGCAGGAGGTATGGTAGCTTAGCCACTTACGTCACCAGATCAGCATGGGATTCACTCTCACAGTCCTGCCAGGGAATGAAAATGTCTCTCTGAAGCACAGCAGCCTGCAGGGGAATCATCCTTCATTCTCTGTGGGAGATCTAATAAAACTACTAATTTTAATTCTTTTTAGTGAACTCTATCTGATTATTTTAAGTGAGGACTAAGCACATTAACTCACATTTGAAATGATTTTTGAATAACAAGATTTTAAACATTAAGCACAGGTTGCACATTTTATTGCAAACCTTTGCAATTTACATATTCTTATGTATATACAAATGAATACTGTGAACAGTTTTTTGAAAATAAATTCACAGTATTTAGCACAGCAAAAAAAAAAGCACAGGTTGCCAAATATTTACTCTGAAGGGTAATTGGTCAGATTGAAACTCAGTGTATTAATAAATTGGAAGCATGTATTAGGATTTTATTAAAGACCAATAAGCCAAGTGAACTAGCTATACTTTTTCTTCATGAGTAGCATTACGGTAGGCCATTAAGTGGCTTTTCTTCATGTTATGTGTTTAATTTTATTTTAGGACAAATCATATTTTCTCTGCTGGACATGAGAGAATCTGCAGTGGGAAACTGCTCTTTTCATAGAGCAAAACACAAGAGGGGAGAGTGAAACAAATCAGCAGAGCCCATCTTATAGAATGGTAGTTCCTTTTAATAGGTGATAAACGGATCGTGTTAATCATTAATAACTAGTCAACTGAATGAAGATTTATCAGTTGCCATAAAGAAAAGTGATTGAGCTCTATGGTCCTATGAATGGTAATAAAAGCCTATTAGTTGTTCAAGGCTTGACCAGGTGAGATAATTCCACTGCAGCCTGTTTCGATTACAATGAAAAACTCTGGGTAAAATACAAAAAGCAGCTCTCTGAGGACTCCACTTATGTGTATACTAGGCTGCTTGAAATTGTCTCACATCTCACTGATGCCCCGTTCATTTTTTATCAGTTATTTTCCTCCCTGTGGGTTTCACTTTAGATTGTTTTTATTCCTATGTCTTCAAGTTAATGAATTATATTATTCTATAGTAGCTAATCTGCTGTTAATCTCATCCAATGTAATTTCCACTTCAGACATTTTACTTCTCAACTCTAGAAGCTTGATTTCAATCTTTTTATGCCTTTCATGTCTCTATTTAACATGTTCAAAATTTCTGTTACCTCCATAAACATAAGAAAAACAGTTATAATTATTTTATGTCCTTATTTGCTGATTCTTTGTCTATGCCATTTCTAAGTCTGTTTTTACTGATTGGCTGAAATTTCCTGGTTATTTGCATGACTTCATTTTTGACCAAACGTCAAACATTATGAATTTTGGTGTGTCAACTATTTTTGTATTCATATAAGTATTCTTGAACTTTGTTCTGGGATGCCTTTTAGTTACCTGGATATAGTTTAAACCTTTTGAGGCTTAAGTTCTGTGATGGCATGATCAAGACAGCCTTTAGTATAAGGCTGACATCGGGCCTTTGTTTAGGCAATACCCCTTTGAGTACTTTACTTGATGACGGGGGAATTATGCAGTTTTTCCACTCCAGCTGGTGAGAAGACAACCTGTTCCTGGTTCTGTGTGAGCTCTGCACATTTTCTTTAATTATTTCGGGTGTTGCGTGTTGTCTTTTTTCCCTCAGCTTCAGGTCATTTTTTCACAGGCATGTGTTGATCAATACCTTGCTCAACATTCAAGGGTGAACCTCTGCAGTTTTCCAGGCACTCTCCTCTCTCTCTGTCTCTTTTCCTCGCTGTCTCTTTCTCTGTGTATTTGTGGGTATGTGTGTGTTTGTGTAGGTCTCCACTACTCTGTCTTGCAGACTCTACCCTCTACCCTCCTGGCCTTCTTGAAGATTCATCTTAGTCTTCTCAATTCAGGGAGACTGCCACCCTCTGACTGGGTTCTCTTTCTCATCCTGCAGTCTGCAAACTATCTCTAATAGTAAGTTACAACAATCACAGAGTTCAGCTTTTATCTTCCCCCATTTTAGCAATTGATTCAAATCCACTAAAAAAGAAAAAAGACCTCAATCCATCTGTCTCATGATATAAAAATAACTAAATATGGATTATATATCTAAATGTAACACCTAGAACTATAAAACTTCTCGAAGAAAACATGGGAGAAGGTCTTTGTGACCTTGAATTAGTTAGCATTTTTAGATATGACACGAAAGGTATAATTCACCAAAGAAGAAATTGAGAAATTGGACTTCATCAAAATAAAACATTTTCCTCTGTGAAAGATAGTGTTAAGAGAGTGAAAAGATAGCCATAGATTTTAAGAAAATATTTGCCAGTCACATATCTGACAAAGGACTTGTATCCAGGAAACATAAAGCCCTCTCAAAACTCCACAACAGGAAAACAAAAGACCCAACAAAAATTTTTGAACAGATGCTCAGCAAAGAAGATGAATGGATGACAAATCACCACAAGAAATGAAGTTTGAGATTATTCATCTTTAGGAAAATATGAATTAAAATCGCAATGAGATACTTCTACATACTTATTAATATGGATAAAGTTGAAACAAACAAAAACAACCAACAATACCAAGTACTGTTGAGGATACTGTTGAATGAGAGCAAGAATAACTCTCACTTGTTACTATGGAAATGCAAGCTGATAAAACCTCTTTGGAATAGAGTTGACGTATACCTAGCATGAGACCCACCAATACCATTCCTACATATTTATTCAAGAGAAATGAAAACTTATGTTCAGATAAAACCTGTATATGAAAGTTTATTTGCTGCTTCATTTCTAATGTCCCATCCCAAATGTCCTTCAACTGGTGAATAGATAAACACTGTGGTGTATCCATACAATTGGGTACTACAAAGCAATAAAGAGAAATGAACTATTTATATATGAAACAACATAGATGAATCTCACACAGATTACTCTAAGAGAAATTAGCCAGACCAAAAAGGCTACATACACTGTATGATTACATTTTTATGGTATTCTCAAAAAACCAACCGGACAGACAAAAAGATTAGTGGTTGTCAGGATATGGGAATGGGGATTGATTGACTACAAAAGAAGTTCCCAGTGGATTTTTTGGGTGATGGAACTCTTCTGTATCTTGTAGTGCTGCTTCATTACTCTATCCATTTTCCAAAGCTCATAGAACTGTACACAAGAAGTACTGGAATTTATTGAATGTAAATTTTAAAATAAATACACTTAAAAAGCCTATTTATTTTTATTTTAAGCAAAGAAATACACTTCCAAAGTACTTGATGTCCAATAATGGTTGACAAGAATTAATTGATGAATTTTAAGTTCTCATCACAAATATCCAGATTGTGGCTTTGCTCTAAATTGTTGGACTCTTGACAGGATCCTTTCCCATGTTTGGCCTTGAATTTCTCCTTACTTCCTTTAAGACAGTGAGATTTGAGTGCTTCTAATAATACCAAAAAAGAGGAACTGCTATTGTTGTGAGAGTCACCATGGGTACCCTGAGTGGATCTCTTTAGAAAAAGAGAAAAGCCAAAAGAACCTCCTAAGAAACTTATCCAAGAAAGTCTTTTCTCTTTACTCTCTAAATGGCAACTTCTTGCTTCTTTTCTGCAGGAAGTTCAAAATATGTCTCTGATCTTTTATCCTCTCTCATATCCTCACCCACCCTGAACTAATACCTATCTTTCTGACCTTTAGCCCTCTATTTAGTTCTCTGTGACCAGAACGCCAAAGCCAGTCCCATGAGAACAGACTTCTGTATCTTACTCTTGTCTTCTTACTGTCTGGAATATTGTAGAATATGCATGTCATTTCCCATCCTTTTCTTGAAACATTTTCTCTTCCAGGTTTTAGTAATGCCATATCCTCCTGGTTTATTTCTTCCTACCACCAGCCAGCAGCTTATAATTTCATGTGCTGACTCAGCTATGCCAGGCTTCTAAATGACGTGCTAACCCTACCTGTGTTCTAAAAGTCTCCTCGTCAAACTATCCTGACTCTTTGGGTAACCATGTCTCGTTCCACAGGTGCAACTAAAACCATAATCTGGCAACACCTGTGGAAGTCTGCAAGTTGTCCCTCCCCAAATCTGTTTGCTCCATGTTCTTCAGTGATAGGATTTAAGTAGGACTGAATTTCCCAGCCTCCCTTACAGTTAGATGGGGGCATATAAGTAAGTTTTCATCAGTGAAATATGAGCAGATGAAATTAGTACAACATTCATGTCACTTTTTGTAAGGTAATTGCTTCCTCTCCAATTCCTCTGTTCTTCCCTCTCTACTGGTTTAAGAATGGCTACAACTAGAACAGCTGCCTGTAAAGACCCAGAGAGGGGAGCCACATGTTGAAGTCGTCAGAAACAATTGATCCCTTCCAAGGTGTATTTAAAATTTTTTGAGTCTTCCTCAATAGATGTACTTTTACCTTCAACTCTGAATCTGGAAATTTTCAGAGAACTGACTTTGATCTAGTGGAGTTGTTTTCACTGCAGATATCTGTAGAGAGAAAAATGTCTGGGGATTTATATACAACCTATATCTCAGATGTTAATAACCAACACTGACATGGAAGGCCCAGATTGAAACAAACATTGAAGCAAAATACCCACTCCTAAAGGAATGCTCTCCTGCAGGATAATACTGAAGATATAATCAAGGTAGACTTTTCCTAAAATCATACCCTTTTTTGTCTTCTTCCTTTGTCTCTCTCTGCCTCACTTGCAGGTTTCTCTTGTGAGTATTTCCTTAATAAAACATTTGCATACAAATACAATCTGAGGGTCTGGTTCTGCAGAACCTGACATAAACCACTGTTCATGTCCTAACTCAATCTCTTAGCCTATTTCCTACTCAATTATGTAAAAAATAAGTCAAAGAAGAAGTTCTTCATATAAAAATAGATACACACATAAGTGTGGAAAAAATAAAGTTACTACAGGAAACTACAGGGAACTTTGGACACTCAAGGTTTATACCCTCAGTGTAAAATACAGAATAAAGATGAACTTGAACCTTGGTGAAATCAAGAATAATGTCCCCTCATCAATTTTGATATTAGATAGAGGTAAAAAAATTAAAAAATCAAGAGACAATAACTAAATCTCATATGTATATGGATTTGTAGCCAGAATTTGTACTAAGCAGGTAGACTTAAAACTTAAGAAAGAGAATTTATTTTAAAGGACTCCTGCATTGGTAGTTTTTAGATGCCTGAAGAAAGAAAACATAAATACCCTCCAGAGAAAAGCACCATAAAGCTGGGCCTCAAAGAATTCCACAGATAAACTTTTGAGGAATATGAATTCACCATCAAAATTAACATAACAAGCAAGAGAAAAAAAGGTAACATGAGGAAGAACCAGGAGAAATAACAGATAACAAAGGAACTCAAAAAATTTTTTAGAAATTTAAAAATCAGACATTGAATATAAAACAAGTGTTGATGTCTATCAAGAAATAAAAAAGTAAAATATAATATTATTGAAAAAGGTAATATAAACGCTAACTGCTGTGTTTTAATGCTTGTATCCCCTCCCAAACTCAGATGTTGACATTCTAACACCCAACTGTGATGGAGTTAGAAGTTGGGGCCTTTGGAAGATGATTAGATTATGGAGGTGGAGCCCTCATTAATGGATTTCATATTCTTATAAAAGAGATACCATAGACCTCCTTCATTCCTTCTGTCATGTGAGGATACACAAAAAAGTCTGCAACTGAGAAGAGGGCCCTCACCTGATCATGCTGGCATCCTGATCTTGGACTTCCAGCCTTTAGAACTGGGAGAAATAAGCTACCCAATCTGTAGTATTTTGCTATTGCATCTCAAATGGACTAAGGTACTAACTAAGTTGAAAAGAAGCAAGCAGAAATTTAGAAATAAAATATAAAATATTTAGAAAGAACAGAAGAAAGAATTGTGGCCTGAAAGATCTATAAAAATTACCCAGAATTCAGCTCACAAAAACAAAGACATGGGAAATGTGAAAGAGCTATTAAGAGAAGTTGAAACTAGAATATGGAGATCTAACATTTGTCTAAATGGAGTTCTCAAAGAAAGGATAAATAATGGCTGAAATATTTCCATTAATCAGAAATCCTCAGGTTCATTAAGCAATATGAAACCTACACAGGTTTTAAGGAAAGTCTTCACACTTTGACTTAAAAGTAATACAACTGGCCTTCCCTGGTGGTGCAGTGGTTGAGAGTCCGCCTGCCGATGCAGGGGAAGCGGGTTCGTGCCCTGGTCTGGGAGGATCCCACATGCCGTGGAGCGGCTGGGCCCGTGAGCCATGGCCGCTGAGCCTGTGTGTCCGGATACTGTGCTCTGCAGCGGGAGAGGCCACAGCAGTGAGAGGCCTGCGTACCGCAAAAAAAAAAAAAAAAAAAAAAGTAATACAACTGAAGAACATTAAATGAAAAAAAAAATAGTGGACACGAGAATATAGCAGAATATCATCAGTGAGTTGAGAGAAAATAACTGTTAATACTGAATTTTATACCCAGTAAGATTATTTTTAAGTTACTCTTAAATTTGACTGCTATACCAAGAAAAATTATATTTTCAAGAACAGGAAAACCTTAAAACATTTTTTAAAATTAAGAACAGAAAGTATTTTTCCCTACACACACACACAAGCACACAGTCTCTCTCTCCTCATTCACTAAAGGAAATTTTCATGAGGGAAAGATGTAAGGCCTAAGGTACAGGAGGAAATGTAAAACAACTACTTCCTACAAAAATTGTAATAGTGTCTCATGGGGTTAAAAAGGATAAAATAAAAACAATGACATAAAATTTGAGAAGTAAGTTATTAATATTATTATGTACAAATATTTTGTATGGTTTCAGAGAAGAAAAAAAGTAAAGGTTTTTAAAAAATTTTAATAAGAATACATATTAAAATTCCTTGGATATCACTCAAAGAAAATAGAGTATGTAAATTCCAATTGACACATTGGAAAATGAAATGAGAAACAATTAAAAAGCAGGCAAAAAAAGAGGAAATAGAAATGTTTGAATAAATAAAGGTATTGAAATGGTCTTAAAAAATCCAAATATATTAGAAATTACAATAATGTAAACTGATTAAATACTCTACATAAAAGAAAATGATTGTTAGACTCCTGACAAAAACTAAACTACATGCCACTTACAAGTGATGCATCTAAAGTATATTAAGGAAAATAATTAGCATATATAAAAGAGTCACTACGCACTAATAAAATATTTAATTCACCAGGAATATATAGTAATACCAAACTTATATGATCTAATAGCTAGGTAAATTTATATAAACCATCGTATCAGGAGAGTTAAATATACTTCCTTTAGTAATTCATAAATTACATAGGCAAAATAAATGAAAAAATATATAGAAGAATTGAATAGCAATATTGACTGCATTGACCCAATTAATATTCATGGAATGTTGCACCCAATAAATGATGGATATATATTATTATCAAGAACTCAGAGAACATTCATGAAAACTAATCACATATTGGACCATTAAGCAAATTTCAAAACACATTAAAAATTTTTTCAGAACACATAAAAACATATTCTGTTGTCCTAATAAATGTAAGTTAGAACTCAGTTATAAAAATATTGCTAGAAACATTCTTATTTCTTGGAAATTAACAATATCATTTCTTAACACATATTTAAAAAGAAATCATTATGGAGTTAAGAATATGCTTAGAACAAAACAATGCATATGTTATGTATCAAAATTGTGGATTGAGTTACAGTGGAACTTGGAAGGAAATTTTTAGCCTTAAGTATTAAAAGAAAAAGCCTGAAAATGAATGGCCTAACCATCCAAACTATGATTCTTTTTTTTGTCTTGGGAGTGCTTCATGAAAGTGGGAGAAAGGGTCTAAAAGAGGCAAAACAAAAAGAAAAATGATAAAGATGATTAAATACATGATAAATTTCCAGCAATATTTATCAAGAATAAAAGAAAATGCTCAAAAATCAATATTAAGAATGAATAAAAACACATAACTTTAGTTACCTCAAAGATAAAAAGTATTAAAGGGACATGAGGAACAATTTTATAATAATAATAATTTGAAAACTTTGGTGAAATGGACAAATGTATAAGAAAACATAACTTATCAAATATTTCTCGATAAGAAATAGAAAATCGAGCAATTCTACAGCCATTAAAAATCATCAGTGGTTACAATTTTTCCTGCAGAGAAAGCATCAGACAGAATGCTTTATGACATATTCCATCAAACACTGAAAGACCAAGTAAATCAAATATTTACATCCAAGAGAGTATATATTGATACATTTTCTGTGGACACTTGAAAACAATTTGTATTCTGCTCTTGTTAAGTGAAATATTTCAGAAATGTCGATTAGATCCTTTTGATTGATGGTGTTTTTCAGTTCTTCTATATCCTTGCTGATCTTCTGTGTAATTGCTTGATCACTTATTGACAGAGAAGTGTTCAAGTCTCCAACTATAATTGTAGATTTGTCTATTTCCCTTGTTAGTACTATAAGTTTTTTGCTTCACATATTTTGCAGCTTTTTGTTTTGTACATTCACATTTAGGATCACTATATATTCTTTTTTTTTTATTAGTTTCTGCTTTATAACAAAGTGAATCAGTCATACATATACATCTGTTCCCACATCCCTTCCCTCATGCATCTCTATATATTCTTGATAGACTGACTTTTATCATTATACAACTTCCCCTTTTGTCTCTGATAATTTACTTTGCTTTGAATTATACTTTATCTGATTTTTTTATACAACAGTTTCTCATTAGTTATATATTTTATACATATTAGTGTATATATGTCAATCCCAATCTCCCAATTCATCCCCCCACCCCGCTTTCCTGCCTTGGTGTCCAAACATTTGTTCTCTACATCTGTGTCTCTGTTTCTGCCTTGCAAATCAGTTCATCTGTACCATTTTTCTAAATTCCACACATATGCATTAATATACAATATTTGTTTTTCTCTTTCTGACTTTCTTAACTCTGTATGACAGTCTCTAGGTACATCCACGTATCTACAAGTGACCCAATTTCGTTCCTTCTTATGGTGAGTAATATTCCACTGTATACATGTACCACTTCTTCTTTATCCATTCATCCGTCAATGAGCATTTAGGTTGCTTCCATGACCTGGCTATTGTAAATAGTGATGCAATGAACAATGGGGTGCATGTGTCTTTTTGAATTATGGTTTTCTCTGGGTATATGCCCAATAGTGGGATTGCTGGGTCATATGATAATTCTATTTTTACTTTTTTAAGGAACCTCCATACTGTTCTCCATAGTGGCTGTATCAATTTACATTCCCACCAACAGTGCAAGAGGGTTCTCTTTTCTCCACACCCTCTCCAGAATTTGTTGTTTGTAGATTTTCTGATGATGGCCATTCTGACTGGTGTGAGATGATACCTCATTGTAGTTTTGATTTGCATTTCTCTAATGATTAGTGATGTAGAGCAGCTTTTCATGTTCCTCTTGGCCATCTGTATGTCTTCTTTGGAGAAATGTCTATTTAGGTCTTCTGCTCATTTCTTGATTGGGTTGTTTGTTTTTTTTAATATTGAGCTGCATGAGTTGTTTACATATTTTGGAGATTAATCCTTTGCCTGTTGATTCATTTCCAAATATTTTCTCCCATTCTGAGGGTTGTCTTTTCATCTTGTTCATAGTTTCCTTTGCTGTGCAAAAGCTTTTAAGTTTCATTAGGTCCCATTTGTTTATTTTTGTTTTTATTTCCATTACTCAAGGAGGTGGATCATAAAAGATCATGCTGTGATTTATGTCAAAGAGTGTTCTTCCTAGGTTTTCCTCTAAGAGTTTTATGGTGTCCAGTCTTACATTTAGGTCTTTAATCCATCTTGAGTTTATTTTTATGTATGGTGTTAGGGAGTATTCTAATTTCATTCTTTTACATGTAGCTGTCCAGTTTTCCCAGCACCACTTATTGAAGAGACTGTCTTTTCTCCATTGTATATTCTTGCCTCCTTTGTCATAGTTTAGTTGACCATACTTGTGTGGGTTTATCTCTGGGCTTTCTATCCTGTTCCAGTGATCTATAGTTCTGTTTTTGTGCCAGTACCATATTGTCTTGATTACTGTAGCTTTGTAGTATACTCTGAAGTCAGGGAGTCTGATTCCTCCAGCTCTGTTTTTTTCCCTCAAGATTGCTTTGGCTATTTGGGGTCTTTTGTGTCTCCATACAAATTTTAAGATTTTTTTCTTCTAGTTCTGTAAAAAATGCCATTGGCAATTTGATAGGGATTGCATTGAATCTGTAGATTGCTTTGGGTAGTACAGTCATTTTCATTATATTGGTTCTTCCAATCCAAGAACATGGTATATCTCTCCATCTGCTTTTGTCATCTTTGATTTCTTTCATCAGTGTCTTATAGCTTTCTGAGTACAGGAATTTTACCTCCTTAGGTAGGTTTATTCCTAGGTATTTCATTCTTTTTGTTGAAGTGGTGAATGGGATTGTTTCCTTAATTTCTCTTTCTGATTGTTCATTGTTACTGTATAGGAATGCAAGAGATTTCTGTGCATTAATTTTGTATACTGCAACTTTACCAAATCCATTGATTAGCTCCAGTAGTTTTCTGGTGGCATCTTTAGGATTATTTGTGTATAGTGTCATGTCATCTGCAAACAGTAACAGTTTTACTTCTTCTTTTCCAATCTGTATTCCTTTAATTTCTTTTTCTTCTCTGATTGCTGTGGCTAGAATTTCCAAAACTATGTTGAATAATAGTGGCAAGAGTGGACATCCTTGTCTTGTTCCTGATCTTAGTGGAAATGGTTTCAGTTTTTCACCATTGAGAATGATGTTTGCTGTGGGTTTGTCATGTATGGCCTTTATTATGCTGAGGTAGGGTCCCTCTATGCCCACTTTCTGGAGAGTTTTTATCATAAATGCGTTTGAATTTTGTCAAAAGTTTTTCTTCATCTACTGAGATGACCATATGGTTTTTATTCTTCAATTTGTTAATATGGTGTATCACATTGATTGATTTCTGTACATTGAAGAATCCTTTCATCCCTGGGATAAAACCTGCTTGATCATGGTGTATGATCATTTGAATGTGTTGTTGCATTCTCTTTGCTAGTATTTTGTTGAGGATTTTTGCATCTATATTCATCAGTGATATTGGTCTGTAATGTTCTTTTATTTGTAGTATCTTTGGTTTTGGTATCAGGTTGATGGTGGCCTCATAGAACGAGTTTGGGAGTGTTCCTCTCTCTGCTATATTTTGGAAGAGTTTGGGAAGGATGGGTGTTTGCTCTTCTCTAAATATTTGATAGAATTCACCTGTGAAGCCATCTGGTACTGGAATTTTGTTTTTTGGAAGATGTTTAATCACAGTTTCAATTTCATTACTTGTGATTGGTCTGTTCATATTTTCTATTTCTTCCTGGTTCAGTCTTGGAAGGTTATGCCTTTCTAAGAATTTGTCCATTTTACCGGGTTGTCCATTTTATTGGCATAGAATTGCTTCTAATAGTCTCTTATGATGCTTTGTATTTCTGTGGTGTCCATTGTAACTTCTCCTTTTTCATTTCTAATTTTGTTGATTTGAGTCCTCTCCCTCTTTTTCTTGATGAGTCAGGCTAAACGTTTATCAGTTTTGTTTTTCTCAGAGAACCAGCTTTTAGTTTTATTGATCTGTGCTCCTGTTGTCTTTGTTTCTATTTCATTTATTTCTTCTGTGATCTTTATGATTTCTTCCCTTCTCCTGACTTTGGGTTTTGTTTGTTCTTCTTCCTCTGGTTCCTTTAGGTGTAAGATTAGATTGTTTATTTGAGATTGTTCTTGTTTCTTGAAGTAGGGTTGTATTGCTATAAACTTCTTTCTTAGAACTGCTTTTGCTGCATCCCATAGGTTTTGGAACCTCATATTTTCATTGTCATTTGTCTCTAGGTATTTTTTGATTTCCTCTTTGTTTTCTTCAGTGATCTCTTGATTATTTAGTAACATATTGTTTATCCTCCCTGTGTTTGTGGTTTTAGTGGGTTTTTTCCTGTAATTTATTTCTAATTCTATAGCGTTGTGGTCAGAAAAGATGTTTGCTATGATTTCAGTTTTCTTACATTTACCGAGGCTTGATTTGTGACCCAAGATGTGATCTATCCTGGAGAATGTTCTCTGTGCATTTGAGAAGAAAGTGTAATCTGCTGTTTTCAGATGGAATCTCCTAAAAATATCAATTAAATCTATCTTGTCTATTGTGTCATTTAAAGCTTGTGTTTCTTTATTAATTTTCTGTCTGGATGATCTGTCCATTGGTGTAAGTGAGGTGTTAAAGTCCCCCACTATTACTGTCGATTTCCTCTTTTATAGCTGTTAGCAGTTGCCTTATGTGTTGATGTGCTCCTATGTTGGGTGCATATATATTTATAATTGTTATATCTTCTTCTTGGATTGATCCCTTGATCATTATGTAGCGTCCTTTCTTGTCTCTTGTAACATTCTTTACTTTAAAGTGTATTTTATCTGATATGAGTATTGCTACTCCAGCTTTCTTTTGATTTCCATTTCCATGGAATATCTATTTTCCATCCCTTCACTTTCAGTCTGTATGTGTTCCTAGGTCGGAAGTGGGTCTCTTGTAGACAGTATATAAATGGATTTTGTTTTTGTATCCATTCAGTGAGCCTATGTCTTTTGGTTGGAGCATTTAATCTATTCACATTTAAAGTTATTAGTAATATGTATGTTCCTATTACCATTTTCTTAATTGTTTTGGGTTTGCTTTTGTAGGTCTTTTTCTTCTCTTGTGTTTCCCACTTAGAGAAGTACGTTTAACATTTGTTATAGAGCTGGTTTGGTGGTGCTGAATTCTCTTAGCTTTTGATTGTCTGTAAAGCTTTTGATTTCTCCATTGAATCTGAATGAGATCCTTGCCAGGTAGAGTAATCTTGGTTGTAGGTTCTTCCCTTTCATCACTTTAAGTATATCATGCCACACCCTTCTGGCTTGTAGAGTTTCTGCTGAGAAATCAGCTGTTAACATTATGGGAGTTCCCTTGTATGTTATTTGTCATTTTTCCCTTGTTGCTTTCAGTAATTTTTCTTTGTCTTTAATTTCTGTCAGTTTCATTACTGTGTGTCTTGGCGTGTTTCTCCTTGGGTTTATCCTGCCTGGGACTCTATGCACTTCCTGGATTTTGGTGGCTATTTCCTTTCTAATGTTAGGGAAGATTTTGACTATAATCTCTTCAAATATTTTCTTGGGTCCTTTCTCTCTCTCTTCTCCTTTGTGACCCCTGTAAGGCGAATGTTGGTGCGTTTAATGTTGTCCCAGAGGTCTTTTAGGCTGTCTTCATTTCTTTTCATTCATTTTTCTTTATTTTGTTCTGCAGCAGTGATTTCCACCATTTTGTCTTCCTGGTCACTTATCCATTCTTCTGCCTCAGTTATTCTGCTATTTATTCCTTCTAGTGTACTTTTCATTGCAGTTATTTTATTGTTCATCTCTGTTTGTTTGTTCTTTAATTCTTCTAAGTCTTTGTTAAACATTTCTTGCATCTTCTTGATCTTTGCCTCCATTCCTTTTCTGAGATCCTGGATCATCTTCACTATCATTATTCTGAATTCTTTTTCTTGAAGGTTGCCTGTCTCCACTTCTTTTAGTTGTATTTCTGGGGTTTAATCTTGTTCCTTCATCTGGTACATAGTCCTCTGCCTTTTCATTTTGTCTTTGTTTCTGTGAATGTGGTTTTTGTTCCACGGGCTGCAGGATTACAGTTCTTCTTGCTTCTGCTGTCTGCCCTCTGGTGGATGAGGCTGTCTAAGAGGCTTGTGCAAGCTTCCTGATGGGAGGGACTGGTGATGGATAGAGCTGGGTGTTGCTCTGGTGGGCAGAGCTCAGTAAAACTTTAATCCACTTGTCTGCTGACGGGTGGGGCTGAGTTCCCTCCCTCTTTTTTGTTTGGCCTGAGACAACCGAGCACTGGAGCCTACAGGCTCTTTGGTCGGGCTAATGGCAGACTCCAGGTGGACTCATGCCAAGGAATTCTTCCCAAAACGTCTGCTGCCCATATCCTTGTCCGTGTGGTGAGCCACAGCCGCCCCGTCCTCTGCAGCAGGCCCTTCCACACTAGCAAGTAGGTCAGGTTCAGTCTCCTATGGGGTCACTCCTTCCCCCTCAGTCCTGATACACACACTACTTTGTGTGTGTCCTCTGAGGGTGGAGTCTCTGTTTCCCCCAGTCCTGTCAAAGTCCTGCAATCAAATCCAGCTATTCTTCAAAGTCTGATTCTCTGGGAATTCCTCCTCCCATTGCTGGACCCCCAGGTTGGGAAGCCTGACGTGGGGCAAACATTATGGAGATGACCACCTGGATTGATTATGTAGTAGTATGCTACATGTACCTAGGACACAATCCACTTTCTTGAGATCTGCCCACAGTGTTAAGAACTCTTTTTGCTCTGTCAAGTGCTCCAAAGCACTAGTTTGCTACATTTCTCTTTTAAAAGTCTCATTTACTGTAAGATGGGCATGAAGAGTTGTAGAATTATGCATTGATATCAAGAATCTGAGATCTTGGTATATACTTGCTGCAAAAGGTGGCAAAAACATGTTTGTTAATGTGTCCATTTGTCATTTAATATTCACTGAGCATTTATCATGTTGCATGCTTTATGCTAAGTATGTAGTCTACAAAGATTTGGTAAACATAAGCCTTGTTCCTCAGGAGCAGAGTTTAGCATAATTGGGAGTAAAGTCAAGGAACAGGTTAAGCCTGCTTGGGAAAGAGGATGGGAGAAGACTCAAGAAATCTTCATGAGTTGATCTTATTCTTAAAGGATGAATAGGAGTGAGATGTTAGCCAGGAGAGTAGTTACAAAGGGAGTGGTGGACCAAGTGATTAGTTAACCAGCAGAAAAGGAGGGAAAGACCATTACAGAGACAGAATAGTATAAGCAAAGTCAAGAAATTTCAAAGAGGTAAGTTCTGAGGAGCTCTAAGTAATTTAAAGACTTGGAGTGGGGAATGTGAAATAAGCAGTGACAGGAGATGAGACTGCAGAAGTATTTAGGGCTCAATTAGGGAAAATAACATTTTAATTACTTTTACCTATATAGAAAACACAGAGTCACGAAAGCTTTTTTGGGCTTTGCAAACTATATATTATTCTTCCTCCCTATTCCAGACCTGAGATATGTGACGCATAGGCTATGATTCATAGGGTGATCCTAGGGTTAACTAACCCAAGATAGGTAACATTTATACCCACTGTCCCAGCATAATCATCAGTAGTATCCAATTTCACTCTTGAATGTGTCCTGGTTTGACTTATAAATGATATAATTGTATTCAGACCATTGCAGTATTTACTAAAGAAATATAAAAGCATTGCATAATTAAGGATGTGTCTCATTTTATTCCTTTTTTACAGTTCCTGTCATCTGAGACTAAAATTCTGTAACCTAAATTGGATTGATCCTTAAAGAAAGTGAATTGTAGGGGAAAATTTAGTGTACCTAGATTTTAGCTGGAATGCAGACATTTAGGGCAAAATTTTGGATGAGGAGGAAATAGCGAAGGGTGACTGCAGTTATCTTAGGCAGTTTACCACAGTAATTTCAGGTACAACTCTAAATTTAGACTCTGTGAGTAATAATTCCAGTTCCAGCATTCACCAGAGGTTGGAAAATGTACTAGACTTCCCTACCCACAGTTTCTCCATTTTTGAAATAGCTATAATAATACTCATGATATTATTGTAAGAGTTGAAGCAATAAGCATACATAAAACAGTTATAACACACTTGGTATAGCACTATATAAGATATTATTATTGCTAAGTGGTTTGCTTGTGCTGAATTGTAGACTCTTAGCTTTAGCTGTTGTGTAATACACACCTGGTCCTGATTTCCTTGAGTGGTCACTTCTTTCTTCGGATCTCAACTTTCCCTGCTAAAACTGATAACAAAAGTGTGATCAATAGTATATATTTGATGCACTTTATTATATCTTCCGGTGTCTTTTTCCCCACCAGTTTTGTGGGCTCCCCAAAGGCAGGGCAAATCTACTTCTTATTCAAAATTACATCCTTCCTTAGGGCATTAAAAACTGTGCTTAGAATATAGCCCATGCTAAACAGATGTTCTTGAATGAAAGAAAGAATGAATGAATAAATGAATTGTTCCTATTATTTTCTGTGATGGTGGGAGGTTCCTGGGGGTTATCTATAATCTGTGTGTTTCTCTGGCATGTTAGACAACCAGAGCAATATCTCAGATCATTTTTTGTAAATTGCCTCAGGCCACTGGTCTCAATAAGGGGCGACTTTGCCATCCAGAGGACACTTGGCAGTGTCTGAAGACATTTTTGGTTGTCACAATTGGAGGAGTCTTACTGGCATCTCATGGATACAAGTCAGGGATAATACTTAACATCCTACAAAGTACAAGGCAGCTTGCAACAACAAATAATTATCTAGCCCCAAATGTCAGTATGCTGAGCTTGAGAAATCCTGGTAGGTACATTGATATGGCACATAATTTTTGTGATACTTAACCACATCTCCTTATTACACCTTTGATTTCAGGTTTATGTCAGTGTGCCACCTTAAGCCCATATATTTATGTGTGTGTTTTTTTTAACCTCAGGAATTTATTCCCAAAGGCTTAGGCACTTGGTTAGCCTAAAGTCATGTATGCTGGGCAACCCAGGAGTGGCAGGAAGTCAGTGGTCTTGGAGGACAACCTTAACCAATGTGGAATAGGATTTGGTGGATAAATGGCTGAGCATACAAGTATTTTAAGAGACTATTTTTTTCACCTACATTCTACAGGGTTATTCAGACCTTTCTCTGTGGGACTGAGACCCAGTGGTCTTAAGTAATAACTTTCTTGGATTTTTCTCCTTCCCTCTCTTGCTCTGTCACTCCTATTCTCAAATAAACTACCTGTACCCAAGTACCTGCCTTAGCTCTGTTTTGGGACGAACCCAAACTTAGGCAATGGATCTTCCTTTAAAAAAAGTAACAACACCCAGAAGTGATGAAATAAGGGTATGAAAATTGAGCTATTCCAAATCCACTGTTGGACACCTTGGAAATATAATAGTGAAATTAGTCAAAACTAAACAGATTCCCGTGAGTCACTTTCATTGATCTCAGTCATTTATTTGACTAAGGCATGAGATACGAAGGTTTGTGCACCCTGTGTACTGAGGCAGAGCTGGAAATTCCTACTGTAGAAGTAATATCTACTGTTCTTGCTCACTCATCTTACTTTTTTTTGGTCTGAGTAGAGTATGTGATAAGGGGGTTAAGAAAAAGAACTAGCTATTGTAATAACTGGGAAAGAGGAGGTGCGAACATCAGTATTCATTTACCGCATTCCCTCCTGTTCAAATGTCATAGATGTTCTTTAAATCACTGCACAAATTTATAGAGTCTGTCATTCAATTGAAAGCATTAATGAAACCCTATTGAAGGCATAATATTATGAAAAATGATGTAGAGAAATGAGGAAGACATATAAGTTCTCTAGTTCGAGACAGGATCCACACTTGAAGTCCCATACTATAAATTTATATGTAATTTTTCTGAAGGTAGAGAAGAGTTGCCTTAGCAGGTGGAGTTAGCTGGGGACCTCGCAATATCCGGATCCTGACATCCAGAAGCTTTCAGGGTTCAACGCAATCAGTCATATGAGTGCCTACATGCAATATTATTCTGCCTAGATTTCTTCATGCATTATATATAGGTTAAAAGAGGTTGCCATAAATAGTAGGTTCATAGAAAGGACAGATTGAACGTTTGAACTCTTTGCAAAAGAAAAAAAAAGTGAAAGAGAGAAAGACCATTTTTCACTTCCTTCCTGGACTCCCCATCACCCCTCTAATGCAGGCAACTGCAGAAGCAACATTAGTTCAGCATTAAAATTCGATCAGCCTTTTTCTTGATTCCAGTCTGACAGGCCTCCTGCGTGGCAGAGAAGCCACAAGGTTGAATGAATGGGTTTCTAAACAAATTGGGTCAGATGTTGCTTTTGCTTGACTTACTTAAGATTGATTGGTAATTAAGTGGTTTAAAATTGGTTCTTTCCTAGAGGAGCAAACTTGGAGCAGGGTTTCTCAGGTTTTTTGAGACCTTCAGAGAATTAGAAAAAAAATAGTAAAGAGAAGTAGATGTTTTTGAAATGTTTTGGTGTCAAAAGAAGAATGGGATGTGGTCTCCTCTTTTGAGTATTCCTCAAGCATGGGGAAGATACATTTAATGATGGAAAATCACTCCATGGTCAGAATTGCAGGGGGTAACAAGTGCTCTCTCTTCTAGAGAACACAGAATAAATTAATGTACATCCACCTTCCCCTGCAAATCAAAGTCAGTGATTTATGGACTGACCAGCAAATATGGAACTGAATTGACTCTCTCTGGTGGCCTAGATAGTGTTTGGTAAGTGAGTGCAGAGGCAGAAGTGGGGGGAAATGGAATCCGGGAAGAAGCATAAGTGACAGTCCGAGGTGGGTAGGTCAGCTCAGGGTGAGACTAAATAGATTGGGAGAAGAAATCCCAGCACCACTTATTCAGGACCCAGTAGAGTACAACTAAGCATTAGTAAAAATCACAGTTAAATCAAAGTCATCTGTCCTGTACTCCTGTGGAAATGTATGCATACCTTACATTAAATATAATGGAAATTATAAACTTTATGAAATATGTATTTATTTGCTTATCTCAACCCCTAAAATATGCACCCTGATATTTCTTTTATATCTTTCCTAGGTGACAGGTCTTATTTATTTTTATTTATCTGGAATCTGATGGAAGTTTGTATAGAACTTAATGCAGGCTTGAATACTTCAAAAATGTATAGAGCTAGGGCTTCCCTGGTGGCGCAGTGGTTGAGAATCTGCCTGTCGATGCAGGGGACGCGGGTTCGTGCCCCGGTCCGGGAAGGTCCCACATGCCGTGGAGCGGCTGGGCCCGTGAGCCATGGCCACTGAGCCTGCACGTCCGGAGCCTGTGCTCCGCAATGGGAGAGTGTATAGAGCCAGACAAAATACACAGGGGAAACTTCGTTGTTATTGTTGGGGGGGTCAAGGGCATAGATAATTTTATCTATTTTCATGCTTTGAGTTTCCTGGAAGCATCAAAAGTCTTTCTAATGCATATATTAATTTAATGAAAGTTTCTGGAGAATAAATATTTGTAAGATACTGAAGGAAATAAGACAATTGATCAGGCAGAAATACTATCTTTAAAACATTTATATATCCTACTAAGATGATAATGACTCTAAGGTAAAGGGTTGCAGGGTCTAAAAGTACAAATTATTATATTAGTTGGATTGATTATGTAGAGACTTTTAAATGGAACAGACATCAGGGAAAGCCTGGAAAATAGACAAAATTAGGGCTGGAATTGGAGGATCATTAGGATTTGAATTTGTGTAAGTTAGATGTACTCTGTGAAGAATTTTTTTAAAACACACGTGGAGAAGGATAGGGACAGGTACACAGAACATTAGATGGCTTGGCTGTAATGTACAGTCTGTGAAGGAAAATAAGTGTAAGTTGGGACAGATCATCTGAGGTCAGATAGTCAAGGGTCTTAAGTGGCAGTGTGAGGTCTGGAGCTTTGTTCAGTAATCAATGGGAACCTACCGAAGATTAGTGATCAGAGTTATGCCCAAGGCAGGTACATTTGGTAATCATATTCAGGATGGATTCAACTTATGGGGATTGGAGTTAGGGAGTCTGAATTAGTATCAGAAGTGTGCCAGGGGAGAATCCTTTCACAATGTATATGTTTATTATATCATCGTGTTACACACTTCAGATATTTTACAATTTTATTTTTCAGTTATATCTCAATAAAGCTTTTAAAAAGTGTGCTAAAAGTGCACTTTTGCTAAAAGTGTGCTAAAAATTGCTGGCTCAGTAGTGGAGGAGAAAGACAAGAGAGAGATTGGTTTCAGACATGTTGAATTCAAGTACCACACCAGGTACTTCAATGACCTGATCTCCAGAGCTTTTGATTACCCATTGTTATGCCAAAGATACTATATGTAATAATACCTTTTTTTCAATGTGAGTTCTTTATTTCACTAAGCTTTATGCTAACCTTAAAAATGATTTTCATTTTCTAAGCAAGTATTTTTCAACCTGGGCTATACATTTAAATCTCCTGAGGAGTTCTTAAAACTAGGGAAGCCTGGAGCACCTCCCCAGACTCATTTGGGATGGGGCCCAGGAATCTATTTGTAATGTTCCAGAGCCAATTTAGATGTGTAACCTAGGCAAAGATGATAAATAGTCCTGATTTTGTACATTTATGCTCCCACATGGGAAGCAGTCCTGTATTATATGCTGCCTGCGACTTCAGGAAGGGACAGTAATTAGTGCAATCACAGATGCTTGCACTGAGTGATTCATAGAACATCTTAAAATTTTATGGAATCCTTACAGTTTGTAATTATGCATTTCAACAGTTTTTTTTTGTTGTTGTTTTTGTTTTTTACTTTTTTCCTTACTTTACTAGTTGGTGATCTAGGATTATTCTTGAAAATTCATTTTTGAATGCTTATTTTTAAAAAGTTCATTATCATTTAATTGGTTGGAGTTAGAAATTGCTTCATAGTGAAGCAATGAAACCACTTTTTTGGCCTCCAGTGTGTATATTGAGCTGTATGCTAAGAAAGGGAATAGAGATTGCCCTGAATAAGACCATCATATTATGAGAATCAAAATCTCAGTCAAGGGCTTCCCTGGTGGCACAGTGGTTGAGAGTCCGCCTGCCGATGCAGGGGACACGGGTTCAGGCTCCAGTCTGGGAGGATCCCACACGCCGCGGAGCGGCTGGGCCCGTGAGCCATGGCCGCTGAGCCTGCGCGTCCAGAGCCTGTGCTCCGCAATGGGAGAGGCCGCAACAGTGAGAGGCCCACGTACCGCACAAAATCTCAGTCAATTGTGTATGAAAATATTAAAGTTTAAATACAATTTCTAAAACACTGTATTATGAAGAAAAAATTTCAACAAAGAATCCACAATCATTTTCATATTTATATGAATATAAATATATGTAAATATTTCATATGTAGGCTATTTCATTTTGTCTTCCAGTTCCTGTTCACGAATGTTTATTTTTGCACAGTTGTAATATAGATATTCAATAAAATTTCCTTCTTTCTCATGAGTTACTTTAGTTACCATTATATCATTACGTTTTTTCAATATCTTAGTACTGACTTTACAACAGCATTTTAATGAGTGCATAATACTTCATTAAATGGATACACTATAATTAAGAGATCATTCCCCCATCCAGTAGACACTTGGGTTGTGAGTATTCTTATGATAAACAATGCTGTTGTAAACAGGTCATCTCTTCTCTCTTTCAATTAACAAATATTCATTAAACAATTATTTATAGAATTTCCTGTTGGGGAAAGATTCCAGTGTGAATAAACCACTACTTGGCTTCATAGAGCTAACAATCTCATAGGAAATCACGTGAACCATGCCATAACAGATAAACATACAAATATGGAAACACAATGGAGGGAAATTTAACTGTGATATATGGATCAAATACAGTTGACATGAACAAACAGCATTTGCATTGAGTCCTGAAAGGTACAGAGAAATTTATCAGGAAGACAAGGTGGGTAGCAACCCATTCTGAAGAAATTAAGATTTTTGCAGAGGTTCAAAGCTTATAGAAAGACACAGAGATAAAACTGGAAGGAGCAGTTTGTTTGGTGTGATAGTTTAAAACATCTAAGTAAGAGTAGTGGAAAATGCATTTGCAAAGAGAGCAAAAACTTAATTTCTGTATTTTTTTTCTTTATAATAAAATGAGTGCTATTATTATGAGGTCAGAAAAAAAGGATTTTTATAGTTCTGGGTATGTATTGCCAAGAACTTTGCAAATGGTGTGCATAAGCACACCAGCTTCACCAGCACATAACTGGTGTTACAAATATAATTAGCATCTTAGGTGTATTTGGTTAACTTCATTTGGTTAACTCTTTATTGTGAAATATGTCATACATACTGAAAAGTATATAATATGCATAATATGCATGTATCCAATACTAAGATTAATAAATAAATAGTTTTCCAATGGAATAGAAGTCCTCCCACATTAACTCATCCTCTTTACCCACCCCTTCACAGGGATAACCACTTCCTTAAGTGTGGTACTATTCTTTATACTTATGTTGAGTTCTAACATATATGTATATAACCTTTAAAAATATTTGGTGAAATTTTTGCCCATTTTGAACCTTACATACATAGAATCATATGTTGTATATTCCTTTTGACCAGCTACTTTTGCTCAACATTTCATTCTTGAGATCCATGTTGTGACTACTTGCTATAATTCATTTATTTTCACTGCTTTATAATGCTGTACTGAATAAGCAGAATATATACCACAATTCATCTGTCATCTATCTATCTGTCATCTATCTATCTTCTCTACTGTTGATCAAATTTTTCATCATTATTACTGTTTTGAACACTTTGTACATGACTCCTTGTGGCCAATCTCTCTAGGATATACACCTAAGTATAAAAGGGCCAGGTGTAGATATGTGCATCTTCAGCTTTGCTAAGTGATGTCAAACTCTTTTCTGAAGTAACCGTGACAGTTTACACTCACACCAGCGAGTATAAGAGTTGCATTGTTCCATTGCTCCACATCCTTGGCATCACATTTTAATTTTAGTCATTCTAGTACCTATGGAATAATGCTTTATTGTTATTTCATTTGGGATTTTCTTATTTTTTAATGGTATTGAACAACTTCAATGTTTTTGAACCATTTATGTTTCTTATTCTAGTTGCTACTGCCCAGTCATGATTTTGCCATTTTTTTTCCTTTGGGAATTTTGTAGTAATACATTTTACCAATTATTAGTTTGTTACATGTTTCAAATGCCTTCTCCTTGTTTGTTGCTCATCTTTTTTTTTTTCTTTAAAGTGTTTCTGATGAGCATTCAAAAGAGCTTTGTGCGATTATCTTATGCAAGAGAGAAGAGCATGCTTGATAATTGAGACAACACTAAGAAAGCAAAACAGATTTCTATAGAAAGAGAAGAAGCAGGCCATGATCACTTTGTTTGAACCCTGAGCCAAGGGCATGCCTAAATGTTATCGCTGGAATATCCAGATTCTAATAGATTTCATTTTTTTGTTAGAGCCCATTCAGGTTAGGTTTTCTTTCAATTGCAAATTATATTCCTGTAATGGACAGTGATGTCATGCTATTGTCTAGGATTTTGTTTACACTACTTCATGTCCCCAAGTTGGAATTACTATGCAGTTGTTAAATAAAAACCCAACTAACTTTCATTTGTCTCATTTCAGAATCTGGTGATTTTTCTCTGCACAATCCCTCAGGAATCTTTATTATTTTTCCAAGTAGGTTTCTTACTTGCCTTGAATATAGGCAAGTCTCTAATGTAGGTCTTTGTGAGCCAGAACAAACTTCTCCCTTCAGGATACTGGGAGGAAAAAAAAAAAATGAATGCATTTCACATTTCCACACTGAAGGACATTTTCCTCAAGATGAATTGGTAACCTTCAAATATATTGGATGACTGACTTTCCAGGCGTAATTTGGAAAAGAATTACTTTGAGACCTATGAAAAAGACATCATCTACCAAAAGACCCCTCTGGTGGGCCAGTCTCTCCCCTTGGACCCTGGATCTCAATCCTTCTTGCCTTGTCAGGGACTTTGCTCCTTCATTTATTCCTTCTCTTCTGTCTCAGCACTCTCTGCTCTATTGTTTTTTATTTCTATAAACAAAGAAACATTCTTTAGTATCTCTCATTAATTAAAAAAAAAGTCCCTTTTCTCCTCATGTCCCTCCCATTTCTCTGCTCCCCTTTAGAGCAACACTATAAACAAATAAAACAGTTTCCTATACACAGTGTTTCCACTTCTTCCCTTGTCAATCTTGTCTCCAGGGCAGTTTCATCCTTATCACTCCAGTGAAAGTGTTCTTGTCAACAGACACGTTTTTGTCTTACCCAACCACTTCATATTCTCTTTTCTGAAGGATGTTCCTCTCTTGGCCTGTTGGACACCATACGCTCTTCCTGGCTTTCATCTGTTTTCCTTATCTTCTTGATTTACTTCTCTTTTTCTACTATTTGCCTAAATCAGGAACTTCCCCACAGAACAATATGGACGCCTAACTTATCTCCCCCTTTACCCCTAAGGTGGTCCATTCATTACCTTAGTTTTGATCAGTATCTACATGATAGTAACTGCAGAATTCGTATCTCCAGCTGAGATTTCTCCATTAGACTAAAGGGACATATTTCAAACTTGTCTACTGTATATCTACATTTGGATGCTTCAAGACCATTTCAAATTTAACATGAGGAAACTTCTTACTTTGAAATTTTTCCAGAAAACATTTTCACCCTTATTCTTCCTCATCTCTTCTAAGGGCACCATTATTACTCAAGAATGATTTGAGGGCTTCCCTGGTGGCGCAGTGGTTGAGAGTCCGCCTGTCGATGCAGGGGACATGGGTTCATGCCCCGGTCCGGGAAGATCCCACATGCTGCGGAGTGGCTGGGCCTGTGAGCCATGGCCGCTGGGCCTGCGCGTCCGGAGCCTGTGCTCGCAACGGGAGAGGCCACAATAGTGAGAGGCCAGCATACCGCAAAAAAAAAAAAAAAAAAAAAAAAAAAATGATTTGATTATTACTCAATAACTTGGTCAAATCAGAAATCTGAAATACATTCTTGATTCTTCTCTTTATCTCACCCACAAAATCAAATTTACTGACAACTCGTTAGTGTCTTTACAAAATATGCCTTGAACCCACCCTTGCTCTTGATAATTACTTGTATAATCATATTTTCAGAAACAATCCTATTTCATCAAGATGGTTCCTATAGCTCCCTAATTGGTCTTTCCCATTTACTCCACTATGATCCATTTTCTTCATAACAACCAGACTGATATTTTTTTCCAACATAAGTAAAATTATGTCATTTCCCAGTTTTAAAACTATTAGTGACTTTCCACTCATTTAAGGAGAAAACCCAAACTCCTTTCCTTGGCCTGCTTGGCCCTGCCTGACCTTTCCCTAGTCTCTCTCCATCCTTATCTCATGACAGTCTCTCCCTCTCCTGGCTGTGTCCTTTCTGACTTCAGAGACTTTGCATTTTCTAGGTGTTTTGCCTGGATTGTGGTGCCATTACCCCATACCTCCAGATTCCTACATGACTGGCTCCTTCTCATCCTTTAGTTTTATCTAAACCCACAACTACCTTATCTCAAATAGTTCACCCCAACATGTGATTTTTCTATCACCTTACTTTCTCATGTTAATGATAGCACTTGCCAAAAGTCTGGAATTTTTCATATGTTTGTGTAGTACATTGTAGATATACAATAAATTTTTGTTGAATGAATTAATGGCAGTGTTTACTGGGACTGAAAAAAAAAACGATGTGTATATGGTAGTTATCAGTGTCATACTGGCATTAATTTTTTTTACAAAGCTGTGACTTCTTTTCACTGCCCTGTTTATTCAGTGTACAAATCATAACCTGAGGGATGCTCTACAGTGTTCCCCTCTATTTTTTAGGTGGTTGTACTAGTTTGCCAATAAGGTGAAAGTTTGGGTGAACTAACCTACACAATTAAAATACTAACAAAAATGTTTAAATGAAAAAAAATCACATTACTCAAGAAGTAAATAAGCAAGAAAAGTAAACAAAAACCAAAAAGTTTATTTGACAGTAATTTTACACCTATTATGAACCTGACAAATCTTGTTTGGCTCTCTGGAAACCAGCTGGTATTAAGGTGATCCCAGTATTTACAAGCCAGGGGCAGTGGATTGATACTTTTCAGTCAAGAGACTAACTAGTAACTACAGAGACTAAGGCCTATCTTTCTAAACTTTCCTTATTCCTTCAAATTTTTCCCTCAGAAAATTTTGCTAATATATTTCAGAGTTTGATTAATCTGAATGCAATTTTCTCGACATCTGGCACTTATTTAAGCTTTTTGCATTTGTACATAGTTTTTTTCTCTTTAATTTACTCCAATTCCTCAAACAAGAAAGTAAACTTCAAAATTATAAAGCATGACGATCTGATAAGAGAAAATGAAAGTGTTTATGAACTTGAGGTTATTTTGTGTCTACATCTGGAGTAAGTGTGGAAATGTATATGGTTATAAGCTAATTTAAATAATGTTGGAAAGTAGTGAAAAATGTTTCATGAATCACGAAACTTGGATTAGCATTTTATTCATCACAGTGCTTCTTACCTTAATAAAGGGCTGAATGGGCCAAGAACAAGCCATGATGCTAGTCACATATTTATGAGTAAACACAAATTTGGAAACATGCCATACAGAAATCACGGGAACTCATTACAAAGAAACAAACTAAGGACATTGTTAGCAATGTGTTGTACTGATGTAAAACAGTAAAATACTCATGGGTAGGGCAATTTAGGCACATACAATAGCTGAAGAAAAAAATTTCCAAAGTTGATATTCCAAGTTCATGACCAAAGTTATTTAGTCTAATTCTTAATCTTATCATTATCATTATTATTATTATTATTATTTTGGCCACACCACGTGGCATGCGGAATCTTAGTTCCCTGACCAGAGATCGAACCCATGCCCCCTGCAGTGGAAGCATGGAGTCTTAACCGCTGGACGGCCAAGGAAATCCCCTAGTCTGGTTCTTTAAACCCACCACTAGATATTGAGCTGCTTAAGGACTATACCTTTTCATATTCACATCATAGATATATGACAAAGTTTTTTTGGCACATAATAGTCATCTTTGGAATTAACCAGAGAAATATTATTTGTCCAAGCTTCATTTTTTTGTTAAATAATGAAATGTTATTGTCACTACTTTTAGCTTACATGACAATAGCTGTCATTTGTGCTGTTTACAGATGGTCCCCAGCTTACAATGGTTCCACTTAGGATTTTTTAAATTAATTAATTAATTTATTTATTTATTTATTTATTTATTTTGCGGTATGCGGGCCTCTCACTGCTGTGGCCTCTCCCGTTGCGGAGCACAGGTTCCGGATGTGCTGGCTCAGTGGCCATGGCCCACAGGCCCAGCCGCTCCGCGGCCTGTGGGATCTTCCCGGACCGGGGCATGAGCTCGTGTCCCCTGCATCGGCAGGTGGACTCTCAACCACTGCGCCACCAGGGAAGCCCCACTTATGATTTTTTTACTTTACAATGGTTCAAAAGCAATATTCATTCAGTAGCAACCGACTTTGAATTTTGGTCTTTTCAGGGCTAATGAAATGTGGTACAGTAGTCTCTGGTGAGGCTGGGCAGTGAGCCACAGCTCCCAGTCTGCCTTGTGATCACAAGGGTAAACAACTGATACCCTTACAACCATTCCGTACCCAGACAACCATTCTGTTTTTCACTTGCAGTAAAATATTGAATAAATTACATGAGATATTGAACACTTTATTATAAAATACGTTTTGTCTTAGATGATTTTACACAAGTGTAGGCTAATGTAAGTGTTCTGAGCAGGTTTAAGGTAGGCTAGGTTAAGCGGTGATGTTTGGTATGTTTGGTGTAATAAATGCATTTTTGACTTATGGTATTTTCAGCTGTAATGAGCTTGTTGGGATGTAACCCCATTGTAAATGTAAGAAGATCTGTATTTGGTTTTAGATTGTGTCCTTTGGGAAGAAGCTACCTGAAATTCTATAAAGAACTGAGCATATATTTGATAGACACCTTTCTTGCCCTAAATGTACTTTTGTTTATATTGCAAATATGCTAGTCTTTACTACTGTTTGTTTTTTAGGAATTGATAGAATGATAAAAATACAGTATTAGCAAAGTTAAACACAATTCTGTTTTAATAAACGTTATTGTAACTTTCAGACTGAGGAGAATGGCATATCTCAAGAAATTTCTGATGACAAATCTTCAAGCCAGTTTTAAACTTCCTAATCAGTAAAATTTAGGAGTTCTAAATTTAAAATTTAGGAGTGCACTCTTCTTATTAACTTTAAAGATTATGTTGGAGGTCAGGGTAAGAAGACTGAACAAAATTATTCCCAAATTTTGATACACTCCCTATGAGTGTACATTTATTTTTATTAGATAGGAAGAAAAAATAACAGTCACGATGAAGCTGTTTTTAACTGAAACTTAGATGTATCTCAAGAAGTAAAAGAACAAGGTGATCGTTAGGGGTGCTAAGAAGGCAAATTCTTGTTGAAAAGTTAGCAGTCATTTAAAGGTTGCATCTGGCCCACATATGGTATTTTATGTTATTTTGTTTTTACTTTTTAAGGAGACAATATTTTCTCTGTCCACACTTACCACTGAAATGAAGGAAGATTAGAAGACTTCTAAACTTAAGAAGGGGGTCAGTGGACACTTGTTATTTAGATCAGGGAGATGCGATCAGATTTAAATTATTGAGTAATAGATAACAGCTGAAATTTACTGGGGGGTGGGTATTGCAAATTATAGCCAGATGTTTCTACTTTAAAAGTTATTCTAGATTTTATCTTAAATGTGATATGCAAATAATGGTAGGGATTTATTATTATTACTATTATCATAATAGAGATATTGGTGTGGATTAAATGACTGTTCATGCTATTCAGTGAATAGCATGTAGGTATTTCTGCTCATTAGAAACCAAACTGCCCCAACCAGTACTAATACTTAAAGTCCCTTTTCACCCTGTGGCAGTGAATGGAAAACTTTACACAGTTCTGAAAATGACCTAGATTTTCGGAAGGTGATTTTATTCAAGAAAGCGTAAGAAATGTCTGTCATCATAAATGATGTTTTTTAAGGAATTTGTTTTGTTGTATTTTTATTATTCAAAAATGAAAATAATTTAATGTAAACAACTAGAAAAAATTTTTATTTAGAACAGAAGACATTATAACTGGCAGTTTATAAGGAGGGGGTGGTAATACCTTCATGAGAGACTACTGTTAGCTCTAAGTGATACATTACTTCTCCTTCTGTGCATTTGATACTGCATACACGTCCTACATCGGGACAGGATAAGCATGTGTTTTGGCCACATCCTTATGGATTCTGATCCAATAGCTCCAGGTGAAACTCAGAAATCTACACAAGTGCTTGAGGGAATTCTGATTTTGGTTCTTAAAGGAAAACACATTGAGGAGCACAGATCCAAAATACCCTCCCACCAGCAGAGACCAGGAATGTGCCTCCATATGGCCTTTCTCTTCTCTACTTATTTTTTCCCCTTATCTCAACTGGTTCATTTTAACACCCTCTCTGAAACCTTTGCAGATCACCTTCTGCAAGTAAATGCAATTTCCCAGTGCCCACTACATGTCCCTTCAGTAATACTGACTGAGCACATTGAACTATACTTATTTTATTTTATACTGTTTCCAACTACTTTGTCGGTTCTTTGAGGACAAGGACTGGGACTATTTTTTCTTTTTACTTACTTCTTAAGTTCATTGGTCCAACAATAGTGCCTAATGTATAGGATGCACCCAATGCATATTGAAATGAATGAATATGTTGAATTGAATGGATAAAAACAACTAATCAACTAAGCTGTATCTGTATAAGCATGGCTGTGGCTTTGAAAGAAATGAAACACATGGAAAACATCTTTTGTAGGGTCTCTGTTCTTTGTGTGCTTCCAATTTCATGATCATTTTGCATTCTCTGCATAATTTTTAAGAACATATGTTCTTGGCAGATATCCTGGTTTATGACTTAGTTAAGTGTCTAAGAGTCCAGTCATTAGTATCTGTTGTGTAAATCTATGTTTAGTATAAAATCTAATGGAATCCCAATTTACTGATCATAAGAAATAGCTGATTTTTAAATACTGAAAGTAAAACATCATGCTAAGTGCTTTAATTATTTTTTCCCTGAAGCGGATGGTTTTATTATATCTGACACTATTAAGAAAAATGAATTCTTTGGGGGACTAAAATCTGAAAAGGCTGCACATTTTAAGTGCTTTCTCTTTGGGTGAAGATTTATTTTATTTTAATGTGGGACCACTTAGTAAGAAGGTTGTAAAAGAGTTTTGTGTGCACATTAAAATTTTACATGCTCTATGTTCTTAATATTTTACAATGTATATCAGTATATATTTCCTGAAAAAGTAGAGGATCACTCAGAATGAAAACAATACTACTTAAAATTGCTATTTTTGCGTACCTAGTATGTTACAAACACTCAGATGCCTGCCTTATGTATATAAATGGGAGACTTGGAGGGTTCAGTGTGATATGGTTGTTTCTTGGTCGGTGGTTTTCATGTTGAATGAGAGATTCAAAAGTTCGACTAGACCTGCTAAATGGTACCTGCTCAAGTTCCTTCGTTAATATTCGTTAAGACAATATGCAGGTGTACCTGGTTTTATTGTGCTTCACTTTATTGTGCTTCAAAGATACTGCATTTTTTACAAATTGAAGGTTTGTAGCAACCCTGCATCAAGCAAGTCTATCGGTGCCATTTTACCAACACCATTTGCTTTTTCATGTCTATGTCTTACACTGCTAATTCTCACAATATTTCAAACATTTTCATTATTGCTATATTTGCTATGGTGATCAGTGATCTTTGATGTTACTACTGTGACTTGCTGAACTCAGTTGATGGTTAGCATTTTTTAGCAATAAAGCATTTTTAAATTAAAGTATATACACTGGTGTTTTTAGACATAGTACTATTGCGCACTTAATAGATTACAGTATAGTGTAAACATACCTTTTATATGCACTATGAAAGGAAAGAATTTGTGTGACTTGCTTTATTGCAATATTTGGTTTATTGTGGTGGTCTAGAATCGAACCCACAGCATTTCTGAGGTATGCCGGTACTTGGATATGTTTTTTAATAAAGACCTATAATCATGAGAAATATGCTTAATTAAGCTTATAAAATGACACTAGAACATAACATTTGAAATTGGAACTACTTTGAAAAATGTGGGGAGAGTGGTCATCACAACTAGCAGTCTGAGCTTTCTGAAGCTATGTGCATATGCAATGCAGGGTACATTCTTGGCTCTAAAGATGTTGCTCCTTCAAATGGAAGCACCTAAGCTGAACTAAAAATGCTATGGGACATTAGGAATCATGATCTCAACCTGGTTTATGGAGGCTTTTCTGAGGGAGAACCTCTTGCCATGGACATGACAAGGCTAAATGAAAGTGAGTTTGGGGTCTGATTTCACAGTTAATAGTATTGATGATTATGTTATTTCCAATTTTCTTTGTGGATCCAAGGCAGAGGATAAAATTTTAAGTACATCAAATTGATATATTTTGCAATAATTTCCCTTGCATTCAGCATGTATGTGGTCTTTTCTTGTACCACTTGAATAATGTAATCCCAAGATGCAGCCACTCTCAAAACTTGACCTACACATTTCTTTCCCAGATTGAAAACAAAAGAGTTTCTCCTCCATAATTTTCTCTTTTCTCATTACTCAAAATGAGTAACTATTGCTAGTAGCTACTGAAAAAAAATAAAAGGTTTGAATAAAAGATTATATTTGAAAAGTGTGACTAAATTACAGGGATGTATGTTGAATTGCATGATGTTATTAAAGGCATGTTTTAATAGAGTTTTACATTCTAAGACAAAAGGATTTTCTGTAGAAAGTATGTATTTTGGAATAAAGGCTGAGATTCAAATAGTGTTCTTTTTTTTAGTTGAAGTATAGCTGGCTTAATATTATATTAGTTTCAGGAATACAACATAGAAATTAGATATTTTTATAGATTATATTCCATATAAAGTTATGAAATATTGGCTATATTTCCTGTGATGTACATTACATCCTTATAATGTATCTATTTTATACCTAGTAGTTTGTAACTCTTCGTTCCTCTCATTTATTTTGCCCCTCCCACCATGCCTCTCCCTTCTGGCAAAACAGTCTGTTCTCTGTATCTGTGAGTCTGTTTCTGTTTTGTTATATTTGTTCATTTGTTTTATGTTTTAGATTCTACATATAAGTGAAAATACAGTATTTGTCTTTCTCAGTCTGACTTATTTCACTAAGCATAATATCCTCTAGGTCCATCCATGTTGTCACAAACGGCAAGATTTTATTATTTTTGTGTCTGAGTAATTCCATTGTGTGTGTGTATACACACAAATGCCACATCTTTAGCCATTCATCTGTTGATGGACACTTAGATTGCTTCCATATCTTGGCTATTGTAAATAATGCTGCCATGAAAATTGGGGTGCATATATCTTTTCAAATTCGTGTTCTCGTTTCCTTCAGATAAATACTCAGGAGTGAAATTGCTGGATTGTATGGTAGTTCTATTTTTAATTTTTTAAGGAACCTCCATACTGTTTTCCACAGTAGCTGTACCAATTTACGTTACCACCAACAGTGCTGTATGGTTCCCTTTTCTCCACACCCTCACTGATGGTTGTTATTTCTTGTCTTTTTGTTGGTAGCCATTTTGACAGGTATGAGGTGATATCTCACTGTGGTTTTTTTTTTTTTTTTTATGGTACATGGGCCTCTCACTGCTGTGGCCTCTCCCGTTGCGGAGCACAGGATCCGGACGCGCAGGCCCAGCAGCCATGGCCCACGGGCCCAGCCACTCCACGGCATGCGGGATCCTCCCGGACCGGGGCACGAACCCGTGTCCCTTACATCAGCAGGCGGACTCTCAACCACTGCGCCACCAGGGAAGCCCCTCATTGTGGTTTTGATTTGCATTTCCCTGATGATTAGTGATGTTGAGTATCTTTTCATGTGCCTGTTGGCCATCTGTATTTCTTATTGGAAAACTGCATATTCAGGTCCTCTGCCCATTTTTAAATTAGGTTGTATGTTTTCATGATATTGAGTTGTATGAGTGCCTTATATATTTTGGATTTTAACACCTTATCAGACATAGCATTTGCAAATACCTTCTCCCATTCAGTAGGTTGCCTTTTCATTTTGTAGGTTTTATTCATTGTGCAAAAGGTCTTAAGATTGATTAGGTACTATTTGTTTATTTTTGCTTGTTTCCCCTGTCTGTGGAGACGGAGACAGAGCCAAAAAAAAATATTGCTAAGACCAATGTCAAAGAGCATACTGCCTAGGCTTTCTTCTAGGAGTTTTATAGTTTCCAGTTCATTTTGAGTTTGTTTTTGTACACAGCATCAGAAAATATTCTAATTCATTCTTTTTACATGTAATTATCAACTTTTATCAATACCATTCATTGAAGAGTTTGTCTTTTCTCTATTGTGTGTTGTTCCTCTTTGTCATAAATCAATTGACCATATATGTGTGGGTTTATTTCTGCTCTCTATTCTGTTCCACTGATCTCTGTGTCTGTTTTTGTGCCAGTGCCATAGCCATACTGTTTTGATTACTTTAGTTTTGTAGTATAGTCTGAGGTCAGGAGTGTGATACCTCCAGGCTTTGTTCTTTTTTCTCAAGATTGCTTTGACTATTCAGGGTCTTTTGTGGCTCCATACAAATTTTAGGATTATTTGTTCTAGTTCTGTGAAAAATATTGTGCATACTTTGATAGGGATTACATTAAATATGTAGATTGCTTTGGGTGTATGGACATTTTAATAGTACTAATTCTTCCAATCCATGAACATGGGATCTTTCCATTTATTTGTATCATCTTCAGTTTCTTCTTCAGTGTCTTATAGTTTTTAGAGTACAGGTCTTTCACCTCCTTTGTTAATGTATTCTTGGATATTTTATTCATTTTGATGTGGTTATAAATGGGATTTTTGTGATTTCTGTTTCTGATAGAAATTAGTATATAGAAATGCAAAATATTTCTGTATATTATTCTTGTATCCTTCAACTTTACTAAATTCATTTATTAGTTCTAATTTTTTTGGGGGGGTTTTAGTGGAAATTTTAGGGTTTTCTATATATAGTGTCATGCCTTCAGCAAAAAAGTGACAGTTTTACTTCTTCCCTTCCAATTTGGAAGCTTTTAATTACTTTTCTTATCTCATTGCTGTGATTAAGACTTCCAATACTATATTAAATCGAAGTGGTGAGAGTGGGCATCCCTGTCTTTTTTCTGAACTTAGAAGACAATCATTCTTCATTCACCATTGAGTATGATGTTAGCTGTGGGTTTGTCATAAGAGCTTGTATTATGTTGAGATATTTTCCTTCTATACCCACTTTGTTGAGAGTTTCTATCATAAATGGATGTCTAATTTTGTCAAAAGCTTTTTCTGCATCTCTTGAGATGATCAAGTAATTTTTATTTTTCAACTTGTTAATGTGGTATATCACATTGATTAATTTGCAGATAGTGAACCATCCTTTCATCTCTTGAATAAATCCTACTTGAGTGTCATGATGTATGATCCTTTTTATGTGTTGTTGAATTTAGAATGCTAATGTTTTGTTGAGGATTTTTGCATCTGTGTTCATTAAGGATAGTGGCCTGTAGTTTTCTTTTTGTGTGGTGTCTTTGCCTGGTTTTGGTATCAGGATAATGGTGACCCCATAGAATGAATTTGGAATTGTTCTCTCCTCTTCATGTTTTTGGAATAATTTGAGAAGAATAAGTGTTAAACTTCTATATATGTTTGCTATTATTTCCCTGTGAAGCTGTCTGGTCCTGTACTTTTGTTTGTTGGGAGCCTTTTGATTATTGATTCAATTTCAATA